>NC_079335.1:145339725-146837225 GCF_029582105.1 Oenanthe melanoleuca
CTAAAATCAGCAAAGAGATTTGCAGGAATCAAATGTCTGCTGGCCTAAATAATTAACCAAGAGCAGAGCAAACAGAGGGACTGGAAAACTTTTGTTTTTATTTTTTATTTTAGGCTGAATTGATGCTGGAACTCAGTGAGTGAATGGCTGTGGTCTCCAAGCTTGATGCAGGTTGTCCTGGGAATGCCCAGGAGAACTTGACCCATCTTCTGTCCCTTCTGTGCCTTTTCTTTGCTTTTGGAGAGGCTGAGGTGGAGTCCAGCTCAGCCCTGAAGAAAGAGGAAACTCACCCAAAGAATGGAGCAGGAACAGCTGTGGCTTCACCAGCTCTCACAGCTGGGTTTGCATCCCAATCCCTGAAACTTCACTGGTGATAACGAGCTGAGAAATGCTGGGTGGGACTCAAAAAAACACAAAAATAGACAAAACACAAAAACTGGGTGTTCCACTGATTGATCTTCAAGGTTTTGAATGTCTATCCCACAAAAAAAAAATATCATCTGGGCATTAAGATTAGGTCTGTAAGTGATTCTGAGCCCAAGGCAGCCCAGCTGGCATTGGGTTTGCTCTGATTTATTCATTCATTTATTATTTATTTTATCATCTTTGGACAAGAAGGGGTTTGGGATCCTCTGGCCTAATTTACTCTCTGTTCAGCAGGCTTAGAAGTAAAAAAAAAAAAAAATCAAGCAGGTGTTTTGTTTACTGAAGACAGTTTGCGTTTCCTTTTAAAGCAGATTACTGTTCTGTAGGTAAGGGCTTGTCAGGTTTCTGTGCTCAATTTCCATTTGATTGTCCCAAGACTTCTCAAAATAAGCAGTAAAACTTCAGAAAGTATTATGGCAAAGCTTGGCCAGCAAGTAACCCTTTCAAATGATGGTTAGGAATCGTGGTCCTGGAAACTGGAAATTTTGGGAAATACCAACAAAGATATGGCAAACATGCTCGGGCTGGGAGGAGTTAATGTAGGGGTTTTTTTTTTGTTTAACTTGTTGCTTCACTTTAACTCAAAATCTGACTTTTCACAGCAAAACAAGGGTGTTTATGCTTCAGGAGAGAGATCTGTGACACAGATCTGTACCAGGTGAGCAGAGCAGCTCCTGCTCAGGACAAGGAATTTACAGAAGGCTCCTGGCACTGTGGGAAGCCACAGAGGATCCACCTCTGAGGTGGGACATGGCAGTGTGACAGCAGCTGGTCCCCTCAGACAGTGGTGACCCCATCCTGCAGCACAGAGTTTCTCCTTTTGGGGCTGATCCTGTCCAGCAGGGACAGCTGAGTGACATAGTTGACTGGGCTGGTTTCCCTGGACAGAGCCCCGTGCCTGTGGGGGAAGGTCAGGTACTCCTGGTGCTGCCACTTGCACAGCTGCTTCTTCAGCTCAGTTTGAACCTACAGGAAGTTACAAACAAAGAGGAAATTGAGATTTAATGAGCACTGGAGGTAAAATACGCCCAAAAGTTTGAGTACTTAGCCCAGATAAATCAGGATAAAGCCTTAACACATTTTTAGAATAACTTGAACTCTGTCCTTATTTCTTCTGAAAAGAAGCAGATTTAATTTCAAAAATTCAGAGGATGGCATGCAGAAGTACATTAGGACATCAGGAGAAGTCACTGGCAATATTTGTCATTTTGGTGGCCTATTCTGGTTTAATTTTCCCTGTTAACCACATAGACACCTCCTGAGTACAACTTCATGGATGCATCTCTGGATCCTCCAGGAGTCAAATAACTAAAACAGAGATTTTCTCCTCCAATCCAGAATTCCAGCTCTATCCCAGCAAACTCAAGGCCCTCCAGCACCCCTCAGTTTCCTCCATACTCATAACACCTTGCCTGGCAGCAGCACAGTCTCTCACATTGTCACAGATACTCAAAACTGCCCAAAAAACACACACACAGAGAAAATAATAATTAATTTATAGGATTGCAGATGCACTGCCAAATGGTGATGAGTGGCCAAGCTGCTCCAGGAGCAGTTATCCCTAAAAAACATGGACAAAAGCCAACCCAGCTTCATCCTGGGGCAGAGATCTGCCTGTCCTGGTTTTAACACCTACTGGATTTCTGTGTTTGAGGTACAATGTGCTATTAAACACTATTAAAAGGCTGTTGAAGCAATTACAAGGCTGCTGGCAGGTCTGGGATACAGAAGGCAGGTTGGAGGTAGAGCCTTGTATTCACAGCTAAGCCTTGAAGGCACCCTCTCAAAATGACCATTATAAATTGTTTTCCTAAGTAACAAAGATATTTTAGGAATTATTCATCCATGGATAGGATGGATAATTGCATGTCTATTTAGCCATTCCTGTGAGAGTGTGCACTGAGAAGGGAAATGGAGCTGGTGAAGGGTCTGGAGAGTAAATTATGTTTAAGGGGAGGAGCAGCTGAGGGATCTGGGGGGCTCAGCTGGAGAAAAGGAGCTCAGGGGAACCTTCTGCCTCTTTTTCTGAGCACAACTCCCTGACAGGAGGGGACAGCTGGGGAGGTTGGGTTCTGCTCCAGGAAACAGGGACAGGAGGAGAGGGAACAGCCTCAGGTTGCTCCAGGGGAGGCTCAGCTGGACACCAGCAGGAATTTCCCCATGGAAAGGGTGGTCAGATGTTGGAAGGGGCTGCCCAGGGAGGTTTGGAGTTCCCATCCCTGGAGGTGTCCAGGGAAGGGCTGGAGGTGGCACTGAGAGCTCTGGGCTGGGGGCAGGGTGGGGATCAGGCACAGCTTGGACTTAGTGACCTTGGAGGGCTCTTCCAACATTAATAATCCCCTGCTCTATGAGAATTGTCCAAGTTTAGGCCACTGCAGAGACTGAGGCACCATTTGTGTGTCATCCTCAATTAACCCACTCATTTTTCTGAGAAGGAGATGCCATCTTACGTTTTCTCATCAGTTGTGATTTGTTCTGCTCTTTTGGGGGAAAGTGCCAGCAAATTTAGTGAGGTTTATAAATGATAGGTTCACTACATTCTGCTGCAGGGAGTTTACCCAAATTCTACCAGTGTTATAAAACTAGGAAAGAAAGTGTTTGAACAAAATCCTGATTGCATGAGCAGACCTGGAAAAGGGAAAAGGAAAGGGGAAAGGGAAGGAGAAAAAAGGGGAAAGGGGAAAGGGGAAAGGGGAAAGGGGAAAGGGGAAAGGGGAAAGAAGAAAAAATAAAGGGAAAAAGGGGAAAAAGGAAAGGGAAAGGGGAAAGTAAAATAGGAAAGGGAAAGGGAAAGGGAAAGGGAAAGGGAAAGGGAAAGGGAAAGGGAAAGGGAAAGGGAAAGGGAAAGGGAAAGGGAAAGGGAAAGGGAAAAAAGAAAGAGAAAAGGAGAAAGAGAAAGAAGAAAGAGAAAAGGTGAAAGAGAAAAGGAGAAAGGGGAAAGGAGAAAAAGTAAAGGTAAAAGAGGAAAAAGAAAAAGGAAAGGAGAAAGTGAAAAGGAAAGGGAAAGGGAATAAGAAAAGAAAGGGGGAAATTAAGAAAGCCACCAGGAGGAAATAAACCTAGAGAAAGTGAAGAGCTCCACAAGTTTTCCATTGAGCCATCATCATGATAGCTATCAAACATAAATCAGGAGAAAACTCCCCTGACAGAAAACTCAGCAACCGTTTCTAAAGGGTCATTGCTTCAAAGTTTATTTGTGTCCTCCTGTCAGAACTGTATGAATACAAATAAAGTCAACAAAGCTACCAAGGGACAAAAAAGATATGGGGATGTCATGGTTTCAGGAGCAGATCAAAGACAGATCAGTTCTGAAAATAGGAAAAGAAATTAAAAAAAGGGAGGAGACTGTGAGTTTTAAAGGTTTTGATAATCTCATGTACTTGCTACTCACCTCTGCATTTGAGAAGCAATATAGGAGAGCAACAACAAAACCCTAGGACAGGGAGGATAGGAGAGAAAAAACATGGATTTAAAATCCAGAATCAATAACAGACATCAGGTTTCATTCGCAGTTTGTGTAAGACAACAAAAAAATGCACATTTTTTCCTTTTTTCCTTTGGAATTCACTATTTATTGAGTTTTCATAATAGAATTAAATTCCTTGATGGACTGGTGACATTTTATGTTTATTACTGCCCTGGTACAGAGACAACAAGGATTAACTTGCTGTTTACTGCATCCTACAAACAAATTCTCCCTCAGATAAGGCAAGCATGAATCATTTGCACCACAGATCAACGTGGACAATTTGTGGTGAGGTACAGGAGGAAGGGGAAGGGCAGTGATCTCAGCTGCTCAGTCCAAAATGTACCAAACACAGGCCCTGACCCTCTCAGATCCATGCTGTTGTTCTGAGGAGTGGAACAGCAAAATAAACAATGAGCTATTAATGTGATTCATTTCTAAAGGGTAAGGGCAGAGCAGGTGGTTATGTACTCATATTTACCAGCCCTCTTATCCTTTTTACATGTGAAATCATTTTCAATCAGTTCACCTTAATCCACACGCTTTTCATGGAATTCTGGCATTGTTATTCCATAAACATGGATATTTTATTGATTTGGTGGTTATTCATATAAAGAGAGATTACAAATAATAAGGGAGCAAGCAACAGAGGAGCTTGAGGAGGAGTGAGATGGGATGTGTGCACTGGATTTGGATGCATTAATAACTCCTGCTCTAATAGCCAGCCTGAAGTGTGGTTTAGAGACCAAACATCTCAGGGCTGTTAAAGATTTTGTCCCTCTTACCTGGAAAGATCCCAGGCCCAGCTCGATATACAGCCGAGCTTCCAGGCCAGTGCTCTCTGGGAAAAATGCAAATACAATGTAGTGCACCCCAAAGAGGGGGATCAGGAGCAATGTGGACTTTGCAAGTCTCCTGGAAAAGCAAGAATGAAAGAACAGTGCACTGTTAGAGACGGGGAATGAGGGACAGCAATTATGTGTTGGAGCATTTTAAAATTCACAGAACAGCTCCAAGTGGAGGTAAGTGAGTCCAGGGAAGTTATGCACAGACTGCACTGATGGGATCTCCAGTGATGAGAAGGGGTTTGTATCCTATTGCAAAGAATACAAAGGAAATTTCTGCATCTTCCTCTCTGTGGCCATTTGTGTGGAAAGGGCTGGGAATGAGATGGATTCATCACCTGACATTTAGTGTTTACACTTTCAAGCTTTTGAAGTTTCACATTTATATTTCACTTTTCTCTTTGTCCCAACATATGCACCCCACCCTTTTTGCCCCGAAATAAAAATGAGGTGTGATATTTGGGATGAAAAAGAAAGTTCACATTGTCATTTCTTCTCTTTCTATTCGAAGAGGAGTAGAACATTCTGTTCTCCTACCCATAAAAAAATTTCTTACAGTGGTTAGAACAAGTCAGTCCTAAGAGACCCAGAAACACTTACACAAAGTGGCTTGAATGTTTCCCTCCTCCCTCTTGGGATTTCAATTTGTGGACTAGAATCCTGATCACATTAATGAATATAATAAAGTTAATCTGTAAAGACAGGACAAAATGTATAAATTTACTACAAACCTTCAGTTGATACAAATAACTAAAAATCCCCACTTTTGGGAATTGCACTGCTATAAACCAGTGCTCATCTCTTCTCAGCTCAGATCAATACCTTTAGAAACAATAATTATCTCTGTATCCAATATATAGTTGCACATAAAATATGATGAAAGTTTTGTTGAATTAATGTAGACCTACATATCCTAATATCATTTTGTGTCTGATATTAATGCCTTGTACTTCTGATCAGGACTTTGAATTTAAATTTTAAATTTAGATTTTCAATGGTCAAAAAAAGTCCCCCTATTCTCAACATTGTTTATGACAGGGATTAAACCAGATACAGACCTAAAAAACAGATTGCTCCTTCCCTAAATTCAGATGGTATAAATCTGTGGATAAGGGAGTTTGTTTTTGTTTATTTCTTATGTTACCATCATAAGAACTCATTTAAAAGCACACTAAATAAAATTATCTGGATGCAGAAACTCGAGGGAAAATGAAAATACTCACTAATACAGTCAGCAGGATGGGGCCTTTGATGATCCATAACACCACTCCATTTTCATCATCATCCCAACATCTGAAACAACAAACAAACCCTTTTTTAATTTTTTTAATCTGTCCCATGGGAATTTCCCACAACACACAAAAGCATTTCTGCCACAGGAAAGAAAAGTGGTGGGCACTAAGTCTTAAATCACTGTCTAAATATCCCTGGTTTCTGTGTAGTCTAATCTGAAGAAAATTTAATCAGCAAGAATCACAGATTGAAGAACCAAAGCAAAGTAAAAAGAAAAAAAAAAATAAACCACATTTGTATGTTCAGGTTTCTTTTCTGCTCTTCTTACCACCCTCAACTCAACTTCTTATTCAACTCTCCTGAGTTCTGAGCAGGTTGGTATAAAATAATATCTTTTACAGCTGATGTGGAATGATTTGAAAGCCTTCAGGGTAGTTTACAGTAAAAAATATTTCTATCTGGAGCTCATGTTAAAAGATACAGACAAAAATAAAATAATTGAATGGAAACAAAAGAAGAAACTACTTAAGACAATGCTGGCAGTTTGGGGAGCTATTATTTGAAGAGATTAGGGTTGGTAATTTCTGGTTCACTTTATACAGAAGCAGCAAGTTTCTGGAAATGCAATTATTTAAAGGACTGGGCATTAAGGAACTTAAATGAAATTTCACTAGTTAATATATTTCCAGGTTTTGTTACCTCATGTATAGACATAAAAATCACAAGATTTAAAATATTTTCTCACTTATGTACAAGCTGTACAAATTAGAAGTGCAGCTTTGAATCATGAGAGTTTTTTTCCTTTACTTTTTTCTGTACACACCTTTTTTTTCCCTACCAGAAAAACAGAACACCATAAAAAACATGATGCCCTTGTGTTCCTTACCCCAGCTCTGACTTACCCAGTGTTCTGCTGATGGATTCGTGTGAGGACCCAAGCAAACATCACAGCAGTGGGAGCTCCTGGGCAAATCAACAGCAACACAATAATTGGTTTGAATATCATGGAATATCCCATGGAATCTTCCTTCCAATAGGTTCACAGTGCAGCAGGTTGGATTAAAGGTCAAATTATGGGTCAGACAATTTCCAATCTTTATGAAAGAATTTAATTTGCAGTTGAGGGAAAGGAAAAAAGAAAGGAATAAAAGGGCAGGAGAATGAAATCATAGCAAAGGAGAATAGGGGATGCTGTGAAACTACATTTTCAGAAATAAATGTAAAGAATTACTTGAAGGTTTGGATAGGAATTACAAGCATTTGTAAAGCTGGAGTAAGCATTTATTTAGTTGGGGCTCTCTTATCCTATAAATTGTGGCCCACAAATATTCCCAAAGCTCTGGCAAGAGTTCACACTTTTGTCCCAAAGAACCTCTACCAACCACTCTAGACCAATCTGTTGATAAGAATTCCATGAAAATTTAACCAAAATCCAGGATTCAGTGATTTCTAGCCTCATTGTATCACTGCTTATCCTTCTGTCCTTCTTCATTTTTGACTGGGTTTTTTAAAGAAGATCTATAAATCAAAAATTGCTTTTGCTCTCCTTCTGTGGAATTGAATTTCCAAAAACTAAGTGACTTTCAAAGCTACCACAACAGGGGCTCTGATGTGAAGCAGGTGACATTTTCACTGATTATTCTATTGAAATGTAGGTAATTTATTTCTAAGTATCATTTGAGATCTGTAGGAAGGACCCAGAACTTGTCCTTCCAAACTGCAGCCCTTTGCTCAAGTCCTTTAAGCTGGGACTGTGTCAAGTTCAAGTTGACATTTTAATTAATGAAAATAAATATTTCCCTTCACGTTACCTAAGATGTGAGTTACCTCTGAGGTTTCTCTTAATTTCCATTGATTGCAGAAGGAGATGAGGATTACCACATTATTAATTGAGTTGTTTGCTTTCTTATCTCAAGTTTGCCATGATTAATCAAGGGCTGAGAGTCTACTTTCAGACAATCCTATTTGGAATAGCCCCAGAAAAAAAATTAATTACATTAAATAAAGTCTAAAAATCTGAAGGTGAAGGATAAATTAATATTTATTCAGGATAATTATGATTTCGCTTCTAAGTCAAAAAATGTCATTGGAACTACTCAGTTTGGCTGCCTGCATTTTAAACCAGCCAAGGTGAGACATGGGAATATCTGAGAGTCACAATAAACAATCCTGAGTGGTGAAAGAAATTTATTTCACATTCCCATTCTGAATATCAGAGATCATTTCAATTGCTGTATAACCTCAAAGTCAGGAGACCTCTGAAAATAAATGAAAAATATAATTTTTTGATTCCTAGGCCTGGACTCACATGATTTAAGATCAGTCTATCAAATTCTGCTTGCTAAAAACAAAAGGCAACTTAGTCACCCAAACTTCCTTAGTCACTGGAGGAACTCAACATATTTCTGAGATATTATCCAGCCATATCACTCATCCTCTTGAGACCTGGATTATTCACCACAAATTGTAAATAACCAAGATATAAAAGGCAATACAATGATGTGGCTTTGATGTAGCAGCACTGGATGAACGAGCAGCTTCCCTCTGAAAAGTGCCACTTTTGACAGGCTCCTTTTACCTCAAAACACAGATTTTATCCAGAAATACTGAACAGCATGAGGAGGAAGGGAGTACTAACCCCAGCCAGTAAATATGAACCACCACACAAACTTCTTGTTGGAAACAAAGGTCAGCAGCAGCAGGGTTTGCAGGTAGATCCCTTCGATGAGAAGCCAGAAGAAATTGGCTAAAATACTGAATTGGAAGAATGCCACAGCAGCTTTACAGGCAACCTGGAAGTGCAGAGGAAGAAAAATCTTTCATGCCTACTCTCATATCGCTGGTTTCTATAGAAATGTAGGAAAAATTCAATGTTGTCACACAAGAATCAAGAAATAAAATTTCTGTTGGTTTGGGGTTTGTTTCGTAATTTAAATTTATTTTAGAGTTTTGAAAGGGAAGTATATTTTTTTTTCCACACAGATTAAATTCTTTACTGGTAGAAATTGTTAGAGCTGCATTAAAGTCAACAGACCTAAACATCAAAGCTGAGTGCAGCCTTAGCACTGGGTCTTTAGGTTTGCATGATATTGATTGTGTCAGATTTCAGCTTTAGCAATAGGAGAAAAGATCTCCCTGTTGCCTTGAGATAAAGATTGAAATGTTCACTCATTGTGAGGGAGAGGGGGAGCTCAGTACCGTGGACATGAGGCAGTGGTCCATGGTTTCATCTGCAAACAAAACAGCATCCTTGGTGAAAACAGCAACTGCTCTCAAGATGAAGGAGACAAACAGGTGCATGTGGATGTAATTCCGTGTGCAGTGGAATTTCCTGGCATGGAAAGAGAAAATAAAAATTGTTCTTTCAGAGAAGTTTCTCGTGGTCTCATCTAAAGTCAAAAAAGAACATGTGAGACTACAGACACCTTGCAAAGCAATAAATGGTCTGTCACTGTTTGAGAGGCAGCAAACAGGGGGAGCAGAGAAGTTGTTACCTTTTTCAGCTAATAAAAATTCCAGGATAATTGTCCTTGGATCACCACATCCTTAAAGCCTGTGGGACTCTTGGGCTGGATTATGATAATACCTCTTGATTATTTTTAATAATTTTTTTTGTTGAACAGGCTTGCATCAGGCTTTTCAGCTCCTTTTGGGTCAAGGAAAGGAGTGAGCTGGTGTCAGTCACAGGCTATGGGATGGCTGCCAGAGCAGTTATCCTAAAGTGCATTAATCTGGTGAGGAGCAGCTGAGGGAGCTGGGAAAGGGGCTCAGCCTGGAGAAAAGAGGCTCAGGAGGGATTTTCTCTCTCTCCACAACTCCCTGGCAGGAGGGGACAGCTGGATGGAGCTGGGCTCTTCCCCAGGTGACAAGGACAGGACAAGGGGGAACGGCCCCAGGCTGTGCCACAGGAGGTTTACATTAGGGAATAATTCTTTATGGAAAGGGTTATCAGGGCAGTGGTTGAGTCCCCACCTCTGCATTTAGAACACAAAGTGGTGCCTGGGCTCGTGGGTTAGTGATGGACTTGGCATCAATCAAGGGCTGGGTTAATGGCTGGATCACAAACATCTTTTCCAGCTCAATATTTCCATGATTCCCTTTTCCTAGACTGCCCTGGCACATTTTACCTTGAGCTGAAGGAATGTCCCACATCAGCCTGTGCTCCTGGTCCCCCTGTAAGGACCTTTGAGACTGCCAGCCCTCTCCAGTCAGGGAGCTGCTCTGTGCTCTGCCCCAACCAACCCCAAATCCACTTCCTCAGAACCAACACCAGCAAATGAGGCATTTAAATGTCATTAAATCTCTTTTTATAGCTCTCAGTTATGGAAGGAACAGCTTTTCACAGAGGGAATGAACAATTTAGGAAACTGGTTCTGGGGCATGGGACACTGTTTCTGCAGTCTGTCCTGCCATGCACTGTAGGAATGATCAAAAAATGTTAAAAATTATCTAAATTTAGGGCATTTCCACTGCATGGTGTCATTAAGGAGATTAAGAGACTGCTCAGCTTGTTTCAACATCTGCAGGAAAACACCACAGATGAGTAGAGAAGGACCCATCACATCAAAGGTGTTATGTCTTAGAATGGTTAGAAAACAACCATAAAAAAATCCCACAAAACAAAACCACAGAACATCTGAGAGAAATTGTCTTAGGGCATCCTGAGGAGAAGCCCATTTGTACTTACCTGAAGGCAGCAAAGACAATTAGAGCTGTAATGAGTGAAGTCACAGATGCTGCATAGCCAGCGGTGTAGACTCTCCAAAATGCAGAATAATAGGATTTCTGTGGGGAAAAAGAGACACAGTACAGTGCAGAATAATAGGATTTCTGTGGGGGAAAAGAGACACACCCAATGCAGAATAATAGGATTTCTGTGGGGAAAAGGGACACACCCAATGCAGAATAATAGGATTTCTGTGAGGGAAAAGAGACACACCCAATGCAGAATAATAGGATTTCTGTGAAGGAAAAGAGACACACCCAATGCAGAATAATAGGATTTCTGTGGGGGAAAAGGGACACACCCAATGCAGAATAATAGGATTTCTGTGGGGGAAAAGAGACACACCCAATGCAGAATAATAGGATTTCTGTGAGGGAAAAGAGACACAGTACAGTGCAGAATAACAGGATTTCTGTGGGGAAAAAGAGACACGGTACAGTGCAGAATAACAGGATTTCTGTGGGGAAAAAGAGACACGGTACAGTGCAGAATAACAGGATTTCTGTGGGGGAAAAGGGACACCCAATGCAGAATAAGAGAATTTCTGTGGGGGAAAAGAGACACACCCAATGCAGAATAGGATTTCTGTGGGGAAAAGGGACACACCCAATACAGAATAAGAGGATTTCTGTGGGGGAAAAGGGACACACCCAATGCAGAATAGGATTTCTGTGGGGAAAAGGGATACCCAATACAGAATAATAGGAATTCTGTGGGGGAAAAGAGACACATCCAATGCAGAATAGGATTTCTGTGGGGAAAAGGGACACCCAATGCAGAATAATAGGGTTTCTGTGGGGAAAAGGGACACCCAATACAGAATAATAGGATTTCTGTGGGGAAAAGGGACACAGCCCAATGCAGGTGGGTGTGCTGGATGCATCCTGGGGTGCTCATCCCACTGGGACACATTTCCCTCTCTGGTCAGTCCCACAATCTCTGTGCTGTTTCTCATCCTGAAGATCTGTTTCAGGATTTTCCCTCCACCACTAACAGAAGTTTTCCTTTGAGTCCAACTTAACCCTACACTGAAGTTCCACAGGCTCCTCTGACCCCTCTGAGCACGTTCAACAGGAAAATATTAACTGTGATATGTAACCACCTTTTCTCATGTCAGTACATAAAATCCCTGGGGCACTGCAACATTCTGATGGGAGATTTGTGAACCTCTTCCTTTAGACCCGGGCCAAATTCAATAACTATTGATTTTCATAAACAGCTATAGCTGAAAGAGAAATAAACCTCTCAATTTTCAGGAGAGGAAACTGAAACATTGATAAAGAATTACATCAGCTTGTGGAGCTAAGTTAAAGCCAAGGAAATCACCTCACAGTCCTTAATTCTCTGGACAAACAGTTAATTCCTTGCTTTATATTGTAGCACTGTAAATTCTTCATAATTCACTTGTTTTCAATTAAGATCTATATCCTAAGAAATCCTAATCCTATGTTCTAAGAAGAATAAAGCTTGTTTACTTAGTTTTAACTATGCAAATTTTATTCTGATTCACTACAAGATCACCTAATTATTTAAAATCCCAAGATACTAAATTCTCTGAACCCAGGCAAATTTCCTCCTTATAAACCCAGTGGACATTTTGTTCTCTATTTGATCCTGAATCTGTTTATCCAAAAGGCTGCAATTCTAGTTTGAGGCAAAAAAAAAAATTAGCAACTTTAGGTAGGTCCATAAAGAGATCTTGTAACCCTGACATGAAAGGAATCATCCTGGTGTTTCTGAAATACTCCTGATCTTTTATACAGTATTTTCAAAACACACATGAAAATTAGGAAAGAGGTTATTTAACTGAATCATGAAGTGTTTCAGTTCATTTTGTCTGGTTTTGTAGAGGAGATGGAAAAGCAACACTAAATATAAAAGACATGATAAGTGCTGACTGCACATACAAAATACAAAGCAAGTGGTTCTCTCAGGACATAATTGGGATTTTTAGTCACTTCCCTGTGTGCAGTGCAGCAGAGATTGCTGATCTTATCTTCCTTTTGTAGTCAAACCCTGTGGATTTGACTGGAATAACAAGCTAAACACAGCCAGGGCACAGACAGCAGCTCTGTGCAGAAATCTGCTATCATGTTGAGATATAAACATAGCTCCTTGCTTGATTTTAGTCTAGACCAGACAGAAATTATGCCTGGCTTAGCATAATCCAGGGGTATCTTGGATAAAACCACCTGGAGAGTGAGTTTAGCCCAGTAGGAGAACCCCATGGGGGCTGGAGAACTGTGCTCCAGAATACACATCCTTTTATGAATCTTCCTTCTGAACTGTTCAGATCATTTCCAGCATCTTTCTGGAAGGCTTAAAAAAGTTATTAAGTTTTTTAAGCATATTTAAGCTTTTAAAGCATTTGTTTTTCCCCAAAGTGCAAATATTCTTATTTATAGAAGGTCATCGAGCTCCAGATATGAACTCCAGTACCATGAAGAGAAATGTGGAGATTGAAATTGTATCAAAATGTGGATGTGAAAGAAATTCTGAAGCTTAATTGAGCATGAATGATGATTTTCAGATAGGAAAAATATTCACTTCCTGCTCCACTGAATACCTGAGAAAAAATGTGGAAATACTCAGTGGCATCCAAGTGTTCCCTCCTAAGGATGTGTGCTGAGAGCCAGGGTATAAAGTTAAGCAACATTTTTCTGTGACTCAAAGAAAATCTGGAAAACAATACAAATAGGAGGGATCCAAAGGAATTTTTCCTTAAAAAATCCCTGGGGGCTGGTGGGGAGAGCTTCCCTGGGAGAGGGGTGCAGGATGAGCATTTACATCACCCCTGTCAGAGAACCAAAGCCTTGCAGAGCTTGGACAGGTGAACTAAGCATGAGTTTGACACCAAGAGGAGACATTTGGGTGAAGAGGAAAGTGCTGACTGCTGCTCACTTGCTTGATGTTCATGTGCTAATTTGTCAAACAAGTTCTAAATATACCCAAAAGTTTTGAGTTTAGCACAGGAGATGGGCAATTACTGGCTCCTGGCAGGACTCAGGTGTGTGGAGCATCCTCAGGAGAGGGGATGCTGAGAAGCAGAAAACAAAACCCCACCTGATCCTCAGGTCCTTTGCTGGAACCTTCATCAAAGCCACAGGCAATGGTGTATGGTGGGAATGGCTCTGACCAATATTCCTCCTGTGTGCAGTTCCTCTGAAGGAAACCTGCAATGGGAAACAGCAGGAAATTAATTAGGGGTGCTGGTGCTGCTGCTCTGTAAGTTTTGATGTGTAGCAACAATTTCTTATTACCCCTTTGATTCCTAAGTTAGGGACTTAAAGGTTTAGTCATGTTCAGCAAGATTAGCTGTAAGAATTATAATATTCTATAATTCTATCCTTTAAAAATTGAGGGACATGTTCCCAATCATTTCAAGATGCAGTGGGATTTGTGCTTTTCATATGGGAAATCAACTCTGCAAATTCATTCCTTCCACAGAGGAAATGAAATTATACATTTACAATATATTTGGGGATTTTGGGCAAAGCCCTGAGCCATCTTTTCCAGACTGGAAGCTCCATACAAATTTTGATCTTGGTCCTGTTCAGACTGGAGGATTGGACTGGATGACCTCAGGAGGTTCTTTCTAATATTAATTAAGATACAGTTTTATAAATCAGTGATTCTATGACATATTCCTTTATAAATTTAGCAGCATGGTGCACTTGTCCATCATATTTGGATCACCAAAGGGATCAAACAATTCAGTAGAGCACAACACAAAACAAGAATGTCAATATTGACCCCAAGCCAAAATGTGTATCTGGATAATTAATGAATGCTGACTGACATATGAGCTTTGTAAATCAGGAAAATATGAAAGAATCCTCAACAATTAGAATTCATTTAAAATAAGAAAATTTTAAAAATAGGGACAAAAGAAAAGGAAAAAAAAAATCTTGCCGTGGGTACTGGTGAATTCTTCAAAAAATCGTGGGCAGGGAATTTTAACCACTTCCCCAAAAGTGGCTCTGGGCCAGCAGGTTAAACCATCCCAATCTCTGGCACATCCTGTTTAAAAAAAAAAAAAAAAAAAAAGTGCCTTTAAGTAAAGAAAATCACAGAGAACATCACACATTTGATCTTCCATAATGAGGTTGTCTGTGGTTTTCCCACTCATTCACATGCAAGAAGAGCCACAGCAGGACGTGCAGCTCTGCAAGTGAAGGAGTGTTTTCCTTTTCTCCTTGAATGCATCCTTGCTCACACTTGGTATTCCAGCTGGACCTTCCCCCTCCTTATCTCATGAGAGAATGCACCTGAAATTCAAGCAGACACAATCCAAAAGTCAAATCAGTTGGAGCTCTCTTCTGTTGGCAAAACAAAAGCCACCAAAATAAAAGTATTGAATAATGATTAGCACTTGAGATTTCTCATTACTCCTTTCTCACTACTTGAGATTCCTCATTACAGAGTCTAACTGAAATACAGCAGACTTAAAACTCAGCCTTAACCTTTTTATTTCATGTCTAAAAATCTACCAATCTGACCTGGCTTAAGGCAAACAAGGGCTGAAGTCCCAGTCTTAGGCAATCAGTGGCATTTTTGCAATGGATTTTCAAATGGATTAAATTCATCCCAAACTAGAAGAACACCTCAGCATTATAAAAAATGACCATCCCTGGGAGGAGCTGGGATTCATGAGGTTCCCTAAAGCAGAGAGTGCTGGCTGATGACACAGGGTGTGCTGTGAGTCCCCTAAAAAAAGGGTTTTCAGAAGTTTCAGTGAATCACAGCTTTGTCACAGCTGCATCACACTGAGACTGCAAGCTGCTGGCAAGTGGGCAGCACAGAAAAATCGCCAGCATGTAAATGTGCCTGAAACAATAAAAAAAAAGCATCATGCTCTAACCAAAACTAATCTCTAGGTAGTCATAAGGAGGATATAAAGCAGGGGGTTGGGTTGGGAGGTGTTATTTTCTTCCATGATTTTTTTCTGCTGCCTCTGCGATGGATGACGAGGCAAATCTAAAGTTGTCAAGTTGAAATGTGGAAGAAATACTTGCCTGTAGCTGAGCAAAGTTTCTCTCTGGTTTTCAAAAGGATATTCCTGAGAATCTCTCACAGCACTATCCTCACCTCACCCTCAGCAAGATGAAATTCCTGGTATACCCAATTTTCCAGGGAAAATCGAGGCCCTCATTCATTAGCTGTAAATTTAATTGCCTCAGACATGCCAGCTAATCTCAGCTACATTTCCTTTGTGCTCGACAGAAAGAGACAGAGGCTGATTCATCCCAAATATTGGTGCCTTCTTCCTGAGGACAGGATGAATCACAGCCTGCAAATACCTGGCTCTCACTGATGATCACAGCCTGAACTCAGCTGCTAATTGTCTAATTCATGAAGCCAGGCAATATCAGTCCCTGGCCCCCATTTACCCTCAGCAGCTGAAGGTCCTTCTTTTAGAAAGGCAGATTTGAGCAGCTGGGTCTAAAATTCTGTTTTATTTGGTGATGTGGAGTTAAAAGTTATATTTGTGTGACCCTGTGTAGGAACAGAAGCTGTATGTCTAGAGTCTTAGAATTTATTTATCTTAGATTTATTTCCAGTCACTTCTACAGTTTATATAAAAGAAACTGCTGAATGCAAGAGCTGAAAAGGAATTTTTTATTCCAAGGTTTTCAAGAGACTGGTGGTGTCCAAGTCACCTGAGACTCCATAAAAACACCTGCAGTAGGAGTTGTATCTATGAATGTTGCCACCATAAATATTTAAATTTTGTTTAGTAATCCAGGTATTCTTAAACAATGAAGAAAGAAAAAAAAGTGGAGTTAAGGCTTGATTAATTTGACCTATTTTACATATCTACTCCAGAACTGGAGGAATTTCAAACTGGAGGAACTTCACCCTGAGTTCTGCTGGTGGAATTCATTGGACACTGCTCTGTACAGGAATAATGTGGAACTATTTTTGGTTAAAAGCTGCCACACAGACTGATTCCAGCACAGACTCTCTGGGACTGCTGAGGTTTAACTCTACAAACTCTGATCCCTCTTCTTCTCCTGCTGAGTTCCTGAAAACTGAAACACAAGTAATTGAATTTACCTATCTTAGTGTAGCTTTATCCTCCAGATAAAATATTTGGGATAAATTGTTTTTCCAACTCCAATATTTAATTTCAAACTATATCAAGAAAGGCTGTAAATACCAGAACACACTTTCATTAAAGTCTTTCCTTATCTGTAGAATAAAAAGTGGAAATTGGATCTTTGAGAAGCTCAGAGTGGACAAGGTTGAAGACTTTAAAAAAGTGTAACAGAATTCTCAGGGGTTTTCATTTCTTTTGCTACAAAAAGGATTCTAAACCATTAAATTATTTTTATATTGAAGAGGAAGATGCCTGGAATGACATCCTGTAATGCAGGTAACAAATAATTTTTGAAAATGTCTAATTTATACCAGAATTTTTTGTGGTGGGTCACTGTGTGTTCTAAATGTGTCCAAGAGTTATTTTGGACTTTATTAAAGTGTGTGTGAGAAATAGCAACAAAATAAAAATGAAAACTAGAAAAGGAGTATGAAGCATGGGAGTGATTGGAAATTCTGCAGAATAACATGGAAGACAAAGGAAATATTTTGGGGTCAGACCCTGATTTTCACCAGGCTGCTAAAGGCAAACCTCCAAGTGGTTTCAATAATTCTATCCCAACCAAATGCACGAGTTTCCTTTGTCTCACAATTCCTTTGCAGAGAGCAAACATCTTAAAATTCATGGAACTGAAAAATCTTGCTGAGGTAGATTCAAATTTTTCTAAGCAAAGCTGACTGGAATAAAATATGACTGAATTTTTGAAAGAATCTGGATATTTAGAAATTCCATGTTGAATTATTTCTAAGCATGTTTCCACAATGCCAAAACCCCAGGAGGTAACATCTTACACAGCATTCTAAATATATTTATATTTAGGCTCTGTTTTGTGTCCATTTTAGTTTTTGAAATTTACATCTGAGCATGGACAGACTTCTGAACACCACCACAATAAATCTTTACAAGCAAACAAATAATGTCTAAATTTGTAAACGTGCAATATTTTGAAGAACTTGGGATTTTCTTTAACTATTTTTCCCCCCAAAGAATATTTTCACCAGATTGGAATGATTCCCAACATGATACTTCAGTTGGGTCTTCAGTACCTTTTGTGGGAGTTTCTTTGGAGTTTTGGATGTAAATAGAGAACACAGCAAACCCTTCAGCAATGTGGGACATTCCCTTACCTTTAAGATCAGGTGAGGCAGATTCATTGTGTTCTGAGCAGAGAGCCTCCTCTCTGACCACCTGCTGGAATATTTTGCATTCTGGATGGATTCCCATAACCTCAGTGAGAGAAAAAAAAAAAAAAAAACAACAAAATAAAAAACCCAAAAAACAAAATTAACAACAATAAAACACCCCAAAAAACAAACAAACAACAAAAAAACCAAAACAAAGAATTTTTGTGATTATCAGAATGAGAAAAGCCAGTTTGTACCTCGTGGTTTGTATCTTGAGGTCCTTGAATGTGAAAAATCCAGCTGAAATTGGGTTATGTCTTACAAATAGAATGTATATATGGCAGGAGTCTGTGATTCCAACTAATTATGATTTTGTGTACATTTCTAGTTTTACATTCCATATGGATTCTTCAGTGTGCCTTAAAAATCAGATTATACAGCAACCTCTTTTCCAATCTGGACATTTTTATCCCCTTCCTTTCCTATGTTTTCCACAAAACTTAAATGATGTTCACAGTTTTTGGCTTTTCACCAAAATTGGCCAAAATTGGATAAATCTACCAGCTGTGGGATTATTCATATCAAGTTCTCCAAACTTAAATACAGCCTGACCACAGAAATATTTCTTCTCCATAAAGCAACTAAAATTAAAGAAATTGATTTAGAGAATGGTAGTCTTGGCCATCCGAATAATTGAAAAATTCCAGAATGTGTTATCTGAGGATGTTGCACTCACCTCAGATCAAGGAGCTGCTGCCATTTTAACAGATGAAGAAACGAGAAAAAATTAATGACTTGATTGAGAATCTTAAGGAATGTTTTAATCTCACAGATAAGGGTAAATTTAAACAGTTAAATGGATTTCTAGACAGCAGTTGTTGAATAAGGTGTAAATTCAACCTCTCATCACAGATATTTAGTCCCATTTATTGCCAAGTGTTTTGCTTGACCTCCATCTCCCACTCCAGAAAGTTTCATGTCCCCTATAATCCTGTATCCTAACTCCTGTGATTGTGAAGATGCTCTTAAAAACCTACACAAACCCAAAATATCTTCCTCTGCAAAGGCAAATAAATTCTAAGAAAGGAACTGCATGTCAGTGTCTACACTTGATTTATCTCAGCACCTTTTTGTCCTTGGGAATCTCAAGGATGTCTCATCCCCCCAGAAATGGTTGGTGCTGTTTGGGATGTTAAAAGGTGTCTCAGCCTTTTTGTGTAGACTCTGCATTAATTTTCTCAGCCCCATGTGAAAGTCTCAAATGCATTATTTGAAGTCTCAAATGCATTTTTTGAAGTTTCAAATGCTTCTACACCCATCTTTAGGAAACTGAATTAAACTGAGTAAAGAAAGCTGAACTGTATTCAGAGAGCTGGGTACTGGACCAAAGCCTCTTTTGGGATTTTGGGAACTTCAAGGCATAGGGAGAATTATATGGATTAGAAATTCTCTTTGTTTCATTGCTTGCTTCTTTCTGACCTATGATATTCAAGACAAAGCCAAAGGCTCAGCTAGCAGGGATTTTAATGGAAAATGATGGACTGAAGTCTTTCCAGCACGTTTTTGAGGAGGGCTGTAGGCTGCTTTATCTCTAATGACTTTGAAAAGTCAGTGCAGATGTAAACATCACTTCTGTATGGCTGTTTAAATCTCAGAAAAAAAGATTTATTGGCCTTCAAAATGTTCTCAGTGAGCAGAGCAGCCAGGATTTCTTTCAGCCTTCACAGAAACATAACTGGAAGTTATGCAGACTGTTTCATCTCAGAAATAATATCTGCTTGGGGGCAAAAATTAGAGCACAACTTTATTTTAAAAACCTTTAAAACTTTGCCTACATTTGGGTTTTAAAGTAGCATAGACAGACTTGTCTTAATTATGAGGCCCCAGAGATGGCTCATCTATGCTAATATTAGAACAGAAAGAGGATTAGGGGCACTGTTTGAAAAGAAAGTTAAGACATGGTGCTTTTTCATACATTATATTACTCCAGTGGGCAATTCAAAATACATTGTATAAATCAGCATGAGTGACTCTTCAACTATAGTAACTCAATTCTGAAATGAAATTTTTCAGGTATTAATAGGATCCCTGCTCATCACTTTACATTTAAACAGACATTTCACTTTGCAGTTTGCCCACATAACAAATGAATTCTCTGAGTAGAAGTAACAAAATAATTGCTCTATAAATCTCTCACTATTTCAGTTCATAAAGGTGGATTCTGCTGGACAGGAAAAATGCCATTCCTCTGCTTTCTGGAAATCCTGGATTCTGTTACATTGATAATTTTGTGTTGGAGTATTCTTAGGTTTGGTGTTTAAAAGTCATGGCAATTTGAGATGATGATCTACCATCTACTCTGCTGAAAGGTTTTGCTAAAAGGCATAACCCAGAATGCAAACAAACCACCAAATTTGAAATGTCTTAGGAAAAAAGCACTGAGGAGTGATGGGTTAAAGGAACCTGGAAACACAGAGAATCAGTTCTGAAAACATTTCAGAGGAGGAAGAGTTATCTTTTCTCCAAAAGTCAGTCTGGGAGACACATGCAGGTGATACAGGTGGAATGAGGGATGCTGAGTGTGCCAGACTCCTGCTGCTCAAAGCAGGCATCTCCTACTTCTGCATCTCCTGTCCTCTCTCCTTTGGTAAATCCACACCTGCTGAACCAGAGCCTCACTCACCATCACTCATCAGAGCTGTTGGAAAAATAAGAGTTCTTCCTTTACAGTGGCTGGGGAAGGTCATGTCCTGCCCAAGTACTGCCTTGGTTTTACACACAACTGAGGAATTTCTGAAACAGGAACAGGTAGCCCTGCCTCTGAAAACGGTGATAAATCACCAGAAAAAAAGATCTGATGATTCTTTTGGAAATCCCCATCCACTGGTAGTGATGCCAGAGGTTGGGGAGGTGCTGGCTCAGAGTGCCCAGAGAAGCTGTGGCTGCCCTGGGTCCCTGGAAGGGGACAGGGATTGGAGCAACCTGGGATGGTGGAAGATGCTGGGGTTGGTACAGGATGATCTTTAAAGTCCCTTCCAACCCAACCCAACCCATTCTGGGATTCTTTGATACCCTGGGTGGTCCTGCAGTCCATCCCACTGACACTCACAGGTAGAGCAATTCACCATTGGCTCAAAGTTTGTTTCCTTCTGGGTTACTGGATTTGGGGTGGGCAGGGCTACAACCACAGGAACCCAGATTTTATTACAGACCATTGACACTTCAGGGTTTGAAAATCAACATCAAACCCTATTTCAGTGACTATCCCCTAAGAAACAAAAACCAGGCTGGTGTTATTAATTTATAATCATGCAGCCTCACTGAAAGCAATCCCACTGCTGGAAAGAACAAATAAAGGAAAAAATGACACATATACAAGAAATCAGGAGCAGTGATGATGCTTCAATTCATTGGTTTTCCTCGGGCTTTAAGAAAAAGAAAGACATTAAACCATTGCATAGTTAAAGAAAAGCCTTGTGGGCAGAGCATTACTTGTGATTTGTTGTCTGTGGCTTATTTTCTGCTGTTAGTCTCACAGTGCCTTGAGTGAAAAGTTTTTGCTCTAATCTGCCTACCAGAGTTGGGTGATGGGGCTTTCTAGAAAGCAGGAGCTCTGTATTTGGGGAAAGGACAGATTATGGTAATTTGGGGGGCATCTGCTGAACAGGTGGCTTTTCTAGGAAAAAAGTAGCTCCTGCTCACCATAAAAAAGGAAAATTTAGGATCCAAAGCAGAGCAGAGCTTTCTGAGGCAGACACTTCCAGTCTGGCTCAGTGTTCTCTGCCACTGCAAGAAGTGTAAGAGGCTGATTTAAATGTTATTACTTGGATCAATATTTCCCAGTATCTCAGCAGTAACCTGGCCTGGCTCTCACTGGAAATCAAGTGGGGTGCTCTCATTCCCAGATTTCCACATAAAACTCAGAATTTCAGGAAATGTTGTGGACAGTCCTCAAGGAATTGACCTTTGCATTCCTGAGCATCATAACACAAAGGGGTTTTATTACTGGATTGAATATTATTGACCAATTTGAATCAAAATTCACATGGATGTTTTGACTTCTAGTCCTTTACCATGAAAACAATTTTGCCTGGAACATAGTGAACACTAAAGAAAATTACCTATGACAACCATAGTAATTAGAGAGACAGATGTTGGGCTTACATTTACTTTTAGACTTTATTTTCTTCACTTCTTGTAAGGTTATTGCACCAAAACCTGAAGTGGCTTATTCACTGAGAGTAGTATAACATTGTTTTCTATTTCCTCTCTTCCATGACAGTTTATTTATTTCCCCAAATCTGCACAGAAAAATCAAAGTAATGAAGTAATGGCACTTTGGGCTTAGATATACTTATGCTGGACAACAGGAGATTTAGCAGGAGCTGGGAGGAGTATTTCTAGCAACATCCTCATGTCACACTTAGTGCAATTTAATTAAAAGCAATCTTTCCTGAGAGTCCATTCAAAAATGGTGCCCCTGAGCTGCTGAGGGGGTAGAAAAACTGTAATTTAGATGTCACACAAAAGACAGATCTTCACTCATTAAGAAGCCCATTAGCACACTTGTGGAAAAGGAGGGATATTTTCTATGCTGTCGAAAAATGAGGGAAGTGCTTCAAAGCTGGGCACTGAATATATTATTCACCTTTGAAAAAGCAATTCCAGGGGATCAAAGAGCCAGCAGTAACACTCAGTCTTTTTTTGAAAATTAATCAAAGCTCAAAGAATTGGCTGAATTCATTGACAAGATGAGAAAGCTTGAAGAACCTGGAGGCTCTTTCCAGTGATCTGTTTCAGCTTCCCATGCCCTGCAATCCAAAAACCTCACAAACATCATCAAGTACATAAATCCTTGACTGAGAGGATCCATCTCTGGTCATTCTGCCTCTGTCTCCTCCTTGCATTCACTCAGATCCCATCTCAGACATGCTCTGGAATCAATCCTGTTCTCCCAGTTCCTGCTGCCTGTGCTTCCCCAGCTCTCCTGGTAGCATCCTGATACCTGAATATTTCAGCTCTCACACAGAGTTGTCTGGGGTTCATGTCACACTCAGACTCCCCCCTTGGAGGGTTAAAACACACCTGGTGTTTTAGGATACAGAAAAGCACAGCAAAGACAATTCCTGCATCCCCATTTTTAAGTGTGGGATGAAGTGTTCAGCTAGTTGGCCAGGACTGCCAAAGGCACCAGGCAGGAGAATCAGGATATGCTTTGAAATACACACGGTTTTTTCAGTGAGGGCTTTTAGGAGGGAGGAAGTCTCATGAAAAAAAATAGAAAAAGTTGAAGACAGGTTTAATAACAGACAAAGAAAACCTCAGCCTTTTTCATAAACTTCCCAGTCTGTTGAATGTCTCTCATCTAAACCTTCCATCTGCTTAACTCCTCAAAAAGCCAAGTGCTAATTAAAAATCTCTGAGACTGGGGAGCACAGGACACTGAAGCCAATTTTCACACGTGTTTGGAGGGACCTGGGGCTCTCCATGAGCTCCTGTCCATCTCACAGCCACATTCCCAGTCACTGCAGTAAAAACCTTCCTGTCCAAGCCCTGGCCTGTAAGTAATTCTGGGATGTTTATAACTCCATTTGTGCAGTGCTGTGTTCTGTCAGAAAACAAGAAGCTATCAAAAATAAAGATTTCTTATTTTAAAAAAGTCAGTTCAACTCTTACAAGCTCAGTTGCATCCATCTGGGTTTTTCCACCATCCCCAAGCCCTGTTTGCCACTGTGGGCTCTGGAAAGCACCAGGTCACCCCAGCAGTGACAGAACTCCAGTGCCCAGCTGTGAATTCAGCTCTCACACCGAGTCCTGCCCTGGGCTTCCAGCTCTGCCCCACCCTGATCCCAAACCTTCCAACCCCAAAGCTAAAGCCTCATTTCCAGTCTCTCCTTCAGCCAGTTAAACAGATTATTTCAGGAGTCTTTTTTGGCTGAAAATGACTACCTGGAGGATATTTGCTGTGTTTGTTTTCTCTCTCTAACTCGATTACCTATGGAAGAAGGGAAGCTGAGATGCTGATTGCCTCACAGTCATTTGGAGAAACATATTTTCAATATTGTTTTCAAGACATTGAAGCAATGCTTGAATGCTCCTCTGTGGATTGGACTGTATTTATATGGCTGTGTTTAACTGCATGACCTTATAGGGAACAGCACTTGCTATACATATTTATCCAAGTATATCATTATATTTATTCACTCATAGGTATTCTTGATGAGACAACACAGCCATACTAATTTATTTTGTTTATGAATGCTGTGTAATTAGTATTACCTTGAGAAAAATTAATTTATCAGTGCTCTGCTAAATTGGGTAGAGCATTTAATTATTACTAATGCTTGAAGAATAACAGAACACTAATAACTGAGGATCCCCATTTTCTGCTATTTCGAGTATTCCTGTAAATTAAAGAGAAATTTCTCCTTTTCTGTATCATTTTTTTTTTTTGCCTGCAGGTGGGATTGATGTCATCTAATCCTAAAGTCCTGAAACCAGGAAGTCAAAGTCCTACAGCAAGCTCATTTAATTGATCTGTATTCTTGGAGTGTTTCCTTCTCTTCCCAGTAATACTGAAGGAGGCTCAATGAGTAGCTTTAGACCAGATTCCTAATTTTAGACAGTTAATTGTAGATGATTAATCTAAATTCTCCCATCAAGCCTCCCTTAATGATCAAGGAAAGCAGACAAGCAGTTCCAGGGAAGGATTCCTCCTACTTTGCTCAGACACCTGTTTGAGGACAGTGACTGCCTGTACAGGAGCCTGTCTCCCTCCATTAATTCCTTCCAGGCTAAAAAAACACCTAAAAAACAGATTATTCCACACATCCAGCTCCCATGGAAGGGAATTGAAGGTCTACAGGGACCAGGCTGGTAGAAGAAGCACAAATTAAACGTGGAAATTTAGACACCCAGCTCAGCATCTTGCCATGGCTTTGGACCCATCTGTCCATCAGCACAAGAAATCCTTTGCTGAAGGGAATGTACAGCTCAGTGCTGACCCACCTGTGTTTCCATTCTCACCTCCAGTCATTAGATCAGACTAAAGCCCTTCCCAGAAATGGGAAATGTAGGTGTTTGAAGAGGGAAGCAGTTTGGCACAGCAGGGAGAGCAGTGAAGGCAGAGTCTTTTCTGCTCCTTGTCCTCTGCTTCCCAAGACTCTGAACTCTCTAAGACAGGAAAAGTCATTTTTATGCATTTCAGCCTCCACTGCTCTCTGTTCCTTGTCACTTACCAGTGAATGGTAATTTTTTCAGTGTCAAGGACTCTGTTCTGCAAGGCACAAAGTATATCCTGCAACATCCCTGTGGAGCTGCCAGGAGGTAACAACTTCCCCAATTCCACAGGGGAAGTTTTCAGGATTAGCCCTCTGGTTTATTTTCATATCTGATTAATGGCTTACTTGCAGAATCCATACAGGAATTATTTCTCTGCACAGGCATGATCCTTGAAATAGGAAAGGATTATTTCCTCAGGGGGCTCAGTCCTTCCCTGCCTCTTTAACTGAGCATGCAAAGAGACACAAACCCCACTGACATTCAGAGCACTGCCTCTCACCACACATGGAGTTGATGCTCATATTTTCAGGCCAAAAGCTGTGTAGATCATGCAGTTTATAGAATTTCTCTTATTATGGGCACAGCCTGCTGCAATATGCTGCAACATTAAAATGATGTATGGCAGCCCCAGATGTGCACGATCCATCACTTCAGATCAGCTCCACTCTGCTGACAGCTGCAAGAATGAGTTGTGCCTCCATTAGGTGCAAAAAGGCTGGCCCAGATGCCAGAATAACTTCACCTGCAGCAGTCTAAGCCTTTAGGCTGATTGGTTTTGCATGAAAGAGCAGAATTACACATGATAATAGCTACACTTGCATGGCAAGGACCCACAAGCTATCCCTTGTACATAAATCTGCGTAAATACAGAGGAAACTACAAGATCCAGAGGTTGTGCAGGTGTGAAAATTTACATCCCATCATTCACTATTTCAAAATGAAAGGTCAGGATCAGTCTGTAATTTAGGCTCTCACAGTTATCCACAGAGGAAAGCAGGCCCTAGAGAAGCACCCAGACCATCTGGCTTTCTCAGGACAAGATGGAATGTTTCCTGGGAAGGTGACTCTGTCCCTCCTGGCTCCAGCAGGAGCCTGAATCCCAGCCCACGCTGAACATTTCACTGTGAAATGAGTAAAGTTTGAATTAACGAGTCCCAGGTAATCACACCCAGAGGAAGGGCTCCAAACACTTCCCTGAGGCTGAGGGCAAAGAGGAGAAATGACTGTGCTTGGATTTGCTCTAATTTTTGTTGAACATCCCAGGCAATGCCAGTGGTGGATCAGGGAGGGATGGCTGTGCCTGGACTGTGTCCCTGTGCCTGGACTGTGACCCTGTGCCTGGATTGTGTCCCTGTGCCTGGACTGTGTCCCTGTGCCTGGATTGTGACCCTGTGCCTGGATTGTGACCCTGTGCCTGGATTGTGTCCCTGTGCCTGGATTGTGTCCCTGTGCCTGGACTGTGACCCTGTGCCTGGACTGTGACCCTGTGCCTGGATTGTGTCCCTGTGCCTGGATTGTGTCCCTGTGCCCATCCATCCTCCCTGAAGCCCAGTGCACAGCCTCACCTCTGCCCTCAGTGCACACAGACAGCTCATCCTCCTGCTTGTTGATATCAGAAACCTCCAGCACTGAAAACACCCTCAGAGAGGTAAATGTCCCCCATCCATCAGGAGGAACTATTCCTCTCTAGTTATCCTCCTTGTCCTGCAAAGTTCCCTTTCCCAGGACAGCTGGGACAGCGACCTGTCCCCTCCTGTCCATCTAAACCCCTGCTACAGCCATTCTGATTTGGGGATGCTCTTCTGTCCTCTGCAAACTGCAGTTCTAACGAAGGGAAATGAAAAGGCATTTATTAACAGCATCTTGAGGTTGGAAAATTTTAAGGAAAGGAGCTAGGTCAACACATTAACTCAGAGGTTTTTTTGTTTTGTTTTCTTAAGACAACACATTAACTCAGAAATTATTTTTTTTTTCTTAGGATAGCACGTTAATTCAGGAATATTTTTTTTCTTTCCTTCCCTCTAACACCTCTGTCTCATTTTATGTATTTCCTCTTAATCCTTCCCTTGTTTTCCTTTCTTCCTGCCTGCTCCCTGTTAGGACGAAAGTTGCCCGGCTTCTGCCCGGCTGCACCCAGCTGTGCCAGATGTGCTCCCTCCCCCGCCCCAGCGGCTGGCGCTCACTCACCAGCGGCAGCAGCAGCAGCCAGCGCCAAGTTCGCATCCTCCGCAGCAGCGCCGGGTCCTGCCGCTGCCTCTGCCTGTTGTGACGGGAAAACCAAAATGAGGAACATGACAAAAGCCGCGGCTCTGCCCGCCCCCACCTGCCCAAGGACCGCCCCGAGACCCCCGGCACCTCCCGGAGGATGGGGCGGAGGGAAAAGGATCCTCCGGGATCCACCGGGGGCTTTGGAGTCACCTCCAGGAACCTGCCGGGACCCACCTGGGACACCGCGCGTGGTTTTGGAAGCAGAAATTCTCTGAGCAAGAAATTCTCTGTGCAAGAAACTGAGCAAGAAATTCTCTGAGCAAGAAATTCTCTGTGCAGGAAATTCTCTGAGCAAGAAATTCTCTCAGCAAGAAATTCTCTGTGCAGGAAATTCTCTGTGCAGGAAATTCTCTGTGCAGGAAATTCTCTGAGCAAGAAATTCTCTGTGCAGGAAATTCTCTGAGGAAGAAACTGAGCAAGAAATTCTCTGAGCAAGAAATCCTCTGAGCAAGAAATTCTCTGTGCAGGAAATTCTCTGTGCAGGAAATTCTCTGAGCAAGAAATCCTCTGAGCAAGAAATTCTCTGTGCAGGAAATTCTCTGAGCAAGAAATTGTCTGTGCAGGAAATTCTCTGAGCAAGAAATTCTCTGAGCAAGAAATTCTCTGTGCGGGAAATTCTCTGAGCAAGAAATTCTCTGTGCAGGAAATTCTCTGTGCAGGAAATTCTCTGAGCAAGAAATTGTCTGTGCGGGAAATTCTCTGAGCAAGAAATTCTCTGGGCAGGAAATTCTCTGAGCAAGAAATTCTCTGTGCAGGAAATTCTCTGTGCAGGAAATTCTCTGAGCAAGAAATTCTCTGAGCAAGAAATTCTCTGTGCAGGAAATTCTCTGAGCAAGAAATCCTCTGAGCAAGAAATTCTCTGTGCAGGAAATTCTCTGTGCAGGAAATTCTCTGAGCAAGAAATCCTCTGAGCAAGAAATTCTCTGTGCAGGAAATTCTCTGAGCAAGAAATTCTCTGTGCAGGAAATTCTCTGTGCAGGAAATTCTCTGTGCAGGAAATTCTCTGAGCAAGAAACTGAGCAAGAAATTCTCTGTGCAGGAAATTCTCTGTGCAGGAAATTCTCTGAGCAAGAAACTGAGCAAGAAATTCTCTGAGGAAGAAATTCTCTGTGCAGGAAATTCTCTGAGCAAGAAATTCTCTGAGCAAGAAATTCTCTGTGCAGGAAATTCTCTGAGCAGGAAATTCTCTGAGCAAGAAACTGAGCAAGAAATTCTCTGAGCAAGAAATTCTCTGTGCAGGAAATTCTCTGAACAAGAAATTCTCTGTGCAGGAAATTCTCTGAGCAAGAAATTCTCTGAGCAAGAAATTCTCTGTGCAGGAAATTCTCTGAGCAAGAAATTCTCTGTGCAGGAAATTCTCTGAGCAAGAAATTCTCTGAGGAAGAAATTCTCTGTGCAGGAAATTTTCTGAGCAAGAAATTCTCTGAGCTCATCCCTCCCCTGATGGGGCCACGAGTGTGGCTGCTGGTTTTCCAAGGGTTTGGGGTCTGACATCCTGGGATTCCCTTTGGCACTCACAGATGGAGTTTCTGGGTTCCCCCTCCTCTCAGATGGAAAATTTTGTGCAATGTCAGAATTTCCTCCCCAACACGCACAAGATCGTTTTGGCCCTTGTGTCACAAAAAATGTCCTGAGCTCAGGTTTATTTGTTGGTGCTAAGAAAGTTAAAGATTTCTTGCCTACAGATTAGATTCTTTTGGAGGGGGAAAAAGAAAAAGGAAAAGGAGAAAGGAAAAAGAAAAGGAAGAGGAAGAGGAAGAGGAAGAGGAAGAGGAAGAGGAAAAAAGAAGAAAAAGAAAAAGAAAAAGAAAAAGAAAAAGAAAAAGAAAAAGAAAAAGAAAAAGAAAAAGAAAAAGAAAAAGAAAAAGAAAAAGAAAAAGAAAAAGAAAAAGAAAAAGAAAAAAGGGAAAAAAAATGTTAAGTGTCAGGTCCATAGGACCCAGGCACAGCTCTGGCTTTTGCCCCATTGAATATTGCACCGAGCTGTTTTCAGGACCTGGGAAAACCAAAATGATGAACATGACAAAATCAGTTTTCCTTGATAAGACTGAAGTGCTGCTTCATATCCTGTTTATCATTCATTATCTCCCTGTGGTGTTAAGCACACCAGTTCTCTACAGTCAGGAGAGATTTGGGGCTTGCTTAATTACCCCAAAATAGACATTCAATGCCATTAGAAGAAATATTTATTTCTGCAGCTTTGTCCATAGGTGGACAGCTCTCCTACAAGTCCTCTGTCTGGTTTTCTAGCTCCACTTAAATATTGCAGATATACAATATATAACGTTTGTAACCAAATTCTCATTTAATCTTCTCTTTTCTATAAGTTTGTCCTTCATTAGTGCAAAATGGCACCTGATCCCTGAACTGCACAGCCTCAGATGTTACTCCAAAATCAGATTTTTGTGAAAATAAGAGATTAAAATTTTGAAAATAAATATTTCAAGCCTGATTTTGACTTTTTCTTTGTCAGTGATGGATAAATAAAAATTGTGGCCACTTTCATTAGTCAGCAAGGTGGTTCCTGTTACATTGGAATAATTTTAGAATCCCACCACAAGCCAGGCAACACATGGTGTCAGGCAGTTTCTACTTCTATGCAAAGAAAAATGCCAAGTGCAGACCCATCAAACACCCCCAGGACAGGAACAGTTCATTATCCCTGCTGAACTTTATTCAACCAACTCGAATATACAAGATCAGACAATAACAGAATAATTTGGGTCAGGGGATGGAGCTCTGGCCCCAACCCTCTCCCCTCACAACTCAAATTTATTCTATTATTTAATGCCTTGTAGGTCACTTAAATCAGGTTTTTTAGGTCACAACAACCAGCTTGGAGCAAACCCAAGTCTCAACTCCCTTTTTTTTTTTTTTTTAGGAGAAGGCATGGCTTGATGAAGCAGACCTGGTCTCTCAATATTTGCTTTCTCATATATTTTCTCTCCTCCATCTGCTTTTCATATCTCATTTCCAGCTGATCAAAATAGCAGTCCACATTCCCATCCTTGAGATTTAAATTAATTAGCTGGAAATTCCTCTTGTAAGAATATTTTCCCATCCTAATAAGGAAATCAAGCCTGTTTTTATTGGGTTTTTGTAACATCTCATTGTAGTTAATGCTATAAAGCTCACTTATATAAAAATCTCAGATTTCTTCAGTTTTTTTACATCCCTTCATTACTTTAAACAGACCCTTAAAACTTTATTTAGTTTAAAAACGAATTTCTGTTCACCATATTAATTAGCTTTATTAATTTTCCTCTTTGCTGTTTCTCTGTATGTACCCAAAGATCCAATAATGAAATAATGCAGGGAAAAATAATCATACTTATTTCTCATAATATTTCTGTATTCTTTGATGCACTTTGCTACTTTTTGTCACAAAATAGGTCCTTGCCTGATAAGCTGCCTCTAGCTAAGCATTATTTTTTTTTTTTCTCTAAGAATTACATGATAACTAATCAAAGAACCATCTTTGGTTTTTTGCTGCTCCACAACATCAACCTGGGCTCAGAATAAAACAGATGTGCATAAAATCCTCCTCTTGTTAACAACAGCAAGCCATTGTGTTGGTATGAAACTTAATCAATGAGGCAGCAGACCTGAGATTCCTCCTAATCCCCCTCATGGATATTCTGAATCAATTGCTGCCATTTCATGAAAATTACTTGACATTTGCTGAGCTGCTGAGCACCTTTGTGGAAGCTGGAGAATGGGGTTTTGATACCATATGTTACCTGAAAATGGGATTTGCATGATAAAAACTTCCTGAAATGCACCTCCAGCAGCATTTCCTCAGGCTGGAGAAGAGGGTGGGTCAGCCCCACACTGCAGCACAAGCCACCAGCCAGGGCATAAAGGTGAATTTATTGACATTTCTAAACAATCTTTTGATAAATCTGACTGAAGATGCAAAACAAAAAGCCCTGGGATTAGGAGAAGGAGGCTGCAATTACAGGGAGTACATAATTCAGTGCTCAGGCAGAACATGGTGTTACTGAGAAACATATTGTGGCTGTAATTAACAGCAAAACTTCACTGTCTTTAAAAAAAAAAAAAAAGGAGGGCATAAAAAAAGGCTGGAGGTTTTATTCCTGAGAGTGATCTCTGTGGGGTGTTTGAAACAGGGGGGTGAGAGCAGGAAAATCAAACAAGTGAAGTTTGAGGCACTAAAAAGGGAAGGCACTGAATATCAGGCAAGTGCTTGGAGCTGCATGAGGATAATTTGTGCAGTTGATGCTCTCTGCAAACCCTCCCTGTGTTATCTCCTTGCTGTTTTTCTTGGATTAAATGGAGTCCTGCCATGTCTGGGGCTCTGACTCCATATGTGCCCATATTCTGTTACTGTTCCTCAGCCTGACCCTGGGGACACCTCCAAAATAAAGGCAGGAATCACAGATCCTTGGATTATGTGGATTCTGTCCTACCTGCTTTGATCTGTAAACTTAATTTCACCCCAGTATCTAAGGCACTTTGTGAATTTGAAAAAGATATCTGATTTGTAGTTGTCTTCCACAAACATATTATTTAACTCTTTTAAAAATAAACTCCTTTGATCTTTTCAGCATTTCTACTTGAAAAAACAAATCTGCAGTGATCCCTTCTCTGCTTCCATTGTATTTTATTCAAGAATGAGCAAGTTATTCTTTCCAACCTAAGGGAAGTTACTTTTCCCAGCAACACACAATGAAATCTTCATTCCTATTAATAGTCTCTAAAGAGTTGACAGACCAGCTGTTCCTGTCCTCAGAAATTGTTTTATGCATTGTATTATTCATTGGTTTTCTTGCTTTCCTCTGGCCACTTAACTTGATTTCAATTCTGTTTCTTTTTCAAGAGGAGGAGAATAACCCTGATTTTTATTCACTAAAATGCAGGTTTAACACTAAGCTTGCTCCCATTCTAAGGGTCAAGAAAATATTTATGTTGGTGTAGATTAAGCCTATAAAATCAAATCTGGGTAAACAGGAATAACCTATTTTTAACAACACAGAAGTCTAGTTACTGGTGTGTACTGGTCTTTGCTTCTTTCATGTTTAAAAGAAAGAATCGTGGAATTTCAGGATGGTTTGGGTTGGAAGGTTAAAGATCATCCAGTTCCACCCCTGCCAAGGCAGGGACACCTTCCACCATCCCAGGCTGCTCCAAACCCCAATGTCCAACCTGGCCCTGGACACTTCCAGGGATCCAGGGGCAGCCACAGCTGCTCTGGGCACCTGTGCCAGGGCATCACCACCAAAATAACATCTTTTTTCCAGACTTTTCCCTTTGATTATCCCAATTTCTCCAGTGACTGCAGAGGGGCCTCACCTCACCCCCTACAGCAGCACTCGTCTCACCCAATTTCAGGCATTAGGAATGTAAATGCAAACTGATTATTCCTGGTTATTTTCACAGTCACAGACACTGCTGAATGCAATCTGCCTGACATAATTTGGATGTCTATGGAGGACAAGATAATAATTTCCTCAGGGTGTACTCCACCAGCATCTCTGAAAGGAGGGAAGGATGAGAGCTCAGCTCTGGATGTTTGCTCTGGGGGTGAAATTCCACACTTCCCACGTTGGGTTATGAATACCTAATGCAGGCTGGGTATGCTGGAAAAGTGAACTCCTGTTGCATTTTAGGCTATAGGTGAGTGGCAAAAAGGATAATGTAACATAGCTCCTCGTGCAATGGGGAAGCAAAAGAGAAGAAGAGCTTTATTTAAAGAAACACTGCACTTTATATAGGGGAGTACATGAAAAACAAAATAGAAAAGACTCATTGGTCCAAGAAGGCAACACCTCTTTGAAAATATGCTTTCTGCAAAACATCACAAGACACTCACACAGCTCTCACACACCCTGCAGGTGTATAATTGTTAGAATTTATTGACCTTGTGAAGGCTGAGAAAGGCAAGGTTTCAAGGCTGCTTGTTCCCTGGTTCCCAGCAGCATCCAACAACAAACTCCCACTGTGGTTAATCACCAGCCTTAAGTAATTAATCAGTTTGCTCCTTTTCCTGCTAGAACCTCCTTTGTGCTGTGCTGTGCTGTGGCAGGAGACCCTGAGTCCAAATTATCCTGTCTCTTTTAATGACTGCAGAGGCAGGTGTAAGGTGGAGTTTGTTAAAGACATTGGGAAACTTAGACATCAACATCTCGATGTCCAGAAGCAAACTGGATGTTTCAGCTTCCCTTGGGGTTAATAATCACCTAAAATGGAACATTTTAGTCCATTTAGTCCATTGAGAGGTTCTTTAGAATCCATGGAGTGTGCTGGCCAAGATCCTGCATAAATTCACACACTTCAAGACTCAGTTGTGCTGTGAGGAGACCATAACCAATTAAGATGATCTATAATATAATATAAACATCTGTGGTTTTTTAAGTGTTTGCAAGGATGGGTGAGAAGTTAGATCAGGGCCCCAGCAGTGCCACAGGAGGAATGGCAGCAGGAACTGATGCCCAAGAAATTCCACCTGAACATGAGGGAGAATTTCTTCCCTGTGCAGTGACCAAGCACAGGATTGTCCAGAGGGTGTGGAGTGTCCCTCACTGGAGATGTTCAAAAGCAACCTGGACACAATCCTGAGCTCTGGGGAGCCTTGCTGGAGCAGGAGGTTGGTCCAGACACCTCCAGTTTCCCTTCCAACCCTCCCCAATTTGGGATTCCATGATTAAACATTCCCAGGAGCTGCCAGCTGTGACACTGAAGGCAAAAGGAACCAGATTCTCTTGTGTGGAGAAATGAATCAAGCCCTGAAATCAACCAAGATAAATCCCAGCCAGACCAGATATCTGATTTTGGCTGACTTTTCCCATTCATCTTCAGTAAGAGGAATCCCTTGCCATGTGTTTCTCAAAGATGAATTGAATTGCAAAGCCTGGCTTCCTTTATCCAAACCTATTTTCCTTTTTACCTAAACCTATTGTCCACAGCATCTCAGACTGTTTTTCCTCAGGACATGGAGCTTCTTGAGCAGTTGTATCATCTGGTGGAAGATTTCACTTCCTCTATTTAAAGTAAATTCTTTACTTTCACATAGACAAAAAAAAAAGTCTTTTGCTGAGGGGAGATTATCATGAGATTTTTGTTTCTTGCTTGTTGTGTTTCTGTGTATTACAATGAACCACACAACTGAATCTTCCATTAGTTATGGTTGGACTCACAATAAAAAAAGATTTATGTCTGTGACTTTACAAGCACATAGTGACTCCCTTATTAAAGAGCTCAGAAAATGTAAAGAATCACAAATTTTATCCTTGAGTTCTCTGGGTGGGGTAAAATACCCACTACTAAGAGAATGCAGTTCCTGTGGTGATTTTAAAGATGGATTTCAACACAAAAGCAATTTGAAACAACTCTGGGAGGGAAGGTGATAAAAAAGCAGATTTGTGACCAGACCTGATTCAGGAGATCTGTGGGAATCTCCAGAACTTTCCTGTTGGTGGGAAACCAGAGCTGCCAAAAATTATGGGAGATCAGTTATTTCTGTTCCTGTGTTACTCTTCACCTTAACCATGAGGAAATGTGCTCAGCTCTGGTATTGATGAGACAAACCTTGCTCTGAACAATGAACAGATGATTCTTTCCACCACTACTTCCTCTAAAAAATGACAACAAAGTTCTTGGTGTGTTCCAGTCCTTCCTCTCATTCAACAGAACCTTTAAAGCATTTCTCCCCCAGAGTTTCAGCTTGGTGGAAATATCAAACTTTGCTGTGTTTAACCCAAACTGTTGGGAAGGGCCAATTTCTTAAGTCAAGGGACGGTGTAAAAGAGCCATCTAAGAGGATAATTAGCCAAAGATTGATTGCATTTTGATTAGCCAGAGATTGCACACAGAGCAAGATTGCAAGATGTAAATACTCCAATTTTTCAAAAATACCTCCTATTTAAAAAATAATGTAAAATATCTAAATAGAAGTAAATACAGACACAAGTCTGATGTGTCATCAACCTTTGTTCCTCATTGATTAATTAATTAATTAATCCCTCATCCTAGAAAGAATGAGGTTCTCTCCTTCAAGTTTTGTGTTGTATAAATGTACACCTGAAATTCTCAAGTCACACTTTAATGAAAGAAGAAAAGAGGACACTCTTAAGCATCTCTTTTTCACAAAATTTTTCTGATTTTTATTTTACCATTTACCAACTTTCATTTTGCCATTAGGCCAAGCAGATCCTTTATGCAACTGCCTATACTTATTAAAGGAATCCAGCACATAAATCCTTTATGTGATCTGCTCACTGGAGTCTCATTATTCTGAATGTTGGCATTTTGTAAAAGGAGAATGAAAGAAAAAGGAAACCGTAACAGGAACCAAAATCTTTCCCACGAGGGAAACTTTGTGAACTCAAGGTCAAGCACTGCAAGTTATACATAAGGGAAAAGAATTGATTCAATTTCTGAGAGGGCAAAATGTTGTAACTAAAGATTTCAGAGTCAGAACCCTCAAATGAGACAGAATCTGGTCTTACAGGGATGAAACTTTCTCCTTCCAGCTCAAGCTGTGGTCATCAGAGCTCTGCTATTTGCGCCTCAAGGAAACAGGAGGTCCATCCATTAAAATCAAAACTAAAATTAGATAATTTAACCACAACGTTTTTGGGTTTTGGTTTTTGGGTGATTTTTTTGTTTGTTTGTTTGTTTGGGGTTTTTTTTTTGTTTGTTTTTAATTTGTTTTTTCAGAGAACAGTGCAATAGTGAGTGTATCACACAATTATAATCAGAGAATGAACCTAATTCCTGCAGTGTAATACAATACTGTGTTGCATAAAGTGAGAAAATTCTTGTTGACAAACCCCAATAAAAATAGCTGGATGAAACCACATCAGCCTTAGGCCTGATCTATTCTGAAAAACTCACAAACAGAATGTACATAAAAACTAACCCAGTGTTACAACTGATTTACACCCAGGAGAGCAGGAATAAATAAATAAATGTTCCATGAAGCACAAAGAGGGGAAACTGAGATTTAGAGCCTTTGCCAATTCAAAGATCTTATTTTGTTAAATTCCTTTATTTGTCAAAATTTTCTTTTATTTTAAAGACAGTTTTATTTGTCATCCTCTTCTTTCTCCACCAGTATGTCAAAAACTGCAAGGAAATCTCTGGAATTATAGTTGTCAGGCCAGAAAACATAAACCCATACATTTTCCCTTGAAAAATGATAAATCCATTTATATTTTTAACAGAGAGTTTTCTGTGCTGAGCAATTCATCATTTCTACACGTTCACTGATCTCCTTTTCCTGGTAGTTAATTTTGTATAAAGAGATTTTAATTCTCCCAGATGAATTATTTGAAAAATTGGTGAATAATTCACCTGGTACCTTTACATGTTCTGATCACACCAACTTTGCTTATACTTTTGATTTCCTAGTGCAAAAATTATAATGATTATTTCAATATTTGTCCATTTTTTTGTGTGTATGACATCATGACAGTGGTCCTGAATTTTTTTCCTGAATTTTCTTCTCTCTCAGGGGAAATAATTGTTAAAAATGAAAGTGGAAAACAAGATCACAAAATCCCTGGAGCAGTGGTGGTGAAAAAATCCTCAAATCATTGAGGGGAGACAAGATTCACACACAGGGCAACAGAAATATTAGAAATTCAGGATGATGATGGTGCAAACAGATCTAAAAAAAGGAAATCAGACACCATCCTTTATAAATAATTCCTTTTAGCAGCAGTCAGTATCAATTTCTAGGGCCAAATGGATCAACCCAAATGTGACCAGCTGAGCTGAAAACATTGTGCTGAAAGTGACTGACCAGTGGAAAAATCATTAAAACATTCACAGATTTGGCCCAGAATATTTTTTCAGGAGCTGCAGATTTGCTGGAAGGCAGCCAGGAATTCTTGGAAGGATCACTGCATGTTTGTGGTGCTCTTTTACCTTTTTGATACAGCCACTCTCAGAGGGGTTTTCATGTTCTAAAGCTCTAAAAAAGCAGGAAATAAAATAAATAAAAATAAAAACAAATAAAATAACCCTCACCCAACATCCAACAAACCAATGTCTTTCCTCATTTTAAGGATTTCAGGACCTGAAGGTTGATTCTGCTATTTAAATAAAAGCTCTTGGAGCAATAATGTTTTATTGTAACTTTTGCCATTAAGAGACCCTGAATTTTTCTCCGAGATGTTATTAAGGGAATAACAACATAACAACACTCCTATTTACACTTGCTGCTGGATCTAGTTCCAGCTGGAAATATTAACAGCAAATCAAATTACACAGAGGTAGAAGGTGGGTGAGGAGAATGAAGAAAGTTCTCCACGTTGGTACTTTGTTCCTGGAATTGCTTTTTGGGCAGGGAGATGAATCCTGAAAGGACCCATGATTACATCCTTGGCCTGAGCACACATCCCCAGAGCTCTTCCTGGAAGCTTCAGCACCTGCACTCAGGTTGAAACGAGGTGATTAGTGGGTTATTTCTGCAGCTCCTATTAAAAGAGGTATAAACCATCAGCTGCAAATATAATTCTCTTCCAAGAGGGACAAAAACATCTCCTGTGGCCTCTGCTAATTAATAGATGGCAGCAAGCTTGGCATGGAGGATTTAAATGTTTCCTCCTAATGCAGGGCTTGTTGTTATTATTGTTTCTCCTCCTGACAGGGAAAGGTTTATTATAGAGGAAAAGCTACCAAGGTAGAATCACCATAATTAAAAAGACATTTCATGGAACACGAGGCAGCAAGAGCGAGATTGTCTTTTTTTTCTGCTGCCTAAATGTGAAAATACTTTGTGGTTTGAGGTTCTTTCATGCTGGAGGTGAGATGCTGATGTTGGTTGGGAAGAAAAAGGAAAAGAGTGTGGAAGTCCAGGCACCACAGAATGGAGATTTTTGAAGTGGAGGAGCAGGAATGATTTGTTTTCTTATAAATGGAAAAGATATTCAGGCTGGCCTGGTTGGGTTTCCTCCTTTCCAAAACATCACTGAACCAAAAAAAAACCCCAAACCTCAAACAATTAGGAATAGTGTGCTTAGGTTTTATGAAATCTTCATTTTTAAGTGAAGTTCATGGGAAATCCCAAATTGCAGGAGGTAACATGGTAAATATCAACACTGTAAAAAGGAAACCATCCCCAAAACCCACTGTGATGTTTTTGTCACCTTAATTTATCTCCTTATTTCCCTGCAAAGCTAGAACAGCTAAGGAGGGGCCAAATATTGAAAGGTGTTAGAACATTAATGTTACTTTTATGTGAAAACAGAGGCAAGTCAAGCCCTTGGAAAGGTGTTTTTAGCTAAGAAAAGTGCAAGAAAATTGATGGTTTATTAGCATGCAGACCTTAATAGAAACCACATGGACAGATTTTAAGTCTTCATTAAAATCTTCACCTTTGTTATGGAGCCCATACAGAAATGTGGGTACACCAAGAAATGTCTGTGTAATGCACATTTATAAACTTGGAAAGTGCTTGCACAAAGCCAACTCTTTAAATTTGTTATGCTGCTGCATAAATTTTAGTGAGAATCTTATGACAAATGAAAAAATAACAGACAAAATGAAGTCAGAAAGAAAAGAATTCAAAATAATGTTTGGGTTTTGTTCTTGGGTTTTTTTCATGTTGGATTTATTTTTGGGTTGGAGTTTTCTTTTCAATTACCTTATAAAAAAAATTACAATCGAGTTTTGTTGTTGTCTGGGTTTCTGAGAAAAGGTAATCATCCACAAAAAGTGTTTGCTCACACTTTGAATCCAACATATACAACCAGACCAACAAATGGATATTTGGGGAGACACTCTGATCTCTGCATTGCTCATAACTGTGCCTCAAAGTATTAATGCCATTCCCATGGAATATCCAAAGCTAGACCTGAAGGCAGTGGAAATTGGTTATTTCCTCATTGAATCCCAAATTCTGGAAGCAGAATTCCACCAGATGAAGGCAGGGCAGTCTGTAATTATAAATTAAGTGTCCTTTCATTTTCACCCCACTTCCAAAACAACTCTAATCCATTTTATTAAATTAGTTCAGAAATTTTCTAAATAGGCCTAACTTCTTTTTTTTCTCCCCAAAATACCATGATTTTATGTGTGTGATTTTTATGAGGGTTTTTTTCATATGAAAATTTTAAATGTTTTACTGAAACCCTCCAAGTCAAAACAAAAAAGGAATTATTCCTACAGTGAATCTGATTTTTTTTTTTTTTTTTTTTTTTTCCCCAGGCAGCTACTTAGAGAATAATTCAAGTGCCTAAGGATGGACATCTGGCCTCATCTCAGATTTTTAGGGATATTCTGCTTGTGTCCAGCTTCTGCTCCAGGAAGACAAAGTCTATGAGCAAAATAAAGAGCTGCAAATAGTGATGTGGAGCATCTGAAAATGAAATCCTTCTGTGAGCACTTCAGTGGCTCCATGAAGGATGAAATGTGTGATTTCTGTATATCTGTGTGCCCTCAATGGTTTTCCCCTCCAAAAAAAAATTTGAAATCCAATGTCCCACTTCAGTCATTCTTGAGAAAGTGACAGTCTGGACAAAATAATGAAAATAAGGTTTTATAGAGTGAAGCATGAACTCTTCATCACTTTTTATTGTGCATGGACAGTGCATGAGAGCAACACTTAGAAAACACAGAAATCACAAGATAGTTCAAATTTTCTGGCTCATTTTCATTAAAAAATAGATTCACTGTTTCTACAAATCACAGATCTACCTTTGTTATTCAGGATCTAAGAGATCTGAACACTGAGTAAAGTGATTTTTCATGCCCTGCAGGCACAGAAAAAGATCACACAGCACTGTTGTATATGCCAGTAAATAAAGTTTTGTCTGCCAACAGTAATTTATAGTTTTTTTGTAGTTTTGCTTTGAAATGCAACTCTCTGGAATATATTAATATTCCTATAAGTATCTCTAGTCCTTGGAAACATCAATAAGCCCTTTCATAACTCAGGGGGGGAAAAAAATAAAAATAAAAAAGTACCTGTAGCTGCAATGTGCTAAAAATACATTTCCCAAAAGACCAAGCCCTTTTCTACCCTTGCTGGCTTCACATCCCAAAGATTTCCTGGCTGTATTTCCAGCTCTTTCCTCTCTCTCTCCTTGTCTGTGTGGCACTAGATGGAGCTGCAGACCTGCTGGAGGCTCCGTGCTCCATCCCTCTCCTCCTGCCCGCAGAGGGACCCCGAGCCCTTTGCATTTCCCACCAGCCCACCCCAGCCACAATTCGGATATTTGGGATTTGAAGCCAACAGGCAGCAGGTTTGATTCAGTCCCTCTGATTAACAGTTGTCTCAAAGGGGAATTACTTTATTTTTTATTTTATACTGAGTTTTAAGAAATGCAAATTTTTTGGAAGTAGGTAGAGATGGGATGGTCAAAAGTGTGCAGCAAAGAGTTGGGGACTGTTTTTCTGGTTTAACCAAGCTGGCAAATAAGGACCTGGCAAATAAAGACTTGAGATGGAGGAGAAGAATCCAGAAAGTACAAGTGAGAAAACTCAGGGGTGGAGAAAAAAGATGGTTAAATGCCAGGAAAAGCAAAAGTCCCACACACAAGCGAAACCAAACAAGGAATTCATTCCCTGCTCCCCAAGGGCAGGCAGGGGTTCAGCCACCCCTGGAAAGCAGGGATCCATCAGGTGTAACAGTGATTGGAAGGCAAACACCATCACTCCAAATTCCCTTTTTCCTTCTCCCCCAGCTCTGCATGCTGAGCATGTTGCAAGGTGTGGGATATCCCTCAAATCAGTTTGGATCAGCTGTGTCCCCTTAAAACCTCTTGTGCATTTCCTCTCTGGGTCAGAGACAAGCAGGAAAGGCCCTGATGCTGTTCAAGCCCAGCTCAACCACAACAAAAATATCTGTGTTACCACAGCAGGGAGGAAAGGAGCACGGCTTTGGGAGCCTGCCTGTCTTGGGCTGCAATACAGGATGTGGCCAGAAATGTGAATTCTGTCCCCATCTGCTGCAGCCAGGTGGGGCAGTGACACTGATCTCCTGGCACACATTATCTGCTAATGGGCCATCTTTAAACCAGCTGGGCAATCATCTTTATCTTCCCACAGCCCATCCTCCCTCCAGGAGATATCTCCTGTTCATGGCCACTGAGTCCCAGGGCATGACTGATAAAATTCCATCATCCCACTGGGAGATGCTCCAGCCAGGGGAGGAGCCAAGCCTTTCCTACCCAGATAAAAACTGAGATTTTGGACACCAAGGCACCTTCTTTCCACTGGATTCCAGAGGAAAGCCAGACCTTTCCACATCATCCCTGGAGCTTCAGAGGAAACTGCACCTTCTCCAGGAGCACTGCTGCAGCTGAACCACATCTGCCCCTGCAGGAGGATGCAGCCACCATTGAATGGGACTGTGCCAACACCCTGACTGACTGACGGGTGTCAGCTTGGATTCTGACTCTGGCAGGGTTGGGATTGTTCTGTGTAATACTGCATTTCTATTTTAATTTTCCTAGTAAAGAACTGTTATTCCTAATTCCCCTCTCTTTGCCTGAAAGCATCTTAATTTCAAAATTATAATAATAATTTGGAGGGAGGGGGTTTACATTTGTCCTTTCAAAGAGAGTCTTCTGCTTTTATTGGCAGACACCTGTCCTACGAACCAGGACACTTGCCCAGGTCAGGAATGCAGGATGGGAATGCAAATGCAGGATTGCTGATGTTAGAGGGATTGAGAAGCTGCATTTGGCACAAGCTCAGGAGACAGATGGATCCCTCCTCATTGCTACCCATGGCCAGTGTGGCTGTGGGGCAGCCTTGAGATGCCCTCCCAAGGCCTCTGATATTCCATTCTCTCTTTTCCCTCAATTTTCAGCAAATTACATACACAGCTCATGTGGTGTCAACCCTCAGCTCCTTCACCTGTGCATAAAGTCTGAAATTCCAGATGCTCTCCCAAACAAATACAGAACCATCACAGAACTCTCCCTTTCCAAACAAAATGTTTATCTGCTCGTGGCTGCTCATCATTTCCACATTTCCTGGCATGGGTTTAAGGGAACTTGCTGGGAGATGGAGCAGCTTCAACAAGGGACACACAAGGTGATCAAAGCTGCCAGGTAACACCCTGCACGATGATAATAGTATCCAAAATGGTGATTCTGCAGCAATTTCAAAAGTATATTTCCCATTTCCAAGGTCAATTAGGCAGAAGCACTTTCTCCTTATCAGATGACAAAAACATGGGATTAAATTTAATGCCCATAGCAAGCCATTTACCTGGTATAAATCACTATCTAGAATATAAGTTATATAAAATATGTCTCTGTGCATTTTCATCTAATTTTAGACACACATTTGTTCATATTTGCCTTCTCTTGAAGAAAAACTCTGCCATGTTTACTGCCTATTCAGTCAGTAATTAGTTAAGAGAATTAATTGACTCTACTGCTCTATCACTCTCAGAAATCCAGACAAATACGTCAGCTCTTGGGGAAAAGTTGGGTTTTTTCTTTTGATTGTTATATAAATTGATTTGAGTTTAATTTTTGAATTAAAGTGTAGAAATCCTCCTTTTTCTGGTGCTCAGGCCATTTTTTTTTCCCACCGAGCTCATCTGGACATGCCTGCCTTGATGAGGTGCAGGAGGTCTGGTTTGAAATGTGTGTCCATGGTCTGTTTTGTGCCATGAAAAGCTGACCTTGTCCAACAGCAGCATTGCTTCTGGATTTGATCAAGAAAAGCCTGGAAAGGGAGGTGACATCTTTCTTTAGAGTGGCAGCCACAAGGGAAAAAAGCAAAGCACAATTTTCTCTTCGTGTCAGAGAAAGCAGAAGCCACAATGTTCTACCTAAACTGAGCTTGGGGAGCTGTTCCATGTTTAATTTTGTGCTGATCAGCCAGAACATGAGTAAAAGGAGACCTGGGGAAAAATCATTATTTGATGTGTAAATATTTCTTTATTCACTTACTGATTAATTAAATGTCTGGGATTTTATTTCCCCCTAAAAATGTTTAATTTTGTTATCTATTTGGGACAGATGATGTCATTAATCTATTTAAACCAGCCCAACTTTGGTTTCCAGGCTGGGCCACCAGGGCTGGTTTGTACCAATCCAAGTGGAATTTACATTCCTGGGATGGAATTCCTTTGGACAAGGAAATAATGAGTCCTAGAATAAAAGTTTGTGAAGGAAAGGAAAGGAAAGGAAAGGAAAGGAAAGGAAAGGAAAGGAAAGGAAAGGAAAGGAAAGGAAAGGAAAGGAAAGGAAAGGAAAGGAAAGGAAAGGAAAGGAAAGGAAAGGAAAGGAAAGGAAAGGAAAGGAAAGGAAAGGAAAGGAAAGGAAAGGAAAGGAAAGGAAAGGAAAGGAAAGGAAAGGAAAGGAAAGGAAAGGAAAGGAAAGGAAAGGAAAGGAAAGGAAAGGGGAAAGGAAAAGGACTCTTTATGTGTGGGTTTTTTGTGATTTTTTTTTTCCAGTTTATGTGTAGATGGGGATCTTGTCTGTCTTTGGGCCCCTTCACCAAAACCTTTAACCAAATAATCTTGGCTAATATTTGGAGGCTCTTTGATCTTCCTTAAACACCAGGGAACTTTGTTTCCTTGTGGGCAGTTTTTCTCTTGGAGCTGTCTGAACATTAAACAGCAAACCCCAACTCTGAGCAGCCAGTCCAGCAGCGAGTTCATTTTATCAGGCTAATTAAAGGAACAATTAACAAGCTCACACAGGACACACTCAATGCAAGGATGCTGCAGTCTGTGGGGAGAAGAGTCCATCAAAGGAGTTCTGCATGGGAATATGGCTTGGTTAGTGCTAGCTGATGGCACATTTCTGCCCTGAGTGCTGGCTGAGCTGACTCCTTTAAACCTTCCTTCAGCATGCTCTGGATATCTTTCATTTAGCTGCTTGCTGCCAGAGTAGGAAAACATCTTGTGTTAGGAGCCTTTCCTCACATTAAAAAGTGATTTTTGCTTTAATGCAGGGTGACCAGGGATGGCAGAGGGAGAGGAATTCAGGCCCTAATTAGAAGAATCCCATGCTGTGACAAGCAGTGGTTTTGCTTGCAAGCAGGTCCCTGGGAGAGCAGGGATGTTTCAGTCCTGGGGGGAGGATGGTGCTGAGACAGAGCTCAGGCTGATGAGCTGAATCCACAAACTAGCACAGCTGATTAAAACCAGACTTAAAGCCTTGATTTTTAATTTTATTCTAATTTTGTAGAACTCGCTATGAGATGTTTCTGTTCAGCCATTATAATTTTGATGCTTCTCTTTCTTAAGTGAAAGCAATTTTGAAATGTTGTTGGTTTTTTTTCCTCTGCTTTCACATCTCCCTCATGTTTTCAGAAAGTTGATTTTTTTTTTTTTTTTAATGGAGATGTAATACTTTTACCATTTATCATAGTATCACAGAATTATTTGGGTTGAAGGGACCTTAAAGCTCATCTTGTATCACACCATGAGTAGGAGCACCTTCCACTATCCCAGGCTGTAAATAAGTAAGGATTATTATTTCTTTTTTTTCCAAAATAATCCTAAATGCACTTTGATTTTGACAAGTAGAATGGAAAAGCAGAATTGATGTACATGCCAGCCTCACTGACAGGGAAGGGGCTGATCTCCTCCTCAGCCCCAGGCAGTGTGTTTGTCCTTCTCAGAGCTTTGATGCTTCTTTCACAGGAGCTGACAATTATTTTATCTCCAGACACTGACAGACCTCGAGCCCATCATGTGAAGTGGCCACCAAGCAGCTTTTTGCTGCTGTTACAAAGTAAGATATGAATTTCTTCAGACCTGCAGAATAAATCTCAATGAAAGACACAAAGCAACATCAGGTATTTTTTAGAACAACACAGATGTGCCCTACACATTAAAACTGGGCAGTTTAAAATCATTCCCCTTTGTCCTGTGATTATCAGCCCATGTGAAAAGCCATTCCTCCTGTTTGTAAGCAATTTTTTTATTTATTAGAGGGCCAAAATGAGATCTCCCTGGATTTTTCTCTTCTCCAGGCTGTGGCAGCTCTGTCTCCACAGCAGAGGTTCTTATTACCATTGCCCTGACAATAAACAGCCTACACTGTTTCTGTTTTGCACAGTGTTGTTCTCCTAAACATCTGTTGCTTAAAAACCAACAGAAGTCAACTGCAGATTTTTGCTCTGCCATCCCCACTCGTTAAGAAACATTAGAGCTGCTGCTAATGGCTCTGCCCTTTTGTTTTGCTCTCATTCAGAGAATTTGGGCTCCTGTGCCTTTTGCTGTGCACATCCCATCTGGTGACCCAGATTAGCTGGCTTTCTCCCAGCCTTATCTCATTTCTACCTCTCTGGGATAAAACACCCACATTTGTAAGGGGCATTGTATCCATCCTGCACCACAAGCAGGTTTTTGCAGGGACTTCCCAGGCTTAGCCACAATTTTTTCCTCAAATGAAACCCTGGAGAATTTTCAGAATAATCATTTACATCCCTAGAAGTGTCCAAGGCAGGGCTTGGAGCACCCTGGGGTAGTGGAAGGGGGTGGAACAAAATGGTGTTTAAGGTCCTTTCCAACCAAAACCATTCTATAATTCTGTGATATTATGGAATTATTAGGCCTGGTAATTTCTCCCAGAGAGGCTGAGGGAGGACAGCAATGATTTCCATCCTATATCTGCAGAGTGGACACTGTTTAATTCAGTAGCTTCAAACCAAGCAACCTTCAGCTGATATCCATCACTCTTTCCTCCCCAGAGGCCTCTAAATAATCTTTTTCTTTTTCTTCTTTCTTCTTCTTCATTCTTCTTCCTTCTTTTTCCTTCTTTTTCCCTTTTCCCCTTCTTTTTCCCTTTTTCCCCTTCTTTTCCCCTTCTTCTTCCTTCTTCTTCCTTCTTCTTCCTTCTTCTTCCTTCTTCGTCCTTCTTTTTCCTTCTTTTTCCCTTTTTTCCCCTTCTTTTCCCCTTCTTCTTCCTTCTTTTTCCCTTTTTTTTCCCTTCTTTTCCCCCTTCTTTTCCCCTTCTTCTTTCTTCTTCTTCCTTCTTCTTCCTTCTTCTTCCTTCTTCTTCCTTTTTTCCCCTTCTTCCTTCTTCTTCCTTCCTCTTCCTTTTTCTTCCTTTTTCTTCCTTCTTCTTCCTTCTTCTTCCCTCGCTCCCTCCTCCTTTATTTATTTGTTCACTATTTTAAGAATAATAATACTAATTTAATTAATAAATAATAATAATTTTAACATTTTTAATAATTTTAATATTTTTAATAATTTTTGCTTCATTTCCATCTCTTCATGAATGTATTTTTCCCCTCAAGTTGCACTTGCATCTCTGACCCAGGGATCTCCCACTTGCAGCTCTCCTCAAACATTTATATTCTGCCCTAGCCAGGGGTTGTGCTTGTTTCCTTCCAGGTTTAAGGGTCGTGGATGATTACATGTTGCAGTCCAATACTGAATTAATTCTTGTATTTTCCCCTTTACCTCCTGAACAAGAGTACAAAGATAACTCTTCACAGGCAGACCTTTGCTTTAGTCTGGTTTTTGAGGGTTTGTTTAGTTATTCTTTGCCTTTCCACCCCCCAGAGTATCTGCTATAATAAATACTGGATGTGAGAGCAAAACCCTGCATGAATCTCAGGAAGATCCCTAAGGATACACAGGACTCTGACCTTGGACAGGTAAAATTTAGAGAGACCAGTCTGAGCTTGGATTTGATTTTGACATCTCTCTTAAAGGACTTTTCTCAGCCCAGGCCCCTGCTAAGGTGACAGCACATTATTAACATCTTGTTGGTTTTGGTTCTTTTTTCCCCAATATTTTGTGTCTTCTTGGAGAAAAACAGCTTTTTTTTTTCCTTGGGGGGAAAAAAAGGAAGAAAAAAAGATTTAAAATGTTGATGATGAAAACTCCTGCAGCTGAATTATTCCAGCCACAGGTCACAGAGCACATGGAAGAAAGACTGAGCAATGTTCTATTTTCATCAAATGATGTTTTACTGACAGCTCTGTAGAGAAAACCAAGCCTGAAGGAAGCTTCTTTGAGGCTGAGAACAATTAATAAGGGATATAAAGCTGGCACTAAGTTCCCTGGAATGAGGGGCACATTTTCTGTTACATTGGCAGGGTAAATATCCTCCTTTACACTCTAAATCTGGCCTCACTTGGCCTGCAAGTCATTGTGGCTTGCCTCTAAAACAATCCTCTTAAATTTTATTTAATTTTTTCTTTATATTTCTGTCATTTCTCATTTATCTGAATAAATAAATGCTTGGGGCAAACTGGGATAGTGGAAAGGGCAGCAGGGGGTTGGAATGAGATAATATTTAAAATTCCTTCCAACCCAAACCCAGACCTTCAAGCCTGGCTTTTGTAAACCTAGATTTGTTTTTTTCTTTTCTTTAGTTTTAACTTTTTCATGCTACAAATCAGAAGCTGCATGTCCTTTCCTATTCTACTTTGTCTTTCTTTTTAATATTGCTGCTCTTATTGGCATTCATTCAATTAACCCAAATTCAATTTGATCTGACTGGATTGATTTTTCTGTTAACTGAATGTAACACTGGGAAAATATTTGTAGAGCTAAAATAGATCTACAGGGACTTGCTGGAATATCCATACAATCTTCATGTAGTTTATCAGAACTGTCAGTTCTTCTTATCTAATTCTGACACTTACATGACCTCATTATTGAGAGACCTGAGCATTTCAGGTTTTTTTTTTTTTATTTATCTTGACAGCTTCTTTAAGAGATAGGGACTTGATATTATCTCTCTTTTACAGTTGGCTGAAACCCATGAGATCAAGTCTGGATTTATTAATTTCTTTTAGGGAATGTTGAACCTGCTGTGTTTCTCTGACTCAGCTATTTTGGGACCACAGAGCAATTAAGAAGCAGATTCTTAAAGGTGACTGGATTTTTAAAAGATACAATAGTGAAACATATGGAATTTTTTGGAAATCAGTTTATAATTCTGGGGGTTTAAAAAAAGGCTATTTTGGAAATGGGGTTTAATCATTTTGACTACTCAGGTCTTATAAAACTGCATGAGGAAGCACTGCTTATTCTTTTGGGAATTCTGATTTCTACAGAATAATGTCTGCAATTACTTTAAAACTTCTACTTCTGCTCCATAAAAATTAAACAAAATGATGAGAACACTGAAACAGTTATTAGAGTTTTTAGGGTTATTAGGCTACTTCCAACAAATTTTTATAAAAGGCAACTGTCTTGACTTGCTCTCCTAAACTCTAATTTTGTGAAAAATGGGGTGACACAAGGATGAGAAGGAAGGTTTGATTATTTTGAGTGGACATCAAACCCTTCTCTCTGTGCCTATTTCACCCACGAGCAGCTCTGGCTGTTCAGTCCTTGATAAAACAAAATCAGGATTTACAATGGTGCCTCTCTCACCAAAACTGGTTTTTTAAACTATTTAAAGCTATTTATTGCTTACCCTATAATGCTCAGCACACTTTTTCTCTAATAGTTTGTTTTGGGTTTTTTTTAGTGTTTTTTAGCCTGCAAATTCCTCTTTCTTGCCGTGTGTTTGCTGTAGCTGCACAATAAAGTTTAAATGCCTCCAGCAAATCTTTGGCATTTTGGGGTTAATGCTGGGGGTTTAATCACCTCTTCTATTTCCTACTAAGAAACTTTTCTACACATGACTCTTTTTCACTCTGTTACAAAAATTGCTTAGGGGGAACCTTATAATTTTGAGCAAATTGAGCCTCTGCAGCTGCTGGAGCTGACAGTGTCTGACAAATCCTGTTCCTCTGGGGTTGTGTCAATTATGTTGTTACAGAACATGCTGAGCCTGGATCCATCCTGGGCTTTTTTTGCCTTTTTTTGACATTGTCATTTGCAATGATGGATGGAATGGTTGCATTCAGGCAGCACTTTCTTTAGGAAGTTGTTCTTTTTGGGGAAAGATCAGTGTTTAATTGCAGGTTGGAACCATTGTAGCTTTTTTTTATTAAGTGACCTAATAATGGGATAAAAAAGCCTCTTTACATCTCTAACTCTTTTGCTGCACTAAATAAAGTTTCAGAAAGCTACAATGCTTTTTTCTACTCTGAACACAATTCTTCTGATTTTGTCTCTCTTTTATTTTTTATTTATTTTCTTTTTCTTTTTTTTTTTTTTTTTTACCATACTAGTATGTTTTGCCATTTTGATTTCTGTAGCTGATAATATTCTTCTTAAATCATTCTGTGTAATATTCTGAGTATTTTGTGTAAATGCAGAGGGATTGATCCCATCAATACTTTTAATTTCATTGGGCTTCCTCTGGTTTTTGAGGGGAGTTGGAGACTGGGATCAATAATATCCATCAGTTTTTAAATCAAATGTCACATTTTCAGCCCAGCCAACTCTTCAGCACCAGGGCAGATTTGATTACCCTTGCAGATGAATTATTACATTTTTACCGTGGCTTTGGCCATGCATTTGAATCAATCCCTGGATTTGTTCACATCAATTAGCACAAAGCCATCAATGATTTTCAAGAAGAAGTTTGGCCAATTTCCTGATGGGAGGGGATGGATTTATCCCAATTTAGGTTCTGCACAGATGGGGCCATGGAGTCTGACATGCAGCAGCTCAGCACAGGGACCTCCAGAGAAGAGAAGAAATTTTAGGATTGATGATTTCAGACTGTCAGGGGTGTCTCTCATGTTGACTTCACAAAGAGCAGAAAAAGGCATTTCTTCAACCCTTTGCTGGCTTGTTTTGAATTTCTGCAGCAGGCTGAGTGAAAAACAAACATGAGCAGCTCTGCAGCTCAGACAAGAGTTGGAAGGGACCCATCAGAGGAGCTGCAGTGGAGGCTCACACTTCCCACCGAGGGTCTGGAGTTGTTTGAGGGACACAAATTGCAGCCAAAAAGTTTCTTTCTCAACACCATTAGTGAATAAGGGGAATTTTGGGAATTGTGACTGTTCCTGGTGCTGCCTTCTGCTTGGAATTGAAGCTGTTGTGATTTAGAAAGGAATTTCCTCAAAAGCTGCTCCATTCAAAACATCAGTTTGTATTTGGAAGAAATAAGGACAACCCACCTTTGTTAAAGGGATTTTCTGAGTCTCTGCTCAAAGTTTAGAAACAGTTTAAGGTATTTTATTCCTTCTGCAGCTCATAAAACACACACAACACTGGACCCCAGGCCACCACAGTGAAGACAATTCTTCAACAAAGCAAACAAAAATTCTTGCAAAATGTGCTGTTGTTGGGTACAATCTTCCACTGCAGTTATTTGTCATCTCTGCATGCAATTGCATTTTTCCTGTGTCTTTTTCTCTTCAGTGTGAACTAAAATTTTAGTTTGCTCTCTTTGAAATTCCTGTGAGGTGCAGGAATATTAAATCCAAAATCCAATTTCTTGGCATCTTTTCTAACCTCTACTGTGAGAGCTCTGCACCTCCTCCTGATGCTTCCAATTTTATTGTTTCTTGTCTCTATCAGGTCTCTCCTCTTTGCTTTCTCACTTTCTTTGTAACTACATGATGGCATTTAAACCTCCTCAAAACATTAAAGGTGTTAAAGAAGAGCACCTCCACTTTGATTTTGCTTTGGAAATGTTACAGTTGTTCCTGAGATAAAAATAAAAATAACAAAAGAGTGATTTTCATATACAGAATTTTCCTCCTTAGTCCAAGGAAAAAAACACACATTAAAAAAAGTATTCCTACTCACAGATATTTGGAATGCTAAAGCATGAAAAATCAGTGAGAAAACTGAATATCACATTCATTTAAAATTCTGTCTATCAAACAAAAACAAGATACTTCTAAAAAAGAACATTTTATGGCCTCTTTCAGTGGATAAAGAAATTTCTATGCTAAAAGTAACAGTCCAGGACTTTTGAGAAGTTTCATATTATCTTTTCTTGGCTTACAGCAATTTTTCCTGGGTAATTTGCAGTGTTACCAACATTAATGAACTTGACTTTTGGTTTTAAGTCTTCTTCATCAGGAAAGGCTTTTAACACAAAGACCAGTTCAGCTCCTCTCTTACCTTACCAAGGTGTGTTGGGTTGATGTGGCCAGAAATGTGAATTCTGTCTCCATCTGTTAACCCAGCTGGGGCAGTGACCCTGATCTCCTGGCACACATTATCTGCTCATGGGCCATCTTTAAACCAGCTGGGCAATCATCTTTATCTTCCCACAGCCCATCCTCCCTCCAGGAGATATCTCCTGTTAATGGCCACTGAGTCCCAGTGCATGACTGATAAAATTCCATCATCCCACTGGGAGATGCTCCAGCCAGGGGAGGAGCCAAGCCTTTCCTACCCAGATAAAAACTGACATTTTGGACACCAAGGAACCTTCTTTCCACTGGATTCCAGAGGAAAGCCAGACCTTTCCACATCATTCCTGGACCCTCAGAGGAAACTGCACCTTCTCCAGGAGCACTGCTCCAGCTGAACCACATCTGCCACTGCAGGAGGATGCAGCCACCATTGAATGGGACTGTGCCAACACCCTGACTGACTGACGGGTGTCAGCTTGGATTCTGACTCTGGCAGGGTTGGGATTGTTCTGTGTAATACTGTATTTCTATTTTAATTTTCCTAGTAAAGAACTGTTATTCCTAATTCCCCTCTCTTTGCCTGAGAGCCCCTTAATTTCAAAATTATAATAATAATTTGGAGGGAGGGGGTTTACATTCTCTATTTCAAAGAGAAGCTTCTGCCTTTATTGGCAGATACCTGTCCTCCATACCAGGACACAAAGACACAACAAATTACCTGCACCACAAATTATCCCAGGAATTTTATAAAGGTCTCCATCCTGCTGTGGATTGGGATAAAAGTTTAATTAAGGCAGAAGAAGATGTGCCTTTAACTACAGAAACACACACCCTTCATGATGTCTGGGGACACCCTTAGAGGGAGGATATTTGGGCTGGACTATCCCCTAAATCCCATAATCAGTGCTGCACATCCCCTCTCCTGATGCTTTTGCATCTATTTGAGTTCTGGAACACAAGAAATTGTAAAGAAAAATTCTAAGAAACAAATTTTAATTTTTTTTCCACAATCATATTTATTATAGGATATGTAAACAGATACAGGTTGTCCAATAATTCCCACAATCTTGCATCCACAGAAAATGGATGGCAATTCAGGGAAATAATTTCATTTTACCAATTTATCTGGCAATATTTGCAGATAATAAATGCAAAATTCAATCAACATAGTCACTGATATGAGCCAGGAAATTGCAGATGCTTGAATGGACCAAAAAGGTTTATTTTAAATAAAACTGGATAATTTATAGCCCACCTCTCTGGTGGAGGTAGTTTATAAATCTGTGTTGGAAATTGGCTCATGGTGACCCTGTTTGCCTCCTTGGATCCATCAATGCAAGATAATTTCAGGTGTTGGTGAGTAAAGCTCTGGTTTTCTCCAGGTTTACTCCAAGCAGAGTTAGAATCAAGGTTCTCCCTTTTCCTTGAGAAATTTGTCCTCAGTAAATCCCAGTAAATGTTCATTAACTCCATTCCTGCTGGCAACCTCAGTCTTCCTGCTCTGGGCATTTTAAACATGGAGATTTTAACGTGGTTTATAAATGCCCATCATTTATAGATGTAGTGAGGGAAGCTCTTTGGTGTAGTAAATTGGATTTAAATGCTGCTGGAGAGATTCCTCTCACTTGGCTTTAGGGATCTGCAGTTGGCAGCTCAGCTGTTCCCCTGGGAAACTCAGGGAAAGAAAGGAAAACTTCCAGGGTGGTTCATCACAGCCTTTGGATGCTCTGATCAAGTGAATTGTGCCAGAGACTTCACTGATGGGGCTGATTCCATCTCTGATGAGGGGAACACGTGAAAAAATTAAATTTATTTGCATTTAGTCAAATTCTTTTACTTTTTAATTCTTCAGATCCATGAAAAAATGGAGGGAAATGATGATGTTGCTGTATCAATGTTCATGGACACGTTGATTCAAAATTCAGGGAAAACAATTTCAACCCTTTTCACTCAGAATTTGATTTTAGTTTTCTTTCCCAAGTGAATGTTATGATTGTTAGGCTGGAAGTGATTCTCTAGGATGACATTTTGAAAAGAAAACTCAGCCTGCATCTTGAAAATTCTATATTTTTGGGGGGTGTGGAAATAGTTTTATATAATTTTGTCTTTACCAAAAGAGATTTCTGGGAAGGCCATGGGGAACCCTGGTTATCTTGCTCAATAATTGTTTTTATAAAGCTCCAATAGAGATATTCTGAGTATTTATCCATGCATTAGCCTGGTGTGCTTTTGAACACCCTAGGGGACAGAGTTGATCCATTCAAGATTTTTATTTTGCTTCAGTGCTGGAAGTGTTTCAGACTCTGAGCTGTCAGGGAGCTGATGTTGATTGTTTTATAGTACAGAAATATTAAATGAGCATTAGAACCCCCAAGTTAGCACTGCTGGTATTTGGCCGATATTTGCTCTGTAGGAGACTTAGAGCCAGACCTTGAGTAACCACAAATTGATGTTTCTCTATTTAATTCTTAATTCTGTTTGCAAATTGACATGACCATTTAGCCTGTTAATTGATTCTTTCCTCCATCAGTTACTGCTTAAACCAATGTTTATGTAGCAGCACTGAGTCAGCCAGGCTCCATTTAGAGCTCAAATGTTTGTTTAATTGAAGTTTTTTCTACTTTTTTTTTTTTTTTAATAGTTGTATTTTGTATATTTAAAGAAATAATAAAAACTCCATGTGTTCTTTTCTCCATCACTTATTTCATGCACCTAACCTGTCTTAGAAAAGTTTCTTACTGAAGAGATGTTTCCTTGGAAAGCCAAATTATTACCTACAGCTGTAACAGATGGTGAGGCAAAAATCCATCCCTTAAGAACCTTTGGAAATGTTGTTTGGAATCAGAGTGTGCTGATCCTTGTGGATCCTTCTGATCAAATTCTGTGATTCCTGTTTCCCAGGCATTAACTGGCCAATTAGCTGACTAAAATCCCTAATTAAGCCCTGTAAGTCACAAATAAATTTTGCATAATAAAAATAATAAAAAAAATCTGATTTGCAATAATTTTATAGCCAATAAGTGTTTTGGTAAAGAAAGAGAAGGGGAGAGAGGATATAAGAGATTTATTATTCCTTATCAAGCTTGCAGCCCAGTTTACTGATCAGAATAAGATGTTGCAAATCATCTGATTGCAGTTTCTGCCCTTAAATTAGTACCAGATATTAGTAACTTAATAATTACATGTCTCTGAGTACCCAGGGCTAAAAAATTGTCCCAGAAGTTATGACAACAGCAATCTTAAGGAAAATGTGCATGGCTCCATCTGATAGGTTTTGTTCCTCATTGCTGATATCAGGAACAGATTTGGAGCTTTTGGAAATCTGAAAAACTTCACACAGCTGCTTGTAAGGCATTTCTGTGCTCTAGTTCTTACAGGCAGTGGGTTTAATGGTTGTCACTGCCCAGAGGAAAAAGGAAATGAGATGTCACAAACGAGTTCAGGGAATCCCCCCCTCTGCCTAAGGCAGCAGGGCCAAATGTGAGCTGGAATTAATGCTGGCTCCCAGAAATCCTCAGAGCCTGAGGCACTGAAACACCTGGCAGCTCCAATCAGTGGGTATTCTCCTCTGTAATTGGAGTTTTGTTCCACTCAGCTGCCCACTGGAGGGAAAATTGGTTTAAAAACCCCTCTGAGAGGCTGCCAGGACTCTGGGCTCCTTTGGCTTGCAGGGTGTCAAATGAGCCATTCCCATTCTTCTGCACAATCAGCCTGGAGAGGAAAAACCTCCCTCAGGGATCAGCCCCCTCCTGATTTCTCCCTGCTGCCCCTGATGGAGACAAACTTGGGAATTGCTCCACATTAAATGTGGATTGCCAGAGTGGTGCTGTCAGGGGACAGACAGCACCATTTCCTCAGCAACGAGCCCCCCTCTCTTATGGGTGTGGGAATGAAGCTGTGGGGCCAATTTAATCCCTGCAGAGCTCTGACTTTATCAGCCTACCTGTTATTATCCCTCTCACTGCTGCCCAGAGCCTGCATTATGGGTTTATCACTCCAGCAAGGACCTGGAGGGGTTTTATTAAATCCTGGGCTGCTGCCAGGCTTCCCTGAGCAGGGAAAGCACAGCCAGGTTGGGTTTTCACCTTCCCTCCCTCTGCAGGTGTGCAGGCAGGCTCTGAGCAGCTGGAGATGGCCAGTGGCTCCAGGTGTCTCCTTTTCCTTAGGGATTGGATTCCAGTTTTGCAGCAGGGATTGGATTCCAGTTTGAATTACAGCTTCTAATCCCCACATTTGGATCTCAAAAAATTGTTTTCTGTTTGCAGCAGTCTGTTGGATGCTGAGAACTGGAGTTGTGCTGGTTTCCATCAGTTTTCCTCTGGAGCACACCAGCTTTAGCTGTTATTGCTGGGATGCCCCACTTGCCTCTATTTCCTGCCATTTCTGCTCTACACCTCTTAGATTAACCCCTTCTGGTTACTCCAAATTCAGAAACTTTGCTGATCTTTAATATTTAAGGTAATACAAGAAGATTTAAATTGTCTCTCACCTCCCAGGAAACTCTTAAGCCACTTCTTCCTGACCTACATCCCTTGAAAAAAGATTCTTGCACAAATACCTCTGCTTTTATTCTATATTTTATAAACTCTGAATCTAACCCTTATCACAGAGTCATTTAGTCCCAAAATCAAGTCCAGTTTTTGACTGATCCCCACCTTGTCACCCAGCCCAGAGCACTGAGTGCCACCTCCAGCCAATTCTTGAACCCCTCCAGGGATGGGGACTCCAAACCTCCCTGGCAGCCCATTCCAAGCTTTAGCAACCCTTTCCACAAAGAAATTCCTCCTGATCTACTAAATTTCCCCCAATTTATGGTCACCTCAGGCACCTGTAGTTGATGATAAGTCCTTTGAATTTCTAAATGTTACTGTAAGGAGCCCATTTTAACAGAAATACCTCAAATCTCTGAAGAAATTTTATTTTTGGCTAAAGTTTTTCCTTCATTTGAATCTCATTCATTGCCCCACAGAAGAGAATTCCCCTCTTTGTAAATTCCCCACTTGTAAAGCCCCATCCTTTATGTGAATTATGTCCCCAGTTGAGTGCTATTTAAAATTAGCTTCTTGGGACTGAAATGTGGAGCAAAAATTGTTATAGATGGATTGCTGCTTTAAATAAATAAATAAATAAATTGGTTTAGCAGTCTGATAGTCTAAGGTTTTTTTTTTTTTTTAATAATCTTTTAGCTCTGGATCACACAATTTCACTTTTTCTGCAGAGGTTCTATGGATTGTTGGGTGTGTGTGACCCAAATTATGTAGAACACAGGTGAGTGGTGCAGGTGAAGACTCCTGCTCTGAAAGCCCCTGATGAGACAAGTGTTTAATGTCGCATGAAATTGATCCAAAATAATTTTATTTCAACATACAGAAAAAATAAAACAAAACAAACAAAAAACACCAACTGGTTTTTTGTTTTTTTTTTTTTTTTTTTTTTTTTTTTTTTACATGGACAGATAGACAGATCCCTTTTACTACAATATTATTTTATTCCATATTTGGTCACATTTCCAAACAGAAATTTCAGTTCTCTACTGGTATCAATCTACAATCACACAAGCACACTCCAGATTTATCATTTAAGGACACAACCTTTCCTCTGAGCTTTTACATTTCAATTCCCACCTCACACCAATCTAAACCACTCTATCAGTGTCAATGGGGTTGTGCCTGATTTATGATGTTGTGCCACCAAAATCAAACTAGAAATCCATAAAAATTAAAATTAATAACTTGGACATGCAGTGATCAATGTAACCTACTTTTGTGCAAGTTATTTTACTTGGAGAAATAGATCAGCATGAGTTAATCTTGTATTTCTTCAGGATAAAAATGACTGCAGCCTCTTTGCTGGATGCTCATGGCACTGGAGGGCTCTGCAACATTTCTGCACATTGCTTAATGTTGCTTTTATTCAGATTTTTCTCCTCTTTGCAATCCACATTAATTCATTTAAAATGTCACCAAGCTGAGTAACTCAAACCTGTCATTCCAGCTGCCTTGGCATTGACCTTCCAGCCTCACCCCCCTATTTTTGCCTCCTCTCTGAGACAACAGGGACACCTGATCGACTGAAAATGTCTGGGGAGAAAAATAAGATTTGAGATCAAACACAGCAAGACAAGGAGCTGTGTTTGGGCTTTGTTCCTCAGCCTTGATAATTTTTTTCTCAGACAAGTTCCATCCATGCCCTGGAGGCACCAAATCCCAATTTCTTCTCAAGAAATTGCCCTGGATGCTCCATTTTCCTTCCTTGAAGGACAGAAACTTCCAAGTCCTTTTTCTGGGTTGTTGTGGGTTTGCTCTGGTAATTCCACTTCCCAATTCCCAGCTGGAATTTTTGTTCTTACCAGCAGCCAAAGCACTTTTGATTTTTTCCTTTTCCTGCTCACATGGACAGTGGGAAGATACCAACAGTTGTTCTGGAGAGTTTTTTCATGCCATGGTATTTCATAAATTACTTTTAAAAATGCCAATTTTCTAAATTTTATGCAAAAATTGTTGTCTACTCTAGCAAAAGAGAAGCACTGGACAGTTCTGTATCTCCCAGATACTTAGTCTGGCTCTAAAATTCCACATTTATTTAGAATTCTGTCTCCAGGTGAATCCCCCAGTGCTTGCACCACCCCTTTCTGAGCATAAGGGATTTCCAAAGCTCTCATCTCCTCATGCACAAAGCACACCTAAAACATATCTTTCAAAACTAGACTGATTTTATTTTATTTTATTTTATTTTATTTTATTTTATTTTATTTTATTTTATTTTATTTTATTTTTTCAATGCACTCAGCCTAGGCTAGGTGCTCACAGCTCAACCACTGGCAAAAATTATCAAGAAAGGAAAAGATAAAAGCTCAAGGCATTTTTGTGTTTCAGACAGATTCAGGACATGCTCATGTTACTTCTGCAGGGTTTTCTCCAAAGCAGGTGGTGTTTGGTTCTGGAAAAGAAAAAGGAAATTGATTTCCACAAATGCAGAGGAACCCAAATAACCTGATCATATAAATGAGCCTCAGCTGCTCCCAAGGCTGAGCCAGGAGAACCCTGACCCTAAATAAATAAAATTTGGAACCTTAATTTAGAGGTGAAATGTCATTGTAAGGTAATGGGAGAGGAGTCTGCAAGGCAGAAAATTTTATGTTGGATGAAAAGATTAGATTTGAGAATACAAATATTGAAAGAAGTAGAAATGTAAATAAATCCTTAACATATTCCTTTACCCTTCTTCTCTGCCACCTTGTACCTTTTTTTTTTTTTTCCTTGAGGAGACACTCATGAAATAAATGTTTTAATAAACAGCTAAAGGTCACTTCATAATTATTATGAACATTTTCATTAAAATGGCCCCATCTCAAAAGCCCTGGTGTGATTGCTCCAAAATGAATTACCTTTTCTAAATTAGTTCTGCCAGGAGCTAAATATACTCCTATAAAAATCAGAATGAAAATTGGTCTTAGATGGGATTTTAGGGTGGTTTGAATACAGTTGTGATGAGTAATTTTGGGACAATGTGTCCCATTTGGATCTGCAATATAATTGTAAACTCAGGTTGTGCTAACAAAGGTAAACAACTGGCAGTTCAGGGAAAAATTCCCAATCAAGCCCTCAAATCCAGCCCTTAATTCCATGTATTGCTGGTCTGCATGAACTGGCACTTTACTGAGAGAGGGGAAAGAAAAGCCACACAAGTGGCAAACTCCTAGGTAAGAATATTTCTGTACAGTGCAGCAAAATTCAGATACTGCAGAAAGAGAGAGGCAATAAATCTGCAAATCCTGTGGGAACTAGAGACCAGGAATTGGGATGAGAGCCCTGTTATTATTGTTGTTATTGCTATTATTATTATTATTATTATTATTGTTATTATTGTTATTATTGTTTTATTTAGCAGTAAGATCACAACTTGAGCTAGAAGAAACATTTACAGGCTTAAGTGCAGTAAATGTGGATTATTCCCTGTGTTTCAGGAGTAATTTCCCTTCACACATGCACTCCTTTGAAGTGGATATTGTATAAAGTGAATATATATATTGTTATGAGGTGAATAATGCACTTACCAGGTTGTGGATGGTGACAAAAACCTTGTCTAGACATTCCCAAAATTGTATTTCCACTGCTGAGTTCAGCAAATGACAACAAGTGAATTTGCCTCAATTAGGTTAAAAATATTTGAGCAAGACTGGGACCATCAAAGATCCTAAATAAAGAATGAAACTTTGGTATTTCAGTGGGACTTGGAGAGGCTGAAACTCCCAGAATCCATAAATGAGCAAATTTGTGATCTCCACATCTTCACCAAACATTGGAATCACCTGTTTTGTTTTGTTTTTTTTTTATTTATTTAATGTTGAGAAATGTACTAACTACTGCAAAATTATCCACTACACCATGGGTATGGTGTTGAGGAAATTCTCTCCCTGGTTTATTTGTTTGAAGCTGTAGATGGTGAGGGTTCTGTCTTTATCCCAAAATAAAGGAAGATGAACTGGCTGGAGTTTGATTCTGTTATTCATGCAGGCAGGTAAATTTTGAGTCCTGGGAATCTTCAGTTTTTGAAAGAGATTTTCCAGCTGCAAAAGAGTGGAGCATGTTTGATAACAATATTTAATTACCTTGGAGATGAACCCTTTGTATTCTACATTTTTGAGCACGTTAGAGGTTCTTGTTCCTTTGATTCCAGAGAATCCAGGGGTTAAAATACCAAAGTCTGATGAGCATAAAATTATAGAGAGTTGCTAAATGTCTGTGTTGTCAAATCTCTTTCTTTTCCAAGACATCTTTTCAGCTGAACTGCTTGGTTGGGGGAGGATTAATTCCTGCCCAAGCTAATCAGTTTGTAACAAATCACATCAATCCAGTTAGAGATCTGTGAATTTATGGGAGGATTTCCTTTCTGGAGATGCTCAGTGGCAGCAGGATCTGCTTGGGATCTCACACCATGGCAGAGAAAGGATTGAAATATTAACAAAGGAATTTATTTATTTATTTATTTATTTATTTATTTATTTATTTATTTATTTATTTATTTATTTATTTATTTATTTATTTATTTATTTCACTGTTCCCTTCCCAAGCATTTGGCAGGGGTTGCAGATAACTGAATTCCCAGTTCTGCTGGGGAGTCAGAGGGTGGAGGTTGCTGTGCTGGGCACATAAGAGGAGATAGGAAGGCAAGATTTAGGGAATCTTACTTTTGATTTGGGAGCCCCAAGCCTGAATTTGTAGCACTGACTTGTCCCTCTTTGTCCCAGAAGGAATCAGGAGGAAATGTTGGAACAGAAGATGTTTCCTTTCCCTTTTTATTCTTTTCCCCTTTTATTTTTTCTTCTATTTCCCTTTTTATTTATTTATTTTATTGGACAGTTTGGGTAGGACATGGGGTGTGTTTCCCTGTCCCCCTCCCCATGTTCCATATTTCATCCATAAAGGTACATAAAGTTGTCCCTGAGATCTCTGAGGAAAACACAAATCCAACAAGAAACTCCTACAAGAATCCCTCCCAAAACCAAACCAAAACCAAACAAAAACAAAAACAAAAAAAAAAAAAATAAAAGCAAACAAAAAAAAACAAACAAACCCAAAACCAAACAAACCAACCAACCAACCAACCAACCAAAACAAAAGGAGAAAAACATCAAGCCAAACAATAAAAAAAAGGACCAAGACCAAAACCAAGCCCTCCCTGATTTACTCCAAGGAAACAACAATAACCCAAGCCCATTTTTGCTGTTTGCTCATTTGATGTGGAAATGGGGGAATGTCCCTGGATACTGAGAGATGACCTGTCCTGAGATGTCTGCAGAGAGCAGGAGATGCCCTTCCTCATTTATTTGGAGAATTAATCTCTGAATTAACAATAATAATTTATTGGGGTAGCTCTGGAAAACTGAGGAATACACTCAGATTCTTTCACAGGGTTTGAATCATGGGGCAGCTGCTCCACAAGGTGCTTTCCTGACTCATCCTTTGTGTCATTCTTTTTTAAATATCATAAAAACAAAAAAGATACAGAAGTGAAATTTTAAAATCTGGAAGATTGTGACCTCTTGGATTTAGAAGAAAGATTTTTTTGTTGCTGATTTTTTTTCTTCTTTTTCTGTCACAATTTGTGTTAATAATGCAAATACTGAAAGAAGCTGACCTAAAATAAGTATTCAGTAATCAAAGCTAAAAGCAAAGGCACATCACATCTTCTTACCATTCCTTTTTGGAATCTGTTGCCCTGTTTCATGTGCTCAAATCCAGCCAATCAAGCTGAATAATTTCAGCTTTTTGATTGACAGACTTTTCAACATCAGGCTTTATTTCTGTTGGTGTTTTTCATATTTGGCAGTATTATCACACCACCAGGAGAGAAAGAATTTCACTTTTAGCCATGCTTCAATGATGCTGCATCAGAGCAGCCAAAAAATACCTTTAAGCCCATCTGTCCAAGGAGAAAAAGAATCAATTTGAAGCTTATTTGTGCACAAACTGTAAATCACTGAGTTATAGGAAGCACAATATCAGCTTCACAAACATCACTTCACTATCAGCAGCTTCCATTTTTTTCAGTCACAGCCACTAAAAATGCAACTGAAAGAAGAATTGATTTGGGGCAGCTTTTGTAAATAAGTTGTGGGATTTTTGTTCTTAACACTCCCTTCTTAACACTTGTGGTTTTCATTGCACTTCAATATTTATTAAGCTTGTCTCTCCAATAGTAAAAGCAAAAGTTTTCTTTTTTGGTTCTTTGGGGCTTTTTTCCCCTTTGAAAAATTACTGTTTCAAGTAATTTCATTCTTTCAGAAACCCATGCTTTAAGAAACACAAAGCTCTGGAGCCTTGAGGAAATCTTTAATTTCATCCCCAAAGCAGGAGCATGTCAGGCTCTGGTTTGATCTCCTGTGGTGGTTTCAGTTTCACAGTTCCAGAATCACAGATTTTTCTTCCCAACCCCCAGGAAAAGAGCCAAGACCCCTCTAAGGGAGGGAGTGGGAGATGTCAGTGAGGCAAAGCTGAGTCCAGGGCTCAGAGCTTGGCTTTGCAGCAAAGAAAAGATTCAGGGCTGGCCTGGGGACTTCCCTGGGCATCACTGAGCCCTCCATGAATCGACTCAACAATTCTCAATTCACCTCATCTTCAGTCAGGAGCCACACAGCAAATCCAGCTCTCCAAATTCCTCCCCAGTTCAGCTTCAGCCCTCAATCCCAGCACTACAGCAGGAGAATGTGGAAACATCAAACATTATTTTACTCCACTGCAGGGGAAGCTCAGAGCCCTCTGCAAAATACTTTTGCAGCCTCATAAAATATCCCACTGAAATAACAGAGAAATAAATGATGCCAACCCTGCAGCCAAACATGCACTTTCATGAGAGATTCTTTACTAACTGGAGTTCTGAAACCTTTTGAAAAGTATATATTTTATAATACATTTGAGGGAACAGACACTGTCTCAAATTGAAATCAATTTTAGAGCACATTATTCCCAGTGTAGCTGACTTGGAGACTCATGGCTCCAGTGAGTAGGAGGAAGGGAAAGCTGCAGACTGGGAACCTTATTACATATTTAAAAATCTTAATTGCTGTCTCATTAAACCTTTAAACAGTTTGAGGTTGATTTTCTGAGCATTCTGTATCTTCCTTTACCAGGTATTTATGGCCCTGGGAGAAGCAAACTGAATTTTCAGTCCTAGGATGCTGTGAAATGTATTTTTCTCATTTACTGTTGCTATATTTCATTGGGAAAAAAACCACAGAAAAGCCTTGACAGAAAGATTTGCATCACCAGAAGAAGCCTGGTGGATACTAATGACACCATATTTTAGATACAGAGGAAAAGAAACTTCCAAACTGAAGAAATAACTGTATATTGTTTTTACAATTGAGTTTACTCCAGCTTTATTGAAATTCATAACCCAATAAAGGATGCAGTGAGCTTAAAATATTAAAATGGAATTTTTGGTGTTGGAAAAATTGTAGTTTGCTGTTTTATTTACTAGGACTAATTAATCAACATGACCAACACCTTTCATTAGCTGTGTGAAGATGTTTCATTTTTAAATAATACAGGGTGCCATGAGGTTTTTCAGCCTGCACATTGACATTAATAAAACTCCTCCAGGCCATGCTAAATTATATTTTATATGCTACAGTTTAAGGAGCCAAAAATAATCTTGATAAGCAAATAGCAAAATACAGAATATTTAAAAGATAATAATGAACCTTCGGTACTATGGATTATTAATGGCCATGGAGCCCATATGGATTCCACGTCAACTCTTCCACTGCTTCTTGAAATAGTAATTTTTTTTAAAAAATTTCATAGTGATAGAATTTATCTGTCCATGTGTGGCTTGTCCTGGTCTGTGGAGCAGTAGTGTAGGGGTGGTAAAACACTTCTGCCTTTGTGGCCAGCAGACATCTATCCACTCTAAAGAATGGAGTCTTCAGAGGAACTCCTTTCATCCTGGAATAGTTATTCTGCACAGATGCTTAAAAGCTGGATGCTTGTTTTAAAAAAATAAATACATAAAATAAAAAGGGGTTTTTAGTGTCTTACTATAGGACAATGCTCAGGTGTGAAATCACATCTCCCAAACTGCAACACAGGCTTTGGTCAAAGGTGTCTCTGTTGAAAAAGACCTTCAAGTAAATCTGGTGAGGCTTCCCAAACTCTTCAGTTCACATTCTATAATCCAGGAGCTCCATGGTCCCATGTGAGCACTCATCAGATCTACAATCCATCGTAATCAATAATCTTAATCACATGGAAAACCCTCCTAAAACTCAGCCACCTCTGCAGGACTGTCCAAACACCCTGGGCCAAGTGACTCAGGGATTTCCAGGCAATCTCCCAGGCTGAAATTATTGAAGAGTACAGAGATGCAAACAGAAAATGCAAATTTTCCCATGGAGTTATCAATATATTCACCACACAAATTGGCCTGGGCTGAGCAGGGTATGTCTGGGGGAATCTCCAGAAGTGTTTGAAATCCCCACGCTGTGAAACACTCAGTCAAAGGGTTGTTTGTTCAGTCAGCCCATTAGTTACAGTTTTGTGCCATATCTCAAGGCAGACACCAAACCCTTTATCTCATCTGTGCAGACAAGCAGCAGCACAGTCCCTGGAGCTGCCAGGGATTTCATTAAGTGCAAGAACAGACCCAAGCCTGACCCAGCTGCGCCACAATTGTGACTAAAGAACAAATTTTATTTTCATAGCTCCAGTCAACAGCTGAAGTCCCAGAGGTCCTGAATCCAGAAAGTGCTTTTATCTCACCAGGTATTCCAGAGAGTCCAGAATCACTGCTGGGCTCAGAGAAATCCTCTGGGAACATCTCCACTGAGCCTGAGCCCAGACACTGTGACATCCAGGACAGCCCTGAGCCATATGCACATCTCAGCTGGAAATTAGGATGGAAGTGGGGAAGTACATGGAGGGAAATTGCTGGAACAGCTTTCTGATCAGAGCAGTGCAAGCTGAAGAAGTTGATTTTGCATTCTTGCTTTGTGATGAATTCGTTTTCGTTTCAAAGGTAGCATTGCCCATGTAATAGGGGTCAGAAATAAAATATGAATGCAGTGCTCCAAGTAAAAATGTTGTGAGGTCCTCAGGCATGACCACCCTTGAGAAGTCCTCCTCCAGGTCCAAACAGCACCCTCAGACCCTTTCCAGGCTCAAGAACCAATGTCTAAATCTCTGTTAATGAGGTGCTCAGAGCAGAGAGGTGTTTATGGGAACAAAAATAATTGTGATGAGAATTCAACAAATAAAACTCTGCACCATGGGGGTGGCATCAAATCAAATCCAGTCTACCCACAGGGATGGGACCTTAGTGGTAGAAGGACATTAATTTCACTTTTGGAGTCATTTAATCGTGGAATGGTTTGGGTTGGAGTGGTCTTTAAGGTCCATTCTGGTCCAAATCATGGGCAGGGACACCTTCCACTATCCCAGGTTTCTCCAAGCCCTGTCCAACCTGGCCTTGGACAATTCCAAGGATCCAGGAGCAGCCACAGCTTCTCTGGGCACTCTGTTCCTGTGTCAGCTTCATGAGATCTCAAAGTCAACCAGACTTCTCATTTAAATACATGACTAATTTTGTCTTATTTTGCTCATTTAGTTCTCTGACAGGAACAGAAAGCAGTGAGTTTTCATATGTTCCTCATTTGAGAGCACAGAATACCTCAGGAAGCACCAGCCTGGGGAAGTCTCAGTAAGGAGAAGGAAGAAAAAGGGGAAACAAAATCTTTGATAATCATGTTTGCTCTTCACTACAAGAAGGCAAGGTATAAAAGCACCTGATGACAAAATACCAAGGAACAAGACAGAGGTGTGGCTGAAGGCTGAAAATTCAGCATTTAGAACCAGCTCAGTATTCCAGGACTGATAAACACACTGACTTTATCCCCTTTGGTTCTCTATAGTGCAAGAAAAGTTTTATCCCAAGGGTTCTGCTGTTCTCAGGAAACAGGTTTAACATGAGGGATGTGTTCTGCCCCTGGTGCTGTCCTTCCACCCCCAAGGGACAGCAATGACAAATAAGTTTCCACGATGTAGTGGAAGGAAAGCTCTTTCTCACTCTCCAATTTTCCTCTCCCTACTCACTCCTGTGCTGCCTGACATCCAAGGAAAGATCTGCTGTATTATTGCTTTTTGTTCCTTTTTTAAAATGATTTTCTCTCATTGTTTTGCCCCAAGGCTCCAAAGGAAAAGCAGAAGAATAGAAGAAGACTAAAGTGCATCACAAGTTTGACAAAGGACACATAAAAGCAGTGATGAAAGAAAGTCCAATCTCAGCCCTTGATGGAGTCAATGAAAACCTAAAAGGATCTTGTTGTCTCTGGGGTTACATTTATCACTTTAATTCATGGCAGGGGAAGAAATTTTAAGATGTTTTGTGTCTGGATTGGCCAATTCAGGTCAGTAAGTGGCTAAACCTCAAAGCCAACACTTTTCTGAGACCAGCAGAGTCAGGCCTTGCCTTTAGCCAAGAGATTTTAGATGAATATTTGTGCCACATTATGTGCAGGTATTTCACAGCCACCAGATTTGCATGTCCTGGTTTGAGTCTGAAGATTCTCTCATTTCTGGTTCCAACAGTAAAGAACTCTTAGGGTTCTCATTGTATTTTTAAAGGAAAAAAATACAAAAATAGCCCTATTTTTTATTTCAAGATTAGTTTTAAAAATCATTTGTTAACACAAATACATATTGAAATTTACAATTTAGTCCTTATAACACATAGCTGGACAAAGACTATGGGGAAAGGATAGTAGAAATAGAAAGTATAACTGGGAATTCTTCAAGGCTCCAAAAATAATAACAAGTGAAAACATCCAAAATGGGATTCTGGCTACTTTTTTGTTCCCTAACCTCATGAAGTTTTCCAAATGTAGCAGAGAAGAATTTGTGCTTCTCAGTAAGACAAGTATGGTAACATTCACCTCAAAAGCAGTTTGTATGATTTAGAAGCAGCACTTCCAAATGAGAAATGCAGGATCAAGAAGAAGTCATAAAACAAGCTGGATTTAGGTTGGAATTTTCTGTACAGTATTATCTGCAGGTGGTTTGTCAGTGCACACAATCTTTACCTGGCATTAAATGTGATTTTCTTTTCCTCTTGTCAAAAAGACAAAAGTTACCTTCCAGCAATGATCAGGGATCTCATTTCTTCAGCAAATATTGTTGCTTTTTGCAGGTGTCAAGTTATGTTCTCATTTTTTCCCCTCTAATTTTACTCCAGCATTAAATTTATATTCTCTGTATTTCAGTAAATCAAAAAGATTTTACTATTTTTGTTATAGCTGAAAAGATCTTGCCTTCCTGGTCTCTTTATTGTTCATTTTATTTATTCAGAACTGTTTCAAACGAGTTTATTTTTATCACCCTGAACTGTGTATGCATTCAAGCTTTAAAAAAGAGTAATTATGGCTCAGCTTCAAGTCTCAAAAAAGTTTTGATTCCAACATTGCAGAGTTCTGAAAGATGAATTTTCTCTTTGCAAAATGTCACTCACATTAATGACTGATTTTGCTCATTTTTCTGTCTTTAATAATTTGTCATTCTTAGCAATTAATCTCTATTTTCTTTCATTAGAGACCAGCCTTCAATACTGCTGGTAATTCAAGCTGATGTTTACATTGGAAATTTGTGGAGTGAAGAGAAAAAGATGATCTTTTAGTGAATGCATTGGCAGGATGGGAACATAAAGCTGCAATTAAAATTGATATTACTTAATGTCATACAACTGGGATTTGCTAAGACTATTTGTTCAGGAAAAAGAAATAAGAAAAAGTAATAAGCAAAAGAGTTATTCAAAGTCCAGTAATCTCCCTGAGGTGTGTTATAATGGAAAAGAGAGAAAAATTGTTTTTAATCTCTGTGTGAATTTGATTTCTGTCCTGTAGACCTTCAAAATCCAAGTTGGACCACATACCTGGAATTTTATCTTGCTAGAAATTCAAGCAGTGTTTGATGTCCTGTAGGATGGGAAAATATTCTGAAATAAATCTTAGAAATGCACACAAGATCTTTTTTCCAATGCTACTTAATCCAGGCCCAAATAACACCCAGCATCCCAAACATTACAGATCCAGCCCAAGGAATTCCATCCCTCCATGAGCAGCCTGGGAGAGTGGGATTGTCCCTGCCCATGGCAAGGGATTGGAATGAGATGGGGTTTAAGGTCCCTGCCAACACAAACCACTCTGTGACTCTATGGTTTTTAACTGGAAAATATCACCTGAGGAAGTTAAATCCTTGTACAAACTTAATTTTGCTTTGCCATTGTAATTCAGTTCAAGGAATAAAAATAACAAAAGTGTTTATGTAATAAAAGCTGAGTTTTGGTCCCCAGTGTTGCCATCAGTGAACAGTGCAGCATTTGAACTAATTCATTCTAAAACTCTCCTGGAACCATCCCAAAAAAGGCTGAGTTTGTCTTTAATTTCAAACAGACACCTGAGCCACCAGGTGTGTGAGCTGGGAGTCTTCAGCACTGGATGGAAAAATGTCCCTCCAAATTTACCAATGAGATTATTTACCCTGGGACTCCACCTAAATTCTCCCTCTGCCCAGACTGGCCTGGCCCACAGTAATTTCTGCAGCCACAGCTGCCAAATATAAAATTCAATGTTTTCAACCCTTTTTACCAATTCATCACCAGCTCAGTGTTAACCCTCTTCACTTTTGGGTGCTGGACTGTGACAGAGAGAAGAAAATTTCAAACATAAAAAAATGTATGGTAAAATAGTATATTACTCCTTTATCTATATACACTGCTGGACCTGGCAGTGTTAAATTTATGGTTGAACTCAATAACCTAAAGAATCTGTTCCAGCCCAAATGGTTCCATGATTATTTACCTCAGGTTTCCAAATCCTATAATTTTTACAGTTTCAGCATGGGTAGAAAATTCTATATTGCCCAGCACTAGAACCTAGCATCTCATGTCAAAATAATAATACAATAATACTTTTTATCCTGACATTCTGGTATTAGTTTTAGCTCATAAGATATAAACAGAGGTTTTCTGCCTGATTTTTACTTTCTCCCCATTTTTTCTTCTCTTTCCTTTAACCCATGAACCCTGAATTACACACTGTGTTTCCTACTCAGACCTAAGCCTGAGAGGAACAGGAAATATTTTCTTTATTGTCCCTCCCAACCCATTCTATGATTCTCTGATAATTGCAGTACATTTGGTGTTGAAGTTTTGCTATTTTTTTGCTTTTTCTTGTTTTGTTTTAATGAAGACGTTTTCCAGGCTCCATGTGCAATTCTAGAGGCCAACAGCAAAATGTTTTCTCAACATCATCTTAATGGGAAGATTCTGTTGTGTAAAACAAACAGATCAAATGCCTGGATCAGAAAATCTCTTAGCACACACCAGTATCACATTTTTAATATTAAACATGTCTCTTGGAATTACTCTGGATATTACACAGGTGTCCAGGAGAAAAGCAGGATAAATTTGAGTTGCAGCATCCCTGAATGCCTTGGCAGCTGAGAATGCCAGCTCATGTTCCTGGAACCAAGATATGAACAAATTATGGTGAAAATCTCTGGGTTTGGCAACATTTTCTGTTTTTTCCTTCATTTAAACCCTTTCACATTGACAATGGGCCTGGCATAACTTCTCTAAAGGATTTAATGAGAAAAACCATATAATGGTAAATGTTTTTAGCCATTGTTAATCTTCATCACACATCAGGCTCCAGCTCCATCCCTAAATCTAGCCCAGCACTCTTATCCCAGTATTCCCATGGCAATGAAAAGTAAACTCATTTTTCAGAGCCAAAAGCAGAGTGAAAAAAAAAAAACATTTCTGTGAAATTCCAAAAATCAGGGATATTTACCTGCTCTTCTGGAATTTTCAACTGAACCTGAAAGGCCAAGCTGGAAAAACAGAGTCCAGGTTGGTCAGAGGAATGGGAAACTCTCCAGGAGTCAGAGAATGTTTTCAGCCTTGAAAAATGAAGACTGAGAGGGAACAGGTGGGTGAAAGCAGAAGGAGAGATTTAAATAAAAAGGGTCAGGATAAAACAGGTAGAAATGGGTTATGAGTGCATATAGAATGAAAATTACAGGATTTATGGTTTTCAGGGCTTTGTGACAGCCTCTCAAGGAGAGGAGGGGAACAAAGGCCAGCTACACTCAAAGCAGAGAACAATAAATTTTTGAAGGGAATTATGAAATACCAAGGCTCTGACAAACAGAGTTTGAACTGGACTGTTGAGAAGTTTCCTATTTTTATCTTTCCACCTCTCCAAATCAGAGAACACCAGAATTAATTCACTGGGAGCAAGCAGCTGAACTTTGGGGATAAATACCAATATATGAAATGTTCCTAGCTTTTGTCTTGTTAAAAAAAAAAATAAAATAAAATAAAACTACTAAATTGCAGAAGTCCAACTTCAGTGGGAATTTTATCCATGCCCTATGGAAAAGGAGAGGGATTTTGCAAAAGGGCATGCAGTGACAACACAATGGGAAAAGGCCTTAAGATGAAAGAGAAGATTTAGATTAAATATTGGGAATAAATCCCTTATTGTCAGGGTAATTTCTTCCTAATTTCACTGAAACATCTGGTGAAATATCAGCTGTGTGCTGCATGATGTTTGACAACAGTGATTCTGATATTCCTGCTTAAAACCCCTCAACCCACAGCTGAAGAACAATTATAGACAATTAACATGGATTGACATTCCTAGAAGGGGAAAGATTTCTGTCTTCTGGAAAAGTGGGGTTTCATCTGGATGCCCCACTCTGTGCAAGGATGAGCTGAGTCACAAAAATAATGAGACAGATCAAGCCCAGTCTCATTACTGAGCCCAGGTTTAACCCCAGAGCAGCTCAAATGTCCCAAAAAAAAGCCAGAGTGAAGCTTTGCCCAGCAGAGCACAGTTCCTTCCTCCCAAAGCAGCAGCAGGCAAACAGGGAGAGCTGGATTTGCACAGCAAACTGCAGGGAAAATGCAATTATCAGAAACATCCTGCTGCTTACAGAAAAATGGAATTATTCTGGTGTAGGACTGTGCCTGCCAGGGGGTGTTGTGGCCCCATTCTTCTTGCTAGAACCTTCCCTCTTCCCAGAAGTTCTCAGCATTGGAGAGGCTGTGATCTAGGGAAAGTTTTGCCCATCAAGGTCATTAAAGGTAGAAAATAATAATTTTTAGTGGAAAAAGAGGTCTCGAGGTGATAAATCTAAACCTTCCAAATTTGTAGAAGTTTTTTTAAAGGTCCTACAACTGTGTTTTCTTGTTGTTTCTGGGTGGAAGACCTTTCTAAATAAAAGGGAAAGAGGCTTAAATATAATTTTTTCTCCAATATCAGTTCTTGTTACATTTTCATCTTTCCCAATATAAATTAAGGGTTGTCACAGTAAATGTGCTCCATCTAAAAACAGCTCAGAGCAAATCTGGGTCGCTGATTTATGGAAAGATCTGCTCTCTGTCTGCAGGTTTTTTGATTTTTTTTTCATAATAACTATGACTATGGTATTGAAAAATGTATATTTCAAGCTAATGGATGAAAGTTTCAGGAATTAGGAGCAGCCAGATGAAGGAAAACAAGAACAATTTAAATGCTGGATCAAAGTTATAGGTAGAAATGAGATCTAATTCAGATAAATGTAAAACATACTCAGCTATGGAGCAAACACTGACAGAGCATAGATTAAATTGAAGAAGATGAGGTAAAAAATAAAAGTGCTATAGAAGGAAAATAAAGTAGAACAAAACAAATTAAGACACTACATGGATAATTGAGGAGAAATAGAAAGGAGAAACTAAATAAACTTTTGTACGGGAAGAGAAATGAAATAGAAAATTAAAGAATTTATTAGCTCTAAACCCCACTACTTTCAAAGTCAAGGTCAAACCTACTGTTGATGAGGCCAAGAATGAGCTATAAAAGCTCTGGCTATTTATAAACAATAAATAGTAATTTCAAGAGGAGTTTTAATGGAGAGGAGGGACCTGTGTGGGAGGATCTATTTTAATTAAAGCCAGTATCAATCACCTTTGCAAGCAAATATTCCACTGTCAGCACTGACTGCTGACTATTTTAGTTTAGCCTAAAAATATCACTCTGAAACAATATTCATTACATCTCTGAGGCTGTCAAACACTTGTTTTCCCTCTCTCAAACCTCTGAAGTCCCTCTGAAGCCAGCAGAGGGAGGTGACATTTTCCTGCACACACATGTGGGGTTTGGGGCTCTGCTTCCATCCCCCTCTTCAGCCTTAAATACCCCATTTATTTAAAACTTGAAATTCAACTTCCCCACTGTGTCACAGCAATTCAGAGACAGGCCTTTGCTCAGAGGCTCCTCACCCTCTTTCCCACATATTTTTGTGGCCAAGTTGCAAATAAAGGTTGTGATTCAAGTGAGTTTATCTAATAGAAAACAGAGTATTTGGAAAGTCCCTTTTATTATCAAAAATGTTATCTCATTGTGCAGAGCCCTTTTTTTACTCTAGGATGGGTTTTTTTTCCAATTTGACATAGTGCTTCATACACAGCAGAGAAATTAATAATGTATTTCATATTTTGCATGTGGATAAAATGAGGCAGAGCCAAATTAGAAAATTTGTCCTGGTTTTGTCCAGGAAAAGCTGAGGAAGTTAAAAATGCTTCCTCCCATGGCTGCATCCTTCCAATCCAGGTGCTCATCACCTCATCACCTCCAGCCCCTCTCCCTTCTCAAAAGAAAATGAAATTGATACAAAGAACAGCAGAAAATCATGGGGTGCAAGAATCATGATGCCACAAGAGCAAATCCAGTTCCTGTAGGTTTTCCCTATTTTTTTGGTTTTTTTTTTTTTCCCCCCCCACACTTTATCCCTACATTCCCTTCCTTTCCCACCAGGAATTGTGCAGAGAGAAGATTGAATTTCTAGCAGCAAAGTTTTGATTCCTACCTGACACCCAAACATCACAAATTTGCCAGATTTTACACAGTTTGCCCCAGACAGAAATGGGAGTAACTTTAGTTTAAGGGGGTCAGGAGCTGCCAAGATTCTGGCAGAGTAAATCAAGATGTTCCCTTCTGTGCACAAGATCTCAGTCTGCCTAAAGCAAGATCCTGTTCTGACACAGATCAAGAACAGATGTTTAACAGATGAAGTGGAGCAGCTTGGATTGAAATCAATTGAGAGGGGAAGCAAAAAGGGGATTTCTCTCCTGCATGTTTATATCTTCTCCTGAAGAAAGAAAATTTTCCTTTCTCTGTGCTGTGCTCCATTGTCTGTGCACACAGAGATGGTGACAGAGTCACTGGTGCCAGGGGATGCATTTCATGGCACTAAGGACAGCAGAGAGGCAGTGTAGAATATATTCTGATATTTTCAAGAATCTATTTAGGTGGGTATTTTATTGGTGATTTCTAACAAGACATTGAAAACTGGGTCTGTTCTGATTTTAAGCACTGTTTAGATTTCAGTTGTGCCAGTAAATGTGGTGTCTTCATAAAAATCTGGTTTAACTTGGATCCTACATGAGAAGAAATCAGGCTGGTTTTAAGACCAGGGTGGGGTTTTAATAAAGCCCAATTCAATAGCCAGGCTGAGGGAGCTGGGAATATTCAGGGAGAAGAGAAAGCTCTGGGGACACCTTGGAATCCCTTCCAGTACCCAAAGGGGGCTGTGGAAAAGGAGAGGAGGGTGAGTTTTACATGGGCAGGTATAAATGGGAAAGGTTTAAAGTAAAAAGGGAGATATTTAAATTAGATATGAGTAAGAAATTCTTGGCTGTGAGGGTTGCCCAGAGGAGCTGTGGATGCCCCTGGATCCCTGAAGTGTCCAAGGCCAGGTTGGAGCATCCTGGGGTGGTGGAAGGTGTAGAACAAGAGGATCTTCAAGGTTCCTCCCAGCCCAAACCCTTCTGGGATTCTGGGATAACAGCAAAAGTCTTGCTGGAATCACAGACTGCAGGTGCAGACTGAGAAATGTGTCTGAGCCTTCTGTGCTGCCTTGTGGGGATGAGAACCATGAAAAAGCACTCGTGTTCAATAAACAGGATGAGCTTTAGACCCCAGGCTCACAGAATTTACTCATCTAAGGGAAGCTTTGCTAGGAAAGACAAGAAAATTTCCATCTGGAGCCTGTACTAGTGTCCTGTTCTCCCCTTCCCCTGCCATTGTCTCTGTCCCATGGAGTGCAGGGATGTTCTGCATGTTTTGGAACAAATCCATTACTCATTTTGATCTAAACAGTAGAACCTTAGCACCCAGAGCACCATCCCAGCAATGCCTGCTAGGAATTACTGCCTGGATTTACATCTTTTATATTCCTGCCTTGGCTTCAGGCCATAAACAGAGATATTTATATTTAAAAGGACCTCTGAAGATCATTTGGTGCAAAACCACTCTCAGAACACAGTCACACCCCAGTGCAGTTCCTTCCAGGATAAAGGTTGCCTTGAAAAAGGAGTGGAAAACATTAATAATAAATTGACCTACTAGATAAAGGAGCAATCTAGCCTAAAATAGTGAGAAGAAACCTGCTTTGCACACTTCTAGATGAGACAGAGAAATGCCATCACCCCACAAAGGGGTGAACACCATCACATACAACATTTGATGGCAGCTAAAGGCCACAGAATGGAAAGCACAGACTTTGTCAAAGGGAGAATGAGTCCCAAAGGGTGCCAGATAAAAGGTCTGTCCCTCAATCTACCACAAGCCTTTTAAGCCATCTGTCTGCCCAAATCTTGTCCAGCAGGATATGCTCTTGCACAGATCAAAATTTTGATCTTTCCCAGATCAAAATGTCTTTGTCTCTGCTCTCTGGGAGCAGAACCCCTTCCACAGAGAGTTCCTTTGTTTTCTGTGGGGCTGCTCAAGGAGAAAGTTTCACTCAGTTTGACAAAGGTGTCAAATGTTGGCTGAGACCCCACAAAGAAAACACCTGGAAAGAGGGAGAACTTCCACCTGTCATTCTCCATCCCAGCCTTATGCAATATTTTCTCCTCCTAAGCAGCTTTGGTGCATGATGTGCTGTTAGGATCAATGCTCTCAGTTTTACTGAGAAGGTCTCAAAGTTCCTGCTGGAGGTGAGACTCATTCAGGTGTGAAGAATAAATTAAAGAGGTGAGTTTCTGCACTCTGAAAAGCAAAATGACTTAAGCACATACCTGTTCATATGGAACAAAGGGTTCTGATCAAAATACTGCCCTGGAAATAGAATTGTTCCTTCTGCTCAATGCACTGAGGAGATTTGTAATTTCCCATAAGTTTAGGTCACTTTTCAAGTGTTGCATTAAATAATGAAGGCAGTGGGAGGGAGAGTCAGTCCAGCAGAGCTTCATGTCTCTCCTTAGATTTTAATTCAGTGATGATCCATTCAATTTGCAGACTGGAACACTTTTCTTCAAGGATTAAAGGAGCTTGAAGCAAACAGCGGCATCAAAAATCAGGCTGAGGTTATTTTAAATGGACCAGATGAGGAAGCTCTGAAGACTCTGGTAATTCTGAGAAACAGAAAAAGGATCAATGATTGCATTTTTTTACCCTCATACATATTCTCTATGATTTTTAGCAGACTGATTAGTTCCAGCCTTGAAAGGTGTATAAGCACTTGCTTCCTGTTGGAATGCATTAAAGCCAGGAGGAATTAGATGCAGGTACATTGCCATGAGAGTGATTCATGTAGCATCATCTTAATATTTCAGTGTTAAATCTGAGTTCTATATTTCATTTTAATTCTTGAAGAGGAATAACTCCATGCAGAAGGATGAACCAGGAGCCAGCTGTCATTGGATCCTGCTGGGAGCCAAGAAAACATCCTTTTCTCAGCCTGCTCAAGGACAAGAAATTATAACAATGATTAAACCCCTGTGAGAGAAATGATGTTTTGCAGAAAGCATGTTTTCAAAGAGGTGTTGCCTTCTTGGACCAGTGAGTCATTTCTATTCTGTTTTGCACGAACTACCCTATATAAGTGTAGTGTTTCTTTAAATGAAGCTCTTTTGTTTCTCTATTAAATGAAGAACTTTGTTGCATTATCCTTTTTGCCACTCTCCTGTAGCACAAATGCAACAGCCAACAGATTGGAAAGTAACTTGGCAGGAAAGTCCCTTGGAGCTCTTGGGGATGAGCAGCTGCCCATGAGCCTGAAATGTGGCATGAAAAGGCATCTTGGGCTGTGCTGGGAGAGCCATGGCCAGGCCCAGGGAGATGATCCTTCACTGACTGCCAGGATGGTTTGGGTTGGAAGGGACCTGAAAGATCAATTTCATCCTGTCCTGGTTTGAAGGACAGGTGTCTGCCAATAAAGGCAGAAACTTCTCTTTGAAATGGAGAATGTAAACACCTTTCCTCCAAATTATTACAATTTTGAAATTAAGGGGCTCTCAGGCAAAGATATGGGAATTAGGAATAACAGTTCTTTACTAGGAAAATTAAAATAGAAATGCAGTATTACAAAGAACAATCCCAGCCCTGCCAGAGTCAGAATCCAAGCTGACACCCGTCAGTCAGTCAGGGTGTTGGCACAGTCCCATTCAATGGTGGCTGCATCCTCCTGCAGGGGCAGATGTGGTTCAGCTGGAGCAGTGCTCCTGGAGAAGGTGCAGTTTCCTCTGAAGCTCCAGGGATGATGTGGGAAGGTCTGGCTTTCCTCTGGAATCCAGTGGAAAGAAGGTGCCTTGGTGTTCCAAATCTCAGTTTTTATCTGGGTAGGAAAGGCTTGGCTGCTCCCCTGGCTGGAGCATCTCCCAGTGGGATGATGGAATTTTATCAGTCATGCCCTGGGACTCACTGGCCATTAACAGGAGATATCTCCTGGAGGGAGGATGGGCTGTGGGAAGATAAAGATGATTGCCCAGCTGGTTTAAAGATGGCCCATGAGCAGATAATGTGTGCCAGGAGATCAGGGTCACTGCCCCAGCTGGGTTAACAGATGGGGACAGAATTCACATCTCCCCCTGTTCCCAGTAGGACACCTTCCACTACCCCAACCTGCTCCAAGCCCCTCCAGCCTGTCCTTGGACACTTTCACAGTTTTTCTGGGTCAATCTCCCCTCAGCTCAGCTCTGGTGGGATATTTGGGGTGCTGGGTACAGCACTGAGCACCAGTACAAGAGACTGGGCCATACTGGAGTGAGGCCAGGGAAGAACCATAAAGATGACCATAAACATGGCCATAAAGGGATGGGAACATCTGACCCACACGGACAGGCTGAGAGCTGGAACAGCTCAGCCTGGAGAAGAGAAGGCTCAGGGATCTTTCAATGGGTGCCAATACCTGATGGGGGAGTAAAGACAAAGCAAGTGTCTTCCCAGTGACAGGAAAACAACAATAAGGCAGAAATTAAAATGCCAGGAACTCAGTTTAGGCATAAGAAAACTCTTCTTTAGTGAGAGAGTGGCTGAACAGGAGCAGGTTGCCCCAGGGTGTTGTGGAGTCTCCATCCTTGGAGAGGTTCAAAAGCAATTTGGACGTGGTCCTGCTCTAGTTGAGGCTCTGATCAAAGCTGAGCAGTGGGCCAGGACTAAACTAGCACCAGAAATCCCTGCCAGACTCAGAAATTCTCTCTCCTTCCATTGGAAATTAGACTTGGAATCACCAGTCTGGAAAAGCCAAACTTTCCAACACCCACAGGGTTTCAGGTCTCTGTAGCTGAATAAGAAGAATCCCAGGAAACAATGAGAGAAAAACCCTTCAACAGGATTTGTTTTCCAAAAAAAGGGTAAAAAGTGCAGTGTGACACTAAAATGAAAACTAATAATGAGAAAGACATGTCCAGTTTGGGAGGCAGTGCTTATCACATACCAAATTTTCAACAATTTTAAGTATTTTTTCGGTCCCCTGTGACTGTATTCCAACAATGATTATCAGTATTCTTTAAAACAAACAAAAAAACATAAGGAGATGTTTGTTTTTGGTATATTACAGCAAACTTGCATAGTCATGTCCCCGTGGAAAAAGGTTCAAAATGTGTTTGGTTATTCACTTTTATATTCTCAGCCAATAATGTAATCAAAAGGAAAACATAATGACTGAGAAAAGCTTAAAATGAAACAAAATATATTGAAAAATCATTGAGTTTGACTTCCAGTAAAGATGATTCTTGTCGACACTGTTGACTTCTTTAAATTTCTGTTCCAAGTTTGCAGATCTGTATGTGATTATTAAAAATTCAACCTCTGGATGGGGTTTTGATCCATTTCCACTCAAGTAAACATGAAAGGATGAAATGAAGTTCTTTTAACATAAATTTATTTTAAAATTTTACAAATTGTCCCAGCCCAAGTTCCTTTAGTTCCACAACCAAGCCACAATGTCCTGACCTTGGACACTTCCAGGGATCCAGGGGCAGCCACAGTTTCTCTGGGAACTTCTGCCAGGGCCTCATCACCCTCACAGGAAACAATTTTTTCCCAATATCTGACCTAAATTCCCCTAAATCTGCCTAAATTTCTTTTAATTTCTACCCATTATTCCTTGTCTTATCACTGCAAAATGGATTTTGCCATTTGATAATTCAATTTTTGCTCTCCTGTTAATAGATATTTTTTGCATAGGAAACACACAGGAAATAGTGAAATAAATCATGCTGGGAACTTCAGTTATCCAAAATAAAACTGGGAAGTTTAAAAAATGAGGTGCTGCTCTCTGCATTCCCCTTGGCTGGCTGACAACACCACCACACTGGGTTTCATGCATTATAATGGTTATGATGTTTTACCATGCTGAAAAAATAACCGTAATAAGTGAAGAAAAAATTTGGTACATGTTCAAAAAGAAAAAAAAAAAAGAAAAAAAAAAAAATTAAAAAACCCTCTCCCCAGAAGAAAACTCTACCCACAAACAATATTGAAATGAGCAGCAGAAGTGCTTAGAAAATGGACTTAAACTGATTTTACCTTAATTCAGTCAACTGAAAAATTATATGCTCTGGCTATTTTAAATACCTGCTCCTGTGTAGTCAGAGAAAAGGAAGAGACAACCCTTTAAAAGCCAAAGTCATGCATTTTGAGGGATGAAATAATGTATATTACATTTTTAGCCATTTTGTTTGTTATTAAAATTTTCTAATCAATGTGTCACAAAGTTTGGCTTAATGGAATTAAGTAATATATTGTATATATGGAATTAAGTAATTATAATATATAATTGAGTAAATATATTAAAAAAAGCTCTGAATCTAAAATTTTCTGCCTTAGCCTGAAAAACTGTGATGTGTTGTACAGACCATCTAAAGAAGGAAAGGAACAAGGCAGAACTTTCTCCAGACACACACCTGAATAAATAAATGCTCAACCAGATGACAAACTTTACTTTTTCCATCAAAACCAGGTGCTGATATCCATGGAAATGATCCAGTAAAACACTTTTCCTGAAAAAAAAACCCAACTAAAAACTGGAATCTGGGCCAAACATTTCATGGAGCAACACAGACTTGAGAAGTGAAAGGCAAGAAGAAAATGGTAAAGGCAAGGTAAATTTAGGATCAAGGGCTCCTCCAATGTCAAAATATTTATGTTTCATTCTAACTGTTACCTTTTGGTCCTCTTCTAAAAGATATCTACTGTATATATTCTGTACACTTTGTGTATTATTTTATGACTGACATTAAATAAATAACATTTTGAACATATCATTGACAATGTCGTAGAGTTTTTGTTGCATTAAAAACCTAAAATTGCATTCTTTTACTTGCTCAAAAACCCTTTGCTGCTAGAAGTTAAAAAAAAAGAACGAGGTTTCTGTTTCCACCTAATAAAATCTCAGCTATGACTTAAGTGTGTGAAGTACAGAGCACTTTAAAACACAGACAAAAATGGCTTTTCATTCCACCCCTGCTCGAGTGCTCTTTATTTTTAGCTGCTACAGAGACATTTCCACATCCCAACAAGCACTAAAAGCAGCTGTGATAGAAGACAGGCTGAAGACAATTTAACCTGAAATTATGTGTAGCTGCCTCACAGTCTTACCTTTGTTTCTCTAAAAATCTGTTTCTTTAATTCCTAAAGATGTTATGACTTGTAGAGCCTAGAAGTGTAGAAACTTCTTTTTGAAAAAGAACACCCAAAAGACATTATTTTTATTTTCTAATTAGAATTTAAATCATCTATTAAAGAAAAGAATTACCTAAAATATTTCCTTTTATTATTCCAACACCTACATTTCCTTTTTTTTTAAAAAAAAGACAGTTCCAATTCTATCTTATTTAATATAATTTTTTTAATACTTTCTATTCCAGAACACAGGAATTAAAAAAAAAAAGAAAAAAAAAAAAAAAAAAAAAAAGGCAAGTTACAACTGTTAAATTATTTTTATTTTTGACCCAATGACCGAACACCCGTGACCCGCACTGTGGAATTTTCCATCCAGCCAAAAACTACTTACTAAAACCAAGAAGAAGAAAGAAGAAGAAAGAAGAAGAAAGAAGAAGAAAGAAGAAGAAAGAAGAAGAAAGAAGAAAGAAGAAAGAAGGAAGAAGGAGAAGAAGAAGGAAAAGAAGAAGAAGAAGACGTAGAAGAAGAAGGAAGAAAAAGCCAACGCCCCAGAACCTCCATCTCGTTCCATACCAATTATTATATTCTACAATCCCAAATTCCAAACCCTCCACTGTGTGAAATTACACACTTCTATTCAAACTACACACCAGTGCTCCTAACTCAATCAATCAATTTTGGAAGCCTTCTCCAAGGCCTCAGGTCAAAAGCAGTGTTCTCCTGGGGGTCAGTGCCTGACAGCACAGAAAGCTCAGAACTCTCAGGCTTCAGGGTTCCAACAGAACCAGGTCAGGGATAGTCAGGGGCTGACCAGGAAGGTTTGGAGTCTCCATCCCTGGAGGTGTCCAAGAAACACCTGGAGGTGGCACTCAGAGCTCTGGGCTGGGAGCAAGGTGGGGATCAGGCACAGCTTGGACTCAATGGGCTTGGAGGGTTTTCCCAACCTCAATGATTCCATATTTGACCAAGGAATGAAGGTGGGGAGATGTAGAGATGGTTTGGAGAGACAAATGGAATTACTGGAGGGTTTTTTTGCAGTTGTTTTGTTCATGTGAGGGCACAGATTTGTGACACTCCAGAGCTCTGCCTCTACAGGATGACAACGAGGGCACATCTCATTTCTTGATTCACATGTTTATAGGTGGGGGGGAAAAAAGTGTTGGAATGCACAAATCTCTCTGGGATAGGACTGAAGGATTGCCTTGGATGAAGGGACCAGAATTAGACACGGTTCACATCCATAACTGCTTGGAGCCAATTGTCTGGAGCTGAGTTTATCTTGCCAACAGCTTCTGGATGCTTTCCTGAAGGGGACTTGCTGATTTCTCTGGGCAGGGAGCCACAAAAAGTCAAGGAAAAGGGGAGTGTCAACCATTCCAGACAATCTCCTGTAGGTCCCCTAAAATCAATCCTTGAAAAAAATTGAATGGGAAGCCTGCAGAATATATGACAACATAACAACCACTGAAAAGCTTTGTTATTTACTATAGGTGTCTGAAATGATCCTAAATCACAGCTCTAACCACTGCACATAGAAAAGATTTACTGCAGTGGGACAGTGTCTATATTAAGTCAAGAGGATCCTAATTTCCCTTGGATTATATTTACAGAGCATAGAACTTTAAATTTATTAGCAACATACAACTTTCCAGTTTAATGACCTTCCTGGAAATTGAGGACACTGAACAGCCCCCAGAAATGCCTTTGGGACTGTATGGGAGATGCTGGATTTTTGAAAGTCCTGGTAGGTTTTTTATGGAAAAGGAATGTTCCTCTGAATGACTGCAGCTCCCTGGGAACTGGTAAGGAATTTGGTTCCAGGAAGTAAATCAAATCTAACCTGGTGTTGTGAATTATGTATTTCTGTAGCCAGTATTTATTGTGGTGAATTCTGTGAAAAGAATCCATGAGGTCAGGAGGGATTTCTGCAATGACACAAGAGAGAAAAGCATACAGAAGTCATGAATTCCTGTTAATTTAACCCCATTATGATGGCAGCCAACTTCTCTTCTCGTCTGTCCCAATGGAGGCATTAAGGAATCAAGGATTCTAAGGAATTAAGACTTCTAGGGAACAAGATACCCTTCCTCTCCCCTTCACAGTGAAAACCCCATGTGATGAATATTTTTTGGAGCAGCATTATTTTTTTCATGGTTGTTAATATGAGCTTGCATTCTGGAAATGTGCTGAAAACAGGGTTGATAATTCAGTGATATTTTAGTCATTTCTAAGCAGCATTTGCACAGAGTCAAGGTCTTTTCTCTTCTGATTCCAACTGTCCCAAGATCCTATGGCAGCATGCTCAGCATATAAACTAGCTGGAAATTTGGCCAGGGATGGCTCCTGGGGGACTGGCTGGGCATTGCTTGGTCGGTGATGAAAAATTGTTTTTCATTTGCACCATTTGTTTTTCTGCAGGTTTATTGTACTCTCTCTTTTTTAAAAAAATATTTCCCTTTACATTCTATTATGTTAAGGGTAGGATTACAGTTATTGTTGCTATGGTTATGGTTATTATTGCTGTTTTTGCTGGTTCTGTCACAGTTATTATTTTATTACAATTATTAAACTGTTCTTATCTCAACCTGTGAGTTTTCTCACTTTTACCCTGCCATTTATTTTCCCTGCTGGGAGCAGAGAGTAAGTGAGCAGCTGTGTGGTGTTGAGCTCTTGGCTGAGTTTAAACCCCAACACTCCTGTACAGCTGGGTCTGGATGATTCCAGAGAACTGAAAACTCACCCAATGAATCAGAATTCCAAGCACAAACGCTCAGGATATTCCTCAAAATCAAAATAAAGGAAATTTAGGAGTGAACAAGGGAGCCAGCACCTCAACTGTGCAGGTATTACTGGGTAAGAGTCCCCCACTCAGTCAGCAGCACTGCAGAAGTGACAGGCACAAGAACTCATTGAAAGGGATGGTGGAAAGAAGTGAGGAAGAAGAGAAGAAACTTTGCTGGAGTTTTTAGGACTTGGATTCTTCATATTTTGAGGGAAGACAAGTGAGAAGGCAAACAATTACCAAAAGAAACTCTGGAGTCATGGAGGAAACCTGGACAAGAGACCAGACCTTTTTTTCTGTCAAAGTCAAGGTTTGAAGTGCATCATCAAATCTGTTTGAAGAACACTTAGAATGCACTGAAATTCTGGGCTTGGGAAGCCATCACTATAAAATAGTTTGATTTTAATAGAAGAGGGTCTCCTTTCAGTATTTTTTGTTTGAGGACTTGCTCAAGGACTTTGAGTGCTGAGAGTCACCAATCTGCCAACACTATAATCCAATTTTATTTAAAAAAATTCCAGTCATTGTAATTTCGTTCTCTCACCGCAAACAAAGACAATAAAAAATAGAGTATTAGAACATCAGTGGATGCTCGACTCTTGACCTCTAACTTCCTTTTTTTATTATCTATGTGAAAAATTGGTTACTTTCTGAAGAATATGAATACTCAAGAGACTGCCCTGAAGAGTTATTACCTTCCCAGAGAAAAGAGTACTATTTGCTGCTTTCCTTAAAGACAAAAGAACAAAGCAAAGAAGCAAAAAAACCTTTTGGAACAAAAAAAAAAAAAAGGTGGTGAAGGATATGAGAAGTCATGTGTGAGATACCTGTTTCACCATGGTGGGTGCACCTTGTGTTCATAAATCAAGATTAATTTCAAGGAAACAAGGTGAGTCTAACAAGCTTCAAAATTAAAGCTCCTGAGTGCAAAATTTATTTCATGCCTTTGGATGGATAATAACTATTCCTTATTTTGCATTCAGGGGAGATGATAGTGCTGTTCCATATGCTGATGGGAATTTGAATGGCTTTTTGGTGTTTATGGGATGGGAACCCCAGGAAAGCTAAAAGACAGGATGGGATGCAGAGAAAAGGATTTGTAGGGAGATCAGCCCCAACAGGCTCAGTGAAGTGGAAGGAAAGGTCAGTGGGGTTAAGGGGGGAGAGAGAACAAAGTAATATTGGAGTAACTACAAGATGATCCCTTATCCTTAAGATTTTTGAGGTGAGAGAAATGAGGATACAAATATGAAAAAAAAAAAGAAAAAAAAAAAGAAGAAGCCTTTGGAGGAAGGGCTGGAGAAGGAATGTTCCCATAATGACCATTCCCATCTGACAAGGAAAATTTGGATTTTGAGCTGGGGAGAAGCACATGGAGGTAGATTTGGTTAAAACTCCCTTATCTCATGTTTGCTTCTGCAGACCTCATGGTCAGTCTGGATTTGAGCACTGACCAATTTATCCCAACCTCCAATCCATGCTCCATCACTTCCTTTGCATCAATCCATCTTCAGCCAGCCTGATGCCTCTTTTTGGAGGAAAAATCCCCGGGCATTTCAGTCAAACTGGGGCTTGTGATCCCCTCGAGGAGGACCCTGAGCAGATTTGGGTGATCTCAGATGTTCCCAGCCACCTGAGAATCTGGAACTCTCCCCTCATGGCACTTCTTTCAGCCCAAACCACCTTTGCATATGTTGTGGCAGAGCTCTGAAATGTTCCAACCTGATGAAATGCAAATAGGTGTGTGCAGCTGAATTATTGTCTTTGCCTGAAGGCAGCTCCTCAGAGATTAAATTTTCCATTTGTACTCTGGCTATTTAGCAAGTTGCATTTGCCTCGTTGTAATTGCAGAGCCTCAGTAAATAAGCAGAAAGCAGAAGGATTTGCTAAGTCCCTCTCCTTAAGAGACTATGAAGGGGAACTAATTTATTTCTAACACAGAGGCGTCCAGACAATTTCATCGTGTCTTGTTCCAATTATGAAAGCAAAATGAGATCTAAAGCCACATTTACTCAGAAACTGGAGATATCCACACTAATTTTGGTTAATTCTGTCAAGTGCCTTTTGACAGCTGGAGAAATTACTGCAGTTTGTTTGCTTTTTCTCTGGATGACTTTCAGCTCTCTATAAAGATGTTGTTGTGCTGTTTATTTGGATGAAATTCTCAATTTGTTTAGATATGGAGCAGTTCCTGGCTCTTCATGATGGGCCATGGCTCAGGACCAAGACCCAGGTGTGATGATTCAAATAATTTACTTGTTTTTATACTCCTTGGATCATTTATCTGCTGTGCCCACCAATGTCCCACAGCAAAAAAAAAGTTGGATATCATCATCCTGTTCACAGGGAGAGGGAGGGGAGTATTTAGTGGGAAAAAAAAAAGAAAAAAAAAGAGGTGGAACCTACAGACAAATTGCTCTTTTATCCTCCCAGACTACTCAAACACCTGAATCCTTTTCCTGGGGAAGTGAATCTCGGATGTCTCCAAAGAATTTATTTTCTCTCTGAGATCAAGAGACAGGGAATAGGATATTGGTCCAATATATATTATACACATGTTTAATTGAAAAATGAAAGATTAGTAAGCAAATGTCATTAAGTTTGATCTTTCATAAGAGGCAAAATAATCGATATTTTAGCACATATTTAGCACATTTAATTATGAAAATTAATTTCTGTGTCTCATGAGGGTATTTGTTCATTGATTATCTTTGCAATACCTAAAATTTGTTCTACCTTTTTTAACAAGAAATACATTTACTAAAAAACTGTTACTTCCATTATTCAAACAGTTTTGGATGACAAAGAGACATTAACAATAAACAAATAGGGGGTTACACTAAGAGAAGTCCTGCAGGACATTCTATGATCCCATGAGAAAGTTTTGCCACATTAAACAGGATAATGAATCCACAGGTAATTGAGGAGTGACTGCAGAATAATTGGCTGAAATTGCAGGGCTTTTGGTTATAAACTTCTATTCATTTTCCTCTAATCAAGGGGATGAAGTTCTTTATTAAAAAGAAAGGAATAAAACAAAATTAGAGTCTGGTTGTCATCTTGAGTGAGAGGATATAAATATTAAAAATTGATAATGTTAATTCCAAGTTTATTTTGCTTTATTTGAATAAGCACTTGCCTTTAGGTGGATCAAAGTTGAAATATATTATGAAGAAAAAAGGAAAAATTCTGATTTATTTAGAATGAGAGAATTATCTTTGAAGAAGGGTTTGTAGCTGGCAGAATTGAGTTAACTTAGTTAAACTTGCTGATGTTGCAATCTTCATCCATCTAATTTCTGGGGGGGGAAAAAAGGACAGATCAATGTTCTTTACAAGTGCTTTGTTTTGTTTAGAAGTGACAACATTCATTACTGCTCCCCTTATAAATCACTTCACACATTAACAGAGCACGACCAAATTGCTTCTCATTCTCTGAGAATCATTAGTAACTCTCCAAATCTCGGATAATTATGTCTTAGTTTTTTTTAAACAACACCTGTGTCACTGTTAAAGCTTTATAGAAACTGGGTTTTGAAAAAAAAAATTAAAAAGACAGCTTTTCATGTCTCATTTGCATATAGTTCTCATAAATTTGTTCCCCAAGAATTCAATTGGAATATAAGAAAATGCCTTAAATTGCAAAATTTTATTGGAACTCTCCTTCCAACTGTCAGAGTAATAACCCTATCTACAGTGTTTTACATTCCTGAAACCTAAAGATTTCCTCCAGCCTTCCTTCTTCTTGTTTTAAGTTTTGCAGTGAAGAGAAATTTTTCTGCCTTCAAGCTCTCTCAGCTTTTATTCTGTTTCCCCCTAAATCTGGCTTCTGTTTTTAAAAAGGTGGGAAAATCCCTTTGGATACTGAGCTCAGACAACAGAATATAAATGTTCAGCTAATTTAGAAACCACACCAATCACGAGGTCAGCCAGATTTCAGGTTGATTTTGACTGATTGAATTTTGATTTGTATTCCACATTCTACTCACAGGTTACTCTGGAGAGTATCTCCACACCAGCAGTGTAAAGGATTTTTAGCCTCATGTTCAGCTCTGCACACCCAAAAGGAATCTGGATGGAAAAGGCATCTTGTGGAAAACATGAATATTGTGGCATCAGCTGGAGTAAAAGTGGTTAAGGAAAAACCTGCACAAGCAATGGGAAGGGCAAAAAACTTTGGCCACAGGGTCTGAGTAACTGCTGGAATCAGGATGAGGAAAGAACATGAACAAATTTCATCACATCTGATTTCAGCATCATTTAATCTGCTAATCCAAGAGTCTATGAAATAAATTTTAAATTAAGTTTATTTCTTTATACCCCACCAATTTTATTTCAAAGGCTTGGCATAAAAAGTTGAATTCTGAATCCAGGAACTTTATGAATTTCCTACCAAACACCCCCATAAACACACACATAAGCATAAAAAACTCCATTATTACAAAAATAATTGAACTCTTGTATTTTGATTTCTCTTTCTCAGCTGTTAGAAACAAACCACAAAAAGCATTCTTTCCATTCTAGTGGCTTTTCACCTCTTACATTGTGATGGGAAATTCATACTGACGTGCTTGACCTATAAAAAATCCCTCAGAAAGTCTTGATCAATATCTGGGGGATGTTTTGAAACACTCAGATGAAAGGCACTATAAAATTAAAAGTGTTTTCCTTACTTGTACTCTGACACTAATATTTACCTTTGAGCTTGGGCTGTTGGCAGAGTTTTCAGTCTGTGTTCCCATTTAAGGAAAGTAATTCTGCCCAACTTTCTAGAGGGGAAGAAATAGGGGGAATATTCTCCATTTCCTGCCCTTGGGAGTTAGACTTTGCTCCCTATTAACATCTTAACCTACTCAAAGACTCTCAAAGAGAAATAATGCATCAGAATTAAATTTGGTATGGTACCATATAATTAAACTCATTGAAAAGGGGAAGAAATAATAAATAATAATCTGGGGAGAGAAAAAGCAGGTGTTTAAATGGCCTGAAGAACCTGTCACTAAATATTTCTTTTCCCTTTCAACCCACTCACAATGGAAAAAAGAGATTTTACAAATGCACAATGAACCAAGTGCAACCTGGAATATTTTACAATCTCAGCTCATTCTTAAGAAATGGATGTAATGGAGAGAACAAATAGTTCAGCAAGGCTTTCTGATTTCTCCCAGTGCTTTCTTAGGAATTATTTCACTCCTCTGTGCTCCAGCTTTTCTGTCTCAACAGCAGAGAAATCAGTGTTCAGCCTCCTGGAGATGATTTTTAGGAGGTGATTTACCCCATATACCCGGGTTTTTTTAGTACATTTATTTTTCTGGCTCATTTTTTCAGCGTATTTTAATGTTTCCCCTGTGAATGCTGGGTTATAACTGGAATAACCTTGCACCAGTCTGCAGTTCAATGTGGTTTCAATCTGTTTGAAGTATGCACATGGGTTTATCAGGATTCACAATTCATCTGAGGGAGACAGGCTGAGCTCCTTGGTGCTTTAGGATGACTGGCACAGTCAAATATAATCTTGTCTAAGCTCTCCTGGCTTTGTCCTCAACTTTGTCACACGGACTGTGTGAAGATCAACCTCTCCCCCATCCATCCTCCATTTCACAGGGACGCTTTGCCAAATCCTGTTGCTCTCCCACACCTCAAAAATCTCCAAATTCCACCCAGCTGCACAGCTCCACTGAGCCCAGATGTAGATATTTGCTGTCCCTCATCACTGCTGGTTCTGACTTCATCAATCTCTAATTTCCTCAGCTCTCATAGCCCCTTCACAGAAATTTTCTTCTGGTAAAACATTGCAGAATTGTTTCTCCCTATCTGGTTTGACAAGCCAGAGCTGATCAAACCTCACTGAGCTGGGTTTGGTTTCATTCAAGTTTCCTTCTTTCACCTTGGTTTGGAACTCAAATCACCCCACATGCTTTTCTCTGACTCTATTCCCCTTATTCCTCCTTTTTCTCCCTCTCTCTGCCTACAGGTTCTGGAATGAAATGGATCTGGGAGGGGAGAGAGAAGTGGTGAGGAAAGGGATTGAGCAATCAGCTACAGCCCCAGGGTCTGAGTGTGCTGCACACTAAATAATGCCAACACCCTTAAATCCACTGTGAGATAACGAACCTCACAATCACTGAATCCTGGAAGTTCCATCCCCTGTTATGGGCAGGGACCTTCCACCATCCCAGGGTGATCCAAGCTCCATCCAGCCTGGCCTTGGACACTTCAGGGATCCAGGAGCAGCCACAGCTTCTCTGGGCATCCTGTGCCAGGGCCTCACCATCCTCACAGAGGATAATTTCTTCATCATGTGTAACCTAAATTTCCCCTCTTTCAATTTGAACTAGGATTTTTTCCCAGGTAACCCCATTTTCCTCATTAAACCCACAACTAATAGACAAAAAGCCCCAGTTTAATCCATTTATTTCCTGGTGTTTATCAGCCAGCCTCCCTGTGGGGCTTTTAGCTGGCCACAAACACACACTGCCCACTTCTGAACCACTTTATCTTCTCTGCCCAGAAAGAGAAAGGAAATGGAGTTTTACAGGCAGCAAAGGAAGGCAGGGAGAGGAAGTTTGAATCCTGGCTGAAAGGAACTGATAAAGCATTCATAAAAAAATAATTCAGTGCAGCAATCTAACCCCATAGACATGACAAATACCAAAGGAATTGGACTGATGTGGTCCCTGGCACCAGCTGAGTGTTCTCCCTCTTGGATGTCTCCCACAGCAGTAAGTTCCTCAAAACTCCAGAGTGTCCAAGCAAATATAATTTTTCTTCTCTGACTGGAAGCCAGGAGTCAGGGATGTAGTAATGGGGATGATCAGAGCTGTTGCTGCTCTGGGGAAAACTTCTGAGGGATAGTGAACACATTTTTAGCTTTTTTAGGACATGATGCAGAGGGAGAATCTCTCCAAGCAGATGAATAGGAATATTTCTCTTGTGGCAGTCACTTTATTGGGGAGAGCTGTTGAGGAAGGGTTGGCTTTCAGTGAGAAACTCAAATTCTGAATGCAAAACTGCTCCTGCTCTTTTTGCCAACAATTTCCTTCTGCCACATTTATTTTGTGGATTAAATGAGATCCTCTTCATGATTCTGGCAAAAGCCACAAACCAGGACTCTGGACAGTGTGGGACATTGTAATTTTATCTACTTCTGTTTGTGGCCTCAAAAGTCTGAGGCAAATGAGTTGTTCCACCACTTTCTGCCATACAAATCCACTCTTTAGTCCATGTCTCACAACAGGGCCAGGTTTTGGTCACATACAGCAAATATCCAGAGCACCTGCCAAGTTCTCAATGTCAAGCAGTCCATAGCTTGAGTTGAGGTTAATAAATTCAGAGGCAAGGCCACAAAAATGTGATGAGGTTTAGGTTAGGTGGCAACACCACAACACTGAGCTTGCAGTAACTGGATGTGGGAGAAGGATCCACTGATGTAACCACAGCAGGAAATAATAAAACAGTCCAGGGAGGTTTAAAACAAGTTAGAGATCATTGCTAATACACAGAGACTGAATTCAGCTTTCCTCCCAAAGGAATGTGGTCACTTTTCCTTGCAGCTCCATGGCAGGGCTGCTCCTTAGCTCATGAGGGGATGTTCCTTGGGGTTGAGGTGCTTTGGATGGGACAGAGCCATGGGAAGAGGATGAGACATTAAAACCTTTGGCTATCACTGGCTTTGCTCAAGTCTGGAGCCAAATCCTAAAAGCAAACATCACTCAGTTTGCAGGTTTAGCATGAGTAAAACAAATAAATATCTAAATTCCCCTCTGTCTGTGGGTAAATATGATCAGCCCAGTCTTTCCCAGTGTCACACAGATGTTCCTGCTCTGCCTCCATCAGTCATGTTATCAATCATTGATTCCCTAGCCAGTCTATGCCAGCTCAAAAGTGATTTTGTGCTGCATTTCTCAGTCATATTTGTTTTCACATGAAAGAGGAGACTAATTGTGTTCAGCCCATGAGTTACTACACAACACATTTCACTTTGGGCTCAGTGCTTAGACCATATGGAAAAAAACGGTCCCCAATAGGAACAGCAGAAAAAAATAATCTTGTAATGACCTTGCAGAGTTCTTTGGTTTTCAGGATAAATTTCCTCTATTATTCTATTTTTATAATATGATATTTGTGAAGAACACCAGTGAATATGTCCTTGAGTTAAATGGGAACTTGATTTTTGTCACCCAATATGTTTTCTTTGACGCATTAGGATGTGGAACAGAATGATTTATGGCACATCAATAAATAGATTACCTCAGCTTGGAAGAATAAGAAGAAAAAAATTAATAAATGCATGCAATATTTTGCTGTATAATAAGAACCAGTATTTAAATAGCTGGGGATAATCAGGCACAAGCTCTCCTGCTTTCAGATGAACACTGTGTTCTTTCCTGTGGTGTGTAAAAAAATAAAGTGGTAAAACAAAACCTCTCACTCTCAAGATTTCTGGATGACTGTGGTCTGTGTTATATTAAGAACTAAACTAAGCTACTTTATTAAAAAATAATTTAAGTACAAAACCAAAATTATCAAATAAATATAGTTAGTTGATATGAACTTTTTTTTTTGCCCCGCTCCACTAAGATTCTACAAAGAAGAACTTGGAAAATGTCACTTTTTGGATCAGACTGGTGATGAGAAAAGTCTTTATACCTAAAACTTACAACTATTATTCAGAAGGAAAGCTGTTTTCCATAGAACTAACTTAAGAATATTTCACTTTACAGATGTAACAGACACAGCACATCACCTGTAGAACCAGTCATGCACTCATCCTCTGTTGGATACCTCTTCTTGGGTAACAGAAATTACACCTTGGAGGTGCTTTATCCTCTCCTTAAACAGCACAGGAGTGACATGAAAAATCATTTCTATCATCTGTGCTATCAATCCAACAAAGTAAGAAATGGCAGACTACACAGAGTTGTGAATTTAATTACTCCTCCTCATTTTGTGCAGATTTTATTGATAATGCAGTAGGAAAATAATAAGTGAGTGGGGACAAAGTCTCTCATTCCAATGTTTTCCTGCTGTTGGGATGAATCTGGCAGCTCCAGCTCACCTGGAAAAGGCAGATCTCCACGTTTCCCTCTGCACATTTAAAACTAAACCTAAAACAAGCAGTGAACTTGCTGGGGGCAGCAGCTGAGGGTCTGTGCTCTGCCAGGGGATGATCCATGCCAAAGCCAGCAGTAGGACAGCTCTGTTCCATTGGGTGCAAGGTGCCTGGAATAGCAGTGCCACCAGGGCTGAGACTGGGCTGTAGAAAAGCTGTATCAAGAAAAGCATTATTTATTCACTGTGTTGATTCCGTTCCATTTCCCCTCAATTCCTTTCCAAAATTAGGACAAGGAGGTGAGTGCATGAGCAAGGCAATCCAAGCCATCCACTCTGGAGTCTTTCAGAGGAAGTTGTTTTTGCTCTCTTGCAAATGATTTTGGGAGTCTTTGTGTCAGGATGGACAGTCACCAGGGACTAAACTCATTCAGTCTGTATAAACTAAAATTTAAGTTGCAATTTATTGTAAAAGCCCTACTAAGAGCTGCCAGTGCAGCCCAGAGTAGGACAGAGAGATAAAAGGGGGAAGAGAAAGAGCAATGGGATAAAAGGGTGGAGGGAGGTAAGAGAGGGGTAAGAAGAGAGAGTAAAGAGAGTAAGAGAGTAATTTCCCATTTACAATACAATAAATCTTCTTCCATGATGAATATTCTAATTTCCACTAACCAGTGTAATACAAGATACAAATTCTACAGCATTTACATAGAGCCTATAGGAATCCTTATATTACCATAGTGTGTTACACTTTAAAAACTGCTTTTTGGACCTTTGGGCTTGCTCTCTGGCAGAGGGCATTGTTCTATCAAGAGGGGATTACCCTCAGGGGCCATCCCATTGTTTCATGGTAATTCAGTAACCAAGGCTTGGCATCTCAAACATGGCTTACATTTCAATTTCGTTCATGGATTCTATATTCCCAGAATCTGAGCATTCATATTTGTAAGATTTTCCTGTTTCATCTTTCCCAACAAATGATTTGTGCTCATTCTTCATTCTGTGGACAGTTTTAAGGAGACAGGACATACCTCAGAGGTGTCAGACTGTAGTGCTGAGATGGTGTAGGTTTGCTGAATGTCCTTGCAGAGGTATAATTTCCACTAAAAATCACAGATATTCTGCTCATAGGAAGCTGAAGATGATAAAATCTAGTGATGGGCTAATAAAAATTTGCCCTGACTGGGTCTGATCTGCAACACAAGCCCAGGATATCTGCACAGGGAATACCCAGCAGCACACCCAGAAATACCACAATAATTTACTAAGCTCAGTAATATTAACCAACATTTCTGCAGGGAAGTGACCCCCTCATCCTCTCACTGAGAATTTGCCACTTTATGCTCACCTTTATTTTTATTTATTCTGTCCTTTATTACACTCTCCTCACTCTTCCTCTCATTGTATTTTGGGCATCATCATGAATTCATGCTCATGATCAGTGCACCTATGAAAACCTCTCATCTTTAAGAGCTAGTTTGAGATAAAAGGCATGGCAATCACAGCAGGATATTTCACAATGAAAGAAAAGAGAGCTGCATTTCCCCTCTCAGCTAAACCACTCTCATTCAGTCTGAGATTCCTGATTCCTCTGCCTCAGCTGTGGGAGACCCATGAGAAAACCATCCCAAACACAAAACCATCCCACAAAAATGGGGTTTAGTTACAGGGCTCCAGAATCTGTGTTGTCTTTGAAAAAAATCAAATTTAAGGCTTCATTCCTGCACAGCTGCTGGGAAGTAGAAACTTGTGTGGGTAAATTGTTCTGAATATTTTTCCAGTGGTCCCAGCAGAGTGCTGGAGAAATAGCACAAAAACAAGGTCAGTGCCTGTGGCTTCAAACCAAGGAAAAGAGAGAAAATTTAAAAAATAAGGAGATAAAACTGGCCCAACATAGAGTTTTGTGTGGAATTTGTGAATAAAAAGAGAGTTTTTTGTGAATAAAAAAAGAGTTTTCTGTAAATACACCACCAACAAAAGGAGGGCTGAGGAGAATCTCCACCCTTTACTGGATGTGGGGCTGAACACAAGCCCAGGTGTCCAAGGAGGACAATGACACCAGACCTGTGCCAGCAGCAGCAGGACCAGGGCAGGGATTGTCCCTCTGTGCTGGGCACTGAGGCCACACCTCAAATCCTCAGTTTTGGGCCCTTCTCCACAAGAGAGACATTGGGAAAGAAAACTGCACCAAGAGTACTTGAGAGCAAGAGTTGAAGTAAATTGACAGCAATTAAGCTCCTTAGCCTAAATATTACTGGTTTTCTACCTCCTACCACAAAAAAGGGAAAGAGTTGATGTGCATTTAAGGTTTCTCCAGCCAAAAAAAGTTTGACTTCAGGAGGATTCAAATGTGATGCAGACACTGAAGCAAAATACAACATAAATTGGAAGCTGAATTTCTGTGGGCATCACTCAAGACTGAGGTTACAGGGTTGTTTTTTTTTCTCATTTATCTCATTTTTAGCCACTCCCTGTTGCCCCCTTGATGAGATCATTTTGCTGAGCTGGAGACCTGCAGTGTCTATTCCCCACATTTTGCTGCTGTGTCACCCTGGCAGCTCAGGAATGAACCAGGGTGAGCAATGACTTTGACCTCACTGTGGAAATGGAAAATATGTCAAATGTATTGATCCAGCTGCTTTCCCATCCCAGCTCAAGGAGGAGCCAACACTGGCAAGTGTTCCCAGCTGCACTAATTGACAGGACAGAGTGTTCTAGCACCAGGCAAGAGCTTCACCTGGGGTGATGCTTGAATGCCCATCCTGGGCAATCAATACTGGATGCATTCGTGTTTTAGCAGAGCTTTCAGCACATTCTGAGTGGTTTAAAATTATGAGTTAACAAAGCCACAAAGTCCTCAATAGTGGGAATAATCCTTGGAAAAAAATCAGGGACAAGGAGTGTGAAATCATAGATCTGTTTGGGTTGGAATGGACATTAAAACTCATCTTGTTCTGTCCTTTTCATGGACAGAAGGTCTAAAAAAAATTTGCTCTGACTGGGTCTGGTCTGCAATACAAGCCCAGGATATCTGCACAGGGAATACCCACCAGGAGCAGCACACCCAGAAATACCACAATGATTTATAACCAACATTTCTGCACCTTCCACCATCCCAGGCTGCTCCAAGCCCTGGCCTTGGACACTTCCAGGGATCCAGGGGCAGCCACAGCTTCTCTGGGAAGCTGTTCCAGTTCCTCACCACCCTCACAGGGAAGAATTTCTCCCTAACTTCTAGCCTACACCTCCTCTCTTTAAGTTTAAAGCCATTCCCCTTTGTCCTATCACTGCATTTAAGCTTTTAAATCCTAATTCTAAAATTTGTACTGAAAGTTATTCAAATCCCACCAGCAAGATAATTTACATTTACATGTCAAAATGAAAAGAAGGAGAGGATCTTGGAAGAATTAACTGACAGATAGAAACATCTTGTTGAGCTGCAGCAGAGTCAGAAAGGAATGAAAATGCAGAAGGAGCACATCAGTGAAACAGATTGCTTAACCTGGGAGAGACTCCTGAACATCATAATAAAATATCACATTTATTCTCCTTCAACTGACTTTAATTCTTGGGATTTCAGGGGTACCATTAAAACAAGTTTTACAGTAACACTTCTGGGACTCTGAAGTACTGTAAAATAAATTAAGATAAAGAGGAATGTCAGAGAAATATATATTGCTCCTTTGCTGTCAAGAATTAAGGGCTGTATCAGACCATCTGTCAAGAGGAAAAAAATGAACAGACACAAGCACAGCCTGCAGTAATGTTATGTGGGAGACAAAACAGCAGATGAAAAGGTCACAACTCCTCCTCAGCAGTGTTTTCTCAGGAGCAGACCAGCTCCAGCAGCCAGCAGGGCTCTCAGGAGGGAGCAGCTCGAGTTATTTCAGCCCCTCTGCCCCAAGAGCAAGGGTCCCCTCTTGGCCTGGGTGGTTCAAGCAGCTTTGCCACCAGCCTGTGATCCAGCTCCCCTGGCATGGCCAGACAGTTCGGTCACTCGTGTCTCACCTTCCAGGAGAGGCAGCAATACTTTTTTCCATCATTATAAAGCAGATAATATATCTCATGTGGAGATCAGTGTCTCCTGTGGGAGGGACCCCACAGTGGGGCAGGGGAGGGACTGGCTCCTTTCCCTAAAAAAAGTGACAGGAACAACATGTGGATGACCATAAATCCATTTCCATCTCCCTGCACCTCTGCTGGGCTCCTCCAGAGAGTTGGGAAGGAGAGAGGGCTGGGGGAAGGTGCTTTTAATATTTATTTTATTTCTCACTATCCTGCTCTGAGTTTGTGGATAATAAATTCAATTAACATCCCTGACTTTGGGTCTGCTTTGCCTGTGACTGCATTTGGTGGCTGATGTGTCTCTGTCCTTATCCCAGCTCATGAAAATTTCTCTCCCCTGCCCACTTGAAGAGGAGAGTCTCAGAATGGCTTGGCTGCCCATCCAGCCAGTGTCAACCCACCACAGTATTAACAAATAATTAATTTAATAATAATAATAAACTGAACATTTCAAGGCTCAGACTTCTGCAGAGGCATCAGAAAGTTCTTTTTGTGGAGCTCTCCAAAATATCTCATGCAAGGGCTACAACATCCCCCAGGGGCAGTTTGCCTTGCCCAAGGAGTGAGCCAGGAGGGATTTGCTGCTGTGAGAGGCACTCACAGGGTCTCAGGCACCACTTCTCCTTCCTGCAGCAATCCAAAATGTTCTGCAGCAATCCAAAGAGTTCTTCTCCAACAATCCAAAATATTCTTCTGCAGCAATCCAAAAAGTTTGTCTGCTACAAACCAAAATGTCCTTCTGCAGCAATCCAAAATGTTCTTCTCCAACAACCCAAAATGTCATTCTGCTGCAAAGGTAGCAGAGCAAGTGTAGGAAGTTTCCTTTTCCTGCTGCACATCTTTCTGCAGAGTTTGTGTCTGCAAATGGGAAATCAATGCCAGCTCTTAGCAGGGGAATGCATTTTCAGATCCTTTCCAGCAGGGAATTCCTGCTGTTCCTGCCCTTCCTCACCAGGAGCTCCTTGGAGAAACTGGAAGAAAAATGACTTATTGAAGTAATATTCAAAATCAGAAGCCCCTGAAGTGTTAATTTCAAATTATATTGTACATTGTATTATTATGTACAAATTATAATGTGTTATAATCTGATGTGTCAACTCTAAGCAAGATGAACATTCTGAAGGAAAAAATCCTCAAAACTCTCATTCCAAAACTCTGAATTTACTGTAGGTGTTCTATCAGCAAGAATCTAGGATTGCACGGTCTGAGATAATTTTCTCCAGTCTTTATCAGCTTGAGAATGTTTTAATTCTTCCTGACACTGATAGAAAGAGATGAATTGTGTCACTGAGGTTGGATTTCACAGCATGAGTAGCAGGGAGCAAGTTACACTGAGAAATCTCTCTTCACAGGAGATAAATAAATAAGCAGACAAATAAATAAATAATTAAAAAGCTTGCAGGTAATTTCATATTTCATTTGAAGGGACACCACTCAATACCTCTCTTGAAGTGACCCTGAGGAATCATGAATTGTTTCTACACCAAATTTAGGGATTCTTTAGTCAGACAAAATGTCATCACAACCTGTTTGTGCCTGAGAATCCTTCTGCAAATCCCACTCCTCTTTGCCCTGGGACTTTAATCACAGACCTTTAGCCCAGCAGGGGCTGGGGAATCACTGAGCTCCCCTGAGAATTCAATATCAGCATCATGATGAGGACCAGACTGTAGGGGAGACAAGAGACTTCACTGTGGCAATTTAAATTGGAGAGCTGGACGTGAAACCTCAAAAACTCGAGCTGCCTCTTCACAGGCTGAATTTGGGTGTCTTTGGGTGTGTGGCAAATATTTTGATCCAAATATCTGAAATTTGGATATGGGATTGCAAACTAAAGTTAAATGGAGCTCTCACCAATTGGAACAACTACTTTTGGGATATGAGGGACTTCAGGCATGAAAAAAAAATTGACCTCTGGGGGTTTTTGCATTAATTTGTTGGGTTTTTTTTCCCCTCATAATCAAGTACTAATTCAACAGGAGTAAATTTAGGAAGCACCAATAACTTTTGCTATGCAGAAAATTAGATTAGATGACTTCCATGTTGTTTTTTTTCAAATTTAATAATCTGTGAAAAGACTGTGCTACACACACACACAGAGTGTTTGAAATTGCCAGGCACACGAGATAATTGCAATTCAATTCAAAGAAACATTCCCAGCACTTCCTGGGGCTGGGGAGTGAGAGCTCAGACTAGCACATGTTATCTGTCACCCTCTGGAGTGTCAGATTCCTGCACCCAGCACCTGTGTGTGCTTGGGAGCAGAGGAGAAACTCTGCTGTGACAGATTTACAAGCTGCTCCTCTTCCTCAGCTGCATCCCTGGTGATCCAAAGCACTGGGAAGACAGTGGGAAATTGAGTTATTGCCCAGCTCTGCTCAGATTGACACTAAGAGGAATATTAAGAAGAGACCCTGCAATCAAACCCAAAAATAATTATAAAAATCTTGGTTGGATGAATTATATCTTCCTTAGGCAGCAGCTGAACACACTCACCTCTTTATTAACACTGCAGAAAAGAGGAGCTCTACATTTTCACAGCACCTACCAATGTGCTGCCAAAATATCATCAGGACAATGAATGTTCTTCTTGTCCCAGTGTCCAGAGGAGAGAAGATGATGACCTTGCCCATCCTGTTTAATCCCCATCAGAACCTTCCCTCCAGTGGAAGCTGACCCTGCCCATGGCAGGGGGTGGATCAGGATCATCTTTAAGGTCCCTTCCAGCCCAAACCATTCTGGAATCCAGAGATTTCTCTGAAAAGTGATAGGGAAATTCCTGGTGCCCAGTCTGGATTCCTCTTACACCTTCTGCTTCACCAAAACCTTTTCTTCTGGGACTGAGCCCAGTGGAGCTCTGCTTGCATTCCCATCCTGCCTTTGTTTGCCAAGTGGCAGTGCCCTGTTTCTCTTGGTTTATAATTAAATCTAATTAAAGCCCATCTGTGCCAGGGATTTGTTCTGCTGCATCCACTGAAGCTCTCCCAAAATTCAGAGCTCTTCTTCTCCCTCTCAGCACCCTGAGCACTCTCATGCACAGACAAATCCTGCTGATGGCAAATTGTCCCTGATGTAATATGAAAAACCATGGTGTTATTAATAAATTTCTTCTTGTACCTTTCTAAGTTTTAAGCCTGCCTTGTCTCTACTCCTGGGTCCCATCTCTAAAAGAAATTAAATATATTAAGGTTGGCAAACCCAAGTCACACCGTGACACATGGATATCTGCAATATTTCTTTTTTAACTGCTCCAGGCCCTGAAGCCACTCCTCCCTAGCACTTCTGATTTAAATCCAGTTTTTTATTTAAAGCCTGTTTAGCTATTGGCTTTAAATCATATAAAATGACAGACTTCAGCACAGGTTATATCCAAACTGAGGCCATCCAGATCTCTTTTCCTGGGATCCCAGCCCCTGTTTGCTCAGCATGAGGCAATGCCAGGCTATTTAATTCTCTGATAAAAAGCCTGCACAGGTATTGGCAATAACAATTAGGGTGGAGGCCTGGCAGGGCTAGCAGCAAGTTCCTATGTGCATGTTCTCTGTCAATATTTGTCCATGTGTGGAGTCATACTAGAGCCTATTATCCCAGTTCTGGGAAAGTTTTAAGGTCATTAGGGTGATTTTAAGAAAAATGGAATTGCTCAAAGGCCGAGAGAAAAAATAAGAGGAAATTGAACATTTGATAAAAACTGGAAATTTCATGGCTCCTGCTTGCTACTCAAGAGAGATTTTCCCTTTTGAATCCCTAATGGGTCCCTTGTGTGCAGGGATGAATGTTACCAGGATGGGGAATGCTAACACCACCAATTCCAGCAGTTAATCCTCAAAATTGGCTCTTCCTGTTTGTGCTCCAAGTGTTCAGTCCTTGACCTTTCTGTACAAAAGCAAATAAGAGCCATTATTTTCAAATTTATCAGTGTTGCCATGGTTACTAAACTGTGTAGGTGCCAGCTAATATTTTAAAGATATGAATAACAAATATATATTGCATGTTTTGCAGAGTTTGCCATTATCATGACAGTAAATTCACATGCCAGAGAGAACAGTCATGCTGCAAGTTGTAGATAGGAATGATTTAAATTCATGGGGGTTTTTTATCCTTTTTGGGTGAAGAACAGCACTGGAAGAGGTAAAACAGGACTTTGTGGGTGTTTTCTGCAATCAAGGCTGAGAGATGAGCATCTCCAGGGAGTGGTTCACAGGAGCTGCTAATTGGGAAGAGAAGGGACAAGAGGGATTATGCTCCTAAATTCAGTGTGAAAGCAGAGTAAAATGAAGTGTTATTTATTTATTATATATTTATATTTATATTTATATATTTATATTTATATATTTATATGTGGATATATCTCTATATATTATATTTACCCCTTACATACACATTAAAAATAAAGAAATAAACATCTGTCTCTGCTGGCTCAGACCATCACACTGTACCTGCCACTTTCTGATGGAATTCTTTAGAAAGCAACCATTTCTCCAGGCTGGTTTTTTCCATTCTCCAGACCACACATTGCACATTATAATTTTGATTAAAAGAGGCATTTTAACTGTTCATAGCTTTGTGATTTCCTCCCAAGGTTGTGTCACAGCCATCTCCACTTCTCCCAGGTGGCTGCTGGGGATTCCTCACACTCCAGCTGCTCTCTGGGTGTTTTCTTTGCTGATTTCTTTGTAGTGTTAACAAGGAGAACTCCATAGACTGCAGCTCCATCATTTTCCAATAGTTCAACAAAGGAGTATTTACTGTGTTATTTTCTAGAGCAGCACTTATGACTTGTGCAAACTCTGTGGAGCAAAGCATGTGCTGGTTCTTTGGCAGCTGAGGCATGGTAAGATAAAATTTGATCCTGTTCCTTTTCCACAAAATGTATTTTGAGACTGGGTGAAGCAAGAGATAACAACTTTTGATTACAAAAAAATCACAGTCCTCGTGTGTGCATATCTGTAATTTTAATTGTATTTTATATATAGACTACTGCACTGCTTTATGAATATAGTGATTTTTTTTAAATGGTGTTTAAACTAAAGGCTAATAATATTTCTCTATTAGGAATTGAAATTATATCATGTTGCAATTCCATGCTGTACACCCAATCCATTGTGTAGAACATGGGAAACAACTTTTTATCCTTCAGGGAAGGACAAGCAGCCCTGAAAGCTGAAATTCTCCTGGCACAGAGGTCCCTGCAGCTGCCACCAGCAGCAGCATCCCCTGCCAGGGGATTTGGGAGGACTGGAGATGTGCTTCATCATGGCCATGGTGGCCAAGGGCAGAAGGGATTCTGTATTCCAGAACTGCTTCCAGCTTGCACAGGTCCCATAACCAGATCAGAGCAGCAGAGAAATCATTTATTTCATTTATAAACAGAGAAAAAACACTCAGAGCTCCCCCAGGCAGAGCAAAATCACTCCAGTCCCACATAGCAAATCCCACAGCACTCCATATGGAAAAGGCTGGACAGAGAAAAGCTGAGAGAGAATCCCAGTGAAAGAAGGAGTTGAAGATACTCTTTCAAAGTTGCCACATGATGATTTCAGAAGTTACACTCTATTGATTAGCAGTCAGGAATTTGTTTGTTCATTCCTCCCACGTCTCACAGAGCTTCTGCACAGATGATCATTAAATAGAATTAATAGGATTAATAGGATTAATGCCACACCAATGCCTGCTCACAGAGCTCCTGCTCTTTGGTTTTGCACCCAGAGCAGCAAAATCCAAGCAGACCAAGGACAGTGAGATAAGGGCAGGGGGACAGGCTTCAAAAGGAGATTTCATTTCTGTGCTGAATTATTAAAGTGGATTTAAGCTAAAATTTGAAAAAATGGGACCTGATTCCACTTACACATTTTGGAGTAACTCTTCTAGTTCTCAGGTATTTTTGCTGTTTGGCTTTGGAAAAATTGCAAAACGCTGAGACAAATCATAATTGACCTCAGGAATCTCCAGTGGTGACATTTACACTGAGCTTGTCACACTGAGTTCCTCTGCCAGACTTGCCATGAAGACACAAATCAGCAGATTTGTGCATCTGCCACCTGCATTTCTGGGAGCTGAGCTCTGCTTTCCAAGCTGCTGCTGCTCTCTGCCCACAGAGGTGATCCAGGTCATAACCCACAGGAGGTGTCACATCAATATCCTGTGAAACTCTGCAGATTTCTCTGTTTGTTCCTCTATCTTTAAATTATACCTCACCAAATGAGGTTTAATAAATATGACCACAATTTATTTATTATTCTGTCCACTCTTTTTTTTTTTTTTTTTTTTTTTTTTTTATTATTATGCCACATTTTCTCTTAAGTGCTTATTCTTTTATATGAATTTAAAATCACAGACATTTCCCTTTCAGTTGTTCCTTCTGGTATTTTGCCCTCAGAAAATGAACAAAATGAAGCTCTGAATGTATAAAGTATTTTACTATATATGTTGAATCAATTACCACCTTCTAGAGGAGCCATCAAGATTTATCATTTACCATCAAGGTAAATAAGTTGTCATTTATCATTCAAGGTTTATCATTACATTTCTGTGTAACTGAATTTTGAGAATATTTTATTTCTATTATTTCTATTTATTTCTATTTCTATCTATTTCTATTTCTATTTCTATTTCTATTTCTATTTCTATTTCTATTTCTATTTCTATTTCTATTTCTATTTCTATTTCTATTTCTATTTCTATTATTTCTATTTCTATTCATATTCATATTATTTTTCTTTTTTCTTTTTTTTTTTTAATATACATTGCCAAGAATGAGGAAAATTTTCTGCACTTTGTTGTAGGCAAAATCCTGATCCTGTTCCTAGTTACACCTGTATTAAACTGCACAGATTTGTCCAACAACTTGGGTCATGTGTTGTGCTTTTAATTCCCCCTTCTAGCACACAGAACACAACCACAGCCTTTCCATGTTTAAATTGGCAAGTGTTTTTCATTACTATAAAAAATAAAATATATTTTAGAGTGTCATGTGCTGGATGAACACAAACAGAATTTCTGACTCAGGACAGAGTTGCTGGATGCTCAGGAAACCAGAAGTGTTGAATTTCTGAGAGACTTCAGATTTCTTCCTAAATGGGATACTGAAATGGGAAAAAATAGCAATAATGTGCATTTCTAATGAAATAAAGACACATGAGGTACAAATTATGTGCCCCAAATTATTTATTTAATGTCTCAGAAATGTGTCACCTCTGCACTGAGCTGCCCTTGGCCCAGGGAGGGGGTCAGAGGGTTTCAGAGGGAGTTTCTCCAATTTCAGAGGGACCCTCAACAACACACTTTTCCCCCATAGACCTTATTTCCCCCAAATTCAGATGTCTATGGTTTAGAGAAATAACCTCCTGCAGTTTTGCCAGTCATTGCAGAGACATAATTCTCTTAAAATGTGAGTTATCTGCTTTAGGATGAGAGGATTGTAATCCTGGACTCTAGAATATATTAAGTAGGAGTTGAGAAAAGATAAATTAATTTACACTGATTACCTCAGGTGTGGTTCAGGTGGGCAGGAGGTGCCTCCTACACACAGAATCTTCCCTCCAGGACATGATTCAGTTCTCTCTTCCCACTTTCTAAAATAAAATAATAGAGGATAAAAATGAGAGCTGTGGGAATGGTGGTGCATAAAGGCAGCTTGCTGCTTTTAAATAACTAGAGAGATAATGTAAGTGCATGAAGTAACACATCATCCTCTTGGCTGAGTAAAGATGATTGCAGCATTAAAATTTAATTAAATGCAGCTCCTTGTAGTAAAGAGAGGGTCAATGACAGATCTGATCTTCTTTCTCCCTCTTAAACTGCACAAGCAGCTCCAGTAAATCTAGACAAGCAGTGATTTTTTAATATATATATTTTTATAGATAATCTTTTCATGCTCTTTGTGTTGAATATTGATTCCAGGCATAACCATTTTATTTCTTGTTTCTAACTGTTGGCAGTTGAAGTAGCTTGATAAGGATGAAAGCTGGGGAAAACATGCTTTATTCAATTTTGCTTGCTCACCTACCAAAGATGCTCAGCCTGGAAAGACTTGCAAGAGGACAGTGATAATAATATTACACCCTTACATACTCATTTTATTACAACAGAGGGTTTATTACAACAGAATATTGGGGTGAGATGAATTTTAGAAGTTCATCCTCTGGATTGTCAGATAGAAATGTTCTCTCCTGAGTTCTTCTCCTTCAATTCTTCACCCACTCCATCATTCTGTCAATCTGTGCTCTAAGTAACAAGCAGCACTTCTAGGTGTGTTTAAGTTCCCTTAATGTGATGTTGAAGTTCTGCTCTCTGTCCTCTGCCCCCATCACACTCAGAGACCCCAGATATTTCATAAAGGTTTTCACCCAGCTTGTTGCAGATAGGAGCTGAAATGTGGAGGGGATGGGTTACAGCAGAGCAGGAACCCCAGGGCCCTGCAGGGTGGGAATGTCCCTGCAGGACCCCAGGAGGAGCTGTGGGAGCACATGGTGGCAAAGGAACATGCTGAGAGCCCTTCACTGCCATTTGCTCAACAGATTGAGCATCTTCAGCATCTTCAGCATCCCAATTTCTCCTTTCCTGCTGATCACAGCATCCCTAGGGTTGGAAGGATCAGCCAGTCCAACCCCCTGTGAGGCAGAGCAGGTGACACAGGTGTGCACCCAGGTGGGTTTGGGATGTCTGCACAGAGGGAGACTCCCTGGAATCCCTGGGAGACTCCCTGGGATCCCTGGGCAGCTCTATGGGCTCCCCAGCTCCAGGACAAAGCTCTGCTTGCCTCAGTTTGGCTGGTTTGGGGTGTAATTGGGATCAGGTGAAGGGTAACCCCAGTGTTTCACATGGATTTGAATTTCCCCTGGTGGGAAATGATCAGGCTGCTGAAGGGGGAATCCCTGGATGAAACAGAATTCTGGGGCACCCAGCTCCCTGAAATCCCCACAGCGCTTCCTTTGTAGTTAGAATAACCCAGCCAGAGTCTTGGGAAACTTCTTTAGGTCAAGCTCATTCTGCAAGCTGCAAAGATGAGGATATGAAATGGAAAACTCAGAACACTCAGAAGATCATTTTGAGCAGTGTTTAGTCTAAGCCAGGGCCAAGAGTTCAGATTTTCCCAGCAGAAGCAGCATTAGAGGAATAGCTGCTGCTTAGACCATCCACATACCCTGGAATACAAAACCTTCCTTCTAAAAGCCACACAGGAATCTAGACTGTCCCCAAAGGCAGTGGGGCTGCACTGGTGAAGAGAAGCAGTGGTTTATGCAAGGACTGGGATTTTAAGCTGCATCAAAAGACACCTAAGGAAAGATTTAACAGCAGAAATTCCACTCATCCCACTCCTACTCAGCAAATCCTTTCTGCTCATGTGGCAGTAACCACAAAGCCTGCATGGAATAGTTTGCATCCACTTGGATTTTAGGGATAAAGACCCTTCTGACTGTCCAACAAGATGCACAAAGATCCTTTTAAAATTCATGGGACTTCAGGCAGGCAAGGAATGTTAAAAGAGCCACCAAAGCATCCTTGTGTTCACTGGTAATTCTCTGCATGAGGGAAAGAATGAGGGAAAGAAGGCAAAAAAGACAATAAACTGATTCTAAGAAAACTGGAATTGAGATCAACTTGTTAAAGTAGTGGAGGGTTATTTTTTTTCCTTTTTTTTTTTTTTTTTTTTTCAAGTAACTTTTAAAATATTCCAGATCTTGGAATCCTGTAGCCTGTGTAACCAGTGATAAGCACGTGTTTGGGAAAGTAAATTACTCTTCTGACAACTTTAAGACTTTTAAGAGATGCATTCCTGGAACTATTAAATGATTAAATGAACTTTTTAAATGATTTTGTTAGTGAAGGACATTTATTAGTGCTGAACCTTATTCTCCCAGAGCTCTAAACAATGAGAATGGGACATTAGCATGATTTCTCAGAACAATAATACTTTGTCATTCTCCATTAACTTGAAAGGATGCTGATCCTTGTGCAGAAGGAGAAGTTCTAACAGAATATTAGAGCTTTTTTTTTTCTTTTTTTTTTTCTTTTTTCCCCCCTGTGACAGTGCTGCAGGTCTGTCCTGCCCAAGCACTCTGATTCTGGTCTTTAAGACCTATAAATCCCCATTTGTGTTCTGTTTTCTTGTGTTTAAATCAAAGGGCAGGGTAACCTGAACCAGTTTCTGTAGTTATGAACTAAATATTTGGAGTTCCCAGGCAGCCACACTGCTGCTCTTCCCTCAAATCTGCCACTGGAATTCTGCCTGTTCCCTCATCCACCTGGGCAAAACTCTGCTCTTTCCTGAATCATCTCTTCTTGGTTGAAACAGGTTAAAGAGAACTCAGAGAACCAGACCTGCTAAAAGATTTGGGGGTAGGAAAACCTCCAAAACTGATTCCTGACATCCTCTGCTGCTGGAGGGGTCTTGGAGACCCTAATTCAGCTGTGGAAAGAAAAAAATATGGGAAAAAAACATCAGTCAGTGATATCTACATCACTACTCTCTTTCTAAACACTTCTATTCTCACCTTACTTTATATATAAATTATTCATGAGTATTCAGAAATGCATTTACTCCCTTCCAAATCTTGAGTTTTATTCTGTTTTCCAGTTTCTTCATCCTTTTAGCCAGAAAGGATCTCCAAAATCTTAGTACTGGAGAAAAATGTCAAACAGAGACTGCTGCAATTCCCAGCATTTTGTGTCTCTTGGCTGGTAATTACTTTTAGTGCATTGATTGTAGTCCCTGGAATTGCTGGTGTACATCTACATGACACAGCTTTTATAGCCTCTAAAACCAGGCAGTGAGGATTTCACAACACAGATTTTGGGTCATTAAATAGGTGATTAAATAGAGAGCAGCCTCTGTAGATGTGTTTAGAATTCTTCTACTATTTTCTTTGTGAAAATTTTCCTAGAAAAGTTGCATTAAAACCTCATTTTCTTAAAACACTGCTTACTTTTGCCTCTGTACTCTGCAGCTTCTGATTGAGAACATAATTGGGTATTTCTATTTGCCAGTAGCTATCTTGTTAATCACCCAACTCATCCTCATCACCCCATCAGGTTTATTCAGAGTACATCCATCTTTTGCTCTCCCAAAAATCAGAATCTGCACCTGCACTGCCATTTCTGTTTGATTACTTTGATTCTCTTAATTGAGAAATTCAGCTGTTTTCTGGAATTTGTAAACTTATTGGGCAATGCAGAGAAGGATAAACTCTTGTAGCAGCTGACCAGTTCCTTATTCCCAGAAAATAAATGAGGATATTTGGCCAGTGGAGAAGGAAAGCAACACAGACTGAACCTCAAAGTACTGCTAATTTATTGGCACAAAATAGAGAGATTTTTCAGATTTGCTAAAGATTCTAAGAAAGATTTTCAGGCTCTTCCTTGGTACTGATTATTGTCTCTGTCAGGCTGATGTTCTCCAGACATTCTCTTGTATCTTACACAGTTAGAAATGGGCAAGGTTTTCTTTGGCAGAGAGTAAAATGACTGGAAAATACATTTGGAAGAAGGGTGACACTCAGTTTTCCTAATTGTCTAAATAAGTGAAGAAAGTGTGGCATACTTATTAAAAGTCAAATATTATCTTTGACATTTTGAGAGCAAAACAATTTTCTTTGGTTTTAGAGCCTTTATTTATTTAGAAACATATTGTTAAGAGAAAGGGGGTAAATGCTGCCTTTTAAACATTCCATTTTAAGCCAAGTGTTTCAGTCTGGATTAACTCCAGCTGCTATTCCAGGGCTTTATTTGTATTTTGTTTGTTTCACAACAAAACATAAAATAAGGCTGTTCTTTCTCTGCTGTGCAGACTAGACAGATTAATAGCTGGGGGAAAAAATGCTGCAATAATTTGGAAGAGATTTAGGAGCTGGAGCAGTGAACTGGACAAACTGAGAGGTGCCTGACTATTTATAACATCTCCAGTGGGGATGTTTCCTGAAATAGTCACCCTGCTCTGCCTTTGCAGAGGTCAAATCATTATAAATAATAACGTGTCCCAGAGAGCTGGATGTCTCCCACAGGATCATTGAACATCTCCCATTTCCCCCTCAGTGACCACAAAGGGAAGGGAGAAGAATTCTGAGGCTGGAGAAGGGTTCATTGCCCAAATGTGAAGTTGGGATGTTGTTTCCACAATTCCTTCCAGCTGCCCAACAAGCAGGGACAAATAAAGAGAGGAATGAGCAGCTGGTGAGGAATTCCCAGTGGAATCCCAGCTGGGAGCTGTAGGAGAGTTACTTCTTGTAAAGGTAGAGAAATAAGGATCAAACTAGGATGGAGGAGAGGAGAGGAGAGGAGAGGAGAGGAGAGGAGAGGAGAGGAGAGGAGAGGAGAGGAGAGGAGAGGAGAGGAGAGGAGAGGAGAGGAGAGGAGAGGAGAGGAGAGGAGAGGAGAGGAGAGGAGAGGAGAGGAGAGGAGAGGAGAGGAGAGGAGAGCTCAGAGCCCTTCCAGGGTCTAAAGGGGCTCCAGGAGAGCTGGAGAGGGACAGGGGACAAAGGATGGAGAGATGGGACAAGAGGGAATGGCTTCAAACTGAAGGAAGATGGGTTGGATGGGATATTGAGAAGAAATTCTTCCCTGTGAAGGTGGTGAGGCCCCAGCACAGGTTCCCAGAGAAGCTGTGGCTGCCCCTGGATCCCTGGAATTGCCCAAGGCCAGGCTGGACAAGGCTTGGAGCAACCTGGGACAGTGGAAGATGTCCCTGCCCAGGGCAGGGGGTGGAAACAGATTATTTAATGTCCCTCCCAACCCAAACCATTCCACAATCCTGTGAAACTCTGCACACAGTAAGAAAGAAGAAAAAGAGACATAAAAGCAGTGCTGAGAAACTGATTTTGCTTTTTAAGTGCTTTGCTGCCTGGTTCCCTCAACTGCCTTGAAAAATGTTATGGGGACCTGGCTCCATGAGGTAGGAATGATTCATTCAGGAAAAGACAAACCCCTGTAATTAATGGGGAAATAAATTTTACAAAAAATCTTCCATCTTCTCTTGTGAAAGAGTCTGTAATGGTAAACTGATAGGATTTTATAAGACAAGTGTTATAGTTCATGATGAGTTTAAAGACAAAACTTTGATTCCAAGGGATATAAATGTATTTTCAGGAACAGTTTAAATGCTGGTATTTTATGGGCTAAATACATCAGAATGAGTCACTCTGAAGATATTAGTTTGGGCAGACAGTGACTCATAAGTATGTGGTATTTTTTAATTTCTATTGTAAGTTGGCCCTTAAAAATCCCCAGTGTGGAAATGTTTAATAATTGATAGCAAGTTCTAATAATTAAATATTAATTCCATCCTGTTTCTGAGCATTGTGCATATAATTGGACACTATACATATTCATGTTCAACTTATGAAATGTATGTACTTCCTTTTCTTTACCTTCTTCAATATATTGCTCAGGAGTCTATTCAATATTTTATTGACATGAGAAATTAATGTATTTCTTTGATAAAGTGAGATTATCCAAAGGAAAGGAAGAGAGATTTCCATGTTACTTCATCCCATCTAGAATATGTTTTTTCCTCCATGCTACAATTCAGACTTGTCTGGCACAACCACAAATTCATCTCCCACTGAAAACCAACAGAGCTGATGTCACCTCACCTTTAATAGAACATATTTAACCTTACATTTCTTATTCTGCTTTCATTTTCCTCTATATCTATAATAATTCCTTTTATTTTCTCTTTTAGACCTAATCTGCATATACCTATTTTTCAGGTAATGCTGTTTCACAAGAAATCCCCTTGGATTTCTATTGGACAATTAATCAAGTTCAGCTTGTGCATCCACATTTACAGAACAACACCAAGAGGTCTGAGCATTGTATGGGTCAGCAAAGCTTCATTTGTTTCAAGAAAATTCCATAAAATGAACTGCATCACCTTTTTTTTCCTAGAATTCTGTATATTCAAAAGCATTTTAACTATTTTTGGCATTCTAAAATGCCTTTCAGAAAAGAAATCTGAATTTTTTGGGGTGCCAGAATGTTTGTTTTCTGTTTGTGCATTTTGAATGTCCTTTATCCAGCAATAGTTGAACACCTACAGCTCTTAAACCATTCTCCTGATCTTCCTTCCACCCACAGCAAATAAAAATGAGCTGAAGTGTTTTACCACTGCATGTGGTATCTGTAGATAAAAGGTTATCAGAAAAAAAGGAATTATCTGCATTCTCTTCTTTGAGAATTAAAGAATGAAGTTCATCTGAACAGAAATAAATGCAACCCTTTGTCAGAGTCAGATACCAAGTCTCAGAATTCTCCAGATGTCAAAAATTACAGACACACATCAGTAACTCTTTCTCAAAACCAAAGACTCAGATATGTCAAAGTCAAGCATTTATTCAGATCTGGTTTTTAAAATTCCCCATGCAATCAATAGAGCATTACTAATATTTTCAGACAGAAATTTAACATTCACAACTGCAAAAAAATCACTTTTTGGAGATGCCTCCCTCTCCCTGCCTCCCTAAGCAGAAAACCTAACATGGATAATTTTTATGAGCCACCTGGCTTTTACATGACTTTTTTTCTCTTGGGCTCATAAATTCATATAAAACTCTTTGCAAATCTGAAATTCAGAACATTTCCAGTGTCCCATCTCTTTTGCAACATTCCCTAAATCTCCTGACATGCTCTGTTGTCACCCACCATGCACAGTTTATACAATAAATATTAAAATCTTCAACAGTTTATAAAATACTGAACATGGTCTAGTTATTATTTTACTTGGAAGTTTATTCCAACAGACAAACTGTTAGATAATTAAACTTTAAAATGAGAGAGTGGTTATTAAGACTGCCTAGTCACTTAAATGAATTATTGCATGGTGGATTTGTTTCTCTTTATGCCTTCACTTGAAATTTTATGACTGTGGAAATTATGTTGTAGCTACTTTTGTGTCAGCTGGCCAAAGAGAAGAAAAATTGGTGGAATTTCCTTGTTTGTGTTATCAGAAGGACCAAACAAGACATTTCAGTGTCTTTCTCTAATTTCTCCTGTGGTGACTGCACAAGGCAGAGAGGAATGAATGAATGAATGAATGAATGAATGAATGAATGAATGAATGAATGAATGAATTAAAAATTCCTGAATGAAAATTCCTCTGCTTGAATGGCCACAAAAAACAGGATAAAAACAGGACAGATTAAAAGTGTTCAGGGAGAGAGAGAGATTGCCTGAGGAATCCAAAAGATAAGAGATTTCTCCTTCATGGGCACTGGATGGGACAAAATAATTTTTCAACATTTCCACTGCAAAACGACCTGAGGTTAAAGAGTGAGACCTTGACCTGAGTGATCCACCACAAAGTCACTGATCTCCATTTCCAGCCCTTCTTTTCCCACATGCACTAAAGCCAACATGATTGATTTTTGTGCCTGAGCTGGATCTGCAGCACAGATCCCAAAATCGTGTTCATTATGCTGTTCCCTGGCTTCAGAGTAGATCTGTGGTTTCCAGGAATGCTTTTCAGTTCTCTGATACAATCAACCTTCTTGGAGAGGAGCTGGGTAAGTAGATTATTTTCCCCTAGAATTCTTACATTTACTATTTTAGATATTTCTTATTATTGCTTTGTGTTGCACACTTATCATGATACTCAGATCTGACCATGCAATCATCTTTGGCTGCTTTGGTTTATTTGGTTCAAGGACAGGAATTGCAATTGCAATTCTTGGATTTGGATGAGAGTCCAAATGCTAGAACCACTTACTTAAAATATAATTGCTGATGATTTAGCATATTTAATCAAGAAACTTTTAAGAATGTAGTTAGAAATTGTGACATCTGTCTGGTCACATAACTGGGGAAAAACTTCATTTGAAATATGTGTAAATATTTTAACATGGCCAGAACACTGCTGACACAGATAATATCTCTCCTGATAGAGATAGATCAAGGCCAGCACTTAGAACTGGTGTTAAAAGACCAACCAAGACAAGGTTGGCAAATTCCTTCTTCAGGAGAGTGCAAAATATCCCATGCAAACCATCTGGTAACACTCCACAGACCTCAGGACCCAAATATTTATTTATGGAAGGAATGGCAAAAGATGCCATGTGTGATTAATGTGGTTTTATCCAAGCCAAAATTCACCACATTTACTTAACAATACTTCATAATTAGGGTTTTTATAAATTTTATGCTCAAGTATTTATGCTGACCTTATGACTGCTGTGGAAATAGAAGCAATTCCTAAAAGGGAATCATTCCAACATAGGCAGATGCTGGACATGCACAGATTGTCATGGCTGAAAACTGGACAATTTAAGTTAAATATAGAGGATTTCACTTTCATGATTTCATCCTTGCAGACTGCTTGCTCTGAGTGTAACTTCTTGTGTGATAAAGACCTCAGTTCTTTTTTGCTTTATTACTCCACCAATGCATTTGGTGTTTGTTCTGTTTGTCTTTCTGGGGTTTTAATTCAATTCCTCCTTATTTGCTTGCTTTTCTTATTTTCTTGCTTTTATGATTTCTATAAGGAATAGATTTCTTTCTTACATGGAGAAGAGTTGCTGGAAAAAGTAGAGGAAGATGCCAGCTGCAAAGCCAAGGTCTCCAAAAGTTTGTGCACCCCTTCTATTATTCCTCAAATGGAAGGAGATAACATTTTGGAAAAGAGGCAACATAGTACCTGCAGGCAGAATTCCTTAGCTAGGACCCCCCAAAACTTTTTTTTTTAAATTGAAACATCAAAAAAGAAGCCCTTTAAAGAAATATTTTAATTAACAGTGTGATAAATATTGCATTTGTTCAGCTTGATACCCATAGGGCTCAAGCCAAACATTCACTGGCAACATGAGCCCAGCTGAGCAAACAGCATTGTAGCTCTGGTTTTCTTTTTCTTTTTTTCCTTTTTAACAAAGAATTTAATTCAAATAAATGACTGTACATGTTTGAATTTGTGCATGTGTGAGAGGCTTTACCCTGTTCTTACAGCCTGAGCTTTTCCAGCACTTTAAACAACTTACAGGAACACTGCTATTTTTAGTTCAGTATTTTGAAATATTTGACCATCTTGAAAATTAACTCTTGTTAGAGCTGATGAGAATTTTTTTCCTTCACTTTTACATTATTACCACAGGTAGGGATGGTCACAGTGTTCATGGTTACAGCTGCCCAAAAATATTATTTATGTAAGCCCAGATTTTATAGCTTATATCTTTGCAAAATTAACAAGTGTGGGCTGAAATGGTCCAGTTCCCATTTCTGTCTCATGATGATTTCTCCTTTTTCAATTAATTTTTAAAAGCTAAAAATAAATCCATCTCTGAGAAAATTTGTTGCCTTGCTCCTGCTAAAAAAATTAAAGCCTTTCACCTTTTTTTCTCTTGTGCTGCTAATGGAAAAGATGATATTGAAAATTCAAAGGGATGAAAGGGCAGAACCACCAACTTTTCTATCAGGTGTGGATTTTTTTGTCACATTTGAAGAATGGCCTGGTTTGAGAAAGACAAAAACCTCTGAAGCATCACCCTCTGCTCACAGACAGAAGACACAACTCCAAAATCTGCTTGGATGCCTCAAACTCTACAGCAAAGGATCTCAGGACCCCAAATCCAGAGGGAGGTCAGTGAATGCTCACCCAAACTGATTGAGCAGAATTTAGGGTTCCAAAGGACATCCAAGGAGCAGAATTCAGGGTTCCAATTAAGAGGAATGTTTCATTTGTCTTTACAAACAAGCTGTAGATCTGCTGGTAGATAAAACCAGCACTGAGAGATAAAAGAAACAATGGGAAGGATTCCACTGATGGATGAATGGGAAAAGAGATTTGCCTTTACAAACAAACTGTAGGTTCACTGAGGTTCACTGATGAATGAAATTGTATATCAGAAGATGAAAGAAGCAACAGGGGGGGAAACTAGGAATTCTATAAGCATTAAAAATTAAAAGGAAGGGTTGCACATTACAGGGGAATCTCAGGTATCAGGTGTTTGGACAGTCTGTACCTCTCAAGTACCTCAGCCCATGGGGATAGAGAGAGGGAAATGCTGCCAGGAAATTGGGATAAAAGGGAGGCTGCATCCTCCAAAAATTGGAGAGATCCCAGGGGAATGTTCCATGGCTCTCCCTTTATTGGAATAAAACAAAAGGACTCCTCCGTCTCCTTTTTGGACATAAACCTCTGGTGTTTGTGGATTAATTTTCCTTACACAATGGACATCAAAGGAGCAGAATTTAGAGATCCAATGGACAAGGAGCAGAATTCAGAGTTCAAATGCACATCCAAGGAGCAAAATTCAGGGTTCAAATGGACATCCACAGAGCAGAATTCAGGGTTCCAATGGACATCCAAGGAGCAGAATTCAGGGAAAGAGGTGGGTAAGTGCACAGCCCAGCCCTGTTGTGCAGAGCTGATTTTCCACAAGCAAACCAAGAGAAGAGAGAAGCCAGGAGTGGAAATGGCACAAAGTTGTGTCTGAGCAGTTTTGTGTTGGAGATCAGGGAAAGGTTTTCCCCCAGGAGATGGTCACAGCCCCAAGGCTGCCAGGATTCCAGAAGTGCTTGGGCAATGCTCCCAGGCACAGGGTGAGATTTTTGGGGTGTCTTTAGGGCCAGGATTGACCTGGGTGCCTTGAAGAAGAGACCAAGGGTGGTGAGAGACACAGGATGAAGTCATGGTCTCCTGGGTTTAGGGCACAAGCTGGAGTCCTGTACTGGGTCTGGAAGGAGCAAACACCTTGTGACACTGATTTAGGAGAAAAGAAACCCTCAAGAACCAGCAGATCTCTTCTGGATGGGTCTGTAACACCTCTTTCATTAACAAGCTGTCCCTATCAGTCCTAAAGTAGAACAATAACATCCTTCAGCTTCCCTCCAGCACTGCCCTGGGGTGGATCACCCCGTGCTCAGGTGTTGGGCTGAGCTTTTCCAAAACAGGGATGCTGCAGGAAATCCCCCTGTGCTTTTCCAAAACAGGGATGCTGCAGGAAATCCCCCTGTGCTTTTCCAAAACAGGGGTGCTGCAGACAATCCCCCTGTGCTTTTCCAAAACAGGGGTGCTACAGACAATCCCCCTGTGCTTTTCCACACTGAGATGCTGCAGACAATCCCCCTGTGCTTTTCCAAAGCAGGGGTGCTGCAGACAACCCCCCTATGCTTTTCCACACTGAGATGCTGCAGACAATCCCCTTGTGCTTTTCCAAAACAGGGGTGCTGCAGACAATCCCCTTTTGTCCTGCTGCCTCCAAATCCTTCCAGCAGCACATTGTGACACCTTTTCCAGCACAGGTGTGTTCCCCCTTTCACTGCCAGCTCCTGACCTGACCCAGGGGAGCTCAGGAAAGCTGAAAATTCTTCTTTTGTTTGTCTTCTGGAAGTGAGACAGGTTTGTTTTGGAAGCAGAACACGTTTTCCTCCCAGTTTTTGGGCAGGAGTCCATCTGACACTGAATTACCTGGAAGATATCTCAGGTGGCAGAGCTCACCTGCTGCAGCTCAGGAGTGTTTTACTGCACAGAAAAGAGGAAAGTTTTACTATTGTTCACTGCCAGAAAAGACAAAACAAAACAAAACAAAACAAAACAAAACAAAAAAAGAACAACATAAGTTTGAACTTTTCTGGAAAAACTTTTATTCCTCACAGTTATAATCTTATTACATCTCAAGCTGGAAGTTTATAGAAGTATTATTTCATTTGTTATTGGAAACAGCATCTGTTTTCTTGTTTCTCAAGGTTCTCTGCAGAAGTTCTGCTTATTCTATTATTATAGTGATACATATGGATGACAAGTAGTATTTTGATGCTGTTTGATATGAAATTCAAAGTAACATAGTGCTAAAAATGAAAGGGAAAGAAAGAAAAAGAAATCAGAACATGCTTAAATTTTTATACACTTTCTCATGTAGGAAAAAGTAGGATGGCCCTGTGGTAATTTGGGATATGGGATTAAATAATTCAAAGACATTTATTCAGTTTTCTAATACAGCAAAATTTATACTCATTCTATAACTTTTCACAATCTGAAACATCAGGGTTAAGCATAGATTTTTTTTTTTTTTTTCATTTTTTTTTTTTCTTTTTAGTGAAGAGAAACAGAGGTTCCTGCAGGGGAGCCAGATGTGTCTCTTCTCATTTGATCTCTGAGGGAACTTCTATTTTTCCAGGCAGTTTTGCCACCTGCCTTGGGCTGCCAGTATAAGCTGGGATGAATCTTCCCAGCTGCCACTCCACAGGAAAACTAGATTATTGCACGGGAAAAATAAAAAAAATCGTGAAGCCCTGAGGGCATGAAAGAGGCTGGAATGCAAACTGCAGAGCCATGGGCACTGGGTGGGATTCAAACCCAGACTGGAGCCACGGGAAATGAGCAGGTTTGTGAAAATGGAAGCACAGCCAGCATGCACAGGTGGCTTCTCCAAAGGAGGGAAATTAAAAAAAGATCTTTTGGAGAAATAAAAAATCTGTATGGAAGGGCACTGCTTCATTCCACTCAGCAGCTGCTGTGAAGATGAAAATAAAACCCAATAAAAATCTAAATTTCTTCACAGGACTAATCATTAACCCACTTTGCTGACTCTTGTCTGCTTCCCTGCAGGGATTGTGCCCTGACAGCAATGCCAAGCAGCAAAAAATCACATTAAAATTACTTGCTAATTGTCAACAATTAATCAAACTAACAACTATTGTTCCAGGCTCCACTGGATAAATAATTAGTCCCTATTGGCCTCATTTCTCCCCTTTAAAATGGGAATAGAAAAGTTGGTTTTAACTGTATATTTTGCTTCTAATTTCTATGAATGGTCAGTTTTCAGGGAATAGAACAGGATATGGCACCTGACAGGAAAGTTTTCAAATTGCTGCTGTAGTAAACATAAAGAAACAAGACTAATAATGTTCTTTTTAGAGGTACTAGCCCTGTAAATCTGAATTGCACATCTCCAGATGGGGCAGATTTACTCCATTTGCCTCACTGATTTCTTAAACTTTGTGCCAGGAATGCAAATAATAATTTGCTTTATTATTTAGCATAAATAACACACTAATAATCTATGTTAAATAAATTTAACATAGAGGATTCTTTACCAACACCCACATTTAAGACCCTTGGAAGGGAATTTGTGGCTTAAATACTCTCTGGTTTTATAATTACCCCAAACTATTTTATTATTTATTATTATTTTATAGCTACATTTGTCCAGTGAAATCAAATTATTTTCTGTTTTTTAGGCCAAATACATGCAGAGATCTCATCTTTAAAAGCAAATAATAAAACCACTAAAAAGAGCACTAAAACCAACATTTCCAAACACAAACTGCCTGTTGGGAATGGGTCCTGCAGCACTGGAAATTCTGAACCATGCCCAGGGAGTGTTTTTTGGGAGTGTTTTTTGGGGTGCTGCTGGAGTCTGCTGGCCCAGAAGGGCTGTTCCTCACAGTGGTGAAAAATCTTAATTTTTTTTAAATAAACCAATAAATTTACACCCTGCAATATTCCTTACAAAATTAAGTCCATGAGAAGACATTTCTTGCAACAGAATGACCAAAATTATCTTACTGAATACATGAGATAAGCATTACAGCTTCCAGGTCTTTTGGTGCATTAATATCTAATTTGGAGAATTCTTGATTTTTTACAATAAAATCTTCTAAAAATTAAGATGAACTTAATGACAAATTCTTTGCAGGCACATGCTGCAAGTGCTGAGCCCTAGCACTGAGGAAGAGCAGAATTCAGTCTGCTGCTGGATTTTATTCCAGGCAAAGGCAAAAGTGCAAAGCTTGCACTTCCCAGTGTTTGGAAGAACTCCCAATACATAAACTTAGAGGCAGAAATAGAAAGGAAAACTGAGGATTCCTGCACTGCTTGCCATATTTCAAACAGGCTCAGGTTACTCTTTAAAAATATAAATTCCAGCCCTGGGTGAGTGAATGCTCTCTGCTCTGCATCAAACCCGAGGGTTGTGATGATCTTTTTGGGCCTTAACATCAACAAATCCTGGAAAGAAATGTGCATTTCCATGCAGAGCTCTCTGCTTCCCTCTGTGTGGACATGGCCATTCCAGGCCTGAATTGCCTCTGGACATGTTTAAAATAATAAAATTAAACATAATACACTCCAGTAGCACTTATGTTTTTTTCCATTGCAGTCACTCAGTTATATTGGGTTCAAAGAACCTGCTCTTGTTTTATTTTGGAAGCTGAACCATCCTAAATGTATCTTGGTCCTGTATAAAATCTCCAGGGGAAGGGAAAGGCTGGAGGAGCAGAGCTGTGTCTGAGCTGGAGGGGGAGATTCATCTCACCCAACCTTTTCATACCTAAACCAGAACCAAGAAATCCCAAATAAACCCTAAGAAATTATCTGAATTTGGAGAGTGCATTTTAAAACTGCTAAAATGAGAAACAGTGAGAAGAAGGAGAGGAAAGAACTGGTCTGTAACTGGTTTCTAAATAAAAACCTTCTTCCCTTTTGCCTGGCTTTAACTTTTATTCTTAATGTTGCTATTTTCCAAAATATTTCAAAAATTATTTATATTTTTTCTGTTCTGATCCAAACCCATGACTCTGACACCTGACAAATGAGGAAGAAAAAATATCTTAATTTACAAGATTTTTTTTTTTCTGAAGAACTTCAGCTCAGATCAATGTATTTACATCAAAATATTTCCCATCTTTTGCCCTTTCTCCATTAATTAATCTGCTCACCATTTGAATACAAGCTCCTTTTAGACATGAACACCTGAGATTTTAACCTTAGGAGGGATGGGAAAGGGGAGGAAGGAAGGAAGGAAGGAAGGAAGGAAGGAAGGAAGGAAGGAAGGAAGGAAGGAAGGAAGGAAGGAAGGAAGGAAGGAAGGAAGGAAGGAAGGAAGGAAGGAAGGAAGGAAGGAAGGAAGGAAGGAAGGAAGGAAGGAAGGAAGGAAGGAAGGAAGGAAGGAAGGAGAAACACAGGAGATTGTAGAATTATAAATCCTTGACTTGAGTAAATTTGCCACTCAATGCTGTCCCAAGACAAACACTGGATAATTTTTATAATTTTTCCTGGGTTTTCTTGAAGCCTAATGGAACTATTCAAACCCTAATGCTCCAAGGTATATCACAAACAACAACAACAAAAAATAAACTTCTGAGGCAAACTGCAGTATTCCATGGTTATGGTCAGGTTTGAGAGTGACTGTGGCCCAAAGGTTACAGTGAAGAGATGTTGATGGAATAAAAGCACCAGATGTGGCATTGCTGTGATTTTTTATTGTGTGTAATTTAGCAAAGGGGGTGGGGAACAAAGGCAGGAGTGAGATCTGTGCTTTGCTGCCAGTGGAAATGTGAGGCTGTCCCCCAAAGGGAGAAACTAATAGGCTTAATTAAGATATAATTGAGCCTTTCTATGAATTTGAAAGAAATAATCTTTCCCTACCTCCCCCCAGAAGAATCAGGGCCCACAAGCAGCTGATGCTGTCATTAGTGATGCTGAGAGGCAGCTGCTTTCTCAGGGTGGCATTTTTATTGCGTTTTTATTGCATTTTTCATGCTATTAAGCACACAAAGGGCTGTGTAGTTTAAATGATTAAGAAATGATATTTAGGAGTTAGCACATTTATTTTTAAAATAGAAGTGAGATCTTTCCATGTCAACTTGTCAGCAGCCTTTACTACCTTGATACACCACAGAAAAGCATTCTTACCCTATAGCAGCTTCTAATTACACTCCTTTTGAGTCTGAATCTCCTCAAATCATGCTTGTGATTAACCATGTCAGGCCTGTCAAAATACATGAAGGTTTGATGGGATTAAATCCAAAGCAGCATTGCACAGAAGAAAGTGTCACTTCTAGGAATTTATTCCTGCCTTGCCACTTCTTTTTGTGGTGGCACTCTCTGTATAATCTCAAAACATTGCTACGGCCAGCAGTGTTCATAATCTTAATTTATTTTACTAAAAATCATTTCCATGTTATAAATATTGTTCTACACACCTTCTGAGATTGTTGTGTTTTGTTTATGATGCCATGGACATTACTCTGAAAATAAAATGAAATTAAAAATTCTGTTAGCAGGAAGGAATTGGAGCCTGAGAATTCCAGAGGGCAGAAGGAATGTTCATCCCTAGGTCTGAATTAAAGAGGGGAAAAAGACTCATTGAATTCTCCATTTCATCTCTCAAGAAGTTGTAGAGCAATGCAAAGATGGAGGAATAGAATTGTTTCATTCCAAGGTTAAAAAATAAAACCAAAACAAACATGCTTTATAAAAATCAGGTTAATCAAGCAAAATATTTTCAAGATTGGGAAAGCTCATATGGATCTACAGAAATGGAGCCATTTAAGGAATTCAGATATTTAAATGCAAGTGTCTGTAGGGGAGTCTGGTCTGTGAAACCCCCCTGCAGATGGTGGAGGTCTGAATGGCGTTACCAGCAAGAGATAAAAAATATCAGCTCAATCTAAAACAAAAACTTGGAATTTAAGTTAAATTCTCTCATTGACTGTCTGGCCTTGATGGTCATTGATTGCCCTTAGTGGCCACTTGGCCACTGAGCTGAAACAGAGGAACTTATAAAAATCACATCTTTAAGTGACTGAATCTGGGTCCAGGTGACTTTGGTTCTCTTCACCTTCCAGCCTCACCTTCCTTCCCCTTGTCCACCTGCACTGAAATGTCCCAAGGGAGCTTTGGCCATGCTGTGCTTGTGGGCCAAGCTCACCCAGGCTACTCAGGTGTTACCAGACTACAAAAAATCTGATTATGGCAGAAAACACTGCATTTAATTCTTAGAAATAAATTTTGCAGAAATAAAGTTCACAAAATGTGTTTTGTTTTTTTTTTTTTATTTGAACCCAAATTAAGCCAAAGAAAAGGTCTTACAGAGCTGAGTCCCTCTGTAAAGGGAGCAGCTTGCTGGAAATGGAGAAGGTTGTGGGGTCAGAACAGGCTGCACAAGGAAGTGATGGAATCATCCTTGGGAGTGTTTGAAAAGCTGGGTGTGGCACTGGGGACATGGTTTAGTGGTGACCAGGGTGGTGCTGGGTGAAGGGTTTGATTTGATGATCTCAGAGTTCTTTTCCAACCTCTAATTCTGTGATTATTTGCAAGAACTGCTCAGCTGGTTTTTACCAACAGATGCTTTATGAATAAAATTGACAAGTGAATTTCCTTCACCTCTTCAGCACTCAGAGAACCTCAGGACAGGGGTGAAATGTGGGTAAAGAATGATTTCCCACTTCATGGGACTCCATCCCATCTCCTGGGCAAAGCTCAGGGTGACATCAGCCACCTTTATTTCCACCTCATGTAAAGAGATCAAACCTGCACCTTTGTTCTGGACCCTTTTACAGGAACAGCCCCAAAATATCTCCTGAAAGCTGAGAGCAATTATCATTTTTCACCCAGATTCTGTCACCTCAGAACCAACTGAGGCTCCATCCATTATTATTTCCCAGCTGTGCTGAGACATCTCAAAGCTCCAGACTGAAGTCACTTTGCTAAGTGCTCTGTAACCATAAATTATGGCACAGATCTGGTCCCAAAGAACAAATTGTCTGAAATTTTGATGTTCTGAGAAAAAAAACATGTAAATATGTAGGGCCATAGAAGAACTCAATTTTTTCTCAAGGTGATTGAATCAGAAAAAAAACAAAGCCAGGGACAAAAAGAGGTGGCTCAATCTCTGAGACAGTTCCAGACCTTTATCTAATAAAATATTTATTATTTTAAACATTTAGGGTTAAATCACATGGGATTTTCATGGCTTTGTGCATAATTAAGAAATAAAAACAACTTCTGAATCATCATAATAATTATTGTCATCATTTTAACATTATTATCTTCAGCATCATTATTGCCATGATCATTAACATTATTATTATCATCATTATCATTATTATCGTTATTTTCTTCTCTAATCCCAGAAGAAATGGTCCTCACACCAAAATGGAATAATTACAAAAGCACTGCCACCTCTCTCAGACATATCCTGAAGTAAAATGACATCAGATAAATAATTTTATAAAAATGCAAATAAATATTAGTAGAAAAGAAAAGGCCAATGAAATAACACTTAATTTATGGATTACCCTGTCCTTTTTATTTCAGAGGCATAATTGAAACTTTTGGAAATCAAAACCAAATTTGTTTGAAAAACACATTATTCATATTTTTATGTATCCATACTGATACAAAATGAGAGAACTTTTTATCAATATAAAGTGTAATATATAATAATAAAATAATAGACATATTGCAAAACTTTAAGTACATTAATTTAAAATATAGTGAAAAGAGATAAAAATAAACCTCAGCATTTGAGTTTTTTCTTGCAAAAGTATTTTTTGTATTTTTATAGTTAAACAGTTTTCATTATATAATAAATTATCAAAACAAGTTTTTATATTCCATTTAGCTTTTTCCCTTGCTTCCTTTCTGCAAACCAGAGGAAAAAGGAGCTTTTTCAACCACGGATTTACAGCTGTGATTTTAACTCAAAATGTGGAATAACAGGCTGGATTTGGATTGGGATTGGGATTTGAATTTAGATTTGGATTTGGCTGGTGGCACTTTTCAAAAGGTTGTAGGATGTTTGCAATCTAATCATGTCCAACAAGGCATGAAACAGCCTTTGGGGATTTAAAAATGGCATCAATGCTCTGGTTTCCAGTTTCAGTGTTTTACTATCAAATCCACACCATTCTCCAATGTAAAAAACACTGCAAAAGCCAAATGATCATAAAACCTTTTACAAGCAGAACTAAAAATGATGGGGATTATGCTCTGTGAGTCTCATTTAAAAATTATTTGAGTTTGCCCCTGCATTTTTCAATACTTATTTCTAATTAGGCTATGACATCTAATCAATCAGCAGAGCAAACCAAATGGGAGGACATAAAAATTCCTTATAGCCTCAAAGCCTTTAAAGCAATTTGCTTTTTATTGGTGAAAGGGAAAAATCAAGATTTCCTTGGGTGGGTCAGTGAGTTACAACGAGATGATTTGAAGCAAAATATAACAGGTACATAAAATCAATCAAGCAGAATAAAGAGCCAACCTCTGGCTAAACTTACTCCTCTTCTATCCAGCTCATTTAAAATGGGATAACAGTGATATAATAAGGTTAGAAGAAATATGATCAGTAGGGCAGGGGAAATATTGACTCTTCTGAAGTGTTCTCTTCCTGGTTGGAAAGAAGGCAATTGAGAGAAAATGTAATTCCTAAAGTTAACTGGTGCAGCCCCAGATGCTCTGCAGTGTAATGACAACAAATTTTTGAGCTGTAAAAAACGGATGCACATTTTATTTGTCTTTTCCACTATAAATGGTAAATCAGGAAGTCAGAATTCATTGCAAATCAAAGCCAAAAAACAAAGAGAAGCTTAATCAGGCAGCCATGCCTGGAGAACTCTGGTCTTCTTCCTTCCAGGCTGCTCTTGGATTTCTGGAAAAAAAAAACATCAAAAATGTTTCATATGTGGTACAATTCAAGTTTTAATTTATTGCTGTGACTGCATGAAGCAGCAAAGTCCACATTGCACTTGCATTCTGTGTCAGGTTGGTATTTAGGGGAAAAGGCTATATAAAAGCTATATGAAAATCTAATGCTATTTTTTATTATTATTTCTTTCTTTCTTTCTTTCTTTCTTTCTTTCTTTCTTTCTTTCTTTCTTTCTTTCTTTCTTTCTTTCTTTCTTTCTTTCTTTCTTTCTTTTCCTTCCTTCCTTCCTTTTCCTTCCTTCCTTCCTTCCTTCCTTCCTTCCTTCCTTCCTTCCTTCCTTCCTTCCTTCCTTCCTTCCTTCCTTCCTTCCTTCCTTCCTTCCTTCCTTCCTTCCTTCCTTTCTCATTATGTCTTCTAAAGGAACCTGCTTAGGTTAGAAAGAATATACTTTTTTAAAGTTTCTTCTTAATTTTATTTTATTTTTTCCCTTTTTTATTTCATTTTTAAAGGTATTTTAGCTGGGAAAAAAAAAGAAAAAAAAATTCCCTAGAAATTGATTAAATATTTCAAATAAAGTTTCATGACCAGTAGTACAGAAAGACAGCTTGCAAAATAGATGGAAAATATGTGAAATTTTTCTCCCAAAGCCTTTCAGTCAGACTGGTTTGGACACATGTGAGATGTTGGTTTCCCCCTCTGAGCTGGTGTTTGCTCCTCTGTGTACAGTGTTTAGTCTGGTTAGAATATTCCATCTGCCTTCTCTGGGTTTTGGCTGAGCATTTTAACTGAAAACCTACAGACTTTAATTATTTGTTCTGAATCCCCAAAGAAAAAGTCAATTTAATCTTGAGGAGCCTCTGTGGAAAATTGGTACATCCAGGAAAATTGATAAAAACCTAATCAGCAAGAAGTGTCCTGCAGATAATTTGCTGGTTTTATGGATTATATTTTTAATATCTCTGCAAAATGTACAAATAGTGGTCTGCTTCATTATGCTCTAATCTGGCAGGCAGTGTTCAAATGGGAAAACTTTTAATGTTCATTGCTCAGTTCAACACAAGCAAAGGCAGAGGTAGAAGAGATTTATCTTCTCTTGGGTGTGAAATCAGTCAAGAGCTCAATTCCTCACCAGCTGGACTTGACATTCTGTAAATATTATGTAAATTTTGCAGCTGGAAGACATGAAAATTGAAATTTCTCTTCCAATAAAATACTGCATTTCTTTATCTGTTGATTAATTCCTTCGAAATTATTGATTTTTCTAAAATGAATCTTTTCCTGAAAGAGAATACTGATCATTATCAATCTCCATTGATTAATAGGATATTTTTTTTCATTCTTTTTCTTTAAACAGCTATTAATGGTTTATTTCTTTGTTTGTAACATTTCATAAGGTCCCAGTGATAATCTCCATTTAATTTCTGCCCTCATTCAAAATGGATCAGACAGGCCCCTCCAGGCACTGATTCCTCCTGGGTATCTATTTTGAAGAAGGATGAATTATTATGGATTGATCAGAGAGAGCTGGCAGAGGTTTAAGATTAGCTGGCAGTGACCCAGATCAGATAAGCCAGTTACAATCTGGGTTTTCCACAGAAAAATCGTTGCCATCAAAGTTTCAGAGCAGTCTATTGGCATTTTTAATAATCTCAGAATTTCCCCAAACAGCTGGTTTTGGAATTGAAATTACCTCCACGTGGTTTCTGTTTGAAAGAAAGGCAACTTCCTTTTTTTTCTCTGCAGCAAAATTCCTTCACACCCTCTGAAGCTGAGGGTAGATGACAAACAAATACAAGTTTGCTACTCTTATATTAAAAAAATATCAGAGAATCCCCTCCTGGGATTCTGGATCATCTGTGCTTTTGTGCCACTAAATTTTAACCATCCAAAAATTGGTCTTTGGGATTTTCCTCCCAGGAGAAAAGTGCAGCAGCCTGAAGAAGATGCTCCAACTCACCTGGTGAGGTGGGTCACACCCTCCCTCCAAACAGAGGAGTGTCACAAAATCCTTCCCAAATTTATGGGTGTCCAGAGTTGTCCAAGGTAAATCTCATCCTGTGGGTGTGAGATTCAAGATCCTTGCCTGTGCTTGATTAAAACTTGGGCAAAGCAAGGGGCTGAGAGAAGGAACATCAATTTCCTTGGGTGTGGGAGCAATCCACTGGATTCACATCTCCTCTCTCCTGTGAGGAAAATCCCTTGTGCAGGAACAGTAATTTTCTGAAATTTGTGGCTCCAAATGAGACACAAATAATACAGAAATGGGAAATTCTAGAAGGATTTGTGGCTAATAAATACCAGTAGCAGAAAGTTGTACTATGGGCTCCAAAAAGAAGAGCATTCAAATAAACCAAACACTCAAAAGTCAACACTGCCTCTGTTCCCTTCTCCCCCTTTTTCTTCCTGGCAAAGAAAAGCACTAAATATATTCTTTTCAAAGCCTCTGATTATTTTATGTAGTTTTCAATTTACTCTGGCATCTTGCTTAGGGAGCTGCAATCTTCCTCTAGAAGTCATTTTATCTATATGAGCAAGGGAAAATTCATTATTCAGTCAGTACTGAGAAAATGGCAGGTGTTGCATCCATGGCTTTTTTTAGAAAAAGCTTAATTCTTACCTTATCTAATCTTGGTTGTTCACACAATCAGTTGCAAATTATTCCTTTCTGAAAGATGCTAAACTTTGCAGTAGAGTTGCTCTTCACACTCCCAGAATGCTGACAGCTCTCAGTGCTCTGATAAATCCACAGAACTTTGCAAAGTCTGAGTATTGCCCATGCCAGCTCACTGAACAGTCTCCCTGTATTTCTAATCTATTATTTGTTTCAAAACTCCCTTTTAATCTTCATTTCCACTTCCCCATTAAACCATTCCATCCAGGAATTGGTGGAACAGAGGTTTTGTTGATCTAGGGAAAGATGCTCCATTTATCTCTCTCCCCTTCTCCATCTATTTTCCCTGGTGCAAATAAATGAACAGGAAAATAAAGAATCCCTGAGAAGGATGTTCAAATAACCAGTTTCCTTGACTGATGCCACCATTTCTCAGTTGTTTTGACTCACTTCTCACTTTGAGGGGTCTCATATGTCAGCCCTTCCAGCTGGTGTGTTTAGGGTTCATTAAATGAAACAACTCAGGAAAGGGAAGATGTCAACAGCCCCAGAGCTGCATCTCCAGTTCTCACGGCAAATAAAGGAAAGAGTGGGAAGTGGCTATTTGGAAATGCTCTGCTTTCCTCCCTCCAGTCTATATTTCTTTCTCTTGTGTTCCCAGATACGATTCAGACATATCCATACCCCACAGAGAGACCTAGGAAGATGTTGGTTTTGGGTTTTGTTTTTTTTTTTTTAATTTTGCAGGTATATAAATATAGAATTTGCCTCTAAGGCATTGACAGGGTTATGGACACAAGTGTGAAGGACATGAAATAGGAATCGAGAAAAAATGTGGCTGAGTTAACTAACAGCATAAACCACTGCAGAATCACAGAATATCCTGAGCTGGGAGGCTCATCAAGTCCTGCTCCTACCCCTGCACAGGACAACCTCAAAAATCCCACCCTGTGCCTGAGAGTGTTGTCCAAAAACTTCAGGAGCTCTGTCAGGCTTGGTGCAGTAACCCCTCCCCTGGTTAGTGCCCCACCACCCTCCAGGGGAGGAAATTTTCCTGATATCCAACAGTCTTGGTTTGAAAGACAGGTGTTTGTCAAGAAACCAGGAGCCCCTCTCCAAATTATTATCATTTTGAAATTAAGGGACTCTCAGGCAAAGATATGGGAATAGAAATAGCAGGTCTTTACTAGGAAAATTAAAATAGAAATACAGTAATACAAAAGAAAAAAAGAAACAAGACAATGACAGTCAGAATCCAAGCTGACACCCGTCAGTCAGTCAGGGTGTTGGCACAGTCCCATTCAATGGTGGCTGCATCCTCCTGCAGGGGCAGATGTGGTTCAGCTGCAGCAGTGCTCCTGGAGAAGGTGCAGTTTCCTCTGAAGCTCCAGGGATGATGTGGAAAGGTCTGGCTTTCCTCTGGAATCCAGTGGAAAGAAGGTTCCTTGGTGTCCAAAATGTCAGTTTTTATCTGGGTAGGAAAGGCTTGGCTCCTCCCCTGGCTGGAGCATCTCCCAGTGGGATGATGGAATTTTATCAGTCATGCCCTGGGACTCAGTGGCCATTAACAGGAGATATCTCCTGGAGGGAGGATGGGCTGTGGGAAGATAAAGAACACCTCCCCACTAGGTTTTAACAGCTGGCCCATTAGCAGAGGATATCTCCCATGGAGATCAGGGTCACTGCCCCACCTGGTTTCAGCAGATGGTGACAGAATACAAACTGCTGGTTACATCCTGCATTGCAAGACAAGACACCAACCTAAACCTCCCCTGACACAGCTCCAGCCATTCCCTCAGGTCGTGTCACTGTCACCAGAGAGCAGAGGTCAGAGCCTCCACTTCTGAGGAGCTGCAGACTGAGGTGAGGACTTCCCTCGATCACCCTTTTTATCTGGATGACAAGATTTTCCCCATTATTGATCTACAGACAAACATTTCCACAGATCAGGTCTGGCAGGTGTGACCTACACCTCTTGCCCAGCTGTGACTGTGTGTAGGGCTGGGAACCCCCCCAGAGTGGGGCTGCTCCTGGCTCTGGGGGCATCACCTGGCCCTGAAGGGCAGCACACCTTTCCCAGGTGAGCACACATTTCCCAGGTGTGAGCTGGAGAAGATCCACTGAGTCTTTCCAATCTATTCTGCTGTCCCCTTCTGGAGGAAGAGCCATTGCCCTGGAATGAGCTGTAGGGCTGATTCCTCCATGGGATGTGAATCCTGCCCCACAGGAGATGGAAGCACTCTGTTATACAACATGCCACGTACTTGGATTCCAGAGGTACCAGGGCAAGTGTCCCCAAAAATAAATGGCTACAAATATCTTATTATTTTCCGTGAGTGATCCCACATTTTAGAGCTGTACAGCTGTAGAGAGCACTCCAGGGTTGTAATAAAACAATATTTCTTTTCAAGTCCCTCAGGATAAGAACTGATTGAATTGCATTTGTCTGAAGCAAAAAGAAAAAAGACTTCAGTACTGGGTGAATCATGGTCAAATCTGTAAACCAGACTGGATAAATTGAACATTAAACTTCAAATTTAGGCATTGATGTTAAGAGCCTTGCATTTTTTTTACTGACACCCCAAGACTGGAACTCAAATAAATTTGGAGACATGAGCAGCTCTCTCTCTTTTATCCCTTATTCTTTCCTCCATCTCCATTTCTCTCCCTCAAGCTCACCAGCTCCAAATCCTTGCTGTAACATAATTAGAGATGTTACTGAGTTAGAAATACTGAGGCAGAATCCATCATCTGTAAAAAAAGGAAGAAGAAAAAAAAGAAGTATCAGGATTTTTTTATTTTCTTTTTTTTCCCTAGGAGTTAAAATTCTCTTTAGATCTTTGTTTATAACCATCTGTGTCAAACAGCAAATAATAAGGCAGAAAGTGGAAAAACAAAAGACAATCTTGTTTGTTGTTTGACATGGTCTTAGACTTCTAGGAGAGGCATGAAATAATCTATTTGGGTTTAATTCTTAAAGAGAAACAGAGATATGTGATCTGAGCTCAGACCTCTGAAATGAGAAATTATATAAAGCTGAGGAAGTTAAAAATGGACAGGTTGGGTTGGGTTTGTTTGGGTTTTGTTTTAGTTTTGGGGTGTTTTTTTGGTTTGTTTTTTTTTGGGTTTTTTTTGTTGTTGTTGTTTGTTTTGTTTTTGGTGGGGTTTTTTGGTTTTTTTTTGTTGTTGTTGTTGTTTGTTTGGTTGGTTTGTTTGTTTGTTTGTTTTTTGTTTTAATTAGAGTTTTTCAACCTCATGCCCTACAAACAAGCATATAGGATTTCTGGTCAATTCTGTATTAAGGCAACTTTTGGATTTGGGATTTGATTTTTGCCACTCCCAGGGACCCCAGAACACCATATTTGTGCAGAATTTTCTCATAATTCTTTTTAACAACAAAACCATGACTGAACTCTGGTATCTTCCTCCTCACAACTGCAGCTCCACTGTCTTGCCCCAGCATGACCATGGCCTAGAAAAGAATCTGTTCTAATAATTCTGTGGGGTTTGGTGGCCAGGTTTGGTAGTGGAGGAGTTGCAGGGGTGGATTTTGTGAGAAGCTTCCAGAAGATTCCCCCAAGTCCAGTGGAGCCAATTCCAGCTCCAGTGCTGGCCAAGGCTGAGCCCATCATGGCATTGGCAACATCTTTGGGATTGTGGGAAATGGAAAGATAAAAACTTCCAGAGATACCAAAGGGTTTGATTTGCAGCCTTGGAAGAAGCTTGGATTGATGTAAAAATTGAGGTACACAGATATTAAGCAGAAAAGTTATAAACTTATGTTTCTAAAGTTGTAAGCCACAATATGCCTTAAGTAATTAAGAAATTGAATGAGGTGGTTTGTAAAGGTTGAAAATTTTTATTTTGTTGAAAAAGTGTATCCCATAGTTAATATAGCCCCCAGTAATAGTTGTGAAAAGAATGTTAATTGAAAAAGGAAATTTTATATTTACAGAATTCCATTCTCCTGGACAGCTAATCACTGTAACATTAAAGCAAATGGATTTTTTACATTTCAAAAACTTGAAATTTTTATGCCCACCTCTTATCACAAATGCAAGAGAACGCAAAATTTCAGTCAATTTCAGAACCACATAGTAAAATAATGCTGAATTAATTTCCTTGTCCACAGCTGACCAGAGAAACCAACTCTGAATTGCCTGCAGTGATTGTTTTGCCCATAAACTACCTCAGAAAAGTGACATTTATATTTATCACTACAGCATCATCATAAGAGTAAGGAAATTATGATAATCCAATGCATTTTTCATTCTTTGACATTTAACAGCATTAAGGTGGATCATCAGCATTTGCATACTGTAATTGTTTTTGCATAGGTTTGGCAAGGCTGACTTAACAAGGACCTGTCAGTTATAGCAGATTTTTAATTACTTTATTTTACTACTGTTCTCAAGTGCCTAAGCAGGTGAACTTTAAAATAACTTCAGAAGAGATTTGTGCTTTAAAATAAATATAACCTGCAATAGGCTAAGGAGGAAATTAGAAAAGGGAAGGAGTGGTGGGAAGGCATTTCAAAATTTGTTGTTATTCTTCCTTGTCCCCCTCTGCTTTACTTGGAATAAATTAAATTAATTTTCCCAAGTTAAATCTGACAGCACTTTTCCTCTCTCCTTAGCAGTTCAGATATCAGATTAATTGAGATTAATGAAAGTAGGTTGGTTCATGGTCATTCAGATAAATGTGAGCGTGGGCTTCTGAGGAGGAATTAGTCTTTATGGACTGAAGGCCATTAAAATTTTAGGCATAAAATTCAGACCAGCCATCTAAAATTAACCACTTACCTCTGAAAATTGAAGGTTAGTGACCAGGCAGTTGGATGAGATGTGGGTCCCTCCCAAGTGAGCTATTCATTAAATTATAGAATGATATAAATATTTAGTTGGGGAAAACCTCTAAGGTCATTGAATCCAACCATAAACCCAGCACTGCCAAGTCCACCACTAAACCATGTCCCCATCAGGTGCACATTTCAGATCTCTAATCAGATAATCTCACTCTAAACTGATAATTGGAGGAAGGATGGAGGAGAGAGAGATAAATGAGTGTGACTTATGGCATCCATCTCATATCTCCTTTTTGGGTTCAGAATGACCTTTTGGAAGGACCCACATCTACCACTGACTGTAGGAGAAAATCAGCAACAAATCTCTGTTAAACTCCAGCTCTTTGACCAGGCAATACCTGAGATGAACCCCAGGTTCTGATCAGAGGATTTGTGCCCCAGCATTGGAATATTCTTCCAACTTCTCTAAAAGTCTGGCCTTGAGGGATGGCGCTGAACAACAGTGCTGGTCATGGGGAACACTTTAAGGATATTTAGGTGGAAAATGAAGAAAAAGTATTTATCACTCTTGAGTTTGAGATACTCACAGTGCTGTGAAATGTTTATCTTAAAAAATTACAAAGGTAAAGAAACAAAAAATTAAATAAAGAGGTAATCTATTAAATGTTAGAAAAAGAGGGATTATCAGAAAAGAATTGGTATTGTTTAAAGCCCCCAGTAATGGGGATACTTGCAGTCAAGGAGATGGGAAATAAACCAGTTTGTCCTTATTATTATTCTTATTGTTCTGGCCCTGTGCTCCATGAGTAGAAGCCCAATATCCCCATGTCCACCCTGCCTTTCTTCCACAGCATCAGAGAGGAAAGCAAAGCTGCTCCTTCAGCCACCCCACTTCACCAGCAGAGCCCAGATCAGGGTCCCACCTCCTGCCTCCACCCTGGGGACAAAACCTGCTGCAGGTGTGACCCTGGAATCATGTCAGGATGAGCCTCAGCATTCTGTAAGCTGAGGCTTCTTCCAAGAGGTGCTTATTTTATTTCCAAGCACTGCTTGAAGCCAGAAAACAAGAGCTGTCCTTGTGGGAAGATGGAAATATGTGTGGTGACAAGACACCAGTTGTTCTGCAAGAGCAGCAAATGAATTTAACCCACTCAATATTCAGGGCTCTGTCCTTTGTTTGCTGGAGTTTTGCTGTTCTGCTTTTATCATTTAACATTTGTTTTTTATGTCTGCAACACAAGCAGACAGCTCTGTGCAGTTCTGCCTGAACATTCCCAATTTCAGACATTCTCTGGAAGATGCAGTTCTTAATTGCCTGTCTGAGACTGTCCTTCCCCCAGACCACTCCACAAGATGAAGCAAAATTAATTTTGCATCTGCAGGAAATGCTGAAGATTGTCAAGAGTTCAGAAGACAGATTTTTATAAATGGGAGGGAATTCTGCAATGCTGATTTGTTTGCTTCCCAGAAAGGTGCAACTATCAGTTTTTATTGTCTGATGACTTTCCAAACAATGCTCTTATTTCCTGCTTGTAACCTGCTCTTCTAGAAGAGCTCAAAAACAAAAGTCTTAATTTCAGACTGAACTATGCCCTAAAAATAATTTTCCACTAAATACTGGGTTTTCAGAGGGCTGACTTTAAATTTGAGGGGTTCTGCTACTAATCACAAAACTGTTCATTTTATAATAGTATTACTATTCCATAATTCATACCTCAATTATGTCCCTTCTCTCTTTTTTTCTGCTAGATCCATAAGAATATCATCATGGAAGATTAAGCTTAAACTATTTAATGTCCCAGCAAGAATGCTTCATTGGACTTTTTCCAGTCCACATCTACAGAGTTAAATCACTTTGATCTCCTTGATGTCCCCAATCATGTAACAATCAGTTAAGAACAAGGCTGCCAGCAGGATTTTTATTCTTCAGTGGGCACAGTAGAAATATTGAAAGCACAAATAACTCCTGGTGCTGCTTCCTGGCCCTTCTTGAGAGGAGCCCAGCAGATTTGTGATGTGCTCCATCTGTAACAATTCAAATAAAAAGTGTTAAAATTTGGAGGGCTTGAAGAAGTTTTGTTTTTCTCTGAGTTAAATTTAATTTAAATAAGGACAAGGTTCTCGAGTTTATTCTTCCCATGAAAGGTTTTTCTTTATTTATTCATTCATTCTTTTCACTTCACTGCTAAGGAATATGAAGCCTGGCATATAGGGAAGACTGGCTGCAGGGCAAAGGAAAATGCCAAGATAATGATAAAATTTGGGTGGGAACATGGGGGGTTAGAAGGAGACAGAAAACAGGGAGAGAAAAATATAAAAAGAAATGAGACTAAATGAAAAGTGAGATGCAGGACTTTCTCCATTTCCCTTTTAGGTTTATCATACCTGGCTTTTAATTTTGAATTTACATAAAAATACCTTTATAGTTTCCTAGAGAACAAATACTCAGGGCTGTATAGGGAAAGTCCCTCTAAGCAGATAAAAAACCTGCAGATTGTGGGCCAGGGTGTCTTTTCTGGATCTAAAGGTCAAATTAAAATCATGTGTAATTGCTAGAACTAAGCACTGAAGACAGGTTCTTCAAAATCAAGAAGTTTGATTGAGGAGATTTTAGAACAAGAATGTTTTAATCTGTTTTATTCACCTTCCAGTGTTCAGGGCTCACAGAATGCCCCTGTTGTCTTTTTTGCTGTGACCAAACAGAGATGGGAGACAACATGGGCTTTATTTAAAAACAAGTGAGTGACACCACAAAATGAGGTTTTCATGTGCTTGTGTGATTTAAAAAGCTGCAGATCCCTGCAAGACTGACATTAAACCCTAAGAGCTGAAAGGCCTTAATGTCTTCAAAGCTTTTGCCTTTGACTTACTGATCAAATTTCATTTCCACCTCATTAAGGAGACAAGTAACAGGAACGAATCCAGGTATTGCCAGGACCAGAAATGAAGTTGTTAAGGAACATTTTCCTAGAAAGTGGCTCTTTCATAAGCCTGCCCATTTTCCTGACCAGTTTGAGACGTGGTGGGGGTGATGGTTTGGCTGCAGGGTGATGGGGACTCGCTGCTCTCAGCAATAGGAGCATTGACTGAGGAGCAGATTGCTCCACTTATCATTTTCAGGAGAAATTCATTGCTCCTCCTGAAATAAGGTCAAGATTCCCTTCACAGCAACATCAGCCTTTGAGCTTATCAATTGTGATATTAAAAACTCCATGTATTAATGACTGCTGTTATAATTATAAGCTATCCAATTTTTTTGTTCCTATTTTCAGTATTTGGTTTCATATCCAGGTCAGAGATTCTGCATTTTGGCAGAAGCTGACAATGCTAGGACAGGATGAAACAGAGTCTGAAATTATTTCTTTTCACTCAGGGGTGTTAAGGGAGAATGGCTTCAAGCTGGGAGTAATATTAGATTAATATTGGGAATAAATTCTTTATTATGAGGTTGTGAGGAACTGGAAAAGAAATTATGGATGCCCCATCACTGAAGATTTTAAGGCCTGATTAGATGAAGCTCAGAGCAACCTGGACTAGTGGAAAATGTCCCTGGCAGGAGTGGAACTGGATCATTTTTAAGGTCCCCTCCAACCCAGTCAATTCTGGAATTCTATAAACTCAGGTAATTCTATAAACTCAGGTAATTCTATAAACTCAGGAACGACTCCACAGATAGTAAGGACTAAGCAAATCTCATTCTTTCATAAAACAAAACACTGGATTTGCATAATTAAATGCTGAATGGTTTCCTCAGTGCAATATTCTTCCACAATGAGCAGAGAGGAAAATTCACTTATCTGTTGAAGGCCTGAATCCAGCTGCCATAAGGTTTATATGATTTTTTCACATTAACTCATGAAAAACTTTCATAGGTACAGACTGCCTGGTGGAATTATGGGGAATAATTCCTCTTACTTTAGTGATAACAGGAAGATAAGCATGGGACTGTCCCCAGGAATCAACTATTCCAGCAAACTTTAAAAAAAGGGAAATAAAATAAGAAAGAAGAAGGTGCCTTGTTAATTTCTGCATTAAAATTTGCTTGCACTGAGGCCTGGAGGGGTGTTCAGCAGGAAAATAACAGCCTGAGAACAAGCAGGCTTTTGTATTTAAGAACACTCAGGACATTCCTTTCCAGCACACATAAATAATGGATTACCAAAGCTTTACTACTTTTTTTTTTTTTTTTTTTTTTTTGGCTGATTTGTCCTTCTATCAGGTTTGCAGCTCTTAAAATCCCATTATTGTGCTGTTTCCCACAGTGGTGCTGGTTCCCTGCTCCCAGCAGTGGGAATTTGCTCGTGGTGATGTTCTTATTTCCTCCCTGCAGCCTAAAGAAAGCTCCTGACATTATCACAGGCTCACTGATTCCCAGCCAGCTCCTTCCACAGATCCCTGCTCTCACTGTGCTGACTCAGCAGGCACTTCCCCATTCCTAAAAAACCCAGGTTTGGAGAATTTTTCCTATCCAGAGAGGCTGCACACACAGGGAAATACCCAAATCTACTGAAGAGAAGCTCGTGGAAAGAGGAAAACAAATAAAAAAAGAAGAGGTAAATTGAAAAATCATCACGAATGCTGTAAGGGAAAAGGGATGGAGGTGCCACTGTGAAGCAGAACCACCCTGGGATAATTAAGGGATGAGAATATTGATGGGGTTTGTTCATCCTGGAGAAAAGGAGGCTCAGGGGGGCTCTGGCTCTGCAGAACTCCCTGGCAGGAGGGGACAGAGGGGGAGTCTGGCTCTGGTCCCAGGGAACAGGGACAGGAGGAGAGGGAATAACCTCAAGTGAATTTTTTTTGCAAAATAATTCTTCACTGGAAGGGTGGTCAAGCCCTGGGACAGGCTGCCCAGGGAAATGGTGGCATTCCACCTTCCTTGGAAGGGTAGAGTCTGTGGCTGTGGTTTATGGTGAAGGTTGGGCTCCATGACCTTCAAGGTCTTTTCCAGCCATTCAGGGACAGATTCTGAGTTCTGCTGTCACAGCCCCCCTCCCTCAGCAGCTTCTGGAAAACCAGATGCCTTTCTTGCATCTTTATCCATTTTGAGGAGGAATTTACCTTCTTGCCAGGACATATCAATCTCCTCATCATGCTCTGTTTTCCTCCCTGTGAATCTCTCCCAGAAGAAATGCAAACACAAACCCAAACTAACAGGACTATTCCCACATTATCTTCAAGCAAGACAAAGTATAGACTTGGCTGCAGGCTTCCACTACCTAATTTTAGCCCTGATTATAAAATCTAATGAGGTATATAAACCAGCAATATTTTATTTACTCATGCTGATGTTAAGTAAATTGACCTCCCCCATTTTTGTTTTCCTTGCACAAACAGGATCAATCACCAAGACACAGAAAATTTCCTCTGGATTTTATTGGTCACAGGCTGTTTTTTTCAATTAGATATAATTAAGAAATGACAAGCCTTTATTTGAGTGTGCTTGCTAATTTATTTTTTTCACTAGAGCCCATATATAAATTAATCCTTTTCTGGATTATAATTAATTGCTGGAGGTCAGTGATTAATCTCTGTGTTCTACAAGATAGACTGCACTTAACTGCACTGAGAGTGGCAGAGGGAGTTTTCCCTGCACTGTTAGCAGCAGGAATTTTCAATGTATGAATGGTACCCAGCTGCTAAGGAGACACAACTCCCATTGACATAGGTTCCTCTGCAAACCTTATTTTCCCAAACTTCCACCAGCCATGAAAAGATGTTTTTTTTCTAGAGAAGGAATTTTGGGAGCAGGTCAGAATTCACAGCCTTTGTTGTACCCTTGTGTTTCCTTCTCTGTCTTCAGGTGGTGCCAGCCCATGAGCCCAAAATGTTTTTCTTCACTTCTGGGTAATTTCCAGTTGCTGTTGTGGGGGATTAACATGTTCATCCAGTGTGAAATGGGAATTCACTCTCTCAGAAAAACCAAATGATTCTGTGGTGTGAACCTGGATTCTGGAAACCATATCTGCTTGAAACACCTGGATCTGTACAATGGAAGTAAATATTATGAGATTCCAGATTTCCAAGAGGATTTTGCACAAATAATGGCAGGATGCAAAGGGCTCTGATGTTTGATAAATTAAAGCATGTAGAGAAATTAAAATACATTAAGCCACACAGACATGAAGTAGAAGTGCACATTTTAATTTTAACTAAGTAGAAATATTATTAAGTCACATAGATATGAAATAGAAGTGTAAGTCTTAGTTTTAAGTAAGTAAGCATCTATTTTAAATGCCTTAAGAGAGTAAAAAGCTCTAAAGTCTAGTTAAAGTTCAAGCAGCCTAAAGCCTGGTTGAAAGTTCAGAAACTTAACCCCAGACATAATGAAAAAATAGAAAAACATTGCTTACATTTGCTAGATAGAGCCATTTACATAGATAGAGCTGTGTGTGTAAATTAGGTGTAAGAATTAACATCACTTTTGTACTTCAGAACTAAGATTCTAATGGGTGTAGAAAGAATGTTTAGGTTTGAGGTTTTAGCTCATTGGATAATTTACATATAAAACCCTCTGTATTGGGGTGAGGGATAATCATCAACACCAAGCAGAAGGAGAAGAAGCAGAAGGAGGAGAAGAAGGGGAAGAAAAAGAAAGAGAAGAAAAAAAAAAAAAAAGAAGAAGAAGGAGGAGAAGAAGAAGGAGAAAGAGGAGAAGAAGGAAAAGGAGAATAAAAAGAAGAAAAAGGACAAGAAAAAGAAGGAGAAGAAAAATAAGAAGGAGGAGAATGTTAAGAAAAAGAAGAAAGGGGAGAAGAAGAGAAAGGAGAAGAAAAAGAAGGAAAAGGAGAAGAAAAATATGAAAAAGAAGAAGAAAAAGGAGAAGAAAAAGGAGAAGAAAAAGAAGGGGAAGAAGAAGAAGGAGAAGAAGAAAAAGAAGAAGGAAAAGAAGGAGGAGAAGAAGAAGAAAAAGGAGAAGAAGAAAAAGGAGAAGGAAAAGAAGGAGAAGAAGAAGAAGAAGAAGAAGAAAAAGGAGAAGAAGAAAATGAAGAAAAAGAAGAAAAAAGAAAAGGAAAAAAAGAAGAAGAAAAAGAAGAAGAAGGGCTGCTGATACATGGATTTTAATATTCTGGACTCTTTGCCTTCAAGACTGATGCATTCATGCAACAAACAACTTTACAGCAACCAACTACTGCTCTTGTCTCTTTAAAGACCCAGACCCATGAATAACTCAACACTCTGATTTGATTTTAAATAGATGGCCATAAATTGCCTTTCTAACCCTTGATTTTTTCTTTTTCAATCTGATACAGTCTTTTACAATTTTTCTCTGAAATAATTAGGATACTTACAGCATTCTTCACAAAAAAAACTTAAAAGCTTTTGCCTATGGTAGCTGCTGCCTACTTCTAGTGTTTGAATGTGTAATAAAGTCCATTTTTAAAGTGCAAATATCACCCCCAAATGTTGCCACCCCTTTAGCTTGGTGGTGTAAATTTTAATGCCTGTTTCAGGGATACAGAAGTTTCTGCTTTGCAAGGAGTGCTCTGGAATTCCAAAAACCCAAAAGGCACACGCTGCACCACTCCTGCAAACACTGCAGGAGGTGTGGATTAAGCAATGCCTTTTGTTTAGAAATAGGAACTCAATGAAAATATGCATTGTGGTGCTGCCAAAAAAAATTAAAAAATTAAAATGGATGTTGACAATGCAAACAGAGCAGAGCTCAGCAGCTCATAACCACACCTCAGCCTGGGAGGGCTCACTGCTCTCAGGGCAGGTCTGAATTACAAGTTTTGACCTCACAAACTGCTTTTCCAAGGTGATAAAAAACCTCCTTACTCCCTGAGCATGGGAAGTAAAGAGTGTGAAGTTTGCAGGTCCATGCACCAGGAATCCCCCTGGAATTGCACCTGAAAGCCTTCCCAGAGCACAGCTGGATAAACACACACTCTCAGATGTTCCAGTCAAAGGGGGAGGGAAAGCAGCTCATGAATGGCAGGAGAGATTCAGGTTTACTCCATGAGTAACCAGCTTCTAATAGAGGAAAAAAAATTAATGTTTCCTTTCTCTTTGGGGTTTTCTCTCCTTTTTTAGCTCCCAGTTATGTTGTGAATAACAAAACAGACCCCCAAGAAAATCATTCTGCCTCTGCTTTTCTCTCACTGTTCCAACAAATTGCATTTCCTAAACAAATACTCTTTAGGATTTTAAGCACTGAGAGATAAATAACATTACTCTCTATTAAAAACAGGATTGTTTTTTCATAAAGGGAATAAGAAAAAAAAAAATCTCCAAGGAAATATTCCTCCAGCAAATATTTCTGCTGTCTGAAATCTGTCACTGCCATAATTCATCCCATGCTCTGGGTAATACACATGACTGTACTAGAAATGAGCATTTAATTAGTGTTTAATACAAATACCAACCAGCCCCTGTGCTAATAACTAAAGTTGGGGGTTGTAAATGTTTGTCAGGTAAATACCATGGAATTCTGAGGCTCCATCTGACCTCAGGCATGGAAAATGAGTGTGGTGAATCTGCTGGCTCCATCACCCAGTGAGAGATCAATTGATGGCACCACAGTGCTGGCAGAAGGGTCAAGGAAAGGCCATAAACAGGTTTGGAGGGGAACAAGCCTCAGGCACAGCAGGGACAAAGCTCAGCAGATTTTTTTAGGCAGTTAAAAGTCACAAAAAGGGGTTTCACATAACCACGGAGTCAATTTTATTGGAAATATTCTGGAAACTTGTTTTTTTGCAATAGCTTTGGGTCTGTGCTTTCCACCAGGGATCTGGAGACTTTTCCTCCCAGTGGGTTCCAGGGAATTCTGCAATCATCACTGGACCCAGTGCAGGCAGGAATGGGAGCCAGGATCCCACTGTGGATCCCCCTCAGTTCTGAACTGAGCTGCAATGGAGAGAGCAGCTCTGGAGTAAAATAAACTTTTGTTTTCAGATTTTTAGCAGGCACTAAAAATAAATTGCTGGAGCTAAGTCTCCCCATTCCAGGGGTGAGACAACCTGGATTCAGTAACCAGGAGGCTGCTGTACCACTGGTGTAATGAATTTATACAATTATTTATACATATATACACTAATTTTGATGCAAAGAGCTCAAATAAGCTTTGGTAGAGACCTGAAGCTGAATTTACAGGAAATTTTCACTGTGATTTCATGGACTCCAGCATTCCCCAGCTCCCTGTGCCTGATTCCCAGTGCTTCTGCAAATCTCCATCCACATCAGCTGCTCACTGGGAAGGACAGCCAAGGCAGACACCCAGGGGGTGTTTCTCACTGCCATGGGATTGGCAATCTGAATTAAAGTGAATTTAAGGGTGAAACATCTCAGTGGTGAGGGATGGTTGAAGATGAATCTTGGGAAGAACCCTAACTCAGCTCAAGGCCAGCAAACAAAAAAAGCTGATTTTTGCTTCTTAAGACATCTTTGTGTCTTAGGGCACTGGTCAGCACCTGCCTGTGGGAACAGCTGAACTTTCCTGTGTTGGCTGGTTGAACCACTCAAATAAATCAATAGTCTGGATCCCAACAGGAAATAAAGAAATTTATTCCCAGGAATGCTTTATTCCCAGGTGAACTTGGCAATTTATGCTGATCATCTTCACCAAGTCTAAAACCAGGAACAGAATTAGTAGGAAAGAAAAGAGAGAAGTCCCCTGGCTGCAGAGGAAACATTTCAACCACTGCAGTGAGACCTGGCCCTGCCCAAATCTCTGCATGATCTGAGCTACAGATGCAGCCCAGATTTACTGCTGGGCATGAAACTCCATCTAGAAGCTGTAAGGAAAATTTGCCACCTCAGAATGGATACCAAAATGGCTCTGAGTGTGCTGAATAAAAAAAAAAAAAAAAAAAAAAAAAAAAAAAAATTAAAAAAGTAGTGGAATTTTAGTTTAGTTTAGTTTAGTTTAGGAATTTTGATAATTTCTAGGACAGGCTTCAAACACAAAAATGCAAAGCTTTTGGTTTTAATTTTTATTTTTTTACTGCATGAAGTATAAAAAATAAATAAAAAAGGAATCCCAGTCTTTCTTGTCCAGAATTAGGGGAGTGCAGAAAACTGGGGCTGTTTGTGTCAGCCACCATATGTAATACAGGCAATTTGTGGGTAACTTCCATGCAATAAATAATTTTCTTGGATAAACATACACATCTTGAAAGATCCTTTATAACCAGCAAAGCTGTCAGATGATTTTTCTCTGCAGTATTGTAATTTGTAATCCATTCATTTTATGTAGCATCTCTGATCCTGCCTGCTGTGATTACTCCTCTGCATATCAGCTCTTGTTTTAATTTGAGTTTCAAGGGAGAATCTATTAACAAACCACCCTTAAATCTCAGTGTTGATAAGGCACATTCTTCGAGGTTTTTTCACTCTCTTCCTTTGCCTGATAAGGATTTTTTTAGCATTAATTGATTATTTTCTCATCTCAGTGTATCCAATTTAATACTTGTTCAAGTAAATGTTGTTTGCTTTGAGAACATTGGCATTTACAGGTCCCTTCAGTAAAGGAGAAAGAAAAAAATCATCATTCCAGAAATTGGTGTTCATCCCTTGAGATCTGGGTGCTCAAGCCAGTTTTGGCTGGGTCCAGAATTACTGAATGAAATTCAGACTCAGTTTATTTGGGATGAGTATCCAGAATTCTGGAATGTGTGTGATGTTTGTGACTCTGCTGCAATCCACCAGATTTAGAAAATCTTACTCTAGGTCTACATGTCTGTTTTCCACCTTCTGATTTAAGGATGTGCAGGCCCACCCACAGCTTCAAATTACTTTGGGGTTGAGAGAAATGGCAGATGTGTAAATCTAATTAAACCAAATCAATTTTTGATGAAGTGACTGGTACTGTACGCACATACTAATTACTGCCTTTTGACGTAAGACTAATTAAGAAAGCTCTTAAAATTCCCTAATAGTAACCTGACAACTTATTTCTCTTGATTTTTAACAAAAGACAGTTACTTTGGTTTTTTTTGGTGTCTCTCCTTCAGCAGTCTTTCTCCATCTCTTTTAGGAGTAATAAGCAAAGAAGAAACAGAAAAAAAAAATAACTGAGTTCTCCCAAGATATAACTCAGGTCTCTTCTCCCAGGTAAAAAATGATAGAAGCAGAGGAAAGATTCTCAAGTTTTCACCAGGAAAGGTTTAGATTGGATGTTGGGAAAAATTTCTTCACTGTTAGGATGGTCAGAAATTGGAACAGCTGGTGCAGGGCAGTGGTGGAATCACCATCCCTGGAAGTGTTTGAAAACCTGTGGGTGTGGAGGATTTTTCTACACAAAAAGGAACAGACCCCTTTGGGAGGCTAATGAGAAATATGTCCATGATTTTCCCCTTTACACCTCTTGGAATAAACACCCAAGTCCTAATGCCTGGGTCTGACTTGCCACAGGGCCAAGAAGATCATGTTGATGGATTTTTCTTTTTGCAAAATTGCAGGAAGAAAAGATCCTCAGTTTGTTTTTTTTTAATTTTATGTAAGGTCCAACACAACCCTGATCAGAGCTGGGCTCAGTCTGAAATCCTCTCTAAGCCCCTTTTCAAAATTTGTATCTTCACTTTTAAAACTCTCAGAATCATTTGGGTTGTAAAAGATCTCTCAGATCATCGAGTCCAAGCTGTCCCTGATCCCCATTTTATCCCCAGCCCAGAGCACTGAGTGCCACCTCCAGGGATGGGGAGTCCAAACCTCCCTGGGCAGCTCTTTCCAATGCTTCACAACCCTTTCTGCTGAAATTCCTGCTGAAAGGACACTGGGGATAAATGTGACTCAATATACACATTAATAGCATGTACTTTTTATTCTTCTCTCACATCCCAAATTTTCATTATTAACTTGTTCACATGAAGGTGTCCCCTAATTTAATGACACATTAATGATGTCACTTCATGTAGAGATGATATCTATTAATTTTTAGGAGGTTTAAAAGAGCCTTACCCTTTTTCTGCAGCAGCAGCTGGGGAGCAGCTAAATTCAATACATGGTTAACATCCTGCATCAACCTTTTAAATCCTTACCAATGGCTGGATCAATTCTTATTAGCAAACTTTGTAGGGCAGGTCTCGCTGGCCATGGAGTTCAATCAGAAGATTAGCATCTAGAATTCACAGAGAGCTCTTGGTTTACTCAGTAAATTGAACAATCCATCACACTGCTGAACTCAGGCCCAGTGGGCATTAGAAAGACCCTGTGGCAATTTGCACAGAGTTCAGTGACACAGATCTGCATTGTCCCTAAATAAATGAAGGTTCAGCTTGCAATTAAATATTTCAGAGGCTTGCCTGTGATCATCCTCCTCTTTGTTGTGCATTTGCCCCTGTTGTTTCTAAGCCCTTTATCCTTTACTGTGGTCCATGGTCCCCACATTGTTTCCAGTGTCACCCAGGAGTTTCTGTTTCCTGTTCCACACTTCAACACTTAAAATGGGGCAATTAAATTCTGTTTTGTTCAAGGGACAGCTAAGAAGTGGTTCAGGTTGGAAGGGAAATTCAAGACCATCTAATTTGATGGGCAGGGACATTTTCCACTATCCCAGGTTACTCCAAGCTCCATCCAGCCTGACCTTGGACATTTCCAGGGATCCAGGGGCAGCCACAGCTGCTCTGGGCATCTGTGCCAGGGTCTCCCCACCCTCTCAGGGAACAATTTCTTCCTAATAGCTCATCTCAACCTTCCTCTATGTGTTTGAAGCCATTCACCCTGGTCCTGTCCCTCCATGCCCATGCAAAAATTCCCCGTGGGATGTTGAAGATTCCATTGCTCAAAGTGTTTTTCATTTATATTTATCTCAAATTAAAAGTATAACATGGAATGGGCACATCAGAGGGGTTTTTTTCACCTTTCCTCTCCATCTTTCAATGGTCTTTTACTGTCAGACTGCTGAACTAAAGGCCCCAGTGCTGCTCTGTTTCTCTCCATGGAGAACTGCACATTTCTTTCTTTCTGAAATCACCTTACCAGGTAATAATCTGAGAATGACATCACTTTAGGAGCACCTTAATGGACAGACATTACTTATATTCAAAACAATGTGAGAATTTTAACAAATCAGGGTTTTGATATTTGAGCACCAAGATTATTAATGGGAATTTTGAGAGCATGAGATTGTTTTCTGGAATAAATACATGGATACAGCTTGAGAAATTCCTGCCTCTGGTAGGAAATGGCACGGTTTATGAACAGAAACATGACCAAGGCCAGATTGAGCAGGAAAACTGGATTAATGAAGGAGAAGCATTTGATCTCATCAGTGTTCTCAGAAGTAGCCACATTTTCCAGACCATAAAGCAACACCAAATGTCAAAAAGCTTCTCAACAGTGACTCACCTGCCCTTTTCCCTGCATCCTGCACAGCTGACATGTGTTTAAAGTTAGTGGGAACTGCCCTTTGGGGAATTATCTCTACTTGAGCTCTAAATACATTTTTCTGAAGTGTTCAGCAGAGAGAAACACAAGGAGGGCAAAATCAAAAATCTATCAGCAAGCAAGAGATAAAGATCAAAGCTTGTCCTCCAGGAGCAGATGTCACAGCTTCCACACCCACCCAGCCACCAGGACTTACTGCCCAGGCAGCTCTCAGCATGAATCTGAGAGGATTCAGCTCTTTTCAAGAGCTCTGGGAACAGGGAACAAGAAAGGGAGCAAACAGCATTTTTCTCTCCCAGGAGATCTGTTGGTAACCTCTTAAACAAGGCACAGGTAGAACAGTTTTTTTGGGAACTCCAGGGTTTTCCTTGGGACTCAGGATGGTTGCAGGGCCTCACCTGGGCTTGGGATTCCCAATTTTAAGCTCTCCCTGAAGGCCCAGAGATGCCAGTGCTGCTTCTCACTCTCATCAGCAAAGTGAAATATTCAGAAGGTTTTCAGTCAGTGTCACTAGACTGGATTTGGGTGTGGGGACAATTCCATGGTTAAAAGACAGATGTGCAGAGCTGTTTTCATGAATACTGATCAGCTGCAGGAGACAAGAGAGTACAAAATGACCTAAGAGAAGCCCAGGCACTTCTGGAGACCAAGCAGGACACGTTTTTTTGGGAAAACACTCTGTCCATTCTTTTCACTGCTGCTGCCACAGCTGATGCATGTCCCTGCCTCTGCAGAGCATCATTCCCCTGCCAGCTCCAAGTGTGTGTTCTGAGTCACTGTGTTCCTCTCCTGCTCTAATTGCACTTTTCCCTGGGGAATTTTTACAAAGCTTATTGCAATAGAGAGGTGTCAGTGCTGAGGTACACTTGAACAAATAATCAAAGGCAAAAGTCCTGTTTGGAAACTTAACCCTTCCCTGGGATTCAAGAGAGAGAGAAAAGTGACTCCAAAATGATGAGCAGAGTTCTTAGGAGTTTCTTCACATTTCTTTTTGGTCCCTAAGAGAAGGACACTTGCTGAGCAGGATTCAAATCTATCAGGAGGGTCAGAAGAATGGAGAGCTTTTACAGAGGACTTTTCACCATGTTCTGAAATAAAACCTTTAGTTTTATTTTGGGCAGTCATACAAGGACTGATTCTATTCCATTATTTGATCAACTACCTCTAGGTGAAAGTATGTCCCAAAAATCACCTTATTCCAGGATCACTATTTGTTTTATGGACAATTTATTCCTGCTGCTGCCAGCCAAAAACCTACATGTTCCAAGAGATCTCTGTCCTGTGAGACTGCAGAGCTCAGTTCCTGTTCCCTGATCAGGATCAATACACATTCCATGACTTTCCAAGGAAACAAAGGTGACATGAAAATTAAATCAGTTGGTTTAGCCTCTCCCATGCCAACTCCAACAATCCTTTTGGCCTCAGCTATTTGAAACGGATGGAGTTTCATATGAGATTGACTTAAAAATGTTTTCAGATGATTCTAATAGTGCAGAGTTTGGAATAGAGGCTGATTTGAAGCTCCACTCAGATCCATCACGCTGAACAACTGCTGGGGAAACTGAGCAAATGAAACATTTAGAAGGCAACTCTGAGCTCAAAAAAAAAAAAAAAAAAAAAAAAAAAAAAAAAAAAAAAAGGCAGGAAAACTTTTGGTTTTGAAAACCTCAAGCAATACAAACATGGAGTCCTGGATGCACCAAAGAAGCCACACTTTAGTCTGGATTCCTCCAGTTATTTGGGATTATTGACAGGAAAGGGAAGAGAAGAACAACTGACACAGCAAGCAACTCTTATCTCTAGCACTGTTCATCTCTCCCAGACAGTGAAACTATTTATTTATTTCTTTGTCCCATATTATTGTCTCCAATTTTGTTTTCCAGGGCTCACCACTGGTGTTTTACAGAATACATACAGACTTTTTAATATAAGCAGCTACCAACACAATCACTATAATAGTATAATTGTTGTAATAAACAAAACCCTATTTATTTTCATTTATTTTTGACAAATTTTCAAAAGTTTTGGGTTTTGGTACTCTGGCAGAGGTCAGAATAAATACCAACATGACACATATTTCAACATGAGCTCCCTCAGATAAAAACAGAGTGATTCACTCAATGATCAGTTTTTTAATGATTTAGATGGGCCATTCATTATTTATTTAGTATTTTGAAACATTCTGTGCAATGTTCCTGGAGTATGTTGGAAACAAAAGCCAATGTTTCTTTGGAGTGAAGTCATGGTGAGTTGCAGTTGATGGCTCCACAGAAAAGGAGCTACAAAATAGACACATAAAATAATTTTGAAGTAGTTGATAGAAAGGAAAGAGCTGAAATAATTTGTTTGCCAGCAGAAAAAGAATTTGCCTGCAGGTAGGAGTGGAGGAAGAGATTCCCTTGGTTCCCAGCCAGCATTTTTTCCCCATCTGAACAAGCCAATCCTACCTGAGGTCATGGTTTAACCCCAGCTGGCAGCTCAGCCCCACTGCAGCCTCTCCCCCAAACCCCTCCAGAGGGATGGGGGGCAGAACTGGAAGGGTAAAAGTGAGAAAACTCATTTGTTGAAATGGAGACTGTTAAATAGGTGAAGGAGAAGCCACACACACAACAAAACAAATCAAGGAATTAATTTATGGCTTCCCATGGGCAGGCAGGTGTTCAGCCCTCCCCAGGAAAACAGGGATCCATCAGGACTGATGGTTACTTGGGAATAAAAATAGCATCCCTCAAAAACCACCAAGTTCCTTCTTCTCTTTTCCACTCAGCATGATCCCATGTGGGCTGTGATTCTACAGGACTGGAGGGGACCTTCACTATTGTCCTGGTTTGGAGGACAGGTGTCTGCCAATAAAGGCAGAAGCTTCTCTTTGAAATGGAGAATGTAAACCCCCTCCCTCCAAATTATTATTATAATTTTGAAATTAAGGGACTCTCAGGCAAAGATGTGGGAATTAGGAATAACAGTTCTTTACTAGGAAAATTAAAATAGAAATGCAGTATTACAAAGAACAATCCCAGCCCTGCCAGAGTCAGAATCCAAGCTGACACCCGTCAGTCAGTCAGGGTGTTGGCACAGTCCCATTCAATGGTGGCTGCATCCTCCTGCAGGGGCAGATGTGGTTCAGCTGGAGCAGTGCTCCTGGAGAAGGTGCAGTTTCCTCTGAAGCTCCAGGGATGATGTGGAAAGGTCTGGCTTTCCTCTGGAATCCAGTGGAAAGAAGGTTCCTTGGTGTCCAAAATCTCAGTTTTTATCTGGGTAGGAAAGGCTTGGCTGCTCCCCTGGCTGGAGCATCTCCCAGTGGGATGATGGAATTTTATCAGTCATGCCCTGGGACTCAGTGGCCATGAACAGGAGATATCTCCTGGAGGGAGGATGGGCTGTGGGAAGATAAAGATGATTGCCCAGCTGGTTTAAAGATGGCCCATGAGCAGATAATGTGTGCCAGGAGATCAGGGTCACTGCCCCAGCTGGGTTAACAGATGGGAACAGAATTCACATTTCTGGTCACATCCTGTATTGCAACCCAAGACAGTATTCAAGGCAAGCAGGTGGGATATAAGGAAGACCTAAATTCTCCTTGAATGGAACACAGAGACCAGAAAAAGTATTACAGGACATCTCAACTAAGCTGTTACCACCAGTTCTATCCAATGTGGATCTGAATCTCTCATCCAGGAAGAAAGGACTGGTTATTCTCAACTGAAATTTTCACAAGTTGCAGACCTAAGAAAGCAAAGAGTTAACATTTTTTTAGCAATATTAAGCGTTATTTGAATTTCTCCTATGAAACAAATAAAAAACCTCAGAGTAGAAAATTATGTCTAAGAAAAATTCTCATTACCTTGTGGAAGTGGCATTCATAGAGTAACTGTCAATTTTTGCTCCTGATTCAGACTCAATCCAAAATTTCTTTGTTGATTTCTATTTCTCTGGGATAATTTGTTTGGTTCATTTAAGATTGGGCAAAATAAAGCCTTTTCCTTTTTTTTGTCTGCCTTGTAGAGCCCAGAAAACAAACTCAAATCATGTTCATTGTGTTCTTCTGGAGACTGAAATTCTGACAGAAGGAGATGGTGAGAAATTTATGTTCTGCTTGATGAATAGCCCTGGTCAAATGTATCCTTCTTCCAAAGGAAACTGATTTTGAGTTGATTAAACCAAGTGATTTTGAGTTGATTAAACCAGGTGATTTTGATGTTTTTACACCTTTTGCAAGCATGTGGGGGTTGTGGGGGGGATATTTGGAGAACATTCTCATTCAGGGTTTTAAGAGGAAGTTTGAAATTGCTGCTGGAGCCCCAGTCCTGCCCCTACCACCCCAGACCACACACCTGAGGAAAATGCACCCCAGAGGTGTCCAAGGCCAGGCTGGACAGGACTTGGAACAACCTGGGATATGGAAGGTGTCCCTGCCCATGGCAGGGTGGAACTGGATTATCTTTAAGGTTCTTCCCAATCCAAACCATTCTATGATTTTAGGAAAAGGGTTTGGTGCACAAAATTAAAATTATTAAATATCAAAGCCACACTGGGAGCATCTCTCTAGGCTTTTTGAGAATGGTTACAGGTAGTAGGTGAAGTAATATTTGCATACCACAGTTTTCCTGTAAATTCACAGGTTGCATGGAATCCCCCCATAAGGTGGGAGTGTGTCTTATCTTTTTGTTCATGCACAGCACCAGTGGACAGCAGCTGGTGCCAGGGAAAGGAATTCAGAGAGAAACCTCATCCATGTGATGTGAGAGGTGCAGACAATTCCTGTTCTTTTGGGAGGGGGAAAGGGAAGTTTAGCAATTGCCAGGTGCATCCACTCCAGGTGGGAACAGCTGTGTTCCCACTGAGGTTTTGGTCTGGGTGTCCTTGATCTCTGACAAGCTGAGGGAAGCTGCATGCAGCTCATGGCAGAGCTTGGGAAAGGATTAGACCCAACATGTGATGAAACAGCTGCAGGAATGTTGGACTGTCTCTAGCTGCTGTGTCTCCATGGAGATCCAGCTCCCCACCTCTCCCACCTGCACAAGGTTTTCCAAGTATCATGATTTAAGATTTAATGATTGAAACATTTTGTGTGAGTTTTAGGCACAGGGAGAGCTGTATTTTGTGAGCACTGGCCCTGTGAGCTTTTCAGAGTGTGGGCTGCAGGATTTAGCATCCTTGCCACCCATCTCAGCTCCTCCTCATCCTCCCAGAGCTCACTCTCCCCGTTTGTGCCCAGCTGTGGGCAGGAGGCACAGCTGCAGAATGGGGAATGCACCACGGGGCTGACTCTGCTCCAAACCACCACATTTACTCTCTGAGAAAAATTATTTATGATATTTGAATATTATGTAAAGAGGACAAATTTTGGAGACTGTGGCCATGCCTGGTGTTTGTGATTCCCTGGGCAGAGAGGGTCAGGTCTGGGTCAGGTCACTGCTCATGGGTATCCAGCTGAGGACACACCAGTGCAGAGGTGAAACCCCTTAAAATGCCCCAATCAATTATTTTAAAGATGCTGAGACACATTTACAAGTTGAAAAGCCCCTTCCAGCTCCTCTTCCAGTGTCACAATGCATGGCACACTCCTAGCTGGGTTGAAGTGGCAGGAGCAGGAGCTGCATTCCCTCTAAAGGCACAAACCCAGCTGCTCTCCAGACACTGAAGGGAGGCAATAAACCCCATCTGATTAAAGTCTGAGTCGTGTTTGGCTAAATCATAACGTCCAGGAGCCTTCCTTATCTTGCTCTTACAAACATCACGGGGTGGTAAATACAGCACAGCCTCTGGCAGGTTGTTTAACAGCCCTCAGGTGCAATTACTCAGGGCAGTGGTGAGGCTGGATCTGTTATTTTTGTTCTGCTCACAGTCGTTTGTTCCTGCTGTGCATATCCCAACTTTTGTAAAAAAGAACTTGGCACTGAGTTTTACCTCCCTCTGGAGACAGACAACCACCATCCCTGGAGGTGTCCAAAGCCAGGCTGGACAAGGGACAGTGGAGTGTCCCTGCCCATGATTAGACTTGGAATGAGATGATCTGTACCATCTTTTCAAAATCAAACCATTCAATGACTCCATGATCATTCAATGATTCTATGGTCATTGGAAATATTTGTGTCATGTCAGAGAAGCAAAACAATTAATTTTTAATAAATTTCCTTATCCTCTTCCTATTAAATGATACTTCTTGTCCTATTTCTAAAGTGTTACTATGCAGGAGAAATGGTATTTTAGCATGGTGAGATTTAATAGTAAGTTTTAAGTTCTTCCTTTTGGGTTTCTGCCTCCTCTTATTTTAGCCAATACAATTTCTGTGCAACTGTAAATGAAATTAAGATAAGCCAGTCTGGGGCTTTGTTTCCAAAGTCTTTGACCTTACATGGCATTTCAGTGCTGCTTTCAGTCTTGGGCAGGGGACCAGAATCATATCACAGAATGGCTGGGGTTGGAAGGGTCCCTACAGATTATTTTCTTCCAGTCTTCAGGGAGTGGCACTTAATTCCCAGTTCCCATTCAAAACATGTTGAAGAAAGTTTTTCCCAAGGCTGTTGCTAATGTAAAGAAGATGATGAATGTTGAACCAAACAAGGGACTGAAGTGAAAATGTCATTTCCTGAAGGCAGCATAAGATACCCATGCAGGGTGTCCTTGTCCTTGAAAGCACAAGTGGCTGCCACTAAGAGAGTTCACTGTTCTGAACTTCCTTTCCTTTACTCATTTTAGAGAGACAGAAGAAGAATCTCTAATTCAATGACTCATTCAGTTTTGCCAATTAAAAAAAAAAAAAAAAGAAAAAGAAAGAAAACCTGTGGCACTGATTTAAGTATCCAGAGTATCCAGAGATAAAGGAAAGGAGGAAGAAAGGAATTTCTTTATCTTGCCTTAGGAGCACCAGCTCAGAGCATGATCTGGTGTCTCAGTGTTCATCATCAGCAGCCACCTTGCAGTGTGATCCAGGGAATCACTGAGTCACAGAATGGTTTGGGTTGGAAGAGACCTTAAAGCTCATCCAGTTCCACCCCTGCCACAGCAGGGACACCTTCCACCATCCCAGGCTGCTCCAAACCCCAATATCCAACCTGGCCTTGGACACTTCCAGGGATCCAGGGGCAGCCACAGCTGCTCTGGGAATTCTGGAATTCTGGAATTCCAACCCCTCAGCACCATCACAGGAGGAATTCCTCCCCAGTATCCCATCTACATTTATCCTCTATCACTTTAAGGCCATTCCCCCTTGTCCTGCCACTATCTGTGCTTGGAAAAATTCCTTTTTCCTCTCCTTGCAGGCTCCTTTCTCACAGATCTTCATCCTTCAAAGCAACACAACATTTTTAACTTTCCACACTCTCATATGAGTCTTTTCAGGAGCTCAGTGTTTCGATGGATAGAAATTTTCTTCCCAGTTCCAGCTGATGCTCAAGTGTTTCTCAGCCCTCACTCCCTCTGGCTGGAGCAGTTTTCTTTTTTCTTTTAAAGTTCTCCCTGATCACAATTTTACCTTTTTACAGGAAAAAAATTGTTTAATTTTTTTTTCTCTTCTTTTGCATTCTCTGTCACTCTTCCTGCTCTAAACTGAAAACCACAAAGATGAAAATATGTTGAGCTTTATTCATTTTCAGCAGCTAAAACTTTTTTTTTTTTTTAACAATCACCAAATATTAAAAATATGCTCCCTCAGCAAAAACCTGGCATAGTTTTAGGGACTGGCTGCAACTTTAAAGAGCTACAGAAAGCAAACAACAAAAATGTATCTTCTTTTCTCTCTTCTTCTTCACATTAATAAAATATGATTTCTATATTATTTGCCCGAGTTAAACGAGGTTCATTCAACTGCAAAATGCTGAGTATTCAATTTCCAGGCCTTGAGAGCAGTGCAGACAAATAATCACATGTCTTAGTCCAAAGTCAACTGAAGCCTTTAAGGAAAAAAAAAGTACTAAATTCTGTCCAAATTGCAAACTTTTTTTCATTTGGTCTTTTTTCCATTAAAAAGGGTCTTCATTTCTTATCCAGGTTGTGTTTTCCCAATAAAAATATTCATTTATTCAAAGATTATTATATACAAGACTTTTTAATTGTGTGTAACAAAGCCAATTCTCCTGGAACACCAAAACAATGCCATGCTGATATTTGCTTTAATGAAATGCAGCCTGTACTGCTCACACTAAAAGTGAATGATTAAACCAAATGTGACAAAAATCTAATTATTAAAATCTTGACTATGTTTCCAAACCTAAATATGCCTCTCTCTCACATTCCTTCACAACTTATAAATCTATTGTTAAAAAGATTCTGATCAGTTTGTCTGCTGACTGGGAAATCTCTATTACTTTTATAATTATTATTTATATTGGCTTCCAAGTCATTGTCTTCTCTTTTGTTTTTGATATTTTTTCCATTTTCTCTTTATGGTAATTACTTTTTTTTCCTCCCATGTTTCCCACACTTGTGGTAAATATTGAATATTCTTTGCCTAAGGGGTAAAAAGACACGTTCAAATTAAACTGACATTAAAAAAAAACAAGGGCTCCCTTGCAGTCCTCGTGGCAAAGACAATAAAATAAGGAAATTACTTGGTATAAATAAGGCTAAATAAAATTATGGCTTAGCCTAACCCTCTGAAAGAGCAATAAAGAAGGGAAGGGAAAGAAAGGACCAAGGAAATTCAAAAGGGTAAAAGGAATGAAATTATGTGAAATCCCATTATCAAGCCTTGAGTGGAATTGATGTTTGAGACAGCTTTGAAAAGTGTATTTGGGGAAAAGCAAAAAAAAAAAAAAAAAAAAAAAATAAAAAAAAAATAAAAATAGAGAAACAGCAGAAAATATTCAAGAGGATGCTGAGTCCTTTTCTAGTGTGGTTTTGGTATTTTCCATCCAGAGTTTTACAGATATATTTTTTCAAACTTCCTGTTTTCTCCACCATAAGAAAAAAAACTCATTATTAATAATGAAACTATTAAAATAGTGAAAAAATTTATGAATATAAATATGAGAGTGAGAGAAAAGTATTGTGAGACCAGCAGCACAACGACATGAGCCACAAAAGTCTCCTGGTTGTAAATAAAAAATAGAAAAGGACTTAAACCACCCCAAAATTTAACCTCCAGAAAAGCCCAGCAAGCAGAAAAGCAGTGAAAAAACTGAGATTTGTACCCTGAGGTGGGGGATGGTGCTGTCCTCAGGGGCTCTTTTTGCCAACAGGTGCCACCTCATCCTCTCAAAGGGAAAAGAGAATTTCATAGTGATCTCATTTTAAAAGACTGGTTTTTTTCAGTGTGAATTTTGGGGTATGCTCACATATTATAACAAATATACTCCAAATCCTAAAAGCACTTTCTGACATTTTGATTACTTTCTTGAACAACTCATCTGGTTCAGTCTTTCTGGCTTCATAATGGAAAATAAGTGGAAAAAAAAAAAAAAATCTTGATATAAATCCTACAAAATTAGGGGCTCTGCAAAGATGTTTCCAAGGCAGCAGTAACACAAATAATTTTCAGAAATTGTTGAGAGGTTTCAATTTTATCTTTTTTTTTTTATTTATTTTTTTTAAATCACTTAACAAAACTAATGGGAAAAAATAATTGTGTGAACAGTTCAATCTAGCAATGAATTGATTCTACATTTAATCCTTTTAAATTGACCATCCCTCCCATTCATCTGTTTACATTTCATTCCACAGATGACAAATCTTTATTGCTATAAATTCATTGCCTGCCATTCTTCTACTAATTTCTTTTTTCTGTTCATTCACTGCTTAATGATATGACTTAAATGTAGTTTGCAAAAGTTCTGATGCCTCCTAAATGATGCTTTTTTGGGCAAAACTGGAGATGCTTTGATGTCAGGTAAGTACCTGCTGTTAATGACATTGCAGCCTTAGACACAGTGCAAAAAAAAAATAATACAAAAATAAATATTAGAAAGAATACAGATTCCATGTGAGCCAGGCAGCTTGAGGACAGGAAATATTAATCAGGTTACTCTTACCTGACTGAATGAACCCTCCTAGGGCAAATATTTGAGTGGTCATTCTTAATTGGTTTATATGTAAAAAAAAAAAAAAAAATTATTCAGAGTTTTCAGAATCTTTAGGATACTTAAACAAGTCATCCCAAATATCCCAGGAACCACGTGTAAGAATTGACATGCAAAGGTTCACACCCTTCAGTTCTGTTGTGTAGAAGATGGCACAGATGTGCTTCAGAATATTCACCTGAGGATCAAATGATTTTTTTGTGGAGTCCATAATTTCCACACCTGCTCTAAACCTGCCTGATTTTCTACCCCATGAGCAGCCAGCTTTAGCTTTACTTGTAATTTATTTCTCCACAGACTGAGGTGCAATAGTTATAATTTATCTAGAATGGCTCTTCTTTCTTCTGCATGACAAAACCTGATCTTCTCTCAAAACTCTCCCAAAAAATAAGTTCATAAAAGTGACCAAGAGTTTTGCCCCTTTTTTTGGGATGTGGGGCTGTAAACACTGTGTTTTTGATAACAGCTGTACAAATTGTACCAATCAGGAAAAACATTTCCATCACCTCTTCCAGGGGCTCAAACCTGAGATATTGATGGAGTTCCTCTCCTTTCTGTCTGTGGGAACCCAAACTCTCCCAAGGAAACTGTGTGTCCTCAGCTGGCATTTGCTCCATTACTTCTTTAGAAATACAAAGGCATAAGTGAATAAATAATTCATGCTTTTTAGTCTTTTTTATCTGCATGCCAGGAATATGATGATGTTTTTCCAGGTCAGTTCTAAGGAAGAATTTCAGGCGTATTTTTGTAATTCTCAGCTTACACCAACCAGCAGCAAAGCCCTTTATAAAAGAGCCTGAAAAGTCAAATCTGACTTTAATAACCCAGAGCTCAGGTCGTTCCATCATCCAGGAACAGAGAGGAAGGAAGGCTCCTTGGTGGAGATTCAGCTCGAAATTCAGGTGTTTACATTTAGGCAGTAGATGCAGATATCTCCATGTGAGTGAGGCATTTATAATCTCATGACAGTAATTAAAACCCCAGTCAATATAATTAGTGGAGCTTACAGAGTGATGCAATAAACAAACACGTTGGGACTTTGAAATGAGCTCAGTAATTTCTCAGGATCTATTGGTGCTACTGACATTCTGTATTGAGCATTTATTGCATAGTTCATTGGTATCAACATGATTTAATGTAAATATATAAACATATAAAAATATTTTTATAAAAATATATAAATATAAAATACATAATATATAAATATAAAAATATATAAATATATAAATATATAAATGCATAAAATATATAAATATACATGCATGTGTTTATATTGATATTGATATACCAGTATAAATAAACTTATCTTCTTATCAATATAACCAGACTTAAAAATTATAAACACAGCAATTCAATTGTGTTATCTACAATACAAATTTTAATAGGGTCATTTGAAATGCCTTAAGGTGTTTGAAGCATCCAGAAGAGCTGAGGGCTGGAGCCAGCTGGGATGCTCAGGGATTTCTGTAATGGCATTGGATGTCCAGAGTGCTCCAAGCTCAGTCCAACCTGGCCACAGCTTCTCTGGACAAATCAGAATAATTGGCTTTTCACAAGCAAAATTAATTTGTAATTTTCCAACTAAAGTTGGAAAAGATTTTCTAAATATTTTATCTTTTTTTTTTTTTTTAAAGAAACTGCAGTACCCCAATGCAGAAATAATTTTGTTGGTGTCATTTTACTCCTGTAGGCTTCACAGAAACCAGGAGAAAAAAAAAAAAAAAAAAAAAAAAAAAAAAAAAGAGAGAAAAAGGAAAATTTGGGGGAATGTGTGAGGAAAAACCCAGCAGTGTTGAGACAAACACCATCCTTACTATTCAGGGCATGCCTCATGCCCAGGTCCTTTCTCAGGAAGTTTACAAATGCTCCCTGCTCTGCAGAAATGACCTTTACATGCCATCAGAAAAGAGTTACTGCAAAGAATACATGACACCAAATACATCCCCCAAAAGCAAATGCCACCTCCTCATGTAAATGTCAGCAGGAAAATCTTTTGGCAGGAATTCTGATGGGCAAAGTGGAGCCCTGGAGCACCAGCACAAGTTCCAGGAGTTCAAGCCATGTTCATTTATTTTTTAAAGACTCCAAGTGTTTCTTTTGTCTTGTTTGGATTTTTTCTGGGAGTCTCAATGATTGACAGTCCCTAATTAGCAAAGGAAACTTTGAAAATAACAAGCTCTGCAGGAAAGACAAAGTTAACATTTATATTTCAGGGTAAATTAAATAATCTGAGACGACTTTCTACTTTTATCCCTGTTTTATATATTTGCAAATTTATTTTTCTTTGGTTGATTTAGACTAAGTCTCTATCTCTAAATTATGAAATATGCCAAGTGTGGGGGAGATTTTACTTCAGAATAAATCTGACTTCTGTAAAAATCAGCTCTGAAAGTTTTTTTATTTTTACAGTGGCTTTTTCCCCCCCTTATTACAAGGAGTTAGGATATTTCAATGTAATCTCAGCATGTTCCTCTGACAAGAGAAAAGAATGGAGAAGAAGATTTTTTATGATTCCTCAAATTGATATCAAATGTTATCATCCTCTGCAGACACATTTTATTCCTTCCTCATGGACACTAATTACTGCACAGTCTGTAACAAGTTGAAAGGCAGATTCTGTCCCTGGAGCCCTGCTGACCCACATTGTCAAATCTCCTTTTTCAGAGAGCTACCAGTTTAAATCAGCTGAAAATCTGCTCCCATAAATTGTTCTCTGCAAGAAGATCTCAGATATGTTGCCAATCCTTCATCTTTAATTAACTTTCTCTGTTGCAGCATTAATGTGGAAGTATCAGAATAAAAAAAGGACAAAGCACTTTCTTCTTGAAATCCTTCTAAGAGGTTTCTCCAAGTGCTGTTGGGATGGACACTCTGAATCTGTGCAATTCACAGAAGGAATTATTCCATGTGTGGAATGACAAACATTCAAACAAGAGCTAACAGGATAAAAAAAAAGTCTTCATCTCTGAAAGGCTTCCCTTAGAGAAAGGAAAACTGAACCTAAAGTGAAAATTTCAAAGCAGTAGGGAAGATTAGTTCAGCCTTTCATGATCTTATTATTGGTTTCAAAAGAATAAAAGAAAATCTCAAGGCAAAAAGAAAATCGACTTTGCCAACACACACACTCCATTCAGACATCTCTTTGTGCTTTTATGTTGTCCCATTTCTCAGCTGGAGAATCATCAACTGTGTCAGTAATTTTTCCTAATTATTGTGAAAAGACAAGAATGACATTTCTGGCACAAGAATAAATAGATTTAAACTGGCCACCAATAAATTTAGGCTACGCTTAATTTGGTGTTTTTAAGCAGAGCAGATTCCAGGCCAAGCTTTTAGCAGGTTGAAGACACCAATCAGGCTGGTCAGGTTTAAGGTAGAGTTTGATTAACTAATAAATACAGTTGTGTGAGTAGCAGAAGTCTGGAAGTGTAATAATCAATAATCAGTGGGGAGAAATATGAAATATATCTTATATAGAGTGGGTGTTCATTTCTCCAGTATCATTTCACATGGAGCAGAGAATGTTCAACTGGACATTAAAATTGTGCACAGCTAAAAGCTGGGATGTAAGAGCACTGGAAATCCATTAGAAGTTCCAAAATAGAAGTTCCAAAATAGAAATTCCAAAGGGACATTCCCCTGACTGCTTTGCTCTCATCAGGTGTTTGGTCCATCGTGACTGCAGAGTGTGTTCAGGGATTTTGCACAAGCCTGCTTGATGTTTGCTGCTTTGTTCCCAATTCCAGCATTCCTTCTTGGGCTCTGGAGAAAAAAAAAAAAAAATCAGAAGGGAAAAACCCCAAACATCCAACTGACCCCTTCCTCAAGAAAAGAAAGTAAGCAAATATACTTTTCCTGGAAGAAGCAGATCTGCCCAACTCCTTTGGAGAGCTACAGCCATTTTATCCAAGGCTGGACAGTTTTTCTCTGGCTGTATTTAACTGCAGAAAATATTTTTTGTCTGATTACAGTGAAAGTCATTTTACACTGACTTTCCTTGATAGAGACTACTCAGTACTGAACGAGACAATTAAGAAAAAAGACCAAATAGCAGCAGCATCCATAAGTAAGAATCTCTTAAAATCTGCATGCAACATAACCTACAATCCTGGAAAAGTAGAATCAAGATGATTTGAACATTTAAACTGAAGTTTCTGATCCTTTTGACCAAAGTGGCCACATTCCATGTGCCATGCACAGATCTCCCTCTCCATGCTCAGTCCTGTACCCATTCCTCCCTTGGCTGACCTGACTGGGCTGTCAGTCTGAGCTGTCATGACCAGTAGAGCAGAAAAATGGAGACAGGACTGGGGTATGACTCCAAGAGCTGAAATTAAGCAGGAGAACAGAGTCATGATATTCCTCAGCCAACATGAAACTGCTCTTGGAAAAGGTTCATAGGGCTCTGAGGGCTGAAAATTCAACTGGAGTAATAGCAGACATTAAAAGTCAGTTATTTTGATATCATTTGTCTGGGGTTGAATATCCTTTGGGCTGGCCTGCCATGTTCCTTTGGCAGAGAATTTGCAGATTCCCCCTGTGTATCTGAGAGAGTACAGAGAGAAAACATTTGGGCTTTCTCTGTGAAGCAAGAAGGGCACAAGTGAGGCTTGATTTGGTTGTTTCTACACCACACCAAGGCACGATCACAGCTCCTGAAAACATCTCCAGTGCAGTATTGAAGGAGTTTTCTCCACCACCAGTCTTTGTCACGATTCAGGGACAAGTTTTCATTAAAACTTGACAAACACTGTGAGAAGTCCTGACTAATACAGATCTTTTCTCCTGAATTGTACACCTGGGGTGTATGTATTGATATGATATGGATATAAATATAGATATAGATTAGATATAGATATAGATTATATAGATATAGATATAGATATAGATATAGATATAGATATAGATATAGATATAGATATAGATATAGATATAGATGATATATTAGGTATAGATATATAGATGATATAGATGATATAGATATAGATGATATAGATAGATATAGGTATAGATATAGATAGATTAGATATAGATATAGATAGATATAGATATAGATATAGATATAGATATAGATAGATAGATAGATAGATTAGATATAGATTAGATATGGATAGATTAGATAGATATAAGTATAGATCGATATAGACAGATGTAAATATTTCCCTTGGAAATATATAGACTCACTACAAGATCAAATTTCAATTGTATCACCAACATGAGTTTTAGTCTTGCTTTCCAAAGGAACTGAGCATTTATAATTATTAAGCTATTTAAACTAATAAAGTTATTCAAGGGAACCAAACAGTGTAGAAAGACTTTTGTGGCTCCACACTGTTCAGGGAGTGAAATTTGCTGGATACCATGGCTTAAAATCTCCCCCATTGCCATATGCTTCCAGTATTTCTATTTCTCCACACCTGATGTGTGTTCAGAGCCATCCCCAGCCACTTTGATCAGGGGGCACTTGCCTTGCTGAAAGTCAGAAGGGTTTTCATTCTTCAGTGACTAAGCAGCTTTTGAAAATACAATGTGTGCTCCTCAGGGCCCTGGATCCCTCTGGAATTAAACATGACAAATATCTCTCATCATAGCTGCAATAAGATGAGTAACAGGCAAGTGTGGGTTTGTCAAGCAGAAATCATCTTAACTGAGTCTGATCTGTCCTATGCACTTTGTGAAAAAAAAAAAGTAAATTGATGGGATGTACTCTGCATTGGTAGGGCTTCCAACACTATTCCTCATGGGAGTTCATTGGGAAATTAAGGAGAAGCAGCCTTGGTGAAATGATTACACATGAGGATCATTCCACTCTTGTCCATTCTCAAGGAGCTGTCAGCAGTGCAGTGTCAAATCTCAAAGAGACTGAGCTTGGAGCAGCAGTGGAAGGTGCCCCTGCCCATGGCAGGGATTCCAAACAAGATGATCTTTAAGGTCTTTTCCAACCCAAACCATTCTGTGACCCTGTGAAATTGGGAATCACTTGAGTTGTAAGCCCAGAAATGAGAAACTATGAAAAGAAATCCTTGATAATCCACAGATTAAGGAAATATAATCCTACTTTCAAATATCTGTTTACTGAGCTACAACAGAATTTGATTTTAATAGCAGTGATCTAACTTCTGCTTTCAAAAATTTCCAATAAATCAGTACTTTCAGCTTTTCCATAGTTTGCCAATCCTCTGCATTGCTTTTCCACTACTTACATTTGGAATACAACATCATCACATCAATATGTTTCATCCAACCTGACTTCAAACTCTTATTTTCAAATGTCTAAATCTGGACTGGTCAGAAGAGATTTCCTTCAGCAACAGTGGAGACAAATCAACACCTGCAGAGGAGAATTCATCTCCATGTATTACAGTGACAATATGGTCACCAAATAAATCCATTTCTGGAGGCAACTTCCTTTATTTTATCTCTGTTTTCTACAAACAGAACCTTCTTGAGCTTTGAACAACTTAGAGTTGCATCCTTAACATTTAAATATCAAAAAAAAAAGGGTTGCCTAAACCTCACTCTTCTTTTTTTCTTTTTTTTTTTTTTTTTTTAAGTGTGAGACTGTGCACAAGTAATAAACATTCCACAACCATCTAATAGTGGTGTTTGAAATGTTACATCTCACGAGGATAATTCATTCTTAGAAGAAATTTTGTCCTTTTTTCCTTCCCCTTAAGCATTCAACAAGCAGGAGGTTCTCAGACAAGAGAGGAGACAAGAAACACCTTCCAGAGAGAGTCCATATCAATGAAATTCTTAATGTTCTGTCACTACAAGTCTCCAACTTCCCCCAGGTGCAATTTATGGTCGTTTCCACACCTGTTTAGTCTGGCTCATTTGTTCTTCTGCCTTTATAGAGCTGTTGAACAGAGCCTGTGTTTCTAATTTTCCTCTTTTATTTTTCCTCATAAATATTATTTTCACCCTAGAGAAGCACGAACCTTTATCTCTTACTGCACATCAGATGCTGTGGTAGTTACCCTGCTCACATCAGGGATGTTAGGCAGCTTTTCAGGTGAATTTTCAATTTTTTTTAAGGAGAATGGAAAAATATTTAAGGGAAAATTTTTGTTTGCAGTCCACTGTAAAAGAAAATTATCTTGGTTAAAATATTGCTAAAATCTCCCTTCAGTATCCTCGAGTTTAGATAGGAAAAGCTTTGCATTCAGTCCTTATTTTAGAGAAATAATCCTTATTTTAGACCCAAAAAGTCTCTTTATTTTAGAAAAAATAAATGGGGACTGAGGAACCCAAGAGCATGTCTTAGTTATGTACAAACAAGCACCAAGCTTTGTGTGGCATTTCAGACATTGAAGATTTGCCAGAGACTTTCAAAAATTAAAGGAGATCAGATTTACTTCCCTTTCTAATAACTCCCAAGTCAACTAAACTTCCCAGTACTCCAGGGCAGGTTTCTGGGTTGCTTTATTTTATATTTTCTAGAATAATTATTAAGTAAGGAGTTCAAAATTTAGCCAAAGAGCAGCACTGGCTGTCTTTTCCAGGTGAGTTGTGCATTTAAATCCTGAAATGACTTTCTAATGTGGCACTTTGGGTAATGCCCAGCTTCTTTGTTTTAATTAAATTGGGATTTCCAAGTGTTGAGTTTTACCTCGTGTTCTCCATTCCTGTGATGCCCCATAGCAGGAAACTATGGGGTGGTTCAACCTGACTCAAAGCCAACAAAGCCAAATGAGGCAGGAGAGAAGAGTGCCACAAAGATTTTTTGTTTTTGTTTTTGTTTTTGTTTTATATATATATATATATATATATATTTTTTTTTTTTTTTTTTTTTTTTTTTGTGATATAAATACGTGTATTTAAGGGCAGGGTAGGAATTTTGATATTGTTTAGAGGAGCTGACTGTGTTGTCCAGAGCAGGTTAATCTCTTCCCCAAGAAGTGCACAGTGTGGAAATGAGGAATTGTGGGATGTAGACTAAATATAGATCTCTGTATGACAAATATCTAAAGCCCAGTGAAATTATGATTACTTGGTAGAACTGATTTTTCTATTCCATTGCTCATTTGGGAAAACAAATGAGCAATTCTTTCATTCTCCAAACTTACCCAAAGCATAGATATGACTATGGATTTACAGGAACTCAACAGGCAACAGAGTAAGTAACATCCAAGTGGCAGCAGGAGAATTCAGCCTGGGAGCACATTGAGATTTAAATCAGGTCTGTAAAACATCAGGCTGTTCTGGAGAAATTTTAGAAATGGCCACGTGGTGAACTCCCCCAGCTCACCCTGGCAGTGCCTCAGGATGCAGCCTGGAAAGCCTTAGGCCATATCTGCTCTGAGGAATGAATTCCCTGCAGGGAGATTTCCCTGCTCCCAGCCCAAATGGAAACTGCAGCTCATGTCCATCCTGTTTAAGTTTAATCAGTAAATAACAGTGCTGCATCCACCTGACAGCAGTCCAGCCCCAGCTCCTCTGCAGAGTGCATCTGTGGCCCAGGGAAATAATTACCATTTTAAAAACATTGGGGTAATTGTCCAGCTAAAAGTGTCTGATATAATGTGAAGGCTGTGTCACAGCCCACAAGGGAAATGTTTTCATAGCATGAATCTAAGGAAATTAAATGTGTGTCTAGCAGTCAGATGGGGTGTGTGATCACTGTAATGACCACGGTGGTGCCTGTGGTTTAGCTGAAATGGATCTTATCCATCAACTTTTCACTGGGAATTTGTGCTAAGGTGAAATAACAGAAGCAAGAAGGTCTCCTGCAGTGGGAACAGCTGAAGTGGGTTCCTTTGGCTTTTCATAGCAAAAGCAATGTAGAAATGTTTCTCTGTGGTGCAGGTGGAAAGACAGTAACCTCCCTAGGAAAGCAAATAGTTCTTATTTTCAACAAATGAAAAAAAAAAAAAAAAAAAAGTGTCTATTTATTGTAGAGGGGGTCAAGGTCCTGGCACAGAGTGCCCAGAGAGGTTGTGGCTGCCCCTGGACCCCTGGAAATGCCCAAGGCCAGGTTGGATGGGGCTTGGAGCATGGCAGGGGGTTGAAATTTGATGGTTTTTGGGGTCTCTTCCAACCCAAACCAGTCTGTGATTCTATGATTCTTTGATCATAATTTGCATTGCTTATGAAGCAGTTCCATGTGCATTAATCACCTGGAGTCCTTGACTAGAACTCCTCCTCTCTGTTTTTTGGGGAAGGACACTTCTGACATCTCCCTCTAACTCCATTCAAAGAAATAATTGACCGGAAAAGCAAAACCCTAGAATAAAAAAAATAAAAAAATTAAAATACACCTGTTTTTTTATGATGAATGATGGGACATGAGGGAATGGCTTGAAGCAATTCCAGGAGAGGTTTAGGTTGGAAATCAGGGAAATGTTCTTTCCTAGAGGGTGCTGGGCACTGTCCAGGCTCCCCAGAGAATGGTCACAGCCCCAAGACTGCCAGAGCTCCAGGAATGTTTGGACTCGAGTTTAGATAGGGAAAGCTTTGCATTCAGTCCTTATTTTAGAGAAATAATTCTTATTTTAGACCCAAAAAAACTACTTTATTTTAGAAAACATAAATGAGGAACACAAGAGCATGTCTTAGTTATGTACAAACAAGCACCAACCTTTGTGTGGCATTTCAAAGACATTGAAGATTTGCCAGAGACTTTCAAAAATTAAAGGAGATCAGATTTATCTCCCTTTCTAATAGTTAACATCCCAGAGATGCACAGGCTGGGACTGTTGGGGTGTCTAGGAGCTGAACTGGATGATCCTTGTGGGTCCCTTCCACCTTGGGATATTCTGTGACTCTTTAATTCCAAGACAAACAGAAGCCCAACACTGAGATCTGGGCAGTGGAATAATTTTGCAAAAAAAGATCTTTTGTAAAAACATGTCTTCTCCCAGCTCCTGAACCACCCCTTCTATCTGGGCAAGACACAGGATGTTAAAAAACAAAAGCCAGAAGCCCCATTGCTTGTCAGGGTTGGGCAGAGCAGGTTTAATTTTTGATTTCTGGGAGGCTCCAAAGCGCTGCCGCCTCCCAGGGCTCGGTGGCTTCACACAAACAAGCAGCAGCTCATCTCAAACAGGGATGGGTGTTGAGCAATGTTTGCAAACTGTGAGTGCTAAAGGGCACAGCTGGGGCTGAACTTTAGAACTCAGCTTGGTGTTTGTCATTTGTTTCGTGTTTGTTTTGGAGGAGGGAATTCAACCAAATGCTAATGATGATTGAAGTTCAGGAATGACAGGTTAAACTCACAGATGTGCTGTACCAATTATAAAACATCACTGCATGCAAACACTCAGAAATTCCTCTTTTCAGGGCTGTTGTTTGTGGTTTCTGTAGGTGTTTACCAATCCCATGGTTATGGCTTAACATGCACTCCCTGCAAGTTAGGAATGGGAATATTTTGGAAATTGTGACAGCTGATTGAGTAGCAGCATGTATTTCATTCAGTGCTCACATGGTTGTCAGGGGCTGAAACCAGTAGAAAAATTTTCCCCTTTTGCAAGGGTCATAAAAATACCAATTTGCACAACAGTTTTAACTCAGAGAATAAATAAAATAAACCAATGGAGCTAAAGATGGGGCTGATCCCAAAGCCCCACTTACTCAAGTGGCACTACAGCACTAAATCAGATTTATTTGACATTCAGCAAGGCAGTTGTTGCCACATGTGCATTGTGCCCTTGTGAGTATTAATCAGTAATGAAAATCATAGTTTGGCCATGATCCAGGGATGGTGCTGGCCTGAGGAATGAGGAAGGTTTCACAACTGAGCCAACCCTTCTCATGGCTGCTCCTCCCAGCAGTGGTGGCTCTCTGGTGCCTGGACCGTGCTGGGTCCCACCAGTCTGGGATGCCCAGGTGGAATTTACCAGTAGATGTCACTGGTGGAGCACTGGGAGATGAGACACCCACCCTGGGCTGTCCCAAACACTGTGGATCTGGTGATCTGATTGTACAAGGAGCACTCACAAACACACAGCCAGAAAAAGAGCTGGAGCTTCGGGATTTTTCTTTTTTTTTATTATTTTTATTTATTGCCTTACCAGCAATACTCAAGAGAGAGAATTTTCAGACTGTCCAGAAAATGAGGCAGCAATTTCCTCCTCTGAAACATTTCTGTGGCTATTCTGAGGAAGGAAGGGATTGCAGGAGAGTAGGTTCACCTTCTCTGCTCATTTCACATTCTGCTTTTCTTGCTGTGAAAGCAAAGTTTACGCTTAGTAAATGTGTTCTGGGTGAATGATAACCAGTGCAGGTTCCTCCCCACTTCCACCTGAATGGCAAGAGGAGTCTCTCCAGCAGAAAGTGGCATGTGCTGAGAGATTTCCCCACCTAGAGTGTAAAAGAGGAGAGCCCAGCAGCAGGATGGGAGTGCGTGTGACCTTTAGCTGCAGCTTTCACTGAGGCATTACTGAAACAGGGCAGGATGAGACTTTACCCTCAATTAACCAATCTGCACCCAAAGAGGCACCACTGCCTCCAAACTCTGGACTCCAGGCTCAAAGGTTTGCTATTTTGGTCCTGAAGGGCTGTGCAAACCCAGAAGCCAAAGGTTTGTTTCCACCTCATAACTTATATAAAAAAAAAAATTATGTAACAACCAGCACCATAAACAAATAAAGAGCATAAACAACAACAGCATGGGATTGATTTGCCTGAATATAAACATGGATTGCCTCCTAGGCTGCCTTTCAGGTAGAGGAAATCTAATCAGGATGTTCAGAGGCATAAAGGTCCTAAAATAAATGTTTAAAATAGACTATGTGAATTAGGCTGTGGAAGGCTGGGGGTTTTCCTCAATTCATTTTTGAGCTCTCCATCCTGGACAGGGAGTGTATAAACTCAGAGGTTTCTCATCAAGAGAAGAGGCTGGATCTGTAAATTCAGTGTATGTAAAAAATGTAATTTCCATCATACATGAAGCCCAAAGTGCCTGATACAACCCCAAAATTCTGATACAAGCTGTTGATACCTGTGGCTAAGGTGAGCATGATCTGTTCCCATACACAGGACTAATTCTAGGGCTTCATCCAAAGCTGAGATCTTCACAAATCCTCCCAGCAAACAGTTTAATTTCATTGATGATTATTATTTAATATTCAGACTGGGAATTCCTTTTCACTATGGCAGCAGATATCTAGGTCAGCAGTTTTACTTTAATTTTCATTTTCATTTGCTTCTGTTTAACTTCTGAGTCTGTGTGAGGTGGGGAAAAACTTTGGAGAGTGGAACAAAAACATTTCATTGGGCCTGAGCACCTCATGCCAAGCACTGTTTACCAGAATTTCTCTTGTACTTAATAAGAAACTCAGCCTAAGTCATTTGTTTCCTCAAAACTTTGTAAGTTATTTCTCTGTAACTAAATGGAGCCATCTGATTCATCAAGGCTGTTCCATAGATCAAAATAATTGCTTGGAGGTGGAAGGAAGAAACACACTGACTCATCAAGACAGAGGTTTTAGTGAACTATGAGCCAGGATTTTTCCTTCATTTATACTAATAAAGTACTTTTAAAAGTGTCTTGCACGTAGCAAGAAACAATTATGGAATGGATCTGATGCCTGCATCCTCAGGAACACTCACAAAAAGAACATTGCTTCAAAACTATCAGTCCAAGCTCATTTTTCTTCCATCTCTGGCAGGATATAACCTGTTCCTAAAAATTCCTCCATAACCTATTCCCATGATGCTGGCAATAAATGGTGAAGTCTGTAACACAGGAGGACTTTCAGCTTCAAAAATACTGGAAGGAAAAGGATTGCAAAACTTGCTAAATGCCATTAATTACAATTAATGGAAAGAATTAATGACACTTCCCTAGCTGGTCTGAAAAATTCTGAGGGGAGATCCTGCATCTGTGATGCTGCATGAGAGGGACTGGTTATGGAATCCTGGGATTATTAAGCTGGAGGTGCTTTGCCAGGAACTTTTTGTTCCCATTTTAGATGCCAGGACAGCAAGGAAGTTTCACAAACCATTGAACCAAGGTGGCACCAGCCCACTGGAGAGAGCAAAATCCAGCACTCACTTAAAGACACCAGTGAACAACGCCTCAATGTTTGCTTGGAATGACAGAAACATTGAATTCTAGAATGGTTTAGGTGGGGAGGGACAGTAAAAGGTCACCTAGTCCAACTCCCCTGCCATGAGCAGGAACATCTTGAACTGGATCAGGCTGCTCAGAGCCTCAACCTGACCCTCAGTGTTTCCAGGGATGGAGCATCCACCACCTCTCCACCACATTTCAGTGTTTCACCACCTCAAGTAAAAACATTCTCCCTTATGCCTGGTCTAAATCGACTCTCCTGCAGTTTAAACCATTCCCTGTGTCCTGTCCCTCCATCCCTGGTCCCCAGTCCCTCTCCAGCTCTCCTGGAGCCTCTTTAGGGCTGGCAGGGACTCTGAGCTCTCCCTGGAGTTTCTCCTCTCCAGGTGAGCATCCCCAGCTCTCCCAGACTTTGCTCACAGTGTTCCATCCCCCCCACCCCTTTCCCTACATCCCCATTTCTGATGGATCCTAACTGCTTTGGGGTTAACAGAGACTTAGATCAGCGTGGGGAAAGGGTGTTCTGTGTGGATTTGAGCAACCCCTAATTTCAAATGCAATGAGAGGAGGAGCAGAAAGTTTAGATTCTTCATCTGACCCTGCATGCAAATTCTGCAGCTTGCAAAATCCTCTGCACAATGCTTCCAATTAGGTCCTTGGATGCCACAACTCCATAATTTCTAGCATTTGAATCAGGCTCTGCAGTTTAATCTTCAGACAAATCCCATAAATAAAATATACAGTGGAAATAATTTGCTTTCTTATTACAGCTACAAACAGACTAATAGGGAAATAAATGAGTGCAATCAAACCAAATGTTCTCTTGGTTATTTCATTGGAGGTAAAAAGCATCTGCAAACAAAATCAGACATGTTTTGTGAGTTTGAGATACACAAGTGTTTTGGGAGGATAAACAAAGTAATGAAACCTGACTGGTGTGAAATTCATTTTAATTCAGAAGAGGGAAAAGAGCCATTTATATGTGAGCTCAATAGAACAGGCAGAAATTCAGGGAGGAGTGTTGAGGACTGGAGGTGCCCCTGTGTGCTGAGAACCAAGGCTCTTTTCCACCCAAAACTGCTGCTTTATTTGCTTCTCTGTGCTCCTTGGGAGGTGAATCTAAGCTGATGGGAGATGGGAAGAACTGAATTGTTTGTGTTTTCTTTCATAAATATTCTATTTTTGTCATATTTCACATGGAAACTGAATAGGGCTTTATAATTAAAAGTCTCTAACTTAACATGTAAGTTAAGAGCTATGGAAGAGAGCAGGTCAGGGAACAAAAAAGGCAAAAATACCTCTGTGTCTTCAATTTTTGCCTTTCATTTCACCATTGCCCAGCTAACAAAGGAAACTGTCTGAATCAGGATGTTCCAGCACACCTCAGTCTGAGCCTCAAAAGGAAATATTTATGGATGCTCAGCACTGGGATCTTCAGGCACTGAGAGTGTGAGCTGGCAGCTCAGCACAAGTGTCAGGAATGTCAATAATTCCTGAAGAGGGAGTTTGTAACCTAAGAAAACATTTCTGAGTTTCTAACAGCTTTTCCCATTAGAGATCTGGTGTGTAGTAAAGAAAACACTGGAGTTATTTTGGAGCAGTCCCTGCAAGCAAACATTTAGTTCACAGTAAAAAAGAGTGCAAGGAACCTCTCTTCACTTTCAGAAGAAATAAATTACACAATCCAAAGTCCTCCAAGTGACAATTAAATGAAACACATCAGTCAATGCAGACCTGAGAGAATTCTCAGAGAGAAAAAAAGTATATTTGTCATGCTGAGCTCAAAATCTGACACAGGCAGGAGCTCAGCCCCTGTGTATGACACAAATTCTGAGTCTTCCTCTTGACAAAGACACCAATAAACATCTTACAGAAAAATTCAACAGGCTGAGCTTGGAGACCTGGAGCCCAACTCTGTCCTCAGGGTTGTGAGTCCCAGAGGGGATGGGTGAGAATGGCAAAGTTGAGTGATTGGTTTAGTGGGTGATACCTGGAGGTCCTTCCAACCTTAATTTTTCTATGATTTTAAGTGCTCACCACCTCCTGGAATCTACATGGACCTTTGCTCACAGATGGCTTCACCCCTTAAAAATCAGCAGCTGCACCCCTTAAAAATCAGAGCTGTGTTAAAAGAACCCAAATTTAGTAATATTTTCTTTAGAAAGACCTTTATGCAATAAAAACAGAATAGAAAAGAAAGAAGTGCTTTCCAATCTGCTGCCTCAAGTGAGGAACATCCCTGCATGGATCCAAGGTCTCCAGGTGCTGACCTGGAATGAAAGGATGGAGGCCAGGAGAGCTGTTTCAGGTTTTGGAGTGTGACAGGGAGGAAGATTGCAGAGAAAAGCTCATTGCACAGCTAAAGGTGCAGGGCTGCCTCAGTGGTGCTTGGTGAGTGTGTTTGCTTCATTTGTCACTGCACATTGCTTCATCTGTCACTGACTACAACCCCGTGACTGCTCAGTGAATTCTGTGAATTCTGTGAATCCTGTGAATTAGTGACTGCATCAAATGTGCTCCTGATTGATTGAACCCTGCAGATTTATACAGGGAGCTGGGACAGGGATTCTGAATCACAGCAGGGCAAGAAGATTTAAGGGCAGTGGCATTAGTGGTGTCACTCCACACATGTCACATCTGTAATCACAACAAGAGGGATGAGCCCAATCCAAGCAAATGCTATCACAGGTAACCAGCATCAGGCAAAATCACCTACAAATAAAACCATCCCAGACCTGCAAATCTGATCCCTGCCTCTGTGTGTTGGGAATAAATAAAGGACTAGAATCTTGTTAGCTTTAAGCAGATTTTCATTCAGAGTGTAAAGGATGGCTCTTCCAGAGAGATGTATCACAGTGAATGCTCCCACCTCATCCTTCTTCAAGGAAAACCTATGCCAATTTAAAGGAAAATCAAATCAGCTGTGCTAAAAGGGTTTGGCTGGTTTTATCTTCTATTTTTTATTCATTCTTAACCCTATTCTTCTTTCTCATCTCAGCTTTTTAATTCTTCACAGAGGGGAACAAGGTCAAATCACTTTGCAGGCAATACCAAGTATTTACCTCACTGAGAAATCAACCTTAGATTAAGAAATGTCACTCTGTGGCTGAAATTTATTCCAAAGTGAGATTTCATCCTCATACCTGATCCCTGTGATCAGTAGCAAAGCCTAAAGCAGAAAACTTCTAACATTAATGTAATTTTTCTCTCATATTTGTCATTCATACTTTTTAAATACCTAATCTTGAAAATTCTCTGTCACCATAACTACATCTACATGAGGATGCTGAACAGTCTCAAGAACATTCCAAGGTTCTGAGTCCAGCTGCTGCAGAATCACCCATAGGTCACTCTGGAGTCTCTCAGACACCAAAATAATCTGACTCCCTGTAAAAAATTGAGTATTACTTGTGTCTCCAGTTCATTCATGTGCTGCCAATCCTTTTCAGGACTGAGTGACCAAAACAGTCAAATGCATCCAGAAGGGACCAGTCTGTACTTGAAGCTGTGTCTCCTGCACAGAGGAAAGAATAAAGTCACAGTGTTGACAAAGCAGGGGTGAACAAGGACACAGAGCAATCACATCTTGGAAGGAGACCACCCTTCCTTTGCAGACTGGGTTTCTTTGAAGCCAGCTCTTCTCCAGCCCTCCTTCAGGGTGCTGTATCAGGAGGTTTGTGTATCTCCACTCAACAGAAACCCTTTTTTGGTTGGAAGTGATTGGTGTGGCCCCTGGGGACTTCGTCAGTGCAAGGAGATCATCCTGCCCTTAGAACTGGACTCATAGAAATATTACCACACATCCCTCAGGCTTCCAAATTCAGGTTTCTAAGTTGGTTCAGGTATTTTCAGGGACATCCAGGTACACACACAGCACTGCTGCTGACCCTGAAAGGCACTTTCTACATGGGCTGGGGTCAGTTTTGCTTTCAATGCCACAGAAAGGCAAGAAGGCAACACACACCTCCCCTGGCTGTGTTTGCTCCCATCCCAATATTTTCTGAGCTTACCTGGGTCCAACTGCTCAGCAGCAATGCAGAAAAGTGGAGCTGGACAGAAAAGCACTTCAAGCTGTTTTTTATCCTGACATTCAGAATAACTTTTGTAGGCAGAGGGAGCTCTTGTGGAAAGCATTACTGTGTGGGTAGGACGAGGGGGAATGGTTATAAAATGAGAGAGGGAATGTTTAATTGGGATATTGGGAAGAAATCCCTTCCTGGGAGGGTGGTGAGGCCCTGAATGGGGTGCCCAGGGCAGCTGTGGCTGCCCCTGGATCCCTGGAAGTGCCCAAGGCCAGGTTGGATGGGGCTTGGAACAACCTGGGATAGTGGAAGGTGTCCCTGCCCACAGCAGGGGATAGAATGGGATTTATATAATATGATTGTTAAGATCCAATTTAACCCAAACCATTCTATAATTTCAACCTCTTTCATCCTGACCAAAACCACCAGTGAAATACAAGTGAGTGGCAAAGCCCAGCTCTGCTGAATAACTTCAGCTGCAGTCTCAGCCATAAGTGAGAACCAGCAGGAAGCAAACTCTTCACAAATGCTTGGGGAAGACTCCAAGCAGCCTTCTATAACTTCATTTTTTACTCACTAGGTTTTAGTCAGAGAAAGAGAAAAGGAAATTCTGAATAGACATCACACAGTGCTTAGAAAGTGGAAAACAAAACAAAACTAAACTGAGGGGCAACTGAAAATTGAAAATGTTTTCTGTGCATCCACATGTGTTCAACTAAAAAATCAGGCCACATTCAGACTGACAGAGCCCTGTGAGCAGTTAATCCCTCAAAACTGCTAGGGGGAAACTTGGGATTTTTTTTTATCACATAGAAAACAGGCTGAGACTTAAGGGACAGGTTCTGCAGGACACTGATTGCTGGGTTTGGAGGATGCATCCTTTGGGTCAGTGGGATTAGCTCCAGCACTACTCCTTGACCTGGTGCTGTGTCTCCTCCTTGTAGGCTCTGCGTTTTCTGGATGTGTTCCACACATGAGAAGTCTGAAAATCTCCTTTTCTTTGCTTCAAAAAATAATACTTTCCTAAAGACTGAGCTGTAACCCACTGAACTTAGTTCCTTTGCATCCTCTGAGTTTTAGCTGGATGGTTTATACTGAAAGTGAGTGAAGGTTGTTAGATTCCTTTCTCTGTTCATTGTCTGAGTGTGCTTAGAGCTCAGGAGAGATAACTTTAACCTTCACTTTTGCTGTGACACAAGCACTGCAGTGTGAAAGGAAGGAACATGATTCACATTGCAACGTGCTCACAGTGTTCATACCAGCAAATGCTGAGGTGCTGCTGTGAAACATTTCCTTTCAAAAGTTCAAAATCTTAAGGAATAAAATTCAGCACGATGACCCACAGGATTCATCAGCAAGGTAAAACGAGGGAGTGACGTGAGTGGGGTTTTATGTTATAGCACACCTGAATTAATGGACTCTGCATGGAAAGTTTCAAATTGAAATTTGTTATTTGGTCTGTCATCTTCCTCTCTATTAGGAGAATGAACCCAGCTGAAAGAAAGCTGTGACACTGAGGCAGTGCTCCTTACAGAAGGAGAGAAACAACTCCCAGGCATTCAAATGCTGAGGCTGTGAAATGGATTTTAGTGCACTCCTCTCAAACTCTCATGGTCAAGGACTGCCCCATCTGTGAGGAACCACTACAAAACATTTACATCCTTCCAATTAGAGAGAACTTCACTGGTTTTCTGCATTTGTCTGCCATTCAGTCAGTAATTTAGGCATCAGGAAGTGATGAAGTTCAGGGACAGCACATTGATTAAATTACCCAAGTTTCAGTAAAAGTGTTAACTCCTTTCAGAATGGAGCTTGAAGAAATTATGAGAGGGCTGTGCTTGTGCTGAGACAGAGACTGAATCATCCTCTGAACAGGTCTCAGCCATTTCCTTCTCCATATTCTGTCTACACAGAAAAACATTTCTTTTTCCTGCAGAAAGAGTGGGGAGTGCACAGGGTGGAGCCCAGAGTCCCTCAGCCAAGCCCAGAGCACCACCAGCCTTGTTCCCATCAACTTGATCAGCTCCTTCTACATTTCCATTTCTCTCCTGCAGCACACCTGGGGACACTGCACATTTGCTGGGGTGTTTTGTTCTCTGAAAGTTTGGATATCCCTGTATTTCAGGGAGTAAGGAAGTCTGAGCCCATCATAAAAAGGGTCTTTCTATTTCTCTTTTTGTTCTCCATCAGTGAAACTCCCATGAGAGTTTTGTGCTGTCACAATGGTATCACAGCTTATATTGAGATGTGATAAAGAAATCACAAATAAATATCTATTTGAGCACATCTGATTGTTCAGAGCAGGATGAAAAATGAGGGGAAAATGTCATGAATGACATGTGGTTAATGTGTTTATCTAAGCAGAATTTTGAATTCTTTAATCAACTTATTAAATTTGTTTTTATAGGCTATTCTCCTTTTAACCATAAGTGCAGACTTCACAGAGGGTTGTGTAAATGTTGTTCTACATTTTATAAAAATTGATTGATACTGGGACTAAACTAGCACTTTCTGGAAAGCAATGGACTGGCTGAAGTGATAAACAGTGGCTGTCACTTTCTGACTATTTTTAGGATAGAGAAAATATTTCATGACATCATATTAGTGACCAAGACTTGCCTTTATGCCAGGATTTCCTGGAGAATTGAATTTTTACCCCATACTCCAGCACATTCTACACACACACACACACAAACACATCTCAGGTCAGTAAATACCTGCCTTTATTTTATAAGTTAAATTGTCAGAGGTCAGTGTTAACCAGGTAGGAATGAGAATCAAAAATAGGAGGGAATAGAATAGAAATATTTGACTTTGAATTTACCTACAATGATTATCTACTCCAACTCCCTGCTCAATCCAAGCCTGACCAAAAGTTAAAGCATGCTAATAAAGGCATTGTCTAAACCTCTTAAACACTTAACTTGTTGCTGAAAGATGAAATAAAATATTTTTCTTTTATTTTTGCTTGCATAAGTTCATAATTCATTTTAAACTTAGCATATTTGTGGTTATTAAATGAAAAGTAAATACCTTTCTGAATCCGACCCATAGCTGAGTTTGGAGTGTGGAAATATCTTTATTAATTTTAAAAGCTAATCAGAGCAGATATTTCAGGGTGCTGCTTACCCTGATGAATTTACAAGGTTTTCAGTCAGCAATGAAGTGGCAGGAAATTGGCACCTGCATGATATTGGGAGATGGTTCAGAATGCTGAGCCTGAATGCAGCTCCTCCCACCCCACACTAATTACCCTTCAACCCATTAAACACAGAAACAGAATTGTAACTAGATAGGAAGGCAGATTTTTACTGGAAAAAGAGATTTGTGTTGAATGTTAACAAGCTGGGTCTTCTGTTTGCAAGATTTTCATTTGAAGTTAAGTTATTGCAATTCATTGAATCTCAACCATGTATCAGAAAGATATATGGGGTTTTTTGCAGATCATGTTTTCTAAAGCATTTAGGGAAGCAGTGGTGAAAAGAATGCATTTCCCAAAGAAATTAATGAGCTTCTCTTTTTAAAATTATTTAAATTGCTGCCACTGATGCAGATCCTTTTGCAGAACTTCATTATCCAGGTGAAGATCAACACAATGGGAATGTTGGGTGGAAAATCCAGCTCCATTTCCTGATTTCCAGGAATCCTCTGCACCAGTGTCAGATGCAAAAACTCCTGCCTGGAAACCATCTCCTGTCGAGCATGAATCTCTGTTTGAAATGCAAACTGCCTTGCCTGGGAGGGAAATTGGAATCAGAGAATAATTTGGGCTGAAAGGGACCTGTGGACATAATTTGGTGCAACCCCCTTGAGCTGAATGGGTCAAGTGTTCTGTGAAAGGAAGAGAGTGGCAGCTCTGACCTCCCAGTTCCCTGAGCTTGTCCTCCTTTTATAAAATGATTGCTCTCACTCAAGTTACATCCACAGTTGTCAATCTAATTAAATCTAGTTTTAGTCAATGCTTCTGAACCCAGAAGGCAGCCCTCTATCTCCACAGGATATTTGCATCTGGGTGTTTTCCTTTTTTTCCCTAATTTCTACATTTCCCACTGCACTTCATTTCCCCCTGCATTTCTATCACAGGCAGTTTTTATAATGATGTTCTCAGCAATAAAGCTTGCTGGTGATTATGGTACTCAATGTCTCAAGTGACTCTTGCAGAGACCCTTCTCTTCAGGAAGAGGTTGGGATTTCCCCAGAGATGGGAATTAATAAAAAAACTCTTTCTGCACTACCTGTGTGTGCAGCTTTCACTTTCCCTAATCAATGATCATTATCTTGACCCATAATTTTGCTCACCTTCTGTTTTTCTTATCATCCTGCCAGTTTAGAAACCTAAATTTACAGTTCTTAACTGGCAAGGTCAAATCCATGTCACAGAAGGACAGGATTCAGCTGCCAGGAGATACCTGAGACTCCTGAACCAGGCTCCCAAAAATGAAGTGGAACCCACAGAAGATGGTGGGTTAGGCAACAAAATCCCATCCCAGGATTCTATAATTCCATTTTAAATTGGAGTTCAGATGTCCTTGTGGAGGTACCAGCCTTGCTGACAGGTTTTACAGGGAAAACAAGCTCTACAACAGCTGGGCTGCACAGCACTAGGAAATAAAAGCAGAATGAGCCTCATGTGACAGGATGGGGATAATGGGAGTTGATATGAAATGTACCCTGCAGTGAGAAAAAACAGACTGTTCATTGTCCCTACCTCTTCTTCCTCCACTCAAAGTGGGGAGCTCCTGATAAAGAGAGGAAACGTGAGAGAAACAAAGCAATCAGCACTGCTGAACATGTAAGAATGTTGGATTGGAGTTTTTTTAAGGATCACCATGTAAATTTTCCTGGATTTCCTTATAGAGAAGCCTGCAGAGCAGTGTCTTGGTCACAAATATATATCAATATATAGCATTAAACAGTGAATCACTACTGCTGTAGCTCCTTGCATATGTGGGAGTTCAGTCACGTAACACAACTGTCTGTTGTCTTAGCAATGTTTTGTACCTGAATTTCTGTTTGCTTTTCCAGTTGTCTCTTTTATTTCTGCTCAGCCTGAAATTCCAGCCAGGCTATTGAAGAAGGAACATCATTTTATTGGAACTCTCAATGACGCTAGAGCTGCTTGGGGATTATGTATTAAGAGCAGGGATTGAGCTCAGAATAAATGTTTGCTTCCTGCTATGGAAAAAAAAAAAAAAAAAAAAGGCAGCCTGTGTCTATATAAGTATTTATTTTTCCAGCTCTTACAATTTTCTACAATGGGAGTTTTCTAAAAACATCTCTGTGTTCTTCCTCCTGAGTACTGTCTGCATTCCAGATCCAAGAGCTCCTCCAACACCATCCCTGCAGTTTGTGCCTGGGAAAAAAGGGGATTTCTCCTTCTGGAAATGTTGTGGCACTCAAAGCTCCGAGCCTCACGTGGCTCCAGCTGTTTGCCAAGCCTGGTGCTGGTGCATCAGGAGCACAGAGAGGTTTTCACAAAGCCAGGAGGCACCAGGCAACGTCAGAGAAAACATTCCTGCTTTGAAAGCAGCCATGGAAAGCAATAAGGGCACCCTCAGCAGCCAGCTGCAGATGTGCTTGGGAGGCAGGAAGGGAAGGGAAAATGAAATCCTGGATGAACAGCAGAGATAAACTGGTCCTGTTCAAGCTGTGTAGCAGAAAATGGCACTGCTAGGAAATGAAAACTCATACCAGCAACATTTAATTGGTCTTTCAGCAGCTTAAAAGGAGTTAGTATTGAATAAAGCAGTGAACCTTTGTCCTGAGAGGATCTTTATGAATGCTGCTGTGTTAGTGGCTGCTGCATCGACTTGTTTATGTAAAAACCTGTACAAATTGTTCAAAAAAAAATACAGGTTGTGCCTATAACAAGTTTGCTGGTGCACACAAAAAGAAGCCACACCATGGCCCACCCTGTAGCACAAAAAATAAACTTTAGTCTGAGGTTCAAGTCAAAGCCCAATTGATTCCTTCCATGTGGGCCAAGCCATGGGTCCTCTGCACTGCTCTTCAATTCTTTCATCAGATTTAGGACTGGCTTTTAGATATATAAAATACATGCATACATACATTCATGTATAGACAAGTATATTTACATTCATATTTATATTTATATTTATATTTATATTTATATTTATATTTATATTTATATTTATATTTATATTTATATTTATATTTATATTTATATTTATATTTATATTTATATTTATTTAATCCAAAGATAGGGTGGTTAACTACAGCATCTCTTTAGCAGCCTGCAAATTCTCTCCTCCTTCCCCACCTCCTCCCAGATACTCCCAGACAAGTTGGGATGAAAGCTGCAGTGAGAGCAGCAGGCAGTTCTGTGTGTTTGCACCTGGAAAGGTGAAAGGCCATTTTATTGCCAGAGGTTTTTGGAAGTGTGATGGTTTGGGGAATATATTGCAGGCAAAAAGCTGCCTTCCTCACACACTCACTGAGTTCCAGCCATCCTTACCATACCCAGAGTGAAAAATGACACTCTGTGCACAGGACTAGGGGTTCCTGACTCTTAGGTAAATAGTTGTGGTGTTTTGGCTTTGTCTGAAAATTTTTTGGTGGCAACAGTTTGGTGTTGGTGGGTATTTTTGTTTTATTTTTTAATCCTCTGTTTATTTGTTTTCCCACCTGCAAACTCTTAATGTAAAGTGTGTCTTGTTCTTTTCCCTTAACACCAGGCTGTGTTTTGCTGCCCTTTATTATGCAGGGGAAAAGGAGTCCAGCTAAAAAGGTGAACAGCTGAATTTAATGTCAACTGTGTCAATAAGGAGAAGTCTTTGAGATTCATGGGGAAAAGGGGTCAAATATTTAAGTTCACAGCTGGGTTCTAAGCCTGCCCCATCACCCCAGTGGTAATTAATGCCACAGCTGCATTATGCAAGGACATAAATGTGCTGTTATTAGCAATTAATGCCACAGCTGGCCTGAGCTCTAGGGGTTCACATGTGGCCTGAAGGGACATTTCAGAGCCTTGTGTTTTATATATGTCACTGTGTGGAGTTCCAGTCTTGGGCAGACCCTGAAGGCACTCAAGGGACAGCACAATAATATTTGAATCTGTGCCTCAGCATCTCATAAAAATATGAAGTGTCCACGTTTTGGAAGGAAGGTAATGGGCAATGTAGTGACAATCTACTCACTGTTGTGGAAAATAAACCCCAAAACAAAACAGGTAAAAGGAGTAAAATGGTACCAAGCTCTGAGCAACTCCAGTGGAAAATGTCCCTGCTCACAGCAGGGGCTGGAATTAGGGGATTTTTAAGGTCCCTTTCAACCCAAACCATTCTGGGACTCTCTGATTTCCCTTCTGGTCTCTTTTCTCTCATAATTGCTGTTGGCATCAAGATACTGAGCTCTCTACATGATCCAAATTGAACTTAAAATGGGAATTCAAACAATGCCAACATCCAAAATAACTCAGTCATCAAAACCCAGAGACACTTAAATTCCCTCAGCACCATCTCTTTCCCCTGAAAGATTTCCAGACACCTGCAGAGCCTCTCATTCCTTCAGCTGGACTGATTTGATTAATTAAGAAAGGAAAGGGATAATCACACCCCACTGAAGTTCTGGACAGCAAGTTGAGCCCAATCTGGCAGAGTAGTTCAGAGCCAAATTACCCTGTGTAGATCCCAGGCTGGGACTTGTAACAAGCACAGAGAATTCCCTTCCTGCTGACCACAGCAGGGCTGCCAGAGCTGGCTCTGATATTAAAAGTTGGATAAATAGTAATGTTCAATTTATGTTTAAAATTAGCATAGAAAGATTATGTGTAGAATTTTTCCCTTTCCTTTCCTTTCCTTTCCTTTCCTTTCCTTTCCTTTCCTTTCCTTTCCTTTCCTTTCCTTTCCTTTCCTTTCCTTTCCTTTCCTTTCCTTTCCTTTCCTTTCCTTTCCTTTCCTTTCCTTTCCTTTCCTTTCCTTTCCTTTCCTTTCCTTTCCTTTCCTTTCCTTTCCTTTCTTCTTTCCGTTTTCTTTTCTCCTCTCCTCTCCTCTCCTCTCCTCTCCTCTCCTCTCCTCTCCTCTCCTCTCCTCTCCTCTCCTCTCCTCTCCTCTCATATTTTTGGTCCAGTTGTTTGATCTGACTATTCAGATGTAAATATTAACATCAGATGTAACTCTGCTGCTCAGAGTCTGGGAGCCCATAGCTCCCACTTGAAAAGAGACTCTAACAATCAAAGCACAGGTGGGGAAGAAGATTAAGAAAATTTGTGGCTGAAGATGCTGATTTTCCATGGCATTGATCCCATTTTTATGGGGTTAGAGGATGCAGGCACCAACAGGTCAACAGCATCCAGCAGCCCACAAAATCTAAATATGGATTTGCACCCAGGATCTAAATATGAAGGCACCAACCTGCAGCCCCCTGGAACTTCTTGTCTGGCACATCTTTTCCATTCTCTGTACAAAATCTGCACAGTTATATCAGTGGAGATAAACTGATTCACTTGCAGGGGTCGTGGCAATTTGCAGGCACAATATTTTATTTTCCACTTGCCAGAGGCCTAAAAGGTAATCTCTGGTGACTCATGAAGTCTTGGGAATGTAATCACCTGTGAAAGCAGTCAGAGCAATGTCTGAAATTCACCCCTTTTTACTTAAAATGTCAGGAGAAAATGCAAAGGCAATAAACTTTGCAATAATAAGGAAATTTTATCATCTAGCAGGCCTATGAAACACACATTATCCTAAATAGCCTCAGCTTATTTACACCAGTCACCACTTAATGAAGGTCATTAAGCATTGAGAGGGGTGAATTTGGGCATGAAAATGGCTGTAAAGATTTTGGGTGCATTATTACATAATAAAACCCCAAACCCCAGTGGAGAACTGGAGTCAGGGGACTTGTCCTGGTGATGCTCAGAGGCACAGCCAGGATTTCATCTGTTCACAAAACAGAAGTGGGCAGGCACCTCCATTTCCTTGTCACTGCTTCTTAACAGAATGTATTTTCTCTCCTGGAGAAATTAAAGTTGAGCAAATTGATGATTAAGAGCATGGAGAGGGAAAAATCCTCATAAAAATCTCACAGTCAAGATGGGAACAGGCAGTTCAGAAAATAAGCAGGTGACAATGGCATTTTCTCATTTTCTTTGTAAATACAAGATGACTCCTGAGGCATTTGCTAATCAAAATAATGAAACGGTTCAGCTGACACTTGTCAAGTCACCTGAGTTTGCTCATCTGATTAGCTTTGGTCTCCTGTTATGACCTTGTAACTTAATGAAGTGATGATGTGATCAGCAGTCCAAGAATTGCATCAAAATTCTCTTTCCTGACATTTCTCTTAACAGAAGAGCAACGAGATAAGGCAAAAAAGGTTCAACTTAGAGGATAAAAGACACAAAAGAATTTTCTAATTTTCCTGTGTGATACTGAGTAATTATGCCCTATTATTATTTGGTTTTTGAAACAGTCAGGTTTTGTAAGTCTTTTTCTATTTGTCTTTTGCACAACAGGGATTCTATTGTATTTCCTGCTGAGAAAATGCAGATGTCACAACCAAGACTTCCGAGTGCCACTCAGATCTACCAATAAAAAATTAAAAATAAAAAAAATAATAAAAAAAAAATAGAATAAATGCAATAGATCCTTGTAGTGCCTAAAGAGCCCGGATTTTGGGAGTGAGGCGGCTGCCCCTGTCCATGGTGCTGCTTCCTGCCCGAGACCCGCCCGGCTCCACTCGGGACCTCTCTGACAAAAAAACCCTTCAGCAGATTTCTGATCGTTCTGATGACCCTCAGTGCCCACAGAAGTGATTTGTGAGTTTATTGCTCTCATGTCACATCTTCTAAGTGCTGGTTTATTGCTCCCACTTTACATCTTCTTGGATTTTTTCCTTTTCCTGAATGAAGCAGAAAGACAGGATTTCTGAGTTGCTTTAGAAAGTGGGGTTTATTTTTCTTATCTTCTACACAGGCAGAAAGGATAAGTCCGTCTTTTCATCTTACAGATGTTCACGGCATGGCTCAGAAGTCACAAGATTTATGGTTACAACGTCTTTTAAGGATTTATTAACCAATAAAACACTGCCAACAAAGATATTTACATTATTAAACCAATCCTAAGAAATTTCATCTAATTAGTGTGATCTTCCTTAGCCAATCCTGTTCTGACACACAAACTTACATTGCTTCACTCTAAAACTTCTTGTTCCCTTTATTTTTTCTATATCTTAAACTCTAAAGTTAAACCTTTCTCAACTGTGTTTAATTTTCAACTTTGACTTACAGGCCCAATGTTCTGAGAATTCCTTACATTTTGAATTTCAACATCAATTCTTGGTTTCATTTTCTTTGGCAAGCACTTGGCTGTAAAGAGTTTTCATACATCACCATCATCATCATCCTCATCCTGTCCATCCCAGGTGTCTGTGAGTGTGAGAGTCACTGGAACCATCCCAGGAAGGAATTTTTTCTGAGTGATGGCTTTGCAGCCAGTAGAATTTCAGCTGGTAGAGTACAGAACAGAATTAATTTTTTGCTAAACTGGGTATCTGAATAGGTCAGACAAATATTGCCTCGAACATCAATATTTGTTTTGCTTACAGAACAAGCTGACTTGCAGTGGTGCAGGTGTTTTAATGCAGGTGTTTTTTATGGAAGCAATTGCACTCCATTCAAAATCATCTCACACCAAAACTGTCCAAATTATAATAATGTCTGTCCATCAAAATGGGATTTATCTTCCCCACTACTGACAGCAAATACCTGTTCAGAGCAGAATTGTTCCAGCTCCTTCTGAACTCGAGGCAGAGATGAGCATCCAGAGGATGCTTTAAACAGAGCTGCCTTAAACAGGTGAGAGGATCCATCCTGCCCCTACACCAAGGGTGAGCTGGATCAGCTGAGCAACGCTCCTTTCTAATAACCCTGAAGAAATTTCCCACATCTTATGTGATCAGATGCAAAGCCCAAAACCATACTGAAACCAGGACTATTTTTTATTTTGTTGTTTTCCTCCTCTGACTCTTGCCAAAATGGACATTTCCAACTCTTATAACTTTATTGTCCTACTAACACATTCCTGACTATGATGAATTCTAGCAAATTCCCTTTAAAAGTAAACAGTTTAATTAAAAGTCTGCTGCATATCCACCCTCTAAGCCTCTAGGCTGTGAATAAACAGAGGAAAATCTTATTTCAATAAGCTCTCCTCTAATTAACATTTTTCTCTGCTTTTCCCTGGACATCTTAAACAAGTAGTGCCACATTGGGATTCAGCTGAATCTTCCTCCACAATTATATTAAAAGTTGGATAAATAGTAATGTTCAATTTATGTTAAAAATTACCATGGAAAGCTGATGTCAAAAATTCTTCCTTTCCTTTCCTTTTGACTCTGGTTGTGTTTGTGGTCCAGTTGTTTGATCTGATTGTTCAGGTGCCTCAGTTTAGGTTGTACCAGAGCAAATCATTAGGACCAAATGTACCAAAATAAGGTAAAATAGCCTAATAATTTCCCCTGCTATTTAATAAATGCAATGCTGAGCTTATTTCAAACCAGTATTAAACAAAACTCAAAGAGGTCTGTGTTCAAATGGCACATGTTTCACAGACCTCACAGGCTGTAATGATGAAATTCCATTTATTTCACAGAATTATGATGAAAGCAGTGCCAGGTTTCTGAAACTCCCAGTGTAAATAAATTTCTGTGTGGTTATTTTAACTCATGCCTCTCTAAAAGCACCAAACAGCAGTTCTGGGAAAGGCTCCATCTCAGTTCTTGGTGCGGGAGCTCATGTGGTCATCTTAGACCTGGTGGTGATGCTTTAGTCCAAAATAATTAATTCTCATTTTAAATTTACCCTGGTGAGTCTGGCAGGTGGGAGTCAGCTCCAAAATAACCAAGTGCATAAAGGGTAAGGTGGGTTCATGACAGACCTTGTAAAGACTGAAGGGTAAAACACAAATCAAAAATTCCCTCATTACAGCATAATGATATTTATTAGGGGAATCTGTTTATTTGCTTACTTTTTGTTATGATATTTTGATTTGTACCTAAAAAGATGCTGTGCTAGTTAGTAATGGAGATACTACAATTCAAGATGGACACAGCTTTTTAAAATTTTGTTTATTAACCAACCCCTCTCCTCACAACCAAAAGGAAAATAATGAGAGAATAAAATTAGGAATTATTTAAATGAAAACTATAAGGAGGAGAGAAAATCTCCTCCTTCTTGGTCACCCCAATTTGTTTTGAACAAACCATAGGAAAACATTCTGTTTCTCATTTATCTACTTTTGGGTGCAATTTAAATTTATCTTTTTAATTAAAAACTGCAGCTATAAATCAGCTACTACTTGACTATCAGCCAAATAAACCTAACCATTTTCAGACAATTCTCCCAGTTTAACTTCCTGATTTTTCCTGCTGTTTCTAGCACTAGGATTTAACATGGTCAAAAAGTTCAAGCTGGAACATTGCCTGAGAGTGACAAGGAGTTGCCTCTGGTTATGGGATACATGTGATTTGTTAAAAGAAGCAGGATTCTGAATATTTCTTCCCCTTTTGATTTAATCTCTTTTAAAAAGGAACACATTTTCATGTCAAAATAATTGAAGGCTCCTTTGTAACGTATTTGCAAGGCTTGTGTGTTACAGCACATTACTGCTCAACCCTTGAGCAAATAGCCCCAATTTTTGGGTTATTTTAGGACATCCCATTAACTTTGAGGGCACAAATGAAACTCCATCAGTACAATGAATTCAGCTGGCTATGGAGGGATGATATTTTCGAGGTGTTCTGATAAAGGGGTTTGGGTTTGTTCCTTTGGAGATTTGCAAACATTTGTCCCATGGTCTTCCGTGATGTCTCACATTTCACCCCTAATGAACCCAGCTTTGGCTGGAACTATATTTTCTTTTTCTCCAAATTATTTTTATGCAACTATTTGTGCACTTTTTATTTATTGGACTAGAAGCTGAAACTCTATCCCAGAAATTGTCCTGTATCTCAAAATGCTGTTTCAAACCTCATCAATCCTGATTTTATCCTGAACTTGGTGATTACAACTCCTTTCTTTTCCTTGCTAAGTTTCTGTCCATTTCTCATTAATCCTATGAGCCTTCACTGTGAAAATTACTCTGACAATTTTAGAGTGGGAATGTTTTGTTTTCTATTTTTTGGGGGTTCAGTTAATTACATTCTCCAGGCTATAGATCTGCCATAATTCCTGAAAATTATTCTGCATTATTTGTAGGTTTCCCAGCTTGAGTTGAACACAGGCTTCATACTCATGGCTTGATTTCCTTGTAGATTTTTATATTCAGACTTCCAGAATCAGTAATCAGCATCAATGCTCATTCAGAATTTCAGGAATTATTCTAATTTCCTGACTGTATCATCTTTGTGAGAGAAAATCTTGCAGCTTTTGGATGTCACGAATTCTTCACTGCTCTGCTCCACCTTAGCAGCTGATGGATTCTGCTCAGACATCTCATATCTTCTGTCAGTGGTGACAGCACTGCCTTCTTATTTTCTTCTAAAACAACCCAAGGAAGTGCATTACACTTGCTCTCAATCCTTTCAATTTTTTATTATTTTTTTTATCCTTGAGTTTTATGTCAATAATACAGGTTATTTAATTTTTTCCAGTTGATTTACACCCAAATGTTGTATATCTATCTGTTGTAAACTCTATCTTATCATATGAAAAAATAAATTATAGAATTAATTTCAAACAAAAAAAAATAAAACAATGGTTGTTTTAAGTCTCTTCTTTCAGCTAGCTAAGAAAAAATAAATCACCAAATTTACACTCACAGCAATGAAAAACTTGAAAATCCCTTTTTTTTCTTAATACACTCTTTAGAAAGATTTATGAGTTTCAGAATAATGTAGCTGAGGTGCTGTGGATATTCAGCAGCCCTCAAAGCAGGGCTGACACTTTAATCTTGGCCTGACAGATCATAAGAGTCCTGTGAATATAAGGTCTGGATAACCCCTCTTAAAAGTAATTTCCAGCTTAATACTCCAAATTGATAATGCTGATTTTTTTTTTTTTTTTCCATTTTTCCCCTCTTTATCAGTATGCTCTGTCATGGCAGAAGTTTCACAGAGATTTTGAAGAAGATGAAGGTTGGTGCCACCTCATTCCAGTCACTGTCTCAACTATGAAATCACCAGGGGTCTGCATCTGTCCAGTGGTAGATTTTTTATTTTTATTTAGTACCTGTAAGAGACACTGATTAATCTGGAAACAGTCTAAGATAAATTATCTGGGCTTCATATATTTTTTCCCCCAGGATTTTCTATGTTCACCCATTCTGTGAATGCATTTCCAGGTGAATTAGAGGTTTCCTGACAGAGCTGGACTTTGGGATGAAGAGGGAGTGTCTGAGTGGAGGTTCTGAGGATGTCAGAAAAATCTAAACACCTCCAGGGCTGTGCTCTGATACAGATTCCCCAAAACAGGAAATGAGGAGCTGGAGGCAGGTTCCCCTCTTTTCAGCCCCAGATTTGAGAAGGGAAGAATTCCCACTTGCCAGCTCCATTGGTTTTCTCCAAAGTACCAAAATAATGTTGTTTTTCTCCCAGTCAGGCTGATGCCTCTTCAAAGAACACATTTGGGTGGGACTCAGCTCACAGAGGGATAACAACACTTTGGGGTGTATCTGTACATAATAAATCCCACTAATAATCCCCTACATCCATCTTCCATTCATTGAGAGCCAAGAAGGGAGAGAAACTGCAACACTTGTGGATATTATCAGTGTGGTAGAATTAACCACCACAACAAAAATCTAATTATTAAATCATCTCAGTCCAGCTAATCCACCTGATTTAGGCTACAGTGGATAATGTTTCTGACTTCCTTGAAATATCAACCCATATTTCTTCCTTCTCTTATCTCTGAAGCTGGCAGACAGGTATTGCTGCTCAAAACTATTGATCTTGCTTCTCAAATCTCATTTATTCTTTCTCAGACTCAACACTACAGCCACCAATAATAGAGAGATAAAGAGGGGTTATGAGTACACTGGTAATGTCCTCACACTAAATGCATCAGATTAAAGGATGGATTTAATAACTGCAGTGTAATCTCAGATTTGGTGGCTTTGCTGGGATAAAGACAGACTGTTGCTAACATTGTTGATATTGGATGAAATTGATCCTGGCATCATTAAAATCAATATTTTACCTCTTCTCCTCCTGTCCTACTAACTGAACCATTGAAATCTTAGTCCTGAAATCTCTTCTGCCCTGAACAGAATGAGAAATGAGTTCCTAAACCCGACAGTGAATTCCCTGGAATTCTGAACTTCAGTCCCTCTTTTGCTCCACCACCAGCTGCCCAGCAGCTCTGCCAGTGCTCAGCCACCCTCAGCTGATTTCTTCCTCTCCTGTGTGTGAGCTGAAGTCTTTAGCACCGTTTCCCTTTGATCAGATTAATGAACAAAGGAGCTGAAATCACCATTTCTGTGCAGGGTTCAGAGGCTGCAGCACAGGGAGAGTCTCCTTCACCTTGGGCTGGGCTGCAGGTCACATTCCCCAGGATCTGCTGAGGCTTTGGAGCCCTAAAACCCACAGATCATGGGACCATCCATCTGTTTAACAAAAACAAAAGGACCTGGAAGGAAAAATCCAACATTCCAGCCTCTTGCCAGCACACCCATGGTTTGGGTTTGGCCTGGTCTTTGCTGCTGGGCAGCTGTTTATGGGATTTAGGGATGTAAACAACACTGATTGCACTGGCAGAAATGGAGCAACCACACTGCACGAGGCTCAGGGTTGTATTTTTAGCATTTGCCAAGATTTTTTGAGTTTATTTGGTCTTTCAATTAGGATATGTGTTTAGTTTATGGAATTAAAACCACTGACTTTCCAGAATTGAGGATTAAACACGCGACTCTTGGATTCAAAATCTGAGTTTTTTTACTGATGGGGTTTCATAGTTTCTACTCTTCATTCTCTGCTGGTGTCCACAGCTGGTTTTGCAAATGTGACTGAACTAACCAGAAATTGGGACATTTCTGAGCCCTCACCCATCCCAGGAATTTGGTGAAAATTCTGGCACCAAGGACCATCAGTCCTTGGCCACCACCCTCAATATCTGTGCACAGCCCTGCTGAAAAAACCAAATCTGAGAGAAGGGAAGGGAAGGGAAGGGAGGGAAAGGGAAAGGGAAAGGAAAGGGAAAGGGAAAGGGAAAGGGAAAGGGAAAGGGAAAGGGAAAGGGAAAGGGAAAGGGAAAGGGAAAGGGAAAGGGAAAGGGAAAGGGGAGGGGAAATGGAAAGGGATTTCCACTGAATTCTGCCTTTACTTCTTTTCATTTCTCAGTGTAAGAATTGAAATCTCAGGAAATCAGGGTATTTTATCAAAAGATATCTTCATTTTAATGAGCAATTCTGTTTGAAATGCTAATGTGCTTCAGCCGACAGTGGATTACACATAAGAAAATTTAACTTTTATTGACTCTACTGAATACTAGTTTTGTATTTTTTAAGGTGAGTGGGTGAGATGCATAATTTTTTATGCTGAAGGTCTATGTATTTCTCTGTTAATTTAAATGATGATTTTTTCCTTTTAAAACCCATGGCTGCCTTTTTCCACCCTCGCCTTACCCAGTGCTGTGATAAATGCTTAGAAAAGTCATAAGAAAATGGGTCCTGATGTAAATCTGGAGGCTCCTGGGATCAAACAAATCCATTCACAGCATCCAGCTCTGCTGTGGATATAAGGGTTTATCCATTCTGGAGAATAGAAAGCTCCAAGGAGACCTTGCAGTGCCTAAAGGGGGTTCAGGAGAGCTGGTGAGGGACTGAATGATGGCAGGCTCTGTCACAGCTGCTAGCACTGAAAATGAGATCCTGGGCTAGCAATTCTCATATGGAAATGTCAATTCAGCAGAAGCATCAGTCAAAACAGCAAATGAAATTTGAGATATTCTATGGAAATAAAGAAGAAAATGGCAGGCATTTTTCTGTCTCTAAGGGTAATGTCCTCACATCAAAAATTGTGTGTGGTTCTGGTCACGTTATAATAATTCTGTAAAAACTTCATGGAAAATCCATCACTGCTGATCCAGCATGGATTGATGGCACTGGAATAAGGAGCAAATGGGCAGGTTGGAATCCAGCCTGGCAGTGGGATGACTGAGGAAGGGATGAGGGACACCTGTAGAATCCAGAGTGAGGTGAGCAGTGGGTGAGAAGATGAAAAGGCAGCCAGCTCTGTTCTGGTGCAGTAATTACTCCACAACAAATCAAATCAGTGAGAGCCCAGCTCAGAACAAACAAAGAGAAGCCAGAAAAAGGGATGTGGAGCTGTGGAGCAAAAGGTCAGATAAGTTCAAAAAACAATTGGAGACATTCAGGAAAGGAAAATCCATAATCCAGACAAACACATCTCAGGGTGTTCTCCAAACCTCCATTCACATCCAAGTCTCATCCTGGGGGAATTTAAGGCACTTTATGAAGGAAACCTCTCATATTCCAGCACCTGTCCCTGGGAGGTTCTTTAGACATTTTGAGGACAGGATACCCATCTGGGCACTGATCCATAATGATGTTTTCAAAGGTTTTACCCCCTCACTGAACATATTTATAATTTATTGGAGGTTTTTCTGCACAGAGCAGCACAAGAGTAGGAAGTGAGTACACGAACATGTCTGGTAGGTGAAATAAATAAGATGAAGTGTGGGGAAAACAACTTATCAATATTCCTTGGCTGAGGATGTGTTGGCAGATCATAAATAGGTTGTGAGAGAAGCACCTAAGAACTGTGTCATTCTAAATAAATTATGTGTGTGGGGAGCAAATTAATACAAAATTAATTATATTAATTGAAATATATCTGATTTTTCAAGTCATAGATGTAATTGCTAGAGAGTGCAAGAGGTCTTAAGGAGGGGGAAGAGCCAGTGGTGGAACACAGGGATGAAACCAGTGGAATTCTGTCTTCTCCCCCAAGCTACTGGGAGTTTTCCTGTCAGGTCTCCTGTTTGTTCAATCTCTGTTTTCCACAACTTAAAAACTAAATCTTGTTTTCTTGGCAGTGCCAAAAAATTCCCACCAGAAGTATGGAAAAGAAATTATTTGGGTCAGCCCCCAGAATTTTAATTTCTTTATGAACCAAAAAGGGGAAAAATTATTTTGTGACAACCAACTCATTCATCCTAATTAACCCTCATCTTGATTATTCTCTTTTATGGAAAATAATTTTTTAACACTATCCTGTTCAAAATCAGCAATGAAACATTATTAGATTATTCAAAGGTATCAGCTTCTTATTTTTTTAAATTGTGAACTGTACAGGAGCATCCTCAGTCCTTTAACTGACAGATTTAAAATAGAATATTCTTTGTGAAACAGGGTTCGTACAAAAAGAAAAATTTTAGCTCTATTGCAAACAACATAGGCCAGAATTATATCCCATAATGAGTTTGTACTACACCAAGCATAATTATGTGCTTGTAACCAGTGCTGATTCCAGAATAACAATTACCAAAATTTTAAGTATACTTCTGAATTTTACCTAAACCTTCTAATTACATTGAGATTATCCACAGAACTGAGCTGCTAAATGGGAGTCTGATTGAACAGCTGTGGGGATAAAAATAACTCAAACCTGCCCATCTTGTCTGCTTGTCCCAACAGCTGGTGCCAGCCTCAGAAAATACAGAAAATGTAAAAAATTAAGCACAGCAGAGTATTTTGACCTCCTCCATGGGCTGGATGCTGACATGGGTTAAGGTTTTTGCAGCTGAGAGAAGCCAGTGTGTGAGCAAGCTGAGATTTCACAGCTCACTTTCCAAACTCATTTATTTATATCAGACTTGAGACCAATCCAAAAACGTGGATCTCACACTGCAGACATCACTAAAAACACGATAAAACTTCAGCCTTTTAACCTCCCCCAGTGATCCCTTCACAGGAGATAACCATTAACCAGTGTCCACTTCCCAGGTGTTCTGCCCTCAGAACATGCTTTTCCTGCTAGCCCAGACTTGTGTTTACATGATTCCTCCCTGCCCTGTGTATTTTGGGATTGCAAACTTTCTCAAACAAGTAAAATGAGATGGGAAAAGCAGCTGGGATGCAGCAAAGCTTTCACAATGTTCCATTTTCTCCCCTCATGGGGTTGATGCCCTCCACAAATTTCTTTGCAGCAAGTGCAGAGTTTTCCTAGCTGGGCACGATAATCCAAAAATATCACTTCATAATGAAGGAGCATGTGTGGTTTGCATGTTAATGACCATGGCTGAGCTTGCTGGACTCCAATGTGAGCTGGAGAGAGATGACAAATCTTCACCCACAGTGTCCAAATGCCCTCTGAGCTTTCATGGCTTCTCAGCAGATGATTTCTTTCACCCAAGTGGTTTCAGGAGGTAATTCAGAAACTCCCTCTGCCTCTAAATTTGATTCCAGCCTTCTACTGACTGGCAATAAGGTCTGCTGTGGGTTATGCCCACTGTTAGGTAAAAAAAAATACGTAATTGGCTCATGTCCAGCATCACTACATTTCAAAATATTAAAGCTGGAGTGGTTAATGAAATGTTCATCTTAAAGCATCTCAGCCAAAAAGATACAGCTCTAAAAAGAGAGGACTAAATACAAACATGAGGCTTCTTACTCCATGTACTCAACATCCTCTATGAGTTCCACTGACTTTAAGTAGGGATTCTCTGGCTTCCCAAAACCCAAGGATCTCATCCCAGAAGTTAAATATTAATGTTTTCATCATTAAGTGATTAATTTTGAAGGTAATGGTGTTCCTTATAGCCCTTTAGGACCAGCCTACACGTCATCTTGAGATTTTATGAGTCAAGACAGTTGATTTCTCACAGGACCCATAATAATCCCAAGAAAGATGAAAGATTAGGTGGGATATTGAGAAGAAATTTTTCCCTAGGAAGGTGGGGAGGTCCTGGCACAGGGTGCCCAGAGCAGCTGAGGCTGCCCCTGGATCCCTGGGAATGTCCAAGGCCAGGCTGGACATTGGGGCTGGAGCAGCCTGGGACAGTGGGAGGTGTCCCTGCCATGGCAGGGGCTGGAAACAGACCCCTCCCAACCCAAACCATTGTAGGACTCCATCCTGTGGTTTGCTCTCTGGATGAATTATCTACCAGGGTGAATCTCAGGGGGTTTAGATTTGTCAGCAAATAAAAAAATAATTCTCTCTTGTCATGCAGAACCTCTAATCCAGCAGTTCCCAAGCTTTTCTCACCTCTTCTCTCTTCCATAAACATAATTTTCCTTCCATTTACACCTCCAGGCTGGCCACTCTACCTGGGCCTCTGGCTTGGTTAGAGCAGAATGAAATATTTGCTGTTTGGGATAAGAATTACAATAACCCTGCCCATCTGCTAAATATCTTCAGCTCAGCCCTGAGCTTCCTCCTCCAGACCAGCCCTTCCCATGACCAGCTCACTTATTAAAGCCCACTGATGTTGTGTCCCTGCAATTACATTGCCAGGGGTTTTTTGGAGGTGGTTCAATTCCCATTCCAGATGAGAACACCCTAGAGTGAATAAAAACCAAGTGACTCCCTGCTGAATGTGCTGGTTCTGCTTGTTGCTGTATTATTTATATTTCTTCAAATAGTTGTTAAGTACATTGTTTTCTCTTTCAACTAATTGGGCCACCTTCCACCCTTTTTGGAGTCCTTTCTCTCTAAACATGACACTGATGTGCACTGTCCTCCTTCTTCCCAAGAGGGCAGTTTGGTTTTAAATCAAGCATCTCTGACTGAAAAAATGTGTCTGCAAAACTCTCACTGGGTCATCAGCACCAAAACTCCCACCTTGTGCTTTCCTCTGAGGAAAGCACAGAATACTCTGCAGGTGAGAGGATTGCCAGCACCATCCTGCAGATGGGAAGAGCTGAGTTCAGCCAAACTCTGCCCTGGGGCTCAGGGAGCTGCCAGCCTGAGTCCCAGCTCTGTCATTCCTCTGGGATTTTCCTCCCTGCAGAGTGGGGGAATGAGTGTGAGTGCTCTCATGAATCACCCCAGGGTGAAGTCCAGGAGCTGAGCTCTCACAAATCACCACAGGGTGAGGTTCAGGAGTTGAGCCCTCATAAATCACTTCAGGGTGAAGGTCAGGAGTTGATCTCCAGTTTTCTCCTGAAAATCTTGGGCATGTGCTCACAGAGCCTTCTGTGCCACCAGGGCACCAGGGACAGAGCTGCCCTGGATCTGCAGGGGACAGGACAGATGGAAGGGCTGCTGCTGGCTCCTTTCACACCTGGGAAACCACAGGGACCCTACAAGGCAACATCCTGCAATTATTGCATCAATCCTGCAGCTCTTGCATCGATCTCATCCTGGATCTGTCCTGCAGCTCTCAGTTCTCCCTGCAGACACAGCCCTGCCCTGCCCACCCTCCAAAGCACTGCTGAAGGCCCCAGGCTCCTTCCAAGGGAAACCCCTCACTCCTAAATAGTTTAACTACATCTCCCAGTCATTCCTTCCTGTGTTGAGTTGATGTGGCCAGAAATGTGAATTCTGTCCCCATCTGTTAACCCAGCTGGGGCAGTGACCCTGATCTCCTGGCACACATTATCTGCTCATGGGCCATCTTTAAACCAGCTGGGCAATCATCTTTATCTTCCCACAGCCCATCCTCCCTCCAGGAGATATCTCCTGTTAATGGCCACTGAGTCCCAGGGCATGACTGATAAAATTCCATCATCCCATGGGAGATGCTCCAGCCAGGGGAGCAGCCAAGCCTTTCCTACCCAGATAAAAACTGAGATTTGGGACACCAAGGAACCTTCTTTCCACTGGATTCCAGAGGAAAGCCAGACCTTTCCACATCATCCCTGGAGCTTCAGAGGAAACTGCACCTTCTCCAGGAGCACTGCTGCAGCTGAACCACATCTGCCCCTGCAGGAGGATGCAGCCACCATTGAATGGGACTGTGCCAACACCCTGACTGACTGACGGGTGTCAGCTTGGATTCTGACTCTGGCAGGGTTTGGGATTGTTCTTTGTAATACTGCATTGCTATTTTAATTTTCCTAGTAAAGAACTGTTATTCCTAATTCCCATATCTTTGCCTGAGAGCCCCTTAATTTCAAAATTATAATAATTTGGAGGGAGGGGGTTTACATTCTCCATTTCAAAGAGAAGCTTCTGCCTTTATTGGCAGACACCTGTCCTCCAAACCAGGATACTTCCCCAAAACCAGCACAGGGATAAATCTCTCCTGTAGGATGAGAGGTGACATTACCCAAGTGTGACTCAGCTGGAATATTTCAGGATTAATCCAGCCACAGCCTAACGTGTCCCAGGGGAGGCCAAGTCAGACATTGGTGTCTGGAGCTATGGATAAATCTCATCCTCATGCTCCAAATTTATCTTCACCACTGCCACTGTTCTGCACCAGCCCCCCCATGAGAATCTCTGCTCACATCCAGGGAGTTTGTGCATCCCAGCTCTGCAGGGCAGTCAGCTCCTGATGGTTTGGGAGCAGAACCCCCCCAGGCCTTTGTGCTCCCAACACCTTTAACATCATCTGAACATTTTTCCAAAACTGTTAAAAGCTGAGTCTTGGGGAGAGTGTGCCTAGAGCACATTCCAGGGAGATCATGAAGCAGGGGAGAGAGAGATTCAGCTGTGGACATGGAAATTATCAACTTCATGCAAACACTGTCCAGGAAAAATAGTAAAAATAGGCAATTCAATAAAAATCTCCCTTCTCTCCATAAATCTTTTAGCAATTCCCTTTGGGTAAATCCATTCCAAAGTTTCTCATTGACGTTGGCTGCCAATTAAAAGCATTTAAATGGATACATTTAATTTACCTTTTTGTAGTTTTCAGTGCTAAAAGAGATCTAAGGCAGACAACATCAGAGAGGATTACTCATGTGTCCCGAAGAAAAAGGAATAAAAAATCTCCTTGTGACTACCTTTTGGAAAATTCATGGGGAGTTATTCAAGGGATCATAAGAGACCAAAACACTGTTACAAATAATCAGAATGTGTTCTTTTTTATCTGAGTCAGAGCATATGAGGATTTACATTGAGACTGCTGCTGTACTTTTAAGGAAGGGACTGAAGCAATCCTGTACCTTTTAACCTCAATCCTCAGTGTTTGAACCATCAATACTTCTACTTTAGAGCTTCACTACACTTATTGAATCCACCTGGCATCCCAGAATGATGAGGCAAACGCTGAATTCCCAAGGAACCAGACATCAGCGCCGGGGATCAATTTTCTGCTCTTGCTGTTTCTCTTCTTGTCGCTCGACAGGTGAATCCATGAATGAGAACAAGACACTAATGAGGTTGTAGAGCATCATTTGGAAAACACATCGAGTCCAGAGGCGTAAATGGTGTCTCTTAATGAATCCTCATGTTGCAGTTGTACTCACTGCAGCGTGGTGAATCAATGAGCACGCTGTGACAGCGGGAGCGCGGCTGCTCTGCACCCAGGCTGGATCAAAAGTGCCAAGGCAAGTGCTCAGGGTGCAGCATCACACAAACAAGCCTGGAAGGAACCTCAAAAAGAAAAAAAAAAAAATGGTTTCATCTATTGCTTCTCCATGCCAGCCAAGCCCAGGCCTGAGAAACATTCCTTCAAGCTGGGCAGAGCTCATCTCATAGTTCCACGCTCCCAGGGTGCTGGAGGTGACTCACTCCACTCAGCACAACCACACAGCCACCACGAGCTGATTTGGAATATAACCCCAACCTCTTGCTTCCTTTTTTTTTTTTTTTTTTTTTTTTTTTTAATATTCCCTGAGGGTGTGTCCCTATGACAAAGTACAAAGCCTTGCAGGTGGATGTGGGAAAATCCCACAGATCAGCACAAACTGGGGATTTCCTGTCTCCAGCTGCCTTGCTGAGCAGGGCCAGGGTGCTGTGCTGTGCCCCTGATAATTTTGGTAGCCCTTTTCCCAACCACTTTTATTTTCTTCACATCCCTCTTGGGCTAGAAGGGGTGGGGAGAGCAGGAATGACTTCAGGGTGTCAGGAGTGAGCCCAGCAGAGCTGGACAGGGGAATTATACCAGCCTGACTTATCTGCAGGCCATCCTGACCCTCATGAATGTTGATTATATCTCATTCCATATCCAAAAAATCAGCTTGGACCAGTGATTTAACTACCAGGATTTAACTACAAGATCCTTTACAAACTTCTTGGATTATTTCAGACAAATCCTTAAAGGATCTATCCAGACCACCTCTTGTAGGTACTCAACATCTTTGTAAGTACTCAAAAACTGAGTTACAAATCCCACAGATTTTTTTGATCAAGAGAGAAAAACCCATGACTCAGAATTTAGGGTTTCTATTTCCATTTAACTATGCAGTCAACAAAGAGGTTTAGACATGGTGTCTGAATTAATGTATATCAGGACATGAAAGTATAATCTTTACCTTTTCCCTGGCTATTCCCTCTTCAAGCAATTATTTTCTAGTCAAAAAAAGTGTCATAAAAATATCTTCACTGGCACTGTAATGTGGCAGAGAAGAATATCAGTTTCACAGCAAGCCTGGCCCAAGCACTGACCAATTCTGCATTTTTCAGAAGCTGCCAGAGAAAGTACAGACCCTTCCACCTTTGGTTTGTCTGTACCCTGCCATTGTCATCAGTTTTACTCTGAAGCAGGAGTTGTTTGTTCTGTTTGTCAGTGCTGCAGATGTTTCCTATTCTCAAAAATCCCAGGATTCTGGGGTCCAACAATTATCCACTGGTTTTCAGTGGAACATGGCCATCCCCAAATGGCACCTCAGAAAACAATTATCCCTCCAAAACATACGTTTGGCTTTGAGTTTATCTCACCAGAATTAATTATTCAGGTTATTTATTGTGTCTGTAATTAAACAAGCTTGATTTCACTGATTTGAAATTAGCCATCATTCACTTTTATCAGGCTTCTTGCTTTAGTACCAGAGTGTTTCTGTGTTTTGGGTTTAGGAGGTTTTGGTGACAGGGGACTTCAGGGGTGGCTTCTGTGAGAAGCTTCCCCCATGTCCAGGGAGGCAATTCCAGAGAATTCAGGAGTGAGGTTGAGCCTGGGACGAAGGGAGGGGTAGGAGGAAGGTGTTTTATGATTTGGTTTTCATTTCTCATTATCCTGCTCTGATTTTATTCGTAATACATTCAATTATTCTTTTTTCCTCAGTCAAGCCTGCTTTGCTTGTGAGAGCAGCTGCTGAGAGATCTCTCCCTGTCCTTACATCGACCCAAAAGCCTTTCCTTTTTTTTCTCTCTCTCTCCTCAGCTGAGGAGGGGAATGATGGAGTGGCTTTGGAGGGAACCTGGTGTCCAGCTGAGGTCAGCTCACCACAGCCTGATTTCTGTGCACAAACCTTTTCTGCACACTCATTTTCTCCTCATCTGTCACAGAAACCTGTCACAGTCATTGCCATCACCTAATTCTGGAGGTTTTGCTCAGTCTTTTGGGATATGAGGCAGCCAGAGACAAGGAATGTTGATGGATTCATCACAGTGCAAGCTGTGCATCTTCCTCTGAGCTCTTTACACAAGATTCCCCTATAACCAATATCAATCCAGCCAGCCACACCTTTGGAGTTTGGTTTCTGATACCAAGGGTCATAAATCAGTAGCACAAGAAAGAAAAATAAGTGGATTCTCCATTTCTTGCCACTTTCAGGCACAAACTGCTGATATTCCTCAGCCAAAGCCTGGATGCTGAACTCACTGTGAGAAAGCCACAGCCCCAGTAATTTATACATCCTATACCCAAATCTATCACAGGGAGCAATGAATCACCCTGTGAAAGAAATGATCCTTCACTGACTGCTCATTTTGGCACAGGTATTCTATCTTCATTCCTTAAATAACTGGGAGGTGAATCCCATCCCACATGCTGTGTAAAAGGTCAAGGTGAGTGAGTTAATGATCCCATCTGGCCCTTAAACCTGTGAAAATCACTGAAATATGAGCTGATGTGAGGGACTCCTTTCCCACACAGCAAGGTAACCAATTCCTGCAAAAAAACTGAAGCCAGCTAAGATTTAAAAAGCACATGAAGAATTAAATATTTTTTTTTTTAATAGTTTAAAATAGTTTTAAAATACTGAAAGGTTTGGGAGGGGGGAAGGAAGGATTTTTCTATTCCAGAGATAAAACAACCAAAACATGGGGATTAGTAAGAAAGTACCCATGTGATTAAATTATCCCAGAGCTGACAGCTTCAGGATTCCTTCTGCTGAAAACCAACCCAGTCCTGTCCCATTTTATGCTGGAATCATAAGACATGGTTCTAAAATTTCCTGTGGCATTGAAAATCTGACCTGAGACCATGTCCATGACATGGGACAGCCCAGTGTGCATCTTCCATCAGTCCTTCCTAGCTGGAAAGGTCTGTCACAGGCTTGTCACTGCCACAGGCACTCAAAGGGCCAGATAAATCATCATTTCATCCAGTACAGTAACATATTATTTCAATTTTACTCAGGCAGCTATAATTGAAATGGAGTCTCTTCACAAGACAAATTTCCATGCTGGATGTATTTTTCAAGTCCACCATCAGAGGAGAATGTTCAACACAAAGACTACTAAATTAGTCTGAAAAATGAATCCAGGGACACAGTCATATTCCTCCTCTCAAATGAGCATGTAATTAAAGATTCTTTTTGCATTTTAGTAATTTCATTCAGCCTCAAGCCTTGGGGCTATATTCTGAAGTGGAAGATTGATTTTATAGGGGTTTTTGATGAAAAAGTGGCTATATTTTTGAAATTCATTCCATTTCTGGACTACATCTGAATGAGATTCATCTCCCTTATGATTCCAGTGGCTTCTCTGGGGATTGATGTGGATTAAATATGATCAGTGGTGCCCCATAAATTTCCAGTTACCCGTGTAGTAAGAGGTTCCACACACTTACAGGACACGTGGCTTTGGATTTATCAACATCCAGAGATGCTGCAGGCTGGGAGTTCACTGGTAGAGAACACACCAGGGCAGTGGGGATCTCAAGGTGACCCCACTACCACAAGGCATTTATCAAAGTGTTTTGAGAGCAGCCTTGAAGAAAACAAATTGTGAGTGTCAGTGGCTCAGAAATGTGTATTCACAAACTGAATTCTGGGCTGCAGCAAAAAAAGAGAGACCAGCAGGTTGATGGAGGAGATTCTCCCCTCTTCTCTACTGCATCCAGCACTGGGTATTAGGAAGAAAATCTTCCCTGTGAGGATGGAGATGCCCTGGCACAGGGTGGCCAGAGGAGCTGTGGCTGCCCCTGGATCCTTGGAAATGTCCAAGGCCAGGTTGGACAGGGCTTGGAACAATCTGGGACAGTGGAAGGTGTCCCTGCCCATGAAAGGTTGGAATGAGATGATCTTTTATGTCTCCTCCATCCCAAACCATTCCAGGATTCTGTGATCACAGCTGGTTTGAAATGGCAAAAAAAAAAAAAATACACCTTAAACCAAATCAGAGATATCTAAAACATTAGCAGACAAGATATGGTACAAGGAGAAAACTGATCACATCATCGTGGTGATGTGCCCAAGTTAATAGTTTATTAATTAGTTAATTGCATGTTTCCTTCATGTTCTCATGCCATTCTAGGGGCCTGACCTCCCAAATTATCTCTGGACACACTACACAACACTGCCCTTCTGGGCACAGACAAGACTTGGGGGTGTGTGGCAGCCAGGGAGGATCACAGCCTCACTTGCTCAGATCCAAGCAGGCTGATTCAGCTCAGTGTGTGAAATACATCCTCAGAGCTGGGCCCTGTTTGGATTCCTTTCTCATGCTGCTGGTGAGAGCTTTCCCTGGTACCTCTACTGCACTCAGTCTTTTTTGTCTGCTGAAGCAGCTCCTGATGTGAGCCCCTGTGAATAACTGCCTGGGGATATAAACACTGAGCTGATGAGAGCCAGGCTGGATGCTGGCTGTGCCCTCACCATGGCTGAGCTTCAGTGCCCTCCTCACACCACCTCCTGTGCCATGCCAAAGGATTTGAAGATTTCCAGCCTGGCAGGATTCCCTGGCCAGCACAATCCTCGTGCTCCCAGATGTGCCACATGAATAATTTCTTTTAGCCAGAAATCAAGCCCTGAGCATTGTGACTGTGTTGAACAACAGATCAGCAAGTCACTCAAGGATATTAAAAATATTTTGCCACATAGAGTTCATTAGAACACATGCAGAGGACGTGCCTGAAAAGCTGCCTCAATTTCCCCATAGCATATCTATGCAAATGTTATCACTGGTATTGGATATATGTGCAATGGGATCACAGGTACAGAGCATGTAAAAGTTTTATGGCTTAGCCTCTGTAAATATTCATCAGGTTACCTTCATAATGTGCTTGTTAATAGAACCCTGACTAAGGAAAAAAAGGAATTTTTTAAATCCTTCTAATGAAAATTATGGATTTTTAAAGAGATCTGGCTTTATTTCCCCCACTTTTTAAACAGTAGGTGAACAGAGAAGTCCTGATAAGCTTTGAGGATGAATAGAATATAAAGGGTTAAACATTTAGGATAGTTTATAGTTTTTAATTATGTACCAAAATCAAAGTAGCATTGGATCTCACCCTGATAACCATTCTTTGAAGGAGCCAAAGGTCACTGCTCCTGTTTCCAACTCAAAACAGAACTCAGTCCAAGCAAATAATTTCAGCTCAGGGTGTTATTGTTTGTACAACTATTGCACTTTAAAGATTTTACAGCTTGAACAAATAACCCAAAATTGAGCCAAATAAAGGGAAAACACAAGTGTGAGCCTCTGAAGGAGCTGAAGAACTGCACCAGCTTTGAATTCAGAGCCTGGTTCTCAGGTTGTCTCTGAAATTCTCAACAGCACAACGTCTGGGAGCATTCCAGCATCAAGATTTCCACTCATTCCATGATTTTAATGCCTGGAGTGATCTGGTACCTGACCAAACCCAGAGCTCTGGGCACATCTGGGGAGAAATCAGCAGCCCTGACTGAGCTCTCCAGGATCAGAGCACTGCCCAGGGGAAAGGACAAGTGGGTCCCACGTGTGTTTTCTGCTGATCTAATCACAAAACCCTGAGTCCCGGGGAAATCTGTCACCAGATATTTACAGTCTGAGCTTCCACACCTGAGCTTGTCAGCCCTGAGCTCTGCTGCTGCTGAAGGACACAAATAAGGGACTTTTGAAAGGGGTTTGTCTGACTTCTTTCAGATCTTTTCATCAGGATTATCTCCATCTCTCCATGTGATTAAACTCCCAATGATTGATAAAAAACCTGCAACATGCTCAAAGCCACAACCACAGTTTGAAAGAACACTTCTGACACAGCACCCACATCTTGCCCAACCTCATCTTGCCCCCTGCCCAGCACAGATGTGCTGCAGATCTGGCAGATCCTGCCCCGTGCTTGCCACGCTCACAGGGCTGCCAGGGAGAATCTCAAATAACATTGTCTTTTGCCTGTGCTTGAGCAAATAAATCCCACCCAGAAAGCCCAACAAAGAGGTTGTATAAAGGAGCAGTTGCTCTAGTTTTATGTGCAGAAAGCTTGAAGGCTCCAGTAAAGTCAGATTATCTGAAGATGCAAAGTGGGGCACAATGTGATAACACTTCAGTATTTACAGGCTGGCTCTCCACAGGGAGTGTGTTTGCTTTTGGGGCCACAGCTGAAGAAACACATGTAAATACTGTTTTTTATTGCAAGGCCCTTTTGCTGTCCAGGAATAGAGCAAGCTTTGAACAGCATGAAAGGCACGGGTGCTGAGTTTTGTTATCTTGATCACCCCAAAAGATCTTCACTGAGATTAATTTCCTGGAAATCCAATGTGGTGGGTGGCACTGAGACTGCCTTGCAGTCAAACTCATCCTGCTTATTCTTAATATCTTAATATTCTTAATATGTTTGACTCTGGGTCCAAATGGCTGCTCTAACACATAATCCTAATTATGTGCTCTGGAATACTTTTGACCCAGCTCAGGAAAACCCTGAATAAGTCCCCAAAGAGGAAATAGTTTCAGAAGATATTTAGCTGTCAGCACTAACTATAACTTCCTCAACTTCAATAGATTTGAGTAAACTGAAATTTAGACACTCTAACCTCCCCAACTCCAACAGGATTTGAGTAAACTGAATTCTAGACCACTTCTGTAGTGATTTTTCCCTTGATTGTGGATAATTTCTTAGAGTGAAGCCTGAGCTGATTATAACTCCCAATTCAGAGCTTCCTTGTTATCTTGGCATTGTTTAAAAGAATTATTATTGTTATTTTCCCTACTTGAAAATAGACTGCAAGACTGAATTTCATCTTGGACTTTATTACAGGCTTATATTTTGTATATTTTGATATTCACAAGAAGAGAAAGCCTTGGTTCAACCTGAGCAGGGATAAATGGTAAAAGCAGAACACCTCCAGTTTTGCAAATTGCATCTGCTTGTCTGATGCTTTGTCCTGTGGTCTCCACCCTTTCTGCTGGAAAACTTGGATGGGAAGTGTGGAGCCTTTGGTGCAGTGAGTCTCCAGGGCTGCATCATCGATCAGATATGCCTGGAACACACAAATAAACAAATGAAAATTGGTGAAGCTGCAGTTAAACAAGATGGGGATGAGTCACTGCAGAGTCCAACCCACTCACCTCCCCAGACAGAGGGAGATGTGGCACAGCTGCCTAAATTCCCCCTCAGAGAACTATTCCCATTAAAGAGGGGACAGACACTGTAAGTTTTCCAGCCCAGGTGCTCTTAGCAAAGTTTGTGAAAACACCTCCATCACCCCCAGTTTCTCCTGGGAATCCTGCTGTGCATGCCTGAAGGTGACAGGACTTGGTGGGGCCATGTTTAAAAATGTCCCACAAGCCTCCAAAAAATCCCTGTGAGCACATCCAGGAATGCTTGGTGCTGCCCACAGTGGAACATTTTTCCCCTTGGCAGCTGCAGTTCCCAGGCTATCTCCAGCTGCAGATAACCCAGGCACAGGTGCCACTCCCACCCTGCCTGGAGCTGTGCAGCAGGAGTGGCTGCTCTTTGCCATCCCCAGCCAAAGTTCTTGTTTGCTGACCCAAAAAGTGCCAAGGGCAGCGACACAAATGCCAAAATCTGCCTGTTCCAGGGGGGCTGCGAGCCAAGGGCTGAGCACAGGGGAGAAGATGCTGTAAAAACACAGAGGGCTGAGTGTAAACAGAGAGATAAGGTAGCATTCAGGGAGAAGACTCATGTTACAAATGCCAAGGGTCATATTTTCTCTTAAAACAAATAAAGCTTGGCTGAGCCCCGGTGAACTTGGCTGGGGCTGTGCCAAGCCTTTGATTCGTGAGCAGCGAGTTCAAGGCTGCACCTTGGAGGCAAAATCCAGCCCCAGGCTCTTGTGCCCTTCAGAAAGGTCACTCACCTCTCTGTGAAATCCCTTCCAGAGGCACCAGGTAGCACAGGAAGCAGAGCCTGCATGTCAGGAAAGCTCAATAAATTCAATTCTCTAAACTCCAAAGCACTGCAGCCTCATGCTTCACTTCCCTCAATTATTCCCTATGTTGTGTCGTCCCCTTGGATAATGTTTGGAGTTCCATGGGAAGCGTGTCTTTATATGCCTGATTTTTTCTAGATGACTACAGCAGCACCCAGAGTTTAAAAATCTCTTTTTTCCTTGAAAAAATCCAGCTCCAAACTTCCTGGAGAAGCTCACAATTCACAGGTATCAGAGTGATGCCACAGCTCCTCCACTCATCCACCTCTTGATCCAGAAAAATATCATTCTGTCGTTGCCATTTGCACTGTCAGAACTTGATGGGAAGCATGGAAAATCAGTCTTTGACAATCTGGTCAAATTTAACACGATTTAGTCTGGATTAGGAGAGGGTTTCCCTGTTTTGTACAGTCTGGCAGATTGTGGGCATGAAACTATCTTTTGCTTACAAAGGGAGAAGAGCTGTCAGGGAAAGAAAAAAAACAAAAAAAAAAAACCACACACATCAAAATTATCTGGAAAATTACATTTATGTGAGACATTCTTCCCAGACAGCATTAATTCAGGAGAATGTGCTGTCATTTCTTATTCCCCCCAAGAAACAGTTTTATTTTTCATGTGTGTTGAAAGGACTTAGAACATAACACTTCCCTCCATTAGTGGATGTAATGTTTTGCTGACATATAGTGAGGATGCTTAATTTGCTTGCACAAATCTATCCTGGAGGCAGCAGATATGTAAGGAATGCATCAGGCAAGGGAATCAAATGAGCAGCACAAACCCTGGGATATTCATCAGCTCCACCAGGAGAATAAACTGCAGCAGCCAGAAAGGTTTGCTTTAAATCTGATTCATAATAAGGAGGGCTGGAGGAAGAACTCCCAACCCTAATACTTCATTGGGTTCTCTCTCCCTGGGAGATTATAGCTGAGTGGAAAGGGAAAAGCAGGGCTGCTCTCAGTTCTTTGTGCAGGGAGGATTTTGAAGAGCAGGTTTGAGCTGGAAACAAGGGATATCCCAGCTAAACAAACAGGAGGGAAATCAATAATCTGACAAGGAGTGCCAACAGCAGAAGCAGGCAGAGGCAGAAATTAATTCTTTACCATGACTTTGGTTTGTTTGGGGTGTGAGGGAATGAGCTCACAGGGGAGCCCTCAAACAGGCAGACACCTTCCCACTAACCACACACAGAGCCTCTGACTGAACCTTTTTCCTTTTTCAGGTTTCAGAGATGTATGTAGACAATCAGCAAGTTTCAGGCTCAGGTGTTTTCCTACCAAGCTGCAAAAAAAAAAAAAAAAAAAAAAAAAAAAAAAAAAAAAAAATCCCTCATTTTGAAGGGAAGAGGGGGTTTAATTCCCTTCTCCCTCTTCTCCATCACCGTGTCTGAGCCCTGGCCTTGTGATTTCTGTGTTGTTTTCCTGAGTGATCCCTGCAGGAAGCTCAGCACTGCTGGGATAATCTGGCATGGTCCAGGCATGGGGCAGGGCTGCCCAGCCCTGGCTTGGGCAGAGCTGAGCAGACCAGAGGCTGAGGTGAAAGATTTTTTTCTGCAGGCAGGAGAGGAAAGGAGCAGCCTGAGCTTGCTGCTCGTTTCAGAAGAGGAGAGGAAAATAAAAGAGAAAAACTCACAGGAGCTCTTGTGACTGAGAAATCCCAGAGAGTGTCCTGGTGTTTATCCAGTGCTTTGGATCTCAGCTGCAGATTTCATTTGGCTTAGAAATGAGAAAGTAGCAACCCAGCCCAGCAGGTGTGAAAAACGGGATCATGCTCCACAGTGTGGCCAAAAATGCTTTGCTGGGCATTTTCTCCACTTCTTCCCAGAGTCTGGCTCTCCACAGATCAGAGCCCCTGTCCCCAGGGCTCCTTGCATCCCTCCAGCAGCCACAGAGCACAAAGCAGCTGGATGGGCCAGGCAGATCCTCGTTAGCAGCATGAATTCAATGAGCATGCTGCCTTCTGAAACGTGGGCTTGCCTTTTAATCCTTCCTGAAATGAATGTGGCAGCTCAGCCTTCTCAAAACTGCTTTCAGCAAACTCAGGCTCTTCCAGTCTCAGAGGTTCTGGAGGTTTTTGCCCATGGTGAAGCCAAAGATAGGGCAAAAGATAAAAGTTAAAATATAGCATCTTGGAGAATCATAGATTTACAGAATCTTGGAATTTTTAGCTTGGCAAAGACCTCTAAGATCAATCCAACCATTAACCCAGCAGTACCAAGCCATGTCCCTGAATGCCACCAGCAGACACCTTGGGAAGAGCCCTGATTTTTTTATTTGCTTTTTATTACACTTGTCAGTTTATACCAAGCCTCACAACATTAATCACAAAAATTAGCAAGATTCTAAAAATTCCTCTTTCCAGGAAAGGCCTTAAAACCAGTTCATTATTTTAAGAACAGAGATTCTCATCACCCAGCCAGAAGAACTGGGGCTTGTTCTGTGGACAGCAGCAGCCACTCCTCTCTGTGCAGAGCAGCTCTGTGGTGCATTTGGCCAGGCTGTGTAAAATGTTCTGTTTCCTGCCTCCTCCACAGCAGCATCAGCTGTGCCACATCCTCTAATGATAAGGTGGAGGCTTTATCTCCCTCTCCAGAGCGAGTTTTAGCCCAAGCTTTTATTTAGCTTGTGCAATCTCTGGCGTCAATCACCACGTTGGTTTCCCTGCCTCTTGTGCCTGCTGCTGCCAAAGGACTCTCAGGGAGTGTTAGAGGAGATCAAAACCTCTCAGTAATGAGGGTCAAATGTTTCTTTGTGGTGGCCACAGCCTGGGACAGAGCCTGCCTCTGCTGGGCAGTTTTATTGTGAGAGCTCTGGTTGTAGGGATGGTGAGAGCTGTGCTGAGCAGCGTTCTGCCCGGAGCTCTGTGCCCTCCTTGGCTCTGCAGAGCCCCAAGGAGAAAGGAGGGACAGGTGCCCTGTTCCCCTGTGCCTGGAGCAGCTTTACAGTGTCCTCAGTGTAAACAGCTCTGCTTTAATAATGCATGGTTTTCTACTCACCTGAATTCATTCCATCCCTGCCATCCCCAGTTTGGAGAAAGTCCTTGCTTGTTAGTTTATTGCCACTTTTTTTTTTTTTCCTGGCAAGCGAGATTACTAATTTTTAACTTTTTTTTTTTAAGAAAACTGTTTTATCCAAGCATTTTGTGAGTGGATAGTCCCCTGTGGATATGCAATAGTAATTGCAAAGCTTATTTTTTTTTCTGCTCCCAATAGCTTTGATTGTGTGAAAATAAACGTTGAGTACTATGAAGTAATTAATCCTCAGCTCTCCTGGGAGTTGGGTAGGTAATTATTGCTATCTTTAGCTTACAAAGTGAGGTGAACATCAGGAACTGGATAATTTGCCCTTGCCCCAGAGATCAAGGACAAGATTTTAGCCTGCTTGTATCAGGTAGATCCCTTTAATTGAAATATCCCACTCCTGCTTTTCAGATATTTCATGTTCTGCACTGACATTTCCACCTCTGCTGCCCTCACAGCTTCTAGTCATTAAGCAGGTGGAGATTTCCAGGAAAACTTCACTGGAAAACTTTTGGGGACAGCTGAGGACAGAAAGAGAAGAAAGTCTGAGCTTTGGTCGTGGTCAGCTCACTTTAGATTTTTCCCTGGGGCCACTCTGGCGTTTCCACCCCACGCAGAATAAGGGCACTTAAACCACAGGAAAGCTCCAATTGTTTGTGCTTCATTTTGCAAATAATGAAGTCCTGTAGGTGGATGGAATGGTCCTGTTTGCAAAACACCCCAGCCAGTGTTTGCCTGCCTCTAATCCCCAATGCAAATAATGCACAGGAATTTATTTTGCAGCTTGTTTATGGGATGTGATGCTGTTGCTGTACTCAAAGAAAGTCACACAGAGGAAAGCAGAGCAGATGCATTGTGTTGGCTTTGGAGAGGAAGCTAAATGGGGAACGTAACCCCAAGGGCACAGAACAGCAAATCCAGCCTTCAGCAAACTGCTGCATGAATCAGCCCTCAAATATTGTCCTTCTAGCCACCACTGCTGCTAGTCTTTGTATTTCTGATTGCCAGAGGCACACAGGGAAAAAACACAGCCAGCAAACAATGTGGCTGCTTTTATTTACCTCTTATTTACCATTAGTGTCCACCAACATTTCTTACATTTGTATGACATTTCCCCAAGCAGTTCTCAGAGAGATAAGGCATTTTGTGAAGGAGGCCACAGCACAAAATGTTAATTACCTCTGAAGAAGAGGGTTAAATAATGGTATTGAAGAAAGGCAGGCACAGAGAAGATGCACCAGCCCAAGACAGGGATCACTGAGGTAACTGTGCTGCTGCTGATGTGCAGAGGAATTAGATCAAGGCTTCCTCAAATTGTTCACAACTGAGATTAGGGGGAAAATCACCTTCTAGGCTGCAATATCAACTTATTATCTGAGAGCTGCTCAGCACCAAGCAGCTGCCACCTTCCAGCCTCCCCTCACAGCCCCAAAGCTTAGGAAAGACTTTTGCAGGGTGGGGTTGGATGGAATCACAGGGAAGGGAGCACCAAGCTCCCACCAGCAGGGAGAAGGGGAAGCTGAACTGCAGCAGCTCAAAACAGAGCCATGATTTAGGGAAAATACTCTTGGAATGCTAACACCTGAATAATTCAGCTTAATTACTGGGAATTCTCCTGTTCCCACCCACCCAGGGCAAAAATGAGTGTTTAAAACAGCTCTAGGCCACTCCAGAAAACCACAGAGCACCAACATTTTGAATTCTTCAGGCTCTCATTGTTTTAAAAGGATTTCTCATTGTTTTAAAAAGGATACACAAGGATAAGAAGAGGGCAAAAAAATGCCAAAGACATGGCACAGGCTCCAAGCATGGAGCTGCAGAGGGTTTGGGGCTTTTCAGTCTGCACTGGCACAAAGCTTTTAACCACTTGGAGAAGGGAATGTGATTTCACTGGCACAGTGCAAGATTTGGGAGCGTGGGATGAAAGGAGCAGGTGAGCTCAAATCAAACAAGTATTCTCCCAAAGCTGTGGAATTCACTGGCTGCCTTGTAAGAAATGAGCAGATTTTTTAGAGAGTTATCTGAATCTGGTGAAGAATTGATGAGAAAAACTTGAGCTTGCCCCTTTTTTATCCTGCACCTGCTTGAGCAAGGAGTAACAGCAGGGTGATTCTGGAGGGAGGCAGAGGTGCCACAGCCTGGGGTTGTTTCAGTGAGGCACAGAAGGGTGGAGGAGGACCAAAGGGTTAATTTTACCTGTATTTACATTGTATTCACTGTAAATTCTACCTGAAAGTAGCCACACCCCTCATTAATACTCATTTACATATTGATACACACCCCTAAGGATGCAAATAAGGCACAACATGCAGACTGCAGACAACAAAACCCCACCTATAAGTGATTGTTCCACCCCTCTGGCAAGGCCAAAAATTATAGAATAGAAGGAGTCTGGATAAAATTAAATATGAAGAAGAAAGAAGAAAAGAGAAGGGAAAACAGCTCTGTTTGCTCAGGATCAGTCAATGGACTGTGTCTCTCTTCCTTCATTGAATACAACCAGATTTATGGTGTTGAAAACAAACTATTTGTGAATCTGTGGAAGTTCTTGTTGAGCAGGACCAGATTTGAGAGCTGAATTGGTTTTAATCTTGAATTAAACCCAGCTGCACCCAACCCTTCTGATCCCTGAGGACCAGCAGGATCACAGGAAAGTTCTTTTCTGCCAAATTTCCAAACCCTCAACACAGCAAATCCACAGGACACTCAATGAGCTGGACCTCGATGCAGCATAGTCCACAGGGCCAAATGTGCTTCAGACTTTTCCTGTAAAATCACAAATCCTTCAGATTTACCTTCTGCTAAAACCCAAAAAAAGCAGCACCTGCCAATACCTTGCTCCCCTCCTAAATTTTTCCTTAACAGGCTACTTGAAAGCATTCAGGCTGCATTAATAAATTAAATAAGGATGTTCAGAGTGGCTGTAATTAGTGGGGGGATGCAGTGACCAGCTAATCAGCTCTGCCCCTGTCATTTTAGGATCCAAACTGAGCTTTATATAGCTTTGCTGGGTGTTCAAACCTCTGTACAGCTAATTGAGGCAATTAACATCTTGTCCCTCTTTTTACACTGGCAATTATAGGCCACCATGAGGCCTGTGATGAGAAACAAGGGAGAGGATGGGATTTTTCAAACCAAATGCAAAAAAAAAAAGAGGGAAAAATATTTTCAGTGCCACGTATCTTTCCATAAAAGTGGGGAAAAAGGACACTAAACTGTTTTTTTTTTCTCATCCTTTGCAGGTTATCTTGAAAAAGTGGATGGTTTAGTGATTTGCTAACAAGAACTAAAGATTGGATATAACTTTAGATTTTTAACCATTAAAAATGGCATCTTTCTTGGTTGTGTCAATAAATGGAAGAGCCTGGAATTAGGGAGCTGTCTACAGGGCCTCCCAAGTATGAGGATTTTGGTTTTTTTCCTCTAGGATTCTGTTTTCTTCCTTTGGCAGGTGGTTTACAAGACAACAAATCTGCCCATCTGTTGGAGCTTGAAAATCTAGTGGGGCTGGGGAGAAAGGAACAGTGAGGAGGGTATAATTTTTCTTATTTTTACTTTTATTGATAGAGCTTATTTGGCTTTCCACACAAAAGCAAACTTAGATCTGAGACTTGTCTTGAGCTGAAAGGAGCATTGCCCTTAATATTAAATTAAATGCTGCCCAGTGTGCTGGAAAGGGGAAGGATTTCCACATTTTTATTAAAAAATTAATTCAGCCTGCTCTTGAGCTGTTCTTGCAAACTGAGAAATACAGAAATTCCATGTCAGTGGCCTACAACATGGAATTGTTCTGCCTTTTTTGGGGAAAAATATACAGATCATTGAATTGGGTTGGGATTTTTGGCCCATTTAACCACTTCTTACCAAGCAGTTACAAAAAGGAAAGGAAAGGAAAGGAAAGGAAAGGAAAGGAAAGGAAAGGAAAGGAAAGGAAAGGAAAGGAAAGGAAAGGAAAGGAAAGGAAAGGAAAGGAAAGGAAAGGAAAGGAAAGGAAAGGAAAGGAAAGGAAAGGAAAGGAAAGGAAAGGAAAGGAAAGGAAAGGAAAGGAAAGGAAAGGGAAAGGAAAGGAAAGGAAAGGAAAGGAAAGGAAAGGAAAGGAAAGGAAAGGAAAGGGAAAAATAGTGAACAAAGGGGAAATGGGAAAGAAAATGAAAAAAGGGGACAGAAGGGGGAAGAAAAAGAAAGATGAAAAGGGAGACAAAGTAAAAAGGGAAGAGAGAGGAAAGGGGAAATAGTGAAAAGGAAATGTGGGTAATAGGAGAGAAAGGGGGAGGAGAGGAGGAAGAAGGGAAAAGGAAAAAATAGGAAATAAAAAGACAGGAGAAAATGGAAAAAGATAAAGGGAAAAATGAAAAGGAAAGAAGAGGGGAACGAGAAGAGAAATAAGAAAGAAAGGAGAAAAGAAGGGTAGGAAGGAAAAACAGGAGAAAGAAGAGGATGAAAAAAAAAAAAAAAAAAAAAAGAAGAAGAAAATAAAAGGAGGAAGGGAAAATGAATAAAGGTCAAAAAAAGCCGTGTGAAAAGGAAGGAGGAGGAAGGGGAAGGAGCCGGGCAGCGGGTCCGGCCGTACCTGGGCCGGGCGGGGGCGGTGCCGGGGGCGGTGCGGGCGCTCGGGGAGCGGGCTCGGAGCCGCTGCCTCTCCTCCTCCTCCTCTTCCTCCTCCTCCTCCTCCTCCTCCAGCTCCCGTTCCTCCTCTCCGTTGGTGCTGCGCCGGGTGCGAGCCGCTGGATGCGGCGGCAGCAGCGGCAGGATGCGGGGCTCGGTGCGGGTGGCAGTGCCGCTGCTCGGCTGCCTGCTGGCCGCGGTGAGTGACCCGGGGGGACCCAGTGAGGGACCGAGTGCGGGACCGAGTGACCGAGTGAGTGACAGAGTGCGGGACCCAGTGACAGAGTGAGTGACAGAGTGCGGGACCGAGTGAGTGAGTGACCGAATGAGTGACCGAGGGACCGAGTGAGTGAGTGACCGAGTGCGGGACCGAGTGACAGAGTGAGTGACCGAGTGCGGGACCGAGTGACCGAGTGAGTGACCGAGTGCGGGACCGAGGGACCGAGGGAGTGACCGAGTGAGTGAGTGAGGGAGTGACCGAGTGCGGGACCGAGTGACCGAGTGAGTGACCGACTGAGTGACCGAGGGACCGAGGGACTGAGTGACCGAGTGAGTGAGGGACCGAGTGAGCGACTGTGTGAGTGTCCGAGTGAGTGTCCGAGTGCGGGACCGACGCCTCGGGAAAACTTCGGGCAACTTTGTGAGCGCTGGCGGGCGAGGGCAGGTGGATCTGCTCCTTTCGCTGTCCCCTGGTTAACCTGGCGTGGTTCGCCTCTAGATCCAGGTGTGCGTCCCTTTGGCAGGTGGGAGGATCCCTCTGAGCTGCAGGAGTTTCTTTCGGGATTTAGCGTTTTATTTCACAACCGGCTCCCGGGTTCGCTGTCATTCAGGTTCGCTGGCTTTCGGTTTGCTTTGGTTTCTGTCCAGGAGCTCCGTGCAAGGCTCGCCCCAGAGCTGGGGATAAGGGTGACATGTCCCCGAGGGGGCTCTGGGCAGGGATCCATCCCCTGCAGTGCCCACCGCGAGTTGGGCAGAGCGCTGCTCTCCAAAATTCCAGAACCGCAGCCGGGAGCGGGGGATGAGTTCCCGTGTCCCTCCTGTGTGATTTACCCGGAGCAGGGATGTCGTGTCCCTCCTGTGTGATTTACCTGGAGCAGGGGGATGTGTCCGAGTTCCCATGTCCCTCCTGTGTGATTTACAGGAGCAGGGGATGTGTCCGAGTTCCCATGTCCCTCCTGTGTGATTTACAGGAGCAGGGGATGTGTCCGGGCTGCCGTGTCCCTCCTGTGTGATTTACCTGGAGCAGGGGATGTGTCCGAGTTCCCGTGTCCCTCCTGTGTGATTTACAGGAGCAGGGGATGTGTCCGAGTTCCCGTGTCCCTCCTGTGTGATTTACAGGAGCATGGGATGTGTCCGGGCTGCCGTGTCCCTCCTGTGTGATTTACAGGAGTAGGGGATGTGTCCTAGTTCCCGCGTCCCTTTTGGTGTGATTTTACAGGAGCAGGGGATGTGCCCGAGTTCCCGTGCCCCTTTTGGTGTGATTTACCGGGAGTAGGGGATGTGTCCGAGCTGCCGTGTCCCTCCTGTGTTATTTACAGGAGCAGGGGATGTGTCCGAGTTCCCGTGCCCCTTTTGGTGTGATTTACCAGGAGCATGGGATGTGTCCGGGCTGCCGTGTCCCTCCTGTGTGATTTACCTGGAGCAGGGGGATGTGTCTGAGTTCCCGTGCCCCTCCTGGGGTTTATTTCTCCTGGAGCTGTCTCTCCCTGTACACACACACACAGAGCGTTCATTACACGTGCGGGCAGAGCTGATCCTCCCTGCCAGCAGCACAGGGCTCCTGCCCGTTTATCTGAGCTCCCCAGAAAGTGTCCCTGTCCCTGGAGGATCTTTAGGGTCCCTTCCAGCCCAGACCATGCAGGGAGTCTGCATTTCTGGGATTTTGCTGAAGCTCTTTCCTCGCAGTGTTTGATTTATAACGAGACTGGTTTTAGTTTAGCAGAATAGGTTTGGGGGGACATTTGGTGCTGGCTGTGGCTGAGTTTCCCTCTCCCTTGTAACCTTCTCCCAGAGCTGTTTTCTCTCTGGAAGGTGAGGCTGCCTGCCCAGCATCCTGTAGGATGCTCTCCAGAACTGGCTGTACCATCAGTTCTTGGTTACAAGTCACCTGTGTTTGCTCTGCTGGGCTGGTGAGAGTGGCTGTGTTCACAGAACCATCATAGAGCTGTACAATGGTTGGAAATAAATATCATCTGATTCCAAAGCCCTGTGGACAGGACAGCTTTCAGATGATGCTCAAAGCATCATCCAGCCTGGTCTTAAAGCAGAGTCAGAACAACCCAGCTGAGTCTCAGGGAGTGGAAGTTAATCCAGATGTGTCAGTGCATCACTTGTCTCCCTTTTCTTCTCCCCTTTCTTCTCCCCTTGTCCCACAAGAAATGAAACAAATAGGTTTAATTGCAATTTTTTTTTTTGGCTGTCACCATGACCCACCCACCCATCTGCATTGCCAAGGACTTTCTTAGAGGATGAACAGGTTGGGAAAAAGGATTAAATAACTTTTAAAAATGAGCAGGCAATCAGTTCTTGGAATTCTACAGAGCTTGCTTTAGGGAAGATCCAAAATAGCCCATGTGTCCAGGGCTGGTGCTGGAGAAGGGAGAAGGGGGCAGCGTTCTCATCAGCTGCTGGAGCTGCTCCAATTCTTTATTCCACTGAAGCCCTTGGCAAAATTCCCATTTCTTTAAAGATTGTTGGCATGAGGAGCTCCTCTGGGGCCGGATCCTGCAGAGGGTGGGGTCACACAGCTGCTGAAGCTCACCCTGCCAGGGGTTGCCACCAATAATGACAAACCCCTAAAGCTGTGGGGCAGCACAAGGCACAGGCTGGGTGCAATCCTGCAACTGCTTCCTTTCCAACCCTTTTATTATTCTGTTCTTGTTAATGTTCCTGGGATCTGGTTCACGCCGGTGGGTTAAAAAGATTCACATGCTCCTTATCAGCACTGATCTGCAAGGTGACTAATACTGAGCTGGAGAAAATCCCTGCTTTGTTTCTCAGCATAAACCTGGGATTTGCTCCTGATTTTTAAAGCAAAAGTAGCTCTGCAGTCATAACCTGGCTCCGGGACCTGTGGTGGCTCAGCACAGCTTGGTTGGTTTGGGTTTCTTTTGTATAATTTATTGTGATAATTTTTATTGGTACGTCCTTGGGGGGAAAAAAAAAAATTCTGAACAAGTGGCTGATCAACAAGTTCAGTGCCATAAAACTGTTGCAGCCATGTGGTTTCTAATTGCTGTTATAAACTTTCACCTCTCATCATGCACCCTGTGCAGAAGAGGGAATTGGGCAGATCTCATTTGCTGCACTTCATCAGTCCACCAAAGTCCTGCCCTCCTGCCAGGGGCAGCCTTGAAAAGTTGGAATAAAAGTGTTAACAGTGGTGTGTGGACGTGCTGTAAATGCACATTCCCTTTTAGGTTCTGCTGTGTTGGTTTTGGGGTGTAATTAAGATAATTTGGCCTGAAGAGCTACAAATTAGGCACTTTCTTTTTTCTGCAGTGTGTGTCTAGAACATGAGATGGGGATAATTTGAAGCAGTTGGTGGATTCCACGTGCCTCCAGACTTCAAACTCCTTGAATTAGCCAGATCTGCCCAGCTGGTGCAATTTGTGCTTTTCTTCAGAGCTTTGCTCTGTTCCAGCCTTGAAGTAGGTTTGTGATGGAAAAGAATGAAACAACTCAGATCTGGTTCTTCATCAGTCCAAGTGCTGGAAATGTGAACAGTGTGGAAAAAAAATCAGTGAAATCTGAGCTCACGGGACAAACACTTCAGCTGTGTCTGTGTCTCTTTCCTCCTGTCATTGATTGAGAATCTGTGAAGGGAGATAAATATAATTTAAACAAAACAACCACTGGTTTTGGCCAAAGGACAAGGTGCTCACTGGAATCCTCCAGCCCAGTTCCTGCATCCAGCACAAAAACCCTTTAGCAATAACATGTGTTTAACAAAGGCCTTGCCACAAATCCTGAGTGTGTGATTTATTCCATTTATGCTTGTATAAATGCATGACTGACTTTATTCAGGAGAACCAGTTGCCCAACCCTGTGTCTGGGTAGCTCTGAAAGCCTCTCTATAAAGCTGAATGTTTTCAGAGAGGACACATAATCAGCAATAATAATATTGTGACAGTTCTTACTTAGGGCATAAAAGGGAAAAATTGTAAAATAGGGGTGGGGGAGACAGCATCTGAGGGGAAAAAATGTACTAGGGAAAATATTTAAAGCTGTTTCTGAATATTCTGAAAATATTTAAAGCTGAGCCCTGAAAACCTCTCTGCCTCTCTATAAAGCTGAAAGTTTTTAGAGAGGACACATGATCAGCAATAATAACATTGTGGGAGCTCTTATTTAGGGCATAGAAAGGCAAAATTGTAAAACAGAGGAGGAAACAGCATCTGAGGGGAAAAAATATGCTGGGGAAAATATTTAAAGCTGTGTTTTACTCCAGCTCCCCAGCACATCAGCAGGGGCATTGACACCATCATTATCACATCCTCCCTGCAGCCCTGGGGTCTGTCTCCTGTCAGCCAGCCAGGAATTGTGATGGGCTGGAAAAGCAGAGAGTCCAGCAGGGTGGAATTTAAAAAAAGGGATTTTTAACACAGCTTCAGCAGGCAGGTGGGACCATGGACAGGGAAAGTGCCTGGGTTGTGAATTTGGGGTGTGGAGGTGCATTTCCCCCGTTTTTACAGCACTTTAAAAATATTTTTGAAATATTTTTGCATTTTCCAGCCCTTCACTGTTGTAGCAGTGAGAGGTGTGAGAGCCAGAGGGCTGCTCCAGATAGAAATGCAAATTCAGGTGGGTGGCATTTTGTCCTGAGGGTGACAAAACATTTTGTTCTCCTTCTCAGTGTTTTACAGTGACTCTGTTGAGTGGGGTTTTGTCTCCTTGCACTTGGCTTTCCAAGGAGGGATCAGGGGGATGCTCTGCTTATTTGACAAGTGGAGAGTGACACAGTGGTGGCACAGTGTCAGGAGAGAGGTGTTTCAGCTGCCTGGGAAATGGCAAACATGCAGAGTTTATATTCATTTTCAGGGGGAAAAAAAGGAAAAAAAAAAATAGAGCTTTTTGCATTTACCAGATGGTCTCCAGCAGAAACAACTGGAGGGACTGGTGACTTGTCAAAATCAATCTTCCACATGACATGCTGATAGTCTGGGAGGACTGGGAATTTTCTGGTGTTTGGGCTAGAATGTGAGCACAAATCTCTTGGAACAGAGGGAAGAGGGGCAGGAGGGAGATCCCCCTGTCCAGCATCAAGTGTCCCATTTATTGCCAGCCTGGGCCAGGGCACCAGACACTGTGAGATCAACAAGACCTGAGATTTGATGATCGTTTTTTAAGTCAGACTTGAGTGTACTTGGAGGAGATTTGTCACACTCTTAGTGGCTGAAATTCAGGAAAGGGCTCAGCTTCTCTGTGCAGAATGAAAACTCTAAGCCAGGCTTTGGTGGGGAGCAGGATTCAGCCCCCAGACCAGGTCAACACCAGTGTGGCAGTGTCACTTCTCTGCCACAAATGGGGTCCCTGCTGCATCACCCTGCCTCAGGGGACATGGATCTGTGGTTTTCCAATGCCTGGGAAAGGCTGTGGGATTAAATATAGCCCCACTCCCTGCTCTCATCAACTGTCTCTCTTCTGCGTTGGAAAGAAGAGGAAAGTCCCTTGTGAGAATCAAAATCTAGGAAATGCAGCCTAGAAAAAATCCCAGGTCAGGGGCCAAAATCACAGACAGAATGAGCTGGAGGTGAGTGGAGGGCCCAAAGCAGGAGTGGCAGGAGTTCTGCCCAGCAGGATGGACAGACAGACAGACTGGCACAGGTTTGTCCTCCTGTCCTGCCCTGTGCAGCCAGGCTGGTCCCCTCTGGATGCTGAGTGCAGCTGCTCCTCTGCTCCCTCCCTTCCACGCTCCCAGATGTTTTCCAGAAGTCAGAAGCTCCCACAGCTTCAGCTGGGTGGGACCTCAGCCAGGAGGGGAGCTGCTTTTGCCTCTGGAAATGAGACCTCAGAGGGCTGCAGTGGAAGAAAAGCCAAACCTTGTGGTTTATGAGAGGGCAGGGATGAGATGCCAGCCCTCAGACTGGTGCCCACACAGGGCTGGAGAAGGCTGGTCCCCACCTGAGCAGCCTTTTTGTCACCATCCCCTTCTGCAGAACCCACAGCACACCTGGCTCGCTGCCTGAGCCCCAGGGATTTCTCTGGGCACAACCTTCACCTTTCCTGGGCTGCAGGGAGAGTTCATTCATCAGCACTCAGGAAGTGCCCTGGGGAAGCTTTGGAGATTTTTAAGGAGAGGATGAGCTCCCCAGAGCCACTGGATGCTCCCCTGTTATAAAACCCATTTATTTGTTAAATGGGGCAATACCAGGCTGCATCAACACTGCTAGAAAAGCTCCTGAAGATGTAAAAAACTTTCCTTCTAATGAGGATGTTAATACAGCACAAATATTTTCCATCCCAAAACTTCTTTATTAGGAGCATCCCCTTGGCTGCAGCTTTGCCACAAATCTCTTTGAACCAGCTCACCCCTAACGAGGGAAGAGCTATAATAGCAAAGCACTTATGTTTAATAATTGCCAATCTGCACAAATATAAATAGTCCCTGAGAACGAGCAGGTGAGGTGAAGAGGAGCAAGCAGATGGGAGATTTCCTTGCCTCTGCTGTTTTTTGCCCCCAGTGCTGTGGGTGCCAGGCAGATGAGGTGCCCCAGGTCAGTGCAGCCCTGCTCTGGGTGACATCAGCCTCAGCTGGGTCATTTGGAGCTGAGAAGTGAATTTAGGGATGTTTTTGTGAGCAGGGATGTGTGCTGTGGGTTGCTCCAGGCTCACATTAGTGCTGCTTTACTGGCACTTTATTGGGGCAGATCTTATCTCAGCACTGACTGTTTTATATATATTTATTTATTTATATATATATAGGATTTCCAGGGTGTAAAGGCCTCTTCTTGTACAGGAATTTTAGAGACCCTGATGTGTTTTAAATTAACACAGTCACTTTTTCAGTCAGCTGCACCAGTGGATATTAGCAGCTCTAAATTCCTCCATTAGTCACATTAGGTGGATTTCTCCCCCCCCAGGGCAGTCCCCAACTCTCCATTTCACTGTTTGCATTGCTGGGAGCTGGAGATTTACACTTCTGTAAACCTGCTTGGCATTTAAATTCCAGTGTTTGCACAGGATTGTGATTATTTTCTAATTCAGAACCAAACTGGGATTATTTTTTTTATACTAATGAGTTTCACTAACTCACAATGTGGATGATGCCATGGCTTGGCTCCAGTGGTTTGCATTGATTTAAAGTGGAGAAGAGGTTGACGGAATTGAATACAGAGATCCCAACTCTGTTTGCTGAGCCCACCCCCATCCTGTTCTTTTTTCCAGCAGGGATGTTCCTCCTCCTGTATGAGCTCCACAGTTGTTTTTTTTTCATCCTCATCCCCGTCATCTTATCAAGAGGGACGGAGAAAAAAAAAATCTATTTAAATACAATTCTTGTCTGGAGGGCAAAATATCAATACTTGGTGTCTCCTTTTGAAATCTGAAATCTATTGGGTGTCTTTGAGGCTCCAGCCTGGGCTCTGTGTTTGATGTTTCACTTAATCCCTGGTGATCTGGAGCACCCCAGCCAAGGTGTGAGCAGTGTCCCCAGGGCTCTCACAGATGTCCCTGGCTGTCACAGCTGCTCAGCCTGGCAGCTCCCTTGCTTGGATTCTCCTGGCAGATCAGGGCACCCCGATTTTGGCATTTCTCTGAGTGGCCTGAGCTCCTGTGGGCAGCAGTGGAGGCAGGGTCAGTGCCACATTCAGGGACAGAAGGATCTCCCCACATCCCCCCTGTGCTGGCAGTGAAGCCCCAGCATCAGTGGGGATGGGAGGAGATGATCCTTAGGGTCCCTCCCAGCCCAAACATTTCAGGATTCTGGGACTCTGTGATGCTGTGAGCACCAAAATTCAAGTTCCCTCATTCTGCACTTTCCTGAGCCCTCACAGACACAGAGGCACTTCAGTCCTTTGGCAGACACCTCTCCTTAGACATCTTCAGCCTCAAACTGGTTTCTTGTGTTGTGTAAGTGAAAAAAAACTGCAGGAAATTTCCTCCATGCTGAGCTTTTCCCTGCAGCCTGCTTTGTTCCTTACCCAAGAACAGCTTTTATTTCATCTCTCCCAAGTGGCAGCTCAGACTTTGAGGAACACATTCCCCTTTGCCAGGCAGGAAGGAAATGAAATCAAATTAAATGTACTGGTTGTGATCACCACCACCCCCCAAAAAAAGGATCCATGACAGCTCTGCACATTTGAACCAAAAATGAAAAGCAGCCTCAAGGCTGACCCTCAGCAGATTTTAGCTTGGAAATGGCCAGGATCCAAACCCTGCTGGGGATTTCACCTCTGCCACCTTTATTTAGCCATAGCCTTATCCACCTCTCACTTAAATGAATGTGGTGATCATTGTTATAACTTCTACCCCATCCATTTGTCAGGGGAGAAGGGATCCTGCACCTGGCTATGTGGGACACATACTTTCTTCCCTCCTTTTTTATTTTTTTTTGAGTTTTTGGTTTGGTTTGTTTTTTTTTTTTTTTTTTTTTTGTTTGGTTTGGTTTTTGTTTGTTTGTTTGGTGGGTTTTTTTTGTTTGTTTGTTTGCTTGTTTGTTTTTAAGTCACCTTTGACTTCCCTCAGGAGTTCCCTGAGCAGAGATGAAACCTGTGCCTGCTTTAAAGTGAATAAAGCCACTTCATCCTCACCATCAGTGGCTGGGCTCAGCCCTGAGCTGTGCCTGGTATTTTTTGGCTGCTTTTTTCCCATGTTATTTGGGACAGTTCAGCAAAGGGATGATGTGGCTGCTTTGCTCCCCTTGCTGAGCTTTGCCATGTGCTGGGAGTTCTGGGATGGAGCTTTGGGATTCCCTCTCTGAGAGTTCATGGGGTTTTCCTGTTGCCCTGGGGTCATTCCAAAACCAAAATGCAAATGGCAAAAGAGCCAACACTGAGCCAATTCACTTCTTTCCTCCCACACCTATTTGTTTTTTTTTTACCATTTTCATCCTGCTTTTTAAGAATAATTATGCTTTTCCAGCTGTTCTCTCAATAGGAACAGGTTGTATTTTTGCTTGACATCCTCAGAGACAAATGCTGCTGAGAGAGTTCCCAGTTTTCCAGGGCACCAAGGGGAGGCCAAGCACTGCAGGAGGAATTTCTGATGTGCTCAAGTGCTGACTGCAAGGCTGAGTGCATTTTTGGGGGGGATATGACATTAAACACATCTGCAGGGCCATGTGGGTCTGAGCCATGCACTTAATTCCAGTGATCCCTTCTGCTCTTCTCTGCACAGTTTGTTTTTTGCAGAGTTTCTCTGTGCAAAGCTTTTTTTTCACCTTTGATGCTTTGTGAATTGTTCAAACAGTTTTGTTTTCAGCAGCATCTCCAGCAAAATTAAACTTTGTTCCTCCTTGCCCCTCTCTCTCCTCCCTTTCCAGGGAATTCAGGGTGTATCAAAGGCTTCTCTTTGGGCTGTTTGTGTGCAATGCAGATAAGGAAAGGTTTTATCAAGAGAAGCAACAACTCATACTGGAACAACTGAAATAGATATTTATATATGCAAATATATATTTATGCTTAGAAAAGTGTGTGCTTTCAGGTATAGCAATACTTGCTGAGGGATAAAAGAGGAAGAAAAGCTAAGTAGCCACTGCTGTGGATTTAGCCTGAAAATATTTGGGATAATATGAAATCAGAGTGCTGGATGTGGAGGGTGTCCTTCATGGCACAGACCTCCAGCCCAGCTCCCAAATTAACATTTATGGCTCTTCTGGGCATTAAACCCCTCAGATTCTGTGGGTTTTATGTCATGCCACAATTTCCTTCCACCTGCTCCAGGTGATAACTCTTCACATCCCCACAAAGGAGGTCCCACCAGCTCCTCCCTGCCTGGGTGATTTCATCTCTCTGCAGGTGCTAATTGCTCTTTTTTCCTTTTTATTCATGTAATTCATGAATTTGACAGAACTCAGAACAGTTTTCTCAGACCCTGAAATTCAGAGCTGGAAGTTTCCTCGCTGTGTTCCAGGGGTAAAGAGCCTTAAAAGCTTTTTTCTACCTCTAGCTGTGCTAGTCAGTCTAATAAAAAAACAACATGTCATATATCAGCAGCCAATCATGGCTATAAGAGCACTTAATAAAACTCAGGTTTGAGATGTTGCTTTTAGAGATCCATTTGTCTTGGTCCTGCTTCTTCTGGAGATGGTTCATTGGTGCCTGCCAGAGGCTGGAGCTGCTCTGGAAGTGTGTGTTCTACACTAGAATTAAATTTAAACACCATGAGGAAGGGACTCCTGCTGTTGGTGAGTGCATTTGTGCCTTCCACCTCAGCTGTTGTTTTCTTTTGGGTCTCACAGATTTTGGGGATATAAGGCAGGAACAACTTTTCTGTCTCCTTAAATTGTCTGCCAGCACAGGGCTCCCATTTTAGCAATATAGTTATTTAATTCATTTTCTTAAAATCCACCTTTTTGCTGTGCTGCTTTCACTGGAAAGCTGTTCCCAGAGCCAGACATCTCTGGTGGTTAAACTGTCTTAGCCAAGCCCTGATGGTTTTGTAGACAGAAAAGGAAATTAGAGCTGGAGCTCTCTGCCTTGGGTCTACTTGACCTGAGCCTCAGAAATGCCTTATGGGACCAAGAAAATATCTGGAAATTTTTTTTTAAATCCAGCTATAAAGCTGAAGCTTTGGTTGTCTGTGCTGAGTGTTCACAGGGAGGTGAAACAAAGGCAGGATTTATTGAGGGGGCATCTTCCAAAAAGCTTCAATTGAGCTGTGGAAGAAGAGCAAGGCAAAGGCTGAGGAAAGGTGGGAAACCCCTCCTGCAGCTCCAGAGCACTGTCCCTGCTCTTTGGGAAGAGAGAGGGAACAGGATCCGTGGGGCTGCTGCAGGCTGTGCTGGAGAGCTCAGGGATCTCAGCACTGGGATCCAGCATGGAACTGGGTGTGGGGAGCCATGGGCAGGGGTCCTGAACCAGCTTTTGGGGAATCCACTGTGGAGTGATCGCAAACCTGAGCTGAATCCCCCTGGCTCTGCTGGTCCCACTGGATCAGTGTTATCCAGAGCCCTCCCAGAGCTCCAGCACATCCCTGTGCTGGGAATGCTGAGCAGCCCAGGTGCACTTCTCTCTCCTGTCCTGCCTTTTTCCAGCATGAACCTTTATTCCTCTGCAAATTGCTCTAATTGTGTATCCCCCTCCTGTTCTCCCTGCTGCAGATCTGGCAGGATTTGTTATTGCACATTCAAACTCTCATCATCATCACCATCATCATCCTCAGCAAACAGCAGCTGTGTCTGATTCCTTCTTCCTTCCCCACTGTGGGACTGCTGAGGAGTCAAGTCTCTCTTTGCAGAGGAGAGTTAAAATAAAATGCTTGGCAGGTTGCTGCCCCTCTCCTTTATAATGATTTCTTGTGTGTGCCAGTTCACCACTCAAACTTCCTGGGCTGCCAGCTCTGAAAACAAGTATTAAATATATATTGTAGCCCTGGGAGGAGAGCCCAACCACTCAGAGAGAAATGGACCTAAAAATAAATGCTGATTTCCCTTGCAGAGTAGCCTGGGGAAAAGTACAGGCAAGGAACAGCATCCACTGGGGCAACCAGCAGGAGAAGGAGATGAACCAATAAATTCAGCTGCAGATGGAGAGTTCAGGATAAAGCTGGGAAGCTCAGCTCAGTTCCAGACTCTGGAAATGAACTTTCTGCTGGGGGTGGTCTTGTGGCTGAATGCCTAAAACCCAACCTGGAAATGAGACTTATTTTTGCCTTGTTTCTTTCTGGGTTTTTCTGCCTACATCCTAAAGGCATTGTAATTAATGTCTGGCTAGATTAGCATTGCTAAGTGATGTCATGGGAATGATGAGCTTACCCCCTACACACGTGGACTTGTGATGACATCAGGGAATGGAAGCATTTTTTTTTTTTTTTTTTTCCCCATGGAAGTGTTAGGAAGAATTTCTTCTCAATATTTGGAACAGGCTGTTCCTGTTGGTGGTGGAATCACCCTCCCTGAATGTGTTTAAAAAATGAGTAAAGGTGGCACCTGGGGACATGGTTTAGTGGTGGACATGGCAGTGCTGGCTTTATGATTGGACTCAGTGATCTCAGAGGCCTTTCCCAGCTTTAAGGATTTTATGGTTCTAAAGTGAAGGACCAGTGCTGGTGCAGGAGTGTTGTATGCTGGATGGGATTGGATTTAGCTGGGTGTGGGGAGCTCTGCAGCAGGGAGGGAGTGAGATGTGATCCTGTTCCCAGTGCTGGGCTCACCCTCCTGCTCTCCTGTCAGGAAAATCTGACCAAGGCAGAACCACCTTTAGCTGGGCAAAGCACTGGTGCAGTTATGGATCTGCCTGGCAGTGCAGGAATGGTGAAGCTTGGAGCTTGACTTCCAGCCAGGTGAGAGATGGGAACAGGTCATCCTGGAAAGAGGAACATTTCTTCTTGTTTAGAAATTAAAATCCAGTCTAGAAATCCAGTGTGGTTTGTTGAGAGGTGGGCAGGATCACTCAAATCACTGAGTCATGGAATGGTTTGGCTGGGAAAGGATCTTAAACTCATCCCATCCCACTCCTGCCATGGCAGGGACACCTTCCACTGTCCCAGGGTGCCCCAAGCCCTGTCCAGCCTGGCCTTGGACACTTCCAGGGGTCCAGGGGCAGCCACAGCTGCTCTGGGAACCCTGTGCCAGGGCATCACCCCTCTCACAGTGGAAAATTTCTTCTTGGCATCTAATAAATCTCTCCTCTTAGCTTAGAACCATTCTCTTGTCCTATATATCTATCTGCCATGTGAAAAATTGTTCTCACTCTTTTTCTCTCCCTCCTTTAAGTACTGGGAGACTTCACTGGTGTCTCCTCAGATTCCAGTCCCACCAGTGGTGTGGATTTGCCAGATCCCTGGTGGAAGAGTCCCACTGATGACTCCTCTTCCAACAATCCTCCTCTAGGCTCTTTATTTTGGAATTTTTGTGTGTGTGAACCCACTGGGGATATGTCTGTGTGGCAGAAGCTCAAAGCTAACAGGACAGCTTTGCTCTAGGTGTGACAGGGCTCACTGCCCTCTCCCAAAATCACCCTTGTTTTGAAGGATCCATCCACAGCAGCCTCAGGCTTTCCTGAGCAGCCAAATGTCCTGGGGACTGTGGCCATGGAGGGAAAGGAGTGTTTGTCAGGGAGCAGAGCCAGGGAATGGTTTCCAGCAGGATTGTGCAGGTTGGGTGACAGTCCCAGCGTGGTGTTTCACCCAGCAGATGTGGTCTGCCCCCTGTGAAATAACTGGAAAGGAGAGGAGGATTCATATTTCTGATTGTCCTTGTATGAGCAATAGTCTCACCCAGGCTCTTCACACTGTGCTGAAGTAACTACAGCAAAATTAAAACTTGTGCCTCACAGCAGAAAAGATGCAGTGACACCTCCAGCCCCACATGCACAGGGACATGCACAGAGAAATCTAAAATTGAATTTGTACCCCAGCAGTGAGGTCTGCAGTGGGGAGCCCATTAAAATTCTGCAGAGCTCTCCAGTGAGTGACCAGAGCTGCCCTCAGACTGGGGCATGTGGGTACTGCGAATGAGATTTAATTTATCTTAAGGCCTTAAAATATAAAGATTGGTGAGTGATCTTTTCACATTAGACCTTGTTGACTCTTTGCCTTCCAAAGATATTTTCCCTTAACAAAAACTCTTACCTTTCACTTGATCTCAGCAAGGTGGATTATTTTGTAGAGTTGGGAGGGGGCACAGGGTTTTATCCCTGGGGGATTTTCATTCTTAGTCAATGAGGAAATAAAAAATAGAATAGTCTTTCCTCCTTTTCTTCCCATCAAGAAACTGGATGTGCTCAGAAGTCCTAAGTTAGTTTTCTTAACAGAAGGGTGAATAAATATAGAAAAAAGCCTTGTTTTTAAACATTCCCTTCAGGCCAGAAAATAGCCAGGATGTGCCACATCTTTAATTGACAACAGAGCCACTTCTGGGAAGGAGGGAAATGCCCCTTTCCTGTTCTCAGGCTGTCAGTCTGACCCACTCAGGGAAGGGATCACGAGCTGTGCCACAGCTCAGATGGTGGAAGAATTTCACTTAGGAAGGTTCTATCACAACTATCAGCTTCAAACCTATTCAGCCTTGGAGTCTGGGGCTCTCTAACTCCCTTCAACAGCAGCAGGCTTAGTCGGGGAAGAACTTTTTCAGGCTTAGAAATGTAATATTGGGCTAAGTCTGGAGTTTAAAGGTATTTAAGAAATTGTGGGCACTGAGATCAGGTGTCCCCTGCAGGGTTTATCTATCAGTGTTTCCCTGCAGAATGGTGGCATTTAAGTGATGGAAAACAGCACTCCTGGGTGGCAGGAGGGACAGGGCAGGAGGGAAAAGCTGCATTTTCTCCATTATGTGGGAGACACACAGAGAGCAACACGTGTGTTCTTGGCTTTGACCTGGAGATGGTTAATTCAGCCTGAATCAGCAGCTTGTGGCTGAAATCATTTAGCTGGAGCTAAAAATCGTGTCTTCCCTGGTGGAAGTGGCATCTGACCTGCTCTCTGTCTGTGAGGACAGTGCTGCTGAGCTCCTGTGGCAGTGCTATTTCCAGGGAATTCCCAAAGGATCACTGGGGACAGCACAAGTCCAAGAGCTCAGCCCCAGCATCCCTTCCCCTCACAGGAGCTGGCAAAGCACACAGATAAAAGATAAAGAGATAAAAGCTCTCAGGAATTCAGCCACCAGTTCACTGAGACCTTGGAATTTAACTCCTGGCTGTGCTTGGGAAAATCCTGCCCTGCAGCCACAACCCTGGCCAGGATAAACCAGCTTAGCTCTGGGTGAGGGTCCCTCTGGGGGATTAATGCTGCTGGGAACAACCCAGGGAGGCTGAGACCCACAGGAGGCACATCCCAGTGAGCCCAGGGATGTGGGGTGTTCCTCAGGGATGTGGGGTGTCACCCACCCTTGTCCTTGTCCTGAGCTGGGGAATTTGTGGTCCCCATCTGGCAAAACAAGAGGACTCTGAGAGCAAGTGTGGGTGATGATGTTTGGGAAGAAAAGGCTCTTTAGCCATTGCAGAAGGGGGAATCTGCCAGGAATGGGTTCAGAGCCATGCCAGCACTGTAAGAAATTCAATTGTCTATGATATAAAAACACAGCCAAAGAGATGAAATTAAATGTATGAAGATTTCTGGCTTAGGAAATCCCCAGAATCCAGCAAACTGAACTCCAGCAGATTCAGGGAATGAGCTTTTGTCTCAATTTTTACAGACCCTCTGTGTCCTACATGGTTTTTCTGATCCATAAATGGGGTGAGGAGAGCCCAGGTGGGGAATCTGCAAAGGGTTGCACAGGGTTGAGCACAGGGAGTTTGGGCACAGCCTGGTTTGGGGAATGGGGAATGGGGAATGGGGAATGGGGAATGGATGCCAGAGTTTGCCACGTTCCTTCTGTAGTCAGTTAAGTGCTCTCACTCTGATAAGCAAAGTATGATTTTAATTAAAAAGCCATTCCAGCTGGATTTAATTCTTATGCCATTGAAGAGGCAAATTGCTTTGTGTATAAGGAGAAAAAAAAAAAAAAGTGATTGTCTTCTTGTTCCAAGGAGTTTTAATCCACAGTGGCTTGGATCCCAGGTCAGGGATAATTTCCCTGCTTCCCAGAAGTAATGTGATTTTTTTTTTTTCCTCATCTTTAAGACATCCCTGCTCTGACTCCACGTGTTAAGGAGTTCATTGTGCCACCCCAGGGGGATGCTGCACTCTGGGGAGCCAGCCTTGATTTTTTTTTTTTTTTTGCTTTTAAATGAAGGCTTTTCAGAGAAGAGCTGCACATTTTGCTGTACTTTGATGCTGAGGAAAGCACTTCCCTCTATTTCCTATTCTGTATTTAATTTTGTGGAGCAGAGCCTGGAGCTGCTCCAATGAATCTTGGGGGTTTCTGGCCATGCTTGGTTGGAAAATGTGTGTTCAGCTAGGAGAAAATAAAGATGTTATTTTGCTCTTTATATTGCTCAGTCTTACCTGGTCCAGGTTTAGCTGTGGCATGAGATGCTGCTGTCAAAAACCTCCAGAAACAAGTGTCTGATACCAGCTTGTGTCACTGAATGACACAAATCTCCCCCAAAGGCTGAAAAGAACAGAAATACAGCAAGGTGATGGCTGTAAACTCAATCCAGAGCTCAGAAAGGTCTTTCAGATAAAAAAAAAAAAAAAAAAAAAATTAAAAATTATTCACTTATTTTGTTTATTGACCCACAAGAATATTTCCAGGCTGTACAACCACAGCTGTGGTGTGGGGTGTCACTGTAAATCAGTGGGGCAGGGTTGCTGAGTTTGATTTTCCTCAAGCTCTTTGCAAGGCTCAGTTTGTGGATGGCTCCATGCCCAGCCTGGGAATGCTGTGGAAGGAGAATGTTCCTCCCTGCTCAGCCCTGTGAGTGTGACAGGCACATCCACTGCCAGTGACAGTAAGCACAGCTGTAATTACAGCAATAACAGCCTTTACATTAGCACACACACCTTGGAAAAAGGTAATAATCATTCCAGGCTTTTGATTTTAGGCTTTGTTGCTTCTTCTCCATCCTCATCCTGTTGTGTGACTCCCTGAAGCCCAAACATGGCAATTTGGGAGTGAAATTAAGGGGCAAAGCTGCATTTCCACACTGGGAGAATCCACTTTCTCCCAGAAATGCTCACAGCCTGATTTACCTGTGAGGGATGCACGAGGCACAGCTGGGTCCTGGTGCTGCTTTGGCTGTGATTTAAAAGTACCATAAATTCTCCTCTACAAGAACTGGTCCTCAGTAGGGTGGGCAGGGCTGGGAATGGGATGTTCTGGGCAGGAAACCCAGTTAGGAGAGGTTAATGGTAGGAACCAGAGGATGGTGAGCACAATGGTCACTGCAGTGGGCAGAGCACAGGCTGTGGAACAGAAAATCTTCATTTTTCACTGGTGGGCTGTGGAGCTGGGAAGAGTTTCTGAAGGACTCCTGACCTTAAACATGGTTTGGCAATAGCCTGAACTTCTTGTCTGGCAGATCTTCCCTTGCTGGACCAAGCTCTGCCTTGGCAGTGTGAGCTTGTGAGAGGCATTTTCAGCTCTGAGGATCCTCAGGGAAAAGGCTGAACTCTTCCAGAAGAGTAAAACAATTGGGTTGTGAAATCCCAGCCCTGAAGATGCTTTTTAAGTCCCTTCTCCCAGGTTAAGAGCCAGATGAGTCTGATAAACCACAAGCAATTTTTTTTTTTATGTGATGGGGCACCTCAGATAGCAAGAGGGGTGAAGTGGGATCCCACAGCTCATCTGCAGGCACAGGATTGCACAATCCATTCTCTTTTGTAACATCCAATAATTCCTGAGGGGCAGGTGCAGCCAGAGCTCACTGTGTCCCCAGCCCCAGGCTGGGTTTGTGGGGTCCAGCAAGCCCAGAACTGATGACAGGGATGTTCTTGCTTTGGAGAACAGAAAACTGCCAAAAAAAAAAGGAGTAGGAATGAATATCTTTTCCCTGGAATTGCTTCATTCACGGTGGATTCAAGGTGAATCTCCTTCATTCAAGATGGATTTCTTTCTCCCACACATGGATCAGAGGGAGATGTTTTGCAGAGACTCCAGGAATCCTTCATTTTTAGCAAGAATAGGATCCGATCCTCCTTTTGTCCTATAAAACATCCCCAGGGTAGGACTGGGTTGCAGATTAAGATGCCAAACTCTGATTTTGTGGCCACTGGAGCTTTGAGGTTGGATTTTTCTGTCCCTTCTGCCAGCTCAGGATGCTGAGGGCTGCAGAGGGGACAGGTCCCTCAGACACCTTTTCTTGGACCATGGGCTCTCCCAACTTGAGAATTTCACCTGGGACTTGGGCAGCCAACCTCAGGCAAAGGAATTCTGCCCTGGGCTGCAATTTCTCTGTTCCTGCCCAGGGACCAGCTTGACATCACTGGTCTGCACTGGTGCAATACCAATAGCTCCTGATCACTTTTGGCAATCCCAAAAACCAGCAAAACCAGCAGCAAAAATAATGAAATTATTCAGAAAAAAAAAAAAAAAAATTTCTCATTTATTCATCAGCTGGATTACAGAGATTTGGCATTTTCTCTGTGTCACCAAGGTTGCTGCTGCTGCTCTGTTGGTGGGATCACAGAATCATGGAATGGCTTTGGTGGGAAGAGATCTTAAAGTTCATCTCAATCCAAGCTCCTGCTCTCAGCAGAGGCACCTTCACTAGACCAGGATGTTCTGACCATGGACAAAAAAGAGGATACTGCAAGTTTCCTGATGGAACTTTGGGAACTGACAGCACCTGTGGCTCCAGCAGGATCAAGAAGATTTTTCTTTGCCTCTCCTTGCTCCATGACATGGATAGTTAGACCTTGACCTGGCTTTTTTCCAACCCAAAGGTGTTAATTAAAGAGAAATTCCCATAAGGTGGTTTTCAAAGACATCTGAGCAGCATTTCCTCCTCTTACAATTGAGAGCATCACTGAAACTTCCTTATTTAAATTCATTTTTTTTTCCAAGGAAGACCAAGTGGCCTTTCATGAGTGGAATCCAGCAGCTACTTGGGAAAGTCCAAGGAAAATGGAACATCTCAGTGCCTGGGCCAAAATCTGACATCAAAACCCAGGAAGTCTGTGCAGTTGGAGCTATATTAAGATTAGAGTAATCCCTGATGGGAAGGATAGATTATTTTATTTGGCAAGTTATTCAAAGCAGCTAATATTCACCAGTTACCTCCAGTAAATCAAGTCCAGCTACCTGTTTCTGACAAAATATAACTCCTGCTCTGCTGAACTCTTCTTTTTTAAGGGGCTGAGATGGGCAGCCCAACACATTTCCCCTGGCCCTGGGTATTATTGGAGATAATCTGGAGAGGGTTATGGATTTGCAGAGGTTTTCAGTTCATGTCCCATTGGGCTTTGCTCTGCTAGATGGAATTTTCTGAGAGCAAAGGGCCTCTGAGCACATTGAACACCTGGTTAAGTGGCCTGAGCATGATCCCAGAGGCTACTGAGATAACCTGAGGGCATCCAGAAGGATGCAGAGCTCCTCTACTTCCTTTTGTGCTTCCTTTCCACACCCTCCTCTGCTTTTTATTGGCCTTTTAAAATTCTTGACGTGGTGTCACGGGACAGATCTTCCCAGTGGCGTGTAAAAAAGGAGAATTTTCTCCTTGTCCTTCCTCTCTGCTGAGTTTATCCAGCAAACACTCGTGTTTGCCTTCTCCCAGCAGCACCCACAGGGAGTTCATGTGGGATTATTTACCTCTTTTAATCCCCAAATTCTCTGCCACATCACTTCTTCCCCCAAATCTGGGATGCTGTGCTGGAGTTCTGTGCTGAGTCTGTTCTTTCTCGACTCCAGGTTTTGCATTTGGCTGAGTTCAGACAGATCTTCTCAGCCAGCTTTTACAAATGCTCTTAGGTGCAAGTTATCCAGGCCTGCTAATTTTAAATGTTTATCTCTCGTGGATGCTGTTTAACATCTGCCTTTGTTACTAATGAGCTGGAAAAAGCTTCTCCATCATCATCAGAGCCATGCATGTTGCCCTGCTGCTTTCCAAACACAGATCAAAATTATTACACGTTGAACTTTCCTCTACTGGAGTGTACAGGCTGTAAAATTGTGTTTGTTGTAATGTTTTTGTTTAAAAAAAAAAAATATTCCAAATCCAAAAAACTCCAAGGAAACCAAACTCAAAACAAATCAAATTAAAAATTAAAAAAACTCCACAAAACCAACTAAAAATATTAACTTCTCATTAATCCCTTATCTTCAGCAGCTGCAGAGTTTTCCTGATGTCTTCAGGTTCTTATATAATGCTTCTAAACTTCATGATGTTTGGTTTGTATTTCCTCATCTCTGTTTGCCCTAGTTTAGCAAACACTGGGTTATTGGTTCACTTATTTATTTTCACTTCCGATTCCCCCATTTTTAATTCATGTTTGAGCTGGGATGAAATTTTTACTCCAAGTTAATGATTTCCATTGGGGAGCTGTGCCTGGCTTTGGGTCACCATTGTGTCTTTGGTGGCTTTCCAAGGAGAACCATGACCTGTGTGCAAAAATAACCTGGGCTGGTGGAAGATGAGAATGAGAGGAGCTTTAAGGTCCATTCCAACCCAAACCATTCCATGGTTCCATGATTTCATAAACAGGACAACCAAGAGGAGGTGGTGAAGGATCCTCAAGCTGGTGCCTGGTCATCAGGAGGAGGAGGTTTTTTTTGTCAGGATGCAGAGATAACAAGAGGAAGATGGGTTTTATTAGAGAAGCATCATTTGGGGGACAGCAGGGGTGTTTTAATAGGCTCCTACAACATTCTGGTGTTGCTCTCTGGAAGCCAGGGGTGGCAATTTGGCAGTGGGAATAGGATAATATCACCCTCATGGTGTTTTTGGGAAGGTGCTCCTTGGAAAGGTGCAGAGGATCAACAGAGCAGAGCAGGGATCAATTCCCTACAACAACTGTTTACTCAAAACTAAACTTTATAAACACTCTAATCAGCACAGGGAAAATTCCCACAGTCCACAGGGAGGACTGGAGAGGGGAACCTCATCCATTTCACAGGGGGTGGTTTTAATGTTACTATGAGCAATTGAAGTGCTGTTTAATTAACAGATTTACACTTGGCACAATTAATAAAACCAGAGAAGACAAAAGAATGTGCTGTATATTAAACTCAGCTTTCAGTCAGTAGAGCACAGGCAAAGGGGAATCTCCTTTGGGTATCAATTTGTGGAGATACCTCTGTGTTTATAGAACATATTTCCCTTCATGGGGCATGCATGGCAGCTTAAGAACTTGGCTGGGTTTTGTCAGTTAATGTTTTTAGGGAATTCTTGGGCTGTGTTTGTTACATGTCCATGCTTGAAATGTTCCTGTGGTGGAAGAGTTCTGTGGGAAATCTGGGATTTCCTGGGGCGTGTCATGTGGCCAGGAAAACTCTGCTGAAGGTCAAACTCTGGAGGCAAGAGGGGCTGGATTTCTTAGTTGTTATTATTTTTATTCTTTAATGAAGCACCTTAATCTCTTAGGATGGGCTTTGTGGTTGTTTCCTCTAAAGCATTTTGTAATTAGAAACTTTGATGGCAGCTCAAGCCATTGCAGAAGGAGTTTTAAAGGAGTTTTTAATCTGCTTGTGCAATTTCACCTCTGCATCTACAGAATCATAGAAATGTTTAGATTGGAAAAGACCTCCAAGATTATTGAGCCCAACCCTTAATCCTGCCAGCTCCACCCCTCAACCATGACCCAGTCCAGAGCATTTTAAAGCCACAAAATTTATCCTTCTTGATTGGGTAAACTTGGCTGGATTCATTGTGAGTCATCCATTCTGTGGCTGTGCAGGTGTCATCTGATTTCCAGTTGCATCCTGAATTAAACTGCTGACAGCACATTGCTGCTGGCTGGGGATCACAGGTGAAGATCTTACACTGGGGGCTCTGCAGGTGCCATGGGAACATGGTTTGGTGTGGGTTTCACAGAGCTGGGTTAATCACACAGAATCACTGGGTTGGAGAGACCTCCAAGATCATCAAGTCCAACCCATCCCAGCACCTCAAATAAGCCATGGCACCATCCCCAGCCTGTAATGTTGCAGGAGATTATTGTGGCCAAAATGCAGGACTTAGCACTTGGATTTATTAAACTTCATCCCATTGGACTCTGCACATCCATCCAACCATTCCAGGTCTCTGCAGAGCCCTCCTGCCTTCCAACAGATTGACACACACTCCCAGCTCAGTGTCATCCACAAATTTACTAATGAAAACTCAGTAATGGTTGGACTTAGTGTCATCCACAAATTTACTAATGAAAACTCAATAATGGTTGGACTTCATGGTCTTAAAAGTCTTTTCCAACCTAAATTATTCTGTGATGTCAAGGTCTGTTGTTTGACTGGTTCTGTCAGCTGTGCAAACCCTCAGAGAAAAGTGAAGCCACAGTAGACTGGTTCTGTGTTTCCCTGATTATTTTCATTCCTTCAATGTCCAAACTTCCTGATGTGTGAAGACAATACAGTCTTTATTAAAAAGGGAATTCCCAGGAATTTGTGGAACTGGGTAGTCCTCAGTGAGGTTCACCCATGTGCGTGTGAACTGCTGGGCTCTGTGAATGGAGAGGAACTAAAATGAGGAAATGCTGGTTGGTTTTTTTTAAAGAATTCTTTTTTCATCATTTGGTGTTGATTTTGTAGGGCCAGGCTGTATTTTGACCCTTCTGTTTCACCATGAATGCATCTCCAAAAGCTATTGGAATATGTGATGGAGGAGATGCTTTTCTGGGAATTTTCCTGCTTTTCCCTGTTGTTGATGTTATTCCTTGCAGTTCATCTTCCCTGTTCAGCTGTGACTCTGCAACACAAAGTTCATCTGGTGCACTGATATTTTAGTTTTCTGAAAGGTGATTATGTCACTAAGGCTTAGATAAAGGACCTGGAAAAACTACCCTGGGTTTCTGTTCCTGACCCAATTTTTTGTCCTCCCCAGCTTTGTGCACTTTTCCACCCACAAAATCAGAATTTCTCAGAGGATTTTTTTGCCTATTTTAGTTCATTTTCCACAGAGGTTGGGCTGAGCTCATAGACATCCCCTCTTACTTTTGGCTGCTGACTGTGTTAGGCTGCAAGTAACATAAACAATAAACTGGAACCAAACTTTTGTTTTGGTCAAGGGAAAAGAAGCAAATAATCCCTGGCAGACTTTTAACTGGAGCACGTGTATCTGTTCTGGGGTAAAAACACTTGAAATTGGAGTCCAGGCCAGAAGAATGATAAAAGGTCTGAAAAATGCATAGAAAGAAAAAAATGAAAGAACTGGGGATGTTTATTCTAGAAAATGAGACACAGGGTTTGAGTGTTTGATAAAACTTTGGCAGATAAAAGCAGGAGAAAAAAAAAATCTCCATAACCAGTTGGGTTAGAACCACAAATTTGGTAGGGGTAGAACTTCAAATTTAAGTCTTAAGTTGCAGCCACAGAAATTTAGAGTTTTGAATCATAGATCAAATTCTTTTTGATGGTCAGCAGAGAGAAGCCCAGGAGTGGGTTGGGATCTGTGGGGACACTGTGGGGTCTCATCAGTGGGACACTGATAAAGGATGGGACAAAAGGTTATAGAAACCATTTCTGGGATTTCTTACTTCTAAACAGTGATAAAAGAGTCAGGCATTTATGGACTGTCTTAATCTTTGGTTGTTTTGTTTTTGGGGTTTTTTTGGGTTTGTTGTGTTTTTTTTTTTTTTTCTGATAGTAAAAAGAAAAATCTCAAGAATTGCACGTTCTCCCTTTACTCTTGGCAAACTCAACATCTTTTTCATTCACAATCAGGTCAGCTGAGTCAGGCAGGGACCTCTGGAGCTCACCTGTCTGACTCTGAAATTTGGTTTTACCTCCTGCATGGCTCCAACCACCAGGTCCTTCCTTGGACCTGCAGTAAAAACCAACCCAAATGATTTGGAAGAGACTCCTGGAAGGCTCTTCTGGCCAGTCCTGCCAGGCAGTGCTAAACCATCCCCAAGCAATGCTTTGCTTTTAGTCCTTATTTGTCTCATTAGGGAGTCAGTCCCTGGAATTTAAGCTTCTTTTTTTTTTTTTCCACATTAAATTGATATCCTTGGGAAAAAACCTAATAGTTTAGGCACTTGCTGGCTGAGATTGATTACACATTTGTTTTCTCTCTCCCTAAGTTTAGCTGGGCTTTTTTTAAAATTTGCTTTTTTATTATTATTTTTTTTAATCTGGATTGGCCATTTTCAGGTGTGTGCACACAGGTGATTGAAAAAAAAGCTCATTCCAGCCCTTGCCATGGGCAGGGACACCTTCCAGCACCCCAGGTTGCTCCAAACCCCATCCAGCCTGGCACTGGGCACTTCCAGGGATGAGGAATTCCCAGCTTTGCTGGGCCATCCCCCTGATTTTCCTTCCAGTTTTATTCATCCTTGTGTCCATTGTTATGGCAGTCATTCCTTTTAGCACAGAATAAGACTTTTTATCAAGGTCTGGAAAGTTTAAATCTATTGGATTTCACCTCTCTTCCCCAAAAAAAAAAACAAAACAAAACAAAACAAACATTTACCTTATAAAACAACCCTACAAGTTACATTGCCATAATTTAATTTCAATAAACCACATTTTCTATTTTGTCCCCATCTCCATTGGCTGCCACTTCCCATCACTCTTTCTTTTGAGTCAAAAATCTTGTCTATTTAACTCAGATGAGCCTGCTGAGAGCTGCCTGGATCTTTTTTCCCCATCTCCTTCCTACAAATATAAAAGCTTTTCTTCTGTTGACTTTCAGCCAGATGGTGCCACTCCCACCATCCCATCTGAGCACGTTTTTCCTGTCTGAGGCTCCCACCTCACATCATTTTCCATGGCCCTTCACACCCAGCCCTGCTGCTGTTCTCAGTTATTCAAGCTAAACCATTTTCATGTGTAACTACCCAAGTTTGCATTAGTAAAATTATATTTTCACCCCCAGTTCTTTGGAGGAGCCAGTGAACAGAAGCTGGGGTGGGGCTCCATGTGAGTTCTCCTTTTTTTTTGGTGCTATTTTTATCTTTCTCTTGAATTTCAGCTCTTTGCATAGTAATCTCTCTTGGTTCCTTTTCCTGTTTGTTCTCTTTTTAGCCCTGTTGCTCAAAGGCATTTTCTGCTCAGCTGAGTTGATCCTGACAGCCAGGCTGAGACTTCTAGCAATGCTCAGAGGTTTTCTGACAGATTCCTCCTCCTGCTGCTCTAAACATTTTCTTTCCAAGCTCCTCTTCCCAGGTATCCTGATCACTCCTGCCCATCTCAGGCTTTACCTTCCTGATGCCTAATCTGTTGTTTTCCTCATATCCAATATTCCTAAAAATTGAGATTTGAAGTCTTTCTCTTGTTACCATGGAGAAAGGGCCCAACTCTTTTCTTTCTCACTCCTTTTTCCACACAAATTCTCCCTTTTTCTGCTGGCTCTTTGCTGGCAGACCAGGGTATTTTGAGGAGAGCATTTCAATATTTCATATCTCTGATAGATGTGGACATCAATGTCCATTGGCACATAGAAAAGTCTTTTAGAGACTCTCAAATGCTGGGAACAGAGAGTGTGAAGTATTTAGGGGGTTTGTTACTGCTTTGTCTATTTTTTCCTATGAGGAAGGAGTTTTTGGAGTCAGACCAATCTGACAGTTTTATTGTGGTTTTTTTTTGGTGGGGTTTTTATGGGTTGGGGTTTCCTTAGGTTCTTTTGAGTTTGGGAGGTTTTTTTTGGTTGGTTTTATTTGGTTTTTTTGTTTTGTTTTGTTTTTTTTTTCTTGGGTTTTCTACTTTGGTTTCTTCATCTATCAAAAGATATTAGAAATACTTTTATGAAGCATTCTGAGATCTGCATCCAGTGGCATCACCTGAGAGAGGTCTGGTGATACTGTGCCACTAAGATTTGGTTTTTGTCACCAGAGCACTCAGTTTCTGTGTCATTTGTACTCTTTAATATTTTCCCTTCTAAACAGACAGAGCAGAAACATCTTCCCTCTAATTCTTTCCCCCATCTCTGCTGTTAGCAGGTAGGGGATGACAAAAGGAAATGCCTGGGGGAATAAAGCAGAATTAATTCTCTTCCTGAACATCAGGTTCACCACGAGCTGGTGCAGAGTTTGAGTAGCTGGAAGTTGATTTTGGGGATGGATGGGGAGCACAGCTCACCCAAGAGCCAAGGTGGTGAATCCCTGCAGGAAGCAAGAGGGTTGGATCCTTGACTTTCCTGGTCAAGCCTCACCATGGCCCATCTCTGGAAGTGTCCAGGGTCAGGCTGGATGAGATTTGGAGCAGTCTGGGATAGTGGAAGGTGCCCTGCCCAACCATTCCAACCCAAACCATTCCATGGTTCTGTGTTTAAATCATGGAGGTTGCTGGCAGGTTCTTTGTGTTTGAAATGTGGATTTTCCATCCCCTGACTCTTCCCTGGGATCCTCTGTCCCAGCTGGCACTCAGCTGAGTGCTCAGCAGTGTGCAAGGTGGGGATGCAGCCCTGCCACAGCATCCCTCTGTGAGGAAGGGGGTGAGGAAGGTGAGGAGGAAGGTGAGGAGGAAGGTGATGATGAAGGTGGTGAGGAAGGTGGTGAGGAAGGTGATGAGGAAGGTGATGAGGAAGGTGAGGAGGAAGGTGGTGAGGAAGGTGATGAGGAAGGTGATGAGGAAGGTGAGGAGGAAGGTGGTGAGGAAGGTGATGAGGAAGGTGATGAGGAAGGTGAGGAGGAAGGTGGTGAGGAAGGTGATGAGGAAGGTGGTGAGGAAGGTGATGAGGAAGGTGATGAGGAAGGTGAGGAGGAAGGTGGTGAGGAAGGTGATGAGGAAGGTGAGGAGGAAGGTGGTGAGGAAGGTGGTGAGGAAGGTGATGAGGAAGGTGATGAGGAAGGTGATGAGGAAGGTGATGAGGAAGGTGAGGAGGAAGGTGAGGAGGAAGGTGAGGAGGAAGGTGGTGAGGAAGGTGAGGAGGAAGGTGAGGAGGAAGGTGAGGAGGAAGGTGATGAGGAAGGTGGTGAGGAAGGTGAGGAGGAAGGTGAGGAGGAAGGTGGTGAGGAAGGTGAGGAGGAAGGTGAGGAGGAAGGTGGTGAGGAAGGTGGTGAGGAAGGTGAGGAGGAAGGTGAGGAGGAAGGTGAGGAGGAAGGGGGTGAGGAAGGTGGTGAGGAAGGTGAGGAGGAAGGGGGTGAGGAAGGTGGTGAGGAAGGGGGTGAGGAAGGTGGTGAGGAAGGCGGTGGGAGCTGCCAGGAGTGCTCAGTGTGTCCCTCAGGCTGCTGGGGACTCTCAGGGCTCTCTCAGCTGGAAGGGCTGCCTGCCTGCCTGCCTGCCTGCCTGCTTTAGACAGCCTGGGTGTGTGCCATGTCCCATTTGTTACCTTCCCCTCTGTGTTCCAGGCTATTAGGCTCACATTGCAACCTGCTCAGCCTGTGGCTTTAACTCCCTTTTCAGCCTCCAGGAGTGGAACCAGGTTTTGAATTATTCCTGTGTCTTCATACTGACCCTGCACACACACTGTGCAGGGGAGTGCTGATAGTTTTGTTTACTGAGTCCAATAATTTACTCCTCCAGGATTGTTCAATTCCTGCTAAAATCTGTAGTTAGGCTGCTGAGTCCTGATGGGAATGTCCCTCTTCAGCAGCTGCTCAGATACATGATGTGCTCTCTGTGCCCTGGCCATGGGGCACAGGAGGGTTATCAAAAATAACTCAAAGCTGGAAAACTTAAATGTAATTAGAGGCTTTCCTCTAGGAGATCCCTGGACAATCAGTGTTCTCCAGCATGTTCTGTTCCTCTGAATCCCTCTGTCCATGTGTCCATCCTGTGCTGGCTCAGGTCAGCATCTCTTCACTTGCTCTCTGCCTGCTTTTCCCCATTTTTGTGAATCCTTTTTCTCCACCAGCATTGCTCCCTGTGGTTGCCCCAGCCTTCCTCTGCTCCACTTATTTCACAATTGACTTGTTCTTTGGTTTCCCTCCCCCCTCAGCCAAAGGAGGAGAGGTGGTCCTGCCCTGGTTTTTGTCAGAGAAGCTCTTGAGCTTGGAGTGGCTCCAAACCACTGGGGCACTTTTGCCTCCCTCATTTTTAGGAACAATGACTTTTTCCTTTGTCCTGAGGCCAGGAGCTCATCCCAGCATGTCCTTCCTGCTGGAAGACACACCTGGATGCTTCAGGCCATCTGTGAAGAGCCATTCACTAGAGGGCTCTGATAAAAATGCTTTATAAACCCATGAGTAATGTACTCATCCAGAGCCCTGACTGAAGCACTTCTGCTCCATTTGAAAGAGGGAACATTCCTTTTTTTCCCCAATGTCTGAATGAACCAAACTCATCTTCTGCCAACACCTTTGTATTTTTTTGTGCTCCACTTTGTAAGGAAGCAGCCCTTTGAGACTGAATTCCTTGTTCCTGGATTGTTCCAGGAACATACCTGGATTTTCACAGAAATCTCTGAATTGTGGCACAAACGAGCCTTTTTTAGGGCCACTTGCTTAGAATGGAAGTGATGTATGAATAGCAAAATCACCCTGGAATTTCTCTTAGGTTGGTTTGTTAAAAGATGTGGAAGGCACTGATAGCCAAGAAGGTTAAAACTTTATCCCAAAGTGTGTTATAGAGGGGCACTGGTGACTGTGGATAACTCAGCCCATAGCAAGGATTATTTTATACATTCCCCTTTCCTTGTTTTCTCTGTTCCTTGTTTCTGTCTCCTCCTGGTTGTGATACTGTGATACTGACACTAAACCTTCCACTACCCCAGGTTGCTGGATGTGAAGAGAAACCTCAGGGACTTCAGTGTGGTTTTGATCAAGCTCTAATTTTGTGTCAGGTTCTGCACTGAACTTGCCAGTTTATGGATTTTTCTGGACAACCTGCCACGCTCAGCTCCTCTGGATTTGGGATCCCCCCATGCAACACCCACCCAAAAATCCTTCCAGCTCTCTGGGGAAGCTGAGCAGGTCTGAGCCATCTCCAGAACTCAGTGTGGTGGCAGGTGGACCTGCTGGAGGTGACATCAGGGTTGGGTTCAGGGGGAAAATCAGACTCAGGTGGCACAGCTGGAGTGAGCTGGAGAGCAGGCAGGACTGGGTGGGGGCACCCAGGGAAAGAATCAGGGATGGATGGATGGATGGATGGATGGATGGATGGATGGATGGATGATGGATGGATGGATAGATGGATGGATGGATGGATGATGGATGGATGGATGGATGGATGGATGGATGGATGGATGGATGATGGATGGATGGATGGATAGATGGATGGATGGATGGATGATGGATGGATGGATGGATGGATGGATGGATGGATGGATGGATGGATGGGAGACTGTTAGGGACTGGGATCTGATGTTTTTCAGTCCCTTCTGAGCCTGCATCTGAATTAGGAAACAATTTTCCTGTGCACAGCAGTGAAGAGGTGGCTGCTCAGGAGATGACTCAGGGCTGGATGAGCAGAAATTCAGGACAGCATTAACAGGTTACCTGCACATGCTGCTGGAGCAAAGGGCCTTTCCTGAGCAGCAACATGTCAAAGTTGATATATCTTGGGGGGGGGTGGGAATCAAAACAGCCTGTGAACAAATTAGAGCACTGATGAGTCTTGACTCAATTTCCTCAATTTCTTTATAGGGATTCTGGCAGGTACCATCTCCACCTGCCCTGGAGGATGCCAGGGGAGGATGGAGCTGTCTGGAGGGGAATGATTCTGTTTAGATGGGCCCAGATCTCTGGGGTTTGGCTCATTTAACTTCAGATACTGGCAGAGTGGCACCCACCCCTCAGGCAGCTGTACAGGAAAAGTTTTCTTTGGCCTGTTTTAGACATTTCCTTCAGTTTGCAGTGACTCATGCCCTGAAAGTTTTTACTTCTCTTTTCAGGTGAGGAAGGACAATCAGTGTGAAGACAGATGTAGATGTTTACATTACACACACAAAATTTTTGCCCACAGACCCCCAAATCCTGTTCCTGAGCCCTGGGGGTCAGGCAGGTCTGGATCTGCAATTCCTTTGTATTCCTGCTGTTCCTGTCATTGACTGAGCAGATGTTTTGAATTTCATCCAGAAGGTTTAAATAGTTTAATGGGTAAATTTTGGAATATTTTTATTAAAAAGAACAGACTTCCCTCAACCAGGCTTCTTAGACCCTAAGGGAAAAAGAAATTAAAAGTAGTCAGTGATCAGTAATTCAGGGAAAACTACAAAATAATTTGCACTCCAGGTAGTGGAGTCCACTTCTTTCCCACCTTTGCTGTCCCTGTCCCTCCCCATTTTGGGATAATTATTGTTGTTCCTCCCTTACTTTCTTCAGCCATATGAGGGATATTTCAGCACTTTGCTCTGAACCCTGTAATTTTAGATTTAAGCACTGCTGATCTCAGTGTTCCTGCAGCAGCCTGGATTCACTCTGAGCTCCCAGAAATGGAAAGGCAGGAGCAGAAGGTGCTTTCCCAGCCACCAGAACTGTCTCATTTGAATTCACTCAGGTGCTGCCTCTCTTTTAATTGTGCCATGACTGAAATTCCAGGGTGTCACTTCTTCCTTAAAAACCCCAATCCAGCTCTTTTTTGTTTGTTTTTTTTTTTCTTCCCAGCAGAGGCATTTCCAAGCTTGTCCCTAAGGAGTTAAGGAACACAGCTGCACAGCTTCCCTCTCCCTCTGGCTCTCCAAACCCTTTGCAAAACTCCTTTTTTCCTTGATCTTCCAACCCCTCCCACCAAAATGGGGCAATCACACTGAAAGGAGGCTCTGAGCCTCCAAGCTGTGTTGGTTTGGCCAAGTTGCCTTTGTTTGACAGGGAAAAGACATCTGCTTTCCTTGTCAGATGGTGGATCTGTCACTGGCAGGATGGTGTTTGGCAGGGAGATAAAGTGGAGTGGTTTGAACAGCTGAGTGGGAGTCAGGAGAGTTGGGCATTTGCCTGGACCTCTTTTATTTGGAAAAGTCTCCCAGGGACATGTGCTGCTCCCCACAGCCCCTCACTGGAGGTTGGTCGCAGAAATTTATTCACAACACAAGAGAGGTGACGGGAGAAAATAAATTTTCTCTGTTTAAAAATCACTGGGTTTGCAAAATCCTCCTGGGCTGATCCTGCAAAGGGCACACAGGAGGTTTGAGGTGTTTTAAACTTGGATTTATCTTCCATTCTGTCTGTATTGCTGATGTTTAAAATTTACTTCCCCACATTGTCACAACATTGGTTTTGGATTCCTACACAAAGGTCCTTCAGAAGACCAAATAAATCTTCACAAATACTCCCTTTTGAAAAATTTTTTTTTCCCCAGACCACCAGAGCTTTTGCAGCTTTTGACAGCCCTATTGTTGAAAATTGTGTCACCCATCACTAAAGAAAAAAAATCTTTGGTGTCTTCTTTTTCTCATTCTTGCTTTTACAACTTTTTGTCTCAGAGGATTTTTATGAATAAAGCTGTATTTTCCTGAGGATGTTTAAAAGGAAAAAAAAAAAAAACCAAAAAAAAAAAGAAAAAAAAAAAAAAAAGAAAAAAAAAAAAAAAAAAAAAAAATCTGAAAATCTAGTTTTTAAGACAGAGCTGAATGAAGTTACAGAAGAAATCAAAGCCAGGACTGTTTTGAGAGAAGTTCCTTCAGTCCTGTGTTCCTACAAATAATGAGTATGGATGAAAGCCAGAGGGAGATTTTATTTCTGATGCTTGAAATGAGACCTGCCTGCTAAAATCTTTCATTTTTTTGTGGTTCACATGAGAATGAAACTTCAGCTCGAGCAGTGACTGAAGTGAAGCTACAGAAACTGTAGGAAGGCACAAGTGGCTCTTGTCTTATTGCACTCCTGTTTCCACAGAGGCTCTGGGAAGGTGGGGATGGTGAGAAATTGTCACTCAGAACCAGGAGTGACTCCTGTCCACTTCCACTGAGCTGAACAGAAAGGGGTGAGGGGTGGGATGTCACCCCCTGAACACTTTTCAGTTCTGCTCCTCCAAATCCTGTTGTCACTGTGGTCACCCTGGCTCTCATTCATCTCTGGAGTTTCCACCCAGAGAGCTCCAGGTGAGCCCAGGAACAGGCTGGGATCAGCAGAAAGGGACACATGGATCCTCACAGCCCTTCTGTCAATCCCACCTTGGTCTGAGGAGTGTCCCCTGGATATTCTGGCCCTGCAGACAAATCTAAACATTTCTGCAGCTCCCTCAGCCTGTGGCAACCCTTGGAATTGTATTTAATTAAGGAGTGTACACAAAGGCTTTATGTGCAGCAGCAGACTGCAGAGTAATCCCCTCACAATTCCTGGGATCCATCAGGAAGGAAAACCCTCATTAATAAAGGGTTACAGCTCCTTGTTATGTGAGAGCTGCTGCAGAGCCCAGAAATCACATCCAGAAAAATTTCCCTTCATCTTTCTGCTCAGGGGTCAGGGTGGGAAAGCCCTGCCAGACCCAGCACACCTTTGCAGGGTGTTTGGATATTCCAGAGGGGTTAGTGAGGGCTGCTCACCACGTTTCAGTTCACCCATCATGGATGTCCCCAAAAAACTGGATTACACTTCACCCTCTGATTTAACTACAGCTTGTCATGCTTTTTGCTTGACATTTACTTTTTGGATGGGAAATAGGAATTCATGTGCTCCCCAGCCCTGTGTCTTTGTCACTGCAGTGAGAGAGGCCAAACCCCAAAATTTCTGCCTTTTCCATAGGAAACAAAACCCAAACAAAACAACATAAGAAACAGCTAAAAATGGAGAATTAGTAAATGGGTTTGTACAAAGCTGTCTGTGAAGTCTAATTCATCTTTTCCAGGAGGAATAGACCAAAGAAATATAATTATTTAGCTCCTCCTCCAGGGAATATCCCCTTTGACAGGCTCTTGAGGGCTCTTTCCAAACATGAGCATTTTGTCACCTGGGGGGGAATTACAGCAGCTGGATTTGTTTCTTTGCTCACCAGATACCCTCATGACCTACCAACAAAAAAATCTCACACTTTGTTTCCTAATGATGCCCAAAACTGTGATATTTTTGGATTATTTTCATTCCATCTGCCTTTATCAGCCTGTATCAGTGACAGCTGTGATGTGAGGGTTATTGCTGTTATCACTGAGGAGTTTGAAGGAGAGCTGCTGTGATAGAGTTATTTATTTACTTCTTTAGTTAATCTGCAGAATGAGCCATAAACTCGAAATCCTCCAGTGTGAATCTGTTTGTTGACCTTGATGGAGTTACAGGTCTGTGGACATTAAATTCACACATCACTGACCTTTCCCAGCTGAGTGCTGGCTATTTGAGTTTGAAGCCATCCAAGCACAGGCAGTGGAGGGGGATGGAAGCCTCCAGAGCTGGTGTGTGCTCTCTGTGGACTTGGGGGAATGGCAAAAAACCAGGTCAGACTAAATATAGAGCTCTGACTCAGCTAAAACTGAGGGTGATGTGTCCCACTGACAGGGAAGCTGAGATGCATCCCACTCTTTGTTTATAGACTCATCAAATGATTAAGGTTTGGAGAGATCTCCAAGATCACCAAGAGGAGTCATTAGCCCAGCACTGCCCAGCACTGCCCCATGTCCCCAGGTGCCACATCCACATGGCTTCAAAGTGTCTCCAGAGGGCTCAACCACTGCCCTGGGCAGCCTGTGCCAGGGTTAAACCTTTCAGGGAAGAGATTTTCCTTGATATCCCAACTAAACATCCCCTGGTGCACCTTGAGGCTGTTCCCTCTTGTCCTGTCCCTTGTTACTTGGGAGAAGAATCCAAACTCCCCTGGCTGTTCCCTCCTGTCAGGGAGTTGTGCAGAGCCACAGGGTCCCCCCTGATCCCCCTTTTCTCCAGCTGAGCCCCTTCCCAGCTCCCTCAGCCCCTCCTGGGGCTCCAGACCCTTCCCCAGCTCTGTTCCCTTCTCTGGACTTGCTCCTCAATGTCCTTCTTGCCATGAGGAGCCCAAAACTGCCCCCAGGATTTGAGGTGTGGCCTCAGCACAGGGGACAGTCCCCCCTGGTCCTGCTGGACACCCCATTCCTGATCCCACCCAGGTGCCCCTGCCCTTCCTGCCCAGCTGGGCACCCCTGGGCACACCTGAGCACACACCTGGGCACACCTGGGCACACCTGAGCACACCTGGGCACACCTGGGCACACCTGGGCTCAGCTGCTGTCACCAGCTCCCCCAGGACCTTTTCCAGCCCCTCAGCCTGAAATTCTGCTGGGGGTTGTTGTGAGCACCCACCTTCCCTAAAAGCTCACAAGGAGTCAGCACCAGCAATGCAAAATCCAAGATATTCTGCATTTTGGTATTTTAGATGCTGGACACTCTTTCTTCAGTGTTTTAATAGATATATTTTCTTTTGGATTGTATGTAAAAAAAAATAAATTTTAAGGATTCTGTGTATAATCAAGTTTACCTGAGCCTGTCACAGCCCACTTTTCAAATGAGAGCCTCATTTGTTTTTTCAAGATGATAAAACCAGCTACTCAAAAGTAAATATTGGGCCATTAAGCTGAATGTACAATTTTCCAATTCAGGCAAGGGGAAGAAGTGGCAGTGAAGTACTTGCTAATGGGCTTGGTGTAAAATCTGCTGCCTAAAAAAAATTCCAATATATTTTAGAACTCCAGAGTGCTTTGCCAGCCCTGATCAAAGTTAGAGTTGTATGAATTAATTTATAAAGTGAAAACCAGAAGTATTTATAGATGTGAGATGGATTTGGCAAACGTTTAAGTCCAGTCCCTTTGAAAAAGTCAGAATGTTTTGAAAACATTTCAATCTTTATTTTTCCAGCAAGTGTTCTGCAAATCTCTCACGCTTCCCCTCGTGCTTTTTTAAGGTTAAAATGAAATGGCAAGAAGGACTGTAAATCAAAACAAAATAAATCTATGGTATTTCAGATGAGCCAAGATGAAATCTCCAAAGATCTGTTTCCCTTTGGGGAAAAGAAATATTTGAGCATGAAGACAACTCCAAATGATTCTCCTCCTTCTAGTGTTTTTATTTTTATTTATTTCCAATTTGACTAGAAAACCACATAATTAGTTGTTTATTCACTACTAATCAAGCCCATTCCTAATGTAAAGGAAATTAAAATTTGAAGCAGGCATGGCCTGAAATAAGGAAGAGAAGATAGGTTAATGGGAAATTGTGGGATTAACTTAATGTGTTAAATTATTTTATAATTTTAACCCAAATTTACATCAAACAAATGTTCCTTCAAAGGATTGCTGGATTTTTTGTCTTAAAACCTTGACTGGCAAATATATGAACAGAGCAATAACTCAGGCATTTTGGAATGAGACAGGATTATTTTTTATTTATTTTCTCTGCCTATTTCTGACGAAAATATATGATTATCCCAAAACCCTCAAGAGGGGACATGGAATCAATCACTTATTTCTGGCAGAGGTTTCTCCTGTGTCCTCATGATCTGTTCCTGAAGTTCACCCCAGTGCTGTTTTTTCCCACATTACATTTAACAGTGACAGGATAAACTCAAGCCAAGGTTTTGCTCTCTTGCATCTTTCCCTTCTCTCCACCTCTTTGCAGCTGGTTTCTGAAAAGTTTTCTGCCTGTTGAATGCCCTTTCCAGTTAACAATCTTTGGAAATGAATTTAGCAGCCCCAGTTTCTGGCAATGGTCAAGGTGTCCCCTCCAAGCTGAGTGTGCTGGTGACCAGGGGACACTGAGATGTGTGTGAGCTCCCAGTTCCTTTTTTTGGAGTAAAAATCACCATATCCACATTTTATGATTGAGGCAGCTCATTAATTACATGTTATGAGGAGTCCACAATTAATTACCTGAATTTATGGCCACTTGTATTGCAAACACAACTTGATCAGGGCTGACTGAAGAAAAACCACTTGAGGGGGAAAAGTCTGGTCACTGGGAATTTCCTGCTTTTTAGCTCCTTGATCTTCTAATCTGCATCAGAGATTCCATCCTTATTTGATTTGGGGTTTGTTGTGCTTTGAATTGTCGTGAGAGCCAGGAGACAGGGAATAAACCACGAAGCACAGATCCCACTGCTGCTGGCATGAATATTAAAGCTGCTGTCTCCCTGCCCTACATAGCTGGTGCTGATGGCTAACCAGGCAGGGTTTCCAAAAAGTTGGGGGTTTTCTAAGGAAATGGAAGGAAATGGTGATTTTTCAGCAGGCTCTGGGTTGCTCTAAAGAAATCATAAAATAAGGCTGTGCAGTGGTCCTGGGGAGCTCCAGCCTGCTGCAGGAGGCTGTGAGTGGCCAGGATTCCTCCCTGAGGATGAGTTTTGCTCACAGTCTCCTCCTTGCCCTCCCTGCAGGCGTCCAGCACGCGGCCAGAGTGCAGCATCATGCAGGAGATCGAGGAGGAGCGCAGCCAGTGCCTGGCAGAGCTCACCTGGGACAACCAGACCTCAGGTATGGCAACGCTCACACCCCTCCCTGGCCACCAAAACCAGTCCCTCATCCCCACAGTGCCTTCCCCAGGCCATTTCCCAGCCCTTCTGCTGCTGGAGAAGGATTCCTCCAGCTGCTCTTCAGGAGAAAGGGAGATGGGTGTTTCCAAAGCACAGCTCAGTCAGCCAGGAGCTCCAGCAGCTCTGCAGCTTCCCTTGCAGCCTCCTGGCTGGGAAAGCCTGACTGAGGTGTTCCAGTGGGTTTAATCACAGTTGTCCACCTCTCTGAACTGGAATTTTACCAATTTTTCTTTGGGAACTGAATGCCTAAAGTTCTTCCAGGCCTTGGATTACTTCAAGAGAAGTCATTGTGACCATCTCCTTTGATTGAACTGCCCTCCCTCCCCTAAAAAATTCTTCTGTCATCATGGTGAAGCAGAAGATGGAAGGCTGTGAAGGCTGTGAAGTATTTCTGGAGCTGGGACAGGCAGCTGAGATCGTCTCCTTGTTCCTCAACCCTCTTCCTTCTTGGATGATCAGGAAAGGAGGAAGGTTTTGGTGGTGCCCCATCCCACCCCATCCCATCCCATCCCATCCCATCCCATCCCATCCCATCGGTTTTGAAATCAAAACCAATGAAGGACTCCAAGTCAGAAATACAATTTAGTAGGAAAAAAAGGAAAAATAAAATACATACAATAGTACAGAAGAAAAACCACTGCCAGAGTCAGAATACAACCTGACACCCCACTAGAGCGTGGTGGTAGCAGTCCAGATGAAGTGGTCCTGTTGAAGCAGTGATCCTCTTGTCCTCTGGAAACCAGTGGGTAAGGGCAGCTTTGGTGTTCCAAATCTCAGGTTTTATCTGGGTAGGAAATGTTTGGCTCCTCCCCTGGCTGGAGCATCTCCCAGTGGGATGATGGAATTTTATCAGTCATGCCCTGGGACTCAATGGCCATGAACAGGAGATATCTCCTGGAGGGAGGATGGGCTGTGGGAAAGATAAAGAACATTGCCCCACCTGATGTTTAACAGCTGGCCCATTAGCAGAGGATATCTCCACAGAGATAAGGATCACTGCCCCACCTGGTTTCAGCAGATGGTGATAGAATCCAGACTTTTGGGCACATCTTTACATTGTAACCTAGGACACCTGTCCTGCAGCAGAGCTGTTAGAATCCCAAGTCAAGGCATCCAGTTGGATCTCTCCCCCTCCAGATGCCTCTCTGGAGATACCAGTCCTGTCTCTGTCAGTAAAAGGTGTGTAGGGACCCATGTTGGACTCCCAGGATCCAAAAAGAAGGGATCATTTCGCTGGGAAAAGGGCTGGGAAGATGAATTTCAAATCCTGCTTGAGATTTGCATCCCTCCTGCTGAAACAGGGAAAAGTGGAAGAGGAAACTCTCCCTTGTCGGTGTTTGCAGCCAGGCCACTGCCTGAAGGACTGCTCTGATGGAACAGAATCCTGGGACAAGCTGGTCCCAGGAGGAGCTCCACTGGGTGCCAGGAAGGCTTTTGGCCCCTGCTTTTATCTACTAAGTGATGGCTGCCTTTGATTTGGAAGCTGTTTCAAGCATCCCTGTACAGTTAAATAGAACCTTTTGAAGAAAATGTTCCTCTGGAATCCAGCAAAGGGAGAACTCAGATTGGATAAAAAACCTTCATCTAAAAGCCAGCTAAATGCTTCATTTCATTTTCATGGATATTTAAAGAAATTCAATTAAATACAGTACATTAAAAGGAGAAGAATAAATAGTTGAAGTGATAATATTTTTTTCTGCTTTCTCAAAATGATTTTTCTCATTACAAAATTTAATCCAAAACAGCTTTTTTTATTTTTCATTTATTTTTTCTGTAACAACAGAATTAAACCAATGCAAACATTTTGCCCAATTCTGAAGTAAAGACACACAGCCATGCTGCAAGTCATTGATGCCCATAGCAAATATATAGAAATCCTTTGGAGGGGTTTTTTTGCCTGATAGAATGCTGAAATGTTGGGCTGGGATAAATCTGCATTTCCACCAGTCACTACTGATGAATTGGACTGATTCAGAAATTGCAGTTTTGGGCACAGGGAAATGGTTTTGTCCATGGAGAGAGTGCTGGAACTGGAGTGGGAGGACAAGGGGGAATGGCTTCACACTGAAAGAGGGTAGGTTGAGATGAGATATTAGGAAGAAATTCCTCCCTGTGAGGGTGGTGAGGCCCTGGCACAGATTCCCAGAGAAGCTGTGGCTGCCCCTGGATCCCTGGAAGTGCCCAGGGCCAGGCTGGATGGGGTTTGGATCACCCTGGTATAGTGGAAGGTGTTCCTGCCCATGGCAGAGGATTGGAATGAGATGATTTTGAGGTCCCTTCCTTTGTGGAAAGCAATTGGCATCCATTTACCCCAAAACATCAGCAGGTATTTAGGAGTTCAATACCTGACTTTATTATCCAACCACTCATAACTGCCCTGGAAGCAACAGAAAAAAAAACAGAATTGTTGATTCTTAAATGTGTGAGTGCATGTTGTGTGCTGTGTGGACAGACAATTTCCAAGTGCTGACACAGGATGTGTTTCCCTTTCAGAGTGTTCCCAGTATGTGAGCACAAGCAGGTCAAAGATGTTTTTCTGGAGTGGGGCTCCATAGCTCAATAAATGTGGCTGAGCTGTAAAACCAAACTTTGAACTTTGACGGTTGGGGGTGAGGGGGAAGTTTGTTGGAGAGAAATCTCATTAAAATGATGATATGAGATCTTATGAAGGGGATCTGAGTGTTGCTGGAAAGAGAAATCCTAGTAAAACTCTGAAGGAAAACATGATTTTAACCCATTTCCATCCCCCAGAACAGGAGGATGGAAAGCAATGGAGGCTCCCTGTGATCTGCAGTGTAAAACTCTGATTTATGGCCAGGTAGTTGTGTTGCCTTTTCAGGAACAGGAGAATCACCCGAGGTTTAATGAGCAATTCGTTATCCTTTCTAATCAAATGAGTGGAAATAAACACAGTGCCTCAGTACATTCTGGAAGGAGAGCTTTGTTTGGGAGCCATTATCAATTGTATTGATCAGAGGGGCTTAATCACAGCTGTAATTTGATGTGTCAGACAGATTAGTCACTTGCTAAGAGCCCTTGATGCTGGTGCTGAGGTTGATCCTGGCTCAGGTTAAGCAGGTAGATTTCCACTGATAAACAACAACTTCCCTCTTAACCCTCTTTTTTCTGTCTTCAAACACCCACCCCTTCCTCACAGGGGCTGAACATGCAGGAAATCCTGGTTTCTTTTCAGATTAAACTTCGTCCATCCCTGGCAGTGTCCAGCTTGGAGCAGCCTGGGACAGTGGAAGGTGTCCCTGCCCATGGCAGGGGTGGAAGAAGATGATCCATGGGAATCCCTCTATTCCCTGCTGGGAGTGTGATTCAGTATCTGTGAATTTACCCAGATTTGAGAAGGTGTGACAACTGGACTGGATAATTTTAAAGGTCTGTTCCTGATGATTCTGTGATTCTGCAGCCCAGGGCTCACCAAATATTGCCCAGCTCTGAGGAGGAGAAATTTGTTTAGTTTGTTTTCCAGCACAGGAAAGGCTGCAGAGGATGCAGTGAGGGGCAATCCACAGGGAAAAGCAGCTGAAGCTGGCAGTGTGTACAGAGGAGAGCCAAGCAGCAGCAAGATCAAAGTCTGGGTTTTTAAGGAAGTTTTTAACCATCAGAGGACACCCAGCAGCCTCTCTGCAGCAGGGAGAGGTTTATGGACTTTGTGGCAGAGCTGGCCCAGGTTCTGGCAGGGTGTGTGGGATGCAGTTGTGTTGCAGGGCTGGATTTGGTGAGCAGGGCTTGCACTCCTCTGACCTGATATTTTTTACCTCCATGCTGAAATAACATGCAAAGACTTCAAATGACACATGTGATTCAACACAGGAGTGGATTCTCTGCCATTAAAATCAGGAATAGGCAGACAGAGATCAGATTTACATTGGCAGCCATGGCCTGGGAATGACTTTTGGCAAGGATTTTCACTTGTTTTGGGTATCTCTGGTGTGGCCAGGTGTAGGCAGCTCTTTCAGGATGTGATGAATCCTGTTCAGATTGTCCTGCCTGTTATCAAAACCTTTAAACTGAGGAGAATCTTAGTGAGCAGCTCAGGTGTGTAGGAAAAAAAAAAATAACCCATTTCACAGATAATATCTGGTGTTCCCTGTCTTGGAGGGGTTTTGGCCAGATGAGGTGAAATCATGGCGGGGGGGTTGGCAAGATGACCTTTAAAGGTCCCTTCCAACCCAAACTATTCATGATTCTGCATTCCAGAAGTGAGAGATGCAGTTTCAGCCTCAGTGAAAACTGGGATTTAGCTCCAGATGCTTCTCCAGCTTGGACATACGTGTGCAGCACAGTGGCTGCTCAGCTGGGAGTGCAGCAGCAGGCAACTCTCCCAAGGGCTGGGATAAAGGGCTTTGCTCCCCAGGCTCACAGACAGAGGCAAATCCCTCCCTGTGAGGTGTGGCTGAGCTCCTGCAAGGCAGGAATCACCACTGCACTGCTCCCTGCTGACTTCCACTTGCCTCTTTTATGTCAGAGCACAGAGGAGTATCTCTGGGTTTGTTTTTGAGAAAGCTTTGCTTCTCCATGGTTGTGATTTACAAACAGTTCAGCTTAAACTGGAGCACACAAATGAAATGATAATAAATAAATTTAAAAAAAGTAGCCCTCTCTTTGTTAAAAGGGCAGGAAAATCAATCAGGTCTAGCTCAGCTGGCTCAGCTCATTATCTGTTTATCCCATTATTGCTAATTAATTTGCTCTGCAATCAGATACTCTTTCAGAAGCAGGAGAGTTATTTAGGGGTAACAGCTGAATAAGGAACCATGGGTGGGATGAGCAGCCCTGGAGACCAAGAGCTGTGCAGGAAGCATGGCCTTTGTGGAATCACAGAATCATGGACTGGTTTGGGTTGGAAGGGACCTCAAAGCCCACCCAGTGCCACCCCCTGCCATGGCAGGGACACCTTCCACTGTCCCAGGCTGCTCCAAGCCCTGTCCAGCCTGGCCTGATACCCCTACTCCTTCAACATTGCATTTTTTTGTTTGTTCTCTAGCCCTGTCTGTCTTGGAAACAGAAGAAACCCAATAAAAAAGCCTGAAAAATGGAAAACACTGGGAAAAGACAGTGCCATTCCCCCTCCCAGTGCCTGTTCACTTCTGCTTAACTTGCACATGCCTCACACTTGTGAGATACAGATGAGTCCTGCAAGCTCATCATCACCATTGTCACATGAAAAAAAAAAAATCCAGGTGGGAAATGGCCCGTGCTGTTTAAACTCTGAAAGTTGCTTTTGCTGTTCCACAGTGGAGATCAGCTTGGAGAAATAAATTTGGAGCCTGGGGGTCTCTGTCAGTTCCCCCTGAAGAATTCAAAGCAAGTTTGATGGGAGGAGAAACAGTGAACATATGGAAATTAAAAATCAAGCTGAAAAAAAACATTGATGAAGTTTAAATTAGGAGCCTGTTTATTCATCACCATCTGTTTATAGTGCAGCAAGATAAGAAATAATTAATAGTTCCTTGCTTGGAAAAGTTCAAGTGAATTCTCACCTCCCAGTTGCATAAGCCCACCTGGGGCAGATGAGGTGTCAGTGGGATTTGTGGGACAGTTCTGCTATCAACAGCTCTCACCACGTGGCTGATCCAGCTCAAGAAATCCAAAAACTGCCCAAAGTAGGGTGGGAAAATCTGTGGATGTGGCACTTGAGGATGAGCATCAGTGGGGAACCTGGTGGGGCTGGGTTGGTGGTTGGATTTAGTGACCTTATGGTCACTTTCCCAACCTCAAAGATTCTGTGATTCTGTCATTTCAGAGTTGTGCAGAACTCTCATAAGTCTTGTGCCATATTCATCAGCCCCTCAAAAAATCCTGGGGTAACAGGATGGCATTAAATGACAGCTGTTGGTCTGCTAAAACAAACCCTAAATCAAACCTCTATCAACATAATTAAAAAAAAAAAACAAAAAAAAGTTTAGCTCAGTCTAAAATATGTTTGATCTTGATGGTCTCTCTAAAGGCACAAGGACCTGCTGGACTTTTTGCTAAATTAATTTTTAATTTATTTTTTTCCTATTACTCCAGCCTAGGTGATAAAAAGGGTCTCTTGGTTTCATTCTTGCTCTGACCAGCAGCACTGGGCAACTCCCAGATGTGACATCAGTCCCCTCCATTCCTTGACAGGGTGGCCTCTCCTACAGCAGTAGAAAATTCAGCCATGGGACATCAGGACCTTAAACCCCAGACTCTCATGTAGGATCAGTACCAAAGTCAAGCTCTCTTTTATTTAACAGGAATTTTCCTCCCAGTTCTTTGGTCATGGTCATGATACACAATAGGGAAGGTCCTTCCAATTGATCTTCCTTCACCATTCCCTCAGCTCTCTGGTACTCTTCCCAAGCACAGCAGCTCTTACAGAGGTGAAACCACTCCCTGGAAACTCAAAATAAAGAAATCTGCTGTGGGTTTTTCAGAGGAGAACCTCTGCAGACTCTGCTGTGAAAGCTGGCCCCTGAAACACCAAAGTTTGGTTTTAGCTGCTCTGATCTGTCCTGAAGCCAGTGCTGTTCTTCAGATCAGGACTTTCTTTTTCAGTAGCAAAATTCTCCCTAAAAATGGTTCTTTTTCTGCCCATCCTTGCTCCCACTGCCCACCTCTCCAGTGAGCGCTGCAAATTCCCAGTTGAGTTTTGGGAATGTGATTTAATGGTGAACACCAGTGGTGCTGGGTTAACTCTTGGCCTCAATGGCTTTAAAACATTTTTCCAACCTCAACAATTCCATGTTTCCAACTGTGGTCCCACAGTTGCTTGTCTGAGCCCACCCATCACCTTAAGTGCCAAACACCCACCAAAACCAGGATGAAATTCCAGTACAGACCCACAGCAGCTCATCACTCCTCCCTGTGGAGCTAAGAGCTGATTTTTGCCTTGACCTCACCTTTCCACAGATATTAAGACATTCCAACATCTGTTTTCTGCCTTGAAACACTTCAGGAGTGGAGGCTTTGCCTTGGCTTTGCCTCTTGCTGACTCCTGGTGTATTTTGGCTGTAGGAGCAGTGGAAATGATAATGCAACAAATTTCTTTTGTGTAATGGAGAATCAAAAGAGATTTATTTAAAGAAACACTACACTTATATAGGGTAGTTCATGCAAAACAAAATAGAAAAGACTCATTGGTCCAAGAAGGCAACACCTCTTTGAAAACATGCTTTATGCAAAACATCACATCTCTCACAGGAGTTTAATCATTGTTATAATTTCTTAATTATTGTTATAATTTCTTGTCCTTGTGCAGCCTGAGGAACCCAAGGCTCCAAGGCTGCTTTTTCCCTGGTTCCCAGCAGAATCCAGCGACAGGCAGGGTTTGTTTGACTTGGGAACAGCTGTCCCAGGGTTTGTCAGGATTAGCAGGCACTTAGTACTCATAAATTTGTGTTGGAAAAGGCATTATAGTTTGGAGAATTTGTCACACTTTTAAATGCTAGCAGAGGTTTTGGTTCCTTTTTTTTTTTTTTTTTTAATTTGATGGGATAATAAAAAATGGGATAATAGATAAATGCACTGTGCAAAGGGTATAGAAATAAGGAGAAAGTGCCATTGCTGCAGACCAATAAATCCAGGTGTTTTCAAAGCTCTGGATAATGGCTCAGATTAATCCATTTATGCAGAGGTTTTGTTTCTGACAGCAGCTTGTGTTTGTCCCCCTCACATCTCATGAGATTTTTGGTTCAAAATCTCTCCTTGCTCATCTTTACTTTTCATTTTTCTGTTAATATTGACTGTGTTCAGAGCACTTTAATCTTGGTATCTGCCATTTTTACCTGAGATAAGCACACTGGGGAATATTGCACACACCTTAAGTGATGTTGGAAAAAGCATTCCTGGAGGTTGAGCCATATCTCCTTCTGGAGAGGCCAAGATGGGAAAAGCCATCTAGGAAGGAACCTAAATTCACTGATTCTCTATAAATCCAGTTGTCTACAACTCCTGGAAGAGCTGAGGGATTTGAGTGAGGAAACCCTGGAATAATCCTTTAAGCATGGTCTTGTCAGAGCACTGGAGATCTTGTTCAGAGGCTGCTAAGGAGATAAGTCATGTTTTTGGCAACACCCTGTGCAAACCTTCATCTTAAAACTTGGATCTTTTCTTTCAGTTCACGTGTTCTGGACTTTGGCAGAAGGGCTCAGCTCACAGATTTGATTTATGAAAAGGAGGGATTAAAAAAGTCAAGTGTTTATTTAGTTTGCTGGTTAAAAAAGGATGAAAGATTACAAACTTTGTTTTTTAAGCAAAATTGTTTCCTAATAGATGTTGCTGATGGAAAATCTCATAGGATTTTCCAGCAACAGTCACTGGTGATTTCTTTCATTCTGATAAAATTGATTCAGTATGGGGCTTTACAGTGAAGTTTTCTTCATATGTCTTTGAGTCAAATTTCTACAAATATTTGGGAAGAAAGTTATTTTTTAGTATATTCCTGTTGAGTGCTTGGACAGCTTCTACTTTCAGAAGTGTAAACCAGGTTTTATAGTAATTAATGTGTTCTTGTTATAAAATCATGGAGTTGTTAAGGCTGGAAAAGACCTTTAAGATTATCAAGTCCAGCTTGAGGAGAAAATGAAACCACATTGCTACAGATATTGAGGCAAAGTGCAAAGCCAACTCTTTTCACTTACCCTGAATTTTGGGATCCTTTTTGCTTTCTGTGAATGCCCAATCTCTTTTCTGCTGAATTGGAGCAGCAGATCCTTCAGTGAGTGATGAGCAAAGGAGCATCAGAGCCCCACAGAGCTCATCAGTGGTGGGAAGGAGATTCCCCTGTGTCCTGTGGATTGTGACTTTCCTTTGGCTTCTCTGTCACCTCTGCTTGCAGTGCTGCAGTGAGAGAATTAAACCCAGCAAAGATACAAGGCAGAAATGACAGGAGCTGTTTCCATGCTGGAAGCTACTAAATAGGCTGGGACACTTCAGCTTGAAAAAAAAGATGCCTGAGGAGGGATATTAAAAAGAGGATTTTATGGCTTTTATCCCCAGGGAAAGGGATATTGTGGTTAGGCTGTGAATATTTCTGTCTTTGTAAAAGAGCTGAGCAATTCCTAGTGAAACCAGCAATGAGCAGGTTCAAAGGGAATTCAGAAAAGGATATAATTTTTCTGTCAGTGGACACTTAAACCATGTAATGCCTTGGTACAGGAGGTTGTGAATTCTAAAAATTATCCTGGGTCCAGAATCAAAATCAAATTGCACTTAATTTACAAGATTTATGTGAGAGAAAGAATCTATCTGGGGTTTTTTTTATTATTTCATACATCTTTGAAATAGTAAATTATCCCTCATTTGGGAGGCCTCTGCTCTCTGGAGTCTGTGGTGGCTGTAGTGCCTGATGGTGAGTTTTCCTCCTGTGGGATTAAATTGAAACTTTCTGGGTGGTGCTGAGTTAGGGATTGTTGCAGGCACCATCTTTTGGAGTCTGTTTCCCTCAATCAGGCAAAAGAGGAGAGCTCAGCTGGGCCAGGGAGATTGATGCAGTGATAATTGGTTGTAATGAGATGCTGGTAGCAGGCAAGCCAGGGGTGAGCAGCAAGGCTGGGCTTGTCAGGGGGACAATAAATGTCACCCCATGGCTGTTTACAGGCCTGAGAGCTTGGAAACTGCCTGCTGGGATGAAATTGGAGTGAAAATGAGATTTTATTGCAGCACACCAGGCTGTGATGGTGCTCTGGGACAGCTCAGCCTGGCTTAACTGAGCTGTGCCTGTGCCTTGCTGTCCCTGTGGGTACTGGGGGTTCCTGAGATAGCCCAGCTGTCAAATGGGCATCTCTGCATCTGAACAGGGATTCCAAGAGCCAAAAGTGTGGGGGTGTCTTTCAGAACAGACCTGGAGTGACCCCCCATGCATCAGAGAGAATTTGCTGTGAGGATTTGGGGGGTGGTGTTTGGTCAAAGGTTGAACTTGATGCCCCTGGAGGTCTTTTCCAGCCTTAATGATTCCATGATTCAGTGAAAGACTGATGTGCTGGAAGGGCTTTTCCCTGAGCTGGGAGTTCACCTGGCTTCAGAGAGTGCCTGGCACCAGCCTGCTGCTGCTCATCTCCTCCCTCAGCCAAACCAAGCCCCACCTCAGGCTGTGCCAAAGCTCTGGGATTCATGTTTATTCATGAGGGACAGTTCTCTGCTGCTTCCTAGATAAGCTTTGACCACGATTTGCTGTAAGTGTAGATAGGACTCCAATAAATGGGTTTTTATGCTCCAGCCTGCCAGTTCTGCACACCAGTGCCTTGTGAGAATTGACCTGTTTTCTGTTTATTAACCTTTTAAAGGGAGAGGAAATGAGAGCTCTGATCCTCCTCTAGCAGAGACAGTGGGAAAGGTGTGCTGGAGCCTCCTAATGCTGAAATGTTGGGCTGGGATAAATCTACATTTCCACCAGTCACTACTGATGAATTGGACTGATTCAGAAATTGCAGTTTTGGGCACAGGGAAATGGTTTTGTGGGAGGACAAGGGGGAATGGCTTCACACTGAAAGAGGGTAGGTTGAGATGAGATATTAGGAAGAAATTCTTCCCTAGGAAGGTGATGAGTCCCTGGCACAGATCCCCAGAGCAGCTGTGGCTGCCCCTGGATCCATGGAAGTGCCCAGGGCCAGGCTGGATGGGGCTTGGATCACCCTGGGACAGTGGAAGATGTCCTTGCCCATGGCAGAGGATTGGAATGAGATGATTTTAAGGTCTCTTCCTTTGTGAAAAGCAGTTGGCATCCATTTACACCTCTTCTTTTTAAAAATATTTATTTAGTTTTTTTTAAGTTTATTTTTATAATGACAAGAGTTTAAAGATTGCACCTGAGACACCCCCAGAGAGGTGCTAAGTACTGCTGGCTTGGAAAAGCCACACACTTGTTTTTACACAGCTCCTCCAGATTCACCTGGGATCCTTCCCAAGGCAAGCACAGCCCTTGGCAGTGTGTATCCCATGTTTTTTTTTGGGACAGGCACATGAACAGAGCAGTTCTTTTGGTGGAAATGGAGAATAGGTGTGTTTTTAACTCATTGGCACTGGGTGAGGAGTGATAAATAACTTTGCATCCTCCCAGCAGACTCTGAGTGCAAGGTAGAACACAACATTTATATTTAATTGATGGGAAAGCACTTATCAATCCCCAGACATGATGTGATCAGGCCAAACTTGTCACCTTTGCTACATCCAAGTGATGCCAGAGGGAAAAGGAATTTCTTTCTTCCAAGGCACAGTGCAGCTGCTTCTGCCCCCAGATAGTTTTTTGCCTGCCAACCTCCCAATCCCAGCAGTTTTCCAGGATAAAGTCTATCAGTTTTGGAGGAAGAAAAGCACTTTCTGGAAGGCTCCTTGATAAAGCTTGGCTGTGTGCTGGGTTAGATGTAAAGGCAGAAAGTTTTACCTGAGGTTGTGGTGGGATGATTACAGCATTCTGCAGGTATCAATCTCCAATTATTCCAACTCTTTAAACTCCAGTTATTCTCTTGTACTCACTAAAAATTATTGATTTTCCTGAATGCAGATAATTAGCACAATAAACACACAGATCTGTCAGTCCCTGCAAATGTCCAAGGCCAGGTTGGACAGGGCTTGGAGCAATCTGGGACAGTGAAAGGAATTTTGAATGAGATGTTCCTTATGGCCCATACCAACCCAAACCATTCCAAAATTTGCTTATCCTGTGATGATAGGCACTGCCAGCCAGAGTTCTGGTTTCCATTGCCTTCTTTATTTATTGCAGAAATATTTTCAGGGTGTTTGGGGCAGCAATGAGGAAGATTGGTGTTGTAAGAGCTAATGGGCAGATATAAGGTGTGTTTACAGAAGCAATGATTTGTAAAAACACACTTTATGTGTCTTGCAAGGCCAGTTTCACTTTCTTTTAATCAGAAATAAGAGCTTTTGATACAAAAATAAGCACCTAAAAGCTTTCTTCACACATCACAGGTGGTGCTGAAAAATGTCAACAGAGAAAAAGATACAGATCACCTAAACTCTCAGAGTGCATAATTCAGGGCATTTAAAAAGCCATCTGATGCTATCAGATAGCTTTTATTTTGTATTATAACCTATCATGAGGTAATGGCTGCACTCTAATTTATTGCAGCTGGTGGAGGAAAAGATTGTAGAATGTGAAATATTCCATCATGGGATCATTTTCCTTGGAATCTTTAATATCCTGACACTTTTGGAGCTGCTGGCTGTTTGGTGGGAGATAAGTGTGAGGCTGAGAGCTGAGCTGGGCACCTGATATAAGGACCTGAAAGCTGACTTTTAATGAACTCTGCAGGAGAGCTGAGTGGAGGAGATTCCATCAGGCATTCTCTTTTTCAGGCTCCAATAAACTATCTCAGGACTTCATTTGAAAAGTTCAGTTTGTTCACGAAAGAAGAGGGTGAGAAAAACCTGTAAAATCACTTTGAAAGTGAGCTAAGGGCTCTTTTTCAGCTTCAGAGCATTTCTGTGTGTTCCCTATTGATCTGAGACAGCTCTGCACAGGCTGGTGATGAGCCCAGCCCTTCCCTCAGCTCAAGGAGTAAAAGATGATTTAAAGGAGGAATTTCAGAGCAGGATGTTGTTACCAACAAGTGCAGCCTGACAGGAGTTTTCACAGTTCCCTTTGCTGGCTGTGCTGGGTTGATGTGGCCAGAAATGTGAATTCTGTCCCCATCTGTTAACCCAGGTGGGGCAGTGACCCTGATCTCCTGGCACACATTATCTGCTCATGGGCCGTCTTTAAACCAGCTGGGCAATCATCTTTATCTTCCCACAGCCCATCCTCCCTCCAGGAGATATCTCCTGTTCATGGCCAGTGAGTCCCAGGGCATGACTGATAAAATTCCATCATCCCACTGGGAGATGCTCCAGCCAGGGGAGTAGCCAAGCCTTTCCTACCCAGATAAAAACTGACATTTTGGACACCAAGGAACCTTCTTTCCACTGGATTCCAGAGGAAAGCCAGACCTTTCTACATCATCCCTGGAGCTTCAGAGGAAACTGCACCTTCTCCAGGAGCACTGCTCCAGCTGAACTACATCTGCCCCTGCAGGAGGATGCAGCCACCATTGAATGGGACTGTGCCAACACCCTGACTGACTGACGGGTGTCAGCTTGGATTCTGACTCTGGCAGGGTTTTGGGATTGTTCTGTGTAATACTGCAGTTCTATTTTAATTTTCCTAGTAAAGAACTGTTATTCCTAATTCCCATATCTTTGCCTGAAAGCCCCTTAATTTCAAAATGATAATAATAATTTGGAAGGAGGGGGTTTACATTCTCCATTTCAAAGAGAAGCTTCTGCCTTTATTGGCAGACACCTGTCCTCAAAACCAGGACACTGGCACGTGAGAAGCATTTCCTCAACATTTTCTCACCACCTTGTTCTTCACATCCCAGTCTCTCTCTCGTGCAGGGTTGTTGATCTCAACAGTGTGTGAGTCACTTTTGGGGGAGCATTTCTATCTAATGGGGTGTGACAAATAACAGAGCTGGGAAAAGGGAGCTCTGCTGGCAGCCATGGGCTGTGATGGGAAGGTGAAGCCACGAGAGAACTGTTTTTCCTTCTTGTGGAAAAGTCTCTATGGCCTGATAAGGGGAGACTTCTCTCCCCAGAGTGAGCTGAAAAAGATTATTTAAATTGGTAACTGACTGTAGTGTTTCTCTATGTTGTTGTTAAGAAAGAGAAAAAGGTGTAGGAGAGGGAAGGAAGGCTGTTCTGAAGGTTTTATTCTGAATTTATTCCTTCTTTATGTTATAAATAAAGTTTTTCTTTACACCCTTTAAATTTTTAAGCCTGTCTTGCTTTTGCTCCTATTTCACAGCAGAAAATAAGTATATTAAAATTAGCAAATCTACTACACCATCCATCTCACCCAGGCAGCAACTGAAATGCCTGGCTCTTGAAAATATAAAGCAGGGGGGAAAACAACAAAATTCTGCTAAGAGTACTAAAATGGTAACATATCGATGTAAAAATGTGTTTGATTCCCTTTTTTTTATTTAATTATTATTTTTAATTCAGATCTGCCAACTCCTCTTGGCTTCAGTGTTAATGTTGCATGATCCAACAATGCAGCATGCACGGGGTGTTATTAATGCCTTGTGAGAAATAAAAGGGCAAAATCAGAACATTATAAATCTGTGGAAAGGACATGGCTTTTTTTTTTTTTTTTTTTTTTTCTTTCCATGAAAGCTTTTATTCTATCCAGAAAATCTTCAGCAGTGCCTCATTTTGACAAAACCCTGTGTTTTTTTCCCTGTGTTGGTTATTCCTTCATTCCTAGCTTGGATGTGCCTCACTCTTCCACAGGGATCATCTCCTGGCCCCAGCACTGTCCCTGCTCAGCCTCCAGCAGTGTTTTGTGCCTTTTCCCTTTCTGAGAAGAAGACTGCTCCTGGTGGAGGGATTTTGGTCCTTAATCCCTTGTTTGTCCTCTGTGTCCCCTTCCTGCTGTGGGAGCTGCACAATCATTGCAATGGGAAGGAAAAGATGATGGCATTTGGGGGAAACAGAGAAGGAATGTCTCACAGGTTCAGATCTGGTGTTTTAATGTAACAGGGAGGGACAAGGACAAGGAAGAGAGATATTCAATTAGGATTTTCTGCCTTTTTAATCTAGGAGAAAACACTGCTCTTATATCAAGCCTGATTTGCCTCTTTTTTTCCCCCTTATCTGCTGTTCTTTCCATACTGGTTTCTGGAAAATTACAGTGCTGATTTTAGGGGCTGGGGGAGCTAAAAGCTGTGTGTTTAAAGGAAATATTTCCGTGGGGTTTCATTCCAAAAGGTGCCTGTGCTGGGGTGGGGGGCTCTCCACTGCTCTGCTGCACCCAGCACTCCTGAGTGCTCCTCCATCTGCTTTTCTCTCTCCCCCAGGCTGCAGGAGGCAGTGGGACAACATCACCTGCTGGCCTGAGGCAGAGGTGGGAGAAGTCGTGGTACGGCCGTGCCCCAAGTACTTCAGGTTCCTGACCTCCTTCCTGGGTAAGCAAACCCCAAAACCCTCCTCAGCTGCACTCCAGGGGGGTTTCTCATCATCCCACGGGGGCAACATCTCAGTCAGGAGGGAGGAAAAGGAGTTTTCCATTCCATTTGCCATTCCCAAACATCCTCCCTGCACTGAGGATCACAGGGATGCCAGCATGGCTCCTGGTGAAATCCAGTAATATGGATGTTGTGCACTGAAAGTTGAATCAACCCACGGAAATGTTGTGTTTGTTGTGCAAAGTGAGCAGTTTAGCACAATCATTAATTAGGTCTCTGACAGAAAATAAACAAGCTGGAACTGTACGTAATAAAGTTTTTGGGTTTTTTCCTGCTGGAATGACAAAAGTGGCCACAGGCCAAGGAATTAACCTGCCAAATAATGGGCAGGGAGATTAATGAAGGAGGTAGCTTAACTCACTGTTCAGGGTGTTCTGAGAAGCTTTAGTTTAAAACTCAGGTCTCAAGGGGCCATGCAGCAGCAGGGCTGACTTTGTCTCCTGGTACTTTATAGTTATTTTTCACTCTTTTTATTACAGAAGCCCTGCAGCCTTAGCAGAGAATTAAGTTCTTTTGCACTGGAGATCCTGCATTGAGCTCCATTTTTAAAGCCTGGCAGTGCAAACACTGGATGAATTAGGAATGGGACACAATATCACCCTGGCACTGCACTCATTAACCAGCACACGCTCTTTACATCACTTGCCCAAGGCCACACCAAAATTCTTTGCAGGAACAGAAGGGAAATTCAAAATTCCTGATCCTAGTGCTGACTTCCTCATTTCCAAAATTCCCTGCCAGCACCCAGGGAGAGGAGGCAGAAGCTGCTGTGGTATCACATCTTGCAGGACAAGACCCCTGTGCATTTGGAATAGTTTTCTGCTCTGGACCCTCCCCTGAGCTCAGCATTCACTCACTGGGTTTTAGAAACCAGCAGAGTTAGTAAAACACAAAGAAAAAACTCTTTAAAATGCTTTCTAGTACATTATCCCACCAGAGCAATGAGGAAAATATTGTGTATATTTGATTATAAAGAGAGGTCAAGCACTGGAACAGGCTGCCCAGGGAAATGGTGGATTCATTGTCCAGGGAAGTGTTAAAAAATAGGAACATGGATTAGAGGTCTTTTTAAACCTCAATGACTCTTAAGATTCCATTTTATATATATATATGTATATATGTATATATGTATATATGTACATATACACACACACACACACACACACACACACATATATATATATATATATATATATATATATATATAATTTTTCCCCTTTAAAATAATTGGGACTATGTTGGACTTAAGCTAAGGACAATGGGATATCTTTAATTTTGTGGCAGGATGGGCTTAAGAGACTCAATAAATTTGCCTGTTCAGGTGTAACTGCTGTTCTGTGAGATGTCCCAGGACATCCTGGTCTCCAAGTTCCCCTGCAGAAAGGTGCAGTTCTCCCAGAGTTTCTGTGTCATTGGATCTTCAGGTACTTCAGAGTATCTCAAAAAACCTCAGGCTGGGTGAGGGCTGGGCTCAGCTCCCAGGGAACAAGGGACAGGACGAGAGGAAATGGCCTCAAGCTGTGCCTGGAGAGGTTCAGGTTGGACATCAGGATAATTTTTTTTTATGGAAAGAGTGGTCAGGAATTAGAAGGTGCTGCCCAGGGAGGTTTGGAGTTCCCATCCCTGGAGATGCCCAAGGAAGGGCTGGAGGTGGCACTCAGAGCTCTGGGCTGGGGACAAGGTGGGATCAGGCACAGCGACCTTGGAGGTCATTTCCAACCTGAGTGACTTTGTGATTCTGTCTAGGGAATGATTCCTATCCTTGGAGAAACCCAGATTCCCTCAGAGCATCCCTTGGGCTCTCTGTGCCCTCATCTCAGTGTGCCCAGCCAAGAAGGAGCCTCAGACTGACCCTTCCCTGCACCTGATGCCAGGTGTGCTCTTCTGGGAGCCATGGCCTCAGCAAATGTCACCAGCCTTGCAGCTGCCAAGGTCAGCAGCCCTCTGGAGTGATTTCACATTGTTCTGGAGGAGTTTCCTCTGGGTTCATGTGATTCTCTGCAGCTGACTGTCATCCAGGGATTCCAGTCACTGGAAAGCTGCCTGGATTGTACAAGGGTATAGAACCAGAGGGAATGGATTTAAACAGACAGAGGGCTGGGTTAGATTGGATTTTAAGAATAAATCCTTCCCTGTGTGGGTGGGGAAGCCCTGGCACAGGTTACAGAGAAGTGGTGGATGCTCCATCCCTGGAAGTGCCCAAGGCCAGGTTGGATGGGGATTGGAGCCACCTGGGACAGTGAAAGGTGTCCCTGCCCATGGCAGGGGATTGGAACAAAATGATCTTTAATTCCCTTCCATCCCAATTTATTCTGTGATTTTATGGTTGTATGGTTTGGTCAGTGATTCATCTGAACTTGGATTGGCCATTTACAGTGGCCAGATGAACAACAACATGAAAATACCTGTTTGGTAAAGCACAGGGTGAGTTTCTTTGGAGAAAGCAGAGTCAGGACTCTTAATTTCTGCTGTTTGTAAAGCAGAGGTGTCTGTACAAGACTGGTGTCCAGAACCCCTTTAATATCCACAGAAATCTGGTCAGCACTGGCCAAAGGCACTGGGGAGGTACCTGAACAGCTCTGGAGGTGCCATGGGCTCTAGTGATGAATTTTGTGTTGACTGGAGTATTGCTCTGAGCCCCCAGAGGCACCCACAGCACAGACACTGAGGGAATATTGCTCTGATCTCCCAGAGGCACCCACAGCACAGACACTGAGGGAATATTGCTCTGAGCTCCCAGAGAGGCACCCACAGCACTGACACTGAGGGAATATTGCTCTGAGCTCCCAGAGGCACCCACAGCACAGACACTGAGGGCTCCATTCAGGCTTTTACCCCCAAACATCTGGGGCCATTTGATAAATGCTGGAAGATCTAAAATCCATGAGGATTTAGGACACCTGTATTCAGGAAGCCACATTTCCAACCTGAAATGGCATTTGTATAACCTGATTTTAGAGTTTTCCATAAGTCAGCCCATCCCTGAGCTGGTTTTACAGTCAGGGGTGAGGAACAGGCTCCTTAGATTGGCTGGTTTTTAGATTTCCACTCCAGGATGGGTTTAATATCACCCATAAACCACATATTTCTCCCCATTTGTAATCAAAAGATCGTGGAGTGGCTCTGGCAGATGGGAATATTCCAACAGGATTTAATTTTTCCTCATCAGAGCACCAAGAGAGCAACTGATGCCATCCCCAAAGCAGGAGCTGCAGCTTTGATTCTCTGAGTCACACACTTTGTACAACCATTAACAAACAGGGGAAGCAGTGATGGCCTTAAATAAAGGGAGGGGAAGATTGCTTCCTGATTTATAGGATTTGTTGCAAAATTAATGCCATTAAAGGCTGTGAAGCTGCTCTTCCTATGTAGCACTGAGTGTCACTGAGCAGCTTTCAAGGAACTCAGTCACCTGGGTAATGTTTGTGTCATACTCTTTGATCCCTTGGCAGGAACATGAAAGCTTTTATCAAGTTGTGAGCCAGAGAAAATCTTTTTAATGTATTTATAGAAGGAAAAAGAGCAAAATACCAGGAAACAAGGAGTTAATGTGATTTTCCTGCCTCATGGAGAATAAGCTCTTCAAATTACTAAAATCCCATCTCATAGTCAATAAAGGATAAAATATCTTGTGGCATTTCAAAACCATAAACTGTCCTGATGTCATTTGACATTAATTTTTTATGGCATTCACAGATCCAGAAATTTTTTCATTATTTCATGACGTTTGTCAGTGCCACGTGAGGGAGATGGATGAAAATATTTTTGGCACCTTTCATTATTAAAGTGCATTGCTTTCCACCCCTTGACCAGAGTGTTCCAGCTCTCTTTGGAAAGGTGGAAAATGACATTTGTAGTAGGGATTTATGTCTCTCAGTTTCTCCAAAAGCAAATTGCCCAGCATGCACAAGTTAAATTAGCACTGACAATTTTTAAGCTTCAGCTCTGGGATTAATTGACCTCAGGGGGTGGGATGGGCACAGCCAAGCTCTGGAATCCCACTCAGTGAGGTGAGATCCATCTGAGTGTCAGGCTTGCCAAACTCCTTTTTTCTTCTAAATTTATTCCCCCTCTCCTTTCCCCTCCTTCATAAACACATTTTATTCTGCATTGCTTCTAAAACTGGGACAAAAATTGAATAAAGTGAGGAAAGGAATGAGCAGAGAGCAGCACATAAGAAGACATCACCCCTTCTCCAAAGAACCCCAGAATGAACCACACCCATTATTTATTTGCTACAATGGTCATTAAAATACCCATGATGTGGTTTTTGTGGAGTTCACTGAGACCCATCTCTCAGTGAATCTCCTCCACTCTGCATTGCTAATTACATGTGGTTATAAACCCCTGCTCTCCTTTCTCATTAAATCTCTTAAGAGTACAGTTTGAAAATTTTAGCTCCAGTCTGATAGGAAATGGGAAAAACTGGGAAATCTAGTGGACTTTGAAAGGCTGGAGATGAATTCCAAGTGAAGAAACTTTGTGTTTTCTGAATTGTCGTTTTCAGTGTGCTCAGATTTCAAGGTACTGCAGATTTTCAATGCAGATTTTCAGCTGCTCTGCTGTCCACACATATCAAAAATTCAAACTTACCTGCAGGAAAGGAGGCTCAGAAAGGGCATCACCACCCCTGGAAGTGTTCAGAAATGTGTGGCTGTGGCACTTGGGGACATGGTTTGATGGTGGCCTTGGCAGTGGGGACCATTCTGTGATTCCGTGGTTCATCTGCACCTGAGGTGTCACAATGCTTGTGCCCCACTCCTCTGAAGGATTGCTGCTACACCTCCACCTCTACCCAAAAATGTGCATCTTTTTCCAGTAAATGTTTCCTGGAATCCTAGAATTGCAGTATCAAAAGATCTAATGAGAATTTTATCCTGAAATTTGACAGCTCTGTTTTCAGGATGAGAAAACAAATGGTTTACAAGAGGTGCCTAATCAAGGGTGACATTGTTATTGTTAAGAAAGGGGGAATTATTTGTATTTATTTAGGATCAAGATCTTCACTCTTAGAAGTGAAGTGTGCAGGAAGGAGAAAGGAAAATTGAGTTTTGCCACAAAAAGGGGTTCAGAAGTTTCAGGGCACTGGACATGTAGCAATAATATCTGTGTGCCATTCTGGGATGTCATTTCAAGGTACTGCAGATTTTCCATGTGCTCCATTGGTGCTCATTTTATGGAGAATTTGTGTTCCACAAATTAGTGAGAAACAGCTCTGGAAAATGGCAAATAAAATTTCTTATGCTCTGAAAAAATTGCCTTTCCATTGACAAATAATTACATTTTATTAGCAAAGTCTGGAAGAACTGAGAGACCACATTTTCATCAGGGATCTGTGGCAGAGCTGGGATTTGACCTTGGAACATAAAAATCTGTTTAATACTTCACTTTAACCTGAGACTGTAAACTTCAGAGAAAAGCTAAATTTGTGGGGCACTCTCCCAAATTTTGTGCTCATTTTGAATATAAAAAGTGATATTTTAAATAGTAGCAATTAGGAATGTTATTTGGTCTGAGGAGAGACATCATCCATTACTTGAGCCAAATTGTGGTGTGATAAAATCTTTGTTTTCTAACCTTGTACCTTTTGTACCTCTCAGACATCAGGTGAACACAAGAGTTTTTAGAAGGGTGTCTTGTACCACACCATGTATAGGAATTTCCACATCTAAAAGTGACATGGCCAGCAAAGAATTGTAGAAAAAAACTTCTCTGGTAATTTCCCTAAAATCAGAGTAATTTTTATTATTATTTTTTTAATCCCACTGATGCTTTGTCATTGTTCTTCCCTCTACCCTCGTTTCCTCATCTAAAGCATTGAGACTTTTTTTATACTTTTTTGAAAGTATTGAGAGAGGTGAGAATTTTTAAACAACCATAACATTGTGAGGAAGTGCAATTGAAAAGAAGAAACAGGAGAAAATTAAGCTGAAAGATGCACCCCTTAGCTCACTGAGAATAAGAAACAAAGACTTTAAAACCACCGTGAAATCTTAATCCATCCAAACAGAGGAGGAGTTTTGAGCAGGAAATGGGAAGCAGTGAAGTTCAGATAATGGGATCCATTGTCACAAAGAAGAAATGACAGAAATTGCAAAACACCTCAGAAAAAGCTGCAAGCACTGAGCAGTCATGTCCTGGATTTGTTTGCACAAGATCCTTTCTGACCCCGAGGTGGAGCCTGGTGAAAGGAGCTGCAGGGAGAGCCTGGGAAGAGCAGCCCATGGGGCTGTGCTGAACCTGCTGCTCCTGGAGCTGTGAAAATGAGCAGAAACACCTCCCAGAGCCCTCCCAGCCTCAGATCTGCTGCAAGCACAGATGAAAGGGGCAAGTTCTAGTGTCAGAATCCACCTGTCACAGGGACTGGAGCAGTGGCTTCAGGGGATTGTCTGCTGCTGGTCTCAGTGCAGAGCATGGCTGGGAAGATGTTCAGATGATTCAAGAGGCAGAAATTGCTGGAGGTGATACTCAAATATTTTTTTGTGACTCACAGCTGCATAACTGATTTGCTCCCATTTGCAGGAGTTTTACTCTTGTGTGCAAAGAGCTCTGTTGTTGAAAATGTTTGCAGAGTTTCACTGGTGTATTTTTTCACCTTTAAGAAGCAAGGTTTGACTTCTGCTTGCTCATCCTGGTGTACTGACCAGTTTTCCAGTTTTGTTGTGAATGGCACCAGTGGAATGCCCCAATAATGGGATCTGTGTGAGGTGGGCAGGGTGAGGAATTTACAATGTGCTGTTGGGTGTATTCCTGCTCTACTATTTTTGATAAACTCATACCTTGTCCTTTTAACCTACAGACCTCTTGGGGTAAGGTTTATCCTGAGTGCTGCTCTCTCCTCCTTCTGCTGGATTAAGCTGATGTGGGCTTGAGGTCCAGCTGGGACAGGGAGCAGAGATGTTTTCCAAAGTGAGAAGTGCTTGGCACTTGCAGTCCTGGATAGATCAGGCAGTTCTGAGTGCCAAAGAGCCACGTGAGCCTCAGTTTTGACAGCTTGGCTGAAGGAGTGAGATGTTCTTGTGTTAATTAAAGCTCTTTTAAGCTGGTCAGAGGCCCCAGGCACTCAGTGAGCATCACAGTGCAGGAAATCTTCCTGCCCTGGAGTATACAAGTTAAAACAGGCAGTACAGGTTGCCAGTGTGTGGATTTTCTCCCTTCACAGCCAAATTTTGAAGGGTTTTGTTCACAAATAAGAGTTCAGTACACTTCCCAGGAATCCCATTTGATCAGGGCTCAGTTGTGGGCAAGGTCTGGGTGTGGAGGACTGGATTTAGTTCCCAGACCCCCAGCCTTATTTCCATTGTGTGAAATGAGCACTTTATCTATCCCTGTCCTGGCTTCTCACAGCCAGAGTGAAAGGCATAAATACTTCACTGCTCTGTTTAGATAACAATTTTCCAGGAACAAAGTCAATGTGACAATAAAACATTCAAACAATACTGGTGCAGTGCCAGCAACCAAAGGTCTGGGTACAACTGGCAGTGTGGCACCACTAGAGGAGATGTTTTGTGTGCACCTCTGTCTTAAAATGTACTTTTTTACTGAGGTCTGGACATTAAAACAGAATGGATGCCTCCCATTTATGAGTTTTGTGTAGCATGAAAAATTAATAACAGGGGAAAAGGATGAGAGTTTTACTCTAAGTGTTACAAGAATTGTGCTTTGGCATTTATACCACAAAAGGCAGAAGTTGTTTTAACAGTGAGCTGAAGGGGTTTTTTAAATCATATTTTTTTCTTTTCTTCCAGGGAATGTGACCAGGAATTGTACAAGCCAGGGCTGGTCAGATGTGTACCCTGCACCCTATGCTGTGGCTTGTGGGTATGACTCCAACAGCACTCCAGGAGAAGAGGTTTGTAAACCTGGGTAATCAAGATTTAACAGAGATCAATATCAGAATTGTATGATCCTCCCATGCCAAATGTTTCCCATTCTCCCTCTGATTCCTCAAGAGGGAGAGATCCTCTTCAGGATCCTTGGAAGCAGAGTCCAGAGGTTTGGTCAAGGAAATGATTTTCCCTTTGATGTCACAGATTGATAGAATTATGGAATGGCATGGGATGGAGAGGGACTTCAGGATCCTCTCATTCCATCTCATCACCTTCCACTAGAGCAGGTTGTTCCAAACCTGGCCCTGAACACTTCCAGGGGTGGCACATCCAAAATTTCCAGGATGTCAGACAGGACATCCAAAATTTCCAAGATCTGAGAAGATCAGACCATTGTCTGTGTGATGCTCACACATAATTTCAGTTGTTTTATTTTCCACAGTGCACTTTAAACAAGCCTCCATGTTTTATTGATGCTTAAGTAGATATGGTGATTCCAGTCTTTCTATGGCAACGTTAGTGTCAAAAGCTCTTAAGGGGTAAAAATTATGTTTTGCTGCTCTGCAGATCTCAACTGGCTAAATATCTAGATCACTGTAAGGAACACACATTCTCATGAAATTTTACTAAAGTTTGAAAGAAAATCCAAAAGTTCTCTGGGATTTGTTTGTGTATAAATTAGCAATTGCTGACCTAGGCATAATTAGCTTTACAGACTATTGTCATTCCACAGGAAGGAGTTTGTTACTGGTTTGCTGCATGCTGAGACATGAAGGGTAAAGTCTAAAGAGGATGACAAATGTTAGAAGCAAGATTCACCTCACCTAACTCAAAGTTCAGCATCTAATCTAAACTAATCACCTGCAGCAGTCCCACAGTCAACAAGAAAAAGCTTATGCAAGAAAAATTATATTTCACTGCAATCACATGTTGCAGTGTTTATATTTTTATATAATAAGTTATTGTGTTTATATTAAATCTCTGCCCATGCTTTTTTTGTTGCTGTTTAAGACATGCCTCAGTGTTAGTGAATGTTTGGGAATTTGGGACGTGCTCTGGCCACCCAATGGATTGCAGCATTCCCAGAGTGCCACGTTACCAGGAGAACCTCTATTGTGTGCTTTTAATTCTTTCTTAATTATTTTCCTTTGATTTCCACAGTTTTTTCCTGCTGTTAAAGTCCAGTTTGTGTGAAAGTTGGCTGAGGGGGGTGAACATGCAGCAGAAGAATAGATTTTTGTTTTGTTGTTGTAGTTGAGTTGGCAGTGAGTTTGGGGAGCAAGAAGTAAAGGGAGTAGAAAAAATCCAGCAGGCTGTACAGGACATGAGGTCCAGGAAAGGCTGATAAGCTTCCAGGAGTAAAACACTTCATGGACTTTTGGTCTCAGGTCAGAAACAGCAATAAAAAATATAAAAAATAAATAAGGGCAGTGTGTAAGGTTTTAGCTGTGAATTCTGGCAGTCCCTAAAGTAGCAGATGGTAATTTTGGGCTGGATGACATAAACCCCAAAACACTTGACTCCTGAAAGATTTCATATCAGTATTTCTCTCCTTTTTCTCTCAAAACTGTAAATGTTTCCCATTGCCAACCATGGGAAAAATGTTGAGGTTACTGAATAGAAACCAAGGAAAATAAATCTTAGTTAATCTCAATTTAGCACCTACCTCAAATAATTGTTACTATCACACTGCTGTGTAATTAAGCAGAAGCTTTTAGAAGTCAAAGAGACAGTGATGAAGTTGCCAGATTTCATTCTGTAAATCAGTGAGCCATCCTGGCATGCATTGCATTCACTTATCTACATCCCTTCCTTTTCTAATAAGAATATTTTATAATCTGGACCCTGAGTGAAATTTCAATTCCATTTATGATCTTGGGTCAAATCCTCTACTTTGAGATCTCTAAAACAGGAACCAGTTGTCACTAGCAAGGGCAGTGAAGAGTGAGAAGTCATTATGTGCTGTTTCCAGAACAGAGATGACCCCACGTCCTGCATTAAAGCTGAATGCAGAACCATCCCTCCCTGCACAGGAAGGATTAGTCACCATAAAACATGGTGGGGGGAAAGCAAGGAATTGCTTGTTGAATAAAACCAGGAACTTTCTGTGTATAACTTCTTTCTGCTCTCCTGAATGAAGTGTGGGACCTCTTTCTCCTACAGTCCCCTACCATGAGCTCCTTCTTTCTGCTGGCCAAGTCTTTTGTGAAACAGTTCTGCTGTGGTGGCATCAAAAATAGAGATAACAGAGAAAGATGAAATCAGATTTTCTAATTGCTTTAATTAGAAGAGTCAGAGCTGCCTTTGGGATCCCAAACTCCAGAAAGGTTGGAAAGAAGACTTTATCTTGGGGGTGCTGGTGGATGAGAGGCTGGATATCTGCTGACCAGAAATTCAGTTGTATCCTGGGCTGATCCCACAGTCTGGGCAGCAGGGGAGGGAGGAATTCTGCACAGCTTTATTTGGGCAAGACCAGGCAGACAAACTGTCCTGAAACCCTTGAGTCATCTATTCAGAGTGACCCAAAGCTCTCAGTGCTGTGGCTGTGAGGACACAGTGCTTTAACCACCTCTGAGATCTATGGTTGAAGATATGACTGGTGCTATCTCTGAAAAATCTCATTTTAACACCCCTCCAAGCTGGCTTGTGTAAATGCTAAAGGATTGCAACTCATCCCAGCCTCACTGGTTCTGTAAAGTACCAAATACTTGTCAAAGCCTGTGAAAATAGCACTAAAAATGTCAGCTCTCAGTGTTATGGAAGAGCATTTCTCCAAACAAGGTTGGGTTTAGATTTTCTGTCTAACCTGCTCTTTGTGGTTTTGGTTGTTTGGGTTGTTTATAGAAGATGGTGACAAGGAGGGCAGAGCAGGGTCAATCAAGAGCTGGAAAAAATAAAATTTTCCATAAAATGAGTTAGATTCTCATAAAAACATAGATTATTTTCTTTACCTCTGGATCCTTTCTTTTTTTTTTCTTTTTTTTTTTTTTTTTTTTTTTAAGCTGAAAATCAAAATCTATTGATTGACAGTGTTCCTAGAGAGCTTTGGAGAGCTTATTTGCCATTTTATTTAGACTGGGATCCCCTGTTGGATCCAAGCCCTGCGGTGCCCCATGCTCAGAGATTCCCTTGTGCTGTCAAAGAGAAAAACCATGAACCAATTTCCAACCTCACACATATTTCTGACTTAACAGTGAGAACGTTTTAATCTTTCACTTGCCTGAACACAGTGTAAATTCCACTAAAGCAAACCAATTTCCCAGTTCTGCCCTCAGACCTCTTTAATAAAATCAATCTCACCGCCCTCCCCACGTCAGAGCCAGCGCCGTGTGCTCTTTACCTGAACATTGGTCACTCCTGTTCCACTGGGTTTAGGCTGTAGCTGTCTCTGCAGGTGTCAAATCATCCTCCTTCCAGCAGGAACCTTTCCCTTGTGTGACTTTAGCCCGGGTTTGGAGTGTCTGTCATGATCCACTCAACCCGAGCAGGAGTCGTGATGGTTCGTTCAACCCCAGGGTGCAAAAGACAAAAAGCAGGAGAATCAAGTTTTATTCAGCAGCAAGCAGCAATGCAGTTTTGTGATAGAAGAAAGAGACAGAGAGAGAAAGAGGGAAAGGAAACAAAGTTAAAGGGGGGAGAGAGAGAGAGAGAGGATGGGATAGAGCTACCAACAGACGGGACACATCCTCGTGGTCGTCTGACGAGACGTGTCTTTGATCTGTTGCAGAGAAAGAGATCTCAGAGTCTCTGAGAAAGTCACTTTTTATAGTCCTTTTCCAAAGTGAGTGGCCTCTGGCCAAAAGGTGGGGAGATTTATGGACTGTTGTATGCAGAGATCATTGCCCCAAGAAACAGGGCACTATTAGCAGTACCCTGCTCATACCATGGCAGCACCAGGCACAGCTACAAACAGTGCTGGGCAAGCATCCAGCTCAGCCAGGCCAGAATGCAGGTCCAGAGTGAGCTGTGGGGTCCTGGGGTCTCAGTCTCTGATGATGGTTGTGAGGCAGATCAGAGAAACTTGCAGACTCTTGCAGTGCCCCAAGCCCTGCTGTAACCAGATGCGCTCTCAATGCGCGACCCAAACACCGCCCATGCCACGGGATGGGATTTCAAAACGTGAACAAGCCAGAGGTGTTTCAAGAGACTGGAGAAGGATGCTTTCCTTGTCCCAGCAGTCAGTGATGCTGAGTTTAGGAGTGCCTTTTGGACCTCTTTGAAAGCCCTGTTTCCTTCCTTTCGCACCAGCAAACGGCGTTCTACGGGACGGTCAAGACCGGCTACACCATCGGGCACACCTTGTCCCTCATCGCCCTCACAGCTGCCATGATCATCCTGTGCCTCTTCAGGTAAGGCACGAGCAGAACAAGGCACAGGGAAGGGGATGGCTCAAAGGCTGCTCATTGCCAGGCTGTACAGGCTGTGAGCGTTACAGGAGGATCCCGAGATTTCCGTCAGTCTGAAACAGGGTGTCGGGTTTTGCCTTTTTCTGACCCAGAGATGGGGCAACTGAGAGGAGTTTTAAAAAACTTTTATTCCATTTTCAGTCTCATATGAAGGGTGAGACAATACAGATAATTATAATTCATGCCATCACAATCAGAAGCCAACTATTTCCTAATTGCAAGTGTTTCCTATATCTACTTTTGTCACATCATGCTGTCAAATGCCTTAAAGCCACTCATTGTACATCACCCCTCGTGGGTTCTACTACAATGCATTTCATAGTTCTATTTCTCCAGAGTATCTAGTCTGATTTGCAAAGCCATCCTTTGAAACTTCTTTCTGTCTCCATTTTTCTCTCAACAGTACCTGTCTAATTCCATGGTATTTCTAAGTCATCATTCCTTATCTCCAAGTTTGCACACAGATGAAAACAGTGTGAGCTTTCTGTCAGGCTCTAAGAACTCTCTACAAACCCATTTCCCACACTGGGGAGGAAGGTTCCTTCATCTTTCAGTGTCACTGTGTTTTGGTGTGTGATCTCACCAAAGGCAGATCATTCTATGATGGATCTCTGTTAGAGAGTTACAGTCCACAGAGTCCTAGTCAGAATGCTGTACATGGATACCATGGAATTTCTACCTAAATAGGTGTTCAAAATGGTATCCAAAAGTATCCAGGATCACAAAATCCCAGAATTTGGTTGGAAAGGATTTTCATGATGATCTCATCCCAGCCCCTGCCATGTGCAGGAACACCTTCCACTATCCCAGGTTGCTCCAAGCTCCATCCAACCTGGCCCTGGGCACTTCCAGGGATGGGACATCCACAGTTTCTCTGGACACCCTGTTTCCTACCAGAGTCTTTTCCAAAATCACTTTCTGCTGCCATTCTGTGGCAAGACAGAGACACCCAGAGCCATTTAGACTTGCTGGTGTTCCTGAGATAGGCACAAGTGTGGCCTTCAGGAGACCCAGGGCCTCGTGAATGGATGGACAGTCTGCAGCTCACCAACTGCATTAGAATCCCAGACTGCAGAAAATTGATTAATTCTTTCTCTCTGTTGTTTGTAACGGATTCAGGCATCTAAATTTGGGTGCCTCCAATGAAGAAGTCTGCATATATGTAATCTTCTGTTATAAATTCATTTATGTCAAGGGAGATCAGCAAAAAGCAGACCTGTGTGAGATGGAAGAGCCCTTTGGATGAGGTTCCCCCTCCTCATGTAAGGGCACATTTTCTAGGGTAACTCTCACACCAAGCCTGGCCTCACCCTTCAGGAGCTTTGCACTTCTCCTCCCACGTGCTCTCCCCACTCCTCTTACAGTGGAAGAATCAATCAGACACATGCAAATCACCTGCACAAGGTGCCAGCCAGGCTGGTGGAACCCTTGAGGATTTTGTTTTTCCTTCCTGGGAAGCAGCTTGATTTGACTTGCCTTTGCCTGTAGGCTCAGAGGGCTCAGCTCAGCCCCATTATTTTGTCATCATGGGAGATCAGGAGCACAACCTCTGCCAGTGCACAGTGGCTCATTAAGAGGTGGTAATTTGATTGTGCTGCTGAGTGAGGTCTGGTGTGCTTCTGGTGTCTGCACAAAGCACCCTTTTTCCAGATTATTAAGCTTTGCACTTTATCTGATAGGAAGTTCCTCTTGAAATAAAGTTCCTGCTTGATCAGAATTCATCTTCAAAATATTAGCAGGCAAGGGATAGAAAAACTCTGGTGTAGCTCTCAGTATCATTAACAAACAGTAACTTTAAAGTGAAAATATAGTTCATATTGCTCCAGAAAGCCTGTAATATGTGTTAATCCTGGCAACAGATGCTAAGAATTTATTTGCCTGCTTGAAGAGACGTTTTACTTTGAAAATAATTATTGCAGCAGAAACATTCTGTAGAAAACAGAATGTTTATCATGAGCACAGTCTGCTCAGTCAAAAACATTTCTTTTCCAGTGGAGAGCAGTGGGGTGGACCTGTTTTCTGTCATCCTGTGTTTTTTCCTGTTTTTCTGAGGATTGAAAAAGCAGCAGTACTGCTGCAGATCCTTGGATTGCCACATTCTGTGGCATTAAAGAGGCTTAAGTGGATTTGTGGTGATGTTCATCAGACCAGAGCCTGTCTCAGGGTTTCTAATGTTTAATTGGGACTCTGTGTCACGGTAGGAGAAACATGTAAATATAAAAATAATGCTTTTGAGAAGATTTGCTATTCAGAAATGTTTCATTTCTTCCCAACAGAAAACTACACTGTACTCGAAATTACATTCACATGCACCTCTTCATGTCCTTCATCATGAGAGCCATTGCAGTTTTCATAAAGGATGTCATCCTGTTTGAGAGTGGGGAGTCTGAGCACTGCTTTGTGAGTTCAGTAAGTAGCCTTGCACTTTGAAATTTCCACCTTATTTTATTGCCCCTCTTCAGCAATGCACCAAAAATTGCCTTGCAAATGCATGTGAGGTGTTACTTTGGGAAGATTTTAAATCCTTTCCTCGTTTGAGAAGTAAAAATAATCCTTTTTTCCTTTGATTGTTGCCATTTGGCATTTATGGAGAAGGAATAAATGGATTATCACAGTCCAATATGTATGTATTTATATTTTATATATAAAAATTATTCTTTCTGAAGTTGTACTTGATGATTTTAGAGATCGTTTTGAACCTTAAGGATTTGATCAGGTCAAACCCACAAGTGAGGCTGTACAGGATTTTGGGGCTCCTGTCAGCCCTGTGTCCATCTCCCAGCCACATGCTGATTTCTTGGATTTCCATGTCAAAGGAGATTTCTGTTTAGGGATTCAATGAAACCTTTACCTTCAGTGAGGACAGGAGTCAGATCCAAATTCACATAACTAATTTTAGTTTTCTATGAGTACCCACACATGAGCTAGGTGTGTGTGAAGTGCATCCACAGATACTGGGCTGTAATTAATCTGTTCCCTGGAGCCTGGAATGCTCTTCAATCCTTTGGGAGGAGGCACCTGCATGTGGGTGATTCTCTGGGCTCCAGTGACCAGATCCCTGCAGGACTTCAGCAGGAAATCCATGTGCAGACATCATCACCCATTTTTTATCTGAGTCAGTAACCCACGCTCGCTGTCTGCAACTGTGAGATTTCCCTGCTGGGGTGATAAATAAGGGGAATAAAGGAACTGGGTTATTTTTTTGCCTTTCAAACTCAGTGTTATCAGCTGGAGCAAACATTAAGGAGGGAGAAGGGCTGTTTATCTAAAGGCTACACTGACGTCAGAGGACACCAGTCATGAATAAATTTAGGCAGGAAATTGAAATCACCAATATGAAGAGATGTGATCAGAAGTTATCCAGGGAAGAAAAAAAAAAGGAAAAATAAAAACAGGAACTCTCCATGGTAAATTCAGAGCATTAGATGAGCTGCTTGCTGGTAATAGCAGGGACTGGGCACAGCACTCCAGCAGATCTCTCTGGTCCTGCTTTTTATGTCATATAGAGCAGAAAAAAATATTCTCTTTTCCATCCACCCAGTTTCTTCCTTGCTAGCTGGTTTTCCTGTATCCTTACCCTGAGTCCTGTCCCTGCTGCTATAATGATCTTTCTGCTTGAGCATCTCTCAGTTGAAGCCCAGAGCAGCCTCTCTCAGCTTTCCCCAAGGGCTGTGTGCAGTTCCCTTTGAAATTTGTGATTTGTTCCCTTTGGAATGTCCCTGTGTGCTTCTTCCTCCCTGTGATTCACCAGGATCTGTCCTCTTGGAATGGGGTTTTCTTGTGGAGGTCCATGAATGGGTAGAAAGACATGAAAACTGGAATAAATTGCCACAGATGAATTGTCAATGCCAGTTGGCAGAGGAGCCAAGACAGGAGTGTGAACCAAACTCTCATCCCTGTGGGAGTTTGCACTGGATCTTGCTGGGTCAGGAACTGAGGCACAGTTGCAGAGAGCTGAGTGAGAAGTGTTTGCTTCTCATCCACCCAGAAACATTTCTGGGTGTAATTATAGAGTTTTCCTGCAGAATCCAGAATGCCTGCACTTCCAGGTAGCCCCATGGCTACAGCCTTTTTGAAGATTTTTGAGTTAATTGCCAGCTCAGGGTGGATGGCTGGATGATACATTACAGTTATAAAATAATGTGGGACAAATCTGCCTGCACCACATTACGCTGAGCATAACCCTTGCAAAATCTGCACCAGTCTTGAACCAGCATTTAGGACAATTTTTTTAGGTCACAATGTAAAAACACTGACACAAAATGCCTCTCCTAATGTTCACCTGTTAGGAAAAATTGTTATAAAATTAATTTTGTTCCTGTTCCTGGATTAGGTTAGGCTGGCTTGAGTTAAGCTTGTGCTTTGAACTTTGAAGCTTGGCTTGGGAGCCCTGGTGCTGATTGATCCACTCAGGATTTCACACACAATTCACTGAAGGTTGTGTGTGCAGTGGCTGCAGGTGGTGGAGATTTGAACAAACCATTTGCTGAAAGCTCTCCCTGCTGCTCTGGTTTAGAACAGGGCAAACCCAGAGCAATAAAAGTGTTTCATTAAAGGAGAAAGTACCACACTTGGTTCCTTTTGGAATGAAAGAACAGATTTTGGGCTATAAAATCCAAATAAATAGAAACCTCTCCCAGCATTTCTGATGAAGGCACCAAAGTCCCCAATTTGATATTACCTGCTGCAATAAGAAGACTTTAAATTATGTGTTGTGCTCCAGGCACACAAAAATATGTTAAGCTCTTCACCAACAAATGTGTCAATGCTTCAATCAAGTAGAAACTCCAACACAGGAAGATGTATATGTAATAAAAACCTCTTTTTAATGGGCTTTCCTGCATTTTCACTTCATTTTACTTAGTTTGGGACACTTCAAGTGTGGTGTTAACTCTCCACCATTTTAAACTCAAAGAGCTTTGGATTGCCATTGATTTCAACATGAACAAACACCCTAAAAATTAATTTATTGAGCATTTCTATAGGCCACAGTGCCTGAGAATGTGCCTGTAAGGATTTCAGGGCCAGTGCAGCCAAAATTTGTGTGATGAGCATCACTGAGCCATGGTGTGAGGTAGCACTGGGTGATGTTTGCAGGGATGTGTGGCATCTGTAGCCTCCTTGAGTTCCTTGGTCCTACTTTATGGATAAACTCACTCCTGGGGGAAAGAAAAGTCTTGTTGCTTGGGTGAAAAAGTCAACCTGTTTTCACTGGGCAGAAACCCTGAGTTGACAAGCAGGGCTTGTTTTTATGACTAAATGGAGCAGGTTTAAATTATCTTTAAACCCAGAACCTGCACAAGGTCCCACACCAAGGAAACTCATAAATGTAAATGTTCTTTACTCCTCCTCCTCGTCTTCCCAGGAGTCCAAATCTGTTAGGTTTGTTTCTAGGCTCAGTGTGGGTCACTTGGCTCATGGAGAATTCTTAGACTGACCTCTTCCAAAAGTAGATTTTTGTGGATTTTCCAGTAAGAAACAACAACAAAAAAAATCTGCAGGGACCTTGAATTTTCTAGAGGGGTTCAAACATCAGAGGGTGTGATGGCCACACACAGACACAAGGTTTAGCTCAAGGTACCACGAGGAGACCAAACCCAGTCCCTCCTCCCTCTCATAAAGTATTTGTGTAGCTTTTGAATTGTAATTACAGATAACTGAATCACCCTATTGGCTTAAATGGATTAAAACCAGGCACCAGCTCCAGTGTGTTTGTCATCTGGGGCTTTGAGCACTTGGATGTGGAGATGATCAGGCTCAGAGATCTCTGTGCAACCACCCACTCAGAATTCTTCAGTAAGTTGGTTTTGACTCATTCAGGTTATGATCTGTCTCACTAATTGGCCATTTCTGGCAGGAAACTCGCCACTCGTGGCTTTGTTACATCTGCAAATTGTTCACAGTGTGTGAAGAATGGCACTGGTTCACAGTCTGGATTTACCTTCATTATTTCTGGTTTGTTTTTTTATTTTTTTCCCTTCCAGACTCAAGAGGCCTCCTTAAAAGTTTTAGTTTTTCACACTGATTTCCTTAGGTTAATGCCCTTCCCTCTTGGCATTCCCACAATTTATCTTCCCCTTTCCTTCTCTCCCTGGAGAACACCCTGTAGAAAACAACAGTCAAAACAACAAATGTGGCAGAAAGATTGAACTGAGCACTTCAGTTGTTGTTTTATTTAATTTTTTGTGGGTTTGGGGATAGGTTTTGATGTAGTTTCATTACTGTCATATCTGGATGGTGTAATAATGATGAACCACTTACATTTCCAGCCTTGCTGAAGACAAAGCCAACAGTTAGCTGTAAACAAAGCTCAGGTTCTTCAGATTAAATTCTGCCTGACTCTTTTTCTGAGCTCTGCAAATTTTCCCTTGCTGAAAATTCAGCCAGGGGAGATCCCATCATTTATCTTTTCCATTTTGTATTTTTACAGAAAAACAAAAAAAATTCCACCACAAAATTTATTCTTTGCACAGGAGAGTGGGAGTTCAGTAGTTGAGAATTTACATGCATATTTTCAGGGTGGAAAATTGGTGGGTTTTTAATTCCCTTGGGACAAACTGATAACAGCTACAGGCCCCTAAATGGATTTTATTTATGGAATTTGAAGACAATAAATTTTCATTTCCAGCAGTGAGGCTACTCAGATCCATGTGGGAGCACCACAATTTGCAGGCTGATGGAGAAATGCAACAGTGGAAGGTTTTTTATGCACTTGTGTTAAAGCAAAGCAAATATTAGAGTCAGTTGTTTCCTTGGGTGATATCTGATGATCACTGCTACAATCTAAGGTTTACAGCAAAACAGAGGGGAAGGAAAAAAAAGAATAAAACAAAAAACCCCAAACAAGCCCTAGAGAAAGGTTCTGTGAATCATGCAAAAGAACAGAAAGAAAGCAAAGGGAAGGGATGGAGGAGCCCTGGAAATTACCAGGAATGGAGGCAGAAGATCAGATTCTGGCAGAGCTCTGGAGAAGAATTTTCTTTACTTAAGTGACTCTATAATTCTGTGCCACCATCATGGGCTGGCAGGTTAACACACCACAGTCACCAAAAAAGTGGGAAAATGGGAAAAGTGTGAGGAGGGGCTTTATTAAAACCCCATCACTGAAGATGTGCTCATGAGATCCACTGATGTGATTGATGAGCACAAAGCAGGCACAGTTAACCCACTTACCAAGATAATTCTGTTTTTGCATCTGAACTCAGCTGACACCCAGGTTAGAGCAGCCAGAGCTAATCAGCATCTCAGAAACACTCACAAGGCAGCTCCCAAAAATCAAACAAGAATTCCTTAGAGACAAAATAGAAAGGCTGAGTCCTTCAAGGCTGGCAGTTACATAACCCCTGTTAAAACCAGCAAAGAGAAATTCTGAAATAGCCTTGAGGGTCACAGTCATGGGGCTTAAAGTGCTTCTCCTGTGAAGGAAAGCAGATATCAGAGTTTCTTCCTGAATCCAATATTGGATTGGAGAAGCCTGCATGGGAAGTGGGCAAAGCACGAAGTGCAGCCATGTGCACCACGTTTTTAATCCATGTAAACTGGTGCAACTCTGTTTGTTTTAATACAAAATTTACTGGTGCAACTCCATTTGTTTTAATACAAAATTCACTGGTGCAACTCTATTTATTTTAAGCAGTGCAAGATCAGCCCTTGCCATGATTTGCACATGAAATAGAGCAAAGTCTCTGTTAACTGTCCCATGTAACTTCTTGTGAATCCTCACCTCATCCCTGGCAGTGCCCAGGGCCAGGTTGGATGGGGCTGGGAGCACTCTGAGACAGTGGAAGGTGCCCTGCTCATGGCAGAGGTGGCACTGGTTGGGATTTAAGGTCCCTTCCAACCCAAACCATTCAGGGATTCTGTTTCTATAAATGCCATTTTCAGCTGGCACTGGGGAGGTGAAAGCACGGAGAAAAATCAAGTTTATCTCTATGGATTTCATGTGACTTTGGATTGAGCTCTTTCTGCAGAAATAATTCCTTAAGAAGGATACAATGCTCCATCCAGGTTCATTAGTGGCTCAGCCTTGTTGTGGGTGCAAGAGGCAGAGGAAAGAAATAGAAATTGATCTAAAAGTTTCTTCCTGATATCTCCATTGCTGCACAGCTGGTGGGAGCAGGAAAGCCTCACCTGGCTGAGGCAGGGGTGTGCCTGGGTCAGCTTGGCCATTTCTGCTCTGTGAAGTGGCAACAAACCCACAAGCCCAGACACAGCTCCAGGTTATAAAGGCTTCATAAATTGCCCAGTGACAGCTGACATGAGGCAAACATTCCAGGGCATGCTCTTGGGGCAATAATGGGTGCATGAAAATGTAATGGATTGTGACCTGAAGGAAAGCAGGTTAAGTTAAATTGAATTAATTAGCCACTGCCAAGGGTTTAGAGGGCACTTGCATAATGTTTCTGGGGTACCATGGGTGCAGAGCAGGAATTTAATAGGGAAAATGTGGGTTTGGGAACTCTTCTCCCTGTGCCTGAGACTGACAGTGAGCCTGAATTCATTTAAATTGATCTGTCTGTACTCTTTATGATATATTTGAAATGTTCATCATCAAGACATAAGATTACTCTTCCCATGAAGATCTTTTATTTTTCATAAGTCCTAATAGCTCATAAATTGCTTTAACACAGGCTTTCAAACTAGTCCATGTGCTTCCATTGAGAGCCACTTTGCTCCTGTCAAGATGGCCTTTTAAGAATGTCTTGAATCACATTCTTTATTCATATATATTATTCTTAACATCCTAAATTTCTGTGCATCTTCCAGGAAAATCTGCAGAGCCACCCACTAGTGCAGCAATTTGTTTGAAATTCCCTTGTCACACCCTGTGATAGGGAGGCAGGGAAGGGGTCAAAGGCATCCAGCTGATTCAGGAGGAGTTTTTTCACTTGAGTATTTGAATACAATTCATGTCCATTATCAAACATAAACTTTGTGGGGCTTTTTTATTGCCCACCTGTTTGAATCTGGTCTACAACTGCAATTAAACTGAGGGAAGAAATGAAACTGATGGCTTTTGGCCAGGCAGTCTGGCTTTTATCACTTGCTTTTTTCTGTTGTTACACAAAAGGTTGGGTGTGCTAAGCCTAAGTTAACATGAATTAGTTTCTTTTTCTCTTTTTCTCTTTTTCTCTTTTTCTTTCTCTTTTTCTCTTTTTCTTTCTCTTTTTATTTCTTTTTCTTTTTATTTCTTTTTCTTTTTGTTTCTTTTTCTTTCTCTTCTTCTTTCTCTTTTACCATTTCTTCTTTTTCTCTTTCTTTCTCTCTTTCTCTTTCTCTTTCTCTTTCTCTTTCTCTTTCTCTTTCTCTTTCTCTTTCTCTTTCTCTTTCTCTTTCTCTTTCTCTTTCTCTCTTTCCCTTTCTCTTCCTCTTCCTCTCAGGGACACAGTTTAGTGGTAGCCCTGACAGTGCTGGATTTACAGTAGGACTCAATAACAATAAAAGTCTTTTCCAAACCAAATGATTCTTTGAATCTATAAACTAAAAGTTAAGTTAAAAGCAGAGCAAAATACCCAGTGAAAATTGAAAACAAGTGTTTGGAAACCAAGTCCATGCTGACATCTCCATGCCACAGGAACAGAAATTATTGGGCCATGTTTAGCCATGGACAGAGCAGTTAGATTATAAAACACTGGGAATTTGACACATGAATTCCAGTGCCACAATGGTGAGATGGGGAATTAATCACATGGTGTAACCTTACAAGCAGAGCAGTTGTTTGGTTATTGGATCATTATTACAGATTTCATTATGCTTTGGTTCAAGTGGATGTCTCAACAGAAGGGGTGGGAACAGCTCAGAAGTGAATTCCTGAATTTAATTAGGATTATGAGTGTCTAAAGTGGAACTTTGTGGAGATGTAGAGTTGGGCCAGTCCCTGTGCTGGAAATTCTTAATTTCAGCATCTCCAAAGCAGGTGATACCTGCCCAGTGCTGTCCCATCTTCCAGGTCACGAGTGGGATCTGTGAAAAGCTTTTAAAAAAGCTCCAGGAGGCCTCTCTGACCAGGCTGGGGAGGAGATCAGTGCAAATGCAGCACAAGTCACTCAGCAGCCCTTCCCACAGGTCATGTCTTCTGGGCAGCATAAAACAAAAGTGCTGGATAAATCTGTCACTGGGAAAATGAGTTTTTATCAGTCCTTTATGGAAGAGACCTGCAGGAATCTCAGTGTAAATCTCTTCCTGCTGCAGTGCTGTTACCAAAGTGCCTTCAAGGAGGATTTTGAGGTCTCAAGGTTTCATGATTGATGGATTGAGGCAAATCTGAGCCCCATTTTTGCTGCATGCACTGTCCCAACTCCATAAATAATTGCAGGAGCTGCATCACTGACCAGGATTACATGGGATGTCTTCAATAAATGTTTAAGCTGACTTAAATATGTCTGGGTGCCCTGCCCCAAACCTTCCACACCACAGAAAGTCACAGAGTTTGTGGGTACGAGGGAGGAATTGGGGTCTGCACAGGGGTTGTGTCCATACACAGGACAGGCCATCCAGGGGTAGCACCTCTGAAAGGTCCCAGTATTCCCAGTCCAGCTGTGGCAGGGGGATGTCAATCACTCAAGTGCTCCTTTGTGCTTCTTTGGTCTAAATCCTCCCTGAACCCAAACCCTTAACCTGTAACAAAGCATATCCCTACTAAGGAAAGCAAGGGAGGCTTGTGTTGGTATTTCTGTGGAGTTGATTGCCTTTTTTTAGAGTTTGATTGTATTCACCAGAGGCTGATCATGGATGTGTGTTGGGTGTATTCTGACTCTGGCAGTGTTTTGGGATTGTTCTTTTTAATACTGCATTTCTATTTTAATTTTCCTAGTAAAGAACTGTTATTCCTAATTCCCATATCTTTGCCTGAGAGCCCCTAAATTTCAAAATTATAATAATGTGGAGGAGGGGGTTTACATTCTCCATTTCAAAGAGAAGTTTCTGCCTTTATTAGCAGACACCTGTTCTTCAGACCAGGACAGTGTATGTGCACCTCAAAAATTCAGACCAATCCCTGTCCAACTAAGCTGCTCATATTGAGAAATTCATCAGCTGGTCCAGACTGACAACCTTCAGGTGTTATGAATGAGCAGAGTTGCTGCCACTGAGGAGAATGAGATGTGTTTATTTAGTGCACATTCAGCTCTTAGCTAATTATTGCCTCCAGCATCTGAACTGTATTTTTATAGGTGGGCCATAAAGCTGATGTAGTGATCACCTAAAAATGAAGAGAAAGTTGTTTTTCTCAGGGCTGACATTACTCAAAAGGAAAATGTGCTGCTGGGCACAAGGAAAAAGCCTGGCAGGGTTGTTTCTCAGTCTTCTTGTTCCCACCCTTGGGTCTCTTCTCTTTCCCTCTTCCTCTTGAAATCCCTTGAGCAGGTCTAAGACAGGCCCCATCCTCAGGCAGACTTCTACAAGAATCAAGATTAAATTTTGTTTTGACTGTGAGGAATTGGCAGAGAAGCACAAATGTGTTGGGGTCCAAGAGTTTGTCAGGAGGGGTCCCAAAGCCTCTTTGGCTGGAGGCAGAGTCCCTGCAGTGCTCAGCCACATGGAAAGGGAGGGATGTCATGGGAAAAGCAGATGGCACAAGCCTGATACAGCTCTGAAGAGAGGAGATGTGCCATCCACAAAATCAGGGAAAAACCATCTCACTGCCACATCTCCTGTGGACATGAGCAGAGCAGGATCCATGAGGAAAGACAAGGATATAATCTGTAAATGAGCCTGTGGAAGAAGAGAGAGTAGAAAAATCAGTGATGTTATTCAGCTTTTCCTCTTGAAAATGCCTGTTCTAAAAACAGCCCATGTTAGTCTTTCAACAGTGACACATCATGAGGTGTGCTCTTTATGAAAAAAAAAATTCTAGAGTTGTAATGGCTCATCTCTGCCCTGTGTCTGTCATCTAAAGGGTAAGATATCTTACATAAAAGGGGATTTTATTCCCCAGCATTAAACCAGCCTCTCTGAGGCTGAATTAATCAACTAGGAAGGTGGAGACTCATTATCAGGTGCTGCATGGAACAAGGTCTCCCAAAAGTGAGGAAGGGCTGTTCTCTAAATGTGCCACTGTCAAAGAGGATCAATGGAATCATCAACAATCAAACTGCCCCTCTCATAGAAATACCTGCTTTAAACATTCCCACTTTAGCCAAAAGTAGCAAGCCCAGGCAGTGGAAAAATGTCATTATTTAATTTTAAGGATAGGACAGTGCATCCAACTCTGTTCCAGTGCAGAACATCCCCACATCATGTGGCTGCAGGACATTACTGCCATGCACTCAAAATGATGCACAAAAAGGTAAAACCAAAAATTCCAGGAGTGGTAGGAACTGCTCAAATAGCAAGTACCCCTCAGCAAGGAGCAAAGAATTGATCTGCTCCAGGTCCTGCAGAGAAATTGCCAAAACCAGCTGCTGCCCTTGTGCATGGAGAAATAAAAGCACAGAATCATTAAGTGGGGAGGACCTTGGAGATGATCAGATCCAGCTGCTAACCATGGCCCACCTCAGCTCTGTGACAAGGCACCACCACTTCAGGGAGGAATCAGGGCCAGGACTGCCACAAAATTGATGTTTGCCAGTGCTGGGAGAAGAGGGGATGGGTTTGGATGTGCAGTTTCTGCTGCCACAGCCTGAGTCCAGCACAGCTTTCTGTACAGCAATAACTCTGCAAAGTCAGGCTGGAAATCCCTTCCTGAGGGTCTCTGCTGGGCAGAAATCACTGCACTCCTTGTGAGCAGCCTTCCCTTGTGCTGTGAAGCCTTGCAGTCCCTTGTGCTGTGCTCCAGCTTCTGCCTCTGCAGTGAGTTCTGTGCAGCCACCCAGAAGTGATCCCCTGGTGTACAATCCCCAGAGGAAATCCTTGTTTTACAGGCAGCTGGTTGGGATGAATCAAATCTGCCCCCTAAAAAACCTCGTGTCTCACCTGGGAGCTGCTGAATTAGAGCCAAACACCAGCAGAGTGAAACCAGGAAGGGATTCACTCCCACACAGATCCCTGCTGGCTGCAGGCACACAGGGCAGGCACTCAGGCTTTGGGGGAAAGGAAGGAGGGGTGGCAATGTCAAACACCTCCTGCACACAAAATCAGGGAGAATCCCAGTGTGTGGTGATGCCACAGGGATGGGGCTGCTGCATCCCCAGCCTCTGCCAGCTCAGCCCTGTGCCACCCTCCCTGCCTGGCAGTCCCTGGAGTCACACACAGGACATTCTGAGTTGGGAGTTCCCCTCCTGCTCTGCCTCCCCACCACCCCTCAGCAGGTCTGTGTTCATGTTCTGCCTCCCAGGAGGGAGCTGATGGGCACAGAAGCTGATCATCAGGAGCCCACCAGGGTCCCCAGGGTCACACACTGGTGAGTTGAGGGGAGGGATGAGGGTGGGGACAGTCCCTCCCAAAACATGTGGCATTGAAAAAACTTTCCACACTTCTTCCTTTAGCCAGTGTTTCACAGCAGCTGCTTTCAGCAGGAGAGGGGTAGAGGGGGAAATGGGGTCTTGTCACTGGTGAAAATTAAAATTAAACATTCTACACATGCAGGACACCAGGGAAGTGCCACCAAGCAGGGAGTGAGAGCAAACACTTGTCCCAGAAAGTGCAGGGAGAGCCAGGCAGAGCCTGAAAGCAACAGGGCAGTTGCTGAGTCAACATCTCGAGGATGTGTAATGATTCAGTGGGTGCAAAGTCTCCCTAAGTGTCAGAAATTTCCATTTACATCTATTTCCTTGCTAAGGGAACTGTTCCCATTACCTATGCTGCAGTGAAATCTCCACACAGCAAGTTACTGTGTTTAATTATTCATTTCCTGAAGGTAAACAATTCACCTTCTCTTCAAATGAGCAATAAAAGCTTCTGTGTGCTTACCCTGCTTCTCCTGCCTATCCTTTATTTTAAAAATACATATCCCAGTCCTTCTATTCCTAAAGAAAATAACTTTCTGTAGACTTTCTTTTCAGCATAGAATTCATTCCATGAAGATTTCAGGTGCTGCACAAAGCAATCCCAAAAATACACCCTGAGCAAGGGGTGCTGGTAATTTGGTGGAAATTTCTCTCCCTTGGGGATGTGCTGCAGTTCACCACTGTTCATTTCTTCTCCTCCAGGTGGGCTGCAAGGCCATGATGGTTTTCTTCCAGTACTGTGTCATGGCCAACTTCTTCTGGCTGCTGGTGGAGGGGCTGTACCTTCACACCCTGCTGGTCATCTCCTTCTTCTCAGAGAGGAAATACTTCTGGTGGTACATCCTGATCGGCTGGGGTAGGTGCATGCCAGGGGGGATCCTCACTGCCATTGCAGCAGGAATTCAGCACAGGCAGCTGGGCACTCAGCTGGGGCAGAGGTGTTGTGGACAGCCCCCAGATCACTCAGTTCCCAGAAGGATTTGGGGTGGCTGTGGATGGGAGGCTGGACATGAGTTCAGAACGTGCCCAAAATCCCAGCTGTGTCCTGGGCTGCACCAAAATGTGACCAGCAGAACAAGAGAGGTGATTCTGTCCCTCTGCTCTGCTCATCTCAGACTCCACCTGCAGAGGTGCATCCAGCCATGGGGTCCCCAAAATTAGAGGGATGTGGAGTGGTTGGAGCAACTCCAGGGGAGCCCCCAGAGCTGCTGCAGGGCTGGAGCCAGGCTGGGAGAGCTGGGAATGTTCCCCTGGAGAGGAGAAGGATCCAGGGAGAGCTCAGAGCTCCTTCCAGCCCTAAAGGGGCTCCAGGAGAGCTGGAGAGGGACTGGGACACAGGGATGGAGGGACAGGACACAGGGAATGGCTTCAAACTGACAGAGACTAGATTGAGGTTGAATATTGGGAAGGAATTCTTTGATCCTGACTGGGATCCCAAATCTGAAATCATGCATTGACCTTAAATTGTAAGGATGGATCCCAGCAAAGCAGAACTCCTGGACTGAGCCAGCCTGAATCCCATCACCTGTGTGATAATGCTGGTAACCTTCTGCTCACTGCACTGCTGATTTCTCCAGCCTGAATTCAAATCCAGTCTCAAACACATTTAAAAAAAACCAAAATCATATCATTAAAATAAAATAAAATAAAATAAAATAAAATAAAATAAAATAATAAAATAAATAGAGCAAAACAAAATAAAATAAGAAAAATAGTAAGGGAGAATTAAGCTCCTCACAAAGTAACTCACAACTGAATTGCTAACTTAGGCAAATTATTCATACTAGATCAACTTCTTTTATTTCTCCAAAAAGGAAACAGAGATTTTTTTTTTCCCCTTCATGCTGTTTAGTTGCAGATTTATATTTAAGTAAGCAAATAACTTTCTACTGCCTGCTCTCAATAGCTGAAACAGAAATAATTAGAGTGGGGAAGGATCTTGAAAATAAAATGGTGCCAAGTCCAGGGATTTGCCTGGGCTCAGGATTTATCAATTATCCAAGGAGTAATTCTCACAGAAAGTGACAGGAGCTACACTGGTCTCCCACTGCAGAGGAGAGATGATTCTCTGTGCCCTGGGCAGGAGGAGGGGTGATGAGAGCAGGTCTGGGTTCAGTCACTCAGGTCAGACCTTCTCCAGACTCACCTTGTGCTCCAGATATTCTTTATTTCACCACTGGAGAGCTGGCAGGTTTTAAAGAAAAATGCACAAAGGGAATGATTGAAATCAAAGGAAATTTCTTTCTCTCCTAATATGTCCTGAGGTTGCTTGGGTGCAGAAGAGAAATTCCAGAACATGGCAAGAGCTTGGGGGAACTTTTGGCCTTTCAGTCATCCATCATTTGCAAGAGCATCAGGGATGGATCTGGCATGGACTGTGCATGAATTAATAATTTGGATGCTCTAATTACAGTTTTTACTGGCTTTAGTATGATTGCACTTGGAAATCACTGGTTATAAAGTGTACATAATCAGTGAGTAACAGAGCAAAGAGATGTGTCCTTCCTGGAGTTTTCCTGCCTAAATCCAGTCAGAGAGAGAGAAAAGAGCCAGCCTGGAAGATCATGGAGTGAGGAGCAGAGCAGCTTCACCTGGCCAGCTGCAGACAGCTGTGTGGGAACCTGGCACTCCAGCCTCCCTTACAGGGCAAAAGAGCCCAGGGAAATTTCATATTTATTGCTCTAAATCAAACATTTAACGTAGCTGGATGACCTTTGTGTGAGAAACACATAATTCTGCCCCTGGATGCTGAAGAGATCCTCCTTGTGTCCACACTGGGGGTGTCTCAAATTATCTTTATTCCTTCATTGCACCCCTGGAAGTTTTTTCCAGGCACTGCAGCAGGAAAATCAACGTGCTGGGGGCACTTCCAGAGAGCTGATCTTGCATGGCAAGGGAGGGAAAGGCAACCTTGCCTGTTTGCCATGTGAGGGTGGAAAATGTGCAGGATTTTCCCATTCCTGGGTCAATCAGGAGAGGTGGAGAGTGAGGGAGAACAGCCCTGAGAAAGGAGGCAGATTTTAAATAATCTGCTGATGAAATCAGGTAACCATTGGCTCATAATTTCTGACAGCAGCACCATCTCTTCTCTCCTCAGGTGCCCCCTCTGTGTTCATCACTGCCTGGACCATTGTCAGGATTTACTTTTTTGATGTTGGGTAAGCCTGTGCACTCAACTATCTTTCCTTTATAAATCTGCTCTCCTTTATGGCCAAGGAAAGCCCTGCAGCCTTAATAACCCCAAACCAGCAGCAGTGGCTGCTCCCTCCTCTCCTCTCCCACCAGGAAATGCTCCAAGGGCTCCCTGAAATGTCATTTTAGGGCAATCACTCACCCTCTTTGCTTCCCAGTGCTTTGGTCAGGATATTTGCAGGGAATTTGTGGGCATTTGTATTGCTGTATGTGTATTATTTGTATTATTTCTATTTTTTTTTTTATAATTTGTATTATTGATGTGTTGATGCTGCACTTGGCCCCGTGCTCAGAGCAGAGCTTTGCCCTCTGCAGCATTGACACTAAACATGCAGCAGGGAATTAATAAAACCAATAATAATAAACCCAATTGGTTAATAAACCAAATTCTCTCCCACAGAAAAAGGCTAAAAATCCTTTTTTTTTTTTTCTCAAGCAGATTTTAGGATCTGTTCTTCATCCTTTTTAACCTAGCAGCAGCCTTTGATATTTTGTAGGAGAAGCAGATAGAATGCAGCTAAGAAAATGAGGCAGATAGCAGAGTTATCCAAGGATATGTGCAAGAAAAGAGGATTTGATCCTGAAATCCTCATTCTTGCCTTTATCCAAGCAGTCAGACTGCAGTAATTGGAAAGGGCTTTATAGGAAAACACCCCAGAGAGATGCAGAATCAAGTGCTTATTCCATCCTCAGTGTGCATTCCCTCACTTCTTGCATTTGCATCCTGGACTTAAGTCCATTTTCTCCCCTGCATTCTCCCCCTCCAAATGTGTCCTGATTTGCCCTTTTTTCAGTACCAGAAGCAGCTCAGATTTCTCACTGCATTTTTGATTTATAGTCAGGCCAGCACGTTTCCTGAGGGCTACTTACTTCCTTTATGGCTTCACTCTATCTGCATAAAACTGACCTTATTTACTGTGTTAATAAATAGCCTTTAAATGAGACAGACACTGGAGGATTTAACCATTCTGGATACCAGTTGTCCTTAATATATATTCCCATTCAGCTCCAAAAATTCTTAACAAAAATACAGAATTCTTTGCATTTTCTGGGGGCTTCAAAGCCCTACATTTTTGTGCTGAGTAAAAGAGAACAAGAATTTACAGAATATATTAATACCTAACACAGATTTTTTTTTTATTACCTGCAGAGAAAAATTACAGGAAATTAATCCAGATTGGTTAAAAAACACTAAGCTTTTATTTAAACATTCCAATTTCAAATGAAAGTGACCTTCATTCAGACTGTCTCAATTTATATCAAAATTGAAGTGCTCTAGACATAATTAGGGCCATTTTAATTCTAAATGAGAGGGCAGCACACACCTTACTGGAAGCATCTGTATGTCAGCAGTGTGTTCCATCTCCCTGTAGGGCAGATTTAGTCAGTGTAGTTCACAAAGTGAAATTTTTATCCTCCTAAAGTTGGTGCTTAAAATAGGTCTCAGGAACTGTGCCCTAAATGTGCCTCCCTTCATCTCCTGCTGCCTTCACTGCCAACATCTGGAATCAGAGGAGCTAAATCTGGGTGAAATTGTTTATTTTTACATGATTTTCCATGAATGCTTTCCTAAAAATGCACCTTCTGTCAGCTGACTGGGACACAGATAAATGTGTCCCAAGCAGGATCAGTCCTTTCCACATCAGTCCCAGGTGAGCAGGGCTGTGAGCAGCCAGCTCTGCCTTCAGGAGCAAATAAATCCCACCCTGGACCCTGTGGACTTTTCTAACTCAGTCCATAGCTCAGGTGCAGCTTGATGGATTTAGTGGGACTAACCCCACCACTGGCTGTTTTTTTTTTTTTTTTTCTTTTTTTTCAGCAGGATGTGATTTTTTTTTTTCCTGCTGGTGCCAATTGCTCTGTGCTTATCAAACCCCCTCTGTAACAGGGAGGTGTTTTGCACTTAATTAGTGGTTTAGTCTGGAGTTTCTTCTGTCTTCACTCAGAGTCTGGATTAAAAACATAAAGGAGATGAATTTTCTCATGTTTGGGCTTGGTTGTTTATTAAATCTTATCTAAAGTACAGAGGGTTTTGTAGCATTTTTAACTACAAGCTAGAAGTGAGCAAAATGGAGATGGATTCAGCTGCTACAAGGTCTCCTAAAGCTAAACAGTCCAATAGAGAATTAACACCTATATCATTTATACTTTTGACCCAATAACCAAACTCCTGTGACCCTCAGTGCAGCACTGTCCAACCAGAAACTGAAATCAGGAAGAAGGAAGATGAGCACCAAAAGAGACACCACCCAAAATCCTGCATCTTGTCCCTACCTATTACTATACTACAAACCTCTCAAATTCCAAACCCTTCACCATGTGAAATCACACACTCCTATTTAACTACACACCCATGATTCTAACTCTATCACTCAAATTTGGCAGCCTTCTCCAAGGTCTCAGGTCAAAAGCAGTGTTCTCCAGGGGGCCAGAAATCTCAAAACCCCCAGGTTTGTGGGATCCAACACCCCTCTTTACAGGATGGTGCACAGCACTGGAGCCCTGAGGAATCTTTTCATAGATTTTGATCAGTTTTCATGGTTTCTATACAATTTCCCTTGCAGCAGAGCTCAGTGCAGGAGAAATTAAGAAAATCACCATCCTCCCCCACATCCTCCTAACATCCTCCAGCCCATTCCATGGCCAAGGGGTAAAAACTGGCATCACCAAAATCCCATCATCTGGGACATCTGGTGCCTACCAGTGCTCACAGCCACTGCAAACCAAGTTTTGGCCATTCTCAATCCATGCACATGAAGTTTAGTCCTCTTCACACAACCCAGCCTAGCAAAACTTAGCTTTAGGGAAAGCTGAGGAGGTTACAGACCTGCTTGCTTGCTGTGCTTGATGTTTTAAGTCTGGCTTTTTTTTTTTTTTTTTTAGGTGCTGGGAGGAAATAGTGGAATCCCCATTCTGGTGGATCATTAAAACTCCTATTTTGGTGTCTATTTTGGTAAAGTATCATCACATTCTGCTGGCTGCAAAGCCATCTTTGGTCCTAGGTGGGGAGGGGTGAAGGGGTGTTGAGAAGGGTCCTGTAAATGTCCATGGAAAATGCACTGCCAGGTAAAATCCCACTGTACATTGAACATCTGCCTTCAGGTGAGGAAATTCTCCTCCAGATAAACACCCTGACCTGCAGCACTGACCATGGGAGGGTTTGAGTGACCAGACCACCAGTCTGGAGCTCACTTGGTGTAGCTTTGACCATCCCCATCTCCTTGGTGGAGTGACCATGGGAGAGGAGATTGAGGAATGAGCTTGGACATCCAGGAAAGACTCATTTTGCCTGAGGATCATCTGAATTCCATCAGATGATCTGGGCTAGGGGTGGTTTTGTTTCTCCAAGCTGGCCAGGATGATTCGTTCAGCTGTAGATGTCAACATTACAAATTAACATGAGATGAGTCCTACCATGAATCTCCACTTAGATAAAAAGGGAGGAGATGAATTCCCTCAGGAATTTGCCTCTTGCACCCAGTACAGAGTACAGAGTTGCATTCCAGCTGTGTATTTTTGGAGTAAATTCTAGAGGAGTTTAGCTAATTTCCACAAAAATCAACAGAAGTGTTTTATTTTTATTCTCTGGATGTGATCAATACTGACCATAGAAACCAGGACACTTCTGAGGAATTCTGGGTCCTTCCATCCTTGTTGAACATTGCTTTGTTGGACATGGATCCAAACCTTAAAATCAAATTAACTGGAGTCAGACTTAGCTTTGAGTTTTCTTAAATGAAGTAAAGGATGTGGGAAGAAAAAAAAAAAAAGAAAACAAACAAAAAACACAAATGAAATCAAATATATCTCTTCTAAACAGAAATCACAGAAATCTTTCCTTTGACATTCTTTTTATTCCATGTACATTATGACCTTTACAAGAATTTTTTTTTCTGTGGCATTTATCTTGCAAGAATTCCAGACTGAAGGTTTCAATAATGACATCTTGCTCTGTTTACCTCACTGGAAAGAAACACAGTAGTTAGATGACACATCTCCAAATATTTATATCATCCAGGAAAGCTATAGATAGTATTCTCCCTTTCCTGAGATAAGCTTTCAGTCAAAAAACACACCCTTTTATTCTCCTCAGATCAATGTGTCTGTATTTTCTTTTGGCCAATAAATCTTTTCCTCATTGCCAAACAGAATTTACCCAGCAGTTCCTGATTTTCCTTCAGCAGATATCCTATAAATCTGTCCTAAAGGAAGGGGCTGATAGCCACTGGCTGATGAACAGCAGGTTTCTCCAGGGGGTAATGCAATATTTTCCCCAAATCCAAGGGAATGCAGCTGATATCCTAGTGTAAGGAAAAAATTATACAAGATCTATAAAGAAAATATATTATACAAGATCTACCAGAAAATATACAAGATCTATATGACCTTTATGGTACATGAGTTATATCTTGTGTACAAGGTGTTAAGCACTGGGAACACATTGATTATACCTTAGGGATAAAAAATAATGTAAACAAATTCTCCAATATCCTGATTCCTCCATCTTCTGCCATGGAATCCCAAGGTTATACCAAGCCCATATATCACATTCCACTCCATGTTTGCTCTTGACTGCTCCAAGCCAACACAGTCAGAATTAAATTACTCCATCCTTGCCTTCCTTGCAGCAGCTTGTGTGTTATCAATGCTCATTAGTGTAATTGATCTAGATAATACTGGTTTGGATTAATAAATTTCACTTGCCACCAAATCAGACACAGAAACTGTTCACTTGAGAAAATAAATACAAACAGGAACTATGATAAATGGCTCAGGATAGGTAAGAAGTGATTAAGCAATGCATCATAATCAAGAAATGAAATTCATATTCAATCACTCATAGACTTTGGAAAACGAGTCTATTTGAGAGATGGGCTTCAGTCTGTTTTATTCATCTATTGTTGTGATAAGTGCAGGAATTGCTGGAAGAAATCTTACAATCTATTTTTGCAGGGAATCAGACTGGCTGGTTTAACACAATCCCTTCCAGCTGCTGAGCCTCTAAAAATCAGAATCATTTGCACATTCACTGACCATGAAAGGATAAAGAAAGGAATTGTGTGCCAACCAAAAACTGAACTAAGTCCCCAGAAATCTGTCATTGCTTTTCTGTTGTCTGTGCTGCATGGGTAACAGGATGGAGATGACCTTGAAAGAAGCAGATTTTTATTCAATTCATGCCATGAGGACATTCCCATTCTCAGCTCTACACCTTTGCTATGAAACAAGGTTCTCATTGCTTGAGTACATTGGTAGAGCACTGTGAGATTTTAGGGTGAAAATAACCACCTAAAATGTGGGTATCAGCCAGGCTGCTCTGGTCTAACATGCCAGGAGGGAACATTCCCTGCTGCACAAGGTCTCCAGACAGGACATGGCAAATGATGCCTTGGAGTGGCTACCTGAAACAGAAGCTAGACAAGAGGAAGAGAATAAAAGTGGGTATTTATTATAGGTGCACCTTGGGCAGTCAGAATCCTTGGAGAGGGGCTACACCCAAGGTGGATGATGGTCACAAGTTTTTCATACAATTATAAGTTTGGTCTATTTACATATTGGGTTAATCCTCCAATTACAGCTTCATATACCCCCAGTTTTGTTTATTTTTTGGGGGCCTGAGACAGTAAGATATCCTTGAGTTTCAGGCCTAGAGAGGAATTGTTTTATCTGAACAAACAGCACATGCTTTATCTGAATAAATAGAACAGCAGCTGACAGGTATGGAGTTTTAGAGCTGTACACTAAAGCAGCACAGGACCTGAAAAATACAAAAGCTAAATCCTGTGGCATCAAATAGGACACAGCAGAGGTGTGCTGCAGTGGATCCTGCCTCGTGGCTTGGTTTGGTTTGGTTTGTTTTGGCTTGGTTTGGGTTGGGTTTCCCTGCTCTCCACACTCAGCAGCCAGGCCCGTGTCCCAGGGCTCCTTCCCGGACGTCGTGTGGAGCTGTGCTCGATGGGTTTGACATCATCATACTTGGGATGTATGACACGAAGTCCCAAGCAGGCTGATGTCAGGCCCAAGATGCCATCCTGTGTCGGTTTTCTATGTGCTCCCCACCCCTGAGAGGGGCTCTCTGCTCATGGCTTGTGTCCTGGTTTAGGGTAAATTTGGGAGAAAACCTCTGTATGGGGGTTCCTTTAGGAAACAGATTCAAGCAGGGAGCAAGTGCAGTCTCTGATAACAAACTCTGCACCTCTTCTCTCCCCCTTCACTCCTGGATCCAGTCTTAAAGCTGCAGAGCTCAATATTCAACACCAACAGAATGCAAGCATCATAAAGTTACCCCAAGACAGCTTGTTAAGCTGCAGCTCGTTCCATGGCAAAAACATTCTAGGGAGAGGAATTCCTCTGGCAGCTCGTTCCATGGTGTAATGGTTTTGGAATCAAAACCAGTGAGAGACTCCAAGTCAGAAGTACAATTTAATATTAAAAAAAAAAAAGAAAATACATGCAATAGTACAAAAGAAAAAACACTGGCAGAGTCAGAATACAACCTGACACCCCGCTGGTTAGGGTGGTGGCAGCAGTCCAGATGAACTGATCTTGTTGAAGCAGTGAACCTGTAGGAAGGTCTGGCAGCTCTTGTCCTCTGGAAACCAGTGGGTAAGGGCTGCCCTGGTGTTCCAAATGTCAGTTTTTATCTGTGTAGGAAAGGCGTGGCTCCTCCCCCTGGCTGGAACATCTCCCAGTGGGATGATGGAATTTTATCAGTCATGGCCCATTAACAGGAGATATCTCCTGGAGGGAGGATGGGCTGTGGGAAAGATAAAGAACATTGCCCCACCTGGTGTTTAACAGCTGGCCCATTAGCAGAGGATATCTCCACAGAGATAAGGATCACTGCCCCACCCAGTTTCAGCAGCTGGTGATAGAATCCAGACTTCAGGGCACATCTTTACATTGTAACCTAGGACACAAACAAAAACATCCCAGGGAGGGGAATTCCCCCCTAGTGATGGGCTCTTTTCCCTGGAGAAAACCACTGATGGTTTTACCCTCTCTTCCATCTCGACAGGTGAACTTCATCCTCTTCATCTGCATCATCCGTATCCTGGTGCAGAAGCTGCACTCCCCAGATGTTGGGCACAACGAAACCAGCCAATATTCGTAAGTCCCAGACTTTTCCAGCCCCTGTGCTGTGCTTTTTGGGAAACCTGCCTGGCTGCTTGATAGTTCATGATTGTGTCTTGGTTTGTGGTTGTGTCTGCCTGCGCTGATCAAAATCAATTAATTTTGATTGCTTAAAGCAGATTAGGATTCAGGAAATGGAGCATTTGCTGAAACAGCTGGGCAGGTTTTTAGTCAGTTGCAGCAGGTGAGAGGGATTTCTCCTGGGATTAATGATGAAGAAATGAGAGTAATAATAATGATTATGGAGCCAGATATAATTTTTCTTTGAATATTTAATATCTATTGGATTCTGAAGGCAGAAAGACTCTGATGAAAAACAAAAAAGTTGCTCTCCACAGTGTATTGGCTGTTTTTTTCCCCCTCACCCTCAGTTTTAAAGAAAGATCTAGAAAAGTACCATTTAGTAGTAGAATCTATGACAAATTTTCCTTATCCTGAAAAAGATCTCTAAACAAGATTGGATTTCTCTTCTCTATTGAGAAGGATCACTGTCTTAGAAGTTTTACTTGACTTAATGCTTTTATTCTGGGGATATGAGGTTTGACCTTAATTGGGCTTTATGTAATGAACAACATGCAGGAGAGATCAACATCTCTCTCAGTGGCCGAGGCTGGTCTCAGCTGCAGGATTTTAAGAGTGAAAGAAATGTCTTTCTCCATGGGTTTATTCTGGCTTCAGTGCAAATAAAATAAAATAAAATATTATTTTTGACTCTAGCCACTGTTCTGGCTCCACTTTTCAGCTATCCTGGATATTTATTAAACATTTCCTAGAAAAGAATTAAATTCAAAAAGTCCTGTGTCTGCACGGTCACTGCTTGTAAATCTTTGTCTTTGGAGAGAACTATGTTTTTGGGTACCCTGAAAAACCTCAGTTCATCTTCCTGCAGGATGGAAAACAATAGCAATATGTTCCTTAAATCCTTCCCAGCCACGGCACTGAGACTTTCTCTCTGGTGATGCTGAATTATTCATTTAATCTGCCTCGAGAGATTCTCAGATTTATGAAAGGAAATGCCAGTTTTTGACCTTAATTTTCCTGGCAGCAGCCAAAGCCAATTACCTGTTTTTCTGTCATCACAACACACCAACATTAGCAGACCCTGTGCTTTCTACCACCTCCCCTTCTGGACTGGGAATTTTATCTTTTTACCCCAGGTTTGCAGCAGGTGCACAGATTAAATCAGAATATTTAAATACGTTCTAGTACTGGCACTGCTGACTTGTGTTCACCTCAGCAAATGTGCTGCCATCTGAAGAGTTATGCCCAGATTATCTCATGCTGGGCTTTAGGTTCAGGACACATTTTCCAGTGAGGTGGGAGCTGCCAGGAAAGTTTTTTTGCCTTGTAAACAAAGGTAGGGCATGTTGGTAAAACACAGAATTCACCTCACTGACCTCCCAACAGGGGGTTCTGCTGAAGGAAAACTGATCCTGGCATCTCCAGATCCTCCTTCACCACCTGCAAAGACAGGGGAATCAGTCAGTTGCTCACTTGACAGAATCATAGAATCCCACAAAGTTTTGGATTTGAAGGGACCTTAAAGCTCATTCAGCTTCAACCCCTTGCCATGGGCAGAGTCACCTTCCACTATCCCAGGTTGCTCAGAGCTCCTTCCAACCTGATCTTAGAGCTTTAGGTTTCCAAGCCACGTGGGGTTCTTTAGGACACTTCAATTCTTGCATGGACCTGTCACACAGGGCACAGGATCTGTGGGACACTTGTCCCCCTGTCACCCAGCCACAGCTGGCTGGGGCAGCTGGAAATCTCTGTGCTCACTGCAGCAGGTTCAAGACACCACACTTTCCTATGGAAACAAATATTAATTATCTGAAACTGAAGGTTAGATCCCACCAAGGCGAGTTCTCAGCGTGGTCCTAAGATTTTTAGTTTTAGACAGCAATCTGTGGAGCCTGCTGGGGTGTGACTGCAGGACCCAACAGTTCTTAGCAAAAAAACTGCTGCTGAAGGTTTGAGGGAGCTCAGGGTGACCCTATTGCTCTCCAGAACTCCCTGGAAGGAGGTTGGAGCCAGGTGGGGATGGGGCTCTGCCCCCAGGCAGCAAGGGACAGGATGAGAGGAATTGGCCTCAAGTTGTGCCTGGAGAGGTTCAGGTTGGACATCAGGAGGAATTTCTTCACCTAAAGGGTTGTGAAGCATTGGAAGGGGCTGCCCAGGGAGGTTTGGAGTCCCCATCCCTGGAGGTGTCCAGGGAAGGGCTGGAGGTGGCACTCAGAGCTCTGGGCTGGTGACAAGGTGGGGATCAGTCACAGCTTGGACTTGATGCTCTTGGAGGGCTTTCCCAACCAAATGACTCTGTGTGGGTTCCTCCTGCCAAATCTGAAACAAATCTGTTTTAAACTAACAGCATCCTGGATATCTCAATTGCATTTCTCCCTCCTTCTCATGTGTATTTTATACTGTTTATTTTCTACAAACACAGCCTGCTGACATGCTGACAGCATTGTTCAGCTCCAAAGGGTCTGAGTTTGGCTGCAGGCTGGAAGTTCAGGTGTGCTGCTGACTCCCTCATTAATGCTGCTCACAGGGCTTTATGTGCTGGAAGCTCTAAAAAGAGTCTCCCAAACCAGTTTTCTGGAAATGACAGGGACGTGTGCAAGAATGGGACAGCAATATTTCAGGCAAATGGAATTTGTCTTCTGCAACAGAAAACTTGAGCATAATTCATCTCTCCAATTCTGTCCATGTCTGTGGATCAATATTGTCATCAAAGTCCTCTGAGCAACTTTCCCATTATGATTTCAAGGAGTGTGACTGAAATGTTGGCTCACTCCTGCCCACCTCCAAGGGCAGGAACAGGTTCCATGCAGGTCAATGGACACAAGTTTTCCCAAAATTACCTGTGACCACGTGTATCTGTCAGAGAGGGGAGGTCTGGGATGTGCTGGGAATGAGAGTAATGAGGATTTTGAGAATCCATGGCTTCCAGCAGGTTTAACCAGCTAGAGACAATCCCCCAAACAGTTCTGCCTCCTGCACAGCCAGGCTTGAGCTTCCTGGGACAAATTACACTGTGACTGGGTGATGATTTTCCTGAGTGTTTAGGTGGTGAAGTCTTAAAAATCACAGAGCCCTTGCCTTGATGTCAAAATTAAATCTAAAATTCAGTATCTGGTGAAGCTCAGTGTTGGGAGCAAGAGACTGATGTGAGGTGTGCAAACTGGAGGAGTTTTGTCATTTATGTCCTTTTCATTACCGCAGTCCAGCCAGGAGGGAAAATACTGTAATTAAAGCCCCAGTGTTGTCTGTAATAAGATCAAATTTTCTAACCCCTTGGAGGTTGCAAGCAGCATCTCTGTCAGTGTGGTACACAAAGGTAGCACCACATCTCCTCTAGGCTGATGTTCCCCAGAAAATGAGGAGAGAGGAGAAATCTCTGCAAAGCCACTGTTGATATTCACTGAACTGCTGGGGAAATGAGTGAGGTTCTCACCTGCCAGGAGCTGGGGGGATTAGGGTGATACCAGCATGGGTCCCACTGTCCAGAGCTGCTTCTGGAGTGAGGAACAGAGAACACTGATTGATTGATTGATTGATTGATTGATTGATGATCACCAGAGACAGTGCAGTGACAGTGACAATGACAGTGACAGTCCTGTGGCAGAGCAAGGCATCCAAGAGAACTCAGATTTTGGATCCCTGTGAGCAGGGATGTGCCTGCTGGTGAGGGATGTGGGAAAGGCAAACTCCTGTGAAGCTCCTCAGCTTCCTGCAGGCTCTCATTTTCCCTGGGATGATTGGGATCTCATTTTCCCTGGGCTGATTGGGATCTCATTTTGCCTGGGCTGATTGGGATCTCATTTTCCCTGGGATGATTGGGATCTCATTTTTCCTGGGCTGATTGGGATCTCATTTTCCCTGGGATGATTGGGATCTCATTTTGCCTGGGCTGATTTGGTCTCATTTTCCCTGGGATGATTGGGATCTCATTTTGCCTGGGCTGATTGGGATCTCATTTTTCCTGGGATGATTTGGATCTCATTTTGCTTGGGATGATTGGGATCTCATTTTGCCTGGGCTGACTGGGATCTCATTTTTCCTGGGATGATTTGGATCTCATTTTGCTTGGGATGATTGGGATCTCATTTTTCCTGGGATGAGCCTCCAATCACAGCTTTAACTGAGCTGTCTCTGGGCCAAGCCCAGGAGAGCTGCAGAGGAGCTCTGGGAGACACAGGGAGGAGCATCCTGTGCACAAAGCTGCCACATCAGCCCCCCAGTGGGCTCATGCAGGTGGCAGATAAATGAAGATGGTCTGAGAGGTCTGAGCCTGATGAGGTTTGGAGGTGGAGGGGTACCAGATAGAAAAATGAGTATTTCCAACATCCCAGCCTTAGCTTTATTTCCTCCAGAAGCCTCTGAGACAGGGGAAGTTGTCACAGGTTACAAGTGACCAAGGGAGACAAAACCCCCACAAGCATCCTTAAACCCTTGCTTTCATTTTCTTTCTGCCAGCTACTTTTGAATAATGATTACATTTAATACATTATCATCCCTTCCTAATTAGACCCCTGATTACCCAGCATGATGCCATTAAGCACTAATACTGTTCATCCCCCTCCTTTGGAGACATTCATTGTGCAGTAGCCTGTCATTATTCCAAGCTAAACATACCATTTCTCTCCCAGAAGCTGTAATTTTCAGAAATCCCAGGCAAACAAAGACATTGCTAGATGATGATTTAGCTTGTGGAGATGAGAAAAAAGATCTCTGGTGGGAAGGAAGGAAGAGAGGAGGGAGAAAGAAACACCTCCAGTGGAGCTACAGGGAATAAAAATGTCACATTTCATGGTGCCACCAGGTCTGAAATCACCAGCCATCTGCACTCTGTGGGAACAAGGAGAAATAATAATTTTTTGGGGTTGCACAGGGCTCAGCTGCAGGATTCCTCAGCCTCTTACCCTCTCCCCTCATGGCTCATGTTTGCCTTTCCAACAGGAGGCTGGCCAAGTCCACCCTGCTGCTGATCCCTCTCTTTGGCATTCACTACATCATGTTTGCTTTCTTCCCCGACAATTTCAAAGCAGAAGTGAAGCTGGTCTTTGAGCTGGTGGTTGGGTCATTCCAGGTAAGCCAGAATTTGGGTCACCAGGTCTGTCACCAGGGAGAAATGCAACAAGCTGGACATGGGTTTTTCCTGGGCATGCCCCATCCTGCTCTTGTACCTTTGTGGAAAATCTACTCAGTCCAGCCTGGCCAGGATGAAAGATAAATTTATATTTTGCCTTCCAGAAGGAGATTTTCTTCCCTCGTTTTAGGAAATGAAAAGAAAATGTTCCAGTGTGTGTTGGTCTCTCTGTGTTTTTTTCATAAAAATAAGAGAAAAATAAGCACCACAATTCAGTTTTTGTATTATTGATGTGTCCAAGGCCAGGGTGGATGGGGCTTTGAGCAGCAAGATTCATTTGGTGGTGAATGATTAACATCCCTGTCTACATCTTCATCACTGCACATCTGGCACTTGGAAGTGTTCAAAAACTGCAGATGTGGCACTTGGGGACATGGGTTAGTGGTGGACTTGGCTGTGCTGGGGGAGTGGTTTGGATTCATGACCTTACAGGTCTTTTCCAACCTGAATAATTCTGTGACTTTGTGTTCTCTCCTTTGAGAGCTGAATGGATCTGCATTCTCTCCTTGCCTGCAGTGCTAAAATCCTGTTTTATCCTTTCCCCAGGGATTTGTGGTGGCTGTTCTGTACTGCTTTCTCAATGGAGAGGTAAGACCAGACCCTCAGTGTTTTTTTGGATACTGTTTGCAGCTAGGACAAAATGAATGCATGTGGAGAGTGGATTGAGAAGGGTCCCATTCCTGATCCTGATGTTACAATACTGGGGGGAAGCATCCAAATCACATCTCTCTGTCCAGGAAAATAATTCAGCCATTTGCCTGACACTTTTCTGCACAATTAATAAAAACAATTAATAAACACATCAGGACTTGTGTGTGCAGTGTAGCACTGCTGCTGAGCCCATCCTTTCCTCATTAAACAGCATCAGCAGAACTCCTGTGTGAACTTGCCCAATCCCTGATCCCAAGGGACCACCTTCAGCAGGGCAGGATAAATCCCATCTAAGCCCTGGTCATGCTTGGTGCCTCCAGGGATCCTCCCCAGGATCACACCCAGTGCCAGAACCAGCACAGGCACTGGTGGGACTTGGTGAGCACAGAGCAGTGCAGGTGAACGTGTTTCTGCCTGGCAGGAATAATCTTGACTTTCCCACATTTTAGTCCTGGCATTCTCCTCCTGGGATTGTGCTGTTCCTGTGTTTGTTTATCCCAGAGCCCTTCACACACAGCTGTTTCATCTAATTCATGCTGTTACCTAAAAGTTTGTCTGGGGGGCTGCAGGAGAGGACAAGGTTTGTTCAGGATTTAAATTGGGATGGTGTAAAGCAGGTTAATTCTGTAAACTCTCTGAGCAGCAGCAAGCAGCTTCTGTCAAAAAAAACACAGCTGTATTGACAGCTTTGCAAACAAGCTGTAGTTAAACAATTTCTATTTGGACCAAAAACAGGGCACTGAAAAAGAAACCATTTTAAATATACTAACAAAGTGTTGTCATTGAAGTTAAATAGTCTGGCACCTTGACTGTACCAATAAGAAATTCCTTTCTGATGAAGCTCAGGGGATTTCTGCTCCAATAATTTACCCACTGTAGTGTCCCCTTGTGTGGTTAAAAATTCTGGCCAAGCCAAGTTTAGTGGACATTATAAAGTAATTATTGGCCTTGTGGCAGGTGGGTTACCCATGTCCTTTCTGATGAAGCTCAGGGATTTCTGCTCCAGTAATTTACCCTCTTGTCTTAGTTTGAAGGACAGGTGTCTGCCAATAAAAGCAGAAGCTTCTTTTTGAAATAGAGAATGTAAACCCCCTCCTTCCAAATTATTATAATTTTGAAATTAAGGGGCTCTCAGGCAAAGATATGGGAATTAGGAATAGCAGTTCTTTACTAGGAAAATTAAAATAGAAATACAGTATTACACAGAACAATCCCAAACCCTGCCAGAGTCAGAATCCAAGCTGACACCCGTCAGTCAGTCAGGGTGTTGGCACAGTCCCATTCAATGGTGGCTGCATCCTCCTGCAGGGGCAGATGTGGTTCAGCTGGAGCAGTGCTCCTGGAGAAGGTGCAGTTTCCTCTGGAGCTCCAGGGATGATGTGGAAAGGTCTGGCTTTCCTCTGGAATCCAGTGGAAAGAAGGTGCCTTGGTGTCCAAAATGTCAGTTTTTATCTGGGTAGGAAAGGCTTGGCTGCTCCCCTGGCTGGAGCATCTCCCAGTGGGATGATGGAATTTTATCAGTCATGCCCTGGGACTCAGTGGCCATTAACAGGAGATATCTCCTGGAGGGAGGATGGGCTGTGGGAAGATAAAGATGATTGCCCAGCTGGTTTAAAGATGGCCCATGAGCAGATAATGTGTGCCAGGAGATCAGGGTCACTGCCCCAGCTGGGTTAACAGATGGGGACAGAATTCACATTTCTGACCACATCCTGTATTGCAACCCAAGTCACCTCTGTAGTTTTCCCCTTTGTGTGGTTAAAAGTCCTGGCCAAGCCAAGTTTTGTGGTGGGTGAGTTCCCCATGGCTGCTCACACAGTCAGGCCAGAACATCACCAAGTGATGCCCTGACGCCTTTTCTGTCCTCCCCACGCCCAGGTGCAAGCTGAGCTCAAGAGGAAGTGGCGGAGGTGGCACCTGGAGAGGTTCCTGGGCTCGGACATGAAGTACCACCACCCTTCCCTGGGCAGCAACGGCACCAACTTCAGCACCCAGATCTCCATGCTGACCAAGTGCTCGCCCAAGACGCGCCGCTGCTCCGGCTTCCAGGCTGAGTTCTCTCTGGTGTGATGGGGAGAGGCTCCCCAGGCACTGAGCATCCAAAACTGAGACACGAGGAGCCCTGGGAATCAGTGGTGCCATGAGAAACCCCTGTGAAATGACCTGCTCCACATGAGCCAACAGAGGACACACGACTGGAAAAGCTGCTGGCTCCCAGGATGAGATGGGACAAGCCAAGAGGCAGAGGAGCGCTCTTGCTCTCCCACTTTTCAGGCCTTTCACTCTTCAGTTTCAAGCCCTCAGGGGTTGATAACTCTGAGGAATTGTCCAAGTTGCTTGAGGACAGCCTGGGAGATGCTGATGTGTCATAAATGATGCAGTACTGAGGGTAAGGGAGGGAGAGCCTCAGTCCTCAGTGGCTTTACCAGAACTGACATCTCTGAAACAGGCAAATTGCACTTTTTTTTTTTCTTTTTTTTTTTTCTTTTTTTTTTTTTTGTTAATGAGCCAGTAAAGGAGAGACAGAGGCAGGAAGCAGAAAAAAAAAATCCAAACATATGAATGTGCCAAAATTCCTGTGGACAAGAGGTGATGGTACAGCACCAAAGACGGTGTTGGGGACACGGGGAGAAGGGACAGGAGGAGCATGAGCAGGAAGGGAGAGGCCAGCACATGGCCCCCACGTTTTACACAGGTGGAGATGAAGCTGCAGCACCAGGAAAGCCCCTTGGAGGATGCCCCAGTGTGTTCTGCTAATTCCCCACCATCCTTGGGAGCAGAAGCTTTCCAGGCCCCTTGGAAGAGCAGATCCCTGGGAAGGGTCAGCGTGAGGACACCCTTCTCTGCACTGTGTTGGTGACATGGTGTTTTGTTTGGTTGTGTTCCATGAACAGGAAACTCGATTTGCATGTATAAAAACCAGGGCCAGGTGCCAAAAGCAGAGCATGGCTGTGGTTTGGTTTTTTTTGTTCTTTTTTTTCATTCTCTTTAAGTTCTCCCATAGATCTCAGTGCATGGATGCACCCAGGATCATTAGGGATCAGGGGAAAATAATTGGGCTGTAATTCATTTGCACTTGCTTAGCACACACTTTCAGGAAAGAGAAATATAGGGCCCTGTAATCCTTAATTGAATCAGAGCCACCATAAGGAGCCACTCTGCAGATGAAAAAAAAATTAGTGTCACAGCAGCAGGTAAAATTGCTTTCATCAGAACAAGGTTGTCTCTGCACACAACTGGCACTCCAGGAGGGAGGAAGGAGTGAAGGAGCTATTAAATGGATTTCTTCTTCAGCTTTTGTGGGGAGCTTTCACCCTATATGAAGGCACTGTTAGATATTTAAGATGTGTGTGTGCATTTTACCTCTTTTCTGAAGGCCTGTTATTTTCCATACAGGGGTAATTCCTACTTGAAGAATGCACATGGATCCCATGAAAACCAAGGCAGTGGGGTTTTTTAATTCTTGTTTTCATGGTGGAGAGGAAAAGGAGAAATGTTACAGCTTAGTCCTACTTACTTGAGGCAACCCCACAGTCCCAAACTCAATCAGAAGACAGAAAATACACAGATACAGATGCTCATGTTTGTGTCCCACTCAAGTGCATCAAGTGGGGTTGAAAAGTTTTGTGCTGAGGGTGGGAAATCCCTGCCCAGCTCATGTGTACCCTCAGTAATTGGGCTGCTGCCATCCTATTCAATCATGTCCCTGTAAAGGAGTGTCTGGGTCACCAACAGGCACCTGAGAGGGAGGTGAGCTCCTCTTTTAAAGAGTTCAGAGATCTCAGCTTACCAGTTTGATCTCTGCACAGGGAAATGCAGCTCACTGCAGCTGCTGGGGCTGGGGGTGGTTTGCCTTAAGCAAAGGATGCCAACAAACCCACTGAGCCCAGGAGGAGAGCTGCAGGCCCAGCTCCTTTCTGAGTCCTGACAGGGCAGTGTTCCATGCCATAACCACTCCCAGAGCCTGTTACCCAGAGCTGCATGTTCCCAAAGTATTTCTCCAGGTGTGGGACTGAGAACAGGGTGGGGAGCTGGGGTCAGTGGAGGGGCTGAGAAACTGTGACACACCAAGGGCAAACTTGCAGTCCTGAGTTTGCAAGGAGCAGCTCAGATCCTGTCACAGTGTAGTCCCAGCCTGTAGAGGATAGGAAGATGTGAAAATTCCTGGAATTGCAGTGCTGGTGACCCCAGGCTGGCCAGGTGTGAGCCCACATTTTTTAAGGCTCCTTGACACTGAGCCCACATCAACAGGGAGGATCCAACTCTGATGTGCTGTAAGATCATCCAAGTGCAGCTCCCTGATTCACAAAATGCAGAGAAAACAAGAGGTTGCTCAAAATTTCCCCACTTCTTGCATTGAAGCCCTTATGCCTTGACACCCTCAAACAATATCCCATTTAAATCCACAAGGTTCTCAGAGGCAAGAACCTTTTAAGTCATGGTCAGAATTCAAGAAGAGTTTGGACAATGCTCTCAGGCACTTGGTGTGATTTTTGGGGTTGTCCTGTGCAGGACCAGGAGCTGGACTCGATGATCCTTGTGGGTCCCTTCTAACTCAGGATATTCTGTGATTCTCTTTGTGTTTGGTGCTTGTGTTGCTCTGCTGAGCATTTTCAGACCTGAATTAGGACTCACCCAGGAAATACTGGAGAAATCCCACCAGTACCACCCATTCTTCTCCTGTGGCTGGTTCAAAGCAAGGATTTGACCTGCATTTTTCCAGGGGAATGACTAACATTAGGAAGCCCAGGAAAAGCAAGGGAAAATTCTGTCCAAGTTATTCCACTTGGTGCAAAATGCTTTGTCTCACTGATTCAGACTTTTGAAGCAATGCAATTCTGGGAAAGATTGGATTCATCAGGTTGCAAATCCATTCCCCCTTTTCACTTGTCCTGGTAAATATTTACCCCCACCAAAACTGATGGGCTGCAGAGGAGCACTGCCCAGTCCTGGGAATGCACCCAGTGAGGTGCCTGAGGTGTGAACTGGAGTTTCAGGTCCCAGACAAGCAGCAGAGGAGCTGCAGCACAGAGCTGTGGAGCAGAAGTGCAGCACCACTGCCAGCAGCCTCCTTTGTGGGATGTGGGGGAATCCCTTCCCATCTGTTCCAGGCAGCCTTGCTGGGGGAAGAGCCATCACTCTGAGACACACTGAGCATTTTCCCTCTGCTCTCCCTGTGCTCCCTGCTCCTCTCCATTTGCAGAGATTTCTTCTGGGTGTTTGCAGCTTCTCTGGTGCTCCAGCCCTGTGCCAAAGACAGCCAGGAAAGGTTTGCCTTTTGGAGATGTGTCAGCTGGTTATTTCCCCTCCCACAGCCTGATTCCCCACCAGGCTATTCTGCATCCTGAAGATGGGATGTTCCCTAGGCTGAGGGGCTCCTTCAAAAAGTGTGGAGCACATCAGCATGCCAGAACCGTGCCCCCAGGCACCCCACTCACAATTATTTCATTACTGAGCATCCAGGCACGTTGCTTTTCTGCTCCCAGGGGTGTTAGAGGGATGAAATGAACCTGCTGTGGCAGGCATGGCAGTGTCAGCCATGCAGGGCTGCCAGCCCAGCTGCCTTGCCTCCTGTTCCAGGAAAGCAGAGGAGCTGGGGGTGAAATCAGAGCTGAATTCCCACCCTGGGGACGTGAGCAATCAAGTGAATGATGACATTGGGACTGGGCCCTGTTTAACTGCCTTAGTGCAGGGATTTGGCTCCGTGACTTGGCCTTGTCTGCTCTGTTTTTCATCCAGCTCATCAATAAAATGGAATTCAGGGGCTTCACTGCAAATGACAGTGTGGAGCAGGCTGTCCTGGCCCCACACAGAGCACACAGCAGAGCTCAGCACTTCTGCTGCTCCCAGCTCCAGCCTGACCCCCAGCCCCAGGGGAGCACAGAACTGACCCCAGCAGGGCAGCTGCATCCATTGGCTGCATAAGATCAGAGATGTGCCTCTGAAAAGGCATTAAAACATTAAATTAAAACTCTATTAAGAGGCACAAATACGTTTGAGGATCGTTATTTTGGGCTCCAAAATTCTTTACAGAAATAAAGTCAAATTCTGATCCTGCTTGCACCAATCAGTTCACTGCAGTGGCTCCTAAATTGCACCAGCATTAAACTGGGATTTGCCTTCAAAATAATTCCTTTTATTTCATTTTGGAGCTGTTTACTCCCTTTTTGCATCAGGGTTGGAGTAAGCCCCTCCTCTTCTATACTTCAGTGATTGAATTATTAAAAATTATTAATAAGTGTAGAACAAATAAAAATATAAACAGTAAATTATTGTCTCAAGGTCTAGAGGTACCAGGTTCAATACTACCATTAGACTGTAGATATTTCTGTTCAGCTGGGACCTGTGTTGCCTTGTGACCCTCTCACAAACAGCAAGAAACGAGAATATGACCATGTTTAGGTTTTAGAAAAGAAATTCTGTTGCAGAATTTTGGGGGCTTTAAAGTCAAACAAGTTTTTAAAATCTTCTAAAAGAGTTATGTGTGCAGCAGCAGCATTACTGCAGTGGTGAAATGAAAAGGGGAAAGGCCAGAAGATGAAAGATCTGAACACTTTAGTTTATTTTTGTTTTGTTTGGGGTGGTTTTGCTAGGAAACAAACTATATTTTTCTCCAGGAAGTTGTTGCTGAAGAAAAGATATTTTATACGTGAACTAATAATCAGATTTCTTTCTTTCTCTGTATCCCACTGGGTTCCCATTCATCTCAAAAGCAGTGAGGGTCATGTCTGTGCCACAGGGCTCTGTGGGCAGAGGGATTAACCCCAAATCTCTGCTCCAATCTGCTGGAAATGCTTTCAGAGAGAAACACACCTGCTGACTAGTGAAAGGTGCTGGTAGTTTTTCCAAAGCAAAATGGAGTTCCAAAGGAAGTTCAGGAGTGAATGAGCACCACTTGGCTCCATGGCAGGGATTAAAGGGTTTGGTGGGATTCCTTTGTGTCCATTCCAGCTTCACCACAGGGTTTAAACAAGGGGAAAGGAAATACAAAATAATTTCAGACTAAAAGGAAGTCTCTCAAACTGGGAAATGCCAGTGTGTGTCTTCATGAAGCTTATTTTATTCTGGCCACACAGGCACATCTTGGTTTGATAAATGCCTGTGGAGACACAGGTGGGTCAGAAGCAATGTCCCTTCTCTGGAAGGTGAATCCAGCTGTAACAGGAAACATTTAAATACAAAACACTCCTCCTGCTTTCAGGTTGGGTGTTTGGCACAGCCCAGGTTCCCTCCCGTGGCATCTCTGCACCCATGAACGTGCCAAACTCCTGGGGACAGGGATTGCAGCCCTGAATTCCCTGGCTCACAATGTGAATTTGCTTTTCCCACCCTGCTGGTGGGGCCAGCACCACAAAGCTGCTTCCCTGGAGATGAACCTGGAAGAGCAGGGGGTCCCACATCCATCCTGAGTGGCTGCTGGCATCATTCCACACTAAGCTGCTGTAATGAGGAAAACATGCGAGTCCCAGACTGGCACTAGGGTCAGATGTCCCAAAATGTGGATTTCAATCAATATCCTTTCAGCCAGTCAGCTTTCCATCCCCTCTCCAAGCCTCTCAAATTTGCATATCAGTCTGATGAGGTATAATTACTGTGACTGACCTTGTTATTTCCCCTGGAGACCTGTGCAGATGTAAACTCTGGCTTTTGATCACAAGTTCCTTGGGAGCACAAACCATCTTTTCCACCTCTTCCTGAGCATCCTTATTTGCATTGAATTGTGCTATATCCTGAAGAGTCCTGGGTTTGAAATTCTAGTTATTTCTAGAATTCTGTGAAATCACAAAGGAGAAAACAAACTTTGGGACTGGAGGCTGCATGTCTGTAAGGAAAATAATGCCCACATGTGTTCTGGGGGCCAGACCCTGAGCACACACATTGGCAGCAGCAGAGTACCAATATTTTATACCCAAGTTTTGTGGATATTGTACATTTGTACATAGAGAAAATCTGAAGAGCACATTAAAAAAAAAAAAAAATCCCAAAACCCACATTTTTGATACTCAGATGATGATGATGATAAATCAAGTTTGAAAAGGCATTTTTGAACTTGAAAGTGCATTTTTCAGAGCCTGTTTCAAACACCTCAAGCTGTGGGTCAGCAGCTGGTGCCAAGTGACCCTTCTCACTGGAGCTGCTCTGCCCTCCTGTACATAGGCTTTGACAGCAGAGGGTGATGGGGACTGGCTGTGAGCAGAGAATCTCTGTCTCTGTGCACTTCTCTGTACCAGGTGCTTGTGATGTATCCTCCATGCCAGCAAGAACAGGCCTGCTTGCCCAGCACAGGTGAAATCTCTGCCTTGTTTCATGGCCTTTTGCCTGATGTTATTTATTTTTGGTCTGACTGTGTACATATGCAATGAAATGGCTATTTTTTATTTTTTTTTTAATTTTTTTTTCCTTTGTATTTGGTTCACCTCCTTGCTTCAGAGGGGGTTCTTCTCTGTGGTTGACACTGCTGAAAACAAGCAATAAAACCATTGTGAAGACATTGTGTCTGAGGTGTTGCACCTGATATTTTAATTCATTTTTTACAGTCCTGGAGAGGACACAAAGAGGAAAAAATAAGAAGGAAGTTGTGAGCTGGAGTGGTTCTTGATTAGAGTTAAGCATAATGACCTCATAATTTTAAAGGTTAACCTTTTAGACCAAATCACTCTTGAAATCAGAGAATTATAGAAAGATTTGGGTTGGAAGGGACCTTTGTAATGGTTTTGAAAGCAAAACCAGTGAGGGACTCTAAGTCAGAAATACAATTTAATAGGAAAAAAAAGAGAAAAATAAAATGCATGCAATAGTACAAAGGAAAAGCCATTGCCAGGGTCAGAATACAACCTGACACCCCGCTAGTTAGGGTGGTGGCAGCAGTCCAGATGGAGAGGCTTTGTTGAAGCAGTGATCCTGTAGGAAGGTCTGGTAGCTCTTGTCCCCTGGAAACCAGTGGGTAAGGGCTGCCTTGGTGTTCCAAATCTCAGTCTTTATCTGGGTAGGAAAGGCTTGGCTCCTCCGCTGGCTGGAGCATCTCCCAGTGGGATGATGGAATTTTATCAGTCATGCACAGGGACTCAATGGCCATTAACAGGAGATATCTCCTGGAGGGAGGATGGGCTGTGGGAAAGATAAAAAACACTGCCCTGGTTTTTTAACAGCTGGCCCATTAGCAGAGGATATCTCCCACAAAGAATCACTGTCCCACCTGGTTCGGCAGATGGTGATAGAACACACACTTTTGGGCACATCTTTACATTGTAACCTAGGACAACTTTTAAAGGCCATTTATTCCTTGCAGTGAGCAGAGACATCTTCAGTGTCAGTTCTGAGGAGACCTTCTTGGAGATCTGTGCCAGCAGAAGAACCAGTACCAAATCCAACATAAGTAACCCCAAAACCTCCACCACTGCACGAGCTGGGTGCATGGATGGCACTTTGGAGGCAGGACTGGTGAATGGAGGTGACAACCATGAAATCACAAACACACTGTCGTCATTTTGTCACCATCCACAAGTGTGGAATGACTCCTGAATTTACAGGAATGTCCAACCTGACACACAAATACAGATGTGTTGATTGTTGCTGTAATATCCTCCAAAAATATCCTTATTGTCCAACAAATATCTTATTGACATTATAAAAAATGTCTTTATTGCTCACAACAAAGCACAAGCCTTCCTCTGTGCTGGAGAAAAGCCAGGCAGGCAACCACAAGTGAACAGCTATTGCTCATCTCAAAGACACATTATTTGATGCAGGGAGTGAAAATAGATCTCAACAAGAGGTCAGTGAGCTTTTCCATGTCCATAGGGCCAGTTTGGCCACTCATCCTCTTCTTGAACTGATTTATCCCCAGTGTTCACACTGCTGATAAAGGCCAAACCTACAACTTGAAATGACAAGTCTTGGCTATATTTGTCCCTCTTTCTGCATGGATTAACCATTTTAATTTAAAAACAAGGGGTCTGATGCTCTGGGCCATTCTGAGAGGTGTAGCTGTTTGTGCTGACTTCCACTGGATCTCTCTGTGGGCTGAGCCAGAAATCAGGAAAACAAGTTGTGAGGGCTGGGGAAAGGGAAAACCAGCCAATTGCATTTATTCTGTGTCTGTAGAGCTGAGGATAATTCCATCCTGGCAAAAAATCATCTTCCACACGAGGAACTCCAACCTCCTCAGAAATGAATGTAAGTGGGTTTGATGAAGGTTGCCTGAGAAGTCTGGAAAAAAACCCCAGCCCAACCCTCTTTGGTCCCATCTGTGTGACCTCTGTGTCCTTCCTTGGCTGGCAAAGACCAAAGCATGGCTTTTTTTAGGTACACACCATTATTCTGGATTTGATGGAACATGCAGTCACAACCTCTGGAAAGTTTTGAGTTTGGCTTTTAGGGCTTCTCTGTGTGGATTCAGTTTTCATGACTGCAAAAGCACGTTTCTCTAATAGAAAGAATCATGTTTAAAGATGCCAAATGACATCTTCTTTCTTTGATCCCCTGTGATTTCCATGGCAAAATATCAGGATGAGGAATTTTGTGATCTCCATGACATTAAAGCAATTTCCCATGTAGTGGATCAATCCTAGTGGTTAAATCACTCCACATGTAGGTTGTATCTACACCTATAGAGGGGATATAAAGGTGATATAAAGTCTGAACTGTGACTCAGTGCAATCCTCAGAGGGAATTTGGCAGTGCTCATCTCAGAAAGATTCTGGGTTGTCCAAGGACCCCAAGGACATGTGGCACAAAGAGCCTGGGCATTGTGTCACAGATGTAACACTGCACTTTCTGAATGCCTGAAAACCTCTTCTGACCCTGACAGTGCAAATCATCCCTACTGTAGAACCCCTTAGGCACTTACTCCTTTGTTGGATCACAAGAACAAAGGCAGGTGAGTGGCAGTGTCACCTTTAAATTGCCATTTCCCAGTCACAGAATCACAGCATCCCTGAGGTTGGGAAAGCCCCCCCAGACCACTTAGTGATTTATTATCTTGCCACCAGCCACGTCCAGCCTTTCCTTGGACACCTCCAGGGGTGGGGATTTCCATGTGTGGAAAGCTCAGAACTCAACTGGGTTTGCATCCAAAGCCCAGAGAAGAAGTTTCCTGCACATGGCACCAGATCCCTTTCTCTGGTTCCAAGTGAGAACCCCTCTCAGTGCATCCCCACCCATCACCTCTGATTAAACCCCTCCCCTTGGGCACATCTCCACTCTTCCCAGGATAGATCAACACCTTGAAGTAACTTGGAATGCTGAAACCAGCCAATATCACCTACCCCTGGTTTGCAGAGCAAATCTATGTAATTATTGTACAACAGCTGAGATAGAGGGAGAAAAAAGTAAGGAAAACATTTGGCTTGCAAGCCTGTGATTTGATGTTGGATAAGACAGGACACTCTAAAGCACATTTTGTTGTCCAGATGTTAGAAGAAATCATAAAATCACAGACTGGTTTGGGGTGGAAGAGACCCCAAAGCACATTTTGTTCCACACCCTGCAATGGGCAGAGACAATTTCCATGGACCAAGTTTCTCCAAGCTCAGTTCAATCTGGCCATGAACATTTCCAGGGACAATTAATTCAACTCAGAACTTCAATACCTTGGTAATTAGGTGTCCTGGATGACAAACAGGAGTTCTGTCATTTAGTATCAGCTCCAAATCAAGGAAATGGCTTTTAAAGCACAGGGATGCCAATATTTGATGTGAAATAAGCTAGGGTTGAACAACACACACATATTTGTCTTTCTCTCCTGAAAAGTGTCTGCACCCTATTGTCATTTTTTACCTGAACCCACTTGTGAAACTTATTTTACAAAGGAAGTAAAATACCAGTAAAAGACCCCAACACTGAGTTGGGCACTGCTGCCAAGAATCTGCCTCCCACAACTCTTACAAATTTATTGCTCTGGGATACCTAATTCAATGGCTGCTTCTTATCAGCCACTTAACTCTGAGCTCTTTGGCATAAAGCCATTAAAATCCATAATATTTCATTATGTCCTATCTGTTCCCAGCTAAAAAAATACAGGGATCTGGTAGAAATATGGCCTCAGTTGGCAATGATTTATGTGTGTAATGCGATTTTTGGGTTGGAATGCATGCAGGTTTTCATTCCATCCCATCAAGTATTTCCCATCAAGTGTGATCTAGTTGGCCACTAAATTCCAGCTCTCCTCGTGTCCTGTTTAATCCACAGGTAGGAGTCTCAGCAGGGGGTTCCAGGAATTCTCTGGCTCTTGAGAAAATTCCAAACCTGTTGGTCCACGATGGGAGAAGGTCTCTTTTGGCTGAGTGAACTCAGCCCTTTCCCAGTTCATCATGATCACATTTCCAAGGATCTCTGCAAATTCCCTGACATAGAGAAGACTGAATGGTTTTATCCTCCCCTGCTTCCACTACTGGCCAGGAACCCTCAGTTTCTGAGACAATTACTGTAATTTGGCCAGAATTGGGCATGGATAAAGCTTGGAATCAAAATTATAGAGAATAACTCAATTCTGGGCTCTCAATAGCTCCCCCATCTCCAAGGAAAGATTTGGAATTCATCAGCTGGATCAGTGATTAGGGCTTGTGTGAACAAATGATTGCACTTGTTTGGGGAAAGGGAAAGGGAAAGGGAAAGGGAAAGGGAAAGGGAAAGGGAAAGGGAAAGGGAAAGGGAAAGGGAAAGGGAAAGGGAAAGGGAAAGGAAAGGACCCAGGCAAAACCAATGGTGCTTTATTTTGAACAAAATGTTAAAACAGACATGCTATGAAGGATTTTTTTCCCCTGAAAAGAGTCATAAAAATACCACTTGAAATTTTACTATGACATAAAATTGAACTTTTCACTTCAGCCATTTGAAAATACTTTTTTTTAAAAAGTAAACAGAAGAGAAAGAGTCAAGGTAAACTCAAAAGGACTTGCAAAAGAGGAGGATGTCACTGCCTCCTTCCCACTGACTCATCTTAGAGCAACTAAATAAAGTGAGAGCAACAATTCAGATCAAGACTGAGTCCTTGCTTTGGACAACCTGCTCTAGTGGAAGGTGTCCCTGCCCATGACAGGGGAGTGGAACAAGGTGGTTTTTAAGGCCCCTTCCAGCCCAAACTATTCTGGGATTTAATATCCAACTGCATCAGTTCATTTCTTCTATGACCATGATGATTTATTTGTAGTTATAGTACACGTTGTTCTTGTGGCAGATTAGAAACACAAGGTTTCTGTGGAGCTCAGGAGTGGCAAGAGTCAACAAGCACCTTTTCCAACATCAACAAAAGATGTCTAGAATCCAGCAACTCTCATCATTCAAATCCAATCTAATTACAGTGCAAAATGTAAATTAATGCAGCATTCTTTGGAGAGCTGCTCACATCCATAGTAATATGCCAGCTCTGGAAGTTGCCCAAGCCTTGAACAAGAGTGAAATTCTTCAGATTCAACACCAAGTGCTCTAGTGTGTTCACAGGGAAAAAGCATTTTGGGTGTTATTAAAGCAAAGTTTAAAGCAGCAATTGCTCCAACAAGGGAGAAATGTCCAGGGAGTTTTGAGATGGGGTCCCACACACAGGTAGAACACATCTTTGGCCAGGAGATAAACAAGTCCTTGAGAAGCCAAGGGCTGGCAAGGTGCTGGAGAAGTGCAGGCTGACACAAAAGTTTGAAACATTTCAGCAATGAAGAAAAAGAGAGTCCTCACTGCTGTCACCTGGCTGCAGAAACTCATTACCAAAGCTTTTACATTTCAGGAACCAAAAATGCCAAATTAAACTAACACAGTGCAGCTTGGTGGAGTGGACAATGAGAATTTCCTTTATTCTGAACTCCTGTTAATTCTGAACACTGATTTTAAGCTGTTCTGACCTTCTCCAGATGCAAACACTTCAGCTGAGTGGGTTTGCTTTCCTCACCCAATCTTAACAGGGTGAGTACAAATTCAGGAATCCTCACATCAGGAATAGATCCCACAGGCAGAATTCAGCCATAGAATGTGAACAAACCTTCCACCCAATGTTTCTGTCCAGAAAAGCAACGTGTCTCTACAGAGAGAAGCTGAAAATCTACATTTCATTTCACACAAAGCAACACTGGTTTCCCTCTTCTGGGTGGGACAGGGTGTGAAAAGCTATTGCCAGCTTTGTAAACACAAAGAGAATTGTTATTGTAGTATTGACTTTCTGGGGGGAAAATTCTCTCACCTGGTTTTAGGCGTCAATTAAGCAGCTATTAATTCCAGAGCCACTCACTGGAACTCCTTTCTAGAGACTTCTTGTCAATGTAGTTAATTCAGTTTAGGGGGAAATTCATCTGTGCAGGTGCAGCAGATACATTTATACTCAACTTAAATATACTTAAATAACCCCAGGTTGTCTGGTTTAAGACTTTGGGAACTAAAAGACAGAGAAGACACTGAAATTCCCAGATTTTCTCTTTGAAAGGGGCAAAATGTGCACCACACAAAGGGCTCCTCTCTCTGAATGCATTGCATGGAAACCATAAAGGAGGGATTTAGGGAGTCCTGATGGATGTGAGCTCCTCTGCAAAGGTCTAAGGACAAGGACATCCAAGGGATGGATGGATGGATGGATGGATGGATGGATGGATGGATGGATGGATGGATGGATGGATCACCAGCATCCACACCAGTCTTTGGCCTTCTCAGATTAGTGAATACAAAAATTGATAAATTCTTGTGAAGGAAGGTGTGAATCATGGGAAACAACACCAGTAAAAAAGTTGTGATGAAGAAGATGTTACACAAACCCATTTCACTTCAAAACTGGGGGAGGAAAGTAGCAACTATTATAGTTTTGCTTAAATTCACACTTGCACATCTCACAGGATGTCCAGTACTGTCTCCTTATAGAAATAATTGGGATTTGCTTCTGCTCTATGTTAATATTGAATCCAAATTCTTATAATAAGAATTTTTTTGTGAGCAATGCTCATGGAAACCTTGAATATTACAATATTAAAAAATATTTGTCACCAAAAGGACGCTGCTGTTGTTAAGAGCATAATTATCTTTAATACATTAGCACTGAGTGAATGTTCCCATTTGTCAGACAAATATAAATACAGAGCTTTTAAGAAAAGTAGAGAAAACATTTTCTACCTCCAGTAATGCACCTAAAATTCATGACCTTGGCTCAGTGACAGGAATAATTTTTTGGGGTTCAACAGAGAGAATTTGACCATGGATCCAGCAAAGAGGTTAACTGGGATAGAATAACCCCCAGATGATCATTAATACAGTTATTTTCTCTGTGGGTTGTAAAAAGTTTTTTTCCTTCCCCAAAGACAAAATGAGAACAAACCTGAAGTTCAATTTATTCCATTTCTTTCCTAATGGAATATTAACTTTTGTTTTTCACGGGGCTGTTTGGGAGGTTTGTGTTTAATATATTGAAATTGCAGCTGCATGTATTTGAATTATTTATGCAGCCAGACATGTAGGCTGTGATTAAGCTTCTCATTTGGTTGTAACACAAGGTTCATTTCTTCTGCTCACTGATTTAGCATGAGGAAACCTTCCCCGCAGCTCTGCTTCACAATAAATTGCTATTGGCAGATAGAAATGTCAGGTTTACCCTCCAGATGGGAGCAATAACAAATCAGACCTTTTCTTGTTCCATTTATCCCGCTGCACGTGTGACAAGAGGCGTGTGCTGCTCTCTGCTGACTCCGTCTCTTCTCAAACGCGCGATTTTATCACAACTTTTTCCACGGGTTCATTTTGTGGCTGTGAAAACACAGCTCAGTGTCTGTGAAACCAGCTCAGACAAACTTCTCTGGCCCAGTTTTCTGAGGTGTCTTGGTTTGAAGGACACATGTCTGCCAATAAAGGCAGAAGTTTCTCTTTGAAATGGAGAATGTAAACCCCCTTCCTCCAAATTATTATTATGATTGTGAAATTAAGGGGCTCTCAGGCAAAGATATGGGAATTAGGAATAACAGTTCTTTACTAGGAAAATTAAAATAGAAATGCAGTATTACACAGAACAATCCCAGCCCTGCCAGAGTCAGAATCCAAGCTGACACCCGTCAGTCAGTCAGGGTGTTGGCACAGTCCCATTCAATGGTGGCTGCATCCTCCTGCAGGGGCAGATGTGGTTCAGCTGCAGCAGTGCTCCTGGAGAAGGTGCAGTTTTTCTCTGAAGGTGCAGGGATGATGTGGAAAAGTCCAGTTTTTCTCTAGGATCCAGTGGGTAAGGGCTGCATTGGTGTCCAAAATCTCAGTTTTTATGTGGGTAGGAAAGGCTTGGCTCCTCCCCTGGCTGGAGCATCTCCCAGTGGGATGATGGAATTTTATAGTCATGCCCTGGGACTCACTGGCCATTAACAGGAGATATCTCCTGGAGGGAGGATGGGCTGTGGGAAGATAAAGATGATTGCCCAGCTGGTTTAAAGATGGCCCATGAGCAGATAATGTGTGCCAGGAGATCAGGGTCACTGCCCCAGCTGGGTTAACAGATGGGGACAGAATTCACATTTCTGGCCACATCAGCTCAACACATGAGGCTGGGAAGCGGCAAAGAACACAGCAACAAAACTCCTTCCAGGCATCAAGAAAGAGCAACTTATGGAAAAGCCATGGCATTTATATAGGATAGATCATGAAAAACAAAGTAGAAAAGACTCATTGGTCAAAGAAGGCAACACCTCTTTGAAAACATGCTTTCTGCAAAACATCACGAGACACATGGCTCAGTGGTCAACACCAGGTGTATGTCTGTGTTTTCTTTCTTCCTTCCCATGTTTTGTCTCTGAGAAAGATCCAAGCTGGAGCTGAGAAAAGTCAACAGCCTGGGAATAAAACAGATTAGGTTTCTCCACGAGCCTTCAGCAGTGTCCACAGTTTTGTACTTTGGCATGAATCTACTGAGGTTGAACAAATGTTTTCACTTCCTGGGTTGCATTTTTACAGTGAAATTTTTACAGTGAATTTCTCTATTATCACGGGGGACTTGGTCAGTACCAAAGGAGATGTGTGAATGTCTCTTCAACTTCCTGTTTCTCTGAGGTTTCTGCTTGGTTGACAAATATCAAGCATTCCCAAAAGATGCTGTGAGAAGGTATCCTGGGGTAGAGGAGATATAATTGCAGCAAGAGAACAAGGTCAGGGGGATGAGTGAGAACAGGGACAAGGAGTGAAACATGTTTGGTCTTTTTAAAATTTTGTTTGCCAATTTGCTCTGTGCTTGGAGAATCTCAAGCTCAGTTTTCAACTTTGGCATGAATCTATTGAGGTTGAAAAAATGTTTTCATTTCCTGGGTTGTGTTTTTACAGCAAATCTCTTTTATAATCGTAGGAGACTTGGTCAGTGTCATGGAATTATGGAATTTGGTTGGGGTTGGAAGGAGCCTCAAAGCTCATCTCATCCCACCCCCTGCCATGTGCAGGGACACTTCCACTGTCCCAGGCTGTTCCAAGCCCTGTCCAGCCTGGCCTTGGACACTTCCAGGGATCCAGAGGCAGCCACAGCTTCTGTGGGCACCCTCTGCCAGAGCCTCACCACCCTCACAGGGATGAATTTCTTCATGATATCCAACCTAGCCTCTCTCTTTTCAAATTCCACAGCATCTGCTATGATTCTCCAAGCCTGTTTTTGGGCAGTTGGAAACCTCACCCAAAGTGCCCATTTCTTTCCTTGAATAAAGGATTCCCTGGGACTGTCCCAGCTGGAGATGTCAGCAGTGGAAATGTCTGATGCCTGGCCAGGACAATTTACCCACTGCTGCATATTGTGATTTTTTTTTTTATTTTTTTTTACTGCAAGTGCTACAAAACAAGGAGCCTTTTTTTTTTTCTTTGAGTACAAAATCTATTGATCTGAATTTTAATTTATTTTTTGGGACAATTTTGGACACACCAGTACAGTCCAAGAGCAAATCTCTGAATTCCGAGATCCCAAACAGAAAAAAAAACTTGCATCAAACTCTGGATAAAGCTTCCACTGTGGGAGAAACAGGGCTGTAGATAAAGATGGAGCCAAAATCTGTGACTTTCAGAATGTTCCTCCATCTTCTCCACTGCCTCCATCTTCCTGGACATGAAGAACCTGCTTTCAGCTCCTTTAGGAAGGTTTAAAACTGTTTTTCCTGCACTTTCTGAATGTCTGGAAAAGGCAAGTGACAGCAATGGAATGGGTAATGTTATATCTGGATATCATGGGGAATGTTTATCCACTGCCCACTTGTATTTGCAGTGTGGTTTTCAGAGTGCCTCATCCCTCCCTGGTAACTTAGGAATGTATTTATCTGATATCTTTGCTTATTTTTATCAAAGCACTCCAGTGGCCGAGCAGGAATTGCATTTTTCCCACGTTTTATTTCCAGTTTCTTGCTCTCCAGGAGGAAGTGAACACTTTTGCACGTTATGTCACTGCCCACAGCAGCTCCCAGACAGGGTGACCTCTCAAACATGAGTCATCAAAACACCAAGAGCTCCACGCAGGAGGAAGGGTTTGCTGCTGGGAGTTTTTGTCCTGGCTCAGTTCCTCATACCATCTAGGAATCTGGTATGCAAAAGGGTCATCCACCTCAGTGTCTTTGGATTTATAAAAATGGCTGGAATCCTCTTTTGCTGCTCCTTCTCCTCACAGCAGCCTGTGTTGGTGCTGATGATGCTTCTCCAAATCAGCTTTGGGCTCCAAAAATACATCACAGTAACTGCAAGGTGTCCATAGAGTTTCAGGATGTCAAAGGGGGAAGGAAAATTGGGGAAAGGTGGTCTTGCTGAGGAGGAAGCTGACTGAAGAAGCTCACCAGTGCCCTAACTAGAAGGGTGAAAGACACATTCTCTCTGGCCCTAGGAGAAGTGGCTTAGGACAGCTCATGTTCTTACAGATAAACTTTCTGACTCTGGAGGAAAACGTCACATTTTCCATACTGGCTTCCAAAAGCACTCCCTCCATGAAATCCAGCTGCTGAGATTTAGTTTCCCTAAATCTCAGTTTCTGGTGGGATTTAGAGCAGCTTCTAGATCATGCAGAAATTCAAGGAGTGCTGTTAAAGCCTTGAGCCAGTGGAAGGAAGCAGTGGGTGATTCACGGCTGCTGGTAGAGCTAAGCTTGAAATCCAATGTGAAAAAGGATTACAAAGACTCTCCAAGCACAGAGAAAATTTGCAAACAAAATTTTAAAAATGCCAAACATGTTTCACCACTTTTTGTCCCTGTTCTCATTCATCCCCCTGACCTTGTTCTCTTGCTGCAATTATATCTCCTCTACCCCAGGATACCTTCTCACAACATCTTTTGGGAATGTTGATATTTGTCTACCAAGAAAAAGAAACCACAGAGAAACAAGGACATTGAGAGGCTTCCATAGACCTCCATTCACCCCCAAAATAACCACAAGTGGCTATGTGTTTGAGGCAAAAAGCTGTTTTTATTTCCCCTGTTCCAGACACCATCATAGAGGAACATTTCTGCTCACTGGCCAGACCAGTGTTGTTTTCTGTGCAAAATCTGATCAAATTTGCCTAAATCATGGCAGCTTGGGTAATAGGACCTCATGTGAAAACATATCAGGCATCTTTTTATAGGGGAAGTTTGGTTTTGTGTACGTGTTTTTAATTTTCCTGATCTCTCTGCCATACCTGGTTTACTTTGAGAAATGCAGCACTATTACCCCTGGAACAGTCACAAAGGTGCATTTGAAGGCTTCTTTATTAATTCATTTACATCTTTTAATAATGAAGCCTTCTGATCCATGGACACTGGATCAGAAGGGATGATCTCAGCACATGGAGACAGGCAAAGCCATCCTTCTTCATTCACTGAAATGGGCTAAATTGTTTTGTTGAAATAAAAACATTCAATAGTGAATTTTTTTGTCTGCCTAGAAGGTGAATTAAAGTGGAGGAAGAAGAGCTTGAAAAACAGAGGGGAACCTCTGTTGCAAGAAATCCTGCCATAAAATCACAGAATTATCTTCCAGAGAGTGACTTGTGCTAATTGAACAAGATGAGAGTTGGAATTTGGGGTGCAGCCAAGACAAAATGCTCAGGGAGGACTTTGCAGCATCACAAAGAGTAATCAAAATATGCTGAATTATGACATTGGCCACACAGATTCACTCTGAGAATCCCAGAATGGTTGGGGTTGGAAGGAACCTTAAAAATCATCCACTCCAACCCCCTGCCATGGGCAGGGACACCTCCCACCATCCCAGGTTGCTCCATGGCCTTGGACACTTGCAGGGATGGGGTTTTCTGTTGACACAGCGTGTTGGGGAGGAGGAATTTGGCCTTGGATGGAGATCTCCACATCTCCATGTGTGGGTCACACCAGGGAGATCTCCCTGCCTGCTGCCACCTCTCCATCCACACAGGTCTGTGGTTCATATTTTGTGACAAGCTTCCCCATCGTGACCCTTCCTGGATCAAAACCAAGAATGAGGAGTCTGCTGAGAGCTTCCAAGCTTCCACTTGGCCAAAATGTTCTTTTGAGCTGCCAGTGCCATCACTGCCAAACTCAGCCAGGACTCCCTGCAGCTGACCTTTGTGAACTGTCTGTTTTGATTAAAAATTGTCAGTGATAAGCCATCTGGAAGGCTTCCAACAGGGAAATTAAAGAAAAAAAGATTCCTGGTCCATACCATGTAAGAGTATTGCACTGCTACCTAAAGGCCTTCAAACTCACTCATTCTGAATTTTTCCTGTCCTAAAATAGCTTTGTTTTTCTTGCTGTAGCTGTGAGAGAAATTTCTCAAGTTGATCAGGGGTCTGATCACACTCATTTATTTTACTTTTGCAAGCACATTTTTATGCAGGCAGCAGTAGCAGCAGAAAAACAAACCCAAGAAACACCAATAACAATTATAAAATTATAACAATTTCACTACATGGGTGATCAATTTGAGTGCCTGGAAATGGTCCCTGGCACTTTGTGGACATAATTTCAATTGTTCACAGGTCTGTCTACGTGGTTAAATCCAATCTGCAAACCTGATTTTACACTAGCAGGGTCATAGGTCAATGTATCAATGTTATACTGGTTTTCCATAGAGTCACAGAATGGTCTGGGTTGGAAAAGACCTTAAAGATCATCTAATTCCAACCCTCTCCATGAGCAGGGGGTTGGAACTGAGTGACCCTTAAGGTCCTTTCCAACCCAAACCTTTCAGGAATCCATGTCTGGGATGGTCAGGTGGGATTTTGGGATGCTGGAGTCACTGCACACAATCCTGTGTGTGTGCCTTGGGACTGAAGAACTCTGTTCTACCCTGAGATGAAATTCTCTGCTACAGAAGAGGATTTGCTAATGGTTGAGCTCAGCTTAATCCTGTTTAGCACAAGGACAGACTGCACAGCCAAACTGCCCATGGCTTTTCCAGAGGGAACCTCAGTAAAAATCAGAGAAGGAGCTAAATCCCAAGTGAAGGAACAAGGATGGGATCCCTCTGATTTAGTGCACAACCTCAGACAATTTTTGCCTTTTACCAAAAGCATTAATTTACCAAACATCACAACCAGAACTCCTGCAGTGGCAGCCCAGGTGCCACACCTGTGATGCAGCCCTGACAGGTGAGAACAGGTAAGAACCAGCTGCTTTCATGGGCCATTTTTCAGCTGCAGAAGTGGCACCTGGAGGATTTCCTGGCCAGGCAGAAGCAGGATTTCCTTGCCTGTGGTGTGTGCTGGGTGTGCTGCAGCTTTGCACTTTCCTGCAGGCTGGGCTGGAGCCTTTGTGCTGGGGGATGCACCAAGGGGTGTCCCAGAGGGTTGCACAGCATGTTGCTCTTTCTGCATCCTAGAAATTAAAAACACTCTGTGAGAGGCGTGTCCTGGCCCTGTAGGAGCTGTAAGGCATTGATATGCAGAGGAGCTGCTCTCCCCCTGCTCAGAGGTGCAGTGCACTGGCAGGGAGCCCAAAAGGAGGAGAGAGAAGGGCCTGGCAGCTGTTGGAGGCACTTGAAAAAGAGATCAAAGCATATTAAGCCATTGTCCTTCTCCCATTCCCCATTCCCACAGCATGAAGAAAAACTTAATTTTTCTTTCCCTGAATGATACCTTAAGCAACTATTCCTAACTGCAGGAATGACCCCTAAGGTCCCTTCCAACAAAAACCACTCTTAAATTCCATTAATCCCTCTTTTTCAATGTGCTTTGCCATGATGGAGACACAGGTCAAGGAGCAGGTTTGGATGTGGTTCAGAGGAGCTTTTTCCCCATCTCTGCACCAGCCTGTCTCCCTCTGTGCAAAAGGAGGGGCTGCACTCCTGCCCTCCCTCCAAGAGCCCTGTGTGATTTCTGGTCTGGAAGCTCTGCTGCATCCCTGCATTAAACCTGAGGAGCAGCTGAGCATGGGTGGATGTCTTGGGTTTCAACACAGGATGTGGCCAGAAATGTGAATTCTGTCCCCATCTGTTAACCCAGCTGGGGCAGTGCCCCTGATCTCCTGGCACACATTATCTGCTCATGGGCCATCTTTAAACCAGCTGGGCAATCATCTTTATCTTCCCACAGCCCATCCTCCCTCCAGGAGATATCTCCTGTTCATGGCCAGTGAGTCCCAGGGCATGACTGATAAAATTCCATCATCCCACTGGGAGAGGCTCCAGCCAGGGGAGGAGCCAAGCCTTTCCTACCCAGAGAAAAACTGAGATTTGGGACACCAAGGAACCTTCTTTCCACTGGATTCCAGAGGAAAGCCAGACCTTTCCACATCATCCCTGGAGCTTCAGAGGAAACTGCACCTTCTCCAGGAGCACTGCTCCAGCTGAACCACATCTGCCCCTGCAGGAGGATGCAGCCACCATTGAATGGGACTGTGCCAACACCCTGACTGACTGACGGGTATCAGCTTGGATTCTGACTCTGGCAGGGTTGGGATTGTTCTGTGTAATACTGCATTTCTATTTGAATTTTCCTAGTAAAGAACTGTTATTCCTAATTCCCCTATCTTTTCCTGAGAGCCCCTTAATTTCAAAATTATAATAATAATAATTTGGAGGGAGGGGGTTTACATTCTCCATTTCAAAGAGAAGCTTCTGCTTTTATTGGCAGACACCTGTCCTTCAAACCAGGACAGTGGAGCAGAAATAAACAGAGAATCAAGGGATTTTCACTCAAGTCCTACAGCTCCTTCCCCAAAACATCTTGTTCCAACCCAAACCATTCTGTGGCTCCATGAAGGACCACAATGACATTGGTGCACTGTCCTGTGACCCTGCTACCATAACTCCAGGTTTGCACATTGGCTTTAACCACATAGACAGATCTGTGAACAATTGAAATTATGTCCACAAAGTGCCAGGGAACATTTCCAGGCACTCAAATTGATCATCCCTGTACTGATATTGCTACAATACTCCTTGGTGTGCCTTGAGGTGGGGATAAACAGCACATTCCCCAAGAATTTCTGGGAGTGTCTCATGGGGGAGGGCAGTGTGGGTCATTCCTGATTAACATTTTGGATGGAACATATTTTGGAAAGTTAGAGTTTAATAAAATAGCAGTGGGCCATTCCAGCAAGGCTCAATACCAGAGCTCAATACCTATTTCACCCACTGCAATATCTGTATCCTTAGTGTTTATTCCAGTTTTTTTCTGAGTCCTTTGCACTGTCAGACCTTACAGGTCACAAGGACATTGCTTGGGCAGCAGGATGGCATGAACAGCATCCCTGGGCTGGCTTTAGGATGTCTGCAGTGCCACCAAAATCAGTCTTGAGGAAGAAACCTGACCTCAGGGCAACCCCTGCTCTCCATGGACTATGATTTTCTTTCTCCTCTCCCCAAACTTTTCAGAAATGGGCATTAAAATTCATGTATTGCTCCCTGTGGGATTGATGAGGTGACCGTGGATGTTCTCCCGGTACAGCTTTGAATTTATAGAATATTTCTATCTCTATGCTTTATTTATAAGAAATATATCTATATTTATGCTTTTTTCATATTTATGTTTATATTTAAATTGATGCTTAGATATTTATATTCCTATTATCTACTTTTAGCAGCAAATATTTCACAGGCCCAGTGATCCCAGCTCCCTTCAGCCTTGCAGGCAGTGCAGTGACTCATTCCATTTCTCTGTAATTCCTCTTTTCTGTGAGTCTCTCCTCAAGGCAGACAAGCCATGTAAATGAATTGGTCTGATTTGTAACTTGTTTATTGGGATTTCACCTCAGGGGCAGCATGAGCAGGCAGATGTGAGAGTCTTTTTTTCCCTTATTTCCCTTTAGGATTGCCCAAGTCCCATTGGTGTTGCCCAACATTTGAAGGTTCAGCTTTGCAGTTTTAAAAGTATTTTTGAAATGCAATTTCAGTAGGTAATATCCCATAAAAAAAAGGGGATGGAAAGAGCAGAAACACCATCCCATGGCATCAATCACCTTTCAGGCTCTCATCCCTCTTCTGCAGCAGGGCTGGAGTCCCTGAAAGAAATAGATTGCAAGATTCAGGAAGGAAAAGTGTCCCTGCCATTGGAACATGCTCAACCATTCCAGAAACACATTCCCTACAAAAACAATCCCAACAGGAAAAATAGGATCGAAAAGCATGTCTAGCCCAAATTCAGTTTGTGAGGAAAACAGGAAAATTAGGTGAGAGTAGTGTAAGTAGCAATATTTTTATATTTATCAAAATGTTTGGGACATATTTACAGGCTTAGACTTAAGGGAGATTTGTGGGGCCAGTTTCTTACCTCCACTCAGGGAGAGCAGTAGATCCATATCCAGGGAGTGGTCCAGAACAGGAATAATTTGGGATCTCTGCAGTTTTTCCTGGTACTGCCCCTTTTATGTTCTCAGCCTTTCACAGCCAAAACAATTTCTGGCAGAGGGGAAGAAATGGGATTTTTACTGTGATGGTGAAAGTGGAATTCTGGGGGAAAGAGCCTGGAAAAGTTGATTTTCTCCTGTGCTTTAAAACCAGTCAGCTGAGTGCCTCTACTCCAGATAAAAACCCTTTTTTGCTGTCATTCTCTGGAAGAAAATACAGATATCAAATTTAGCAGTGACATTTCTTGCTCTATTCATGGTTTCATTCATTGAATTAAGGACATTAATTTTTCCTTGAGTGAGCTCTCAGCAGAACACACTTCAGAAAAGTGCTCACTCAAAGAAAAAGTCTAAAACTTCCCTTGATATTTTTTTACTATTTTATTATATTTATAATAATTAATCAACTTCCATCCAACTGTCAAGCTCCAAGCCTGGCAGTTAAGTCACACCAGGGCATTCAGGTTGCTGCCTGCAGGTTTTAGGCTGGGATCAAGGTTTTAGACTGGGATCAAGCTTTTAACCTCATGAGGGCTTTTCCCATAGAGATTCTTCCCAGATTCCTTCCTGGCTGTTCACAGGAACCCCAAGCCAGCAAAGAGTTCCCCAGCATGGCAAATTTACCAGCTGGGCAAGGATGGGAGCTAATTGGAAACTTACAGAGAATCACAGAATTTCTAAGATTGGAAAATAACCTCAGAGATCAAATCCAGAAGATCTGTGTTTGTCTTGTAGGTTGAACATGATGCCATCAGCAGAACAAGAGCCTTTACAAAAACATTCTCCATGGAATTGGGAGCAGGGTTCTGTGACAAATTACTGTGTCCTGTGGCATCAAAGTTAATTTGGAATGAGGCAGCTGAAATACCTCTGCCTGAAATAGTCTGGGGCTTTATCAGCACCTGACTGTAGCCAGCAGGGGTTAAGCATTCATTTTGAAGACCTCAGTTTTAGGATAAATTAGCAAATCTGATGAGTTGGGAACCAGCCCCAAATAATTTCCCAAGAATTTCATTGACAGCTCCTTTATCAGGCAGAAGAATTGGAGCCATAAAGAAACAGCACAGGCAGTTAAAGGTTATTCAGAGGTCAAAAGTGGGAATAAAACCTGCACCTTTGCCACCCCAATCCAAGCACAGCAGCCACTGGGCTTCCAGTGGAGGAGAAATGGTCTGGGTGAGTCTCTCCATTGGCCTCATTAGGATTTGGATCAAATATTGAGGCTAATTCTTCTCTGTTCCCCCATGGAGCCGTGCTCTTAAATGATTTATGCAAATGAGGTGCATCTATTAAATTTGCAATGCTGCAGGCATCAATATGCAAGTGTTAGAAACTGTTCTGTATTCAGGAAACCTGAGCAAAACCCTGATTTTCCCCTGCAAAAAATGAATGCTGAAGGAGCTGGGATAAAGCTGATTATTTTAAGTACATATCTAAAGAAAGGCAGAATAATTTCCTATGTATCCCTGCCCTCTATTATTCACAGGAAAAGGTCTCATTTTTTTATGCCCTGCTGTCCATGATTATGCATTGTCATGACTTTTGTGATGAAATAACCAATCCAGCTGCTCTGGAATTAAGCTGAACTTTGCAAGTGTAGGGAAAAACGTGCAGAGCAATCTCTTGCTCCTTGAATTCAGGGCATCAGCCCTATTGGAAATAATCCTCAGGGTTAATCCATTCATGGTTTGGCAGCCCAGCCTTGGAAGCCTTGGAAAACCTTGGAAGGGTTTTAATTCCCAGCTGATTCTCACCTGCAGGCAGCATCCTGTGGGCATGGGCACCACTTTGGAATCATGGAACCCTTAAGGTGGAAAATACCTTATCAAGCCCAGGAACCAACCCAAAACCATCACCAGGCTCACCCATAAATCATGTCCCTCAACTTCCACATTTCTGAACCTTTGAAATCCCTCCAGGGATGGTGACTGCACCACTTCCCTGTCCCAATGCCTGACCAGCCCTTCCACAAAGAATTCTTCCTAAATATCGAACCTAAACCTTCCCAGGCACATCTTGAGGCCATTTGAGAGACTTTGAGAAACAGCCCATTTCAGGTGGCCACACAGAAGAGCCTCTTGCCTTTTGAGAGGTTTCCAGGCACCTCACCAGGCTCCAAATATTGCTCCAGAATGGCACAGGTCTCTCACTGAATCTCCATCACAGCTTCCATCCTCTCTTGGATGTTTTGGGATGATTGTTCTGGAAGTATCAAAGGAGATGAGAAAATAAAACTATTATTTGATTATATTTAACTTACAGAAGACATTATTAATTATTTAATTTGGCAATTACAATAAGTGTACACCCTGAATAACACCAGATCTTTCCAAAATGTGTTCTGTGCTGTCACTAGAAGCAAATCCTTCTTTTCCAAGCTACAAAACCCTCCAGAGCAGGTTGGTGCATTGAAGTCTGACCTGAGAAAAAACAGGGTCAACTCTCCAGAAACATCTTCAACATCAACCAAACACTGTCACAGGCTCACCCAAACTCTTCAAACCCTTAGAAAAGCTTTTGTTGCAGTTTTGGCCTCCCACCAGCACCTTCCCAGTCCTTGCCCAGGTGTCCTTAGGAGCCACCATGGCACAGGGACCATTCCTGCTCCCCTACAGGATGTTCCTTATGCTCATCTGGAAAATTAACACCCCCAGCTGCCCAAATTTGGGTTATGTCCATGCTGGTATCATGGCTAAAATAAAAACAACATTCCAGACCCAACTACAGAGTGATACCAGCAAAATTCCATTTTATGTCCTAAAGTCCCTTCACCCTGGAAAATCTTTAAAAATATTTGCATGTATCTTTTGCAGGTAAAACCCCTCCCAGAGTTATTTTTCCTCCTAATTTCAGCAGGAGGAAGTTCAGTTTTCAGCAGGGAAAAGCAAGTTTATAGTTTTGTCTTCAAACAGAAGTTTCTAGCACCTAAAGAAAAATATGCCACTTTCCCATATAAATTCAGCAGCACAAGTCAAAGGAGGGGAAAAAAAACTCTTTTATTTAATAAATATATAGAATAATATGGAATTGTACTTCTGCAGTAGCTTTTCATCAGCTCCAGCACTTATTAATAGAGCTCCAAGAGCTGCTTTCTCAGCTTGTGCATAATTCAGACAGAAAAAAAATAATTTCAGGATAAAACAAATCCCATTCTTTAAAAAAAAACCAAAAACAACCACAAAGTAATAAATGGTGCAAAAACATTTTTTGGAGGTAAATAACACTCTCAGTCTCGGCTTCAAATGTTTTCTTTGAGGGATTCTGTAGTAAAAGGGGTTTTTGCTCAAATGGCACCATTACAAATTCAAAATTCAATTCAAATCCGCAAGGTGGAAGATTTAATTCTGAAAAGCAGGAAAAGAGGCAATACAAGCACGTTTCAAAATTGCTGTTTGTCCCATTTCTACAGAAATGAATTGAAAATACCAGTAATAAACATTCTGGTTTATTATTAAACCAGAAGAATAAACCTTCTAGCCTCTAAATCTAAATGTCTCCCATGGAAAAAAGTTTTAACTGTAAAATGTTGCCCAGTTTTTCATTACACTCTTCCCTGCATAGAAATATTTGCAGAGAAGACACATTTTTCTAAGATCCAGCACCCAGAACTGCAGAGAAGAGTTTTTCTGAGCAAACTGGATGATTCAGAACTGGAAATGGAGCTCAAATATACTCCACAGAAATAAATCACTACAATCTTGACATTTCCACAGAAAGGTGTTTTCAGTATTATCTCTGTTTAGCAGTGAGAATTTCCAAACTGCAGCAAAAGTTGCAGCAGCCAGAATTCTGTGTCGAGACCCTCGTGGTCCTTAGTGTAATTTTTTGAGGGAGAACTCAGCCAAATGTCCATTTTCCTTCTGAGAAGTGGCTTTTTGGTGGCAGTTGCTGTTAAAAATCAAATCTCTGGGGTGGTGTCAGCTCTGAGAAGCAGAATTCCTACTGGGCTGAGCACCTTGCAGGGTGTTTTGTCTTTTTTGGTCCCTCCAGGGAGGTCACTATTAGTTAACATGTCAGCTTCTCTTTGTGGGTTACCCAAACTGGACAGAAATCCTGGATTAATCACAGAATCCCAGAATGGTTTGGGTCAGAAAGGACATTAAAGATCACCTCATTGGCCACCTGGGCATACCTGGTGTCTTAAGTTGCAGTACAGGATGTGGCCAGAAATGTGAATTCTGTCCCCATCTGTTAACCCAGCTGGGGCAGTGACCCTGATCTCCTGGCACACATTATCTGCTCATGGGCCATCTTTAAACCAGCTGGGCAATCATCTTTATCTTCCCACAGCCCATCCTCTCTCCAGGAGATATCTCCTGTTAATGGCCAGTGAGTCCCAGGGCATGACTGATAAAATTCCATCATCCCACTGGGAGATGCTCCAGCCAGGGGAGGAGCCAAGCCTTTCCTACCCAGATAAAAACTGAGATTTTGGACACCAAGATTCCTTCTTTCCACTGGATTCCAGAGGAAAACCAGACCAAGAACATCCATCTTGTCCCATACCTATTACTATATTCTAAAATCCCAAATTCCAAACCCTTCATCATGTGAAATCACACACTTCTATTCTAACTACACACCAGTGATCCCAACTCCATCACTCAAATTTGGAAGCCTTCTCCAAGGCCTCAAGTCAAAGCAGTGTTTTTAGGAGTCAGTGTCAGAAAGCACAGAAAGCTCAAAGCTCACAGGCTTCAGGGTTCCAACACCTCCTCTTTCCAGAGCTGCCATACAGCAGATCTACAAATCCCAGTTCATGGTGCACCCCTGGCCCTGACAGTTCAACTCCAGCAGGAGAAACCAGTTGTGCACAGCACTGACATCAACATTGTGGGAATTCACAGATCCCACAACTGGTTTCTCCAGCCAGGGGTTAAAATTCTTTCCCTCCTTAGTACAAATCAGCTTGACAGTGAATATTTCCACCACTGTTATTTTTCTGGCCCAGAAAAGGTTAAATATCTCTTTTCACTGACAGCAAGAGCAGCTCAATCTATTATGCTCCAGATTGATAGTTTTGTTAATTATATGCTGGCACTTCAAGCTTGACAGATTTTCCAGATATATTTCTGTCTTTTTACATGCACACACACGTGTGTGGATAGTTATAGAGGTGGATCTGTTTTGGGTTCTACAACTTCAGCACCAAAGTGCAGGCAGAAAGAACTCTGGCCAGGCTTGAAATTAAAACTACTGCAAGCTCCTGAAATACTTTTTAAAAAATATATTCCTCAACATATCCCCCCTCTCCCCAGCTCCTTAGGAAGTTACAAAGGAAATACTAATTAGCTGCAGCAGCAGCACGTCTGAGCTCTGTGCTGCTCTCACTGACAGATCCTGGGCAGGAACTGGGTCACACTCACAGATGCTCAGAATAACCAATGCACCCTGGTTTGCCTGCAGCTCTGGCACAGCAAGAGCAGAGAATCTCACAGAAAAGGAGAACCCAGCTCAGCTCCTCGCAGCTTTAAGAGTGCTTGAGTAGAGCTCTTTACCAGCATTAAAGATTTATGAGGATTTGTATGAAATCTTCCAATATGTGGCTGGTAGAAAAATAATTTTGACCTTTTTCCAAGGCTGAAGGATCACAAATAAGTTATTAATTTCATCAAGGTAGTGCTGTTGGAGAAGGGCATTTCACAAGGGCATGGAGTGACAGGATGAGGGAAATGACTTTAAGCTAAAGAAAGGCAGGTTTGGATTCAATATTAGGAAGAAATTTCTCCCTGAGGCCCTGAACAGGGTGTCCAGAGAAGATGTGGCTCCCCCTGGATCCCTGGAAGTGTCCAAGGCCAGGCTGGATGGGGCTTGGAGCAACCTGGGATAGTGGAAGGAGTCTTGTCCCTTGGAACTAGATGATGTTAAAGGTTCCTTCCAACCCAAACCACCCTGCAATCCATGATTCTGAGATTTTCCTCTGCCAAATGCATTTGCTCTTCACACCCTTCATCTTCTCCAGAACTGAAACTGGAGCACCTCCTTCAGTGAAAATGTGGGGGCACCATTAGGAACCCCAGAGAGGAACCTCTGGAGCTGTGCTGGCTGATGCCTGCAGGGGTTTAGGCCTGGATTTTCAGAACTGAAGCATTTTCAGATTGGGATGATGGACATTTCTGCTGGCCATGCTTGAACATGGGGCTCTTCAGACTTTTCCTTCTTCCCAAATACAAAGGATCCAAAATCCTACATGGTGTCACCCCACAACTAGAGTACCACAGGATGGGCTGGATGAGTTTGGGAGGGTAAGGGGATGGCCTGCACACCATCAGGAATGAGCAAAGGGCATCCAGGAGATGCTTTTGCTTAATCCAGCTCCATCTGAGTGTAAAAAGGCTCCAGAAAACCAGACATCTTGTAAAAGGAGATGTGGAGAAGCAGGTCACAGCTGTTCCTCTAAGAGCTCTGCAGAGCCTTAAAATTATTCAAACAGGAAGCTTGGCCATTTATCACACCCCAGGGAGGCACCAAAATACCTCAGCTAAAAAGACATTAATGGGGTTCCCCCTTCTGTTCTTCCAGGATAATAATTCTGGCCAGATTTTACTCCTTCAGAGGTGAAATTCCAAAACACCAGAGGTGCCCACTGTCCTGTGCCCATCCCACACCTCCTGCCACCCAGAATTATCCAGCCCTGGGGCAGATCCCTGCATGGAATTCTGAAATGGTTACTCAAACTGAGGGCCTGAATCACATCCAGAAGTTACAGCAATGGGAACATGATGGTCTGAACATCCCAATGATATCCAAAATTCCTAGTTAGCCTGGAGGAGAAAGGGAGGACAAAGGAAAGGGGAAAGGGAAAATATAAAAGGTATAACAATTAGTAATTACCAATAGCTGGCTCACAAAGTCTGGATGGGAATTATGAGCACAAACACCAGATTATTTCCAGCAATTCCATCCTGTCAGGGTTACAAAGTCAACAGTGGGATTACCTTATCCCAGCTCCCACAGGTGACAAGCAGCACAAGAGGGAACACACCCTGCAGGTGTCACACAGCCCAGCCCCAGGATCCAGCACAGCACCTCTGAGAGCAGATAAGCAAACTTTGGGACCAGCAATTTTTCAACTAATATAACTAATATTTATAACAAATACAGTCTAATGGCTCCTCTGAAAATTCCTTGACTTATGGTGAAGCACAGTTTAGCAGCAACCAGGAAATCAGTGTGGTATTAACATTATCCTTGTGCTAAATCCAACACACAGCACTGTTCCAGCTGCTAGGGCAAAAATTAACTCTGCCCCAGCAAAAACCAGGACACAAAATAACGAGCCCCAGACTCCTCTTCATTTTTGTGGAGTTTCCTTGCCCAAGCTGTTCAGCCTCTCTTGTTTCCAGTCACAGCTTCATGTCAGGCAGGAAATTTAACAGAGGCAGAGGAGTCCTTGACCCCAAAGCAAGGATGCTCAGTGCTACACAGCCTGACACAGCAGGCACACAGATCCCAGCTTCAAAGAGCAGCTTTGCTATCTGCACAGCAGCTGGGCCAGGGCAGCTTTTGAAGATGCCCACCAAAGATATCCGAGCCTTAACCCAAGATAAAAAATAATAAACACCTTCCTGGGAGGACTTTTCTTTGCTGATCAAAGTCAGAGGGAGTGCTGGGTGTGTTTGGAAAAATCCCAGAGCTCACTTCATACAAACCCCAGCTTTTAACAGAGCAGGGGATTCAGGGGGATTCTGTGCACAGCCCAGCACAAAGGCAGGAGATCAACCTGCCCTGAACTGGGAGTGCCAGAGGAGCCCGGGGTTAGAGCTGCACAGTCCTTCTGAGAAGGGACCTCCTGGAGGCACATGGAGCTTGAAGAGCCACAGAAACAGTCAGGGAGGTGGTCAGGTTGGTTATTTTCCTAATCCCAGAGCAACAGGCAGCTCAGACAGAGCATGAAACCCTCCTGACTCCTCACATTCCTCCTGACCTGAGAGAAGATCTAACAGGGTGTGTCTTCCCAGAGGTGTTTTTGGGATGAAGCACAGGTGGCCAGAGGGACAGACAGGAGCTCTGAGCACCATGCACAGTTTTAACCAGAATGAATTTAAGCTGGAGGAAGTAGATTTAGGATATCAGGGAGGAATTCTTCCCTGTGAGGGAGGTGAGACCTCAGAATTCCCAGAGAAGCTGTGGCTGCCCCTGGATCCCTGGGAGTGTCCAAGGATGGGCTTTGGGATAGGGGAAGGTGTCCCTGCCATGGCAGGGGTGGCACTGGATGGGCTTTAAGATCCTTTCCATCCCAAATGATTCCATGATTCTGTGATTCAGTCCCTCTGTCCCCAGCCCTTCCCAGCACTGCTGGCTCTCGTGGGAGCTCCCTGAGGGTCAGGGTCAGCTCTCATTCAACACATGAGACTGGACAGAGCTGCAAGCAGCAGTGAGCAGAAAGCATTGTCCTGGCAGGAGAAAGGAGGGGAAGCTTGGATTGGATGGACCAGCCCTCCTGAGAGACATTCCCAGCTCCCTGAGCTTCCCTCTGCTGGAGCTGTGCCCAGGATGGGGCCAGGCTCTGCATGGAGACCTTTTTTATCTGCTTTGCCCCACAGAAATGATATTTTTGGGTCAGGCAGAGCCTCTGGATGAGGGTTTGATGCCTGGCTGTACCCACTGCAGCCCCCACCAGCTCCCCACTCCCTCTAACACTGACCTGCAGCTGCTCCAGGCTGGTGGGACCTGCCAGGAATTTTGGCAAATTCCCCAGGGAGTAACCCTGAACAAAAACCTGCCACCCTCACCTCTTATTCTCTTATCCTGCCAAGGCTTTGGGGACCTTCCCTAGAGCTGAACTGATGCTGAGCAATCCCAGCCTGGACTCCATCCAGAGCAGGGTTGGGATGAGCCACAGCAAAACCATCACTCCTCTCTTGTCCAGATTTTCCTGAAGCTGCCAAAAACTAGGGCAGCCACAGGCACATCATCTGCATGCTTAACTTCTGCTGTCAGTCTGCAAAAAAAAAAAATAAAATAAAAAAAAAAATCAGGAAGGGAGCTCCCAGTGCTGCAAATTTCCCAGGAAAAGGAGAGGGATTTATTCCCCCCTCACCACTGTGGGTTTGCAGGCAGAGCCTGTCCCTGAGGACAGGAATTCCCTCTGTGCCACCAGATCCTGCTGCTCCTGCCTGTGAAATCTGGGAGCCTGGAGCTTCCCACTGCAGCCCTGGGTTTGGAGAACATGATTCCAGGGAAAAGAGCAGAAGCTGCTGCTTCCTGCATGTTAATAAGCACAAAACATATGCCTGTAATTGGGTGTATCAGACATGCAGCAGCCTCAGAGAAACTGGAGCATTTGGAGTATTTTGGAGCTGCTTTCTTACATATTTCATATTTATTGCTTAACACAGCCAGAGCAGCAGCTCCACTTTTATAAAGACAAGGTACAAGGCAAGTCCCTGAGTTTACAACTGCTTTTACAAAATGTTCTTAAAGCCCAAAATACCCCAGAGCATGTCCCAGTGCCATTTTCCCCTGATTTGCCAACTGTTCCCTTGATTAAAGGTAAGGGAGTAACACATTAGGCATGCAAAGTCAAAAATCACCTGTGGTGGAACAGCACACACACAAAAATTAGGGAGCAAATGGATTTGTGACAAATTGAGTTATTTTTTATTTTTTACTTTTTTTTTTTTTTTTATCTTCCTTTTGTGTGTGTAATTATCAGCTTATATTAAAAAAAAAAAAAAAAAAAAAAAAAGGAGAGATGGGAAAATGCCTTTGGGTTTTGTGCTGGGTGTTTTTTGTTTTTTTTTTGTTATTTGTTTAGGTTTTTTTTTCTTATAAAACAACTTCCAGGTAAAACTCTGAAACCTGCAGGATTTTCTGCAGTGGGGAGGGCTGGTACAAGCCCTGACAAAGTGGAGGGACTGGAAATGCTCCAAGATCCATCCAGCCTGTGTTCCATCTGAAAGGACATCAATAAAACATGATCTGCTTCCCTTCAGCTGATAGCGACCCATAAATAATAAAACTCTTAAGATGTGGAATCCAACGTGAGACAGGAGGAGAAAAATGATGGAAATGATGTGGGAGAAGTTAATTTAGGAGTGGTTTTCTCAGTGCTCCCCTTCCCAGGAGCATCACCTGGGCAGCAGGGATGCCTTGGGGAGGACACATGGCCCAAAGGGCAGCCAGGGGTGTGTGTGCTCCTCCTCCCTGTCCTGCACAGCCTGTGATGTGCCCTGGGCTCTGCAGGCTCACCTGGTGGCACAGGACAAGTGCCACGCTGTCAGAACGGTGCCAAAGCAATTTGTCACAGCAGATTGGGAAGTGCAGGCGTGGGAGAAGCCTCCAGGAGTGCCTCCCACATCCCTGGGGAAAGCCCTGCACAGCCCTTGGAGCCTTCAGCCATGAAATGACAGAGCAGAATGGTCTGGGTTGGAAGAGAACTTAATTCAGTTTTAACCTACAGGGCACCTTCCACTATCCCAGGCTGCTCCAAGCCCCATCCAACCTGACCTTGGACACTTCCAGGGCTGGAACAACCATAAATTCTTTGGGCAACCTCTGCTAAGGCCTCACCACCCTCACAGGGAAGAATTTCTTCCTAATATTTAACCCAAATTCCCCTTTTTCAGTTCACACCCAGTCTGTCCCTGACCACTCCTTCCAGCATGGCCTCTTTCCAGCCATAAGGATTCTGATTTTTATCCCAGCAATGAGGGGTGAAAATTTACATGGAGAGATATAAATTGACTTTATGTTTGTGGAGGAAAAGCTCTCACCAAGGCCATGCCCTGCCCCATGACCAGCATGGGGTATATTGAGAGTGGCAGCACATTTATTAATGTACCAGAGCTTCAGAGAGCAACACCCTGGAGCATAAATAAGAGAAAATAGACACCTGCACTTGACTTCAATAATGTCAGCAGCAAAGGGTCAGCAAGGGGTAAAAGGCTCAGGAGTGAAAACTGAGCCACAGACTTTCCTTGGTCACAGGTCAGAAAACAGAATCAAATAAATGATTAACAGCCTGGCTTGTACAAACTGAGATAAGTCAGTGCTGTAAAGAGCTCTGGGGATCTGCTGCCCAGAGGTGAAGGTTGTGTGGTGTTCCTACAATTGTCTTCAATAGATTAGTGTCATGTTTTATTTGTGATAATAAAATAGGGGCTGTTGCTGTGCCTGAGTCCGTGCTCAAGCTCCTACCTGTAAAAAACACCCTGCTCTTGGGAAACTGGACTTGATTAAGGTTGGGGAGATTTATTTTCTGCTCATTCCAAAGGATCTTCAAAGAAGGAGTTGAATCTAAATCTCCATTTTTAATCTTTGTTTCCTTTTGCATTGATTTTCATCTATTTTGTGGGTTTCTTTTTTTTCCATTTCTCCTACTACACACAGAAATATCACAGGTGGCATAACAATGTCAGGCAGGAATTCTTAAGCCTTATTTGAATTACACTTTATTTACTAATTGGGATATGTTTTGCACTTTAAGCAAACATTCATTTCTTCCCTGTTTGTTTGAGAGACTCTTTTTCTCTGAGGGATTGCTTGAAAGATCCAGAAGCCTGAAAAATCCACTGCTGCATCTGCTGTTTTCAACAGCAATGGCTGAACTTGGGCTGCAAATTTAAAATGTTTCCAAGCACATTTTAGTGCAGTCTGCACTCAGATCCATTGAGGGAAATCATGGAGCCTTCAAACAGTTTGGAAGGAGCCTTAAAAATCTGGTTCCACTCCCCTGCCATGAGCAGGGACACCTTCCACTGTCCCAGGCTGCTCCAAGCCCCATCCAACCTGGCCTTGGACAGTTCCAGGGATCCAGAGGCAGCCACAGCTTCTCTGGGCACCCTGTGCCAGGGCCTCACCACCCTCACAGAGAAGAATTCCTTCCCAAAATCCCATTTAAATTAACCCACAGCAAACTTCTGAGAAGGACAAGACACCAGGTTGGCTCTCTGGTACCACTTAACACATCCAGTTTTCATCTTTCCATCTACTTTCATTCTTCAGCTGCCCCCAAAATCCCAAAACTGGCACTGAGATTTTGATTTTTTAATGACTACTGGAAATGTGGGGAAATTCAGAGGGGCTCCAGGGTTGCTAACCAAGACAAAAAGATGTTGCTGTCTGATTAGGAATGGTGAATAATACAACAGCACACACAATCTCTTCAAAGCAGCAAGAAGAGGTGATTTATTGAAAAGCCATCACACTTATATAGGATAGATGGTGTAATACAAAATAGAAAAGGGTCATTGGTCCCAGAAGGTGACATCTCTTTGAAAACCTGCTTTTTGCAAAACATCACATAGTACACACAGGGCTCTGTGATCAACTACAGGTGTTAATTTATGTTATTCATTCTTTCTTTTTTTTTGTTTGTCTCTGGGAAAAATCCCCAGCCTGGGAAAGATCCGAGTTGGATTTTCCCTCGAGCCTTCAGCAGTGTCCACAAAAAGTGATGGCTGATATGGAAAAAAGGCCAAACCTTGTGATTGGAAGCTCAAGAATCCTGGCAGTCCACAAGAGGGAAGGAGGATCAGGCAGTGCAGTCACCCCTTGCTGTGACAGCTTCTCCTCAGCAGCACCTTCCACCTGAAGGAGCCTCGTGCATTTGTCACAATAACTGTCCCCAGAATCTCAGAATGCTGCTCAGCCTGGGGTCTGCACATCCCCCTCAACCCTCTTGGTGAGAAACCAGAGACAAATGAAACTGCTCAAGAGAAACTGCAGTGCTCTGCCAAGAGCAGGTCTGGATTAAAACAGGTACAAATGTTGGTCCAAGAGGGTGAAAATCATCCTCTGCACCACTGCTGGGCTGAGCAGGAGGGAGGAGTGATGCCCTGAAGGACAGCACCACTCCTTTCTCCACCATGGGATGCTCTTCATGCTCTTTGTCCTTTCCCTGGTGACACCACCAGCCTCACTCACAGCAAGGAGCTCATCCCTGAGATGGGGACAGACACACAGACATCCTACAGCTACCTCAGAGCTCCCTGTGAATGCTGTGCCAAAAGGGTTCTGGTTCCCATCAGCAAGAAAATGTGCTGGACCCATCCCAAAACCTAAAGGAGATCATAAAAAAGAGAGAGAAATTTTACACTTTAAAAATGGTGATAGGACAGCAAGGAATTGTTTTAAATTAAGAGAGGGCAGGTTTAGATGAGGTGTTGGGGTGTTTGGGTTTGTTTTTTTTTCCCACCCTGAGCAAGCTGAAGAGAAGAAATCATCCCCTGGCTGGCAGGGATAAGCTGGGAACAAGAAGATGAGCAGCACTGCCTGGTTAAGCTTGGCCCAATGAATGTGGCAGCACTGATGTACAAGTTTGAGAGTTTTGTCAGATGCAAGCAGGCCTGAAGCAGAACTCCAGCTGCAGAGGCAGTGGAAGGCAGGAATCTCTTGCCAGAGGATGCTCTGGACCTGCATCCAGAGTCACCAGCACTGAGACCCAAAAGTTTTGAACAATTTTTGAAGTAGCACCCATACAGCTCCTTCTGTCATGGTTTCCCTTTCCAGGTAATCCCATGCTCAGCAAAGGGGAGACTCCTCTTCTTCCTCCCCCTCTGACTGAACACCAGTGTCCTCCCCTCTCCTGCCCCACTGTGCCCCAAACCCTCCTGGCTCCTTGTGCTTCTCAGCTTGAGCCCCAAAATCCTCCTGAGCTGTCCCAGAACCATCAGCTTTCAGCATCTCTCCATCACTGCACAGGAATCAGCTGGTTGGTGTGAGCCAGGTGTTTCCTGGAGGAGCTGGCAGCCAGACTCAAACTGGTTTCCTGGCAGGAACATCACAGCTTTCCCCTGCTTGGTCTCAGCCTCCACAGTGCCCTACAGGAGTGTGTTCCTTTTCTCTCAGGGCTGCTCAAACACTCCAGAGAGTTGCAGAGAGCTCCAGAGTGATCCAGAGAGTTCCAGAGAGATCCACAGAGTTCCAGAGAGATCCAGACAGCTCCACAGAGTTCCAGAGAGATCCAGACAGCTCCAGGCAGCTCTGGAGAGTTCCAGACAGCTCCAGTCAGCTCCACAGAGTTCCAGAGGGTTCCAGAGAGATCCAGACAGCTCCAGGCAGCTCCAGAGAGATCCAGAGAGATCCAGAGAGTTCCAGAGAGCTCCAGAGAATTTCAGACAGCTCCAGAGAGTTCCAGAGAATTCCAGACAGCTCCAGAGAGATCCAGAGAGTTCCAGAGAGTTCCAGAGAGCTCCAGAGAATTTCAGACAGCTCCAGAGAGTTCCAGAGAATTCCAGACAGCTCCAGAGAGATCCAGAGAGTTCCAGAGAATTCGAGAGAGCTCCAGGCAGCTTCAGAGATTTCCAAAGTTCCAGAGAGCTCCATCAGCTCCAGAGAGCTCCCAGTAGCTTCAGACAGCTCCAGAGAGCTCCAGACAGGTTCAGAGAGCTGCCCTAACCCAAGGAAACCTCATTTTCTCTGTGTAATTTCAGCTCCAATGTTGTAACATCTCAGCCATATATCAGAGCTGGGATGTCTCCTTCAGCTCCATTTTTGCCCTGACCTCCCATCCTAATGCAAGGAGAGGAACAGCCCAAGAGGCTTTCCCAGCTTTCCCAATTTTCCCAGTTTTCCCAATTTTTCCAGTTTTTCCAGCTCCTGGGTACCACTGCTGAGGAGTCTCTGATCACTGTTAATGGGGTTGGCTCAGCAAAATTCACCCAATTCTAATGCAATTAGCAGGGGAGTGAGTGAATTGGCTTTGTTGCCTCTCCTCGGGGAACACACAACTTTCCCTCGAGGTGTTCTGAGGCTGTGTGTGACTCCCCAGCTTTGAACACCCTGCCACACACCCCCATGTCAGAAACTGAGAGAAGTTTAATCACATTTTTCTTCCAAATTTGAAGCTTCCAGGCGACGTGGTGACCTATGGCTGGAAATGTTCTTTACAAAGGCTCTTGATTTATTTTGATGAAGATGGATAAGCCCATCCTGTATTCCCAGCAGAGGAGGGCATTTTAGGATTGATACCATCACTGTGAGATGTGCCTCTGATGGGATAATCACAATTTCCAAATGCAGGCAGAGAAGGACTGGATGGGGACTATTAAATCCCTTTTCTGATTACAGGTCTCAGAGGGGAACTGCTTGCAGCTTATTCAGCAGTTTGGACATTTGGTTTCCTCTTTTTTCTTTTCCCATTTTATCTCCACCAATGGGAAAATAAGGATAAAAGGAGGAGAGGGCAGAAAGAATATAAACCTTGAAACTCCATTCCAAGATGAGCACTCATTATGTTTTGGCTACTTAACTTTTATTTTTTTGTGGATATAGAATGTGCTTGTACATAATAAATCATGACAGTCTCTCTCAGAGGAGACCCTCACCTATTCCAGGTGTATTTTCATTTGCCAAGTTGAAAGGCTGGTGTTGAAAACTCAGAAAACTTTATAAAATAAAATAAAATCCTCTTCACTGCTGCTCATGTAATTTTCAGTATCCCAGAGGAGCAGCAGGGAGCTGAGCTCAGCACAAGCTGTCCTGGTTTGTCTAGACATGTATTAGCATACAAAAGATTAAAGATGCAGGGGATATTTTGGATCCTGCAGTGGATATTTTGGATCCTGCAATGTGCTGTGGACCAGATTCTCTGCAGTTATTGCTCTTCTGGGGGAGTTGCAGCTCTGATGGCAGCAGGGAAGGTGAGGGTTGGAGCCTCCTTCTGGGTGTGACATGGCTAAAATGCAGATATTTAAGCCTGAGATTCTCCCCCCATTTTCCTTCTGTAGTCAATTCTGTAGCTGAATTCACCTCACCCTAAAATAAGAAGCCAAGGTCAGTGTGGCCAAGAGCCTTTGGAAGAGCTGTGGGTTAGAAAGGGATCCCAGCAGGAGGAATCCAGGGCAGGGAACTCATCTGACTCCCAGATGTTTAAAATGAAGATAAAACCCTCCCTCTGGGTCAGGTCCCTGTCCCTCCCCAGCACATCCCATGGAGGGACAGACCCTCCTTTTCCACATCACAGGACTGGGATGAGGGCAAAGAACATTCCTTGTTCACCTCTGAAGGGAATATCAGGCACTTCCTCACTCCTTGGCTGAGGATGGGTGCTCAGCTCCAGCAAGAAAAGCACAACTTCAAGGCTTTTTGGGAGAAAATCATCTTCCTGGGAAATCTGAGCCTGAGCATCCCACCAGATCACCCCACTGAACAACTGGGGCTCCCCAGGCCACCCCACAGCCCTCTCTGACTGAACAGAGGACAGAATCCAGGCTTTCCTGGAGGTTTCAGCTGTGCTTTTCCTTCCTGCCCTCAGGAGCAGGTTTGTGGGATCAGCTCAGGTGTGTGAGATGCTCTGGCTGGATCAGTTTCCATCCCAAGAGCTGCAGGATTCCAGCAGTGGCAGCCCTGGCTCCCTCTGCTCGCAGGGGATGATCTCAGCCTGAGCTCAAATCAAAGCCAGAGCGACTCTTTTGTGCTCAGAGGCATTCACTGGAAGTTCAGCTCTTTTCCCAGCACCAGGAAAATCACTTCACTTGCCAGTGAGAGGCTTTTTGATCAGCCTGAGACAGGTGTCTCCGTGCAGATCCCTCTGCCTGCTCAGGTGCAGCCTGTGCTGCTTTCCAGGCTGTTTGCTTTGTTTTCCACCCTCAGGTTGTTTTTTCACAAAGCAGCACTGCAAAGTGGGACAATCCAAACTCTGCCAGAGCCCATCAGGGAACTTTCCAGCCTCTGTGAGTCTTGCCACATCTATTTATTTTTTTAATCACAGGATGATTTGGGCTGGAAGGGTTGGCAAAAACCATCCAGTGCCACCCCTGCCAGGATCAGGGACACCTTCCACTGTCCCAGGTGCTCCAAGCCCCATCCTTGGGCACTTCCAGGGATCCAGGGGCAGCCACAGCTTCTCTGGGCACCTGTGCCAGGGCTTTACCACCCTCCCAGAGAACAATTTATTTCTAATATTCAGCCTGACCTTGTTACTTTAAAGCCATTCCCTGTGTCCTGTCCCTCTATGCTTTGTCCCCAGTCCCTCTCCAGCTCTCCTGGAGCCCCTTTAGGTCCTGGCAGGGCTCTGAGCTCTCCCTGGAGCTTCTCCTCTCCAGGTGAACACCCCCAGCTCTCCCAGCCCTGGAGCATCTCCATGGGCTCCTCTGGATTTGCTCCAGATCTGACCCAGAGCTGGACTCAGCAGTGCAGCTGGGATCTCAGCAGGGCAGAATCCCCTCCCTCCCTCTCTGCCCAGGTGTTTTTGAGGCAGCCCAGGGCACAGCTGGCTCCCAGAGCTGCAAATCCACCCAGCTGGGGCTCATCCAGCTCCTCACCCACGGACACCCCCGGCCTCCAACACCCCCTCAGAAAGGAGTGAGAGCCCGAGGAATAATCTTTGTACAGCAGCTGGTTTGCATATATCCTAGACGTGCTTTGGGCATTTCTGTGAAGATTTCAGCACTCAGACCTTGCTCTGGGTCACACAGAGCTGTCCCCACCTGGGATTTGGGACACTCCCAAAGGAGAAGAAAAGTGGAGAAGAGCAGGTGACACCAGCCTATGTCACACTCGAGTTCTGTGTTGTTCTCCTAAATGAGCAATTCCCAAACAAAAGGAAAAGGAGCATTCTTAAAGAGCTCAGATGTTTTGATGACATTTTTGAAAGAACCTATTTCCACCCACACAAGTTGTTCATTTGGAAAAATTTCCCTAATTGCTCTTTTGTTATCTTAATTCTCCAACTTTGATCAGAGCACTTTGATGCAAATGCAATGTTTTATTCTGGGGGCTGCAGTAGCTCCAAACACTGCTTTCCCTAATTACCCTGATTGCAGAGTCAGGGCAATTTGCCTGCCTGCCACAGGAGGTGACAAATGGCCAAGTCACAGCTGAGGCACACAGGTCACCACGACTCCCCAGCCAGGATAAAATCAAATTGTGGTTCTGCTTTGGCTGCTCTTGAGAAACAGGCAGTGGAGATGGGATTGAGAGTCAGGGCTGAACTCCAGCTCTTCCCTCAGGGTCTCCCTGAGCTCCTCAGCCACCAAGGGGACAATTCACCTCATCTTTAATAGGACACAGAAATAAGTCAAGCATATTGCTCCCTAAAAGTACCAGCTTCTTCCCCAAATCCATCATCAGAGCCCAGGGATAGAATTTATTCTCCTAAAATCAGAGTTCTAATGTTATTTGAGAGCCATGGGGCTCCACTGCAGGCACTGAGCACCTTGTGCATCCTGCCTGTCCCATTCCTGTATTTAAATACCCCAAATTGTGTGAAAAGGTACCAAACACATGTTCAGAGCTGGTCACAACTTCAAGAGACAGAGAAAACCATAATTCTCTGAAGAGTTTGCTCTAATAAGTGAACTGCTCTCACTTTTCATATTTTTCTCCTAGCTTTGTTGAGTTCTTGTTTAGATTAAAGATCCAATTTTGCATCCAACCCCTCCCTGTCAGTGATGTCCTTTTAAAAACAGCAATTTTTTGGCAGGTCTTACTGCAAGATTTACTTCCTAGTTGTGAAATAATTCCCATGGGAGGCAGAAAGAGGAAGAGCAGGGCAAAAATGAATTTGAAGGGAAGCTGTTTCTTGAAGAGAATCCAATCCCAGACAAAGCACAGAACTCACAGGAATCAGAATTGTACAAAAAGTCTCCTTAAAAACAAATTTCTGGTTCTTCCTAGCATCATTTCCAGAACTGAATTCTGTCCTTGCATTTTAGGAATGGATATAATTCCATGCAATGCAGGGAATTTCCTCTTACCTCACATCTTGGCCATCACAATCAAGGTGAGCTCACTAACAAAGGGAAAAACTCAGCACAGGGAAAGGGAGCTCTGCCAAACCTCAGCCAAATAGTTGAGGGGAAAGTAATTTGTTAAGTCACTGATGGTTTTTATTACCAAGCTTTCAACCTCTGTGACTTCCAACAGGAGGAGCAGAGATTTTATTACAGGCATAAGCTAATGCAGGGAAGTAATTATGTGAATGAGCAAGGCAAAGAGCTTGGTGAGGCAGAGCCAGGGGAAAGAATGAGCTGAGGGCACCATTTAGCAGGGCACAGGTGGCAAATGTCACCAGGGAATGAGGGATCTGCAGCAGCACCTCAGCAACAGAGGAGCAAACAGCGTGTGCTGCTCTGAAAAGAAAAATTAAAAATAAAAAAAAATAAAATAAATAATAAAATAAAATATTTAATTTATTGGTTCAAATGCTATTTGAAGGTCATAAACAAGGTTGGATGCCACAAAACTGCCTAAAAAAGTGCATCAGGAAATGAGCTGCCCTCTGGAAGATTCTGCTCTGATGCAGAAAGAGCCTGGGTGACTAATCTGAAATTGTCTCTTTTAAATATCTGATTTTTGACCAAAACTGTTCTTCCCCCTTGTTTCAGAAGGTAAAAGAGGAAATGATGGTTCTGTCACAGAGGCTGCTGGGGCTGCCTGAGCTGAGGAGGATGAGCAGCTCCCTGATGCTCTGGGTGATTTTTTGTGTTTGTTTTTGTCTCAATGAGACATTTTTCATTGGAAGATGTGGCTGCTCCTTGCAAGGGTGCTGCAGATGAGCTTTAGAGATTCTTTCCAACCCAAATTCTTCACTGGTTCCATGACTGGCTTCAAAATCAAGCCTTCCCTCACCAGAGCTCTCCTGTGTGCTTGCAAGACTGACAAAACCACTTTTCTCTAAAAAAAAGTGCATTTCAAGAACTTTCTACTGTTGGAACCCTGGAAACTGAGAATTTTAAATTTTCTGTGCTGACAGGCACTGACCCCCAAGAAAACGCTGCTTTGACCTGAGGCTGTGGAGAAAGCTTCCAAAATTGAATAAAAAAACTGGGATCATGTGTGTAGTTTGAATAGAATGTGGAAAAACTTAGATTTTAAGGTTTTAGAATATAGTGATATATATAAAAAGCAAGATGGAGTGTTTAGGATGGAGGTTTTGTCTTTCTTCACCTTCTTCTTCATGGGTCTGGGTAATATTTTGTAATTGGATAGAAAAATCCACATTGCCATGGGTGGTTGGTTATGGGTTAAAAGTAAAAAGAATTTAATAGTAATTTAATAATAGTAATAATAATAATAATAATAATTAATAATAATAATAATAATAATAATAATAATAATAATAATAATAATAATAATAATAATAATTCGATGATAATTTTATAATTAAGTAATTTAATAAGTTAATTTTTTTTTCACTTTTTAATTGGACAATTTTCCCTTAAAAGGCCTTGTAGAGAGAGAGATGCATCTCCATTTTTAGCTTGTTAGCTTGAAGTGCTGCAGAACTCACAGTTTGTGAGACTGGAATATAGATATGAATTAATAAACATCTGAGTTTGAACAAGTTGTTTCTTTGTCAATAAATAAATCCCCAATAAATGGGTCCAAAGGAGGATAAAAATCACCTTTCCAGTCCAGCTGCCAATTCCACTCATCAGGCTGACAACACCCTCACACCCTGCCTCCCCTCCTGGGAGTCCTTGGCAATGGGATCTCACAGGACTTTGGTGAGCAGTGCTTTTTAATTTTATTTTGCAGAAACTGCTTTCAGGGTGTACCAGACACCTCTGGCAAAATGTTCCTTCCATCTGAGGGCACAGAAGAGCAGAAGAGCCAAGCAAGGAATGTGAGTCATGGTGAAGTGTTTTAAATGCATGAAAACTTTTTTTTTTTTTTTTTCCTGGGGGACTAAAGGCTGCACACCTATTTTTAGGGCAGCTGGCAGTACATCAGCATCAATATAGCTGCAATATTTTAATGGGTGACAAGTTATGGAAGGAGCCATCAGTCCCTGGATAATGGATGTGTTCTTGGCTTGGGCCAGTGTGAGTTGTTCTTCCTCTCTCTCCTTGCTCCACAATTTCCTCCTGCTGAGAGCTCCCCTGTGACAAGTCACTGTCACCCAGATGAGTGATGGCAACTTGTCCGTGGGTCCAGCACAAATATTGGTGCAGTGGGCATTGAAATTAATTAAATACCCTTAATTAATGCCCATTCTCCTGCCTGTTCAGGCACAGGAATGTACCTATAAGCATGTAAAGTAACTCATTCTTATGAGCCCTGATGATGGCAGCATGATTGAGATGAGTCATTTTAAATTCAGAAGTGCAAATCTAAATGTCACTCCTCCATCTCAGGCTGTTGACTGAGGTGTGACATTTTACAAGGGTTTGTGGTGATAGGATGAGGAGGAATGGCTCTAAACTGACAGAGGGTTGATTTAGAGTAGATATAGGGAAGAAATTCTTCCCTGTGAGGATGGGGAGGTGCTGGCACAGAGAAGCTGTGGCTGCTCCTGGATCCCTGGCAGTGCCCAAGGCCAGGCTGGATGGGAATTGGAGCAGCCTGGGACAGTGGAAGGTGTCCCTGCCATGGGCAGGGTGGAATTAGATGAAGTTTAAGGTCTCTTCCATCCCAAACCACTCTGGGATTTTGTGATTTGACCCATTAACAAGAAAGTCTCAAAAACCCTTTTAGACCCAGGATGCCACTGGAGAGCTCTGGTTGCAGAAACACCCACGTTGGGGTTGGGACAGATTTGAGACTGATTTCTGCAGAGCAAACAGAACAGACTCTACTGCTGTGATGTGCCCTGGCCATCACCTGCTCTCCTGGAAGCTGGCTGCTCCTGGGAGCTGCCTTAGCCCAGCACTGAGCATCTGAAAAACCCTTGGAGTTGATGCTGAACACGAATCCACAGGTGGGGAATGGTTTGGAAACACTGCCAGGGTTTCTCTCACTGACTGGGGAGTGCAAAGTTCTCTTTGTGCCCCCAGTCAGCCTTGGCTTCAGGTGCTACAAATTATCAAAATCAGGAAAACACTACCTGCTAACCTAGGTGGTTTTATGGGTGCAAAATGTTGTGAGGATCTGTTTTAAAGTTCTCTTGTCCCAATGTTTCTGGGTGGAGGTGGAGATTCCCCTCCACAGCTCCAGGTGGTTTTCAGAGGCCAGGACAACCTCACTGGCCCTGGCACAGAGCCCCGTGTGGAGGGCACAGGCTCTTTCCTCCTCCTGAGAGGAGCACAGCTTGCAGAGGTCCCTGGATTCCCTGCTGTGCTGGGTTGATGTGGCCAGAAATGTGAATTCTGTCCCCATCTGTTAACCCAGCTGGGGCAGTGCCCCTGATCTCCTGGCACACATTATCTGCTCATGGGGCATCTTTAAACCAGCTGGGCAATCATCTTTATCTTCCCACAGCCCATCCTCCCTCCAGGAGATATCTCCTGTTAATGGCCAGTGAGTCCCAGGGCATGACTGATAAAATTCCATCATCCCACTGGGAGATGCTCCAGCCAGGGGAGCAGCCAAGCCTTTCCTACCCAGATAAAAACTGAGATTTGGGACACCAAGGAACCTTCTTTCCACTGGATTCCAGAGGAAAACCAGACCTTTCCACATCATCCCTGGAGCTTCAGAGGAAACTGCACCTTCTCCAGGAGCACTGCTCCAGCTGAACCACATCTGCCCCTGCAGGAGGATGCAGCCACCATTGAATGGGACTGTGCCAACACCCTGACTGACTGACGGGTGTCAGCTTGGATTCTGACTCTGGCAGGGTTGGGATTGTTCTGTGTAATACTGCATTGCTATTTTAATGTTCCTAGTAAAGAACTGTTATTCCTAATTCCCATATCCTTTCCTGAGAGCCCCTTAATTTCAAAATTATAATAATAATTTGGAGGGAGGGGGTTTACATTCTCTATTTCAGAGAAGCTTCTGCCTTTACTGGCAGACACCTGTCCTGCAAACCAGGACTCCTCCCCATCAAGGTTTGGATGGATGCACCTCCCTGTCACCCCAGAATCACCCATGAGGACACCCCAATGCTCAGCATTCACATCTGGTGAAGAAACTGTGCTCCAGGGAAGCCCCCAAGGCAGGAGTGACCTGACAGCAGGCAGCAAAGCTTCTCCCTCTGAGACAAATTCTCCTCCTTCAGCAGGATGGATGGGAGATCTGATTTCCTGGGCATGAGCAATTAATTGTGCTGAGGTCCTTTAACTCAGCAGACAAATGCATTGGGAGGTACAAGCTGTCTGGGCAGACACACAGCCAGGCAGCTGGACAAGAAAAAGAGGTTTTAGAGCTTGGTCATGATGGATTTCAAACATACTCAGAACTGAAATGAGGCTCTACTGTGTTCATTCTCCAGAGAAGGGCAGCAAGGGGTGAATAACTGAGGAGAGCATCAGGAACACTGTGGCTTTTCAAGCTAAATAAGGAGACAAGACAAATTCAAGGAAGTGAAAATCCTGTGCTTCTTGGGGTCATTGATTGGGGCAAGAAGTCGACTGTGCCCACTGCAATTTCCTCCTGAAGGATGTTTTCCTGGAAGTCACCCCAGCATTGCCAGGGATGCTGCTGTGCTGGTGTGTGTCCTTTTGCCAGGAAAGTTCTCAAAGCTCCTCCTGAAAATCAGAGCTGCTCTGATCCCCCAGGCACTGGCACTTTCCTGCAGACCCTCACTGGTTCAGGTACAAACTGCAGAAAAAGCCAGACAATTCCTGCTGCAAAAGTCTCTAAATCCAAATATAAGGCAGAAAAACTGAGAGGAACATGTTCTTTTATAGTGGAAAGTGAGGCACAGATGGAGTGTAAGATTCCCCAGGGTCACTCAGGGAGGCAGAGGCAGGACATGGGAGTAAATCAAGATCTCCTGAAATGTGCTGAACTCCTGAAACCTGGAATAAATCCCTCTGCAGTGACAGCACAGACAGGAAAGAGGAACATCCCTGCTTTGAAAATGCAGCTGCACATCAGCTGAGCCTCCCTAACATGGTGGGACTTCCCTGGGAGAGCAGGATGGAGAAACTTGTGTGGGATCCTGCAGTCCAGATGTGGCTCAGAGGCCACATTTTACATGCTGGGTAAGAGGCTGCAGACAATGAGCTCTCAACCCCAGAAACAACTTCACAGAGGCCAAAATTAAACCCATACTAGAGAGCTGGGGATATTGCAAGGCCAGGATTTGGCTGTGACACATGAACATGAAATGGATGCTAAAGACCACAAATGCTGTCACTTCGTGGGTGCAGAGAAAGAATTCAAGTGCCATTATTTCTGCTTGGCTTGTGCTTGACAACACAATTTTCTCTCAACTCTTGTTAATGCCAGCATAAAGAGAGGCCAACCACTGACACACGCCATCAGTGCTAATAAAAATCACGGTTGCTTGGCTCACAGAAACCCTTCTGAGAGCTCCTAATAAGTGGGAAGCTGCTGCTATTGCCACTACAGCTCCTGTGAATGTCAGCCTTTAAAAGAGGGAGAAAACTGCAAGGGAGATGTATCAGCTTTATGGCAGCAATAACATTTTGATTTCTAATCCTCCATTATTTTAAATGAGAAACTCTCATTGCTGCAGCTCAGCCTCTCATTCCTTTGCCCTTTATGGCAATTTGCAGAGGAATTGATCCCTAAAATTATCCAGAGAGGTAAATCCCCATTTCCCACACCATAAAATCCCAGAATGGTTTGGGTTGGAAGAGACCTTAAAGAGAATCCAGTTCCACCCCTGCCATGGCAGTGACACCTTCCACTGTCCCAGGGTGATCCAAGCCCATCCAGCCTGGCCTTGGGCACTTCCAGGGATCCAGGAGCAGCCCCAGCTTCCCTGGGCAGCCTGTTCCTGATTTCTGGGTTTGGGGCCGATAAATTTACACCTATAAATAGAAGAAGTTAATAATCCCTCTGCCTGTCCCTCACAAAATCACCCTCAGGAACCTCCATCCACAATCTCCACACTCTCAGCCCCCTTTTTCTCATTTCCTTTCTAGTCCCTTCTGCTTCCACCAACTCTGAGAGGCACAATTTAACCCCAAGGGTTGATTGAGGCATTTCTTTCTCACTGCAACTTCTTTCCTCAATCCTTCAGTTCAACTCAGTCTTTTTCCTCTGTCTCCTCACTCCTCTGAGTGACCTTTTCTAGTGGAAGGTGTCCCTGCCCATGGAAAGGGCTTGGGAGTGAGTTTTAGGGTCTCTTCCAACCCAAACCATGCTGTGAGTGACCCAGGCAGAGATCCACCTTTGCTGAAGGCAGCCTTGTAAGCACTTGGTTGCAGGCTGAAGGTGAGAGAAAAGCCAAAGAGATTTTGATGAGAAATCAAATTACAGAGCCTGGGGCTGCATCCTTGGCAGAGCTGAGACCTCGTTAACACAGCTTTGCATTTATTTATGGAATTTGGGATACATGTCAGCAAAAAAGGTGCTCTATAAATCAAATATTACCAGGAATTGTTAAAGACTCGGGTGATGCAAAGATCAGGACTTTCAGTGGCTTCCTGACTTCATTTTTTGTCCCTTTTCCTGAATCACTGTAACAAATCAGAGGTGAGAAAAGTAAGGAAAGGAGCTCAAAAAAAAAAGAAAAAAAAAAAAAAGCAAAGATGGTGGAAGATTCTTCTCTTTCGAATGGGACTAAGGACATTTTTTAAAATGCTCAAATGAAGGTTGAGTATGGGAGCAGAAGGAGCAAGCAGCTCCACTGGGGATGGGGCTGTGCAAGGATTGGAGCTGAGCTCAATGGTTCTTGTGGGTCCCTTCCAATTTGGGATATTCTGTGATTCTTGTCAGAGCTCCTTACCCAGCATGGGTATAAATAAACTTCCCAAAAACATGGGGCAGAGGTAGATCAGATCCCTGAGAACACATCAAATGTCACTCCTGGCACTGTCCCTGCACCCCTGCAAACCTTTGTGCTGCTCCTCCTGTGCTGTGGGGCACAGGGCTTTTCAGAAAGCCAAGAAATGAAGATTTCCCTTTTGGCCACAGCCATTTCATGCCATTAATGATCTGTCATTAATGATCTGTCCCTCAGCCATTTGCTGCTCTCTGCATTCCCAACCAGACAAGCTGAAATCCAGGCTTCTCTCCAGGGCTCCAAAGCTAAGAAAATCCTCCTCCTCTTCAGTGTAGAGCAAAGTCTGACAGATTAACTCATTTCCAGAGCCACAGGTGCTGGGGACAAGTGCTTTGAATGAATGCAATGAATGCCCCAAGCCATGACACCCTGGACACAATCTGTGGTCAATCACACGAGTTTTTAGTCAGCTCAACCTCCCCTTTCCCCTCTCAAGCTGTGCAGAAGTGACAATTTTGGCTGTGCTGGGGGCAGGCAGGGAGAGAGCCCACACTCAATAACCAGCAAGGCACACACAGCCCTGCTCAGGCTGGAATTTGATTCACAGTCACTGTTTATAAACTGCTTGGCTTTTGCAGAGCATGGTAACAGCACAAGGAAAATCGACATTGTTCATTTAGAGTACAAAAACTGGACATTTTCTGAGTACTTCAAGCCTGTGGAATCACCAGTTCCTAATTTTGGGCTGGTTTTGCCAAGGGCAGATTCTGAATTTCCTCCCAATGAGGTGAAAATGCTGCCCATTCATTATCACAGTGATGGAATTCAGCTCAGCTCCCAGAAAAACCAAGACCAGCCCTCCCAAGTAACCAGGGGGAGGCACATCCTGGAAATCTGGGCTGGTTTTTTGGTTGGTTTTTTTTTTGTTTGTTTGAAAGAGGAAAAAAACACAACAAACCTGCAAAGGGAACACAAATCTCTCTATGAAGTCATTTACATAGCCTGAACAACACAATTTGCAGGCAGAGGTCAGTGATGCAGGTGTTTTAAAAATACTTTTAGAGAAAAATGAAAGAAAACAGGAGAAGATTCAGAAGAAAACCACAAGGATGATTCACAGCTGTGAGAAAATCCTTTACAAGACTGGGACAACCTGATCTTGGTGGGAACATCCCTGCCCATGGTCACCCTAAGAATGAGGTGATCTTAAAGTCCCAAACCATTCTACAAAGAACATTTCATTGTCTTTAAACAGCCCACACTTGGGTGCAGCAGGATGTACAATGGGCCAGAGCAGTGTCACTTGTGCTGTAAGAGCACAAAATTGGGGGTTTAATGGCTTTGGGCAGCCTGAGCTCCTATTTTATACTTTTCATAAGAAACCAGGTCAATTGTGTTTCATGCTGAAGAGATTCCCTACAAAACAGGGAAGTAAAAAGTAAAAGGAATGAGGTGGTGAATTTACTCAGTGCAGAGTTGCCACACCTGACTGAGTTATTTCCCCTCTGGGGAAAAGCACCACAAACTGGTCCCAGCTCTCCAGATGTGAGGAAATCTGGTTAACCCAGTGGCAGCTGGTGAAACATGTGGCTCCTGGGCTTTCCCTGGCCACCAGAGCAGCACAGGGACAGAATTTATCCCTGACTTGTGCTGGTGGCACCATTTCCTCTTGCTGTGCCATGCAAACTTCTAGGAGCAATCAGGGAAATGGGTGATGGTCACAGCTTGGTCTCAGCCTCAAGATCAGCAAATTCAGGCCCTGCTAGACCTCTCCTCAAGCAGATATTAAATCCAAACTCTCAAATACAAAACACACAAATACACACACTCACACACACAGCAGTGCTCAGACTGCTGGTCTTTCAAATCCATCTGTCCTTTCTTGGGAGAAACTCAGGAAAACTGTGTCAGAAATGAAATGAGGATGGATTTGAGGCCTCCTGAGAGCCTGGTGTGAGCAAATGTCTCTTCAAATAAGTTTTATAATGCTAAGGAAGAAAAAACCCAGGCTGGCCCAAGAAGAGACATCCATGTCTCTGAAAAGCAGGAGCCAGACACAAGAGTCTGCAATTACACAGTTCTCAGAGAGAGCAGTTTAAATGAAATATGGGCATTTCTGGGCTCTCACTGGCCACAATCAGCAGCTTGTCCAGGCTGAGTGCCCAGTGCTGCTGCTTCCAGCACCTCAGGCAGCAGGGAAAGTGTCCAGGGCCAGGCTGGATGGGTCCTGGTCGGGTGGAACTGTCCCTTGGAACTGGGTGATCTTGAAGATCCTTTCCAGGAATCTGCTGTATTTTATTCCTTTCAGTTCTCTGGTTCCTCATTCTCAGCATTCAAGGGCCATCATCCAGCTCTGAGGGCTCTTCACTGAGACAGAGCAGCTTCCAACACCACGGGGCAGGCTGCAAACCAGCTGTGTCCTTCACAGGAGAAGGGCTCTTATTGCCTCAGCAGGACTGAAAAAACCAAAAAGCCTCTCAGAAAGGATAAGGAGTGGAAAACACAGCAAGCTGCACCCAGGATATGAGAGATATTCCACTGGATATTCCCTGCTGGGAGCTGGAAAGAAGCATCCAAAATGAAATATCTGATAGAAAAATCTCCTCAGAAGGACTAGAAGCTCTTTGTATTAAAGCATTTGAAGTTTCCAGGCTTGAATTCAGTTTCTCACTGCTGAAGGGACATCCTGGTTGCAGTGGTTCCCTTCTCTCCAGCCCTGGTCCTGCCTTTCCTTGGAGCTTTGTGCTCACAGAGCTCCTGCCTCCATCCCTCCCATCACCAGTTTAGCTCAGAATGCAGTTTCAGGTGGGGTTTTGCAGGAGCAGATGCCAAATGCTGTGGATTTAGAGCTCCTAATCCCTGCCAGTGTGTGCAGCCCCTGCCTGGGGAATTTCCTTGCAGGGAAATCCAGCCCTGCTGGGTCACAGGATGTGAAACCAGATAAAGGAGAAAAGCAGCACAAATCCTGGCTGCTGCTTTAGGCTGAGTCTAGGGGCAAAAAGAGGAGTGTCCAGGTTCTGGTCCCTCATTCCTGGCACCCAGGAGGGCACAAATGTTTTACACAGAAAGACAAATTCCCTGTGGGGTGTTCCTGGTCCCCACCAGAGCTCCTCTGCTGAGGTGACAGCACAGGGACATTGAAGACAAGACATCATTTCAAGTGTGGACTCCAAGGCCTTAGAGGACTTTCCCAGCCAGAAGGATTTTATGATTTTTCTAAGCCAGCCCCTTGCAGTCAATCAAAGCCATGGAGAGCAAAGCAGAGATTTCTGTGTGTGTGGTCGGTTGCTTATTCTGAGTTTTCTTGTTTTTTTCCCCCTCCTGTTCCTCTCCAAGTCTGAGTTTTCACACCTCAACCCATAAGAGGAAGGGTTTGTTCCCTAGATCAATCTGCCAGGACCCTGCCTGGCTCTCACACCTCCTTCCTCTCCCTCCAGTGCTCCTCCCAGCCCTTCCCACCGTCCTTCCCAGATTTTCACCAGGGAGAAAATCTGCAGAGCTTCACCCCCTGCTCTCCTCCCTGAGGTTCCTGTGCCCAAATCCTGATGTTTCTGTGCTCCCTGTCCTCTCCTAGAGCAGGGACTGGCTTTGCTTCCCCAGCAATCCCTCACATGTGGCATCACCCTCCCCATTTTTCATTTCCTTGGGCAGACAGCAAAGAAATATTTCCCTTGTGAGAAGCTGAAGGAATTTTCTGATTTTCCTGGTTTGAAGCTCTGGGGATCTTTGTCTGTCCTGCTTCCTCCACCACCACCTAATGGCATGAGGGAAAACAGCAGCTGGATCCAGGGAATTCTGTGGAGCTGTTCTGGGAGCACACACAGGACTTCATGGGCAGCTCTGTCACTTGGGATTTACTGCCAAAATAACCCAAACCAATCCTCCCCAAAATAACCCAAACCTCTCCACTGCCTTCCCAGGGATACAACTCAGCCACTAAAAAATCATTATGTCTATTTTAATAGGAAACAGAGGCCCAAAAGGACAAAATGATCAAAGAGAGGAGGAATTAACTCAGTTTTTTGTCATCACAGGAGCAAACAGAGCTCATCCCTGCTCCCTGTGTGCTTGTACCTGGTGTTCTGGGCCAGTCCAGGGCTGCCCAGCACAGCCAGGCCATTCAAAAATAGATTTGCACAGTTATGAAATGGCACAGGACAATTTAAATTCTGCCTCCCCCTCGCCCCAAAGCAAAGCCACCCATTTTTCTGAATTTTTCCTGCAGACCAATGTGATGCTTCACAGTTTATGTGGCCTCCAATTTGCAATGTATCATTAAATCCTGCTCTTGGGTTCAGGATTTTTGGTGCCAGGAGGTATTTAGGGCTTTAATTCTTTAATGAGAGACTTCAGTGGAAGTTTAAAACCACACAGCCTGCCTGGGTTAGCAATGAAACCCTAATCCAAAAGAGACACTGAGATTTATCTCCATCCTTTAGAGAATCTCCCCTCCAAAGATCACCCAGGCTTACACATTTCCCTGGATTTAAAACAAAAAAAAAAGTCTGTTTGAACTATCAGGTACAACAGAAAGATGCAGCCAGGTTTGCCAGAGATGAAAATCTCTGGCAGGGCAAGGAAAAAATCAGGATATGTGTTATGCCAGGAATGTCTTGTCCCTTGAAAGGTGAACCACAGGGAGGGAGTTTGCTTTGCTAGAGCTGAACCTTATCCCAGGTGTCCAGGAGGGAAATCATCCTTCATGGAGGATCAGGACCCTCCCATCACAGTTCTGCTCCACTCAGGATCTCCAGCTGCTGCTGGAGGAAGAAACCAGCAGTGCTGTGGCTTCACTCAGTATAACTTCATTTAACATTACTGGGAGTGTTTAGTGGGAGAAAAGGAGCCTCAGGGGGGACCTTGTCACTGTAAAACTCCCTGACAGGAGCGGGCAGCTCCAGGGAACAGGGACAGAGCCAGAGGAAACAGCCTCAAGCTGTGCCAGGGGAGGTTTAAATTGCATTTTGGGGGAAGATTCACACTGAGAGGCTGTTCAGGCATTGGGAGGAGCTGCCCAGGGAGGTTTGGGGTGCCCGTCCCTGGAGGTGTCCAAGGGAGGCACTCAGTGCTCAGAGCTGGGGGATAGTGGGGATCAATCACAGCTTGGACTCCATGCTCTTGTAGCTCTTAATAATTCTGTGATCCTTCAGGGAAAGGCACCTGCTTTTATTCCAACCTCTCCACATCTCCAGCAAGAGGAATCTTACCCTGTTTATTCACTCAAATTATTTATGGCACTTGGTATCCAGCTTGCTGGAGAAGAGGGCTCTGCTCCACCACCCACAGGCAGGGTTAAATTTGCTTTCTCCTGACAGTTTCACAGCTCTGGCTGCCTTTTCAGCAGGAGCTGGGATGACAAGTGCCTGTCAGGAGGGGAAGGAGCAGGTTTTCCTGCTGGCTCCTGGTGGATGTGAGCATTTGCTTCTCTGCTGGCAGGAACACAGCAGGAAAGCAAGCACCACGCTCACCTTGGTCACTTAATATTAGCATTTATCTTCTTTTTTCCTCTGTCTTCACTCAGAGTCAGGATTGAAGCTTGAGAGATGGATTTTTGTGTTTGGGCTCAGTTGTTTATTAATTTTTATCAATAGTACAGTGAGTTTTACAGCACCTCTAGCTAACAAGCTAAAAGCAAGAAAATGGAGGTGAATCTTGCTTATTAAAAGGTCTTTTAAAGTCTAACTATCCAATTAAAAACTAACATCTATATTATTTATACTTTTGACACAATGACCAAACACCTGTGACCCACACTGAGGGATTTTCCATCCAACCAAAAACTGCCTGAAATCATGAGGAAGGAACAAGAAGGAAGAAGAGACAACACCAAGAACATTCATCTTGTCCCATACCTATTACTGTATTCTAAACCCCAAATTCCCAACCCTTCACCATGTGAAATCACACACTTCTATTCTAACTACACACCAGTGATTTTAACTCCATCACTCAAATTTGGCAGCCTTTTCCAAGGTTTCATGTCAAAAGCAGTGTTTTTTGGGGGTCAGTGTCAGAAAGCACAGAAAGCTCAGAACTCCCAGGCTTCAGGGTTCCAACAACATAAAACCTGTGCCAGTCCTGCCCTGCTGCTGCAGAGCAGGAGAGGGGAAGGCACAGCACCCTGAGAGGTTTTACCTCCCCTTTGTATCCCCCATTGCATTTTATCTTCTTTTTTCTCTTTGGCCAGAGTCAGGCTTAAAAGCTCAAGACAGAATTTCATGTTCAGACTCAGATGTTTATTAATTCTTATCTATATTACAGTGAGTTTTACAGCACTTCTAGTTAACAAGCTAAAAATGGCAATGTATTTCTCTCTCTATGAGGTTTTTAAAGTCCAAACTGTCCAATTAAGAATGGACACCTAAATTATTTTTACTCTTAACCCAATAACCACACATCCATGACTTGCAACGCAGAATTTTCTATCCAATTACAAAGGTACCACTCAAACCTATAAAAAAGAAGGTGAAGAAGAAAGAAACCTCTGCTCTAAAAGCTCCATCTTGCTTTTTATATATTGCTGTATTCTAAAACTTTAAATACTAAATTTTCCACCATGTGATATTACACACTTCTTTTCAAACTTCACACCAGTGGTTCTAGTTCTGTCATTCAATTTTGGAAGTTTTCCCCAAGGCTTCAGGTCAAAATCTGTGTTTTCTTGAGGGTCAGCTCAGAAAACTCCCATCCTAGGCAGGCTCTGCCCTCCCAAATCCATTCTGGACCCCCCAGATATCCCTCCTGGCCTCCAGCTAGCTTTTCAGGAGGATGCTGATCCCCATAAATCCTCTGTGACACCTGCCAGTCCCATCAATATGTCTCAGATGCCATCCCCAGTGGTATTTGGCAGCTGTGTGTAGGAATTGAATCACTCCTGAGACCTGTAGGACCAGGGAGATGAATTCTGGACCACTGGTGTCTTTTTTTTCTCCTATAAAAGGAGTCCTGGGTGACAGGTTTAGATTTGAAATTTAATTTTTACATGTTAAGTAAAAATTAAATTTTTAAAATTTTATTCATTGATTTTATTAATCTTTTATTCATTTATTTATTTTTTAAATTTTTCTCTGTTGAAAATGCTGGGGTTGTTCAGACAGAGATATTTAATGGTTGTGATAATGTTTTTCTATGTTTTCGTCCTCCAGGGACAGTGACACTTCTCCCAAATCCTTTCAGATTTTGAACCAGCCTCACCACGAGGAACCTTTTCCTAAAACTGAACTAAAAATCCCCTGCTGAAACACAAATCTACAATTTCTGTACTTTTCTCTTTGGAGATGGGAAGGAGTGTATTCCCTTCACTTTCTCAAAGACCACAGAATCCCCTCAGCTCTCTCTCCCAGCCCTGAACAGCTGAACTCATGCAGCTCCCCCAGCCTGGCTCCAGCCCTTGGAGCATCTCCCTGGCCTTTTCTGGATCTCTGCAGCAGCTCCATTTCCTGCTGTTGGGACCCCAGATGTTGATCCTGATGTTGGGACCTGCAGCTGGGGGCTCATGAGAGTGGAGTAGAAGGGCAGAATCAGTCCCTCAAATTTGGCCACCATTCCACATTTTTGGGCAGGTGCAGCTGAAGGTAAAAAAAGCAATTTAGAAGTGAGGACAATCCAGCCTTTGGCACCTGAGCTCAACCTCTGGCTCTTTTAAACTGAAATCTGAAGAGTTTTCTGGTTTATCATGATGGAAATATTTTCCAGACCATCTCATGTCACTGCTAATAAAGCACAAGTCCCCACACCCAGGGGACACACACAACAAGAAAACACATCCAAAAATACCTGCCCAAACCCCCCCATGGTCCTCCCACCTCAAAGCTGTGGAGTTCACCTCTTCTGTCACCTGATCCTGTCACTGTTCCTCAGCTCCCTCCCCCAGACCCTGCTCCATCAGCTCATTTCATTCAGCATTGCACCTGGTGACTCCAGAGGTTCTTCCCAACCTCATTCCATGACTCCAGAACAGCTCCCAGCACAAACACAAAGATTTTCATCATCACAAAAAAATTATCCAGTTCACCTTGTCCTTTCCAACCTCAATCCATGACTCCAGAACAGCTCCCAGCACAAACACAAAGATTTTCATCATCACAAAAAAATTATCCAGTTCACCTTGTCCTTTCCAAGCTCATTCCATGACTCCAGCACAGCTCCCAGTGCAAACACAAAGATTTTCATCATCACAAAAGATTTACCTCGTTCACCTTGTCCTTTCCAACCTCATGCCATGACTCCAGGACAGCTCCCAACAGAAACACAAAGATTTTTGTCATCACAAAAGATTAACCTCATTCACCCTGCTGCCAGCTCAGGAGTGTGTGTCAGTCTTGTGGTTTTCCTAAAGCTTCAGAACCTTGAAATTGTGTAAGAGTATAAGGAGAATTAGCAAGCCAAGGTTGCATTCCTTGGAATGAGGAATGACTCCAGTGTCACCTGCTCCTCCCATTCAAACCAGGGTTGTATATGCCTCCAGTGACTTGACTTATAAAGAGGTAAATTTACCCCAAATAAATTCAAGATGAACACAAAATGAAGCAATGGGAAATAGAGAAGTAAAGAAATAACTTTTCTTCCAGAGGACAAGGCTGGACTGGCTTTACACCAACCACTGTGGCTGCCTACACCAAGAGATCTGGATAAAACAGGAAAGCAGTGGATGGAAGCAGAGCCATCCAGCAGGTCCAAGAGGAGCTGGGCTGGATTAACCCCATCACCACCTCCAGCAGCTCTGTGGGTGTTCACTGATGGCTGCATGCTGGCAGAAAGGGAGCTCTGTGTTCTGGGGGACACTCTGCTTTACTGCCTGTGGTGATCCAAGAAATAAATCACATTTGCAGGTGAACATAGAAGATGAGGCCAATACAAGGCCTGAGACTTCACAGAGAAGTTTTGGCTGCCTCATCCCTGGGAGTGTCCAAGGCCAGGCTGGAGCTCCTGGGGCAGGGGGAGGTGTCCCTGCCATGGCTGGGGTGGCACTGGGTGATGTTTGAGGTCCTTTCAACCCCAGGCTATTCTGGGATGCTGTGATTCCATGATCCAGGACACCTGAGATGTTGTCCTGATTTGAAGGACAGGTGTCTGCCAATAAAGGCAGCAGCTTCTCTTTGAAATAGAGAATGTAAACCCCCTTCCTCCAAATTATTATGATAATTTTGAAATTAAGGGGCTCTCAGACAAAGATATGGGAATTAGGAATAACAGTTCTTTGCTAGGAAAATTAAAATAGAAATGCAGTATTACACAGAACAATCCCAAACCCTGCCAGAGTCAGAATCCAAGCTGACACCCGTCAGTCAGTCAGGGTGTTGGCACAGTCCCATTCAATGGTGGCTGCATCCTCCTGCAGGGGCAGATGTGGTTCAGCTGCAGCAGTGCTCCTGGAGAAGGTGCAGTTTCCTCTGAAGCTCCAGGGATGATGTGGAAAGGTCTGGCTTTCCTCTGGAATCCAGTGGGAAGAAGGTTCCTTGGTGTCCAAAATGTCAGTTTTTATCTGGGTAGGAAAGGCTTGGCTCCTCCCCTGGCTGGAGCATCTCCCAGTGGGATGATGGAATTTTATCAGTCATGCCCTGGGACTCAGTGGCCATGAACAGGAGATATCTCCTGGAGGGAGGATGGGCTGTGGGAAGATAAAGATGATTGCCCAGCTGGTTTAAAGATGGCCCATGAGCAGATAATGTGTGCCAGGAGATCAGGGTCACTGCCCCAGCTGGGTTAACAGATGGGACAGAATTCACATTTCTGGTCACATCCTGTATTGTAACCCAAGACATTTGTCCACACACAACCTACAGCAGACCCAAACCTCCTGGGGCCACACAGGAGACCTCAAACAGCCCCAGCCAGACTCAGACACCTGAAAGTGCCTGTGCACAACCTTAGGACCATAAACATTCAGAGACACATTTCCAGACCCACATTAATATTCAGATGTTTATCACACCACTTGTGCCACAAATCATTCCTCTTTGAACTCTGCTTCTGTGTGCTTTGCAGAAAGCTCTCTGCAGAAGAAAACCAGCAATTATGCTCAGCTCTCTTCAAGTAATTCGAGCCTTTTCCATGCCAGTCCCAGTGTCTGCTTCTCTGGGATGTGTTCTACACACTCTGCTTGAATTTTATGGGTTTTATAACCTGTCCTCAGACTGACAAGTTTTGTCCAAATTTCTGGATGAAAACCACAAAGCATCCACACTGTCAAAGAGCACCTGTGTTGCAAAATGATGCAAAGACCATCAAGTAACTTTTAAATTTAAAATGAGAGAAGTGTCCTGTGTTCTTTAGAGATATCATGGAATTATGGGATGGTTTGGGGTGGAAGGGACCTTAAAGTTCATCCAATCCTAATCCCATGGCAGGGACACTTTCCACTAGACCAGGTTTTTAACCAGCTCCTTCCCTTCATGAGTTAAATAAGGCCAAAGAGGGTGAGCTCAAACCTTCAGACTGAAATAAAACCACAAATACTGAAGGCAAATATAAAATGAGAGGGGAATACCCCAAATCTAATGATACCAGACATTTAGGCAACTTGCAAGTAGCAATAAATTCAAGAATTCAAGGCTAAAAGCTTATCAGACATCCTGAGACACAAAGCAATGGGAAAACAGTAGGAATCAAATTAATAAATCATTTATTGCCTGCCACTGCCTGGGGGGAATGAGCACAGCATGGGGAGGGGGCAATGCAATATACCATAAAATCAATGCCCATCGATTTTCCACATGCAGTAGGTTGATCTATTTGACTCAAAAGGTTCATGCTCCAGCTGATTTTATTGCTCTTTCCTGGTGGTGAATATGACTGAGCAGACACAAAAGGGTGAAAATAGCCTGTGAAAATATTCCCAGCTGGGCACTGGAGGGTTTCTGACTGTGTTATTTTGACTGTTTTGCTCATTGTGGCTGGTTTTTCACTGTCCTGGGCTCTCTGGCTGTACTTGGAAGGAAATCTCTCTCTTTCTGCAGGACTTGGTGGATTGGGGCAATCTTGTACTGATATATTTCCTATGGACACCTACAGGTAAGCTTGGAATTTGGTTCAGAAGCTTTGGCTGTCCCTGTCAGGGAGTTGGAACTAAATTATCTTTAAGTTCCCTTCCAACCCAAACCATTCCATGGGGTTGGAGGTGTCAGAGGTGTCTCTGTGACCTTTTGGGACTGGTTGTTCTTCATGCTGATTGTGGGGTCCAGAAAACAGAAAAGAGATACTGGGATAGAAGGGGGGACAAGAAGGACTGAAAGGATGAAAATGGGTCAGTGACAGCACCAGTGAGAGCGACTGAGAGCCACCAAGAAATAAGAATATAGTGGTTCTGGTTTTATTTATTGCATCATATTTGAGATGTAAAGTTAGAATATTTTTAGTGCCCTTTAGAGTGCAGCCAAAGGTAAATCTGGCAACCCCAAAGCTGAGCTCGTGCTGGAAAGTATCACATGCTGCCATCCTGACTGCCTTTTAACTTCCTAAATCAGCTGAACAGGAGGATAATGAATTGCTGGAGAGGGAGAGCAAATGCACACTGAGCAGTTCTTTCATTTGCTTTCCCCAGCTTGTGAATCCAAGTCTCCAGTGGCACTTTGCCCAGCTCATTTTCCTTTAGCAGCTGGTAAATGAATATGTGATCAGGAAGCATTTCCAATAAATGTAATTACTCCTCTGCTGGGGGGGTGCTGAGGGAAATGCAGCCCAGCAACATTTTATATGAAACAATAAAGAGGGAGAGGAGAAATTGTGAGAAATTCCAGCTGGACTTGATTCTCATGGGTTAAAGGAGATCACCTAAGTCCTAACCTGGTGAAAATCAGGATTAGCTGTGGAAAGAATTCCCTCCAGTGGATCTACCCAATTTGACACTGCTAGAATGGCAAATTCAGGGAATCATGGAATCTCAGAATGGTTTGGGATGGAAGGGACCTTAAACCTCAGTGCCACCCCTGCCATGGGCAGGGACATTTTCCACTGTCCCAGATGCTCCAAGCCCTGTCCAACCTTGGACATTCCAGGATCCAGGGGCTGCCACAGCTTCTCTGGGCAATTCCAATGCCTCACTACTCTCCAAGTAAAGAATTTCAGCCAAAAATCTCATCCAAACCCATTTTCTTTTAGTTTAAAACCCTCTGTCCTTGTCCTATCACTCCCTGCTCGTGTAAAGTTGATTTTATGGCAGGAACAGCTGGATGCTCCCCTGGGAAGAGGCTGAACAACCACATCTGTCTGGATTTTGGGCACAGAAACCTCCTCTGAAGCCACCAAGGCTGGCCACTCTGGGCAAATGTAAAAAAAAAAAACTTACCTGGCCTAAAGTCACACAGCTCAAAGGCACTCCTGAGAATCTGCTTTAAATACAGAACAAAGGAACATCTGCTTGGAGATCAGATTATTCCTTTCTATTCATGTGTGCCTGCAAAAATATTTCTGTGGCACAACAGAAAAAAAAAAAAAAAAAAAAAAAGAAGATGGAAAAAAAAAGCTGAGGTGGTTTGTTTATTTTTTTTTTTTTTTTAAATAAATTCTACTGAGGGCTGTTTAATTGTTCCCACAGGAATGAAGGGGAATGTTATAGGAAAACTTTCAGTTTTCTTTCACTGGTCATTTTGAGTGAAATTTCATCAAAACAGGCATTTTCCCACTGAATTTTCCTTTGGAAGAGAGCAGTTCAGCACAAAGGTTGTTTGATGCAGGAGGGAGTGAGGCACAGATAAAAAGTGAGAAATCCCCATATCCTGAGTGTGGATGACAAGAGTCTCACCCTGGTGTGGGATCTGTGGATCCCAAGGGAATTTGATCCTGGGCAGCAGATCCAATTCTCTGCCCTGAGCTCAGAAACACTGGCTGGCCATAAAATCTGATTTCTGCATGACCAGGGGGTTTTTGACCATCCTGAGTATAGTGGTTTTGGTTTACCAATTTGAATTTTTTTTTGTCCTAAAATAGGATTAGGAGGAAGGTAAAATAGGCTTGATTTTAAATGGTATAAAGAGAAACTTTATTATTACAAACCATTATAAAAATTACAACCATTATAAATATATATATTATATATTAGTATTAATTTATATTATAAATAATAAATATTTTCTATTCTGTTCATTATTAATATTAAAAATTAATCTTAAGTATAATTTCTAAATAAAGTATATAATATAATTAATAGATAGATATAGATATAGATATAGATATAGATATAGATATAGATATAGATATAGATATAGATATAAATATAAATATAAATATAAATATAAATATAAATATAAATATAAATATAAATATAAATATAAATTTATTATAACTTATTAAAATATTAAACATTTTATATTTTTATAAATGTACTTAAAATTATAAAAATATTATAAAAAATTAAAATAAAATTTTAGACTATTTTTTTCCATTTTTTATATCTCTTTTTCACACTGAAAACGTATAGGAAGTAATTCAGTCAATTTACTATTTTTAAAATAGGGGGTTTTTATTAATTTATTTGAGAGAGGAGATTCCTGCCCAGGTTTCTGCAGGTAAAAAATTTCAGGAAACCTTTAGAAACCACCACATTGAGGGATGGGGGTTTTTTTGACCATGCAGTGGGACTGTGCAGGTTTGAAAAGGCAAAGCCCATCACTCACTGGAGACACCTCCACACCATGTTTAATGCTGTGGCCTTTTGCATTATTGAATATGCTCATGGCTATAAAAGGGATTGATTTTCCTCCCAGGCAGTGATGGATGGAGAGATCCAATCCAAGGGGAAGAGCTGCATAATAACCTCCAAATCAAAAATATTCTCCAAGCCCTTTTCCTTTCTCTCCCACATCCCCAAGTGTGCCTAAAGCAGCAGGAGGGGCCATAATTAAAAACTGGAGCCCATAATTCCTCAGTACATCAATGGATTTGGGGACTACACAGCTGACCAGGCACCAAAGGATGACTTAATTTGCAATCATTAATTTATTAAGTGCTTAAATTTTTAAAGTCGGTCTTAAAAGGCAATGGGGTCTCCACAAAAGTGAGCAGTGAATTTTAATAACTCAGGACTGCCAGAGCAAGGGCTGAGAGCAGTTACACCCTGCCTTTAAAATCTTTATGTCATCAAAGCCTTTGATCAGAGCCCACTGTTGCTGTTTCCAGGATTTTCTGCACAAAAATTGTCTTGAGTTGAATAAAATATTTCATTTTCAGGATATTCACTTTTTGACTTTTATCGAGATTGAGGCTGACAGTGAAGTATCAGTTTGAATGAGAATTGCAGCATTTTGGGTTTGTTTTTCTTAAAGACAAGTTTGGATTTTTTCTGTTGGTGGCTGAAACACCAGAAATCCCAGAAGGGTTTGGGTTGGGTGGGACCTTAATGATAATTTGATTCCAATCCCCTGCCATGGGCAGGGACACCTTCCACTAACCAGGGTTAGTCCAATCCCTGTCTAAGCTGGCCTTGGACATTTCCAGGAATGGGGACACACAATCATGCAAATCTGCAGTAAAAAGTATTTTTAGGTTTTTTTTAGAGGCTGATGTGTCTCAATCATCAGAGTTAATCACCTTAAAATACGGGAACAATGCCACATTTCTATCCAAACACTTTCTTCCTCCTTTGGAAGGCACTGGTGACACCAGCTTTTGCAAATCTCCCATAAACCTATTAAAATCTTGTAAATTGAAAATTTTTTGAGTCAGATTCCTGATAATGGGGGGGGGGGGGGGAAATAAAGGTTTTTCTAAATTCTATTGATGCTTCATTTCTATCAAGAGAGCCTTCAGGGAGAAAAATTTGATTGAGGGTTGTTGGTGGGGATTTTTTCAATGCTGAGCAGCACCCAGAACCCTCAATCACAGGGAGGTGAAGTCCCAGAGATGCTGGTGGGAAGGGACATTAAATCAGAGTGCCACAGGTTTGTAAAACCACAGGGATATTGTTGGAAGGAATTAAATCAGAGTGCCACAGGTTTGTAAAACCACAGGGATGTGATTGGAAGGAATTAAATCAGAGTGCCACAGGTTTGTGAAACCACAGGGATATGGTTGGGATGGGACATTAAATCACAAAGTGCCACAGGTTTGTAAAACCACAGGGATATTGTTGGAAGGAATTAAATCAGAGTGCCACAGGTTTGTGAAACCACAGGGATGTGGTTGGAAGGAATTAAATCAGAGTGCCACAGGTTTGTAAAACCACAGGGATGTGATTGGGAAGGGAAATTAAATCAGGGTGCCACAGGTTTGTAAAACCAAGGATGTGGTTGGGAAGGGACATTAAACCAGAGTGCCACAGGTTTGTAAAATCACAGGATGTGGTTGGAAGGAATTAAATCAGAGTGCCACAGGTTTGTAAAATCACAGGAATGTGTTTGGAAGGAATTAAATCAGAGTGCCACAGGTTTGTAAAACCACAGGGATGTGGTTGGAAGGAATTAAATCAGGGGGATGTGGCTGGAGGGACATCAAGTGCAAGGTTTGGCTGGAGCAGGGCTGAGAGCAGCCCTGGTGCACATCAGCTGTGGCTCTGCCCAGCCAAGCTGGGTCAGCCTGGGCATGGAGAAACCCCAATCCCAGAGCTTCACTTCCCTCCTGGTGGGATCTACATCCAACATCCAGCCTGGACCAAATGCAATCACAGAACCAGAGAGGCTGGGGAAGATTTCTAAGGTCCAGCCTTAACCCAGCACTGCTGTGTTCTCCACCAAACCTGTCCCCAGGTGCCACATCCACTCAGCTTTTGAGCACCTGCAGGGATGGTGATCCCAGCTCCTCCCTGGGCAGCTCCTTCCAGTGCCTGACCAGCCTTTCAGGAAGAAATGCTCCCTGTAATGGGTTAATGCACCTCCTAATCAGTGGTTTGTCTTCATTTTCTTCTGTCTTCACTCAGAGCCAGGATTAAAAGCACAAAGGACACAAATTTCTCCTGTTTGGGCTTGGTTGTTATTAAATCTTATCTAAAGTACAGAGTTCTGCAGCACTTCTAGCTACCAGCTAAAAGTGAGCAAAATGGAGATGGATCAAACTAGTTACAAGGTCTTTTAAAGCTAAAAAGCCCAATAGAGAATTAACACCTATATTATTTATACTTTTGACCCAATAACCAAATTTCCATGACCCTCAGTGCAGCACTGACTGTTCAACCAGAAGCTACTGCCTGAAACCATGGAGAAGGAGGAAGAAGAAGATAGAGACCACCCAAAATCCTCCATCTTGTCCCATACCTATTGCTATATTCTAAAACCCTCAAATTTAAAACCCTTCACCATGTGAAATCCCACACTTCTATTCTAACTCACACTCATGACTTTATCACTCAGATTTGGAAGCTTCTCCAAGGCCTCAGGTCTAAAGCAGTGCTCTCCTGGGGGTCAGTGCCAGAAAGCACAGAAAGTTTAAAACTCCCAGGGGCTTCAGGGTTCCAACAGTTCCCTGATATCAAATCCAAACTCCCCTGGCCCAGCCTGAGGCTGTTCCCTCTCCTCCTGTCCTTGTTCCCTGTTCCCTGTTCCCAAACCCCCCAGGTGTCCCCTCCTGTCAGGGAGCTGTGCAGAGCCACAAGGTGCCTCCTAAACCTCCTTTTCTCCAGCTGAGCCCCTTTCCCAGTCCCCTCAGGAATTCTCCAGCCCCTTCCCAACCCCATTCCCTTCCCTGGACATGCCCCAGCCCCTCAAAGTCCTTTTTGTCGTGAGGAGCCCAAAACTGACCCCAGGCTTTGGAGGTGTCCCATCAATGCTTCACTCTTTGCCAGTGAAGATGTGGAACATGACAGCTCAGCACTCTCCATGCAATGGTCAGGAAGAGATTTTAAACAAACCCAAAAAATCAAAACAACAACAACAACAAAATCTCACAATAACCCACAAACAAACTAACTAACAAAAAAAAAAAAAAAGGCAACCCCCCCCCCAAAACAAACAAACAAACAAACAAACAAACAAACAAAAATCCCCAAAACACTACAGGGAAAAAAATAGCTAAAAAAAATCCCTAAAATTGTGGCTGGGAATCTTTTTCCTGACCACAGGTGATGCCAGAACCAGGCAACTTCTGGCAGGTGCAAACAGGACTCTCCTCCCCAGGCTGCTCCCCTTCACTCCTCAACAGCAGCAAATTTACTGTGGGATTAAACTGGGGAAATCCCTCCTGTTTCACTGTTCTTGGCACTCTGTGCCACCTCCTCTTGCTCAGGCACAGCCTGCAAGGGCAGCATCACCCCTTGCACATTTATCAGCAGTTTTGGAAACCAGGCTTTGCCTCAAGTCCCTTTCCAAAACTCGGCTTTGCAGGCAGTTTGTGCAGATGGGTTAAGGACCAGGAATGTGTGTCTCTATCAGAAACCCTCCAGTCCCTTCCTGAGCCCCTCAGGCTGAGAATAAAACCCCAGGGCTCAGACCAGGAGTGCACAAAGAGCAAAGATTTGTACCTCAAACACAAGCAAAACCAAAAAATAAAAGCTGCAGTGACTTCTTTCTTCTGACAAACTGGTTCCAGCCCTGCCAGGTAAGTGAGTTTGCAGCCCTGAAGTGATCCTCCTAAAATCTCCAGGGTGTTTGATTCCATTTCAGGATCCTACAGCAAAATCTGCTGGGGAAAGTGTTGCATTTGTAGGCGCAGCAGGTAGGAAATTTGGCAGGTTCCCCGACTCAGTTCCTTCCCAGCCTTGTGCACTGGTGCCTCCCAGTGCCTGCAAGAGGGAGAAGCAGAAAGCTCCAGAAGAAGATTGTTACAATATATATTTTTTTTACTATTATTTTAAATCAAAGTATTCCTTGCTATCATGGAATCACAGAATCTGAGAATGGTTTGGCTTGGGGAAAACCTTCATGGTCATCAAGCTCCAAGGCAGGGACACTTTCCAGTAGCCCAGACCCACCCAACCTGGCCTTGAGCACCTCCAGGGAAGTGTTTTGTACCTGTTCATGCTTGGGGGGGATCAGGAAATCCTGTGTGAGCCCAGGGAACAGCCAAGGAGCCCTGGGAATGGGGGGAGCCAGGCTCTCCCTGCTTGGCTCAGTGCATTAACCCCAAAGTGCTGCTGCTCCCCACCTGCCCCCTCCAGCCACAGCAGCCACAGAATCAAGCAGCAAGAAGCTTCAAAGAGGAGAAAAGGAATTTTTACTTAAATATGGGTCAGACACAAAGAAGAAGGTTCAGTGCCACCAGCACAGGACACTGTCCCTGGAAGTGCTCAAAAAAGGTGTGGGTGTGACATTTTGGGACAGGAGTTAGTGGTGGAGTTGATAATGTTGGAATCAGTCCTTGGAGGGTTTTTCAGCCTCTTGATTCTTTTCAGCCTTTTGGTTCTGTGATTGTGACTCATGAAGGAAATTTTGGTCTCTGAGTCCAAACCAAAAACCCAGCTGCCAGCTCTGAGATGCCTCAAGCAGCAGAGTGCTTCACCTGAGTGTTTCTCAGCCACCACTCCCCTGGGCAATTCCAACCCCCCAATTCCAGTGCCTGACCATCCTTTCAGCAAAAAACCTCCCCTAAAACCTAATCTAACCTTCCCCTGGCTGAGAGAGAGCCTGGCACAGCTCCTCAGGTCCTGTCCCTCACCTGGCAGAGGTAAGCACTTGTCCATAAACCTGGGTCCCACCGAATGCAGAGACAGCAAACCCCAGGAGGGGACATTTCCAGATTGCCACTGGCCTGTCCCTGTCACCCCAGGGGCTGTGGCAGTTCTGTCCCATCCTCTGAGAGCACTCAGGGCACCCTGAACCCCACCAAACCCAGGGGCTCTGCTGCTGCAAGCCTGATGGAACCTGCACAGGTCTGCTCAGCACCTCCACTGCACCTTGCTTGGGTTTTTGAGCTCATCCAGCAGGTAAACAGGAAAGTTTTGGGGCCAGCCAGGCCAGGTCTGTGTCCTTTGCTCCCACCCAAGGCAACCAGAGCTGGAGGAGAAATCTTCCTGTTTGCTTTGCCCTCTGGTGGGCACTGAAGCATTTCAGGGCTGAACTTTCTGCCTAATTTGTCTGGAATTTCCCTACAAGAATCCATGAAATAAATTATTTGGGATGTTAATGTCTTCCCCTGCATAATGAAAGGATTGATCTCAGCCTTCCATGTTATACTGATGGTGCTTTACCTTTTAATGGTCATTATTTCAAGCCATCCTCACCATTCTTACATCAAAAGGCATTTATTCCACCAGAGAATTTTAAAGGCATCTGTGTTTGCTTACAGTGTACTTTAAGTGGGAACAGGAAGCAAAGACTTTTTAGGGCTCTTTGTTTGGTGTTGCCATTTAATAACTTTGTAAAGGATTCTTCCAAGGGCTGGAGAAAAAAAATGGCCCAAGGGAATCACAGAATCCCAGAATGGTTTGGGTTGGAAGGGACCTTAAAAATCATCTCATTCCATCCCCTGCCAGGGTTGGGGACACTTTCCACTATCCCAGGTTGTTCCAAGCCCTGCCCTGAGCTTAGGACAAGTGGCCCAGGGCTTTTAAAGCCATGACCCTTGAGAGGGACACTTCACCTTGTCCCCACCCCTTGCCTGTCCCTGCTTTTGTGGCCGTGGTTTCCTTTCTCCCCCCCCCACAAAGAGTTTTTCCATGCAACTGGGTCACCTTTGAAAGTCAGCAGAAGTGGAGTTGCTTTGTTTAAAATAAAAACATGTATTTCTATCACCTTAGGAGTTGTTTCTCGTTTGGCACAGGGACCCTCTGATCCTCCCACCTCCTTTTATCAGCATCTTCAAAAGAGAAAGGGAGTTATAATTGCTTTCTCCCCTCACCACAGAAGAAAGGGAGAGGCTGCTGTTCCCCTCTATTGGCATCCTGTGGAGAAACATGCTTTGAGCAATCATTTATTTACAGAACAAAAATAACATCTGGATTTCAAAGGGCAGAGCAGCTCAGAAGGAGCCTCTCTCCTCCCTCCCCAGCCATCACCTGAGATTCCCACCCACTGCCTGCACAACCCCCTGCTCTGCCTCCTCCTCTCTCCAGGGGCTTCTCCCTCTCTCTGAGCATTGTTCTGCTTTTGCCACAGAATCCCAGAGTGGTTTGGCTTGGAAGGGACCTTAAAGCTCATCCAGTGCCACCCCTGCCATGGCAGGGACATTTCCACTGTCCCAGGCTGTTCCAAGCCTCATCCAACCTGGTTTTGGACACTTCCAGGGATCAGCCACAGCTGCTCTGGGCACCTGTGCCAGGGTTTCACCAGCCTAGAGTGAGGAATTATTTCTAGTATTTAATCTAACCCTGCCCTCTGTCAGTCTGAAGGTATTAGATATCCTGTGGAGAAACAGGGAGCAGAAAAATGTGAACCAGTAGTTCCACGAGCCTGATTTCTTCCAGCTCTTTGATTTTTATTTTCTGGTATCTGAGTCAGCAGAATCATCTGTGTCCTGTCATACAAAACATGAGCCCATCCCATTCCAGTGAAGGGAAAGCTGAATTTTCTGTCACATTAAGCCTTTCATTGCTTTAAAGCTGATGTATTGGTGTCTTCAGAGCCATTACCAAAGTTGGCTGAAATTCCCCAAAAAATCACTAATTAACAGGCCTGATTTCATTAAAGCTAAAAATCCACCTGCAAACTGCCCCATCCCCACTCCTCCCTGCCAGGCAGCTGGAAAGGCACCTTTGGGATGTTTACATCTCATTTCATCACTTCAACACACAAGTTTGGCAGGAAAAGCCTCCAAGAGTCCCTGAAAATAAAGAGCAAACTTGTTACACACAGAGATTCTATCACAGCCTCCTGCAATCCCCTGGATTACTAAACTTCTATGCATGTATTTATAAATATATTTGTACAGGTCAGCTGATGAATTGGCCACAGGGGTCACTGAAGGTACCTGCAAAAATGAAATGATTTATCAACCTTGTTTCTCATATAATCAATCAATTCCAAACAGTGAATGAAAACAACCAATACAAAAAGAAGCCATTTATTAGATATATGTACATATATACATATACATGCAAAATGATTTTATACACATTTACACAGGTTCAATTATTAATACAGTGCAAAAATGTTTAAAAGGTACCAGCCCACCTTCTACAAACTCAACAGGTCTTTGGAAAAAAAAATTAAAAAAAAAAAAAAAAAAAAAAAAAAAAAAAAAAAAAAAGAAAGCCCAGAGAATTACCAGCTTCATAAATATTGAAATTTATTGTTTGCCAGTTTGTTTGTGCTGAGCTGCTGGGTGAGGAAAAGTTTCCAAAAGACTTATCTTGCAAAGTGACAGAATGAAGAAGATGCAATTCAAACCACATTAACCAGTTTAAAGTTGAACAAAAAGGGATGGATTCCACTTTAGGGATTTGATTCAATACAGGAAAAATCCCAGTTATGAGCCAGATTTTGTGTTCTCAAACTGCAAGTCATTCTTCTTTATTAAATCTTAAAGCACTGTGATCAATGTAAACTATTCTATTTCTCTTGCTGTTTTGCCAGGAGAAAATGTTTAACTGTATAAATACTGTGTGGATGTGGGATAAACATCAAATTAAAAATAAAAATAGGTCAAATTCCATGTGCTCTGCCTCATCCTGGAATCCCAACCCAAACCTACAAAGTGCACACAGACTAATCCATGTAGATTCCTTAATATGATTTACACACATTACAGGAAAATAAAAGGTTGCAAAGGGATTAAGACCAACACCAAAATAGAGCTTTGTCATGGTAGAAAAGACCTAAAAATTCAGTGACATTCCCCAAAAATCCACAAAGCAAAAAACCAGAAGTTTAGGCAAAGGCAGAACTGAACCAACTGATTTGGTTTGATTTTACTGAAATGTTTTTAGGAAAACCAATTCAATAAATGAATTTAACCCTTCTCCACTCTGTTAATTGCACAATTAAACACCCTGTTCCATCACTCCTTTGCAGAGCTGTGGCTGCCATGCCCTGGCTCAGGGATGGATGTTTCAGGACAGAGCAGTTGGAAGCATCAGGAATGTTATCATTTCTCCCATCAGCTCCCTACAAGGCTGAGGAATGCCCAGCTGAAAATGCTCTGTGTGCTCAGGCCAGAGCAGGGCTGGCTTTGGCCAGAAAAGCTCTTTTGGACTCCTTAGCCAGAGTAAGGATAAAAAGGCAGGAGTAGGGAGTTGGCTCCTGTCCTAAAGTCCTGTCCATGAAGTTTTGTCTGTCTGTAGTAGAAAATGTTTCATCCTTTCCCTGCAGGAATCCAGTGGGTTGATATCCAATTTATATTCCTGGAAAACACCACCACTCATCAGATCCATTATCTTTAAAGTGTAAGATTTTTGGAATGTTCTTTTTTTAGATTTTTTTTTTTAAGTTTGAGTTTGTTATCCAAACTCATGGCTGAGTTCCCTGCAGTCTCCAGAAGTATTTTACCAAGCAAAACTGGGACTGAATAGCAGGAAAATTAACAGTTCAAACCCCCTCTCATCTGTGGGGTCATCTTGGTGTCTCAAGGACCATGGTTGAATTGTGGCTTCATTTCTCCACTTGCACTCTGACAGAAAACTGGGGTAATGACAGACAAACAACTTTCATCCCCTCCCTTGTAAGAGAAAACCTTTCCCTTATGGCACACAGCTCGAGCTGTGTCCTTAAATGCCTGGCTAAAATATTCCTCCATCATTCCTACCAGACTATTCCTCACCCTTTGGAGGTTTTTATCACCTTGCTGTTACAGTAAGTGCAGTGAAAAAGAAATTCCTATATTTTTCTTCTGGGAAAAGCTCTGGCACTAAATCTCCTGATGTCCTAGAAACTGTCCAGGTTGTAATGAGCTGCCCATGGATGCTGTTGCTGCAGTGAGCTGCATCCAGAAGTGCTTCCAAGGTACAGCAACACCAATTTCTGGTCTGATCCTTGTGTTTGCATCCTGAGATTCCAGGAAAACTCACTGAGATAAAATAATTTTGTCAAGTTCCTGCAAAAAAGACAACTCTGCTGCATGTTAATCTCTCTGCAACCAGAGGTAGAGACTATGTGAGAGGAAAAATAAATCTTTGGTGAAAGACTTGGGGATGACCAGAAAGGGAAAAAAAAAAAAAAAAAAGGAAATTTTAGGACTGTAATTCCACAATAACACACCTACAGTTCTCTACATCTCAGTTTGAATCACTACAACCCCTCAAGGACAGCTGCATCAAACTGCTATGCATTTTTTTCACAGCCAGCCTGAATTATTCATCTATGCCCTAAAATGGCCCTGTGCACCTTGATCCATGGCAGAGCAGAAGTCCCAGTGCAGCAGAGGTTGGGAATTCCAGCCCTGCAGTCCCCTACTCCAAAGTGCACACTCAGAAACTCATCTCAGTGTAGGAACTCCCCACCATTAACCACAGGTGTTTTACAGAACAAAGAGAACCTGCTCTTGCTTTCCATTCCTGGAAAAGGCTTTCTACTCACCAGCTACTAATTAAAAAAATAAAAACGATAAAAGGTGATGGAGTTAGTGGCCTGTCATAAATAGGCTTGGAAGATTTATTATCCATACAGACTAAGGAAATATGGAATTGCCCTTATCCATGGAAACAAAGGCCACAAGTGCTGGCAGATCACTCACACCCACTTAGATTATTTTCTGCTGCCCCAAGCATATTTGCAATTAACCCATGAGCACACACTTAACTGCAATGTGCTGTTCAGCCAAGGAGATATTTATAGACTTTATGGTTTATAGACAGCCTTCTCCTGTCCTTCCAAATCTACAAAAATGTCCCTGAAGCTCACCCTCACCATTTTTCCCACTGATACTGCACTCACCTAATTAGAGCAAACTCCTTTACTCACATTTACCAAGAATCTTAACAAATTCTAGGGACAAAAATGTCACCCACCACTTCACCTTTGTTTTACTGCACAATTTGAGTATTTGCAGCAGCAGGGCAAGACTGACTTGCCACACTGCCACAGAGCCAGTGAGGCAAATGGCAAAGTGCTGGATGGATGGTGGCAGCCAAGGAGGAAATCCTGCTGATGGTAAAAACTTCCATAAAAACAAGCTCTACCATGCACCATGTGAAATACAGCTGCACCCTTTGCTGTGTGTTGGACATAATTACAAGGATCCTGCTTATCCCAAGTTGCTTGGAACTGTCCTCCTTGCAATAACCATTGCCATGAATGGTTAACAACTCTCTGAGTTATTTTTTGGCCAGGTGAATACAAAAAAGAGTTGTAAAAACAGAGTAGCAAACCCCAAGTTTTTTTTCATACACCACAGTCAGGCTGCTTCTCCAGGAGCTGCCTTGTCAGGATCTGGTAAGAGGAAAGAAAAGCCACTCCTATGTGGAAGGAGATTTGCCAGAGGTTCCTTAGTCCATACAAGTAGATGTTGCATGAACAGACACAGAAGAGGAGCACAAATGTCTTCACCTTCCTGGCTGAGCTGTAGAAGAGGTACAGGTAACACTGCAAAAGGAGCAGAGAGGGAGAGTTAGCACTGAACTCTGCACAAAACCAGGGATCCAGCTGGGAACTGCACAGCTGGAACCCATCTGCTCAGCATGTGAACAGCAAAACCCTCAGAGGGGAAAATGACAAGCTCCCAGTGCTGACACAGGAGTCACTTTTTCCCCTCAGGCAGGGACAGATCAGCCTTTGTCACCTCAGGTCCCAGTTCCCAACTGTGCTGATGCCACAGGCAGAGGTCAGCATGTGAAATGCAGGTTGTGCACAGGTATTTTGGGAAGAAGCTGCTATAAATCAAAAGGAGAAGAGAGAACTCTCCTTATTCAGCTTCAGGTACTCACAGGGAAAGAAGTAGCACTGAGCCTTTCTTTGTGAAAAACAACTTGCAGCAAGTATTTAAATCTAAATTAATTTATTAGATTGAATTCCATCTATTAGAGCTAAATTAATCTATTAGACTGAAATTCATCTATTAGAGCTAAATTTATCTATTAGATCCAAATTCATCTATTAGATTGAAATAAGTATATTAGATCTAAATTCATCTATTCACCTCAAAGCTCTGCCATGAGCAAGGGTGTAATAAGGCTGAAAGACACTAAATTTTATCATAATGCAACAAATAATCCCAAAAATACATCACAGTCTGCAGATAGTGGTCCTCAAACCATGATCCAAATGCAACAAGGGGAATGAATACATTGTAGGCATCAGTTATTCCTAGAAACAAAACTGCAGCACCTTTCTGCAATGCCAGGCTAAAAGTTGAAGATTTTCCAGCATATATTGCCCTTTAAAGGCTGTGAAATTTTTTAGGAATTCAAGGAAAATCAATTTGGAGCATGTTGTATTTTCCTCATTCAAACTCTTCCATGTAAGGTCAGAGAAAACAACCCCATTATGTAAAAAATCTAAGGAACCACCAGTATTCAATGCAATTTTTCATGTAAATTACACCATTTTCCATAATGTTGCTGTGCAGTATTTGCTCAGTCCCTAAGTTCTGGTTGTGCTCCAAAAGCCCATCACTAAGTCTGACACTGACAGGAAGATGTGGGGTCCATCCCTTTGAGAAGAAACAATTTTGGGATGGCATTTATCCATCACACCCAGCCCCTTCTGACTTGTCAGAACAGGGAAGCACTAAAAAACCTGAAAATGCAATTTTCCAAGGGTCAAAAATGTGCCTTGAACTGCTTTTGTGCCACTTCACTGGAATAAATCAGTGGAGTCACCTAGGTAGGATATTAAAAACCTCTGCTTAGCTGGAAATGTCTTGTAACAGCAAAATAATCAGCAAAAAATTTTATTTGCAGCTAACATACCTGAAAAACACAGGCTAGAAAAGGTAGAAGAAAAGCTATCACATTTCCAATTCCTTCATGGTCCTCCTGTTGGGATTAAAAGAAGTGACAACTACGTCAGGAACAGCTTTTAGCAAGTGCTGCTTGATATCTGAGAACATTATAAATATAGTCAAGAATCTCTTATCCCAGTTTATGTTGATTGACTGTAACAGTGTTAAACACCAAGATCAATATCATTGGATAAGACACCAAGAACTGAGGCTTATGTGACAGTTCCTGCTAAATAAAACTGTGTCAGGATACAATCAGGACACTTTTTTTTTTCCTTTTTTAAAGTTGTTTACAGTCTCATGTTTATTTAAAATAATTACAGAAAAGGATCTAAAATAAAATACAAGAATGGAGGGAAAAAAAATCCAGGCAGCCTGGTAAGAATAAAATATTTCTCAGAATTTCAACTTTTCTAGAACAGAATAAAATGCAAAATATTGTGAGGCACAGCAAAATATACAAGGTGCAGCAAGTGAGCAACCAACTGTACATTCCCTGGAGAAACAAAACACTTGTTGTGGAAAGATGTGTGCTCACAGGGGCAGAACAGCCACCCTTGAACACCCTTGTGACCCAAAACCTCTCTGCCTGTCACTGATTCTCAGGTGTGAGTGCAATCAGGGTTACCTGGAAGGAATATTCTGCCAGGTGAACTCCTCGGATGAGGTTCAGAGCTCCACACATGATGTTCAGAACAAGGGACAGAATCCCCAGGGGGGTCACAGGCTGCATTCTGTAAGTTGGGGCTTAAAATGAAATGAAAACCAGACATTAGTGAAAGTTTGCACTATTACTTTCAGACTTTTAACAGAAAACACCACAGTTACCTTATGTGGGTTTTTAAACACTTTCAAGACTTTTCATGCATGCTCTAGGGAACACTGATTACAAACAGAAACCCCCCTTTTTTTTTTTTTTTTGGTTTTTGTTGTTGTTGTTGTATTACAGTATTCAGTTCTTCACACATCCAGAAATCATCAAGAGCTCTAAAGTAATTTTTAAACAGGTCAGCAACAGACTTTTTCTTGACCTATTTGGCATCAATCTCTTCTACTATGGTGCACGTAGATAATTTTTTTTGTTTATTCCAGCAGATGAGGATGCTCAGCACTCCTCACAGGTCAGCAGAAAAGCCAGAGGCTTTCACCACCCAAAGATTTGGGGAAGGGCTTACATTTCAGCCACCCATCACAACAAGGCAGCAACTCATCTCCTCCTTAACCAGTAATTAAGTATTTCTTCCCACTGGCAGTTTGAGGGCTCAGGCTGCCCACATTTCCCAGGTAGTGAATTATCTGCCTCCTTCCTTTCTCACCTTCTCTCTACTACTTAGCACCCACACTGCTGAGCAGCAATTCTGCAGGACAATCTTATTGATACATCCCTAATTAAGGTCAAAGTAATTATCATAAATGTGTGCTTAGCTTTGGAATCTGCTGCCTTTAATTCAGGCTTGTCCAAGAGCCTACCTCCAGTTTTCCCTCATTTGCTCATCAACAGATTCCACACCTTGATCCTCACCTACATTTCATCCCTGCCCTTGGATCACCACAAGTAGGACACTGTCAGTTTAATAAAAAATGATAATTTGCAGCTCAGATACCAAATTCAGATCTGCTCTGCACCAATGTCCCCCAAGACACAGCAGAGAATGAATGAGCCCTCAAGAAAACCATCCAGCCCTCAGGATCTTCTCCCTGTGTGCAGGTGTATCCAGATCCTGACTATTCCAGATAAACTGCACCTCTGGCTTTCTTCTGAGTGACAGATGAAACAGCACAACAGCCACCACGTGGTTTCAGAGGGGAAAACACTCCTGCCTTCTCCTTCAAGCCACATTTTGATAGATGGATGTAAAAAACTCTGGTGCCAAGTTAATATAGGGATGTAAAGCACCTTTCATCCGTGTCTCTGTAATTAATTTGTCTGGCATGCACTCACACATCCATAATTTCAGCTCCAAAGCATCTGCAAAAGGAACTGTATCAACTCTATCTGATATGTGTCACTTTAGGAGCATTACAGGGTTATTACAGACAGAATGGTGTGAATGACTCTGTCACTCCAAGGTAATTTGGTTTTTCTTTTGACATTTCAAAAGAACTTGTAGCAGCATCTTTATCCATTCACCATTCTGACCCCAGAATTCTTTCTATTTTTTCCTGCTATTCCTACTTCCTACTTTTGATTAATTAAAGAATGTTGCAGCTATATATACGTGCATATCTCCCACAGATATTTCCTAATAAAGACTGTTTCTATTCCTCAAATTCTAAGGTTTACTTCAGAGGCAGAAAATGTCTCTCAAACAAATTATAATTATCAAATAAAAATGTCATTCATTGGGCAGGATCCTGCAAACTACATGTGCCAAGAGTTCCCAGTCTCTAGAGAAGAACAATTTAGGTCTCAATATATTGCTTCTGCAGCATGAAATATTATGTAAAAGTTATTTTTTTTAGTCCAGGAGGATAAAAAGAATTGCTGTCACAGAAGCAGGGGAGATTAAAACATCCAATTGCTCAGGGTTCCGATTCTGTGAAAACTGGTCTTGAAATGATTTGCTGCAAAGATTTATTTCTGCTGTTAAATTCTGGTGTTTAACTCACAAACTGAAATTGCACAGAGAAGTGAGATCGGTCCTGCTAAGGGAAAATAATTTCACTTCCTTGAGTGAAGTCAGTTGTATTTTTAAAAGAGAATTTCATACTGGAATGGTCTATTACATAAAATAAGGGAAGAGTAGAAACACTCACTCCAAGACAGCCCAACTCTGCACAAGCACAAATAAACACTAATTGGGCTTCACATTGATTTGTTTCTTCAAGCACAGAAGTTGTGCACTTCAGAGCACAGAAGCACAAAAACATTCTGGGAGCTGTGGGATGCACCAGCAGGTTTGAACACGTACAGAACAACTGCAAACACCCTCACACAGTGAAGAAACTGAAACCTCTGCCCATAAAAGATTTTCTGGCAGAGGCCTGTGGCCATTTCACTGGAGGGAGACACCAGAGTGAGCAGCAGCTTGGATCTGCCTCCTGCAGGGACAGCACAGGGCTGGACACTGAGTCACTCACTCAAAGCTCTGCAGAAAGAGCTCCAGGAGTGAGAAATGAAATCACAGCCCAACAGCCCAAACTGAAATAAAAGCACACAAAAGGCAGAGTGAGACAGCTCCAAAACCAATGCCTTGCAAAGGCTCTGAAGGGCTCCCTGTGTGCCTGTGGAAGATGAAGAGCACTCATCAGGGGGAGCTGCAGGATTCAGCAGCTCACTCACAAGATGAGTGGCACAAGTTGTTCTGCTGCTTCCCAGAGGCAGCTGTGATGTGCCAACCCTCCCTGCCCACAGAAAGCTGCTGAGCCCCCCCTGCCCTGCACACAGCCCCTGTGTCCTCTGCAGCAGCACCAGCTGTGCCCACACTGCCAGGAGGGAGCTCTGAGCAGCAGCCAGGGCTGTGTGGGTGTTGATCAAGGGTACAGGGGAAGGGTTTTGTAGCAAGAGTTGGGCTGGGTTTAGTTAACAAGGGGAAGAACAAGCAGCAGAAAGAATGGAAGGAAGAAGGGAAAAATCTCTTGTTCTCATGAATATAAGAAGGACAAAGCTGCCCTGACTTTTCTGACCCTTTTCACACCAAGCTGAGGAGCCAGAGGATGAGCTCACCCAGGAGCAGCTCCAGCCATGTGAGGAAAGGGATGTTTGGATCATCCCTGGATCGATCAATCTGCACCAGGGAGTGCAGTCACAATTCAATTCTGCTCTCCTGCAGCATTTCAAACAGTCTCTTGCAGGGCAGAGCCATCATATAAATAACATTAATATGGAACAAACACTATGCACACAGCTAAACTTAGAGCAGCAAAGTGGGATTCAGCTGGGAGGGAATGATGAGAGCAGAGAGACACAAGCCAGGAAAGCTGATTCCAGTGGAGGCAAACAGATGATCATAAACATGATCCTTAAAATAAAGGCAGAACAATCTGTGAGAGTATTTGGGCTAGACCACAGAGAACAGCCAGAAATAAAAAGCCAGATGGAAAGTAAAGGAAAGCAATCAGGAATAAGAGGGAAGTGAAAATATATTTCTGATCTGTGGACACAGACTAGATCACAAATATTTACTGGCACTGAAGCTGTTCAAATTTCTTTTTTAAAGTGCAAAGAATTTCTAAGCCCTGTCATAACATGAAAAGATTTAACCTTCAAACACAGTTCTGAGGAGCACTCACAAATCTGACTGGCAAATAAAGGGCTTTCCATTCTATTTTTAATTCCTCCTGGCCAGTGCCCTTCCATACTTTAATTTAAAATACCTATGTCAAATTAGATTCCAGCTCATGTATCACAAAAAATAAGATTGAGCAACTGGAACTTAATTTTATTAGTGTTTCATATGCCAAGAACAACAACAACAACAAAAAAAAAAAGGAAATACAAGCTCATGGCACTCCCACACACGCAGCTGCATTTAAAGCACCATGCTAATAGGATTAAAATAGAGAATGGTTTAGTGGTGGACTTGGCAGGGTTTAGTTTCTGCTTGCACTCAATGATCTGAAAGGTTTTCTCCAACCTAAATAATTCTATGATTTAATTTGTGGAGGAGCTAGGCAGGACCTTGACTGTGCAACTGAAATACAAGTAAGAGGTACCATTTTTATAATAAAGAAATAGAGGTTGGTACTTCAAAAGCAGGTAAAATGTCAGGTTTTGTTATAAAAAAGGTCCCTGTCAAGCCTCTGTGTTACTTATACAGACACACAAAGCCTCTTTCAGAATTTTAGTCAAATGGATTAAATTTTTAAAAAAAATAAGGTAAAAAGAAAAAGCAAAGAGGGGAGAACAACTCAAGGCAGACAATGTGGGAACAAGAGTTTTACCCTCAGCTTGTATTTTTCTCATCTTTTTTTCCCTCAAGGCTGAAGAAACTCATTCAGACTGTAATTACAGCTCTTTCATTACGAGTTTGCAGCAAGCAATGAATCAGTGGAGCTTCTTTAGAAATCTGAACAAACAAGGATTTTAAGAGAAGAGAATTCCACATGGAAAATATCAAGCCCAGCCTATATTTTCCATACAGAAAGGAAGCTGTAAAGCTGGAAAAAGCCTCCACAGCAGTCTCCAAAGCTCTGCTGCATACCTGCTGCAATGCAAAGCCCATATGTTGCTTACTATGATGGACAAAATCCATTTTTTTATTTCACACACATGATGGAAACATTTCTGGGTACACAAGGTGTTTTTCTGCCATGTGCAGGGTGAGGAAATCTCCTGTCACCTGGTGTAGAAGTAACTTACCAACCTCCACAAGGCCTCCTGCATGCCCTCCATTGCTGAGCCCGTTGAGCAGCTCTGTGTTCTCCAGCTGCAGCTGCACTGGGGGCTGCAGCTGCAGCTCCTCCTCCACCCTCTCCCAGCTGCCCTTGGCCCGGGAGCCACGGCTGCTGTTGAAATGCTGTTTCACCTTCTGAATGATGTTATCTGAAACAACAGGAAAAGCTGCTCAAATCACCTCTAATTAATCCTTAGTGTTGTTAATACCTTAATTGTGGTGATATTTTATCCTAGCGTGGTGCTGTCTTTGATTGCTTTAATTTCTTTAGGTCATTTCTTACTGGGTTCAGGTATAAATTTCACTGCTGGTTAAATAAAAATCTTTCTTCTAGGTATTTTATAGAAAGGTTTGGGATGGAAGGGACCTTAAAGATCATCCAGTGGGATACCTTCCACTATCCCAGGGTGCTCCAAACCCCAATGTCCAGCCTGGCCTTTGGCACTGTCAGAGATCCAGGTGTTTCTCTGGGAACCTTTGCCTCACCACCCTCACAGGAAAGAATTTCTTCTAATAACTACTCTAAAAATAAAAATTATCTGTAACTACCCACTTGAGCATCAAGTGCATCTTAGATCCAAATACAGGAAAGAAGATGATTAAATTAATAAATAAATAACCACACAGCAATATTAGGTACTCAGTAACTTAATAATGTACAACAGTAAAAATTATTTTAGAAATTTAGTTTTTCTTTAAAAAAATAAGCTTTGTGAAATTGAAAGAGGCTAGAAATTCCCCAACTCCTACTCAAGTTAAAAATAAAGGGTAATGTGGATCTCAATATGAAATTACATCCAGGCTGTAATGTGCCCTGCAGGGAATCCACCCAAAACCCAAGGTGGCTCTAGAAGAAGCTTTCCTAATGAATTTTTCAAGTGTTTAAGCCTGAGTTTAACACTGTTACTGAAATCTGGACTGAAGTATGCAAACACACTGCAGGATATTATCCTTTTCCAGAAAACTCTTACTGCAAGGGAATTGTGTCTTTCACAGGTATGAGGTTCAGCAGAGCAGCTGCTACTTGGCAAGAAAAGAAATTATTTTAGGTTCAAAAAGAACCACTGGGCATGGTTCTGAAATATTCTGACTCCAAGTTATGCCAGAAATAAAGCTGCCCATAATAATTTATTCTGTCTCCCTTCTTTCCTGTACTCATCTGTCTCCACTCATCAGATTTTTTTTAATTAAGTTAGAAAGTATCTGAGGTACAAATTTCTTTTTTCTTCTCTGCCTGTTCATCAATCACCACAGCATTTTGTTCATAATAGATGAACTCTCAGGAGCTCCAAACCAAATCCTGCAGTAGTTTAGGGCATTAAGATCTCCCCCTCCTCCTCCACATGCAAGCAAAGGCACACCCAGAGTCACTTTTATCATCAGCCTTTGGCCAGCAGATGATGTTTAACACCATCAATTTGGCAGAGAGAGGATTTTTGCTATTAGAGAAGAAAGTTACAAACCAAATTCAATAAAAGCATATGGTCTGGAAGCTGAATGGATGCTCCTTGTGTTGTAGGAAGCAGCAAATTCCCACCGAAGCTCTTCCAGGAAGCAGAAGGCCATGATGGTTGAGTAGCTGCTGGAACAGATTGCCATGCAGGCAATATCCCCAGAAGAAAGGAAACTGAAATAGAAATTTCAAAAAAATCACATCAACATAAAAAGGTGAAAGTTCTGCTGAACGTGAGGATGAAGCTGTGCTTTCTGTCAGAACAAAATGTACAGACTGAGCAGACTAGGGAAAAAAAAGGGATTTTTGTTGTTGTCAAAGTCCTGCAATCCTTGTAGATCTATTTTTTCTTACACAATGATTTATTCTTAACTCATCTAGGATTCCTGAGCTGGGTGAAGAGCACAACACAGACTTTATTAAATTGGTACATCAGTACAAATCAAGGGCATTCTTTTCCCAGGCTGGCTTTAAAACACATTAATAAAAACCTAGGTGGTCAGCAAACCAACTTTGAAAAAAAATGCAGAGAAAAAAAGCAAGGAAGTTTGTTCCCAGGAATCAGATGGATTCCTTGCTTCCCTTGAACATGGCAACACCATATTAACAGCAAGAAATATTTGCTAATTTGCACAACCCAAGATTTTCAAACACTTCCTGCTACATCACAATGAAAATTCTACTCCAAAAGGGGCCTCTCTAACACTGAATCCATATTTCTGTAAAAGTTCCCACTTGCAGATGGTTTCAGATATTCCAGGAGATTTCTCAGGGATATATTCCCCTGCAGCCCAGCCACTTGTCAGCAGGAAATCAGTTTAACACCCAAGTTATGAAACTGAACAATTTGTCTCCTTCCTACTGTTCCTATATTTTAGCCCAACTTCATTTCACACTCGTGGTTTCTATTTCACCACATTTTTAATTATTTGTGCTGTGAACTTGGGATTTACAGTTTTGCTTGGCTCTGCCAGCCCAGTTCCACTGGGGAGCTTCCCCAAATTCCTGCTGCACCCAGCTGGGATCAACACCATGCCTGCCCTACCAGCTTTTCCAAGTTGTCCATAATTTATGGCCCTTTTGCCACAGATCCACTTGCACTGCTCTCATTCCAGAGCCAGGGCTGAGCTGCTGCACAGACCACAGCAGATTAAAAGCAGCAGGCATCAAAGGGCACAAGTTTGCTTGGAGTGAAAAGGAATGAAAAAGATTAAAATCTCTGCTTTTCCAACTGTTTCAGTGTAAATTTGTGTATTTTTTAACTCCCCCAAAAAGGGATGCTTAGTTTTAGCTTAGGGTCACTTAAAGTTTTCTTCCATTTGCTCACCAGAAATGGAATCACAAGCTAAAACTCACTTCTTAAATAAGTTTAAACAAATTTCTTTATTTCTTTCTCTGTGATTTCTGAAACAATTTTTTTCTACTCAGCTAAATAATTCCAAGGTAACTGGATGTCTTCTTAAAAAGATTTGTAAAAATCCATGATACTCCAATTGCTAAGAGTAACAAGCACATTGAGCAGGAGGCTTTTTGCTACACAAAGTGAAAATTAAAAGGAGCCAGATATATACAAATAAAGTAAGAAAAATATGTATAAATATATAACTGAATAGGTATAAATATTGTGTATGTATACATAAATATATAAATAAATATCTATAAATATTGTGTATGTGTATATAAATATACAACTATATGTGTATAAATATTGTGTATGTATATGTAAATACATAAATATATATGTATAAATATTGTGTATGTGTATATAAGTATATAACTATGTGTGTATAAATATTGTGTATGTGTATGTAAATATTCATATGTATAAATTTATATGTGTAAATATGTATGTATAAGTGTAAAATGAAACCTGTATAAATATAAGACAAAATAAGTAACAGTTATGTAAATATATTTATACAAATTAACATACAAAATATATGAAAATATAAATATATACAAATATATAATTAAGCCCATGCTCACTACACTGAGCAGGAGCTGAGGAATAAGGCTCCAAAATCATTGGAGTTGACACCCTAGACAAGCACTGTGGGATTTCACACTGGAATTAGGCACTGCAGCCCATACCCACACTATCATTTCAGTAGAATACTAATCCCCAAGAGCATGATTACAAAATTAAAGCCAGCAAAGGCCAGCAAAGCAGAGCAGGGACTCACTGAATGCTCAGGTTACGTCCTCTGGCCGTGCCCCGGCTGGGATAACGTGCCAGCATCGAGGATAACACCTTCAACCTCTTCCTGCACTCCAGAAAGTCCTGGTTGAGATGGAAATCTGTGGAGGCTGAGAGGGGAAGCCCATCCCTCACCCTCACCACACAGGCAAAGAAGATCATGGACATTCTCCACGGGAGTATTCATGAGGACAACCTGGAAATGAAAGATTGAAGTTAGTTCACTCCAAATTTCCAGGCAGGAATGTGTCAGGATGAGAGTCAATTCACCTTCTCCATGGGAGTATTCACAAGGACAAGCTGGAAATGAAAGATTTCAGTCAGTTCATTCCAAAATTCCAGGCAGGAATGTGTAAGGATGGAACTGAGCAGCACCTCAGGTGCCACTACAAGGCAACCAAACTGCTCTGAAAGCTCATGGCTGTGCCCAATTCTTGACTCTCAGGTTAAAAGGTGAGGCAGGGGAATTATTTTGAATTATTTGATAGGGGAATTATCTACCTGAAAAATATTCCTGTTCTCCCTTCTGCTTTGCCCAAAGCATCAGAAATGCTGAGTGAAGCTCTCACAGCTGTTTGTGGAAGCTGCTAAACCCCACTGACGTGCTGCACCTCCACTGGAGCTCCAAAAAGCTGCCTGAGCGTGGCACTTCTCTATTGTCTAGTGTAACACACAAATCCAAAAATAAATTTTAGGCTAGAGCCTGTCAGGTTCTTTTTACAGACTCACCTAGGGATAAATATAGAATAAAAGTTGCCCTCTCTTGACTTCTTCCTCTTTAAGAGGTCACAAACTCCCATGGAAAGTTATTCTTGGGCTTCACCTGGCATATTCAGAACATGCAGAGATGTGTCCTTCAGACATACCATGGGGATCCAGGGCACGGTGTCAGAGGATTAACAGCACTTCATATCAGCTCTGAAACAGAATCAGAAGGAACTCATTAAAAATTAGTTTAAAAACTTAATTAATTTCCTGTATTTACATGCATATTTACAATCAGATCTCCTGTGAAGAGGAAAAACATATCCTAGGAAGTGTTTTGCCTGAAGGAAAACAAACAACTCCCTTTCTTATCCAATATATTCATTTCTAGACTCATTCAAAGATGCTGTGGAATGATATGCAAAATATTTATGATGCCCCAGTCATAAGTTGTATCAGTAAAAAAGCAGCTCTAAATCAGTAGATTTTAAGGGATTATCACAAACAACTCAATGAATTAAAGAAAGGGAAAAAAGAAAAACCGAAGGCATTTACTTGGATTTGGGCAAACTAAAAATAAAGCATTGGGGAAATAAAAGGAAGAAAAAAACCACTTTGTGAACTCAAACTTTTGATAAAGAGAACAACTGCTTTGACCAGCCCTGTATCACACAATTCATTAGGATGCTCAAAGTGTCTTTGAAATGTGGCTCATCAGGACAAGCTTTTCTTGTCTGAGAAGTCCAGAGAGCAAAACCTTTTCTAATTCAGGCACAACAAACTCTCCTGATTTCTGATAAGGGCTGAGTTCTTGACACAGGCAGCACTAAGAGGGTCTCATTTCTACCCCACAGGAACCATTCCCACAGAAATTGTGGGAACAATCCCTCTGTCCAAGGTGCCAGCCCGTTAAAACAACTGCAATTATCAGAGGATAATCATCAGAGGAATTAGTAGAAAGCACAATGGCACAAAACTTGTTTCCTTAGAAAAGAAGATTAAAAATACAGAAGATCAGACATCTCTTGAGAAATGTTATCTTGAACTTTTCAAATGGAGATTAAAGAATTAGATGTGATTTTTTTTCCACAATCCCTCTCACAGTTCTCCTCCAGCTGTCATTTAAGTTGTAAAAGCAAACTAAGCTCACCAACTTCAACACACATCAAAAAGAATTTCAACAATAATCATGATTATTATATATCAGTTTGAAACATCCCACCAATCCTCAATGTGCTTGTAGCCATTGATAAAACAGTGCAGAAAACTTTTACATGGAAGTGAAATAAACCCAAAAAATATGAACTTTAACAGAAATATTAACTTTAACACAGCCAACTTCTAAGCACAGTTGTTCAGAATTGCAGTTTCAGAGTGAAAGGCTGGTAATGCTGATGGAGTTTAGCTCCAAAATAACTCCAAAACAGCCAGAAGATGATCAGGACAATCAAAAAGGACCAAACCGAGAAATTATCTTCTAAAACTCAGCCCATGAAATTATTCCATTCCCTATGCCACTAACAGCAAAAGTTTAAACTTAAATATCTATATTTTTTATAAATCACCAAGGATGACATCACCCACAGTTAAGCAACTGCACATATGAAGTTTTCCAGCTTTCCAAGACATACAAACCTTCCTGCTGCAGTGCCTAATGCTGTCACTATCAGCTGCACATCAGAGGGATCCTTGGGTCTGGGAAAGAAAGATCAGGAAAACTTCCACACTAAATGAATCCACACTCCTTCCACAGAAAATGCACCCACCAATGAGGCTCTGGGTTTTCCTTTGGCACAGCCCTTGTTACTTTCCCATCAGATGATTCAGAGTTGTGCTGCTTTGGTAAGTGACAGCCACCGATGGCACAGCCCTTGGAATTTTAACCACTTGCAAGCCAGCTCTGCCACGTCACCTGTGACCAAGCACAAAGCACCTGATGAAGGTGTGCACGTAAGCAGGTGGCTCAGTGCTGTCACTGTGTCACCCTGGCTGCCCTTCCCTCCTGCAGTCTCTGTTTGCACACCATCAGCAGCCCAAAGATCTGCAACTGCCTGTACGTGGCAGCTCTTTGACCTTGGCTCTGAACTTGGACAATGAACCCAAGGCTTTGCATTCAAATCTTGCAGAGTTCACAATTGATAACATCATGTCAGCATCAGACCTGTCCTGGCACAAAGCAGAACCTTGGGAAGTATTTCAAGCAGTTATTTCAGAAGAACAAGTTATAATTTATGACTGAAGGAAGCAAAGTTGGTTTTTTTCATTTTTTGAACACCGGTATATCCAACAATGCTTCTGAGTAAAACTGCCTTGTGCAAGACTCACATTAACAGCACCAATCCCAGAATAAATGATTTTTCAGTGTATCTGAGTGACCTGGAGCCAAATTCCCCCTTCCCTCACTTCCCAGGGAGCAGCCAACTCTCCAGTGGCTGTGTAGGGATTATCAAGGCAGCCTCAATCAGACCTCCTGCACTTTACTGAGTGTTATGCAAGCTCTGAGTAAGGAGATTACACCCAACTCACCAGGCCATGCTTCCCCAAATGCTCAACAAACTCCTGCTTTATTGCCTGGACTTGGAAAACAATCTGCTCAAAAGGCTGTGAAAGCAAGTGCGGCCAGTGCAGAGTTCATAAAGGGGATTACATCAAAAACCTGGTTCTTTCAGAAATTATCTCACCATCAAAAACAGGTTTCCTTCCAAGAATGGCACTATGCTCCCAAAAAAACGTGATCAGGATTTCTCTCAAGTATTTGCTGTCTCTCCCTGTCCTGAGACACAATTCCCTGCTCTCTCAACCCCATCTGTTCTGTCCACCTCTGACCTTCCTGCTGAAGGAAGAGCCAAAAGCTTCAGCAGATGTTACCATGGCCCTGAAGCAAAATGTGAAGTTTTTTGGACACATGAACAGCTTGATTTATGATCACAACTACAGCACTAAAGCACCATTCCTCAGGCAGGTGATCTCCAGAGGGATCTCAGGTGGGATGAACATGAAAGAGATTCAGGTTGACTCATCAAACACCAAACCTGAGCTGCAGCTCCAGTGCTGCTTTGGGTCTCACCCAACAAGGATGTAGCTCATGAGGGAGATTTATCACACCCCTGAGGGATCACAAAGTGGAGTTTATCTTCTTCTCAGATAGATAAAAAAACAAATCCAGAATACAGTTAAATTTCTCATTTTCTAAGACTGCACCAGTACCCACCTGATCTCCCTCCAAGCCCCCAGCAGTGCTGAGCAGCTACAGACTCCCAGACCCACTCTCCAGACTGAACAGTGAACAAAACCAATTTGAAAACACGCTGCTGTCTCAAAATTTAACATGGGATTTGTGCACATCCAGAGCTTTTAGGCTCCTATAAATCCTCCAGGCTTACCCTTATCCCCAAAGGGAAGCATGTGAAAAACCCTTACTATCACAAATCTGTCTGCACACACTCCAGTGGATTACCAGAAATAAAACACACACAAACCTCCAACCCCAGCATCCAGCTCCCACATCAATCCCACTGTTCCAACAATCCTTTGCCCAAAACCACAGTGCAACAGCTCTGTGATGCTCTGAGGTTCTGTCCCACCTTCATCTCTCAGAAACTCAGCCCCTTCACCCGTTCCCACATATTCCCCCATCCCATTCCCCTGATCCTGACACCTCCCCAGGCCCAGCAGCTCATCCCTGTCCCTTCATGAGCCCATGTCACTAAGGAGCCATCCCACATCCATCCTGTTCCACTCACATCATACAGAACTACACCCTACCCACACCTCTCCTCCCCCACACTGAGCATCCTAAAATCCCCCAAAGAACCCCCTTCCCACACTGTTCAATAAACCCTGAGACCAATCACACCCTGTCCCCACTCGGGGCTCTTTGTGCTGACACAGCCTTCCACACATCCCTCGAGCGCCCCAAAACCTGACCCCGACCCCGCAGCCCCCAAACCCTCCCGTTATCCCGCTCACCCCAACCCGGCCCACGCCTCCTCCTCTGCCCCTCACACACCCCAAGGAACCCGCAAATCCTCTATCCATGCCCAACACACACACACATCCCCCCGCTCACCATCACACCCCCAAACCTTCCCGAGCACCCCGATCCCCCAGACACCCCCCACAGCCCGAGCTCACCCCGCTCCCCTCCCAGCTCACTCCCCACGCCCTTCCAGCCGCGCACACACCCCGCCCCGCCCCGCCCCGCCCCGCCCCGGGGATGCAGAGGGCACGGGGGCAGAGGGAGAGGATGAGGAGCGGGGTCAGTGTCTCCTGCCCCCCCAGGACCCTCCACGCTCACCTCCCGTCCCCCGGCGCCCCGCGGCCTCGGCCTCCCGCTCCGCCCGGCCCGGCCCGGCCCCGCCCGCCGCACCAGCGAGACGGCGGCGCCGAGCGGAGCGGAGCGGAGAGGAGCGGCCGCGCGGGGGATGCCGGGACGGCGGCGGGAGGAGCGGGCGGACCGCGCTGGGAATGGGGGAACGGGGGAACGGGGCTGGGAATGGACTGGGAGAGGGGGAACCGGGCTGGGAATGGGACTGGGAATGGACTGGGAGAGGGGGGAACCGGGCTGGGAACAGGGCTGGGAACGGGGCTGGGAATGGACTGGGAGAGGGGGGAACCGGGCTGGGAACAGGGCTGGGAATGGGACTGGGAACAGGCTGGGAATGGACTAGGAGAGGGGGGAACCGGGCTGGGAATGGGACTGGGAGAGGGGGGAACCGGGCTGGGAACAGGGCTGGGAATGGGACTGGGAATGGGACTGGGAATGGACTGGGAGAGGGGGGAACCGGGCTGGGAACAGGGCTGGGAATGGACTGGGAGAGGGGGGAACCGGGCTGGGAATGGGACTTGGAACGGGGCTGGGAATGGACTGGGAGTGGAGGGACCGGGCTGGGAACAGGGCTGGGAATGGGACTGGGAACGAGGGAAACCGGGCTGGGAACGGGGCTGGGAGTGGAGGGACTGGGCTAGGAATGGGCTGCGAGCGGGGGGACTGGGGGATCCGGGCTGGGAACGGGGGAACGGGACTGGGAATGGACTGGGAATGGGGGGACTGGCTAGGAATGGGGGAACAGGGCTGGGACTGGGGGGACCGGGCTGCGAATGGGGCTGGGAGTGAAGGGACCAGGCTGGGACCGGGCTGGGAACGAGGGAAGCGCGCTGGGAAGGGGCTGGAGGTGCCTCGGGATGGCGATGGCGATTGTAGGGAAAATCCTGGTGAGAAAAGCCGGTGTCCATAAAGGAAACAGAGGAGTGCTGCAGCTTTATTGGGATAAAGGGAGAGAGGCCACTGGGGCATGGCCGCGGGGTTTCAGAGGGCACAGCCTCTTCTTATCCCAAACTCCTTTTATCCCAAACTTCCTTCCGCCACTGGCTGAGGTACCAGGAATGTGCAGCCTTCCTGAACTTCCTGCCACATATTTCCCCCTTGAACTTGTCATTTTCCCCCAAAGTTCAGAAGTTCAGGGTTGTGCAGCCCCATTTGGCTGTTTCAGGAGTCGCTGTCCAGGCTCTGTAATAAACCTGCTGCCCAAAGCTGGTACAGACATTAACCCCATTTCAAAGCTGTTCACACCCATCCCCTCACCCTGGAATTGTTTGTAAAGACATCAGCACACATCTTCCCTTTCAGGAATGAGGATGGGGATGGAGTTGGGGATGAGAATGGGAATGGGGACAGGGTGTGGGGATAGGGATGGGTGCAGGGTGGGGGATAGGGATGGGGATGAGCAGGGATTGGGATGTGAGGGTGAAGATGGTGTGGGGATGCAGATGGGCATGAGGATGGGGTGTTGGAATGGGATGAGGATGTGGCTGGGGATGGGGTCTGGGGGCCTTTGGGTGGATGCACTTGTCCAGCTGAGCAGTGGGAGCTGTGCTGGAACACCAGCAGCAGCCAAGGACACAGTGGGGTTTTCCCAGTAATACAGCTGGGACACCACAGCCAGCTCAGCCAGCTCCTGGCACCTGTGGTTGAAACCAACCCAAGCTCTGTAGCTCAGTTCTTGTGCTGGTGCTTCAAGACACACTCAGTACCACTGTACCCCAGGTGACAGATGGATTTTTCTTTTTAATTAGGGCTGCTGCAGAAGATGAGCTGGGATACAAAGCAGATTCCCATCTTTCCTTCTGGGGGTGCTGGGCATAGGAACAAGTCAGAGGCTCTGACCTGACATGATGCCTGTGCCCTGTGGTGTTCATGTTCATGGAGTTGTTCAGCCTGGAGAAGGGGCAGCTCAGGGGACACCTCACTAAGGCCTTTCAGAACTTAAAAGGTTTTTTTTTTACATGGTCAGCTAGTGATAGGATAAGAAGGAATGATTTGAAATTAAAAGAGAAAAGACTTAAGTTATATATTTGGAAGGAATTGTTCCCTGTGAGGTGGTGTGGCTCTGGCACAGGATGCCCAAGAAAGCTGTGGCTGCCCCTGGATCCCTGGAAGTGCCCAAGGCCAGGCTGGATGGGCTTGGAGCAGCCTGGGATAGTGAAAGATGTCCCTTCCCATGGCAGGGGGTGGAAGTGGGTGATCCTTAATGATCTTCCCAAACCCAGACCATCCTCTGACACCATTCTGTGTTTTGCATTGCAGGTGTTGAGGCAGTAACACAACACAAACAGCTCTCACAGGACATTAATCAGAAAACCAGCAGAATAGAAAGAGTAAACAATAAATCATTCCTGAACAAGGGAGCTCTGAACTCAAAAATCTTGACATGGAGATGTTATCTGGTGTATACTGAGTTGTTGCTGTCTCTAAGCAGTAGGAGCCCTGCTCAGCACCACGTGCAGTGAATAACCACTGATGTTCTGCTGTTCCTCTGGCAGCTTCCACTCCCCATGAACACATCCCACTGCTGCAGACCTGCCTTGCTTCACAATCTGACCATCCCTGCTGAGGCTTGCTGCTCTGGACACCTTCCACTATCCCAGGTTGCTCCAAGCCCTGTCCAACCTGGCTTTGAACACTTCCAGTTTGATTGCTGAGTCCAAATATTTATAAGGAAAAAAATATTTCCATTTGCACATCAGCAATGATGTACCCAGTGGTGCAGGAGAGAAACAAAAAGCTGATTTTTCCCTTGCCACAACCCCAGCTGTAAGAAATGTGAACAATGAGGCACAGAGCACCACTGAAGTTCCAAAGAAAACAAGTTTACATGCAGACAGGCTTGAGCCAGCTAAGCTGATACAATCTGTATCCCATATGAGAAGCTTTGCCAGGAAATCTGAAGCCAATCTTTGCTTCCATTTTTTAAGCAGAAAATCCTCATGTCAAAGAAAAAACTGTAGAGAGAAGCATGGGCTGAGTATTTGGGGCAAAAGGCATAAAAATAAACCTGCACCACTCGGTACTAGAGTGTTGGGAGAATTTTTCTGTGTTAAGCACTACAAACAAACAAAAACCCCACAAAACAACCAAAGCCAGGGCACATTCTGAGATGGCAGCATGGTTTGAATATATTTGAAGGTTTCTTTCCTCAGGGTGCTGTGGAGTGGGGTCAGCACCCTTTAGAAGTGGCACATGCAGGGTCAGGCAGCCCAGCCAAGGGGATCACACAAACTCAGGCATTATTCCCTAAATCCTCAGGGAGCTGGGGAAGTGCCAGCCAACATGAGCAGGGCCTTGCTGTGAAAATAACTTGCAGTCATTTCACTGGATGGGTTTTTAGGCTGTATTAAATGCAAATTCACTTCTTGCCATGGCATGGGGGTTAGAAAGAGGCAGAGCACTCAGCTCCTTGTGGCACTCAGGGCAATGTGATTTTTTGACTGACCTGTCTGAATTATCCTGCCAGCCTCAGAACAAAAGACTGCTTTATTAGAATTGCCTTTGGGAATTTCTTAGGTTTGATGATCCTAGCCCTGACTGGGAAAGAACAGAGCATGGCAAATACTGTAAGTTTCCCAAAAAAATTAAATTCAACTAGAAAAGAATAGGCTGACATGCAAAACTCTTGACAACTCTCTGGATGAATACAAGTTGGCATTTGGTGGTTGTGTTAAAATAGACATAATGGCTTGGTAGAGCTCAAATGTCTTCACCACTGTTTCCTGAGTGAGCAGGAGGGCTGGACACAAACCCACAGTGCTGGTTCCAAGGTAAATAACAGAATTACTCAGCTGATAGCACACAGCTCTGCCTGAAAGGAAAGGTACACCCTGGTCTGACAGACAAAGCTCTGACAGGTTTTATGCCTTTCACAAATGCTTATTATGGGATGTGGATGCACCTTGTGTGTGTGTGAGTAGTGGAGTTAAACCACTGCTGTGTATCTGAAGGTTTAGATGGGATATTGGGAAGGAATTCCTGGCTGGAAGGGTGGGGAGGCCCAGAAAAGCTGTGGCTGCCCCTGGATCCCTGGAATGTCCAAGGCCAGGTTGGATGGGGCTTGGAGCACCCTGGGATAGTGGGAGGTGTCCCTTACATCAGTGCAAGACCCTGGCTGAGTTCTACATTCACACAATAATGACATTCTCCAAATTATATCATAATGCTTATTTCATTTCTTCCCAAAACATCCATGATGGGGTAACTTAGGAAATAAAGTCTTAAATTTCCATTTCCTAAGAATTTGGGAAGCAGATTTGCTAACCTCTAGAACAATTTATTTAATAGTATAGCAGGAGATAAAATCCTTTTATTTGCTGTACATTATTGCAGAAGAATATGCCATAATTTGTAATCCAGATCCTCAGTCTTGTGAGCATTTGATGAGCACATGGGAGGTCTATTTGTCTGACTGCTCTCCCTGAACTGAATCCATCAATGCCTGTAAGAAATGTCATTTTGGCTTATTTCAATGTGCTTATAGGGTTGTTTTAAACTTAAGATGGGAAAAATCATTCAATAATTATTCTGCTTTTTCATATTCATGTTAATGGTTTCTTGTTAATATATAAATACTCTCACAAGGACAAAGGGACAGGGATACTGATTCAGGTGGAATGTGTAAGTTTTCAAAAGTATCCAGAAGCACATGTCAAAGAAAGAATAAGTGATATTTCCCACATGAACTAGAGCTTCCAATTACTTTCATCCCAGAGAATTCTGTGAACCTTATGTAGTTTTTCTACTTGGTAATGCTCAGCAGGTCTCTCAGAAGTCCTGTCTTAATTTCCTTTTTAAGCCAGGAAAGCTTTCTCCATCCACAACCTCTGGCAAGGAGTTCTAAGGTTCAGCTGCCCACAGGATGAAGAAACATCTCTTCTTCCCCTGTATTAATATTGAAATATGCAAATCCACACTGACCTTCTTTTCTATGTTTGTTGTTTGTGTTTTTGGGGGCTTTTTAAATGATGAGTTTACCCTGATTTCTTGTGTCTTTGCCATGTTATCATGGCAACAATATTATATTTGTCCTGGTTTAGGGCAAATTTGGGAGGAAACCTCTGAATGTGGTCTGTCTAGGAAATAGATTTAAGCAGTTTTCTCCTTAATTTTGCCCTAAACTAGGATGCTTACATCTTACTGTCACTGTCTCATGAATGCTGAGCAAACCTGGAGCCTCTGGGCTTCACCTTCCACTCCCCTGCTCTCACTCAAAGGACAGAGAAATCAGCCAGATCCTCTCAGCAGCTCTCAGTAGCTTTTCACTTTCTGCCCAGGTTTTACAGCAGGTAAAACTGGCACAACTGCCTTGAAGTCTTCTGCCAGCCTGCTGCTCATCCCTGTCCCGCTCTGCCGCGATGGTTTTGGTGGGGGCAGCTGGGAGACAGATCAGAGAGCAGAGCCGGGAAAAGGAGGAGATGCAGCTACTGCTCCTTGTGAGCTCTTCAGCCCCGGGGCAGGAGCTGCAGCCAAAGGAGCAGTTCAGGAGGAGGTGAGAGTGCTCAGGCTTTGAGGAGGTTTCACGTTACGTTCACCCTGGAGTCAAGCAGCAGCTCGGAATATTTTTATCAGCAGGGTGCCCCGAGTACTTTGACTTTCAAAAGCCTGAACAGCATAAGCAATAAGCCAGATGTGCTTTCTGTCTGCAGCCCCATCGCTGAGTTTCATTCTGTGTCCATTTGCAGCCCATGTGAAACAGGGACTAGAGGCCACAATGCCTCTGGAAAGGGAATTAATAACCAGTTTCACATTTATACTGGCAAAGAATCCCACCATTATAATACTTAAGTGGACAGAATGGGAATAAGCTTTGATTTTATTATATTACTTCCTACTTTCTGCTTTCAGGAGGAGCTGCTTGGCAAGGCAGGGCAGGCAGAGCCAGATCTGCACCCCAGCTCAGACAAGGACCAGGGGCAAGGCATTGTGCTGAAACAGAGCTCTCAAGCTTGCAGGTCAATGGGCAAAAACTCCAAGCAGGAATTCTCGATTTCTACAGCAGCCTGATCCAACATTGCAGCTGCCCTGCACTGAGGCTGACCCTGAGCACCTGCAGCTAAAGCCCTGGGAGGGGCAGGAAGGGGCTGCAGAACCTGTCTGTGCACTCAGGGCTGTGACAGTCACCTCCCTTCCCATCCCTGCTTGTCCCCACTCCTTACAAAGGTCCCCCTTTGGAGAAGCAGGAGTGAAATGCTTGGTGCACAGATTCACCTCAGGGTGTCCAGGGGCCACCACTTTGGGGTGCAATGCTGTGCAGGTGCTCCAGCAGGCTCTGCCTGTGCTGGGGTCACACCAACAGGGCAGCCAGCAGGGCAGTGACCTGGCAGGGCTTCTGTCCCCTTCAATGAAGTGTCAGTGCTTCTGTCCCCTGCTGTCCCCTCTCAAAGGGCCACAAAGATGCTCTGGGGCTGGAGCACTTCTGCTCTGGAGCCTGGCTGACAGACTCAGAGAACAGAAGGCTCCAGGGAGACCTTAAAGCCATTTCCAGTAGCTAAAGGGGCTCCAAGAGAGCTGGAGAGGGTCTTGGGACAAGAACCTGGAGTGACAGAACAAGGGATTCTTGGCTCTGAGGGTGCTGAGGCCCCAGCACAGGTTTCCCAGAGAAGCTATGCCTGCCCTAGATCCCTGGCCAGGCTGGACAAGGCTTGGAGTAACCTGGGTTGGTGGAAGGTGTCCCTGCCCGTGGCAGAGGGGTGGAACTGGATGATCCCTTCCAGCCCAAGCCACTCTGTGATTCTATGAAAGATGTTGGCAGTCACTTCATTCATCTGGGACTGTGGCTGAGAATGAGGGGGAGAATCCTGTGTCCAAGGCAGAGACCTAATCCTGAGAGTGCAGGATGGGACAGGACAGAGGGGGACACTCAGGTGCTGCAGTGACCTGGAGGGGGATGGAAATGCAGGTGATAATCCATGAGAGGCTCCCAGCATGGGCTTGGCCCCACAGCACCTGGGCAAGGGGGGCACAGCAGGTCCAGTGAGAGTGGCCAAGAGTCCAGCAGATGCCAGATAAATCCAAAATATCAGGGCAGCTCTGGGAAGCCAGGAGCAGGTCAGGATTGGCAAGGCACAAGGCAGGGCACAGAGAGACCTCAGCATCTCTCAGGCAAGGGAATGAACTTCAGTGCAGCTCCTGAAATACAGCAAAGAGACCCCAAACAGATCCTCCCACACACTCACAGACAGCAGAAGGACCCAAGGCCATGGCTGAACCTGGTCAGAGCTCGCCCCAGCACAGGCAGCCACAATTCCAGGGCAGAGAGGAGGCTGTAGAGCTCAGTGGTGCATGCAAGGCCCCAGTGAAGTCTCCTCTCTCCCAGTACATCCTTTTGTCACACTGCATTAACATTTAAGACCGGACACAGGCCAGGAACCTCTCCAGCTGACCAGGACTGTTTGAAGATTTCTGCTCCTTAAAACAGAACCTCCCTCTCTCTGTTCCCTTTCCCCCTGTAATTCACAGCATCTTCAGGCTTTAAAAATTGTCAGAAAATTCATACTGGAGAGCTTTGGTGTTTCTTGGGAATTAACAGGTCACTCAGAATAAATGTTACAACAGTTCTTCCACTTCCATCATTGCTGCTCCTCCTCAGGAGGTGCTGTGGCAGCTGAAAGCACTGACAGGACATGGTTTAAAAGCTCAGGCATTTTTCTGCCCCACCAATAAGCTAACTGACTGTATCTCTACCTGTAAATAAAGGTTCACCCTCTGAGCTGGGAGCAGGGCTCCTGTTGATGCAGCTGAACTGTGCTCCTGTTCTCCTCCCCAGGACAGGCTGGCTCCTTCCTTCTGCTGCTCCATGGCTCTCTCAGACCAAGCCTGAGTCAGTCAGGAGATGCCAACAGCATCCCAAAATGTTGCCAACAACTGCACAGTACAGCCACAGACAAGGGTCCATACCAGTGTCTGACCATCTTCACTGGTTTGTAGGTGCCCATGCAGTCCTTGGGGTGGATATGTACTTAATTCTTTGTGAGATTTGATCCTAAAAACTGTCTCATTTTCTCCCCTTATTCCCAATCCAAAAAGGAAGAATTTCAGAGTACCTGGCATCCATAGGTTGTTCACTTTTACTTCCCCCTTACATGACAAGTTACAGACTACATGGAGAAATACTTGGGGAAAAATCCAATCTCAGGTGAGATCAGATGGGACAATTTCCTTATTCCTTTTAGGTCTCAGTATCTGAGGGTTTGTGTGCTGATACTTCTGCCTTTTCCAACTTTGTTTTTTGGTTTTTTTTTGCCTGGCCTGTGTCACTGATCAGCCTGGCTGAGCTGGAGGTCCAGCTTTTCCCTCAGTGCCAGCCTGTAGGAATGCATCACTTCAAAGAGGCAGGAACGACCTTGGTTTGCAGCATCTCGCTGTCCCCTGGGGCACTGTCACACACCAGATAAAGAGCTCTGTGCTTGAGGAGTGCTCTTGCTTTCTCCAAGCCAGAAGGAATATTTCAGTTGCACAGCCCGAGTTTCCTTTGTTAACCCTTCCCTACCTGCTCTCAGGGTATTTTTATTCTCCCCAGTCTCCAAGAAGATTCAGACTGCAGGTTATATTTGACTAATTAGCAGTAGGCAAATATGCAGTTTTATAATGTTCAAAGAAACTTTTTTCCTCCTGGGGATTTTTAGAATTAGTGATTTAGAGTAACAACATTATCCACCACACAAACACACCCTTCATGCTGAATGCACAGCAATGGAGAGCTGCAAATTTAAAAACAAAGCTTATCAAAAGTGGCCAGGGATAATTAGAGGGGGAACTGAGGTCTGGCAGCAGCAGCCAGGAGCAGCAGAGCTCACAGCCCCTCTGAAATGCTGCTGCTTAATGAATCCTGGGGACAGGATTAACACAGGAGGAAGAACTCTGGCCCCTGCAGAGAGTGACACTGATGGTGTAGCACACCCTGCTCATCAAAAGGAGGAGTAACTGTGGTGTTACTGCTCCCTCCACCCCTGCTTCATGTCCCTGTCCAAGGGATGCAACCTCATGGATTCACTGAATCATTTTGGCTGGAAAGGATCTCTAAGATCATCAAGTCCAACCATTAATCCAGCACTGCCAAACCATATCCCCAAGTGCTACATCCACTCATTTTTTAACACTTTCAGGGAAGCTTTTTATTACAATGTGTAAAATATGAGGCTTTAAGGTTCAAAATTCTGGGATAATGGGAAACCAAGGAAAATCCTTTCCAGAGCAAAGGTACTTTGTAGATATCATAACAGGAGAGTAGAGCAAAACCATGAATCCCTGGAAGCATGTTTAAAAAGCACCCCAGCTGTCTTTGCTTTAAAATTCTTACAGGGTTTCACAGGGTTTATGATCCTTTGGGGTTGGACTTGGGGGATGAGCATCTGGAGGTGATGTATGCAGATCCCACAGAAACTGTGCCATGGCAGGGACACCTTCCACTACCCCAGGCTGCTCCAAGCCCCTGGCCTTGGACACTTCCAGGGATGGAGCAGCCACAGCTTCTCTGGACAACTGTGCCAGGACCTCCCCACCCTCACAGAAACTTTCCCATCTTGCTCCCACACCCTTTAAGGTCTCACTGCAGCCTGATCCAGAGAGCTGCTTCCTGAGCAATGTCCACACATCCCTTGCATCCTGCAGAACAAATATTTGGTGGGAATTGAGCAGGGAAGGATGTAGAAAAATGACAATGTACTCACACTTACAGAAATCCCAGGAGGCAGGGAGGCAGGCTGAGGCTTACAAGTGTTACAATTGTTTTCTCAGTTTCCCTCTGAAGAGCCCACATTTCACTGCTCTCAGCAAATGATGCCTCTGCTCACAGATATTGTTTCTCCCAGAAACCTCCCTTCTAGGACAAAGCTCATCCAACCGTGGCACTACAGCATTCCAGCTACATCTAATCCAAATTAACTTGTCTCAATTTTCACACACCACATCCCACCAGTGCTGGTAACAGCCCATAAAACTGCAAGGGAGAGACCAAAGCACCAGCAAAATGATTTGGAAAGTCTGCTCCATTAGGGAGAGAACAAACCAAAAACAAATCAGCCTCAGGAACAGAAAATGAGCTGTGTCCCTCAAACATGATGTTTGCTGGGAATAATGTAGCATATTCATGCTGACTTCTGCAAATGCTGCAATTACTGTCTGGCTGCCCTAAATAGTCCCATTTATCTCGGGAGACTTTCTCTGCTCTGTGTGATTTTTCACGGCTCTTCCTCGGAGCTGTTTGCTCCCAGGCAGAGTTGTTTACATGCTTGTTATTTTTATGGTTTTCCCCTTCATTTCCCTGTAAGTAGAACAGCAAATAAAAGGTGTAGAGAGGGTGTGAGTGAGTTCCTGCCAGGGGTCAGTGGCAGATCAGTCAGGCCAAGCAGCAGAAGGTGGTTCTGACAGCAGGTTCATCCTACAATTGTTTGAGACAAGTCAATGGCTGAGGTTGACTTTAGAGAAGGAAAATGATTGATGTGGTGCTCTGGCAGGTAAACAGGAAGAAAATTAAGGCAGAGACACAGTTTTACATTAATAAATGAATTGTTTTCACCTCAGAATTAAAGGGCACATTATTCCCATCTATAGCACCAGGAGAATTTGATTCAGCCACACCTTACTTGTCACTGCCAGCAGGGATGCAGGAGAAAACGTGGCCATGGAGATGTGATTAAATACCCTCTAAGGAAGTTTTCCAATTATTTTTCTTGGTTCATATGTTTTAACTAGACCCAGATGCCTCCAGTGTTTGGGTCAGAAATGATACTCAAAACCTTTTTTTATTCTGTGGGTTTTAGTTTGGTCAGCTCTGCAGATGTTGGGCAGTAGCAATAAAGTGGCCAGCACTTTACAGAATGTGGAAGAAAAATCTTCTAGTGTAGCCAGGATCTAAAAGCCTAGGCATAAAGGATCATAGAATGGAATCAAAGAATTGTTTAGGTTGCTAAGGTCTTCTAAAATCAAAATTAACCATTAACACTGCCAAGGCCACCACTAAACCATGTCTCTAAGTGCATCTACACAGCCTTTAAATCCTTCCAGGATTGGTGACTCCCCCACTTCTCTGGGCATCCTGTTCCAATGCCTACCACTCTTTTTATAAAGAAATCTTCCCTAATACTCAATCTAAACTTCCCCTGGTGCAGCTTGAAGACATTTCCTCTCATTCTGTCACTGTTCCCCGGGAGCAGTGATCAAGCCCCAGCTGGCTGCACCTTCCCTTCAGGGAATTGCAGAGATCAAAAATCCCCTCTGAGCCTCCTTTTCTCTGGGCTGAACAGCCCTAGTTCCATGGGGTTTATATACAACCTGTTTCTTGCCTCAGAATCTGACTGACTCTGTGCAGCCCCTCTTGTATTGATCCTGATTTATGTTTATAGACATGGTGTGATTTTATCACTCCTTTATTTACCCATATCCAGTAACACTTCCACATCTGACTGTCTAGTTAGATAACAACTGGCAGCAACAGCTTCATGGCTGGATTTTCCCTCATTCTGTTCCTTAATTCACCATTAAAACATCATTATTATTGTGATGGTAAAAGGCTTAGTTATTCATTATTACTCTCCCAAAGGCCAGGCAGATCCCCTGGACAAACACTTGGCAGATTCAAGCACCAGGACTAAATCTAATAGGGTGATGCAGAATGTAGCAGAAATGATTTCCCAGCTGATCCATAATCCTCCAGCAGAAAAGCAGCATTTATCTGTCTTTGACTGACAAGAACACATGATCTGATCAGGACACCCAAGCTGCAGGTACAGAATACCTCCCAAGATGATACCTGCAACAAGAAGATCTTTAAAAAGGTCTGTTCCAACTCAAACTATTCTGTGATTTTTGAAATCTCTGTGTGGTTTCTTACATGGCCAGTCCTGATTTTTCCCACTGGGAGGGAAGTTTTGGCATGCACTGGAAGGAAGCAGGCTGGAGATTGTCTGCTTCCCGATTCACATTTTATTTACATGTTTAAATTCAGGTTTTACTTTAAGCTCCTGTTTTATCATAAGTCAAACTCCTCCTATGCAGAGGCATAAATAAGATTTTCACTACATCATGCCAGAGTTTTATATATCTCTGTCCACCAAGATATCTTTTTGTATCAAATTAAGTGAGGTACTGAACTCCCAGCACAGCTATTTTGCTGCTGCTGCAGGAAAGAGAAATTGTGATTCCCAAACAGATCGATGCAGTTTCCTGTCTCTGACAGTGGCCAGTGTTGAATGCTTCAGAAAACAATATCAATCCTTCCCTTCTTCCAACCTGCTCTATCTGTAAGTGCACACACTGCACTTAATTGTTCAATCCAGAAAAATAATACCTTCCTAACCTCAGCTGATTGTAATTGCATAGAGCTTTATTTATATCAACATCAATATTCATCTGGATGGGTATTACCAGCACTGCTACCAGGAGGCACTGCCTGTTTTATGGCTGCTGCTCTCTAAAGGCACTGTGCCAATCGAGGACTTCTGGCAGTCCTTCATTCCTCCCATAGAAACCGCCCACTTCTCTGCTGGAACTCCCTGCAGGAGCCCATCCTGCCTGTGCCCACAAGCCAGAATTTCACAGGGTCATGGAATCACAGAATTATTTGGGAAGGAAGGGACCTGAAAGATCATCCAGTTCCAACCCCCCTGCCCTGGGCAGGGACACCTTCCACTATTCCAGGTTAATCCAAGCCCTGTCCAACCTGGCTTTGGACACTTCCAGGGATCCAGGGGCAGCCACAGCTGCTCTGGGCACATTCTGCCAGGTTCTCACCTCCCTCACAGGGAAGAATTTTGTCCCAATATCCCACCTAACCCTGCCCTCTCTCAGTTTGAAGCCATTCCCCCCATCACTGTCACTCCAGACCCTTCTCTCCTGGAGCCCCTTTAGGTACTAAAAGGGACTCAGAAGTCTCTCCAGAGCTTTTTCTTCTCCAGCTGAACCCCCCAGCTCTCCCAGCCTGACTCAGAGAAGAGGTGTTCCAGCCCTTGGAGCATCTCCATGGCCCCCTCTGGACCAGCTTCAACAGATCCATGTCAGTCTTGTGCTGAGGACTCCAGAGCTGGAAGGGCACTGCCAGATGGGGTCTCATGAGGACAGAGTAGAATCACCTCCCTTGACCTGCTGACCTGATTTTTTCAGTGCCTCATTTGTTTCCAGGATTCTCTGTTCATTCCTCAGGTTCAAGAGCAGGGAGCTGTTTCCCTTTGCCTACTCAGATCCTCTGTGAATTCCCTGCCTCGCTGCAGCCATGGCTCTGCCAACTGCTCAGCTTTTCCTTACTGGCACTGCTTTTGCTGTTATTCTCACTCTGCTCTGGAGCCTCAGCTGCAGATTCACTGCTTTAACACCAGAACAAAGCACTGTATCAATTAGTTTGACCTCCCAGCACACAGGGACCACTACATTTCACCCAGTTCCCTTCGTGCTGTGCTTTGAATTCTTTATTTTTAAAGCACTGGCAGCTGTATGGATTTATCCATCCCCGAGATGGCTTTGTGTGGAGTCAGCGTGGTTTCCATATGATTTAATGGCTCAGGATCAGCAGTGCATACAAATGGAGCTGCACTTGTTCCAGGGCCAATTTGGGTCTCGGAGGGATGCAGAGCTCAGCTGGTTCTGCTCGGAGCCAGCTCCAGCCTCTCTGTGCTACATGTCACACCCCTGGAGCAGGAAGGTTGGGACAGCAGTGACAAGCTGTCCCACCAGCACTAGGTGAAGTCATTTCTGCCTCAGCACAGCAAATTGATGAATCTCTGCCACTCTGCAGAGCTGCTTTGATGGTCCCCAGCACAGGCAGGGCCCCAATCTCAGTGTATATTTGCATCTCAGCTAATTAACAATCCCTCCTGCGAGCCACAGGCTGGCACAGGGCTGCAGAAGCTGTCTGAGCTAAAGCTAACAAGCTCTGAAACACCTGAGCTGACTCAGATTCAAGCGTTTCAAGCTGCATAACAGAGTGTTCTCAGATGGTGCTGGGTGAGAATATCGAGCTGGGTTTACACGTCTTTAATAATGCAAAGCAAAAAGGTAAATTAAACTGTAGGGGAAAAAAAGAGAGGGAAAAATGTAGGGGAGAGGAACCATCGTGCCATGTTCCCCTCAAAAAGCCATTAATTAAATATTAGCTCGAATCAGAGTGATCCTGGGGATATTACACTTCATACCAAGCCTCTTACAGGCTTGTGTGGCTGCCTCCAGCAATACACATGAATTTTCCTTTTCCACTTGTTCAGTACTGTTTTTTATTTCTAATCTCTGCCTCAGTGCCACTCCTGAACAAGAGCAGGCTTTTAGGCAAAATTGCCTTATCCCTTCTACCGACAGCAGACCGATAGAGGTTGTCAAAGTCCCTACCAAAAGCTCCCTGTTGTCACCCACTCTGAGATCTCAGGATTTAATACGAGAGACAAGAGGCACAGGGAGACAGATGGGAGATGGCAAGAACACACTAACACAAACAGTCTAATTTTGTTGGGAAGGGTAAAACCTCCCTTGTGCTGCTGTTCTGCAGCGTGTCCCAGTTCCTGGCTTGCCACGCAGGACTCCACATGCAGAAGCAGACACAGTATCATTAACCCTGCAATCTCCCAGGTTTCACTGGTTAATTACACGCTGTAAAAATGAACCTCTTGTTTTGACCTAGTTTGAGTGTTACTGAGTGGGTAAATCGTGTCTGGTATGAGGTAATGCACTTCTGCCTGTGCATAAAGAATAGTTTTGTGTGCTAGCAAGACATCAGGGTGCTTTTTTTTTTTTTTTTTTTTTTTTTTTTTTTTTTTTTTTGGTAATTTTGAATTATAACACCCTGAAGTAAATGAAAAAAATAATTAATCACTTTGGGTTGTAATCAGACCAAGTGTGATTTTGAGACATTCACAAGACACCGACTCACACATCAGGCATTTATTAGCTAAGGAAATGTAAAATCATCAACCCATTTATCTACACACAGTAGAATACTTTAAAAATGAAATATTTTTGTAAAATTATTTGGGGAGAACTCATACTAATGCAGCAGGGGAGCAAATAAACATGTAGGTAGACAGGAAGGTTGTGGAGGCAGGGATCATCTTGCAGCAGCTCAGATGAAATGTGGATTTCAGGGCCTGAAGAAGCCACAAGCACAGGAATATTCCCTGCCCCATTAAGCAATTCACACATAATGGATTAATGACTTGCTGATATTTCTATCACGCTGGGGCAGTCATTAACAAATTCTGTTTACTGCCTGGATAGCAGATGGGGCCACCTACTCATGCCAGGGATGGAAACACTCCTAAAGCTTGAGGGCAGGATGGGGGGATGCTCAGTAATCCTTCAGGAAGTGTGTTAGTGGTTCAGGTATTAAGTGGGTTCACAGGAAATCCCAGGGGAAAGGGAAGCCTGAGTGAAGAGAACCACAGGCAGTGTTTGGATGTCTGAGGTTACAGATACCCCTGTGCCCTGTCCAAGTGTGTCCCCACATCAGTGCTCCTTCCCAGAAAAAGTTTCCTGGGATAAAAGTTTCTCTTGAGATGTGCTATTTCCTGCCCCTTGCTCTCTAAACTCAAATGCTGACCTGGGGATTTTTTAATGAAGCCTCTTTTTGCTGTTCCCATTTGTTCAACAGATAAACTGCCTATCAGCCTTTCACTTTTAATTTCCAGTGTGTTCAGCACTGAGGCTTGGTGTAATTAAAGCCCCTTTTCAGTTATTCTGGACTGCAATATTTTCTTTTCATAACAAATACCAAAGAAATGGCTTGAGACTGACTGATGACTGAAGGAAACACTCCAGGTGCTCATCTGCTCTTCAGTAACAAGTTTTTTTTTCATTTAAATGTAGAATTTTCTGTCTCTTTATTTAATCTTTCAACGCTCAAAACCTCAGTGACCCCCTTGAACAGCTCTGAGTCACTTTTATTCCTGGTGTCAACACTGCATCCCTCCTGGAGCAGAATCTGCATGGAACAGTGAAGAGTGAGATTTTGAACAAACAGCCGTGAATTTGTTTCACCAAAGTATTCTGAGCACCACCCCCAAACCCAAATGACCCAGATAATGAAAAGCTTTATGGGAAATTCCTTCTCGTCCTTGAGTAACAAACTAGGTAGGAAAATATTCAGCACCAAGGAGCAGAGCACAGGTTTTTCAGGCACCAGGCCCTCTACCAACGAATAAAAAAAAAAGTTTCCCACTACAGTCTCAGGTTCTGTGCATGGAATTTCCAAAAAAAAAGATAAGGAAAAGCCTCTACAAATACCTAAACAAAAGCTGCTTAGTTCAAGCTTTCATGGCCACATGGAGACTAATAGTTATTAAGGCAATCAAAGACTCTTTGGAAATTAAAGTCTGTGCCCCAGTTCAAGCAGTTTTACCCCAAAGTGCCTGCAGGCTCTGCAGTTTTGCAGCCTCCTACTTTTCAACCTCCCAGACCAAGAGGGCTCTGTCTCAGGAAAGAATGCAGCTTCCAGCCAAGATTTGTCAATGTGCATTCTTAGGCATGAACCAAGAAATCTCTAAAGTCGATTTGAGGTGGGATAAAGTTGGATCCACTGATCTTGGTGAGTGCAAAATTGTGTTTCGGACTGGAAAATAATCAGGAAAATTTTAACCTATAAAAAGAGGGTGTTTCACAAATGTATGGCTTACCAAAAACGAGAATGACACAGAAGCAATTATTCATAACCATGCTGAGTGGGATCCCCCTCACACAGCCTACACCCAGAGCCACTGCCATCAAAGGGGACTTTGTCACTGCTTTCAATGGGCACAGGATGTGACCAGAGCAGCATCTGCAGCAGCTCCCAGAGAGGAACACGAGGGAAAAAAAAATCTTCATTTGTAACTCAGTGTTTCGTCTTTCAAAAGACCAGCCTCAGATGTGCTTTGGAAACTCTTCTTTTGGGTACCTCTTTCTTCCACCAAGCTGCATATTTATCAGCTCTAGTTCTAGACATGATCTTAGGAGTTTATCTCCCAAGTGATCAGAACTTCTTTCCTACTTGCTTCTTTATTAAAATAATCAGGGCTTGAAATCAACTTCTTTTTTTTTATTGCTCACAATTTTTTGCTATTTTTATCTAGAACAAGCAGCACATTTCCATGTCTTTTTTGAGACTTTCTGCTTATTTATTTGCTCATCTGCCTCTAGCAAGTTCATGTTCTGAGGATGAAAAAGCAAGAAACTGCAGGTGAAAGGGAATTAATAATCTATTTGAAGATTAAGGAAATCAAGGAGATGTGTTTTCAAATTTTAATTCTGGCAAGGGATTCCTGCAGACCTCCTACACCTCAACCTCTCAGTAGCTTTGTTTCTCAGCTACCATGGAAAAGTAAGGCAAATAACACCCTTCTACTTTATGAGAGCATTTCACAGCTAAATAATTGAGGACCAGACTTGCTGCTTTTTTTTTCCCCCCACATTTTTTGACAGCTTACCCTTGTAAGAATCCCCCCAAGGACCAGCAAACCAGCGTGACAACTGCAGTGACAGGATTCCTGAGGGACCCCTTGCACAATCATGTACTATTAGACCTAATAAAGAATGACAGAATCTGGCTGTTAAAACTTCAAGAGAGCCTCAAACACTATTGTGACAGCAACCATTAAACTATAGGTAAATTACATCTAAAACAATCCCACTTTGCTGCATTCCCAGCTGCTAAAACATCCTGCGATTTCAGCATTGCTACTTGATTCTCAGCAGGGTTTATTTTTCTTCATCTAAAATCTCTGAATTTCTCCTCAGACAAGGACATAATTGCAGACACTGCTGCCAGGTAAAATTACTGCAGAGTTCTGGTTTGTACAACTTTTGGGAAACATTGGGAATAATTTGCTTTTTGAGTGCTGAGGACTAAAAGTCCTTCCTGCTTAGAAAGAAGCAAAACTTCTTTCTGGAACTACAAAAAGTACTGTTACAAGAGTATTTATATAAATTAAATTAATAAACCAAGTTGTTTTAAGCTTCTGAATATCCTTGGTGTGAAGTAACTTGGCCTGAAGGATGTGTTAGGCTGAGGATTTACAGTTTTAATACTCCTTCCTAAGCAGTTTGACGCTTCAATTTCTTCTTACCACTTCCACACTCCAGCACGGTCCAACATCCCCAACGCAGAATAAATAACCTATGGCCTGCTGCAATCATTAAAATGCATTTGGTTTAAGTTTATTTGAGTTTCTAAGACGTGGCAAGGCTGAGGCAAGGGCAGGATGATCCCAGGCTGGTACCAGCCACGTTCCCATCCTGAGGGGGATGCATGAACACATTGCAGAGAACATTTTCCATCCATAATCTTCTGAGGGCTTATTCATACTTGCAAAAATATTTTTCTTCCATGGAGAGTTGTTTTAGACACGTCAAATTAAAGGGGTGAAGGAACTGGGGGGTTCCCTCAACATGGCCATAAGGGTGAGGGGTCAGGGCAGAGATACTCCCTCCATGGGGTTATTTATTCTATAAAGGTTATTTACTCACTATATTTATTCTGCAAAGGTTATTTATTCTCCTTATGCATTCTGTAAAGCTCCTTCCTCCTCCCCGAGCCGAGTTCAGAGGCGGGCAGGCAAATTTCCACCCCCATTTTTACAGAGAGCGGAAAACACCAGAGGGAATCGAGCCGCTATTTCCAGGATTAAAACTCACAGCCTGCCACTTACAGGCAATTACACTTCCCATAGGGGGAAAGCATGAGTTAAGAGTTGTGTATTTTTTTTAAACATTAATCATTTTAAAGGCGGCAAGGGCGAAGCTCGCTCACGCCATGTCTGGGAGGGAGCGGAGCCCCCTTCCCCTCATGGAGCCACTCCCTTCCCCCCCATCCCAGCAATGCACGGCTTAAGAGTTGGATTTAATTTTCCCACTGTTATTATTACTAGTATTATAATTATCTAAACATTCATCATTTTAAAGGCGACACACAGAAGGTCCCTCACGCCTCCCCTCCCGGCACCGCCCCCCTGCCCCTCACGCAGAGGGCGGGAAAGCGCGGCGGGCAGGGCGGGCGGGGGGTGTGGCCTGGCGCGGCCATTGAGGCCGGGCGGGTAATGGCGGCCGGGGGCGGCGGCGCCGCCTGGCGGCGGGGCGGGGCGGCAGCGGGGGCTGAGGGGGCCGCGCCGTGAGGGGACAAAGCGCTGGAGCCGCCAGGTAGAACCGCGGGGGGACGGAGCCGTGGGGAGGCACGGGGGAAGCGGCTGGGAGGAAGGGGATGGGCCGCGCTGACGCCGCCGAGCCCGGCTGCGTGCCGGCGGCAGGAACCGCTTCCCCTCAGAGCGAGTTTCCCCCGCCGCCGGGCTCGGGGCTGAGGCGGAGCCGCTCCGCTGTAATCGAAGCCCTGGGTGAGGAGGGAGGGACGGAGGGAGGGACCGCGGGGGCTCCTTCTCTGCTTTGTGTCCAGGTGGCGAGGCCGAGGGGCGGCCATGGGGGTGCAGGACCGGCCCCAGTGCTTCTTCGAGATAGAGATCAACAGGGAGCCAGGTAAGGCTGGGCTTGGGGCTTTTAAATCACGCTTTTTGCCCGCATGATGGGCCCAAGCCGCTAGCAGCGAGTTTGGCCGTTGATGCGTTATTTCTGAGTTACTTTTTAATAACTTCGGATGTTTTCTGGGGTGCTGGATGCTCCTCATTCTCCCTTGAGATTGATTTTTATTTGCACACATGAATATAAAGGTTCGGCAGGGTGATAAACGCTGTTCTGAAGGTAAAAAAGCAGTCTGGTGATGTATTATACCTTTTGTGTTATACCTTTGTTATGCCACTTCTATAAAAAGTGGAAAATCGGAGCAGGCTGTGAGGAGACTGGATATATACTCCTATAAGTATTTTTAATGATACAGTAATTAAAAGTGGGAAGGAATTTAGGGATTCCCAGTCTGGGCTAAATCTTTCCTCGTCCTGCTCGAAATGTATCTTCTGAATGTAAAGAATTGAACATTCAGTCATAGAAACACAGAACACCTCACCAGCTGACCTGTTAAAAAAACCCTAATAATTAGAACAAATCCATCTTTTAACTCATATTTTCCCTGTACAAATGTGATGCCCAGAAGTGGTAGGCTGTGAGTTTTAATGCTGAGCAGCAGCTTAGTTCCCTCTTGTTTTTCACCCTCTCTGTAAAGATGGGAGTGGAGATTTTCTCACCCATCTCTTTGAGCACGCGTTTATCAATCCCTATTAGTTGTGTCACACATACTCCGTGCTTTATCTGGTCTCTACAAAAATGAATATATGTGATGCCTTCATTAGGCTTTCACTTTCATTTTCTCCTTCAATGTTTCTCTGAAAACCTTTGAATTAAGAGCTTATGTCTCAGATATTCCAAATTTCAGCCTCATTCAGATGCAACTGAAACCCTTTTAGCGTTTTATTTTCACCACAATTTCGGAAGAGAGGTGCTTTTCTAACTTCAGAGACCTGATAGGGCATATCTATAAATCTGTTGCTGCTGTAACTCCTCTCTGAGTTATTTTGACTGACACTGTGTTTTCTGAATACTTCCAAGGAGGAGATAAGTGGTGATGTAAATGGAGTTTTAACATGTTCTGTGTCTTTAATTTCGGGTGGAATTTGCTACGGAATGAGACAACTGAAACTGTTTCAGGTTGGGTGGGTTTCCAGATAGGAATGGTAGTTTGATGGGATTGATTTAGAGTAAAGACAATTCATTCTCAATCTCATTTGCTGTTAATCTTTTTAGGTTTAGTGTGTTTGTTTTTTGGTTTTTGGTTTTGTTTTTTTTTTTCTGACTCCATCTGAAGGGTCTCTCCCTGCACTGTTTTCTCTGCTCTCCCTGCACAGGTTGCTGCTCCCATTTCATAATTTCTCCTGGTCCCCTCCTCAGCCTTGAGCTGAGCATCTCGAGTGAAAGTGGATTACCTCATTTTCCCCCAAACCTATTTGGGTTTGATGACTGATAGAGCTGTCAGGGAGGAATTGCAGTGTTGGTGTTCTTGGTGGTGCAGAGCTTGGGTTACCTGGAGCAGACCCAGGGCTTTGGCACTGTGTCTGTTTGCATTTATTTTCTCTTGGAAGTAACAGGAATCTCCCAGCTGCACATCAAACTTGGAGCCCTGCTGCTTTCATTGCACCTGACTCATGGCTTGGGTTTTTGCAGCAGAAATGCCAGTTTGTAAAATTGGTGTTGGGACTTGTGTGCTGTCTTTATTGCTGCTTTATTCTGGTGCCTGTTTATTCATTCACCATGCAACTCTGTCTCAGGATTTAAGGATATATTTAAAAAGCTTAAACGTTGCTCTCTTAGCTCTAAGATGACCTTCAAAAGCTGAATCAAGTGGTAAATCAGTGCTTCCAGATGACACCAAGCACTAATTCTGAGAGATGTTCTTTCCTGCTGGCACTAGTGAGGTATTCATTTTAACTTTTGAGCTGCCAGCAGATTTCCAAATGAACATTTTGCTTATTTTGACATCAGTAAATAAGCTGATATGCTTATTCAGTTTTGGAGATGTAGGGAGAAGTGGGGAGCAGAACAGCCCTGCATTTTGTTGCTAGCCAAGAAAAAAGGCCTTGTGCCCACCTTGTGTGAAAAGCTGAACAAACATCTCCACAAAATGCAGAGAAGGGGATGTGCCTCTTGCAGCACTGGAAGCATCTTTTTGCCTGCAGAACACAAAATTGTGTCATTTTTCACACTCTAGGTTGCTGTGAGTCCAAAAGTGTTCCCCCCACGCAGCTGCCAAATTTTGGCTCTTCCCTTCCAGGCTTTGCTTGCCCAGGGTGTGCCAGGATACCTGTGGCAATTAAAAGTCAGGTCAGTTTTACTCTAATAAAGATCCTTGGAAAATGCAGGAGTGAGTATCTCTGCTTTGGCTGTGCTTCCAGAAGCTTTATTACAGCTTTTGTGTCCATATTTTATTACAGCTACAGAATCTTGGAATAAAACTCAGTGCCAGCTTGTACTTGCCTCTTGCAGTGGGGCAAACTTTGTTGGCTTGGTGTTTTTTAAAGCTAAATTTAGTCTGCTTTTGAATAAGTTGCCTGTTAAGCATTTTTTTTTTTTTTTATGAATGCAGGTTGTAGCTCATAATTTTTAAAGAGCAAATGGAAAACAAATCAGGAAGAAGCATTTATTTTGATACTGGCACAAACAGTGCTTCTCCCTTCCTTTGGGCCCCCCACTAGTGGATTTGGGCACATAGAGTGTGCACACAGGATTAAACTGCTTACAGTATTCCAAGAATTTCAGGATGGCAGCAGATGCCTATTTAAATAATTCTGTCTTTACTCTGTGAGGCAAAAATCTGTGTGAAGCTGCAGCCTTTCAGGTACTGTGATAATTGGAACAGATGTCCCACTAGGATGTCACAGATGCACTTGGCTGCTCTAGCAGCTCCTGTGGCCATCCAAGATCTTTTTCCCACATCTCCCCTCCTCACCCCACCTCCTGGCTTCATCCATCATAAAATTTGGTAAATTTATTCAGTTTTGCTTTGTTTCATTCTTATTCATAGAATAATTCATCAAATCTCTCTATGCTTTTTGGGTTTTTTTCCCTTTTTTCTTTTCCTGTCTTCTGTTTGACCCTTGGCTCATTGATTTATTCCACTTCAGTTTCTTTAATTCCTGGGGTGTATCCTTAACCATAACAGCCAGTCTGGTCTTTCCTTACTTCTCTCTTTCTAGTTACTTTAACCTGAAGTTTGGTGTATTTTGGGATTTCAGCTGCTGTGAATTTATGTGAAATGAGCTCCCCTGCAATAGTTACTGTATTGTGCCTCCAGTAATAGACCCAGTGACACCTTGTGGGATTCTTGTTACCTTTCCTAAAGACAGAAACTGTTCTCAACTGGCTCCACATTAACTTTTAGTCTTTAGAAGGGAAAAAGTTGTATATTGGCAGAAAATAGAGCCTAGAACTTCGGCTGTCTATGAGCCCATGGGCAACCACTGTGTGGGACAGCAGGAGCCAAGGGGATCCCAGATGGAGAAAACCCTCTCAGGGGTGGTAAGATGGAGATTTGAAAGGAATTGATTCAATAAATGTTTTATTTAGAATAATCATGTGGAATTGTTGTCAGTGCAGGATGAAATACCCTGAAGTCTGACCTTGAGGTCTGGAACAAGTTGGGTCAGTAAATGAAAGAAAAGCTGATCAGCCTCTTCTGCCAGGAGAAGGCCAAGTGCTGCCTCTCACTTCCATATCCCTGGGAATGTTTGGTGTGTGCAGGACTGAAATAAGTTTGGGTTTGTGGAGACCAGGGAAGAAGGGAATGGGGGAAAATTCAGGTGATATTTGTGGAAAAATGGGCTTAGAGAGCTGGGGAGAGAAGTTTATTGGAGGTTTTCAGTGCAGAGTGCAGGTGGAGCATGGAGGTGTTCACCAAGTGTTAATGTGTCAGGGCCACAATCCCTGCTCAGGGGAACTGGGACATCCATTCTTGAAATTCGTATTTTAAATAAAATCTACTCTTGTTCCACATTAAGGTTTGATTTCCTTCAAAACTGAAGCCATATTTCTACTTCCAAGCAGTTTTTTTTTTTTAATTCATGTACCTTAACATTCAGAGATACAGGGATAAACAAATTAATGAAATTCAAATAGTGTCCTTTTAGTGAGTTGTTATTTAAACTTGGATGCAAATCTGTCTGAGCCTTTGGGCCCTTGGCAGCCATCCTGGGCTGTGCATCATTGTCTCACTGGTTGTAATCCCTGCTTTCTCCTTCAGCAGGATATTCCTGCTGATAGGCTGGGAAAATACCTCTTGTTTGCTTTACTCAAAGAAATTGAGAAACGATAAAATCCAGTAGATACAGTTTTGGAAAAACTAGGTTTGTTTTGGGAGTGTGTAGCTGAACTTGATACCTGTGTGCTCCAACGTAATAAAATCTAGTAAAACAGTTCACATTACTTGGAAAATAACTTGAAACAATGTATGTTTGGCTCCCAAGGTTTTTTCCCAAAAGTTAAGCAGCTAAATTGGAGGATTTACCTTTGAAACAATAAACACTTGAAATCAATGATAATTTTAATAAACTTTGCTATCTGGAGCCCTTATTTCAGTATCACATGGGTATTCCTACCCAAAGTTTTTACCACTTAATTTGAATCAAGTATTAGTTCATCCTCAGCTAGAAAATTGTTAAGGAGTTCAAAACAAAAACAAAAAAAAAAAATCATCTTTTAGTTCTGAAATTGGATTATTTTTGGTCATTTTGTCTTCTGGCTTCTCTAATTGGTGCAGCTCATTAGCTGCAGAGAGCACTTCATAAAATTTCCAGCTAAGATTTTATATAGGCATCACTTACTGTATGTAATGTATATATTTCTTTCACCACTTACTCTGATTCTTTAAAAAACTAGTTCAAAGCCTGCTTACAAATATTACTTTATCAAGTTGTTTCATATATAATAGGCAAATGTAATCCCAGCAGTTTTTACTTTACCCTGCAGTTGAGGTGTCTGTGCAGGCTCATTTCTTGGTTAAGTCCAACTGAAAATTCTGGGTAGCTTTGTGAGCAGCTCTTGCCTACTTGACTGGATCTTTTTAGTGATTTTTGTTTGTTTATTTTAATTTACTGTGCAAATATTATGGTTAGTCACAGAAAGCTTGTTCCTCATCAGATCACTTAACCTTTGCATCAGGGAAATGAAGATGAACAAAGCATTGGAAATTCTCTGCAGTGAAGTTGGATGATTTCAGAGAAGAGGTGTCTAAATCTGAGAAAATAAGTAGCATCTCAAATGCTTTTTTTATCTGTGTTGTACCTCAGCTCCAAGTTTTAAATGAGATTTTTCTTTTTTTGTGAGGGATGAGGCAAAAGAAAAATTCATAGGTGCTAATCATACATACTTCTAATAATTTTTTCTTAGCAGCTGTTCTTCATGCATCTTTGACCAAGGTGTGAAAATGAGTTTGATCTTTCTCTGGCAGATTTCATTGCCTGTTTGTCAGTAGAAAATACAACCTTTCAGTGATAATGGTATTCATGCAGTTGCAGTAAAATGCAGACAGGAGCCCAGCAGATGGATGCACAGTGTGTGGTTTGTGTCTCAGGAGCAGACAGCAGCTTTTTCTGTGGCTGGATGGAGCTGGGTAAGCAATGCTCCAGGTTTGATGGAGGAAACAGCCCTTGTCTTATAAACTGGGTCTGTAATCTTTGGGTGTTGGATATCTGTGCATTACAATGTGCAGGATTAAAGGGCATAAAAAGACCAGGCTGGATGGGGCATGGGGTAACCTGATCTAGTGGAAGGTGTCCCTGTGCATGGAACTGGATGATTTAAGGTCCCTTCCAGCACAAATCATTCTGTGATTTTATGAGCACCTGGCAGACTTTGTTACTGACAAAGCACTGCTGAAAAATACTGCTGAAACTGATACCTTAGTTATGAATGTCTCTTTCCATCTTCTGCCTTGTCATCTGCATGAACATAAGAGACTTCTTCCAGTGGAACACCACAGTGGTGGTGTCTGCTGCTTCAGGTGCTAAATGTGGTGGGTTGTAAGTAGGGCTTGCAACCAAAATCCTTCTGCAATTTATGCCTCAGGGTAAAAGTCCCTTCTGGAGCCTGCAGGGACTGACAGCCCTCAGTTACTTGGCAGCTGGCACCTTGGTGAGGCAGCAGCTGGGCTGGAGAGCAGAGTGGGGGTAGTGACAGCTTTTTCCCTGGAAAGTGTTGTGTGTTATTTCACACAGTGAATGCATGAGGAATCTTCTCCTGCAGAGACAGAGAGCTGGGGCTGTTCAGCCTGGAGAGGAGAAGGCTCCAGGCAGACCATAGAGTCTCTTCCAGGACCTAGAGGGGCCCCAGGAGAGCTGGAGAGGGACTCACATGGAGCAATGGGATATGGGGGAGTGGTGTTAAACTGGAGGAGGATGGGTTTATATGAGATATTAGGTAGAAATTCCTCCCTGTGAGGGTGCTGAGCCCTGGCACAGGATGCCCAGAGAAGCTGTGGCTGCCCCTGGATCCTTGGAAGTGTCCAAGGCCAGGTTGGACAGGGCTTGGAGCATCCTGGGATGGTGGAAGGTGTCCCTGCCATGGCAGAGGTGGAACTGGATGATCTTTAAAGTCCCTTCCAACCCAAACTATCCTGGGACTCTGTTCCATGGTTCTGTACAATCTGGATGTGGCTCTCTAAGGTACTCAATTGCTGTTCAGTTTGCTGCTTTTGCAGCAGAGGAATGGGATTTGTGTTCTCCTGAATTCCTGGGCTGTAAGGAAAATTAACTCTTCTATTAAACTGTCTTCTCTGTTGTGTTCCTTGTAGGAATCTTCAATCCTCACAGCTTAGAATGGTTTGTTCACTTGCAAATAGCCATCCTGTCATAGTGGTAGTTACAGAATTGCTGTTTGATGGGTGACCTTTGAATATTCCCTATTTCTTCGTTCTTGGGACACTCTCCCTACCCATTTCATTTGGATTTTCCTGCTGTAATGATGAATACTTGGAGAACATTCTTACTGCAGTTAGTGAGATACAGACCCTTCAACAGCTCAAGGCATCTTGAAGTTTTTTCTAAGATTATAAATACTGGTGCTGTCATTTTATTTCTTCATTTCTGAGCCAACAATTCACCATCTTATAGTTGTTTATATATTTGGACAGGGTCTTAAAATTAAATGCAGTTTCTTAGGAGCCCCTCAAATCTTTTTGGTGACTAAGTATTAAATGAAATACATTTGATTTTTTTTTTTTGAAAGGAAGGAGAAGTTATTCCTGGAGTAGTTACTTTTTAAAATTATGAAGTCTTACCAGTGTGCACCACTAGAGTGTAGTGCTCATTGAAAAATTATTACTGGTCTCCTTGTAGTCCTGCCCAGCAGTGAGGCTTCTATGGATTATTTTACAACTTGCAGAGATACCAATTTTTTCTTTATTAATTATGTATTTTTTTTAAAGATTTCATACATTTGGGAGCAATTTGTTGTGGGGTTTTTTTAGTACTATACATCCAAGTATCTTGGAAAATAAAATTGAAAATATAAATCAATTTTAAAACAGTTGTGTTTTTTCTTTATATTGAACCACTTTTCAGAAGTATTTTAATAGATTTTGAGGGTGCATAGCACAACTACCACCAACAGCAAAGAGAAAATATTTGGTTCATATTCAATATTTGGCAAGTGGAGCTTTAGTCCTGCCTGCCTTTCATCTCCCCTGTTTGGTTCATCTGGGTTTTTTCAAACTAAAGGATTTTAGGCCAAAAGTGCCAATGCAGCTGTAATCCTCAGCACAATATGGAGCTAAGCCAGTTGGGCTTTGTAGGTAATGATCACAGGGAAAACTGTGGAAATGTGATTATTAATGTATTTGTATAAACACAGTAATTGGGGAGGGAATTGTTCCAGCTCTCTGAGGACCTGTATTTATGGGAAATCATTTTCAAAATGGAAAAGATCTGACATGATTAAACTGTTTTAGTAAATCAGCTTGGCTTTCCAGGTTCAAATCACAATGGAATCTCTAGGATTTCTGATAAATTGGATGGAATTATATTACTTCATTTTTTTTTTTTTTCTTTACAATTATGTTATTCTTCTTTCTTGCTATGTGTTTTACTATATGCATGCTTAAGATATTTTCTTGGTCTGCTTGATAAAATAACCTTTTCTCAGAAAATTACACTTCTGGAATGTACAGATTGATTTATGTGCAGATTTTTCTATTCCAAGCACTTCTAAAACTCTAATTATTTTCTAAATTATTTTCTAGTTGGTCGAATTATGTTTCAGCTCTTCTCAGACATTTGTCCGAAGACTTGTAAAAACTTCCTTTGCTTGTGCTCAGGTATGTAGTGATATTTCAGGTTTTTTATTGTTGCTTCCAGTAATTATTTTTTTTTTGTACAAATACAAACCACAGCCATATGCAAGGCCTGTGCCCATCTGAGGAGGTAAATTATGATGGAGAGGGGGTGCTGTCTCATTCTGGACCATACAATCTGCATAAAGCCATCATCCAGCTGGGGTATTTTTGGCAGATGGGAGGACAGGATGATTCTGGCATTGCTGTCAGAATTAGATTTGGCCCCTGGAAAAATCCCTCTGACAGAGAGAGGCTCCTGCTTTTAAATTCCAGCAGCTGGACTTGCAGATGCTGCCCAGCCATGAATTAAACATGTGCTGTGGTGCTTTGTCAGGAGCTGATTCCTTTCTGATCTCAAACTTGGCACCTGATTCCATTGAGCTGCCAGTCCAGGTATTAACAGGGCAGCTGCTTCTCCTCTGCCATTCCATGTCCAAGGGATTTGCAGTGCATGGGAAAAGAGCTGCTTAGGCAAGAAGGCTGTAAGTAGATGGGGCTCAAGACAATGATTTTTCTTTTCCAGACAAAACTCATGCATGTCTAGAGCAAAAAGAACAAGGCTGGTATTTGGCCTGAAATAAAAGAGAAGCTGAGCTCATGGGCATTGTACTGGTGGTTGTGGAAAAGTGTCTGAGCTCAGGGTGGTGCTGCAGCTCTTACCAGTGGAACAACTGCTGTGCCTTTCACCTGCCTGGGAAAGTCCTGGCAGAACTGTAAAGGGGAGTAAGGAAAGGGACTGGGACTGTGACCATGGCCAAAGCTCCCAGCTCAAGTGCCATGCAGGATCCCATTCTCTGAGGGCATTTTCCATAGCCCTGAGTGACATCCTGAAACATTACCAAACATGCAGGCAGATATTCCATGGTGGTGTTTGATGAGAGATTTTCAGTGCTGCGGCAAAGAGAGACAAGCTTTGGAGAGGAGTGTGTCCATCCCTGTAAGAAATAGCTTTGCTTGTATAACTCATGTGGAAAATGAAAACAGCGTAGGAGGAGGCATGAATTGGGATTATGGGTGTGGAGAGCCAGGTAAATAACTTGCATTCCATGAGTGAAGGATGATAAACAGCAATGCCCTGTGTGGGCTTTGTGCCACAAACTGCCCTTTGTCTTTATGCTGGCACTGATGGGCTTGGAATGGCAAATTTGGGATGATTGATCTGTTAATTTGGAGTGGCAGAGTAATAGATTGCAGCAGGGGAGTGTTGGCTCTGGGTAATGAGTGTACCTGCATTTCTGAGAGTGCAGGATATTTGGTGAAATGTCCTCTAGCCCAGTGTCAAATACCTATTCTATAACCAGTGATGGGATAAAATTGAACATTTTATTTGTTCTATTATTTATCCTATTTCATGATTCAGCACACAGCATCTCCTGCACATGTGGATAGTTTGGGATTTTAGCTGTTGCACACTGTGTAATACTATAATAATAACCTTTTACTGTTAGTTGCTATATTCTGCCAGCTCCCCTTTTCTGGGAAGCTCAAGTCTCTTGACTAATATAAATCCCTCATGAACCAACCATGTAGGACCTCAGTCCTGTCAGTCATTGTGACCTCATCCACAAGCCCAGGGCAGCTTCTGTTCTGAATTTTGGAAGAACTACTAACAAAACTTGATGTTCTGGGGCCACTAATTCAAAAGTCACCAGTCCACCTGATCTGCAGCTGGTGTAAAGGGGTGACCTGACATTGTGCATGGATTTGGTGAAGGTGTGGAAGCTTGGAGTAGCTCAATCCCACTTTTCCAAGTGTGTTGGAAACTTGTTTTCCTGGCTTTTCTCCTGGGAATCATCTGGCACATCCAGATGTGTGAGTGGTTTGAAAAGGATGCTGTGACCTGCATAGGAGTATAGCTGTGGCCACAAAAAATAATTAACTTACCATTATCCTGAACTCTTGGTTTTTTTATAAATTATCTTGAGTAGATTTACATACTCCTTCTTGAGGAGGGGGAGGAAATTTTTTTAAGAAACAATTTTCACCTCAGAGTCCCCTTGTAAAGATCCCCCATCTGGATGGTGAAAAGGCACCAGGTAGGAGGGCTGTGTTATCTTTTAGTTATGGCTCTCATGTCCATTAGAACTAGGGATGGAAAACCATTGGAATTTTTTCAGTGACAATCTGTAGCTTCTTTTTGTTTCACCTTTTTGCAGGTGAAAAAGGAATTGGCAAAACAACTGGAAAGAAGCTGTGCTACAAAGGCACCACATTCCATCGTGTGGTTAAAAACTTCATGATTCAGGGTGGGGACTTCAGCGAAGGTAAAATGGGCTTTTAAAAGTGCAAAGTTTCAAATGGAGCAGAAATGTTATCATTTATGTGTTCATAGTATATTAAATTCAGAAAATACCATGGAAGTGTTACAATGCCATAAGAACACTTCATTTGCTGTGAAGTATAGCATAGATCACCCATTTCATTATTAATTTTTGAAGTTCTAAAATGCTTCAACTGATGTAAAATTTGTTTAGAAAAGAGTGTTAACTCTCTCTGGAGGGTTTTATGATATTCTGTCTTATTAAAACAATTAAAATCCCAACTCTAGTCTTAACTGCTTTTCACTTCTGTGTCTGCAGTAGAGGCAACACTGGTGAGGTTCTGTTGGTACAGGAATACAACTGTTTGAATAAGTTTAATAATAAAGCATTGAATGAGCTAGAAATGTTTTAAAAGTCTCCAGAAGGAGTTTTCCAGGATTTTTTATTCCTTTCCTGAAATACCTGTGCTTACCAAAATGTTTATTTTCACTGTCCTGAAATCCTGGGCCTGATCAAATGAGCCTGAGGGAATATCCTATTTTGAGAGTCAAGTGCTGGTGGAATGTTATGCGCAGCTGTTGTATAAATGAAACAAAAAGTTTTAATTGCTGCTTTTTAATGTGTAGGTAATGGAAAAGGAGGTGAATCTATTTATGGTGGCTATTTTAAAGGTAAGAGCAAATATGTCTTTGCAGATTCTTTGTTCAGTTCTGAGATAAGTCTTGATTCCCAAAGTACTTAATGAAAACAGGTCCAGTCATAGATCACCTTTTGCATGAAACTAATGTTGCATGAGAATTCCTTTTATATGCATGACTTTCAGATAATTTTTTGTTAATATTTAACTTAAAATGGCAATTAATTAAGGCTAACATAATTGGTTAAACATGACTTTCAGCATGGAGGCTAGGCAACTTTATTCATGAATAAACTCCTATCTTCCTGCCTAAAACTGTCAACATATTCTTTTGTTTATAGAGAATGTGGTCTTTTGCAAAATGAAAAGGTAAGAGAAAAAAGCTCAGTAACACAAATTCAAACTCTGTCCCCTTGTCCCCTCCCTAGTAAATATATAGACAACTGCTAAGTCCCTTTGTAGATGGATATCTGTGTTGCTTGGAGAAATGAAGAGTTCTGTGTCTAACCTTTCTGAGGGTTAATGACTTATTCTGAGAGACAATCCACATAATTCCAGCTCTAAACAGTGATTTTTTTCTTTTGTTCATGTCCCTTTTCCTCCCTTTCCCTACTCAAGGTTTGTATGCTTAGGGTTCATTTCTGACTTTATTTATATGCTACACAAATCATTTTCCTTGCAAAGAATTGGTAAATAAATGTACAATTACCTCTTTTAAAAATCTGTTGGAAGGAAAATGGTGAGTTTATAAATTATTTACTTAAAAGCATACAATTATTTATTGAAAAAAACAGGTGATTATTATGGTATTCAAGTGTTAAGACAGTGAATATATTTATTTACAGCCTCTGGTTCTGTGTGTTGCAAGTAGCTCTGGTTAGATGCATGAAATTAAGTTTCTCTTAAAAAAGAGACATAGTTTGATGTGAGAGTATTTGAAGTTTTTAGTCAAGGAAAGGCTTGAGCAGATTGATTTAGTAAGAAGTTACTCAGGGTTTGTTTCTCCCAGTGAGTGCTAAATATTCAGAATTGTGTTTTGATATGTGATCTAAAAATTAATAGCTTTGTACATCCAAATTAGTATTTTTATCTTTGGGAATGACCTTGAGAAGATCTGGTTTTATATTCTGCTGTACAACCAGAACTCCTTTTTAATTCACTGCAATATAAAATGCATGTTAGTTTAGTCTTAATGTTTTTTATAGTTGGATTCAGGTATGGAGAGGTTTTTTTTTCCTTTTATGCTTTGAGGCTTCCAGTTTTGAGTGGAGAAGTGGCATCTTTTAGTGTGCCACAGCAGGGAAATAAATGACTTTTTCTCCTTATATTTCCACCTGGAGTGTAAATAACAGTATCATGTGTATTAATTCTTGGTTTAGAATGTCAGTAATTCTGCCAACCTTGTTCTTACCCAAATAATTCAGGATTTAAATCCATAATGGAATGCATATTGAAGACACTCACAATGACTTGAATTATTTTTAACTGTAAATGTCTGCACTGTATATGCACCATTTTCTTTAAGAAACAAAGCTTTGTCTCAGCTGTAATTTGAAGAGACTTGTTTAAATCTCATTGTTTTTCTCCACTCTGTTCCTGTTTCTCCAGCAGCAGCAGAATTTCTCCTTAGAGCCTCCATAAGTTACTAAGAAAACAACCTGCCTCCCTTGCCAGGGAAAATCTGACAAACATATTTTTTCTTCAAACAGATGAAAACTTTATTCTCAAACATGACAGAGCGTTCCTTTTGTCAATGGCAAACCGAGGGAAACATACCAATGGTTCCCAATTTTTCATGTGAGTAGATGTGATCCCCCAGTGGAGCTTTTCTTACACAGAGAAGCGCTGTTCATGAGAAAGATGGTATTGCTAAATTATCCATATCCATGTTCTCCATCTGATCCTGGCTAGGAGTGAGTGGGATTTGCAGGAGGAAATGTTAGAGATCACTATTTCCTTGTGACATTCATTTGGATTAAAGCTGGTGCTCCACGGATGTTCCTCCTTTGTGGCTTTTTTTCCCTAAAAATATGGTTTGTGTTCAGTTCTTAGTGGCCAGAAAATAGATTCTTTGCCTTTGTGTGTGCACAAATCTTAGCATGTTATCTGCAAATGACAGTGATGGGCATTGTATGTAAGGGAGAGTGAGATCTAGAGGTGGTTTGTATGGTTTTGCTCTTTAAGAGATGATGATTTATGATTTACTTTTGGGGGGGTTGTTTTGTTTGTTGTTTTTTTCAGGAGGAGAATGAGTGGGGCTTTTGTTTATTGGAGTTTTTTATTTGATTATGATGATTACTATTATTAAATTTTGGAGTATTTGTTCCTGACATGCTTTTTTTTGATACATATTCTGCATAATACTGTTAACTTGTGCATATTACCAACACTATGTAAAATTATATCTGATAATCAAATTTTCCCTTCATTACCTTTAAAAATGCCATTCTAGTGACCACATTCTTTTAAATTATAGAAATTATAGAGAACACATTTACCTTTACTCCTAAGTAAAACACTCAGCTCAGCTAATTGAGGGTTTCCTGGTCAAAGCAGGTGTATTTTAGGTTGAGTATCATTATCTTTAAGCTTGCAAACTTTGATGTGATTATTCCTCTTGTTAACTCTCTTTTCAAAATTGCCTCCTGTTAATGTTTAGCAGTTTGTATTTGGAAAGAGCAGGTTGATAACTTTAGTTTAGAAATATTTGTGAAACAACACTGGGTTTCAAAAGTAAATTTTAGCATAGTTACTTAACTAGAAAAAGTCTTTTTTTTCTTTGCCATCTTTCTTGGGGGATAAGAATGAATGGCGCTTCCCTGTCTTCAGTAAAGGAGAAAATTGTCCTCAAGAATCTTGGTTTTTTTTTTCTTTGCCTGAAAAAGATCTTCAGTATGATATGATGTAGTTCAGATAAGAAACATTTTTAGGTCTTTTCCTAAAAAATGTCCTAAAAATGGAAGATGCATAGGAACCCAAAAGAAAGTCTTTCACAGTTACTGCTATTCAGACATTTCATAGAGATAAAACTGTTTCAAAAGCTTGTTTTGTGTTCACTTCAAAGGAAATTTTAGATGTTGTGCTTCCTTACAATAAATCTGAAAGGATATGTGTACACACTGATAGGGAAAACAGTTTATATAGATACAACTCCATGGCTTAATAAGCTCTCTGAAGGCATTGCTTCATTAGTTTTCACTTGATGACTTGCCTTTGGGTTCTCTTGCTTTAATTTTCCATTTTTAAACTTATCTGAACATTAAATGTGAAAACCTAATGATGTCACATCAGTCAAGCAGCTGTCATTTGAGGGCTCTAAAGTTTCTTTTCTCTCCTGCATTTGATTCCAAAGTCATCTTCTTTCACTGATGCTTGGTAGGCTCAGCTTTGTTCAATCAGATTTAAACACCTTGTCTCTCCCCACACACCAAAACAACCCAAGGTTGTGTTGGACACTAAATTATAATTAATACAGGATAATTAATCAAGATTATTTAAAAGCACTTTCATCAAATACAGAAATATTTTTAAAGAACGCAGATTCCTTGAACAATTCTGATTTTTTTCATAGAATCACTGTAAGGAGAAGTGTGAGTTCAGTAGGAATTGAGGCACTTTCCTGTGAGCTGGACTGACCTGAGCTGCCTGCAGGAATCCAGAGCTGCTTTAGGCTCCTGGGGTGTCCTGTGGCCTTCAGGATGAGGGAGCTCTGCAGCTCTTACCTGCCTGCCAATGCAGATTTCTGGGGTATCTCTAATCTCTGAAAAGGACCAGCCTGCCCTGGAGCCAGGGAAGAGAATCAAGATTCCAAGTGGAAAACAGTTCCTAAAGGTTTTATCTAGGCAGTTTGTGCCTCCACTTGAAAATGCAGTTTATTAATGCAGTTAGTCTTGCTGGGTAGCATTTGTCTGACTACTTTAGGGAGTATACAGTGTATCTGTAGAGCTTATCTTTAATAAAATATTTTCTTCCTTTACACTTAAAGCTGAAATTAAAATGTGTTTTTTTTTTATACTCCCAGTAATGCTCAGTTTCTCTATAATTTATCATTAGGAAAAATATTCTTCAAGTGTTTAATATGGAAAGTTGTAAAAGGCAATATTCAGTGGTAGCCCTTTAGATTTTTTTTTAATATTTATATATATTTCAGTTTATTGAATAAATTTAGAGAGAGGGAGATAGTTCATCTGAGCCTCTTTAGAGCTCTGCATTTGTTTTCAGGGATGAGAACTCTGTATCTTGTACACATCTAATGTAGCAGATAAGGAGTGCAAATAAGTGATTTTCTTTTCTATAACAGTCCAGGGCTAAAATAATAGCAAGGATCCTGACTGTAGGAGTTTTGTTAATTCATCAGAATTCCCTGCTCTCCAGAGAAAAGTTTTATTTGGAATAGTGAGACTTTACAGGAAGTAATCAGGCAGCAAAATTCTCTTTGGCATATTGCACCAGCAAACCAGGCACAATAAAACAATGCAATGCCTACAAGTTGATTGAAAGTGATCAGTTTTACTTGAAATAGAATCTCCAGACTCATCTTAATGTAAACAGGCATCTGACCCATCCTAAAAAATCATCAGCTTTCTTAGTCAGGAATTTCTCTGGCATGAAAGAGTTTGGAGGATTTATGGGCAACAGTGAGAACTGGGCATGGAGAAGGCAGTGGAAGTGATGTTAGGAAGCTTCAGGGAAAAGCATGGACTGAGATCAAAGCTCTGGTGGGGAGTGGCACAGTTCCACAGAAGTGGAAGGAGTCACAAGTGTGTCTGTGGAGTATCAAGTGCTGGGTTTAATGCCTGTAGATTAATTTCCTCCCCTTTTTTTTCCCTTAATTGAGTAGGAGCAACAGTTGGGTGGGAAGGAGAATGTGTAGCTGGGGGAGGATTGTGAGTTCCATGCTGTAAATAGGCCAAGTCTGTTCTCATGTGCCTGAGAAACATTTCCTGCTCTGGAGGAACACAGCATTTTGCAGTGCAGCAGAAAGGATCCAGAGAGAATAGAATCCCTTTAGATTTGTGAAATACTGCAATTTCAGGTTTCATTACCCAAAGGTTTGTAGCAGTTCATTGTGGGCATGTGTTGGAGAGAGTTGTAAGGCACCAGGTTAGAAGTTGGCTCTCTGTGTTTTCAGGGAGCCCTGCTCTGATTTTTTTTTTTCCCCCTGTAGAACTCTCAGTGATTTTGCAAGTGTTCTAAAACCATCTGAGGCTGCTAATCTCTGACTGTCCTGTTTCCATGTGGGTCCTGAGATACAGAATTTCCAGGATGGGGCAGAGATTGACAGGAGCCACTCCAGAATCTTTTCTGATCTCCAGTAGCTGCTTTGAATTGTTGCTGCCAACATCAGCAGCAGTTACTGGGGGAGCACTGCACAAGCAGAGCCCTGATATCCAGGGATGTTCCTGGATGTTCCAGCTCAGTGCCTGGATCCCTTTGGAGCTGTGTGCCCACTTCTCAGTCCTGCCCATCTGGGAATATCTTGTCTCTTCAGAGCCATTCCATCATTCCTGTGGCCATTCCCCCATTCCTGTGGCCATTCCCCACCAGCCAGTGAGGAAATTCACAGAATAGTGCAGCTCTGGTGAAAAATAGGGAATAAAGTAACAGGAATGAGACTCCTGATCCTCCCACAGGCTCAGCTCTGTTCCCCTCTCATACCAAATCTGCCAAGCTACATTTGTAACAAACCACAAGTGCCCCTGCAGAGGGAAGAGTAAAGCAAAACAAAGTAATCTCTTTGTTAAAAGAGGGAAGTTTTTTATAATAATTATTTTATTGCCTTGTTCAGCTGTGGGGTTTGCTGAGGAATAAGCCTTTAGTGCAGCCTAAAGAGGAGTCCTGGGTTCTGTTCCTTATCAGTTCAAATGCTTGGAGTTCTTGCCTCTCTGTACCACAGCTATTTAAAACTTGAGTGATTTCCTCTTTCTGACAGATTTTTTTTTTTTTCTTATTGGAGTTGTTGTTGGTTTAATGTGTCTTTCAAGCTCTGCTTTCTTACTCAGAACTAAATAGGATTTTTTATTTTAAAGATGTTTTAACGTGACACAATGCCCAGTTCATAAACTGAAACAAAGGAACCACTTTGATCTGCTAAATGAAGGATAAAATAATTTGGGAAGACTCTTGTTTTGATTTTAAAAATTATTTCTGAATGTTACCAGCTCATTAAAAGTAGTTCATACCTTTCTGGTGTCTCAGGTATTTTTCTAATCAACAGTTAATAATTTCCTTTTTTTACTGATTTTTTGAGCTAATTATTGAACAGTTACTGATACAAAAATGAAAAAATGTCAGATGGAAGGAGCTGATGTTGCATTATCTTTGAGCATTATTGGTACATGTGCACTTCTCACATAAGCTTGATCAAAAGTTTATGAAAAAATGAAAACATTCCCAGGATACTTTTGTGTGTAACCAGTAACAAAAATTTCATTTCAGTGCTTGACTCTGCAGAGATAATTAATCACTGATAGTTTACTGGGGGGGGAGAGGGGTCTGTGGATAAGCTCAGCTGATAATGCAGTTTTCAAACATTGCTGCTGCTCAGAATTGCACCAGAGGACAAATCCAGTATCAGCTGCTGCAGCTGTTTGGGCTTTTTTGCACCTGCAATGTGGTTTTTGTTCTAAATTCTGAACAGAAACAATCAATGCACTTATTTTAGAGAAACACAGATTTTTCTTAGTTGTAGAAAAGCTTCATAGTAGGAGGAGGGTGTCAGCTAATTCTGAAATGTTTGAAGCTGTGAACTTGCAGGCTGTGTTTCCTTTGTGAATCCACACGTTTGTGTGCCAGCCTGGGAAGTTTCTGCTTAGGAGTGGATTCAGCAGAACCTTTGAACCCCTGTGGAACTGCAAGCTTGTGAATAAACCCACAGAAATTGCTTATTCATCTGCTTCAAGTTGGGCATTTTTTGCTGGAGTGAGACTTAGAGGGGAGTGGGGGCATTCTCTTTCTAACTGTTTGTTTTTGCAGAAGATTTTGTCTTGAGTTTTCTTTTTGTTTTTAAGGAGAACTTTAGTTTTCAAAGTATACCTTGTGTTCTAAAGAAAATTTAGAGCCCTCTTTTAGGCATCCTTTTTCTGCATACAACTTGATTAATATGAATTTAAAACTTGTATTTAATAAAACATAGACTCAGTTTTGTCTGAAAATGTATTACAATTTATTTCTGCCATTTTTGTGTAAAATTTACAGAAACAGTGTTACATCGTGCGCTCCAAAGGTAATGTCTCATTCCTCTAAGGCTGTGTCCTTTCCTTTTCTTTCTGTTTTTATCTTTCTTGTTTTTCTGATCATATTGTTATGTGCATTGAACCCTTTGTTAGGCCTGAGGTTCTTTGGGGGGTGGGTGAGAAGGTGCTTTTATCAAAATGATGATTTTTCTCTTCAGCAGTATCTTAAACCAATTAAACTTGAGTGAAGCAAGGCATTTTGTCTTTCTGTAAATAACTTGCATAACAGTATCTATTAAAAGGCAGATTTTGAATGGTTTTATTGAGAAGAGCTCTATATAGAAATATTCTAATAAAATATTATTTTGGGTGGTGAACTCATCATGATTTTAGGTTTCCATAGTTCCAAGACAGGAGGTAGGTTTGCTCCTGGTTAAGTTCTGAAGCCAAAGAAATATTCAAGGATTGATGCAGAAAACCTGGAAATTCTCTTTCCAAGTGCAACTTTGCAGAATAAATATCAGATTACAGCCCTAGCACTGAGGTGAGAAAGATTTCAAAGGCACCACAAGGATTTGGGGCTCTGCCTCTCGTGGGAAGTTGTTCTGACCAAATCCTTGTGGTGCATCTGGAAGGACTTTGGGACAAAGCTTCTCCTCGTGTTCTCTCTTGGTGAACAAGGAGAGAAGCCCTGTCCATTTTCTCTCAAATTGCCAGGGGAGTGGGGAAGCCTCTGCATGTTTTAATGCACCAAACACCCCTTTCCCTGCTCAGTAAGGACCAGCCTAAAGGCAGCTCCTGCTTAGGTAATTTGCTTAATTAGTCTCCAATGCTGCTGCAGCATGGCAGGAGCACCTGCAGCCTCCCCAGCCCTGGGTTTGAGCCTATTGCTGTTTCTAAATCTAAACACTAAGTCTTCACTACTATTGGTTTCATTGAAGTAACCCACTTCTATTTTTTCACCCCTTTAAATCAGCTTCATAATTAAACCCACTTAAACTGTTTACTTAACAGCAGGTTGTTAATGCAGTTAACTCTTGCTTCAAGAGCTTCAAAAGCCATAAGGATTTTTCTCTTTGTAGCAATATACTGTGTTAGCAAGTAAAAAATCAAAGAACACCTACTGCTATTGAGAAATTTAATGTTGTGTTAATAGCATTTATTCCCCTGTGTTAACCTAAAGAAGTTTTCTGTATTATTCAGTATTACAGAAGTAGATGGGCTGGTTGACATTTGGAGCTTTAAAAAAAAAAAAATAATCAAGAGTGTAAACACTCCTGATTCACAGTTCCACCTTTTGGAATGTGTTCAGTACTGCAGTGTTTTGTGACCTAATAGTTCAAAACTCGAGGGAAGAGAAGTGTTTAAGAAGTAATATTTTATTCTAACAGTGAAAACCTGACTTGTTTGTATCAGATCTGTGTTACTGTAAATTTAGAAAAATCACCTGTGATTATTTGAGAGGGGAAAAAGGCTTTAAAAGTACAATAGTTCTTGGGAGGAGAGAGAGGAAGAATGTTTTCACATATTAATAAAGTAACTTCAAAAGCTATTTCTATTTAATTTCTCCCCCAATATTTGAGCAGGTTCTGATGTTCTTTACTCAATATTCCTGCATAGCAGGATCCCCTGTGCAGCAGGAATTCAGGCTCACTTGGAGAATTATCTTTAGTTTGGTTTTGGAAAAGGATTCACAGCATTAGAATCCAAAAGATTTGTACAAAAGGCAGTTGCATTTTCCATTCAGGCTCAGTGTGAGAAGCTGAAAAATAGAGAGGAAATCTGCATTTATCAGTGAAGTGTAGGTGGTACAGAATGTCTGTTGTTGATTTTGGGAAGCCTGTGAGTTTTTGAGCTGAAGTGTTTGATGATTTAAGACAGGAATATTGCTTTGTATTCTGAGTCAGGAGGCCAAGCAGGTAAATGGTGAGTGAGAAAGAAATGGTGGGAGGTGAGGAGAAGCAGAGAATCTCTCACATATCATAACTCCTCTTTTATTAAATAAACTGTCTTTAAAGTGACCTTGCAATCTAAGAAGCTAACAAGCTCAGAAACATTTGAATCCCACTGGTCACCTAATATTTATCACCAAATTGTATCTTCTCTGTGATTAAAAATCATAAAGTTACATTAAATGTGTATTTAAAGACACTTGGAAATTGTTTGCTGCATGCATGAGATGATACTTGGTACAGCTTTCAGTATGCACACTTAGCTAAACTTCAAATACCATGTAAAAGTTTTAAGTAAGCCTGTGTGTATAATCTGTAATTTAAATTTGTTAATTCCATGTATTTAACTGCATTTTTTCACTATTTTTGTCTTACCTTCACCTCTTTTTTTTTTTTTTTTTTTTTCTGTGTCATTCTCCTCTTTTACTTCATCTGAATCCCTGATTTTATTTTATTTTACCATCTTCCCATCTTGCTGTTTGTCCAACAGAACAACAAAACCTGCTCCTCATCTGGATGGGTGAGAATCCTTTCCAATTTCTCAAATGATTGCTGAAGTTTGAAGGTTATATTGAAAGCAGACAACAATGGGGAAACAAATCCTTAATTCTGTGGAAGATTATACAATGGGACAGGATGGAAAACAAAAGTTTCAGTTCTATAAAAATTTCAAGTCGCAACTTATTTCCTAAAGCTGGACAAAAACTTGAATTGTCTTAAATCCTAAGATTATTTCTTTAAAACTTGTTGCTGCCCTCAGCCCATAAATCTGGGAGTTGTATTGCCAAGTTTGATATATTTGAGCAGTCATCTCTTTTGGGGCATGTTTTATGCCTACAATTTACGGGGCAAATGGAAGACAGAGAGAAAAATGTGGTACCATAGAACAAAACCGAGGATTCCTTTATTTTAACTGTCCCTACAGTGCCAGAGGGGATTGTATCCTGGGTTTGTAGAGATCTATAAATTCTCCTTCTCTGGGGAGGACTTTTGTCATGGTTATAGATGGGCTTTTGATCTCTGTTGCACAAAAATGCAAAAATGGAAGGGAGGGTTAGGAATTACAATCTGTTTACCCTGCCCTTGTAGAGGAGAGGAGACTGCTTCAATTTGAGGGAAATACTTGATGTCAGAGTGGATCTTTGTTTCACATTGCATAAAATCTCAGCATTGTTGTTCATGTTAAACTCAATGCATTAAATAAGATTTTTTTAAATGATTTTGAGTTCAATGATTTACCTCAGACTGACTTTTAAAATGTGAAATTAATTGGACAGTCATTACAGTGATTCATAGCTGTTTTGTGCTTTGTACATACTTTATTTCTGCAGTGTGCACGTTGTCTTTGGACTGGTTATTTCTGGGTTTGAAGTCATAGAACAGATAGAAAATCTCAAAACCGATACTGCGAGCAGGCCCTACGCAGATGTGCGAGTCATTGACTGTGGGGTGCTGGTCACCAGGTCAGCTAAAGATGGTGAGTGCCAGCATTCCCAAAATTACTGAAGTCCATGTTCTCAGAGAGTACAAAAATTCCACCAGCAGTCAAAAATCATTTTGATAAACTGTAGAATCTTAATTAATTCTTGCGAGCCTGTAAAACGCAAATCTTGGTCTAGGAGAGGAAGGCACAGCAAAAAAAACTGAAACATTTTCTGTCCTCAACATTTATCCCCCTGGTCATGTTAGAGGTTGACGTGACATACTCAAAAAGGAATGAAAAGTTATTTTTCTGTGTTTAAAAGAACAAGACACAAAGTTGAATTTTGTGCACTTTCCAAAGGTTTATTTTAAGATTCTGTAAAGTTTGTATATGCAATATATGTGGTCAAACTTATTTTCCTTTACATGAAGATTCATACAGAATAAATGATCTTAAATCTATGTCTGTACAGTCTCTGGGAATTAGTGGAGTGTTAAAAGTTAGCATTTTCTACCTAATTTCTGATGTTCCATAAGGATAAGATGGTTATTTATGTCCTTTACAGAATGTCAAGAGAAACCATAGTGTAAAAGTGTGAGGATGCAGAAAAGAGAAAATGACAAGGTTTTAAAAGTAAAAAATACATAACTGAGCCAGCAACTAATTTGTTTTAATCTTTGATTTGCAGCCTGTGCATTGTTTCCAAGTGCACCTACTTTTTTTTGCTATAAGTGGTCTTTGCTATCTATGTATTGTCTTTGCTGAAAAATGGATTTAGACTAGGCAAAATCAGATTAATTATTATTATGATTATGTGAAAAAGTTCACAGAACTTCTCTAAAACAGCCCATTTGTGTGTTTATGCATTATAAAATTGTGTGCTTTGTGCTTTTACATGCACACACATGTGCACAGTGTAAACTGAAAATATCTGTTCAAGCTTTGGAGAAGAAGAAGAAAGTTTGCTCTGACTCAGATGCCTCAGAATCCTCCTCCAGTGCATCCAGCTCTTCAGAATCCTCATCTGAGAGCGAGGCTGAGAATGAAAGGAGCAGGAGGAGAAAGAGGAAAAGAAGAGCTAAAACCAAACAGTCCAGGAAACGAAGGAAGGAGGAGAGGAAGAAAGAGGATCCAAGGTGCAAGCGAACCTCAAGCCAAAGACGGTGACTGCTCTCTTCAATTTAACAATTGCAGTGAAATCTGGGGAATTCTGCTTTGCTTTCATGAAGTGCTCAAGCAGTAAATATGAAAATACTTTTTTAAGTTTGAGGTTTAATGCATAATTTTGTAAGCAACCAAATCCTTAAAGCTGAGCTTGTTGTCGAGTTTTCCATGAAATTGAAGTTCTTTGTAGATAGAAACAAGAGTGATGTTGAAATAACTAAATCCCAGTATTTGAAAGTATTCAGGGCTCAGCACACCTGTGTAAAAGTGAGACATTAGGCAAAATGCAGAACTTTGTACATATATTTGATTATATTTTAAAAATATTTCACAACAAGTTGTAAATGACAAGCAGAATTATGTGCTGTAGAGCAAGAACTGAACTTTCTCTCCAGTAATAGTGGCTCATCCTCCTTTTAGCCTAAAATGGATTGTGGAACACATTTTGGTTGTTAAGCCAGCTTTAAGTTTGCTGCATCTTGTTTTGGAATCCAGTGGGAAAAGGGATTTCCCCAGCTGATTGTGATTTCTCACCCTGCTCTTTCCCTCAGCAGCCTTTCTGACAAGAGCGATGTCGCTGACAAAGTCGACCTTAGCACAAAGCGGGACAAGCCCGTGGTACGTCCTGAAGAAATCCCCCCAGTGCCTGAAAATAGATTTTTGCTCAGAAGAGATGTGCCTGTTGTCAATGTAGAGCCTGAACCGTAAGGAACTCTGAGCTTTTTATTCTGCCTTGCTGAAAACTATGCATGATATATTCTTGTTAAAGTTCTCTTCCTGGTGCTGCTGCCTACAGTGTCAGGATTGCTGCATGAGCTCATTTAATTGTCCTTTTTACAGTTTCCTTTGTGATGTTCCTTGTGACCTGTGCTAGGGGTTTTCAGTGAGATCTTGAGATGATTTCATTGATCTTTAAGGATGAGAAACTCAATTAAAAACAATTAGTGAATAATTTCAGAGGTAATCATGCAATGCAAACCACAGGAAACACTTGATTGCAAGGGAAACTTGAAATTGGGAGAGGTGATTTTTCATCTTTCTTTGACTGATGAAGAAACTTTGGTCCAGGATCAATCACCTGGAATTTCATGACTTATCAGAGTTTGAGAAAATAAGAGAAAATCCTCTTCTTTTGCTACAAAGGAAGTCACAAGTTCACAAGATGCTTTCAATGTGTTTTGTACCTCCACTGTCAAATTTCCTTGCTTTTGTAACTGAGCTAATCCATTACAGTGCCAGATACCTCTAAAATCTATGCTGGGTCTGTTTGGTGTTGGGTTTTTTAATTTCCCTTAATGGTACAGATTTCTGTAGGTCTTTTCTTGGATCATCACTCTCATTCCCAAAGATTTGCTAACTAATTATGGGATATTACACAAGCTGAAAGAAGCAAAGCTTTAGAACCTGTGAACTATCCTGAAGTGAGATCCTGAAACTCTTCTGCCCATGTTGTCTTCAGGATTTGTGCCCTGTTAACACGAGTTAACCTCTTGTGACAGGGTTTTGTAAGTTCATTTTTAGCATTAATTTCTGTGTCAAGAGACCAGGCTGCACATTTGGTTGAAAACAAATACATGTTGATTTACTTTTTGTTGCAGAACTCTCTTGCTTTGTTTCTTGAAAAAAAAAAAAAAAAAAAAACACTGAATGATGTCTGAAAATAAATGAATAAGATGATGAATAGTTCTCATTTTTAACTTAAACTAATTGTAAGTTTTGTTTTTGTTTTTTTTTTTTGCTGTGTAACTTCATACTTTATTAATTTATGTAGGAAGCTTCTTGATGCTGCACCAGTTCTGACTGACCAGAAACCATCAGTCTCTAAATCTGGACGAAAAATTAAAGGAAGAGGCACAATAGTATGTGACAATTTTATTTCTTTATTTCCTCTCACCCAGAGTATCTTCCCTGACTTTGAGCTTTGAATTTCCCTGGAGGGCTTTGTATGACACTTTATTTACATGTTGTAGGATCCAGTTTAGAAAGCATTGAAATCCTGTCAGGTAGTTGATGTTGTAACAATTTTCCATCTTTCCTGTTACTGTTTTTTACTTAAAGATTGTTTGGAGAAAAAAAAAAAAGCCTAAATGGAATGTTTGGAAATACTTATGTAAATAAAGACTTAGAGAAAAATAACTTAAAGCTGAGTGGAATTGGTATTTGCCAAATATTGAAGTTTCTGTCTTTTTTTTCATCATTATGGCACCCTCTCAGCAAAATTAAGAATGAAAAAAAATGTCTTTTAGGGCTGGCAATTGGAGAAACACATTTTTGTTCCATCTCTAATAGTGTTTATTAGCACAGTTGCTATCCAGATGAAGTTCATGGATGTTTCTCAGAATACAACCTAGAAGGTTCCATGAGACTCCAGAGTATAAAATGTGGGAATTAGGAAGGTCCATGACACCCTGCAATCTCTTAGGTCATTCTTCTGTTGTTTTTTAAGTAGTCATTGCTTCAGCTGGAACAGTAGGGAAGCTCAGGTTATCTTTTTTTTTTTTTTTTTAATGTAAGAAGGATGTCTTAATTACTTCTGTAAACCTGGATAAATAAATACAGGCATCTTTGTGATTTTATTCTGGGGGACAACACATCTTTTTGTCTCATTTTTACTGCTTTATAAGTGACTCAAACTAATTGAGTCAAATCCAGATGTGCTTTTATTGAGTCAAGGAGGATCTGATTTCCTCACAGAATTTACCTAAGTGTATATCCCACTGAGTAATGGAAAATAATGAGTTAGCAACAGCAGAGTTCTTTCTCTGCTGCACAAGTAGCTCTTGTTGCCTACTTAAATGCTCTGCCTAAGCATAATTTTTAAAATGTGAAGCTTCATTGCTCTTTTTTGTGAAAGAGTTTGGGGGTTTTTTGTGAGTTTTTGTGTTCAGTTTTCTATTTTTAATTGCTTTAAAGTGACTTAATTTGGATTCCCATTTCTGAAGAGTTGAACAGCAGTGACTTTTGAAATAGGGTTTTGTCTTTACTCCTACAAACTGTGAAGTGTCTGACTAAAGTGAAACATCTGTGCTTGAAAAACGAGGGTGGTTATCTGCACTAATTGTGTTATTCCAAAAGGGAATCCATGGCCTCTTCCTCCATCCTCCCTTTCATGTTTCACAAAGCTGGGTGAGCTGCTGGCCTCTCAGAGTGCTGTGAGTGTGAGCACAGCAGTGTGTGTGTGCAGGCCTGGCTGCAGCTGTGTGTGTTTGTGTCCCAGCGCTATCACACCCCGCCGCGCTCCCGCTCCTGCTCCGAGTCGGACGATGAGGAGAGCAGCGAGACCCCTCCCCACTGGAAGGAGGAGATGCAGAGGCTGCGCACCTACCGAGCGCCCAGCGGGGAGAAGTGGAGCAAAGGAGACAAGTAAGAGGAGCCCTAAACAGCTTTGGGGTGTGCTGGCCTTTGGCAAGCCCTGCTGGATGGTGTAGGTGTACCACGTCAGTACCAGGATGAGAGGAGACGGCCAGGAGAGGTTTAGATTGGATATTAGGAAATTATTTTTTTTTTCACAGAAAGCACTAGAACAGGCTGCCCAGGGAAGTGTGGAATCAGTCTTCAGAAAAGATTTGCATGTGGCACCTGAGGACATGTTTTAGTGCTGAACGATGTGATGGTGCTGGTGGTTGGACTTGGTGATCTCAAAGGTCTTTTCCAGCCTTAAAGATTAGTGATTTCCTTATCCTCAAAGTGGATTATATGGTTTTTTGGAGTAAACCAATTGATTCCACTAAACCTTTATTTAGTTGTATGTTCTTTCAGCAGTTGCAACTCTGATGGGTGGAAGTCAGCTCTCTAAAATTCCTGATGGCTTGATATTAAATATGAGTTTCTATCAAATTACGAAAGATAAATCTTAAAAGGAAAACTTAAATATATTATATGTAACTATTAGTGAATAATTGCAAATGTTTGATTTTTTTTTTTTTTTTTTTTTATACATACTGAGATATTTTAAAACTTGTATTTCAATGTGATTTAAGGATCCTGTAGTTGTAGAGGTCAAAGACCTGCAGACTGGGGTAATTAAAACTAAATTTCTTTACACAGGTCCTAAAATATGCAAGATTTGTGGGTGTTGGCTGATTTATTTCTTAGGGAGAAGTAGCTCTTGATAGTGATGAATTCTATATCTTAAAATGAGTGTAAAAAAATATATCTTACAATGAGTGTAAGGATCTTGAAGCAATTCTCTGCTGTTAAAGTGTGTATGCTAGGGTTTATGCAAACTTGTTTAAAAAGACTTAATTTTATCTAAAGGTTTTTATAGAATTTGCACTTAGTCTGGGGTTTGTCTGTTTGTTTCCAGGCTGAGTGACCCCTGTACAAGCAGATGGGATGAGAGAAGTGCATCCCGGAGATCCAGGTCCTGGTCCCATAACGGTTATGCTGATCTGAGCACTGTGAGGTACTCCAGCCATCACAAGAAGCACAGGAAAGAGAAGAAGAAGGTGAAGCATAAAAAGAAATCTAAAAGGCAGAAGCACTTCAAGAAGCACAAGCAAACAAAGAAAAAGAAAACATCAGCCTCCTCAGATGTAGAGTCCTCTCATTCCTTCCACAGGAGGACAAAATCATCTTGTGATCGTGAGAGGAAATCTCGTTCTTCCTCCTTGTCTTCCAGGCGTTCATCCAGGAGGGACTGGTCTAAATCTGATAAGGAAAACCAGAGCTTGTCATCTTTATCAAGCAGAGGGTCTCGATCATACTACAGGTCCAGATCCAGGTCTAGATCTAAATCGAGATCTTACTCCAGAAGAAGTTCTAGATCGAGATCAGCCTCTAAATCATCGCGATCTCGAAGTAGGTCACGGTCAAGTTCTAACCCCAGACAGCAAAAGACTGTTCCCAATTCTCCACGAAATATTTCAGCACGGTTAAATGACACTAAATTGACCAAGGCTGCTGAGCCTGTCCGAACAGTGATACTGCCCAGTGACAAGGTTATCGTGCCACCAGTTGTCCCAGAAAACCTCCCTGTCATACCCTTAAGTGACAGCCCCCCACCTTCAAGGTGGAAACCTGGGCAGAAACCTTGGAAGCCATCGTATGAGCGAATTCAGGAGATGAAAGCTAAAACAACCCACTTAATTCCCACCCAAACTAATTACAGTTTAGTGGTGGTTAAGGAGGCCAACACCTCTTCCTCCTACCGCAAGCAGGAGAGGAGCTCGGAGAGTGATCGGAGCGGGTATTCCAAAGGCCGCAGCGGCAGGAGCTCGGAGAGCTGGCCCAGGTCCAGGAGCAGGTCCTCTCCAAGCCGCTCATACTCAAGATCTTACTCAAGGTCTAGAAGCCCATCGAGCTCAAGGACAAAATCTCCTTCTTCTGGCAGGTCAGCATCCCCAGGTAAATACCGCAGTGACAGGTCGGGGTCCAGCGAGTCCACGTCTGACTACTCCCTCAGCGATGAGGACAGGCACAGGAGCAAGAGGAAATCCACAGCCAGTGATCCCAAAGCTGGGGGCCTCAAACTGAGGCAGGAAACCAGCTCTGAGAGCACTTTGCCTTATGAGCATCCAAAGGATTATGACGAGTCTTCCCAAGGCCTGAAGGAGAGTGACAGTTTGTCATCCTCAGACTTCTCCTCCGACAGTGAGCGCTCTGCAAAAGCCAGAGCAGTCCAAGAAAAAGAAGGGGATGCTGAGAAACAGGATAAAAATAGCTTAAATTCTGAGAGAGGGGAGGAGAAAGCCAAGGGTGAGCAGGATTCTGATCACTCCAAAAAGAAAGCAGCTAAGGAGAAATGCTCTGAGCAGCCCAGAGGTGGTACAAAAACAAAACGCAAATCCTACTCAGGTAGCAAATGGGACTCAGAGTCAAATTCTGAAAGAGGAGAGGCAAAGCGTAGTAGGGGAGACTCCAGACTCTCCTCTGGGAAAGAAGAAGGAGAGGCCACCTCAGGGTCTGACACAGAGCTTAATGTTACCAAAAGGATAAAAAAAAAATCCAGTTCCTCAGAGGGCATTTTGGGTTCTGACTGCACGAGGAAGACAAGCAAACAGTTGTCATCTTCTGAATCTGAGAGCTCTCGTTCCAGCTCAGCAGACACTCGAGGCAAGTCGAAAAAACACAAACATGGGTTGAAAAAGACTCCTAAAAAATCACATTCCAAAAAAGCAAAAGAAAAATCGAAAGGCAAAAAGGAGAAAAAACACAAAGTCCAGAAAAGAAAAGAAACGTTTCATTGGCAGCCCCCCCTTGAGTTTGGGGAAGAAGAGGACGATGAGATAAATGAAAAACCGGTTACTAAGGATGATAAAAAAGAAAAGCAGCTTAGCAGGGACATAAAGGATAAAAAACAAGTTTATGAAAAGGATGAAGTAGTCACAGATAAAATGGGAAATGGTGAAAAGTCATGTGTGAATGAAAACCTTTTAGATAAAACCACCACATGTGGGGCCTCACCAGATCGCAGCAACCTTAATAAAGAGCCTATTGAAACAAGCACTTCAGCTGGTATTTTAAACTCAGGAATAAACGTGGCTGCCTGCAAGAGTGAGATTAAACAAGAAAATAACCAGAATGGGCTGGAAGATGTTATTCAGACAGATGACAACATGGAGATTTGTACTCCGGATCGTAACTCGCCAGGGAAGGTGGATGTGGATGTTTTGTCTCCTGTCATTCTCACTGCTAAACCTTTAAGTGCTGGTGTGAAAAAAGAGTTACAGGTTGAGACCCCCGAGCAAGATGCTGTCAAACTGGGAAACAACATAAGAGACTTTATTAATATTAAAGAAGAAAAAGAAACGGGAAGGCAAGAAAATAACTCTGCCCCTGTGTCTGGTGCTAAAGACTGTAGTTTAAAAAATGAAATTTCTGAAAATACACCAAGCAATATGATAGACAATAAATGGAAGCCTTTGCAAGGTGTTGGTAACTTAAAACCAGCAACAATTAGTACAGCCACGGAGGTTAAAAATGTAGTGTCAGTACCAGAGCCTAAACCAGCAGGTTTAAGAATTGAAATAAAAGCAAAAAATAAAGTAAGGCCTGGGTCTCTTTTTGATGAAGTGAGGAAAACAGCCCGGCTGAATCGTCGGCCAAGGAACCAGGAAAGTTCCAGTGAGGAGGAATCTCCAAGCAGAGATGACAACAGCCCTTCCAGGAGTCTCAGCAGGTCACGAAGTAAATCTGAGTCTAAATCCAGACACAGAACAAGGTCCATATCCTACAGTCACTCCAGAAGTCGATCCCGAAGTTCTACATACTCATATAGGTGAGAAGCTTGTGCTGCTTCCACAGCCAGCCCTGGCCAATTGAATGTTCTTATATTTTCAAGGAATGCTTTTCAGATTGTGGTTTATGTTTTTTAGCAGTCCTGTCATATAGAACCACAGAGTCATTTGGGTTGGAAGTGACCTTAAAACCCATCCAGTTCCACCCCTGGCCATGGGATGGAACTTCCACTATCCCAGGCTGCTCCAAGCCCTGTCCAACCTGGCCTTGGGCACTTCTAGCAGTCCAGGGGCAGTCACAGCTTCTCTGGGCACCCTGTGTCAGTGTGAAGTGTCCTCCTTGTTCTGTCACTCCAGGCCCTTGTTCCCAGTCCCTCTCCATCTTTTGGAGCCCCTTTAGTCCCTGGCAGGGCTCTGAGCTCTCCCTGGAGCCTTCCCTTCTCCAGGTGAACACCCCCCAGCTCTCCCAGCCTGGCTCCAGCCCTTGGATTAACTCAGTGGCCATATCAAGTATGAAATAAATATTTAGCTAAAAACCTAAAGATTCAAAACTTCCCCTTTTCTGCTGCTCTCCTCAGTTGTGTTTTCTCCTGGCTGTAGGTCCAGGAGCTACTCGAGGAGCCGGAGCCGGGGCTGGTACAGCAGGGATCGCTCCCGGAGCCGCAGCAGCTCCTACCACAGCTACAAGAGCCGCAGGTGAGTTCATCCAGCTGCTCTCCTCCTCTTCCCCCTCTGCCCCTGCTCTCTTCAGCACTTTTGGTTTCTGTTGTCTAAAAACCCCTCTGTGGTTTGGATTTTGTCAGTCGGAGCTATAGCAGGAGCCGATCCTGGAGCAGTTCCTATGGTCACCACAGCCGATCCAGGTATGGATTGTCCTTTTGTACAAACTCTGCAAGAAATGTGCTGCCCATCAAATCACCTTAGTAGAAATGTACTTTTATTTACATTTCTTTCAAGTAGACTTTATTACATAATTATTGTATATGATGCTATTATTTATCATACATACTACCTATTAGTATTATACATATATATCTATATATATATATAATAGTATAGTATTATTATTATGCATACTGTAATACAAGTACATATCTAAATGCATATTTTTTTATTTAAAAAAAAAAACTAAACTTTTTAAGATTACTTTATCTCATAGAATCCCAGAATGGTTTGGGTTAGACAGGACCTTAAAGTTGGTCCAGTTCCAACCCTCTGCCATGGCGCACCTTCCCCTAGACCAGGATGCTCCAAGCCCCATCCAGCCTGGCCTTGGACACTTCCAGGGACCTTTAGTACTTAAAATTATTATTATAATACCATGATGGCAACTTGAATTAAAGCAAAATAATGCAGGACACTTTCAAAAGCTGAAAATAACCAATCCATCCTGGCATTACAGTTGCAGGTAATGCTGTAAGTAGTAGTGAACACATTTGCTTTTGTTTTTTTAAATAGAATCGAATTAGAAATGGAATCACTTTGATTGCTTTCAGAAGTATCAGCAAACAAGAATTTTACTAGTAAAAAAGAGCACTAAACTTTTTAAATGCTTAGTATGTCCTTCCTAACAAAATTTGAGATTTTTACTGTTATTTTGAAGATTGTTGTGTGGAAACCTTTATAAAGTGTAGAATTGTTTTCCACATCCTTGAAAGTAATTTCTGTACAGCCCCTCATGACTGTATATAAATATCCTTTAGACCAGCATTTAAAACAGCATTTTAGACCAGAAATTGTGAATTCACAACAACTACTTTTGTCCCCCCTTTAAAGCAGGTCCTACACCTATGACAGTTACTACAGCAGGAGTCGGAGCAGGAGCAAGAGGAGCGACAGCTACCGGAGATCCCGGAGTTACGACCGGAGATCCAGGTGGGTCTGACCCTGCTTTGGTGCACAAGGATTTGCTGAACACAAACACAGGATGTTTAACAAGGCCACAGTGCTGGTTTTTCCCCCATCAAAATAAGGAATACACTCAGCAACAGTAATAATTCAAATCAAATTCGAATTAAAATCAGAGTGTGCGTGTGAGTGAGGAAGTTGGAAGTTCTGATATTGCAAATATGAGATGGGGAAGCAACCAGGATAAGTGAAAATTGATTTCCAGTTCATTGTATCCATGCATTCAGAATTAGCACCTTTTCCCAATGAAATGATGAAGGTTCCCATCCCTGGAAGTGTTAAAAACTTGTGGAAATGGCATTGAGAACATGGTTTAATAGTGAAGACAGTGGGGATGGGTTAACCATTGGACTTGGTGGTTTCAAGGTCTTTGCCAACCTTAATGATTCTATGATTTGGGGTTTTTTAATAATATCAAGTGTTTCTTAAAACCTATATAACTCAAGATTTAAATCAAGTGCTGTGTTGTAGATTAAAAGCTGCCTGCTATACAGAGAATTCTACTGGATGGTAAATTCTTTTTGGTTACATTGCAGAAGTGGATTTAAAACAATCTAGAAGGGAAATTAAAAGTTTTGCCACAATCCAGATTTAATTTTTAACTTCCTAGAATGTATTTTGAAAGAATATTTTTACCTGCAAATCTGATGAGTTTAGAATAAATTTTATTCTCCTCAGTCCAGGGGATTTATATAACTGTAAGTGAGCACATTTCACAGAGATCAGAGATATGGAGAGTTGTAGATAAATTTAATATCCCTGATGATTTGTTTTATACCTTTTAATATGCCCCCTATTAGTCATAAATCAGGTTTCTAAGACTGCTGTGCATTTCCATCCTCTCCTCACACAAATTTTTTTCACAGCTTTATACCAACTATTAATGGACTTTGCTCTCACCCATTTGCACAAGGCAACTTTCATCTTGTGTTGGAGGGAAAATTAATGAGATTTAATGAAGAAAGTGGAAATAAAAAACCATTGCTTTAATACATTGAGGAGCTTCAGTGTGAGATTAGGAAATGCTCACCTTTCACTTAGAAAGCTTCCCTTGCAGGCAGGAGGCTGGAAAATCTCTGAAAGCTTGTTCTGTGTAATTTGAATGTGTCCTGTGGCTTGTCTGAAACCATCTGGGCTCTGTGTTGACATTTGGCCAGGTGCTGAGCTTGGAATTTGTCTGGAGGAGCCAAAACATTTTAAATACAATTTCCACACTGCAGACACACAAACACACCTCTGTTGTGGTTATGGGGCCTAATTTTTAAGACCTTCCTTCTAACAAGAAAATCAAATATATAAATCAAGGATTTTTGAAATTATCCTAGTTGAGAAATGCTTGCAGTGTAAAATTCCACTTGTTAGAATACACTTCTCACTCAGCTCAATTAGCTTTTATAAAAACATTAATTTTGGATGGTTTTAGCTGTAACAGAGAAAGCAAGAAGTTACAAACAGTTTGACTTGAGTTACAGAGTTTTCATCATATGGAGTTAATGATTATTTCCATTTTGAGTGTCCTTTAATGAATCCTTCACTTACAAGAAATACAATCCTATAAAAGACTGGTGTGTTTGCTTATCTGTGGCAACTTTTTGACATGATGCAATTTTAAATGTGAAGCTCAAACTGCAGCTTTGAGGCACTGAAATCTTTTTTCCCCTTGCAGGTCCTACGGCTCCGACAGCGACAGCGACCGCAGCTACTCCAACAACAGGAGCCCCAGTGAGAGCAGCAGATACAGCTGAGAACCTTCCTTTGAGGATGGAAACTGTTTTCCAGAATTTTTTTCAGTGTTATATTCAAAAAAACTGTTCTGACAATGTCACAAATGAAGGTTGGTTGCTGAATTAGCTGAAACTTTCCCGTTTAACAGTGAACTCAACTCTCTGCTTACAGAGAAGGACTGAGCTCGACAGCTGATGTTATTTTTTATTTTTTTTTAATGTCAAATGCAACTTTTACAAAATAATAATAAAAAAATACAGTTTGGTTTCCTTGAATCAGCTTTTCCAAGCCATGAATGACACTTAGGTGAATTGCTGCCACCACTTTTTGGGTGCAGCAATCAGAACTGTCTTCAAGTCTGTTTATAAACACCTTAGGAAAGATGTGCTAGCAACTATTAAACTGTGAAGTCAATTTCTTAAAAAGGCTGCCATTTCTAGTTGATGAAAATGCTTTTTTTATTGCTGGAAGCTGTTTCCATGCTGTCTTGTTTGTTGATGATTGCATTCTACACAGGATATAGGTAAGCAAAACAAAGCCTGCCACTCTGTCTTAATCCCTCCTGAACTGTGATGTTCTGGAATTCTGCTGGCAAAGGTGAGCTGATGCTCAGGGGAATTGTCAAACTGACAAGCAGTGAGCAAAAGTGTGATAAATGAATTTGGAGCTTAATATCCCACTTGTCTAAACTTTTTATGTTTAAAAGAGGAATTTTGTGATAAACAGCAATGTCCTTCAGAGACTGAAAAAGTGTTTCTAAACACTTCCTGATTTTGATTCCAGTTCCTATTACAATGCTTGGCATCCTTCAACACATTTTGAATGTTGTAAACCATGAGTGTATCATGAGTTTGTCCAAAGCACTCTTTCAAAAACTGACATGATGATAATTTTTTGCGAAAACCAGCCATAAAAGATTCCTCTATAAAACCTCCTTTGTAAAAGCTCTATATCCCATTCACCATAGGGAGTATCAGATACTGATATTACAGATACTGAACTATACCTTGTTAAAACAGGACTACAAAAATACTGGGATGCCTCATAAAAAGCATGGACAATATTTTCAAAGTAAAGTTTAGTACCAGAAATTACTTGTAAGTTACAGGTAAATGATTTGCAAAAAAAGATGAAGACCATTGACTAATTCTTACAATATTCTAATTGATTTGATTTAAAATAATCTGTAAAGTTTTGGGGGCGATTTAGAAAGTTGTGTACTGACAACCACATTTTTTATGGCAGAATGTAACCTGAAACTGAGGGTCTGTAGTGACAAAACAAATGTGCTAATGAGCACTCTTGTACCATTACAGTTTCCACTACTGACTTTCTGTAAAATCTGGAGCTGCTTTCATTTCCTCATTTTCAAATATTGGAAACCATTTTTCTTACTCTCATCAGGACCCAGTAGCTTTAAAAATTAAAAGTGGTAATTTCTCACTGAGGCATCAATTCCTTCTCTCTTTGATTTGACTAAGATCACCCAAATTCAGTGATTGTTTTGGTTCACTTATGAAAAGTAAGTTCAGAGGGAGGTGGTGATGGTTCCCTCCATTTCTGTCCCCCCCACAGCACGTTCCTGAAATTGAATTGGCCAGGGAGGTTTTTCACTTTTCTTAGAGGTACCCAAAACTCTGCTCTTATCCCTTTCCTGCACAGAACCCTTCCACCCTTTGGTAAACTTTTTAGCATTAAATACATTTAATATCCAAGTCAGGATACATTTACAGATGTGTTTCTAACAGCAGCAGCCATCTCAGAGTCCTGAACAAATATTTCAATGATATTTCTTGTTTCTTATTTTCAGTTCTACTGTAACTTGTTTCCCTTTCTAAGGAAATAGAACTAGAGGATTGGTGTTACAAAAGATACAAATATAACCATTACTATTCAATACCTGTTAGTGAAAATATTGTTCCAGGATCAGATTTTTATCATATTTCAAATCTGATTTGACTTTTTAAGGCCAGGAAGTTAATAGAAATATGGTCAAGCAATTAACTGTAGTTATCAAAAATTACTGCACTGTCACTAAAGTCTTTCATATCTTTAGTCAAAGGTTTGTAAAGAAATTGCACCAGGTAGAGAATGGTTGGGGAGGGGTTGAGGGAAGGGTTGGGGGTACTTTTGTTTAGTAAAGTCTGTTAAATTGTGCTTCAGATAGAAAATGTCCCCCTGAGCTGGTTTTCTAACGCTGCTCTATGTTTTTGCAATTTTGTTATTCCAAAGTAGTTGCTGTTTGTAAAATAAACTTTTGTACATATCTGCAAATGCTGTTTTCTCTACATCTGGAAAAAATCCGTGGTGCTGCTTGAAGGAAACAGGCAGGAAAATTAAAAATACACTTTCAGAATCCACTTTTGTCCCTTGCAAGGCTCAGATACAAAGTTGCTTTTCCTTTTCCTGACCTACATAGAGGAACGATTCCTCAGCAGGACTCTGGGTTTACATAATAGTCATTGGAGGAACAAATATTTTGAAATTACCAAGCGATTTGAGGTATCACCATTTCCTCAAGATCTATAAAAGATTCCTCTCCTTGGTGAAAAGAAACACTTAACAGATCTCCATGAAAATCTGGGAAAGGGCTGAGCTTATCCGCTCTGCTGAATCTTCTTTCCCAAAGCTCCATTCCCAGATCCTTTCTTCAGCTTGTTGGAAATGGCAGCAGGTGTGGTGGCTTGCAGACTGATCCATTAGTCTGTTCCACAGAACCTGGATTTCAGTGGAAATACTGGCTTTGGCACGAGGGAAAGGGGAATTCCCTGGTCTGAGGTTAAGAGGGTGAAGGGAGGAGGTTCCTTGGTGTTTGGTGAGGTGTTCACTGTGATCTGGATAACTTGAGGGGGAGTGGCACCAGCTCAGAGCAGATAAAACAGTGTTGGACAAGGTCTTGTGTCAGGGCAGCACAAACCAGCGTGTCAGGGGATGGCTTGGTTGGAAGGGATCTTAAAAGGGACCCCAAAGCCATCCAGAGCCACCCCTGCCATGGACAGGGACACGTCCCACTGTCCCAGGCTGCTCCAAGCCCACCCAGCCTGGCCTTGGGCACTGCCAGGGATCCAGGGGCACCCTGTGCCATTGCAGAGAAAATCAGGAATTTCTTCCCATTGTCTCATCTAACCCAGTCCTCTTTCAGTTTGAAGCCATTCCCTGTGTCCTGTCCCTCCATCCCTTGTCCTCTCCAGCTCTCATGGAGCCCCTTTAGGGCTGGCAGGGGCTCTGAGCTCTCCCTGGAGCCTTCTCCTCTCCAGGTGAACATTCCCAGCCTGGCTCCAGCCCTGGAGCATCCCCATGCTCTTCTCTGAACCCTCTCCTGCAGCCCCAGGACCCCAGAGCTGACACAGCACAGCAGGCTGGGGTGAAGGGGCACAATCCCCTCCCTAACAGGGTGTTAGGAGTAGTCACCAACCTTTTTTTTTTTTTTTTTTTTTAAGAACATGTTTTTGGATGCTTCCAGAGCTGCATTCCCTGCAGGAGTCAATCCTGGGGATCCCAGGGCTGCTCTCAGGTGCTGCTGCTGTGGAGGTCACAGTGTCACCTTGAGCTGGCTCTGGAGGCAGGGCTGGAGCAGTGCTGGGTAAAAATAGAGTGGTGACACCTGGGCATGGACTGCTCAGGACTGAAACAGGTCTGAAATCCTGCAGTGAAGTGAAATTAGTGCTCAGTTAGCAGTGATTTCATCAAAAAGGAAAAAAAAAAAGTTCAAGCAAGGTTTGGTGTGCAGGTCTGGGGTTGCTTTGGGAATAGGTTTTCCACAGGATGCTGGGGAGTGGCTCTATCTCCAGTTGCAGGTGAGTGCCTTGTCTCAAATAAGACAACATTAAATGAACCATCTGCCTCTCCAACAACTACTTATAAATTAGATTTCCAAAGCCACAGCATAAACACACTTTCCCTGCCATATCTCTGTGCCAAGAGATTTCCTTCCCACCCTGTCACTTCCAGCCAGGGCTATTTGTGTCCTTGAACTCGAGGGGCAGGAGCATTCCCAGTGCTCCTCCTGAGGATCCCTGGGTCTGTGGCAGTGGATTGAATTTCTGCTCTGGCTTTGTGTGGTTCCTGATGATCCCACTCACAGTTCAGAGCAGAGCACAGTGTTTGGATGACCTTGAGCTGCCCCCTGGAATCCCATCTGGTGTCATTCCCAAACAGAATGCTGCCTGGGATTTAAATCAGGAGATCAAGCTCTGCCTGCCCCACCCCTGCTTCACATCCCTGTAAATAATTCTTTTTTAGGTGCTTGTGAAACAGGAATGATTTTCCACCTGGTACATTAAAACTGCTTACAAATCATCTGAACAATTAAAGGGACTCAGGCCTGAATTTCATCATATCCCTGTGATCCCTGGGAAGAGGATGGGATTGCAGGAGTGAAATCAGAGGGCCTGTGACAGGTTTGGGGAGGTTTTTTAATGAAGGTAATAAATTTATGCATAGTGGATGCACAAAGAAGGGATTGACATTAATCTGGGATTAATTGATATTTCTGCTGTATCTCTGTCCTTGCCAGAATGGGGTGCAGCCCAGGGAAAGTGATGTCCTTATCCCAGGGATTCTCTGCCTTTGCACCTGGAATTGTGTGTGCAGCCCTGGGCCCCTCACCACGACAAACATTGAGGGGCTGGAGCGTGTCCAGGGAAGGGAACAGAGCTGGAAGGGGCTGGAGAAATCCTGAGGGAGCTGGGAAGGGGCTCAGCTGGAGAAAAGGGGGATCAGGGGGAACTTCTGACTCTGCACAACTCCCTGACAGGAGGGGACAGCCAGGGGATCAGGGTCTGCTCCAGGAACAGGGACAGGAGGAGAGGGAACAGCCTCAATTAGCACCAGGGGCGATCTGGATTTGATATCAGGAGCAATTTCCTCATGGAAGGGTGTTCAGGCACTGGAGGAGGCTGGAGCCACCAGCCCTGGAAGCTCTCACAGAATGTTTGGATGTGCCCTTGGGGCAGGGTTTGTGCTGGGGACTCGATCCTGGAGCTCTTTCCTGTGGTTCTGCCACGGGGAGCTCTGAGCCCAGCACAGCTTGTGAACACTTGCAGCTCCCACTCTGCCATTATGTCCCAGTCCTGGCCTCAGGCTGCAGAATTCCTCCGTTCATTCCTCCAGACAGCAAAGGGCTGCCCTCCCTCTCGGGGCTGCTCCTTCCTCCAGCTCATGGTGCACCCTACGAGGGAGGATGGGGAAGATCCTTCCCCTCTCCTTGGGCACCACAGAACTTCACCCCAAAGGATTCTGGCAAATGAAAAGCATGAGGAGGTTTGGGAAGGTCCTGGTGAAGGGGAGAGGCAAGGATTGCTGCACTTCCAGAAGTGGAATGTGAGGGAATCCATCAGCAGAGCTTTGTGGGCCTTCAGAACCAGGATATTTGAGAAAGACTGAGAATGAACCCAGTCCAGTGAGAGGGATGTGAGTTTTGGCAGGAAGAAAGATTTTTTAAAAACAAGTTTTGTGAAGCAATGTCAACTTTATTATATTCATATAATATATCAATATAACATAATATATTACAATAATATTAATATAATATTATCTTGAATATAATATAATATAATATAATATAATATAATATAATATAATATAATATAATATTATATTATATTATATTATATTATATTATATTATATTATATTATGTTATATAATGTTATATAATATAATGTTATATAATATAATGTTATATTATATTATATTATATTATATAATTTTATATTATATTATATAATATAATTTTATATTATATTATATTATATAATATAACATTATATTATATTATATTATATTATATTATATTATATTATATTATATTATATTATATTATATTATATTATATTATATTATATTATATTATATTATATTATATTATATTATATTATATTATATTATATATATAAAATATATTATAGCCCCTGTCACTTCATTTCCCTTATTCCCAGTGTGTCCCCAGAAGGGACAGGTCAGTCCCTGTGGTGTCTGCCCAGGGGTGTCCCCATGAGCTGCTGGTGTCACTCAGTGTCACTGGCACAGGGCAGCTGCCCCTCCCCAGGTGGCATCACTGTTTGGCACTCAGGAAAAGCTGCAAGGACTGGGATTGTTCATAAGTGACTTTTAGTTCCCTTCCAACCCAAAGAATTCTGAAATTCTGTGATGATTTTAGGGAACATGTAGGAAATCACATATCCCACAGAGACCTACAAGTTCTTCACCTCTGGTTAAACAGGAATCTCCTCAGCCCCTGGGCCTTAACTCTCCCTTCTTCAAAGATCAGATCTTTCCCTTGTGACAAACAATTGATCATTTTAAAAATTAAAAATAAAAAAAAATTTAAAAAAAAAAATTAAAAATAATAATAAAAAAAAAACAAAAACAAACAAAAAAAAAAAAAAAAAAAAAAAAAAAAAAAAAAAAAAAAAAACAAGAGAGAGGAGGATACCAAGGACTCGATGTTCTCATCTGTGGAAGCACAGCTGGGGAGTGGGAGCCCTTGCAGAGACTTTGAGGTGCTTGGTGGTTTCTCTGTGCCACCAAAGCCACCAAATATCACCTGGGACAATCCTCTGCCCCTGAGAGCTCACAGGCTGCTGTGCAGATGTGATTCCCCTCTGGGCTTGGCAGGAGTGAGAGCTGTCTGAGGAAAATTTGGTCAACAGTAGGGAATCTGGGAATATGATTCTTGATTTCAGGAGTGTAGCAATACACCTGTCTTCTATTAAACCAGGAGGGAAAATAAAGGAAAAAAAAATCTGTTTTATCAAAACCACTTTCTGTAACAAAACCCACACATTGGTGGAGAAATGCAGCTTTAGCAATGGATTTCCTCCTGACTTTCTGCAGGAAGCTGCATAGATTCTATCTCATCTCTCATTTCCATGAATAGCTCTGAACTGACACCTTTCACAAGCAGTTTGTGCCAGAGAACATGGCAAAAAGGGACCTTTTCAGCTCTGCACAGTTTCCTCCTTTGCAGAGTCAGGATCAACTCCAGCTGTATAAATCACAGTAGTTCTTATCCAACCAACCTACAAAAAAAAATTTTCAGGGCTGATATTGAGCAGTTGGACTGCCAAAATGAAAATTGTCTGAACTACACACTCTATTAAAAAAAAAAAAAACACAAAAAAAAAAAACAAAAAAAACCAACAAACAACAACCCAAACAACAAACCATTTTGGTCTAAATAGAGCTGTTTTCTGTTGCATAAGCCCATCACTGCTGATCACAGAGAGGAAGAGAACATTTCCTTCTAATAAAATCAGGGAATCTCAGAATGGTTTGGGTTGGAAAGGACTTTAAAGCCCATCCAGTCCCACCCCTGCCATGGCAGGGACACCTTCCACTATCCCAGCTGCTCCAAGCTCCATCCAGCCTGGCTTTGGACACTCCCAGGGATCCAGGGGCAGCCACAGCTGCTCTGGGAATTCTATTCCAATCCCAATATCCCATCTAACCCTGCCCTCTGGCAGTGGGAATCCATCCCCCCTTGTCCTGTCACTCCTGTAAATATTTAAATAAAAGTGAACAGACCACCTGCTTTAAATATTTGTAAAAGGTTTAAGATAGTAATTTTGCTCTTGCCCCAACCTTGTTTTCTCTGCAATAAATAACTCCAAGTCCTTTGATTATTTTGGGGGAGCTTGAGGGGGTTTTGGAGTTTGTCTGAGTTTGTTTTGATTTCTTTTTCCACCTTCTGTGATTGACCAACCCCTGGGCTCCACCAGCAGCCCAGAACCTCCCCAAATGCCCTATTTATGCAGACCCCCCACTCCTGGTGAGGATCCTTGGAGCCACAGGGATGTAAATCCCCACCCCAGGTGTCCTGCAGGTAAATTCACCTGTGCTTTGCTGCTTTGCCCTGGGAATGAGGAGGGCTGCTCATCCCAGGCAGGGATGTGACACCCCCTGCTCCCCCATTCCCTTCCCAGCCCGTGCTCTGCAGCCCAGCTCCTCTTACACAAGCAGCATTTTCCCTTTGTTTCTCCCAAATTGCAGACTTTTTTTTTTCTTTTTTTTTTTTTTTCCAGGCTAATTCTCTACTGCGTAAAGATTGTTTTGAAGTCCCAGCCCATCCTCCAAACCCTTCGAGTCCCTCCCAGCTCGCTATCATTTGCAGCTGTAAGAAGCAAATTTTCTATTCATGCAAATAATTATTATTAAAAAAAAAAATATTTTGAGCAGTACCAGGCCTGGGACAGATCCCCAGGGAGTCCCAGGCTGTGCATCTCCTCGTTTTCCTGGAGGATCATAAATAACTCCTGCAATGTTCCCTCCTTGCAGCTCTGCCCCCCTTCATGTCATCTGTCCCTGCCACCCTCCCTCCTCCAGCTGTGCTGGAGCTGCAGGGATGAGAGCAGGGGCTGCTGGAGTCTTCATTTAATCTGAACTTCAGCTTGTCTGACTTCAGCTTCTGCATTTGGGTCTCACAAAACCATGGCTGAAGGTGCCCATGGCTTGTTTTCCCTTGGAGCCTTGGTGTTTCTTGTCTTTTCAATACAGGATGTGGCCAGAAATGTGAATTCTGTCCCCATCTGTTAACCCAGCTGGGGCAGTGACCCTGATCTCCTGGCACACATTATCTGCTCATGGGCCATCTTTAAACCAGCTGGGCAATCATCTTTATCTTCCCACAGCCCATCCTCCCTCCAGGAGATATCTCCTGTTCATGGCCAGTGAGTCCCAGGGCATGACTGATAAAATTCCATCATCCCACAGGGAGATGCTCCAGCCAGGGGAGCAGCCAAGCCTTTCCTACCCAGATAAAAACTGAGATTTGGGACACCAAGGAACCTTCTTCCCACTGGATTCCAGAGGAAAGCCAGACCTTTCCACATCATCCCTGGAGCTTCAGAGGAAACTGCACCTTCTCCAGGAGCACTGCTCCAGCTGAACCACATCTGCCCCTGCAGGAGGATGCAGCCACCATTGAATGGGACTGTGCCAACACCCTGACTGACTGACGGGTGTCAGCTTGGATTCTGACTCTGGCAGGGTTTGGGATTGTTCTTTGTAATACTGCATTTCTATTTTAATTTTCCTAGTAAAGAACTGTTATTCCTAATTCCCATATCTTTGCCTGAGAGCCCCTTAATCTCAAAATGATAATAATAATTTGGAGGGAGGGGGTTTACAGTCTCCATTTCAAAGAGAAGCTCCTGCCTTTATTGGCAGACACCTGTTCTCCAAACCAGGACGTGCTTCTAAACACTCCTGGAAATTTATCCCTGAAAATCTGAGCTTTCTGCCCTGAGGCATCACTTTGAGGGCTTCACTGCACCCCTGTGTCCTTAGGATCATAGAATTATGGAAAACCTTGATTTGGAAGGGACCCTAAAAGATCATCTACTCCTACCCCCCTGCCATGGGCAGGGAACCTTCTCTGCTGAATATTTCAGCACAAACGCCAACAGTCAATGGGGTTTTCAGGCACTAAAATAAATCACACTATTTCTGTGTTATCTTCATCCTGGGTTATTTCTTATTTTGATTTTTTTTTTATTTGGTTTTTGTGTGGGGTGGTTGTGGAGTTTTTTGGTTTTGTTTTTGATTTTGGTGGGGTTTGGTGGTTTTTTTGGGTTGTTTTTTTTTTTTTTGGAGTTTTTTTGGGTTTTTTTGTTTGTTTGTTTTTCTGTTTTGTTTTGTTTTGCTTCTTTTGTTTGGGCAATTATATACCATAGTTTAGGCAGGGGAGGAAAACTCACTGGGTATTTCCTGTATATGAATGTTTACAGAGTAAGATGCTTTCTTGTCTTCCACATTATCAATTTCACAGAATCACAGAATGGTTTGGGTTGGAAGGAACCTTAAAGATCATCCCATTTCACCTCCTGCCAAGACAGGGACACCTTCCACCATCCCAGGGTGCCCTGTCCAGCCTGGCCTTGGACACTTCCAGGGATCCAGGGGCAGCCACAGCTGCTCTGGACACTCTGCTATGATGGGTGATTCCCTGCAGATTCCAGGGATCCAAAAACCAGAGGGGAGAGAAGGAGCTGTACAATTATTGCAGCTCCTGTGTATCTGCTTTGCAAAAAATCAGGATTATCTAAAGAAGACAAATTCAGAATCTGTTCTAAGAAAACAGAGGAAAGGCAGGACTGATAATGGGGGTTTGAAAGGTGGGGCTTCATTTTGCAGCACTGCATCCCTGAACAGAAACTCCTATCTGGGGCAAAGTTTCCCCAACTCCCTGGAGACTCTCTTGAATATAAATGCATCTCCGGGTATTTCCTGTAATTCTTGATAATTATTTCAATCAAGGTATCAATTTATAACTTCCTGACTAATGAAAAGCTGCTTCTTGCTGCATTCTCCTTTGATATGCAAAGCTGCCTTTGAGCTGCCAGCCCCGTGCTGGGCAGCCCGTGCAGATCCACACCTGGCAAACCCTGGGCTGACACCAACGCCCTTGGGAGCTGCCACAGGAGTTCAGTCCTCAGCTTTGTGATAACACAGGAGCCATTTAATGCACCCTTGGACTGGGTGTTGGGTGGGGGATGAAGTTTATTGCTCCTTTTTGGTGGAGCCTGCAGGTGGTGAGCTGTGATCCAAGAGCATCTTGCTGAATTTTGGGGGAGCCTGGTCCCATTTTTCTGTGAGTTCATCAAACCTGTTGGTCTTTTCCAGAAGCTAAAGGAGGTGACACTCCATGACCAGATCTAGTGGCAGGGGGTGGAATGGGATGAGCTTTAAGGTCCCTTCCAACCCAAACCACAGGATTCTATGATCTCTATAATTTGATCAGTAATCTCACATTCACCTCATCACCTTCAGGATTTGCTGCCCCTGGTTCATAAGCTCCCAGGAGCCTTCCCTTCTCCAGGCTGAACAATCCTGAGCTGCCACCTCACCTTGTGAAGCAGCTGCCCCATCCCAGTGACCATTTTATTGTTCTTTCCTTGTCTCCAGCACCACCACGCTCCCCTTGGAGAGCAGAGCTACAGAGTGGATGCACCAGGATTTCCTGCAGCAGAAAAGTGATGCCTTGAGCACTGGATGTTCACAGGGAAAGCTGAGAAACAACAATTTCTTGTCTCTTTTTAGCTGCCACCTTGAACACTCCTTGGCCACACGCTGAGCCTGTGATTTCTGGGGGCAGTCCAAGATCTCAGCTCCTGGTGCCAGCCCCAGCCTCAGCACAGCACAAGAATTGTTCAAATCTTTTTTCTCCAGATGCTTGACTTTATCTATTCCTACATCAAAGATTATTTGAAATTTTTCCCCAGATTTTCCATTTTTTCAGAGCCTTTTGGAGTTTTTTGCCCCCAGTGTGGCACTTGCAGAAATGCAGGTGTGGGGCTGCTCTTGCTCATGCAGGTTGTGGATGAGGATGTTGAAAAACCCTCAATCTCTGCTGTACCACACCCTGGACTCATTTCCATCCTGAGAATTGAAACCTCTCACTTTCTGTCTTTTTCACCAATTTTCAAGCAACAAAAGGACTTTTTCTCCAGTCATGTGACAACATAGTTTCTTTAATTGTATTGAGAAGGGTTTAAAGAAAAAAACCAAAAGAAATGTGTAAAATCCTGTGATTTTCCCACTTAGGTCATAGAATCTATGTGTTTTATCGGGAAAAGGTTAAATTGAACTAAATTTACTTTTGTCCAGTGCCCTGAACATCACTGGGGTTAAACTGTTCATGCAGGAAAGCAGTAGCCAATAATGTCTGGAGAAAGGCCTGGTGGGAGAATAAAAATATTTCTTTCCCCAAAATGTTGAAACTGCCAAGTCAAGTTGTTAATGGAGATAGTTCCTCCAACACAACAGCAGTGAGGACAGCTTGGCTTGGGCTGCTTGGCTTGGCTGGGCTGGGCTTGCTCGGTGCATGCTGAGCACAGACCTCAGTCGTAAAACCTGCTCTTAAATAACTCTCAAAACAAGCTCTTTTCCACCCAAAATGAAGACCTGGCAGTGCTCTGCTGTAGCTGATCCAAAGGGATGAGCAGAGCCAGCTCCAAAATCAGGGTCATGGCAGCTGCTCCATGATCTCCTTGCCTGTGACACATTTGGGTGACCCTCCTGTCCCATCCCTGGAGTGTCCAAGGCTGGGCTGGACAGGGCTGGGATAGTGGAAGGTGGCAGAGGATTGGAAATGAATGATCTTTAAGGTTCCTTCCAGCCCAAATCATTCTAGAATTCCATGAAAACATCTCCCCAAGGCCCCAGTTCTAATGAGTCTCGCTGCTAACGATCAGTGTCTGCCAACATCAGCACAGCCAGGGATGCTCAGACACTGAAGCCACTGAGCCAGGCAGATGGAGAGACAGCACAGCCCCACCTGGCTGCAGCTCTGGCACCCAAGAAGTACTTCTGGAAGCTCAACAGCTGGGCAGATGTTTGGGCTGTGATGGATGCAGCTCCAGCCTGGGCTGGTTCCCCCACAGATCCACAGGTCCTGCCAGGAGCCTGCTCCAGTGTGAGCTTCTGAGCTGGGTTGGTGTGGCCAGAAATGTGAATTCTGTCCCCATCTGTTAACCCAGCTGGGGCAGTGCCCCTGATCTCCTGGCACACATTATCTGCTCATGGGCCATCTTTAAACCAGCTGGGCAATCATCTTTATCTTCCCACAGCCCATCCTCCCTCCAGGAGATATCTCCTGTTCATGGCCAGTGAGTCCCAGGGCATGACTGATAAAATTCCATCATCCCATGGGAGATGCTCCAGCCAGGGGAGCAGCCAAGCCTTTCCTACCCAGATAAAAACTGGGATTTTGGACACCAAGGAACCTTCTTTCCACTGGATTCCAGAGGAAAGCCAGACCTTTCCACATCATCCCTGCACCTTCAGAGGAAACTGCACCTTCTCCAGGAGCACTGCTCCAGCTGAACCACATCTGCCCCTGCAGGAGGATGCAGCCACCATTGAATGGGACTGTGCCAACACCCTGACTGACTGACGGGTGTCAGCTTGGATTCTGACTCTGGCAGGGTTGGGATTGTTCTGTGTAATACTGCATTTCTATTTTAATTTTCCTAGTAAAGAACTGTTATTCCTAATTCGCCTATCTTTGCCTGAGAGCCCCTTAATTTCAAAATTATAATAATAATTTGTAGGGAGGGGGTTTACATTCTCCATTTCAAAGAGAAGCTTCTGCCTTTATTGGCAGACACCTGTCCTCCAAACCAGGACAGATTTCCAAGGAGTTTCGAGGTTCTTTGAGCTCCAGAGTGGCTCCTCCACATCCTGCAGGTGGATCCATGGGCTGCAGGATGGGCACAGCTGCCATGGAAGGAACCTCCTGGGAGCCACAGCTCCAGCTCCTGCCCCTCCTCCTGCCCTGCTCTGGGGCTTTGCAGGGCTGCTCCTCTCACCTGTCCTCACTCCTCTCCCTGCCTGCAGCCACACAAGCCTTTCCCCACTCTCTGTTTTCCCCAGTGGTGCTGCCACCATCCCTGATGGGTTTGGCCAGTGCTGGGTCAGTCCTGGAGCTGCCTGGAATTGGCTCTGCTGGACACAAGAGAAGCTTCCAGCAGCTTCCCACCCTTGTAGCCCCCCACTACCAAAATCCAGCCACCAAACCAAATTCAGTCCTCCAAGCATTTTTTTCATTAATTCTTGGATCTTCTCATTGCTAACTCAAAGGTTAAAAATTCCTAATACTGCTGTTACCAATATAAAATTAATTATACCAAATATAAAATTAAACCTGATCATTACAAAATTGGTAGAAAAAAAGGCCTAGAATCCAATATGAGCTCCTCTGAGAATTAAAACCTGGCTGCTGCCAGATCCAGAAGATACCTGTGGGTGGATAAATTTTTGAGTTCATGAAAAATACAGAAAACACAAATTCAGTTGGGTTTCTATGAGTCAGGGCAGTGTGGATTTTGACTCAGCCAAGCAGAGGCAAAATGTCATTCCTGGTGGAAATTCCACCTGCCAGGGGAGAGAGTGGATTTCCAGCTTTGGGAGATGGTGGTTCCCTCCCAGGGAGCAAAATTTGGGGTCAGCCAGGGCTGGGTTTGCAGCAGGGGATGGATGGGCTTGGCACACAATGTTGTGCTTGAGAGTGGAGTTACAACTTCTTCCCTGCCTGATCCAGTCCTTCCACAGCCCAGGGCAGGATAAACAGCAGCACAGCCACAGCTCTGCTGCCTGAACACTCAGGGGGCTTCACCCACCTCCCCACCTGTGATGGGAGGGTGTCACCTGGACCCAGCCCTGCCTGGATCAGCACTTTTCTTTTTAAATGCTTTATTTTTTTTTTTTTTCTTTGTCCCCACCGAATTGGAGGCAGAAGTGAAAATTCAAAGAGGGAAAAAAAAAAAGGAAAAAAAAAGAAGAGAAGAATCGGGGTCAACACGAGCAGCAGTATTTCAGTCGTCCTTTGAGAGCTTGTCTGTGCTCACTGTGGGTGTTCTCCTTGCAAACACTGAGCAGGAGATGTTTTCCCTTAGTAGGGCAGGATCCCGTGCTCAGCCCTCCTCTCCTGGCCATAAAAGGATAAAAGGGCAGCGTTTTCTGCAGGACCCCCGGATCCTGCGGGAGCTGGCGGCTTTTTGGGAAGGGGCACTGCTTGCTTTGGACCTCACAACCCTCGTGTTAGTGTTATTTTGGCTCCCTGTGCCTTTTGTTTTGTCTCTCTCCTCCTCCTGCTCCTCTCAGGAGGTTGGAGGGAGAGAGGCCAGAGAGCCTCCAGGAATGTTCTTGCTTCCCCCTATTTTTTATTCTTTCTCTCTCTCCCTCCCTTGGCCTGATTTGATCCCTTCTTTTCCATGATCCTGCTCAGAAAAAGCAGCTGCTGAGTGAAAAAGCACTGGGCCAAGCCCAGGGTATGTCCCTAAAGTGCTGACCAGGTCCCACCCTGTGTCCTGAGGGAATCTGGAGGGAATCCCTCCAGCTCAGGAAGGGTGGACACCACAGAACCTCCTCTCACCATCTCCTGGAGCACCTCCCGTGGGAATTCCAGCCCACAGGAGATGCTCAGCAGAGCAAAGCAGGGAATCCAGGCAGGCACAGCCATGGCTCCACCTTGGAATTCATCATTCCAGGTCCCCTTGGCTCTTCACAGAATGGTTTAGGTTGGAAGAAACCCTCAAGGTCATCAAGTCCAACCATCAGCTGCCACCTCCATCACCAAACTGTGTCCCCAAGGGCCCCATCTGCACAAACACCCCCAGGTTCTTCCATGCTCCTCACAAACCCAAAGCTCTCTGAGCTCTTACAGGGTCTCAGCTTTCTTCTCATCCCTTGTCCTTGGTGACCCTTCCTTTGGAGAAGTCTGGAACTATGGAAATGCAAATGGAAATACCAGTTGTCAGCTAAACCAAGGAAATCAGAACCTCTCCTGGTTTCCCTGAACATTTCCCTCTGTGTTGTTGCAGCTGATCTTTCATTTAAGACCCTCTGTGGCCTTGCAGTTGCCATTCATGGCTTGGGGAGGGAAAGGAAGAGGTTAAGCTACAGGAGATGTCCCTTTAGTGTCCACCACAGTGCTGGAAAATCCCAGGGAGGAGACCCAACACTTCTGTGTCAGCAAGCTGGCTCCATGTGTCCTTGCTGCCAGTTTCTCCAGGACTTTGCCTTCCTGGAGAACCTAACAGGAGCCAAACTGAACTCTGGACCCTCAGATCTCACTGTGGACCCTCCTAACCTTTCCTTCATCATTTCTCACAGCCAGAGATGCTGTGCAAGGTGTGCCTGAGCCATTTCCCAGCCCACAGCCTTCCAGGAAAGCTCCAGAACTTCCAGAACTTTGTACAAAGGCAGCAAGAGCTTGGAGTTACCTCCAGCCAGAAACCCCAAGGAAGGATCAGTCACTCACATTCCCCATTAACCAGCAGAGCAAAGCCTCAACCCAGGCTGGGTGGGATCTCACCAAACTGGGTGGGATTTGCAGGGAAGAGCTTCAGGAAATTGTTTCAGCAAACCCCACACAGCCCCTGGGTGGTTGTGGCCAAGGAACCACCTGTGTTCTGTCTCTCTGTGCTCAAATAAAGGGTTTCACCATTGCTTTCTCCCTTCCAAGGCTTCCCCCTTGTCTTGGTGGCCACTGCAGGAGCAGCTTCTCCCTCATCAGGAGGGAAAAACTGCCAGGACAAACCAGATCTCCATGTGAGAGGAGCTCAGCTCCTCCCAAAAAGCCAGGAGCTCTTGCTGAGCCCCTCAGAGTGGCACCAGGGCTTTGACCACCCCTGCAGACCTTCCTGTTTCAGAGCCACGAGGACTCCAAGTTCTGGAGCTCCCTGTCCCCTGTGCTACATCCACGGAAAGGCCACAGGGATTTGGGTCCTGGAGCAGAGCTTAAATCCCTGTCTCCTGCATTTCCAGGAGCTTATGTAGCTTTTTGGAAAAGTTTCCAGGGTAGGACAGGTCAGACAGGCCAAACACTCATCTCACAAAAAACTTTCTGATAGGGACAACGTTCTGGTGGCACTGGCCAGGAATTTATTCTTGTAGAGCAGCGCAGGGTTGAGAGCGAGAAAAGGCATTTAAAAAAAAAATTAAACAAAAAAAAACTTTAAAAAAGCTCTGAAATGAACCCAGCACAGGCAGGACGTGGCCACAGGGATGTTATGCAAAGAGCTGCTCACATCTGGAAGAAGTTACTGAGCACAGCAACCAGGGCTGAGTCTAAACAAGTGCAGGACGTTACCACAGGGGTGTCTGCAGCTGGGAGGGGCTGGGGCTGCCAGAGGAGCTGGGAAGGTGGGATGGAAATCCCCGGGGTCCTGGGGGTGCCCCCAGTTGTTGGAACCCTGGAAAATGAGAATTTTAGACTTTCTGTGCTGACAGGCACTGACCCTCAGGAAAACACGGCTTTTGACCCTTGGAGAAAGCTTCCAAAATTGAATAATGGAACTGGGGTCACTGGTGTGTAGTTTGAACAGAAGTGTGTGATATGGTGGAAAAACTTAGAGTTTGAGATTTTAGAATACAGCAATATATGGAAGGTAAGATGGAGGTTTTAGGGAAGAGGTTTCTTTCTTCTTCATGTTTTTCTTCCTGGGTCTAGGTGGTTCTTTTGTAACAGGATAGAAAATTCCACACTGCAGGTCATGGGTCAAAAGCTGTGTTTTCCTGAGGGTCAGTGCCTGCCAGCACAAAAAAGTCTAAAATTCTCATTTTCAGGGTTCCAACACCCTTCAGAGCCATTGTGCTGCTCTGCTTTTAGGGTGGTGGGAGGGGATCCGTGTGCCTGTGACATTTTGGGTGCTGTCTGCAGGAAGGGTTGGGGGCAGGAATGGGTTTTTGGGGGGGTCACCATCCCAATGAGCCTCTTTGGGAACCTGCTGGGGCTTTTCCTGCCTGTCCTGGTGCTGGAGGTGTGGGAGCACTGTGGGGTTCTGCACTGGGTCTCCACTGACACCCTGGAGCTGCTCCAGCTTTGCCCCCCTTGGTCCCCACAAGGAGGATTTTGGGGTACCCAGCTCCTGGATGAGGCTGGGATGATAAAATCCACCCCTCCCCCAGCATCAGGGAGAGCCAAGCAGAGCTGGGGGTGGAAGAATGGAGCTTTGCTTTATTTTGGAGAGTGTTGGGGGCTGGCTGTGTCCTACAGGTTCTATCCCAGGCCCTGGGGGGTTTTGGGGGATCCTTCTCCTGTAAGGAAATGTCCCTTAAACACAGTGGGGGAATCTCCATTTCCTCTAAAAGTGGGAGAATGTGCCCAAAATCCCCTTTTCTAATAATTAATGTTGCCTCATGGTTCCTCAGATTGGGGTTTTAAGCCCCAAAAATCCTTGAGGTCTTATTGCTGAGTTTGGGGAGGGGGTGAGGAGTTGTGTGCCTCAGTTTCCCCTCCACAGCAGGATCCAGAGGGTGCTCCCAATAACCAGATCCCAGTGGAGGATCCTCATTTCCTCCAAACAGCAGGAGAACACCCCAAAAATCCCATTTTAAATAAACCAACCTTTTGCCACTCTAACCCAAACTGAGGTTTTGTGCCTCAAAAAGCCCTGGGGGTATTTTTATTGTATTTGGAGAGGGGATAAGGAGTTTTCTGCCTCAGTTTCCCCCAGCATAGCTGGATCCAGAGGATGCTGCCAAGAACCAAATCTGCCTTAAACACATCCAGGAGGGGGAATGGATTTCCCAATTTCCTCCAGACACTGGGAGAACACCCCAAAAATCCCATTTTAAGCAAATTGCTGTTGCACCACAACACCCCAAACTGAGGTTTTATGCCCCAAAAAGCCTTGGGGTATTTTTATTGTGTTTGGGGAAGGGGTGAAGAGTTGTGTGCCTCAGTTCCTCCCACCACAGCCAGATCCAAAGGATGCTCCCAATTAATGCTCCAAACGTGTCTTAAGGACACCCAGGAGAGGCATCACCATTTCCTCCAAAAAGTGCAAAAACACCCCAAAAATCCCATTTTAACCAAATCACTGTTACTCCATGACACTCCAAACTGAGGCTTTATACCCCAAAAATGTTTGGGGTCGTTTTATTTTGTTTGGAGAGGGAATGAGGGGTTGTGTGCCTCAGTTTCCCCCACCACAGCCAGATACAGAAGATGCTCCAAACGTGCCTTAAACACATTCAGGTGGAGCATCCCCGTTTCCTCCAAACAGGGGGAAAACCCCTAAAAATTCCCATTTTAACCAAATCGCTGTTACACCACGACACCCCAAATTGAGGTTTTATGCCCCAAAAAACTTTGGGGTGCTTTTCTTGTGTTTGGAGAGGGGGTGAGGGGCTGTGTACCTCCCACCATAGCTGAATCCAGAAGATGCTCCCAATTATTGCTCCAAACCTGCCTTAAACACACCCAGGTGGGGCATCCCCATTTCCTCCAAAAAGCACGAAAACACCCCAAAATCCCCATTTTAACCGAATCCCTGTTACTCCACAACACCCCAAACTGAGGTTTTACATCCCCCGCCTCCCCAGAAACCCCCCAAACCCGAACTCGGGGTGTTTTGGTGCGGCAGGGCGCGGTGCGTGCCTCAGTTTCCCCGCCGCGCAGGGATGCAGGGATGCTCCTGGGGGATGCTGCGCTGCAGAGGGGGCGGTGGCAGCGGGGTCGGGGTGCGGGGACACGGTCCGGGGGGGTGTCCCCGAGGGGGTGGCAGCGGCTGCTGTCGCTTTAAAGGGGCAGCCTCGGCCCCAGCTGATGCTGCGGCTCCAATCAGCGGCCCCGGGGCTCTTGGCAGCCGGAGCCGCCGCCGCTCCGCATTCCTCCGGCTTCCCAAAAGGGGCGAACATGGCGATGGGCAGGATGAGGTGAAGAGGAGGAGAGGAAAACATTTAAGAAAAAAAAAAAAAAAAAATAAAAAAAGAAAAAAAAAAAACAAGGAAGAAGGAAAAAAAAAAAAGAAAGGAAAAAAAAATATAAAGCAGGGAAAATATAGGAAAAAAGAGGGACGGGGATGCAAGCAGCGCTGGCGCGGTGATTTCCTCCCCCCCCCCTCCGCTTCCCTCCTCCAAAAGGCGAAAAAAAAAAAAAAAAAAGCAGAAATAAGGCGGCCAAAAGAGAAAAGGGAAAAAAAAAAAAAGGGGGGAAAAAAAGCCACCAAACCAGCAACCCACCCAACCCACCAATTCCTTGTTTTTTTCATGGAGAGCACAAACCCCAGGCCAGCGGAGGAGGACCGGGACTCCTCAGCGCGGAGACCTTTGCATCAAAATGGTAGAGCCTGAACTCCCCCCTTCCCCTTCTCCCTTTCCTCCTCGCTTTTATTTTCCCCTCTGCCTTCCCCTTCCTTCCTCCGTGGCTCCCTCGCGCTCCCGGGGCTTTGCCGACTTCCCAAAGGCCTCGAAACTTGCCCAAAAATCGCGGAGGTGGATGCGGGAGGGGGAGGCTGCATGGGCGATGCTGCATCCACGCCTGGGGGGGGGTCGTGGATTTTTAAATTTTAATATATTTTTTTTTTCTGGGGGGGGGGCACACAAATTTTGGAGCCGGTGCTGCTCTTCCAGGGGGGCTGCATGGGGATCCCCCCCGCTCCTGCAAGGCGAAATTTGGTGAAAATAGCATTAAAAACGCGGCCCCCCCCACCTTTGGGGTGCCTTAGAGGGGGATGGGGGTGCAGAAGGGATGTGAGGAGGGGTCTGACCCCCCCTTTGGGGGGACCCCAGCCCAGCTCGGGGGTCGCTGGAGGATCTGGGGGGGCTCGCAGACTTTTGGAGCCCCCAGGCCGGAGGATTGGCTGGTGGGGGGGCGCACAAGCCGCCGCTTCCTCGGCCATTCCCATTCCCCGGATGACTCCATCCTTTTGCCAATTCCTGCCCGCCTTCCCCCCTCCCTCTGTGCCTGCTTCCCGTCGTGGGCCCCCCTTTTCCCGGGGGGAATCTCCCCAAAATCCCGGAGGAGCGAGGCTGCAGGGGGGGCGCATCATCCCACCCCTCTCCGGGTGGCGAAGGGGATTTTCCAGTCCAGCTCTTAAAAAATAATGATGATAATAATAATAATAATAATACCACCAGCAGAGCTGGGGCCCTCGCCTGCAGCAGTGACCTATTTTATGGAGTTTTTTTTTTTTTTTTTTTTTTGGAGGGGGGAAGGTTATTTGGAGTTCGGAGGGCAGGGCAGATCTGGGGAGATCCACGGGAAATCCCCCTGGGATTTTCCCCTCCCGGTACCTCGGAGCTCCCCCATCCCCAAAAGTGCGGGCTTGTGGTTGCCCCAGCGCTGGCTCCGCGCCCGTCCCATGGCCCCGAGTGGATTTTTGGGAAGGAGAAGAAAGTGCAAGCTTGGGAAAATAGGGAGCGGTGCTGGATGGGATGGTGGGATGGGGTTCTGCACCCCCCGAGCGGCACACGGGGGTTAAACCGGTCCGGGTTGGGTTTGGTTCAGCTGGGCAGTCACTCTCGGCCTGTGAAATTCCTTCTGCCGTGAAACCCGCCCTGCATCCTTCCCAGAGGAGATGCTGAGGGCTGCGGGCACCCCGGGCTGTTTTGGGGAGCGTTTCGTGCCCCGAGGTGCGGATGGAGACACCCGGAGCCCCCCAAACCCCGCCAGGCAAACGGGGAAAAGTTGGGAACCCAACCTTCCTTCCACACCCTGCCTCGGCAAGAACCGGGGGAAAATTTGCTTTACAAAGCAAAATTCCTGCTTGGAAAGACACTAAGGGATATATTATTTTTAATTTTTTTTTTTTTTAATTTTATTTTTTTCCCCTGGATCTGTGGTGAAATCTCGCAGGGTGCAAACATTCTGCCTCCAGGTGCGGAGTTTCCCTGGGGATGCTGGCTGGGCTCAGCATCGCTCCGGGGGTTTTTCCCGGGGTGGCCGGAGGGTCCCCGGTGCCACCTGGGCTGGGAATGACGGCGGAGCTTTGTTCTCCCGGCAGGAATTCACGGAGCGCTGCTTATCAGCAGGCGAGATAAACGGCCCTGTCTGTCTGGAGCAGAGACATCGGCACCCCCTGCACAAAAATAACCCGCTGCCGCCTCGGGAGATGGATCCTGTGCTAAAGGCAGGGAGAAAAACGGGCTGCCCGCGAGTTGATTAAATATTGGTTATTTTTAAGATGCAGATTTTTCTGCTCGGGGAAAAATAAGGGGGGGGGGAAAGGAAAAAAAACCAAAAAAACAAAGCGACCAAACCTTTTGCTGATGAACCGAATGTGTCAAAACATCGGAGGGTTTTTGAAGGTTTTGGGGGAATTGATGATTTTCCCGTTCTCCAGCTGGAGGGGAAAGCTGAGGGCTCTCCCACGCTGCTGCATTTAAGCCTTTAAAAGGGACCTGCTGGTGGCCGTGACAAAGTGACTCTCCAGAAGAGCAAGGGGTGAAGTTTTTAATATGCTTCCTCCCCAAAAATGTGGATATCTCGATCCTGGGTGTGCTTTGCATCCTAGATGTCCCCTGGCATTCCGTGGGTCCCTGGAAAACTGGGGCAGTGGATGTTGGTGAGCAGGAGGAGCTCGGGGTCAGGCTCTGTGCCTCCTGCCCCTGATTTTTCCTTATTTCTAAGGGCAGTGTGATGTGTTGTTGGAGTGGTTTGTGCAGAGCAGGGGTGGCCCCATTGGGGGGCATTGTCATTTTTGGGACACCTGAGGACTTGTCCCATGTCCCTCTTCAGCCAGCTCAGTGTTCATCCACCTCTGCTGCTGCTGAAAACTGGGATGCCTTTGGATGTGGGGAAAGATTGGCCATGGTGGAGCAGATGTGATGGGTAGAAGACTTAATTACGATAAACTGTCTTTTTTTATTATTATTTTTATGATTACATCTTTTGCCTGGAGCCAGGGCTGCTGACACCCTGTCTGAGTTAAAGCCCTGCTCCCTGAGCTACTGGAAAAAATGTGATAAAAATAAGGATAAAAATAATGCATGTTCATAAAATGTTAGAAGTGTTGGGCAGGAAGGATCTGGTGCATCCAGAACCTTGGTCTGGGCAACTGGATTTAAAGGAAGATGGCCCATAGCAGGGAAGTTGGAACAAGATAATCTTTAGGGTCCCATCCAGCCCAAATTCCAAGGCTGGATTAGAGGAGCATGGCTGGTGTTTCCCAAAGATCCTTGGTCATGGCTGGGGTTGGATGGAACAGGAGATGGGGATTATCCTTGGGGTCAGAGCCAGGGTTTGGAGAGAACGCTCTGGGATGCAAAGTCCTGCCCAGGATGTTGGGACAGGTTCAGCCCTGGACCTCTCTGGCAAGTTTGGCTTGGGTTAGGAAATGTGGTTTTAGGGTTTACTGAGGGCTGAGTGTGGGGCAAACCCTGGATGTGTCACATCCCACCATGCTCTTGATCCACCTGGAAGGTCAAGGTGACTGCCCCAGGGATGGGCACTGTGGTGCCAGGCAGGGGATGCTGCCCTCTGATGAAAACCTCGTTCAGCAGAGACAGGGAGGAGGCTCCATCCATCAATCCATCCATCCATCCATCCATCCGTCCATCCATCCATCCATCCATCCATCCGTCCATCCATCCATCCCTCCCTCCATCCCTCCTTGTTTCTGGGGATCCCAGCCCCTCCCCAGCCATTTCCTGGCTGCACATGAACTGGAGAGATTTGGGGTTGTGATGCCTCCAGGCTCTGCACAGTGATGTGGTGGCTGCCCTGCTGCACCCCTCCCTGCTCCTGCACCTGTCCCTGCTCCCAGCACCGAATTTGGGGTTCCTGGGGGGGATCCTGTGAGCCATGGGGGGCTCTGATCACTGCCCTCCCTCAGTGGCAGTGGGGACATCCCAGTGTCTCTGGGGGTGATGTCTCCTCCCCAGCCTGGAGCTGGCCCCTGGTGCAGCCTGTTGGCTGACAGCCCGGCTGGGGAGGTCAGCCTTGGGTTTTGTCCTCGTTTCCTCCCTCGATCTTCTCTCTGCTTGTTTTCTCGGGCAGGGGAGGGAGGGGACAGTGGCTTGCATGTATGTGTGTGTGTGTCCCCCGGGCTCTTCCACCCTGGCAGAGACTCTGTGGGCGGTCCTGCATCCCACAGATGGAGGGCAGCATCCCCATCCCCATGCCCGTCACATTCCACATTCCATTCCCATCCCATCCCCATCCCAATCCTCCATCCCCATCCCCATCCCATTCCTCATTCCATTCCCATCCCATCCCCATCCCAATCCTCCATCCCCATCCCCATCCCATTCCTCATTCCATTCCCATCCCATCCCTCATCCCCATCCCCATCCCCATCCCATCCCATCCCACTGTGCCAGTGGCAGGGTCCCATGGCCTGATTGTCCTCTCTGCCCTCAGGGTTTGCCAGGGACATGCCAACTCTGCTGAATTCCATCACATCCCTTTGGGATTTAACCCCAGACCTGGCTTTGGTGGCTCTGGAATCACCTGCAGAGCTTTTGCACCATGTGTTGGGTCTGACTGAGCTCACCTCTTTCAGCCCTGACCAAGGGGACAGGGACACACAAAAGGATGACTCCATCCAGCTTTTGGTGCCTCTGCTCTCTTGGAGGGATTGGGATTTGCCCTGGGATGAAAATAATGCAGTGTTGCAGCCTCTGTATTTTTGCAGCAGAGGCTGTGCCTGAGCAGGGCACGGTGCCCGAGTTCCCACGTGTGAGGATGGACTCACACTGCCCTCACTGTCACCCCTGGTGGAACAAGGGACACTGGAGGGACAGTGTCCTCGATGCCATCAGTGGTGGCACCCCCCAGGAGCAGCATCACCTCACTGGGATGATTTGGGCATGGGGGATAACAGCAGGATTGACCATCCATCCTTGGAAGTGTCACAGGGGCTTTGCAGCTCTGTGTGCAAAAGGAAAGATGAAAAGCACCAAAGTGGCTGGTAGGGTTTAAAAAATTTAAAAATATGAAAGAAATTAAAAAGCACAAAGTCATTAACCCTCTGTGGGCTGTGCTGTTGGGAAGGCAGTGCCTGCTCCCAGAGGATGAAGCTTTGTGCTGCTCATCCCACCTCATCCTGCTCCTCTCCCCACACTGCTGGTGGCCATGGTGCTTCCAAAAAAACCCCAAATTAACTTTTTCCCCTTTGTAAAGGTGTCCTCTTGGTTTCAGGGAGACAGAGATGGGAGAAGGAGTTGTCCCTGTTCTGTTGCACTGGTGGGCCTGGTGCTGCTGCCAGATTCCTGGGAAAAGCATCCTTGAGCCAAAGCCTGTAAATGCTGAATATCATTAATAAAAAATCGGGAACAACTAAAACAGGAAAAAAAAAAAAAAAAAAAAAGCCTGGGAAGCATCTGGATGAGTTAATGCTCTTCTCCACCCAGCAGAGGCTGGCAGGTGTTTTTGGGGTGTCCAACACCCCGGGATGAGACGGGCTCAGGAAGCATCACTGGGGTTAGGATGGAACTGGAGGTAGGGGCTGTTCCTGGGGTCAGAGCCAGGGTTTGAATGATTGCTCTGGGATGCAAAGTCCTGCCCAGGATGTTGGGGCAGGTCCAACCTTGTACTTCTCTGGCAAGTTTGGGTTGGGTTAGGAAATGTTGTGGTTTTAGGGTTTACTGAGGGCTGAGTGTGGGGCAAACCCTGGAGGTGTCACATCCCACCCGCTCCACAGCGGGGAGCATCGCTGTACAGGGGCACGGGGCTCTGCTTTGGGCACCCTCAAGCCTTTTGGACAGCACAGAGAGGGAAAATCCCCTCTTGCGCCGGTGTCAGCAGCATCCCCGGGCTGTGAGCGGGCGCATCCCGGCGGGCAGGATGCTCGGGTGGGCGCTCGGGGCTGTGCCGGGCCGGCGCCTCGCCAGGCGGGGCTGTGGCCGAGCTATTGTTTTCCCTTTCCTGCTTGTTTTTCCGGACAACCCTCTCCTAATTCAATAAAAAACACCCGGCGGAGGAGCGAGCGGAGCCCACCCCCGGTGCCGAGAGCGCCCAGGGAGCGCTCCCCGGGGAGGGAGGGGACAGCAGAGCCGTGAAGGTAGGCGACAGCACAGGGGAGGGCACTTTGGGATGTGGTTTGTCCCTCTGCCGGGTCCCCGTGCTCCAGAAATGGTGGTTTGGCAATGGGATGGGCAGCGCTGCCCGTTCTTGGTGCGTCCTGCTTTTGGGGAGGTGTGGGAAGACACGAGCGTCATTTTGGGGAAAAAAAAAATATTTTTCTAATGGCATCCAAAGCGGGGAGAAAAGACTGAAGGTTTCATGCAAGGGTCTGGAAGGCAGAGGGCAAGTTGTAGGAGGCTGAGGGTTAAAACCGAAAGTGTGAGTGTTTGGGATTTGTAGCGATGCCCCTTTGTGCCATCCGGACTAATCTGTAAAAACGGGGGTTTAATGTTATTTCTTTCTTCAGCAAAAGTCAAGTTTTGACATTAAATAGTTCCAGCCCAGCTCTTTTGTCCTGAGGTACAGCAATGTCCAAATTGAGAAGAGGGCATGGGGGAGTCCTTTTTTTTTTGAGAAGCAAGTGCTGACACAGTATTTAGCTCCTTATTAAAGCACTTTTCTTTAATGCAATTTAATACTGAAGGTCAACTATGAATGCTTTGGTGGTTGGAAATGATACAGAAAAGCAGATTGCTTTTTTTTTTTTTTTTTAATGTACATCTTGAGGGTGAAAAATTTAAAGAAATAACAAATTTTGTGTGCTGAATGGAAAGTGGTTCACAGGCAGCTGGTCTTGTCACCACTTAAATGTGAATTTTATGCCCTTAAACCCCCTGTCCCTGTGCTTGTGTGGGAAAGAATTACTCGTGGTCCTCGATGCTGTGGCGATGAGAGCTCTATAAATGGATAAATAATTAATTAAATAAAGAAGAGGCTGGTGAAGGTCAGAGATGGTCTTCTGGGGGACTGAGGATTTGAGTATTTAAATATATCCAGAGTGACCCAACCTTTTGCTCCTCTGGGGAGGTTTAGAGCTGCAGGAACGTTTTAGGGATCTCATTCTCAAGACCTGCTAAGAGAAAGTGCGTTTTGTCAGAGTACATTGATTGAAATCCAGCAGCAAACGCCTTTCAGGGCAGGTGGTCGGGTGTTGGTGGGGAAACCGAGGCACAGGGCAGGGTGCAGGTGGAAAAGGAGCTCGGGCTCCACCTCCTAAGGTGGAATTTTTTGGCTGGAGAGAGGCTGCCCTGCTCCGGCGAGCATCAGCATCTTCCACCACCATCCCTCACCCATCCTCTCCTCCATCCCCTGCCTTCGGGGTTCATCCCTCACCCCGAGCATCCTCCCCTTCCTCTGGCCGCCCTCTTGGCCCAGCAGCTGTTTTGGGATGGGACTTTGGCATCACCACGTGAAAACCCTTAAAATAGAGCAGGAGGGCAGCGCCAGGGCGGGGAGCGCTGGCTGGAGGCGCCGCCGGCCCCTCGGGCTGTGAAGTTCACGGCCACGCTGCTTTCTAATGTTTTTTTTTCAGGGGTGATGATGCCAGAACCTCGCTCAGAGGTTGGCAGTATGTGGTGGGGTTTTAGGATTCACCCTGGTTTGGTGCATCCAGGGGATGGAGATGGGATGGGCACTAAACAGAGCCGGAGGGGCAGAGTGGTGATGGTGGAAAAGAGCTAAGCTCCTCATTATCTTTTTTTTCAATATGTATTTTTAATATAAGGCATATCAAAAGGGATATATATGTCAAATATTTGCGTTTTCCCAGATGAAGAGCACTGGATTTAACCCTCCCATTAGTCAGGCTCCTCCGCTGCAGGGACGGGAGCAGCCGGAGGGGCATTTTGGGGCAAGTCGGGGTTTTTCTCGGGATCTCACCCCGGCAGGCGCCTCTTGTCTCGGCCGGGGCTTTGGCTGAGGGCAGGCTCACGAAAAGCATCTGAGAGCAATAAAGAGCAAAAGGCTCCCGCTGACAAGCCCGGGCTGAAGTCACCGGCGGGACGCGGCCAAGACACGCATTGTCCTCGCCGCTGCTGGGACTGATTAGAGCTGCCTGGCAAGGACCGGAGCTGGGTGAGGGATCAGCCCCTTCTGCCAAAAAATCCTCCACGAGGAGGGAAAAAAAGCCGGCTTTTGTTTTCCAGGGCGATGCCGCCCCACAGACCCATTTTCCTCTATTTTGTACCCCTATGCCAAGTTTGGGGCATCCTAAACAGGGAATGAGTGAGATACATCCCCGGAGAAAAAACCTGAATTTAGCTGCTTTTTCTTTTTTTTTTTTTTTTTTTTTTATTTTTTTTTTTCCTTAAACTGCTCTGCTGAATTCCTGCTGTCTCTTCAGTTTTTTGATATTTATTACAGCCTTAATTATTATTTTTTTTTTTCTACGTGTCTTGAGGGGGGTTGAACCATCCAAGATCTCATCAAAAATGTTCTTGGCAGTCGTGAGAGGCTCAGAAAATGGTGGGGTGGATGGATGTTCCAGCTGGGATGCAGCATTTTGTAACAGATACATGAAGAATGTTTATGTATTTATATATTTATATATATTTTAGATATAAGTAGTTTAACTATATATAAGCATGAATGTATAAAATATTGAAAACATTAAACATATATAAATTATTAAAAGTATATATAATATATAAACACACAACCCTTTTCCTACCTCTTTGCACCACTCCAGGCTGCAGAGGCAAGAATTTGGAGCAGAACTGGTTTTTCCATGTTTTCCCTGGGTGCCAGCACTTGCTGGGGCTCTCCAGGGCTATCAGGACCATGCAAAGCTGAGATCCCAATTGGTTGGATGGGTTGGTTGTGGAGCAAAAATCCAATGAAAATGAAAAAAAACAGAATAAAATTGGCAGGGAGGGGAAAGAGCCTTTTTTGCTTGTTGGGAAAACAGAGAAGAAAACACCCTTTTTTATTATTTAAACATTTTTGTCTGTGTGTGCTTTTGCCTTTGGCTCACCAGGAAAAAAAAAAAAAAAAAAGAATAGACAAACAGAACATGTCTTGCTGGAATTTGTGTGTTGATCAAGAGTTGCCATTTGTTCCAGAAAAAATGGGAGCTGAAAAACTCTTTTTGGAGCAGGAGGTGCAGGATAAACCTGGCAGGTTGAACCCTCTCTCTCTGCCAGTGTTCTGCACCATGTCTTTGGTCACATCCTACAAAGGTCAGGAAAAAGAGGTTGTTATGGGGTCTGGACCTGTCTCCTTCCAGGATTTGGGTTTTCAGTGAAGGAAGCAGAGGGAAAGGGGGTGCCCCACCTTCTTTTGATACAGGACACAGGATCTGGGTGTGGAATATCCCTTGGATTTGGGATGGAGGTGGCAGACTCATCCTGGGGCTCAGGTATGACCTGAGAGGGGATGAACACCAGGGATGTCTGGACCATGTGAAATACTTGGGAGTTGGATTAAATACCCAGAAAACTCAGCCTGGGGAGGGTTGGCAGTCACAGCTTTTCCCAGCCTGGGGGTGCTGCTCCCTGGTTTGAATTTTTCCAGGTAGTGCCTTTCCCCAGACAGTGGGAAATGAGCATTAAAAAGTGCATAAATCATCCCAATGAATCCAGCTGTGAGTGAGCTGCTGTTGTGAGCAAGAGCACACGGAGTAATTCAGAAATATCAGAGGATATTGGGCTTTATGTCATTATCTGTAGAAGCAGGGAGCTATAAAATCCTAATTTCCTTTTATTTAGGGGGTTAAATCTCAGAAGGTGTCTAAAATTGGCTTCCTGCATGGGGCAAATTTCCACCTGGATCTCCATCTGGTTCAAGAGGTCAAGGCATCCCCTCTCCTGTGTGACATCTCTGAGTGAGTGTGGACACCTGAGCCTGGCTTTGGAGCTGCTTGGTGGCCATGGTGCCACCTGGAATGAGATCAATGAGTGCTCCTGTGGCCCTGACCTGCCCTTTCACGGGGCTTCTCCTCCTTGGTTGAGTCTCTTGGACTCAAGTTGGTGATGGAGCTTGTTGGTTGGTGTCTTCAAGCTGGTCTGGTGGTGGAGCTACTTGGTGTTCCAAAGCTGGGGCTGGTGCTGGAGTATTCTGGTTGGCATGTCCAAGCTGGGTCTGGTGGTAGAATTCTGTGGTTAGTATCTCCAAGCTGGGACTGGTGATGGAGTTTTTTGGCTGGTATCTCCAAGGTGGGGTTGTGATGGAGCATTTTGCTTGGAACCTTCAAGCTGGGACTGGTGATGGAGTTTCTTGGCTGATAACTCCAAGCTGGGGTTGGTGATGGAGTATTTTGGTTGACATGTCCAAGCTGAGGTAGGTGATGGAGTTTTTTGGCAGGTATCTCCAAGCTGGGGTTGGTGATAGAGTATTTTGGTTGACATGTCCAAGCTAAAGCTGGTGATGGAGTTTTTTGGCTGGTATCTGCAAGCTAGGGTTGGTGATGGAGTTTTTTTGGCTGGTATTTCCAAGCTGGGGTTGTTGATGGAGTATTTTGGTTGGTATCTGCAGGCTGGGGTTGGTGATAGAATTTCATGGTTAGTGTTTCCAGGCTGGGGGTGGTGACATAAAGTTTTGGTTGGCACCTTTGAGCTGGGGCTGGCAGTAGAGCTTCACAGGTGTCATCTGTGACCTGGGGATGCACAGACAGGAAAGGATGGCATGGCCAGAAAGGCGTTTTTGGGGGAAAGAGCCCCGAATGATTTTATTTCTTTCCTCCCCACAGCTGATAGTCGAAAAAACGACTGACTACCCTTCGGCTGAGTACTCCCTGGTGGAGGATGTAGCCCTCCACTTCACGTGTTTGATGGACAGACTGAACGAGCAGCGCCTCTTTCAGCCGGACCTGTGCGACGTGGACATCGTGCTGGTGCAGCACAAGAGCATCTTCCCGGCGCACAAGGGGGTCCTGGCAGCCTACAGCCAGTTCTTCCACTCCCTCTTCACCCAGAACAAGCAGCTGCAGCGCGTGGAGCTCTCCCTGGAGGCCCTCACCTCGCAGGGCCTGCAGCAGATCCTCAACTTCATCTACACCTCCAAGCTGCTCGTCAACTCCTGCAATGTGCAGGACGTGCTGAACGCGGCCGCCGTGCTGCAGATGAACAACATCGCGTCCTCCTGCCAGGACCTGCTGGACACGCGCTCGCTCAGCCTGGCCACCGACATGGCCCTGCCCGCCGAGGGCTGTGCAGGCCCCCCGCCCTACTACTGCGAGATCAAGCAGGAGGTGGATGCTCCCCACCCCAAAATCTACGCCCGGGAGGGCAACGACCCGTTCTCGGTGCGGGTGGAGGACGGCACGGGCAGCGGGACGCTCCCCGCCGGCCCGGCCAAGCAGTACTACAAGGAGGAGAAGGATGGAGGGGCTGGTGCTGTGTGTAAGATGGAGGGCGAGGAGTCCGAGGAGGATCTGGACAGCCAGGGCTCCTACAACCGCGAGCAGATCATCGTGGAGGTGAACCTCAACAACCAGACCCTCAACGTCTCCAAGGGCACCGAGGGCAAGGCGGCCGCCAGCGAGGCGGTGATGGGGCGGGCGGACGGGGATGGGCGCGACACGGAGGAGGATGGGGAGGAGGAGAATGAGGAGGGGGAGGAGGAGGAGGAAGAGGAGGAGGATGCGGAGGTGGGGGAGGAAGAGGAGGAGGAGCGCAGCGAGGAGGAAGAGCTGGAGGAGACGACGGAGGAAGAGGACGATGACGATGAAGATGCCTCAGAGATGAAGAGGGAAAAGAGTGGGCAGCCCCGCAGGGGCAGCCGGGCATCCAAAGCCGCCAAACCCGCCATGGCAACCAGGTCCCAGGAGATGGCCAAGGGGGAAGACGAGGAGGAGGAGGAAGAAGAAGGGCAGAGGGGAAGGAAGAGAAAGAAGGAGCAAGACGGCTTGGGCCAGAAGGTGAAGCTGGAGGAGAAGCAGCATTACCCGTGCAAGAAGTGTCCCCGGATCTTCAACAACCGCTGGTACCTGGAGAAGCACATGAACGTCACGCACAGCCGGATGCAGATCTGCGACAAGTGCGGGAAGCGCTTCCTGCTGGAGAGCGAGCTCCTGCTGCACCACCAGACCGACTGTGAGAAGAACATCCAGGTGAGCACAGATCCACCCAGGGCTGCATCCCACCAAGGGTTGGAGCATCCTGCCGGAGATGGATGTCCCACCAAGGGGGAAATGCCCTAACCCGGGGTGGAGCATCCCACTTGTTCTGGTTTGAAGGACCAATAAAGGCAGAAGCTTCTCTTTGAAATGGAGAATGTAAACCCCCTCCCTCCAAATTATTATAATTTTGAAATTAAGGGGCTCTCAGGAAAAGATAGGGGAATTAGGAATAACAGTTCTTTACTAGGAAAATTAAAATAGAAATGCAGTATTACAAAGAACAATCCCAAAATGCTGCCAGAGTCAGAATCCAAGCTGACACCCGTCAGTCAGTCAGGGTGTTGGCACAGTCCCATTCAATTGTGGCTGCATCCTCCTGCAGTGGCAGATGTGGTTCAGCTGGAGCAGTGCTCCTGGAGAAGGTGCAGTTTCCTCTGAAGGTGCAGGGATGGTGTGGAAAGGTCTGGCTTTCCTCTGGAATCCAGTGGAAAGATGGATAACTTGGTATCCAAAATTTCAGTTTTTATGGAAAGGCTTGGCTCCTCCCCTGGCTGGAGCATCTCCAGTGGGATGATGTAATTTTATCAGTCATGCCCTGGGACTCACTGGCCATGAACAGGAGATATCTCCTGGAGGGAGGATGGGCTGTGGAAAAGACAAAGATGCTTGCCCCAGCTGGTTTAAAGATGGCCCATGAGCAGATAATATGTGCCACAGATGGGGACAGAATACACATTTCTGGCCACATCAACCCAACACACTGCTAGAGTTGGATGTCCCACCATGGGGGGAAATACCCCACCAAAGGGGATGGATGTCCCATCAAGGTGGGGACATCCCACCACAGAGGAGCATCCCACTGCTGTAGGACATCCCAGTGAGGGAAGGGCATCCCAAACACCATTTAGATCATCCCATCCAGCTACACCACGGGCTGGGCTCGAGCTCAGATCATATCGATGTTGCAGTTGGGAGGGAATCTTCCTTCACCTATGACTTGTATTCAGACTCAGGAGGGTCCCACAGTGGCCTGGAATCAGAGGATTTGTGCCAGGGGGGCTGGTGTGGAAACAAGGAGTTAATTTTTGAGGAGTAATTTTTCTTTTGAATTTATTCAATTAATCTGGATAAAACACTGTGAGCCCCTGATGGAGACACACTCCAGGCTGAACCCATTTTAGCTTAATTTGAAGATTTGCTGACAGGAGTTAAAATGGTTTTAATCTGCCTTTTGTGCTTTTTTTTGTGTGTATTAGAAAATTTCTGAGTGTGTTTGACATCCATGCATGGTTTGGGCTTGGTGTGGCCTTCCCCTGTGCTAATGAGATCCTGTGTTGGCAAATTGACTCTGTTAAATCAGTGCAGTTTTGGGAGGCACCCAATCAGAGCAGCAAACGTGTGTTCCTGAAGATCCCTCCAAATTCCAGACTCCTAATTCCTGATGAGCTGTTTTGCAGGATGCTGCTGCTAATAATTACAAATATACCAATTTGTGGAGAGCTTCTCCCATCACCTTTCCCACCAGCAACCAGATTTTGGATGGTCTCACAGCTCTGCTTGATGAAGGTAACACAACCCAAGTGCTGCTGGAGCCTTTCACGATGGCATCCCAAACAAACAGGGAATGAGGCAGATTTTGGTGAGCAGGGAACACAGAAGCAGTGTTGGCTCTTAACCCTTTGGTGCATCTTCCTGACAAATTCACAGCACTGAAGTTGCTTTTTTTGGATGCTTTTTCCCAGACTGGATGAGTGTAGCTCCAATATCTGCGTGGTGGTGGCTCTTTCAGAGCCTAACACAAAATTCTCACAGTTAAAAATGAGTTTTACCAGAATGCTGATTCAGCTTCATCTGCATTCCAGGTGGATAACACGGGACTGTCACTTCATTGCTTGTTTTTTGTTTTTCCCCTTCCTTTTTATCCCTTTTCCAGATCATTTTGGAATAGGATGAACCACAACTGCCTGTGTAGTGACCTCCTTCTGCAGAAAAAGGGATCATTGTCTCCCACTTAGTTGAGCATTTTTAATTTTACAAATAGCCAAATCCACTCCATTTGCTCTGATAATATTTAATAGCTTTATCAACATCCCATGGAATTATGTCTGGATGGAAAAGGAATTTTTTTTGCACTCTACCTCTAATGGTTTTTATTTCTTATGTTTTAATCAGATCCATGGAGCAACTATCCATATTTTCCCAATTTGGTCTGATGCTCTCTTTCTCTGTTTCATCCCCAAATTCATTCATAAAGCTTTAGGATTTAAGCACCATCCTGCTCCCTGTGTTCATTCCCCATCTCCATAATGTGCATCCTACCTCTACCATGTGAAAAGTGATTCATCCTTTGCTTTATGGAACTGTCCCTCAAACTCCTTTTTTGGCCAGCTTCAGTATAGTTTTCCTTTTAACCTGCAAGTATTTATATTTTCATTTTTTTTCCCCGTCATTTGGACATTATTTCCATATTTTTGAGTGATGATTTTCACCAGTGAGGACACAAAGCTCAGCCCTCCAGGGTGTTTGGTCCCAGCCCTGAGGTTTTTTCTACCTCTGCTGCTTTCCCTCTACCTTTCATTTTGAAATTCCCCTGCCTCTTTCATTTTAAGTGGAGAAAATGGATATTGATGTGTCTTTGATATCAAGCTCTAGTCCTGAATTTGCCCTGAAATATCCCTTAAAACAGAGATAAAGCTGTTCTAATCCATGGAAATACATACTTTGGAACAGTGGGACTCAAAGGACTACTCATGTTGACATTTGAGCATGGCAAGATGAAGATGATGAGGTTTGGGAATGCCTCTGTGACCCTAATTTTTCCTTTGGGGCACCTAAATATAAATATATATTGAAAAATACAGAGACTTCACAGCATAATGGTGTGTTTTCCATAGTGTCACAAATTGGTAAAATTTGTGTTGAAGCCCATCAAGGAGCATCTGGGAAGGAGCAGAAGTGGAGGAATGAATCCCTCCCCAGGTTCACCAGCACAATTCAGCCACGTGGTTGCAAGATGCCTTCAAGGCATGAATTGTTTTCTCAACAAATCTGCAGGGAGAGAAGGGATGGTTTTATCCCTGTTCATCCCAAGAGGAATGTGAGCCATGGAAAGGACAAGGGGAAGGAGCTGACCCTTGGCTCCTGGCATGGTTTCCTCTGTGGACATCTCTCTCCTGTGTTTCTCTGAGCACTGAACTGGTCTCACATGCCTCCAAGAGGCCTCACACAGAAGCTGGAGCTTTGCCTGGGAACTTCCAGAGGAGCATTGAACTTGTTGGAGATGAAGAGATTCTCTACCTTAACTTTTTGGGGAAGACTTTGCATGTCACATTGTTCTCCTTGTGCTGATGGACTGGTGTTTTTGGTCCGTTTTGGTCCTTTTGGATATCATGGAATCATAGATCTGTTTGGAAAACCAATTTATTGGTGAAGTATTCATAATATCTGCTGAAGGCTCAAGTTGTACTGCCCTGGATTGGGATTCTCCTTGTTTTTGTATTTTTTGCAAATTTCCAATGCACATAGGGTTGGAATTGTTTTATGTAACGTCTTCATTTAGGAATAAAATTCCCACTTGGGAATAGGTCATGAGCTGTTTCTTATCCAAGTCCTGATACAGCCATTGATGGAGATCCCACATCCTTCCCTGGAAGGCCATTGTCCCTTACTCATCCCCAGGATAGAAATATGAAATTTGGAGGTTTTGAAGTGACAAGATCTGTATCAGACTTGCTGGTTGTTACGATTTTTGATATCAGCTGTAGCTTCCACAGTGACATTCCCTTTCCATGGATGGAGGTGCTTCCCCTGCTGCCCTGACCATCTCCTGTGTCCTTGCAGTGCGTGACGTGTGGGAAGGGGTTCAAGAAGCTCTGGTCTCTCCACGAGCACAACAAGATCGTCCATGGCTATGCAGAGAAGAAGTTCTCCTGCGAGATCTGCGAGAAGAAGTTCTACACCATGGCCCACGTGCGCAAACACATGGTTGGTGAGTGTGGGAGGCACAGCTCTTGTTGGGGGTGTTGGCCCCTCAGTTTGGCCATGAAAGGTGTTTTCTGTTGCTGCCATGGTGGGTGTTCAGGGCTGGGTTTACCCTTGGGTGAGTGTGAGGTTCAGTCTCATAATCTGAAGGTCACCAGATGTGAGGCCTTTGACCTCCAGTGCTCTATGGCACAAACTCCAGAGCTCTATAGGCTCCTGCTCTGAGCTCTTGGCTCCTACTTCATTGGGTATCTTAAATAAGCAAAGCAGCCAATAGTTAAAAAGGTTATTTATTACAAAGCACATCTTATTACAAAGCGCATCAGTCTCAAAGGCAATGACAAAAAGCAATAGCAAAGCAGTAGCAATAAGTGAATTGCTAGAAGCCAGAATGACTAAAAGCACCAACTCTCCCCAATACAAACTCTTATAGGATTTTTCCAACAAGCTACGATGCAAACTCAGACCACCACTCCTTAACCTGTTAGAATTCTAGTTTCTTAGCACACCAGGTTACTTATACAACTACTCATACAACCTATCTTGTTCTATCTGAAAAATATAAGTAATGTATAGCTCTATTATGTCTAAGTCCTGTCTACAACTGTGGGCCTGGACCCTCCACTGAAGATATCAGTATGTTTCAACTTTCACTAGAACACACTCTGCTCCTCTGGCATTTGAAACCTTTCACTTACTGAAATCATTAGAACTCATCCTAAAATTACTGACTTACTTCTACTTAAACGTCTACTTTATGTGTGAGTGGCTTAATATACTTCAGTCCATCCAAAGGCTTTAATTCAATCCCTGCACTCTGATTTCTCTCTGAAGAATTCAGAGAGATCCCTGATTCATTGACTCCAGCAGGTGAGCTTTCTCACTTTCCTGTCTTGAAATTTGGCCTGGTGCTCAATGCTGAATGAATGTCTGCTCAGTTCTGGGTTTGCACGTGGTGCTGGGGAATCCCATTTATTTTATTGATCAGAGGAAGGTTTTAAGTGTAACTAATGTAAAAGGAACAGACCACACCAATGCTGGGCTTTGGAAAGGAAATTGCACCTGACAATGGTGGTTGGGTCCCTGGGCCTTGGAGCCACCAAAAGATCCAAAAGGATGGAGTTTGGAAGGGAAATTTTTGAAAACTTGCTGCCATACATCTGCCAGAGATGCCTTGGGTGTGCTGGGGTTGGGCACTGGGAGCCACAGCTGGGGCGTGGGGAGGTGGATGGTGGAGGTGTGTGGAGGCTCCTGACCTGCCCCTGTCCCCACCAGCACACACCAAGGACATGCCCTTCACCTGTGAGACCTGCGGGAAGTCCTTCAAGCGCAGCATGTCCCTCAAGGTCCACTCGCTGCAGCACTCCGGGGAAAAGCCTTTCAAATGTGAGGTAAGGTCCTGGCTGTGGCCCCACACTGATCTGGGGAAAGGCCTCCCACTCCTTGGGGCTTTGTCCTGGTTTGGAGGACAGGTGTCTGCCAATAAAGGCAGAAGCTTCTCTTTGAAATGGAGAATGTAAATCCCCTCCCTCCAAATTATTATAATTTTGAAATTAAGAGGCTCTCAGGCAAAGATATGGGAATTAGGAATAACAGTTCTTTGCTAGGAAAATTAAAATAGAAATGCAGTATTACACAGAACAATCCCAAACCCTGCCAGAGTCAGAATCCAAGCTGACACCCGTCAGTCAGTCTGGGTGTTGGCACAGTCCCATTCAATGGTGGCTGCATCCTCCTGCAGGGGCAGATGTGGTTCAGCTGGAGCAGTGCTCCTGGAGAAGGTGCAGTTTCCTCTGAAGCTTCAGGGATGATGTGGGAAGGTCTGGCTTTCCTCTGGAATCCAGTGGAAAGAAGGTTCCTTGGTGTCCCAAATGTCAGTTTTTATCTGGGTAGGAAAGGCTTGGCTGCTCCCCTGGCTGGAGCATCTCCCAGTGGGATGATGGAATTTTATCAGTCATGCCCTGGGACTCACTGGCCATTAACAGGAGATATCTCCTGGAGGGAGGATGGGCTGTGGGAAGATAAAGATGATTGCCCAGCTGGTTTAAAGATGGCCCATTAGCAGATAATGTGTGCCAGGAGATAAGGAAATCACTACTAGAATTCACAATTCTGGCCACATTAACCCAACACAGGCTTCCACTGTGCTTTGTGCCAGTGCAGCTGTAGGGATGATCCCACACTTTTCCAGACTTTGCATCACCTCCCTCTTTGAGGGTCCCACCAACTTTATAATGAAACTTGTCCAATGCCAGGATCTATCCTGACTACCTGGACTTTGCACCCACCCAAAACCTGGCTGGCTATGTCCCAAATAACCTATTTTGAGGGGAAAAAAGGGGCTTTCTTCACTGCTAGTGGGAATGTGGGGATATTTTGGGTGCTCACCAACAACTCCTTGCCCCCGCAGAACTGCAACGAGCGCTTCCAGTACAAGTACCAGCTGCGCTCCCACATGAGCATCCACATCGGCCACAAGCAGTTCATGTGCCAGTGGTGTGGCAAGGACTTCAACATGAAGCAGTACTTTGATGAGCACATGAAGACGCACACGGGTGAGCCCCCCTTGCCTGGCCACATCCCTGCAGTCAGGCTTTCCCTGGAAACAGTGATGGGATGGGGGCAGCATATTTGGGGGCACTGGTAAGGCCCCAATCAACTTGTTCAATGAGATTTTTGGGAGAGCTTATAATGGTTCATGATCTCTGAGGAGATACATGGGAGAAACACCAACAAGATCTTCTCAAGAGGTCAAAACAACACAAAGGTTTGTTGGCAAACTTGAGAAAAATCAGGGGACTTTGGCAAAAGGTTTAGTACAGCATTCAAACAACATAAAACACTTCTCACAGCATTAACTTGGCCCATTCAACTTAGCAAACTTTAAACACATTTGATATGAAGGAGCTCAAAATATTTTAAGAAGGAATTAGAAGGAGAAAGAAAGACAGAAAAGGTATAGAAAAGAACATATATAGTACCAAGAAGAGAGAATAAGAAAGAAAGAAAGAAAGAAAGAAAGAAAGAAAGAAAGAAAGAAAGAAAGAAAATAAATATATGGAAAAGCACATCTATAGCTACCAAGAAGAGGGAATTAAAAGGAGAAAGAAAAACAGAAAAGGTAGAGAAAAGCACATATATAGCTATCAAGAAGAGGGAATTAGAAGAAGGCAAAAAGACAGAAAAGGTAGAGAAAAGCACATATATAGCTATCAAGAAGAGGGAAGTAGAAGGAGAAAGAAAGACAGAAAAGATATAGAAAAGCACATACACAGCTACCAGCTCGTGGGTTCAGACAGAATTTCCAAACAAAGGTAGGGTCTAGATGAAGGTGATGCCTGGTGTTTGGCTGGGTCCTGAAGGGCCTTTCTCCCACATGGGACTTCTGCTCATTTGGCTCCTCGGGAGGTGGATTAGGGGAGAGTGGAGCATTGACAGGCACTGCCAGGCTGGGGCAGGCTCTAGGGCAGGGATGTGGGGCCGTTCACTGCCTCATAAGGGCAAGACACACACACACACAATGTCTAGGGACATCAAATCTCTGCAGTCCCAGCATCCTCTCACCCTCTCCTCCCTGCCTCCCTCAGGGGAGAAGCCCTACATCTGTGAGATCTGCGGCAAGAGCTTCACCAGCCGCCCCAACATGAAGCGGCACCGCCGGACCCACACCGGGGAGAAGCCGTACCCGTGCGACGTCTGCGGCCAGCGCTTCCGCTTCTCCAACATGCTCAAAGCCCACAAGGAGAAATGTTTCCGCGTCAGCAACCCCTTGGCTTCGGACACGGCCGCCCCCCAGCCCGCCCCCAGCCCCGCTCCGCTGCCCCCCGGCCCCGGCGTGTCCCCCCTGCCCCTGCCGCTGCTCCATCCTCTCCCACAGACCCTCCCTCCTCCTCCTCACCTACCACCACCCCCTCCCCTGTTTCCTGCAGGGAGGATAAATTCAAACAATAATTAGGTGCCCCCCCCCCCACCCCGTTCCCCATCCTGGCCATGCACGGACTGCTCTGCCCTTTGGGAATGCCTTTCCCCCGGGGAGGCGAGGCTTTGCTTGCTCTCTACCCCCCCTTCCTCCTCGTTTTGGGGTTGTTTTGGGTTTTTATTCCTTTTTCTCACCCGTTGTTCTCAGCAGAGAGGGGGAGCTGGAGGAATCCCCCCCCATGAAGGAGCGTGGGTGTTGGGGGGGAATTGCCATCCGTCCATAAGGGTGTAGGTAAAAGGTGTCACTCTCAATTCCATCTTCCCACACCCCAGCTTCATCCTCCTGCTGGGGTGCTGGTGAGGCTGGGAGGAGCAGGATATCTGGCCTTGAGCTTGCTGGCCGGTGCATCAATATTTCGAAGCCGAATTCTAGTTAGTGGTGCTTGAATCCCTGTACTGTAAAGCTGGTCTTTCATGTCAGGCTCTTCACCCACGGGGTTGGGAGGTGGGCACCCCAGAGGAGCTCACCACTGCCAGCCCCAGTGGCCCGTGGCGAGCAAGCAGATGCCCCCATTGGAAAGCCATTAGCATGCTCTCGTTAGCAGCCCTCCACACGTCTTCCTGCCCTACAACAGGTTTTCCTCCTCCACAGGCAAAAGCACAAACACCCACCTTGCATCTCGGGGCATCTGCAGCTCGCTGTCGGTTCAGTTTCGGGGTGCCCTAAGGGAGCTGGGTTCTGGCGTGCCCTTTCTGCTAATCCCAGCAGGAGCTGGGCTCCTGGGATGCTCTGGAGTCAGGAGCTGTTCCTGGGAGAGCTCGGAGCCCTTTGGGAGCGGCAGGAGGGTAGCCTGGGGCAGAGGAGCAGGACGTTTCTGTTTCTGGCAGAATCGGCCCAGAATAGTGCCTTAACAATCCGAAAAACCCCTGAGGGGCTGATGGGTGAGCTCCAGGGCAGTTCTGCTGCAAGGCTCAGAGCTAAAGCAAGACCCTGTTCAGCCTGGGGGTGATGATGTCCCTATCTCCAGTTTGTTACCTGCGTTGCTCTCCCAAGCTTCACTTCTTGTGGTGCTGGCATCCATTGCCCTGTCCTGGTTTGGGGGGACCAGAGGGGACCAGTGAGGGCTGTGGTTGTTCTGGTGATGCCCTGTGGTGTTGCTTAGTGCTTGTTGAAGGTGTTGAAGTTGAGCTGGTCTTTGGTTTCACTGATAAATAATATGGTTGGCTTCATGCTGAGGAGGAGGAGGAGGAGGAGGAGGAGGAGGAAGGCTTTGCTGTCACCTTTTTCTGGGCACTGAGGTCCCAGCAGGGTCTCTCACTGCAGTGCTCTGCCCCAGGGTGCCATGCATTGTGCTGACCATGGCTGTGTGGTCCCCTTTGGGGTCAGAGAGCACCCAGCACGGGCAGAGAAGGGCTGGCAGGAGGTGGGGGCTGTTCCAGCTGATCCCATGCTTCCAAAGGCAGTGTTGAGGTCACCTGTGGGTCATGCCATGGAGGAGGTGCTGGAAGTACTCTAAGAAGGAAAGAGGTCACTGAGTGGGCTGCAGGAGCCTCTTCTCATATGCAGCTTGTGCTGGGTGACAGCAGAGTGCTGGGGACAGGGAGACAAATCTGGCTCTGAAAATCTTTGTGCTTCATCTCCTGGACCAAATCAGCAAAGCACTTGGGCAGCATTGAGGCTCTCCCTGCAGAGGGTTCAGCCACATGCTCAGGGGCTTTGCTGACTGGGGACATGCAGGAGCCTGATGGGGACAGGACCAGGGAGCATCTGCTGCTCTCCTGAGTGCTCTCTGAGGTGACTGCTGTCATCTCCTGCTGAGTGGTACCTGGCATCTTGGGAAAGCTGATGTTAGCATTTTGGAGCCACAAAGTCCTTTTTGTCTTCATGTTGGCTGGGGTCATGTGGATCCTGTGGATTCCCAGCATGGCTTTCAGCACCAGTGAGCTCATCCCCATCTCCATCTGCTCCAAGAACAAGGAGGTTGTGGCAGAGCTGCCTCACCACATTGACCTTCTCAGCTGGGTTCCAAAGGCTTCTCTGCTGTCCCCTTCCATGACCCTGGGGCTTGTTGGGATGGTGCAAAGCCTTCTCAAACACACCTGTGAGGGATGAGGGCTCCTGGGGCCATTGGCTGTCTGAAGGGACCATGACCCACACTGGAAGATGTTTGCTTTAGGGAAGCATTCAGTGAAACCCATGGAGGTGTTGGAGTGGTCCATGCTGTCTCCTCCTCTGCTGCCTCCCAGGTCCCATCCCCTTGGGCTTCCTTGTGCTTCTTTCCCTTCATGCTCAGCCTTGAGACAGGATGGGGATGCTGTGCCCTGAGGAGGGCTCACCTTGCTTTTGTGGTCTTCTGTGATGGAGCCCATCAGCTGACAGACATCCCCCCATGTAAACACCCACACCAACATTGTGCTCCCTTATTCCACTCACCTGAGGGTGGCTTTCTCTGTTCCTGTCCCGGTTCATCCTCTCCCAGTGAGGACCTGCCCCCCCTTGGACGTCTCTGTGAGATGAGAGCACTTCCCTGAGGCTGGGAGCCCAGCAGAAAGCCCAGTGACTGATCCCAGCCGTGTGATCCCCTCGAGAGCCTGCTCGTGGAGCCACTTGGAGACGTCGAGATGTGACCATGCACACAGCACTTTGGAGAACCAGATCCCTGCTGCTCCCTCCCCTCTCCAAGCCCTGGGGCGCTCCCAGGAGTCCTACAAGGCCTCTGAGCCCTTTTGTCTACACCCTGACTCACCCCAGTGTGTCCTCATGTCTGGTTTTCGTTGGCATCCTGAGAGCTCAGACGAGTCGCTCCCGCAGTGCCTCGCCCATCCCGGATCCATCCCGGATCCATCCCGGCCGGCGCTGTTGCACCCCTTGGGGTCAGACAGGGCAGGAGGCAGGAGAGTCGGGGCCGTTGTTTCCACGCTTTTTATGTTTTATTTCAATTTTTTTAAATTCTTTTTTTTTTTTTTTTTTTAACTTTTGCACCTTAATCTCTCACATCCCTTCTCTGACAGACCGCGAGGGTGGAGAGGGGCTTGATTTCCACGACGCAGTTCCTGAACCCGCTGTAGCTCAACGTTCAGCTCTCCCCACGCACCGAAACCCCAGACCTCTCTGGGCTGGAATTTTTATTTTTTTTCCCCCCCTTCACTCCACCCTTCATTGGAACCTTGGGGAGGGAGGGAATCATGTGGGGAGGGTGATTTTTGGTTTCTATATCCCAGGAGCCTGGTAGCACAGACCAGCTCGCCTCTCGTATCCACGAGGCACAGCTGGCCCTTCGGACCACAGCCATAGCCCTGGCGCGGTGGGAAGGTGACGGATGGACAGACGGACGGATGGACGGGTGGGAATGGCTGTGACAGTGCAATAGAGATGAGCATCCGCTGCTAGACAACTCCTCTGAGGGGACTCTTGGTTTGCCCGAAGTCAGGAGGGAAGGACAGACGGACAGACGGACGGCGAGAGCTTCCCCACACGCAGCCCTGCCTAGAGACACGGAACCACGACGGGAGTTGGGTTGAACTTGCAAAGGAAGAAAATAATAATTTTTTTTTTTAAAAAAAAAAGGAGAAAAGCAAACAGGAGTAAGAACAACCTCTGTAGCATGGAACTTGAAGGAAATGAATGAAACCCCAAGCACTTGCCTCAAAACTAGTTTCTCATGCCTGGTGTTTGGCTCTGTATTATTTTACGGCATTCAGTATCGGTTGCCCAAACATGCCAAGCTAAGAGTGTATTGGTGGCTCTACAAGTGTGAACAAACTAAATGAAGCACTTTATTCTGTATAGATTAAGGGAAGGCGGGGAGGGGAGGGGAAGCTTGGATGCTTTTCGGAAGCGTCTTAAGTAATGTTCTAGGAAATGTATTATTATTATTATTATTATTATTACTTTTTTTTTTTTTTTATGACCATGTGTAATCAATATATGTTTATCTTTAACTCCAAGTACAGCAGTTACTCTCTTTGGGATGGTGTGAGGAGGGGGAGGCTGAGATGGTTGGATTAGTCCATCCCCGTGGGGCCAGCTGAGGCAAGTCATTGTCTACCGCAGGAACGGGTGAGTCTTGCTTCCTCCCTGGTCCCGTTGGCCAATGTCCAGGAGGTCCCAAGAGGTTCATCAAAGCCACCTCCCAGGGCACAACTCCCAGTCAGACATCCCCATCCTGAGCCATCCCATGCCTGGGGGTGCTGGGGCTGCTCTCTGTGCTGCCCACGAGGCAGGGAGGGGAGGCTGGTTTGGGTTGTCCCTCGAGGCCAGGTCCTTTGAAATCTGCTTTTGGCCTCTCACCAAGGCACGCTGGGGCTCGCTGAGCTCTGGAGCTGGTGAGAGGCCAGAACTGGGCCTTTCCACTGCGTTCTCCCAGTCTGGAAGCGTTATGACTGTTACCAAAGAGGTTGCAAGTGGAAGGACGGAATCAATAAACGATTTGTCTTTTATAAAAGAAAACCGAAAGCTCCACCGCTTTCTTTGTCACCTTAATTTTGCTTTAAATTTTTCTTCTCTTTTTTTTTTCTTTTCTTTTGAAAGGGGTTTTTTCAGGCAAATGTGTGAGCAGAGACAGGGAGGGTGAGCTTCCTATGGAATGTTGACTGCTTCGCATGTATTGGCTCTGTCTTGGGTTTGGTGGGAGGTGTGTGCGTGTGTGTGAGACAACTTGCCTGTTGTGGGGCCAACAAAAAAAAGAGCTTTTCAGGGAGGGTGATGAGTGGATAGAAGAAGGAATTTGGTGCCTACAGCCCTGGGGAAGGACCAAGCACCTGATCCTGCTGATTCTGTCAGGTCAGTGTGAACTCTGAGTTCTGTATTGGCAGTGGAGAAACCAAGGAGCACGTCCAAAAGCACCCAGTGCCTTTATTAATTTAAAATGGAGCAGGGGGAACCTCACCAACACTACCAGCATGGATATTGGGAAGATAATGGAAGAAGAGACTGTTTTCCCTCAGCCTTTGGATGTAGTCTTTGCCACTGCCATTATCTGTAGGGGGATCTGTGCCACTGAAGCTGATGCATCCAAGCCAGGAAAACACCAGGCAGCAGGCAGGAGTGATGTCTCTCTGAGCACTCCTGGTGGCATTTCTTGTCTGTGATGGCTTTTAAACTGAGACAGCCCCTTGGAGATGTGGAGGAACATCCCCAGGCCACACCTTCACTTGGTGATGTCCAACTCTGCCTCCTTCCTCATACCAACCTGTGCTGAGATTTGCCTCTTGTTGCTCAAACAATGGGATATTTCAAGTTCTTCTGGGCCTTTTCATACAACAGCTATTTTTCCTTTTATAATTTCCTGCCCTGTGCCAGTGCTGGCTTCTCCACAGCTTTATAAAGGTGTGAACTATATATGAGCACCAAACTCCAGTTCATTTGGAACATCTTGAGCCTTTATCTGGGACCACATCACCATGGAAGGTTAGCAACTTTCTCCTGCTGGCTTCTAAAAGGCCAGAATTCCTCCAGGAGAGTCAAGAAACATGGCAGGAAGTGAGTGGGGATTAAACCTCTATTGGGATCATCAACACCTTTCCAGCCTGCATTCAGCAAGAAGAGCTGAAGTAAAGGAATCACAGAATCATTAGGGCTGGAAAATACCTTCAAGATCATTGAGTCAACCTTTGACCCATCACCACCTGGTCAACCAGAGCAGAGCACTGAGTGCAGCCTCCCCTCATTCCCTGAACACTCCCAGGGATGGAGCTGCTGGAGGCAGGAGGTGGTATCCTGGCACTGCAATAAATGACTTTTTAAAATGGTTATTCTATGCAGAGATTACTTTTTAATTTTTTTCTTAATTTTTTCATTTTTCTTTTCTGCCAGCAGCTATTTGGAAGATTCATCTTTAATTAGCTTGGGAATTGTCTATGTGAATTTCTGCAGAACTAGGCAGAAGGTGTTTATTTCTTTTCCGTTCATTTTTCACACATTTGATTGTTTCAAAGATTTTTGTTCCTGTTTTTTTTTTTTTTTTTTAAGCTACTTTGTGACAGCCAGTCACCTTGGATTTGTTTTTCTTCTGAAATATTTCATTGCTCTTCCTATGTGATTGTCCTCTAAGGAGCTTATCCTCTAACTTCCTAAATCCTTCAAATGAAACCAGGACAAGATTCTGGTTCCTTTACTTGAACTCTTTTTCCTTCCAAACCTGTTTTAGTTTCTCCACAACTGCATTTTGGTCTAGATGAATCAGCCAGATATGATTTGTGATACCAGAATTTTCCTACCACTTTGAGGCAATTATTTTGCAAGGTTTGTATTTGTTCTTCTTTTAAATTATTATTGATTATCACTCCTGTTAATAGCACTATGACATCACAGAATTATAGACTTGTTAAGGTTGCAAAAGACCTTTAATCTCATTGAGTCCAGCCACCAGCCCAGCATCATCCCCATGTTCACCACTAAACAATCTCCCTAAGTGCCACATCCATGTGTTTTTTTAACAATTCCAGGGATGATGATACCATCACTGGAACTCCACTGCCTCTTCCAGTGCTTTACAAAGCTTTCTGTGAAAAAACTCATCCTCATATCCAATCTGAACCTCCCCTGGCACAACCTGAGGCTGTTTCCTCTCACCCTGTCAGGCATCCACCTTCCTTCTAGTCCTGGGTAAACTCCTAGTTGTGGTGTCCATAGGGAAGAGCTGTAATGATAAAGATCCTAAAATTTCAGCTCTCAAATGGAGGAAAATAAGAAAAGATGGGGTTCTCCATGGGGCTGTTTTGCTGCATGTGTCCATCACAACTTGTGCTCAGTCTTTGTCTTTGGTTGTGAAGGATCAGCTTCAGCTCTATCAATGTGCAAACACAGGGGATTTCTTTTGGAATAGTCACATTTATTTTTAAATAAACCACTGGTCAGATGGTGTGGGCATCAGGAGATCTTTTTTCCTGCTGCCAGTACAGTCGTGTCTCTATCAAAACATCATTATTAAAAACTTTAAAATAAATACGCATTTTTCCTCAGTCAGAAGCTCTCTTTGAGCCAAACACACCTGAGATCTCCTTAGCAATGTAAAATAATCTTTAAAAAAAAAAAAAGTCTGAACATTAAAAATAAGAGAAACAGCAAAAATATAAAACCTTTCCCTAAAAAACAGCATTTGTGAGGACATTGTGATCTGTGATTGAGGATGAGGAGCCCAAAAGGCTGAAGATGACCACACAGGGCATCCCCTGAGCATCTCCCCCTTTCCCACCCTACAACTTCCATGACTCCTCCCTTCCTGAGACTCAGCTCCTGTCTTCTCATCTCTCTAAAGTCACAGTGGAGGCAAAGAACTAAGAATATTTGCTTTTCATTACAACTTCCAAAGTGCTTCTGCTGCTCACACCATCTTTTCTTTTAACTGCCTCATCCCAACAACCTTCTCCACTCAGGAACTCATCAAGTTATATCAGGTCTCTCCTGTACCACTTGACTTTAACCCTTCCTTCTCCTCTCCAAGGAACACTGTGCTCACAGACACCTCAGGTTGGGAAATACTTTGCAGATGCCTTTCCCTGAGGAATGTCATCTTAGTCCCCACTTTCTGCCTCTGCTGTTTGTTGGAGAGGTCCAGCACTTGAAAAGATGGGGAAAAACATGGAGAAAGAAGTAAAAAAATGCATGATCTATTTGTCCTGTCTCCTGAAACTGGAATAAATAATTTTTTTGTGCTTCTCAGTCTTCCCCAGCTCCTTGCAAGGAGCTTGTGAGCACCTGAGGTTTTCCAGATACTCTCCCCTCTTTCCCGCTTATCCAAAAAAATGCTCCAATCACAGATGCAATGTCCTGGGCAGTGTCCAGATGCCACATCTCTGATAAGCATCTCCCCACCCCTCCTTGCCCCAGCAGCCCCTGGAAAGAGGACCAGTCCCTCCAGCCTACATCTTTGTCAGGCGCAGGACGTTGAGGCGCACGGGGAGGAAGGTGGCGCCGGAGGCGTACTGGATCTCCCGGAGCACCCCTTCCCACTTCTTCTGCTCCTCATCGTACCTGGGGAGAGCAGACAGCCACTCAGTGCTGAGCAAAGGTCTCCTCTCCCTCCCTCCAGCTGCTCTCCATAGTGCTGAGAGCCCTGGTGCATCCCTCAGGAGTTATTTGGCCACAAGAATTCACATGGGGACTTTCTGGTGTGCTCTGGTTTGGGGGATTTGGTTTTGGATATCAGCACGTGGTCTTGTAGGGGAGGGGATATTTTTCTTCAGGGAATTGGGTTGATGTCACCAAGGTGGAACATCCATAGTGAAGGACAGCAGGATCCTGCTGAGGGTGCCAGAGCACCGAGGTGGGGGACAGGAGCAGCCAGCGCTGAATTAGCAGCTGTCACTAAGAGCTTTCTGCCCACTGCTCTTGGATGTAAGACTATCTGCTCCCCAGCCCAACCTATCTGCTTCACAGCCCAGACTATCTGCTCCCCAGCCCAGCCTATCTGCTTCACAGCCCAGCCTATCTGCTTTCTAACCCAGACTCTGCTTCCCAGCCCAGCCTATCTGCTTCCCAGCCCAGATTCTGCTTCCCAGCCCAGCCTATCTGCTTTCTAACCCAGACTCTCTGCTTCCCAGCCCGAGCACTGGCTGTTCCCAGGGAGAGAAGCATTGCACAGATGCTGCTCCACACCAAAGGGGAGGCTGGAACCTGCTGCAGGCAAAATGTCAATGTACAACAAAGCCAAAGGAGCAAGTTTTCCCTGGTCTGCTGCTGTGTGAGGCTGGGAGAGATCACTGAAGCACCAGTGTGCCCTCCAGCACAGCAGACAGCAAACTTCCCAGACACCCTGTGCTGAGCCTGCAGCTTCGTGCTGGGGTGGCAGCCTCCATCTCACACTGACAGCATAAAAAAAAGACAGAAATTATCCATTTCATTGCTAACATCCCTCCCATGTCCCCTGAACAGCCCTGGGGAAGGTTGTCACCTCCAAACGTCGTTGAGCTCCGTTGGCACCAGCTCCCCTGACTCTGTCTCCACGGTGGCGAAGCCCCCGAGCAGGTAGAGCACCCCAGACAGGCTGACCAGGCTGGCAGAGCTGCGCTCCTGGGGGAACTCAGGGAAGGTGTCCCACCTGCCACAGCGAGAGAGGGGACAGGTCAGAGCATCCTGCCACCCCCCAAACACCGAGGATGGCTTGAAATCAGGATTCAACAGTGACAGATCCAGGTGTGCAGGTCTGGGTGGGATGGCACCATACCCTGGTTCCCATCATCATTGGTCAACTTGGTCTTGCTTGGAGTACAGGGACCAGCATGTCCCAGTGCTGGGGCTGCAGCTGCAAGAGCCACCCAAACTCAGTGGGTTTGTTGTGATGGGTGAAGCTGCCAGGGAACCCAAGGACAGCACACTGGGTGAAACCACTTTAAGGATGAGCCTGGGATGATCCACAGCCAAACCACAGTGATTTTGGGGATGCCCAGCTCTCTGAGGAACCACAAAACCCTAGAATGGCTTGGGTTGGAAGGGATCTTAAGGATTATCCATTTCCAACTCCCCTGCCACGGGCATATAAACTGTAGGAACTGACATCAGGAGTCACAAACTCCAGAAGGGTTGGAAGTTGCTGAATGCACACCTGCACCTACTCCTTGTGTATTCACAGAATCACTGGGTTGGAAGAGACCTTCAAGATTGAGTCCAACCCAGCCCTAACACCTCAACTAAACCATGGCACTGAGTGCCACATCCACTCTTTTTTGAACACACCCAGGGATGGTGACTTTACCGCCTCCCTGGGCAGACCATTCCAGCTCTTTATCACTCTTTCTGTAAAAAACTTTTTCCTAATATCCAACCCAATTTTCCCTTGGCTCAGCTTGAGGCTGTAACCAGAGCTCAGGACATACTTGTTGGTGGCAATGTCATAGACCTCCACAGTGTTGGTCAGACCAGAGTCAGTCACTCCAGCTGCCACGTAGATCTTGTCCCTGTGCACGGTGGCTCCGAACAGGGAGCGGGCAGTTTTCATGGGAGCCATCTCCTTCCACTCAAACTTGGCTGGGTTGTAGACACACATCTTCTTCAGGCACTTCCTGGAGAAAAATGAGGAGCAAAAGGAGCCTCAATCGCCTGCCAAGGGGTGGGTTTGCACTGCAGGGGGTTGGGTGTCTGTTGGGAAGAAGGTGGGGAGCCCAGGGAGGATTTTGAGTAGAGGGACACTCCTCTGTTGGGTGTGCACCCAAGGATGTCCATGCTGGAGTCACCATGTGTGTGTGTAACACATCCTGCTGTGCCCACTTTGGACAGGAGTCCTGAGAGCTCAGCTGGGTGCTCACACACCTGGATACAGCCCCAGGTGTTTTAGTGCTCCTGATCCACTGTGAAGCTGCAAAATACCCTCAGTGATGTTCCTGTCCCAGATGGGCAGTGTGAGGTGGGAATGTGTACATGCTCACACCTTTCAGACCAAAACCCTTCCTAAGCAGGACCAATCCTTGCTGGACTGTGGAATGTTTGCTCTGCAAAGTCACATTGGCAAGGCAGCCACTGTGATGCTCCTGAGAGAGGCTTTTCCTGCTGAGCTTGTCTCCTACAAGAGGGCAGGATGATGAGGTTTCTCCTTCCTGTTGCAAATACACATCTGGATTTGACTACAGTGATCACTCTGCTCCACAAGTTCAAGACAGGAGACCCTAAAAGTGGAGGGGCTTCTTGCTCTTCAATGCCTCTCCCAACCTGTGTGACTTTTTTTTTTTTTTGTGAGCAAAGGGCATCACAGAATGGTTTGATTTGTAAGGATCTTTAAAGATCATCTCATTCCAACCCCCACAGGCAGGGCCACCTTCCAGAGTAAACCAGTTTCCCTTAAAGCCCCCTCCAGGGATGGGGCAATACATTCTGTAAGGAATATATTCCTGTAAGGACACTGCCATTTTCCTGGTGTCCCTCTTGGCCTCCTAAGGTTTTGGAAAGGGCTGCAGACACAAAGGTGAGCGGAGAGGGAAGGATCCACATCTCCCATGCCATGCCATGCCATGCCATGCCATGCCATGCCATGCCATGCCATGCCATGCCATGCCATGCCATGCCATGCCATGCCATGCCATCCCCATCCCATGCCATCCCATCCCATCCCATGCCATCCCATCCCATCCCATCCCATCCCATCCCATCCCATCCCATCCCATCCCATCCCATCCCATCCCATCCCATCCCATCCCATCCCATCCCATCCCATCCTCCTTAAACCAGGCTGAGGAGGGGGATTCCCTCCTTGGTTTTCTCTTGCTTTTTGACTTACTTGTCACCTCCTTTGCCCCCGATGACGTAGACAAGGTCCTTGTGTGACACCACTGCGTGCCCATAGACTGCGTAGGGAAGGGGATCAGCCTCACCCCACTTGAAGGACCTGGGCCAGAAAAAATGGGAAGCAAAAGGATTTGTAGCTTGCTGTCCTAGAGGACATGGCATTTCCCAGCCCTAGAGGTGAGCACAGGGTTGGACTCAATCTCAGAAGCACAGGCTCAGACTGTAAATGTGATCCTAAAAGAGGGTGACAGTAAAATAAGCAGAATATTTATGCTAATATCCATTTTTTTCTTGAGGTCTTCAGGTGGGTATAGGGGTCTATAATGACCCTTGAACCTCCTTTTCTCCAAGCTGAGCCCCCTCAGTTCTTTCAGCTGTTCCTGGTGCTCCAGACTCTTCCCCAGCTCTCTTCCCTTCCTAGGGCTCACTCCAGCCTCTCAAGGTCCTTCTTGTAATGAGGGGCCCAAAACTGCACACAGGATTTGAGGTGGAGCCTCACAGTGCCCAGCACAAAGAAAGAAACATTTCCCTGGTCCTGCTGATCCTGATCCAGGATGCCACTGGTCCTCTTGGCCACAGCTGGCTCATGTCCAGCCACTGTCCACCAGAATAATATCAACCAAATAAAACCAGAGATAAAGTGATCACATCTCTACCAGCTTCAAACTGATACTCAAACCACCCCCTGAGCTCTTAGTGGGGACAGACAAATTCTTTCTCAGAGTCTGCAGGGGCAGAAAAATGCCCTGCTCTGTGGGAATGGAACTGGTTTCAAATCTCTGGCTATAAAACAGACTTGGATCACACACATCTAAATATAGACCAAGCAAAGGCTTGTTGATGCCTGCTGCTCTGTCTCTTTGGGGCAGAGAGCAGCAGGCTTTGGAAGTTTCTGTCTCCTGAGAGAGGAACAAGATGATGTCTTTTAATAAAGCTCATGAGCTAGCATGGGTCAGAGCCCATTGTCCAAAAATAATCAGATATTAAGCCTGATATCAATCAGCATGAGCCACTCTGTAACACATCTGAAAATTTTAGAAACAAGCTTTTCTGTTCAAACCTCTTTTGGCGAGACCACAGTGACTGTCACTGAACCTTTAATCAATGAGCAGGAGCAGAAGGTTTAACAGAAGAAAAAACTCCTCTGTACATGTCTCACATCTACTAATATCAGTCCCAGATAACAAAATATCCCCATGAAAGCTTCCCTCTCCCATAAAGGGAGCAGCTGGAGTGAGACAGCTCAGAGCCCCAGGGCACAGCTCGAGACAGTCCCAGCATCCACAGACAGAGTTCAAACCCTTCTCCCAAAGCTTTTGACCCCAGGAGAGCTGAAGGCAGCTGCTCCTCCTCCTCCTCTGAGCCCCCTCCCACCCCTCTGAGCACTCACAGCCGGTCGTAGCACAGCACCGAGTCCAAGGTCTTCTCTCCCTCCTTCAGTTCCTTGCCTCCAACCACAAAAATCGAGTTTTCTGCCTCCCCCAGGCCGAAGAGGCAGCGAGGGGAGGGCAGGGGGGGCATCCCCAGCCAGTCTGCGTCCAGATGGTCGTACTGGAAGGGAACATATGGTCATTAGTGTGTGCCTGTTTGTTAGCCAGGGTCCAAGGGAGGACAAAGTCTGCTCCCCTCTGCAGCTTGGTCACCCCAGCAGCACTCTCTGCAATGCTCCTGTGGCTGTGCCTTTGTCACAGGACAGGTCTGAGAGCAAACCCAAGTCCCATGTTGGATGGTAAACCTTTTGTGACATGGCACAAGGGCAGAGATGGGTCTGCAGGAACACATTCTCTATTCATCAAAGCCTGGACTTCACAGAGTCACATCAAAGTTGGAAAACACCCCTGAGATCATTGGGCCCAACCTTTGACCAGCACCTCCCTGTCAATTCCAAGGCACTGAGTGCCACATCAGGTCATTTCTTGGACACCTCCAGGGGTGGTGACTCACCCCTGGGCAGCCCATCTCAATGCCTGAACACCTTTAAGAAGTAAAAAATTCTCCATGATGTCCAACCTGAACCTCCCCTGGCGCTGCTTGAGCCTCGTCCTCTCATCCTGTCACTGGTTTCCTGGAAGAAAAGGCCAATCCCAACCTGGCTACACCCTCCTTTCAGGGAATTGTAGAGTGATAAACTCTCTCCTGAGTCTCCTCTTCCAACTTGGAGCAAGCTTGATCATCTTTGGGTGAAAGACTTGCTTGCTGCACTTATAATGGATCATTCCTGGGACTGGAGGAATGGAAGCATTTCAATCCTAGAAATTTTCCTGAACTTTTTAATGCATAGAACACCTCCCAGTATTTCATCCTCACATTTTCCATCTCTGCCAAGTAACACAGGGTGCTGCCAGCAATGTTACACAGATAAATAATAATAATTTACACAGGTAAAGGGTGCCAGACCCATCTGCTGCATCAGATCACCAAACCCTTGGACATCTGTAGATCAAGGCATTGCCTTATCTCCCACCAGGAGGAAAAAAAAAAATTCTTAGACTGGAGACTGAGCACTGGGACTGGGGAAAAAATGTAAAATTCTTAGACTGGAGACTGAGCATTGGGAACTGGGGAAAAAAAAAATGTAATGTAGCTTGACAGAGGAGGGAGGGGTGTCTTGCAGCCAGTTTTGTGGGGCTGCAGGATGAAGTTGTGACACAGCACTGCCTGGAGCATTGTTTGCCATGGGCTCAGGCCAAGGAGCTTCAGCCTGATGGGCTGGCTCCAAAGACTCAGCCTCAGCTGGGTGCCTGTGGTTTTTGTCTCTTTGTAAGCTGTGGTCCACACATGTGTTATTTATAGTGCAACCCTGAGCAGTTCAGTCATCAGGATAGTTCCTGCTTCTTGATGGATTCAGCATTGTTTTCGAGCCATAAATCTTGCAAATGACAAAGAAAGGATACCCTTTTCCACTCAGAATGTCAATGGAATCATTTTGCTCCTGCCAAAATCTGCAAGGCCCCTGGGATTTATCAGCATTTTTATATTTTGGTGCCTGTCCTTAAATCTAAATTATCCCTGACCTAATGCCCCTGGCTTCAGCAGGGGGAATGTGAAATTTGGGAGGATAGAAAGAGTCAGAAGGTGTAAGGAGCTGTGGCAGAATGGCTTATCATAAAGCTGCCTATCTAAATATATTTGAACTGTTAAAAAAGGGCTCCAAACTGCTCTTGCTCATACAGTAACTGTGAGCTACATAACCATGCTGATGTAATAAATTAAACATTTGCAAACTGATGGCACTCTCCAGTCCCAGGATTTGTCTGGTTCTCCCAAGCACAAGTGACATGGTGTGTGAAGAGACCCTTCTTGTGGGGAAGAGCTAAAAGTGGCCCCATGATGCTCATTTGCCACTGAGTCAGTGGCAAACTGGGAGCTGGATAGAGAAATCTTGCTGTTTGCAGCTTAGAATCACAGAGTACTCTGGGGGGAAGGACCTCCAAAGGTTGTTCATCCAACCCACGTGTTCAAAGGGGCACAGATTTGGAGTCAGAGCAGTTTCCCAGGGCTTTGTGCAGTCAAATATAAAATGGCTCCAAGGATGTTGCCCCACCCCTGGAAGTGTTCAAGGCCAAGTTGGATGGAGCTCTGAGCAACCTGGTCTAATTGGAAGGTGTCCCTGCTCATGGCAGGGGTTTGGAACAAAGTGATCTTCAAGGTGCCTCTCAACCCAGGCCATTCTATGATTTTCTGAAGCTTCTGTGACCTCTCTGGGCCCTGCTCCACCTCTGCTGGGAAGATTGGTTCTTCAGCCACAGGTCTGGGCTGAATGCATCATCCTGCTCTTCACAGGTAACTGATGGGGCTGGCCACACCTCTGCCATCAGGATTGTGCAGTGTGAAAGGCTGTATCCCAAACAGGACACCCCCAGCACTTCCTCAGCTTTCCCACTCCCTCCTGCTTTATAGGGCTGGGGTTTTTCCTCCTGGCTTCTCATTCCTTGGACTTCACCTGGCCTGCACAACCCCCTGCCCCTTTCCAGGTGAGGACATGGTCCCTGCACAATGTGCAGCTCTACTGATGAGGGCAATGAGTCAAGGGAGGGATCAGGTCTCTGTGTCTCAGCTTGGCAGCCACCCCCATTTTATCCTTTCTGCCTGGAGATGTTATTGTTTTCCCCAGAAGATGTGAGCCTGGGACACGTTATTGTTTCTTCCCAGAAGATTTGAGCCATGGAGAGGAACAAAAAAAAAATGGATTTCTGGGTATGGGAGGAAGAACAGAGGATTTACTGGATTTCTTGGGGTCAGCAGGAGGGGTAGGCGCCTTGTATTAGCTGTCTACAGGGGAAGAAATGTGGGCAGCAGCCCAGGCTGGGGCTCAGATTGCCTGCACAGCTCAATCCAGTCACAGCTTGGTCACTGCTGGGTTACAGCAGCCACTTCCCCTGAGGAGTATCCCCAAACACACCCATGGTGGTTTCCCCCCCAGAGGCTGAGGCAGAGACTCTGAGCTGGACAAAATCCATCTCCAAACCCATCTCCAGGGGCAGGAGCAGCACCAGGAATGGGGCACGTGCTGGAGGCAGGGACATGTCCTGTGTCCTTGGGGTGTTTGCTCTGTGGCTGCAGCTGCTGCTGCTCCTTTTTCAGCACCTGGCAGTGTCACCCTTGGGTTTTCCTGGGGTTCATAACCAGGGGAAGCAAAGCAGAACCTGGGTGTGATGCCACGAACCTCCCAGTCTGTGACTCTATGGCAGCCAGGGCTGGGCCAAATTCACTGTTCTAAGTAATCCTCTCCTCAGGATTTGGATCAGGAAGGCTCATTCCTATTTCCTACTCCTTCAAACCTTCTTCCTCAACTGCCACAACCACCCCTCAGAGGCATCTGGGAACTTAAGCTCCCACATCTGGGAACTTAAGCTGGCTGGAATTGACTGTGTAAGGGTGCAGAATGTCTTAAGGCATCTGCCTTAAAAATAAAGGGAGAAGGATGTCCAGTAAAGCAACCCAAATCATCCTCCTTTGTTTACATCTTTCAATTTAGCATCACATGACAATAAATTTTATGGGCTTTGCATGGAAGCTAAAGCTTGGTGATGCTCCCAAGTGGTCAAAAAATAAAAAAAAATGTGGAGGTAGTACCTGTAGGAAGTAGGAGCTCATGGGATCCTCTTTGCTGTCCTCGTTGTAGTACAGTCCTCCAACAATGAAGATCTGATTCTCTTTGGTCACCAGACTGACGTGGTTCTTTGGGATTTGAGTAGACAGGGAGGCAAAATAGCACTCGTTGGCATTGGGGTCGTAGGCCACCGCTCCGCTGTCGCTCACCATGAAAATGAGGTCCTGCAGGAACATCCCAAAGCGCATGGTGTCATTCAAGATCCCAGGCAGAGCATCCTCCTCTGCGTCCTCCCCTTCATCTACCGCTCCATTGACAACACTCTCCGCTTGATTCTCACTGTTCTTCTTCACTTTCTTCTTCTTCACCACAGTGAATTTGCCTTTCTGGGCGTCCTTCACCATCTGCAGCTTCTTGAGCAGCTCGGGGCTGGACTTGACCATGCTGTGCTTCTCCACGTGCTCCTGGATGTAGTCGTGGGGCATGAGGCGGAAGCGGACGCTCTCAAAGATGACAGGCAAGGCCTTCTGCCTGCTCTCCCGCTCCTTGGTGCCCACCCACCTCATCACCACCTCGAAGACGCTCTCCTCCTTCTCCACGTTGAGGGAGTCGCTGGAGATGATGGCGATCAGCTCGTCGGGGGAGAGCTGGTAGAACTCCTCGTCCCTGGAGACCAGAGGGAAGCGGTCGCAGATGAAATCCCGGGCGGCCACGGCCAGCCTGGCACAATCCAGCATCAGCCCCAGGCGGAAGATGGCCAGGCAGTTGCTGAGGCAGAGCCTCTTCTGCAGGAAGGACACGCACACGGTGAAGATGGAGGGGATCTGGAACATGTTGGCCACGGAGAAGATGTCCTGCACGTTCTGCTCGGTGAGCTCCAGCTCCGAGGTGTAGATGTAGTGCAGGATCTTGCCCATGACCTCGGGATCGACGTCTTCCAAGCTGACCTCCCTCTTCTTGCTCTCTTCCATGTCTGAGAGGAACATGGCCCGGAAATAGGGGCTGCAGGCTGCCAGCACCAGCCGGTGGCAGGGAAACTCCTTCCCTTTCACTTTTAAGACACAGTCCAGAAACTTATTGTGGTCCAACATGTCTTTGAGTCCGTCCTGGAGAAGGGTTTGCTGGTAGAGACGCAATTCTTCCACTTGATCAAGAGGCAAACCCATGGTGAGGAGTAACAGCTCGTTCTTTGCCCCAATCCTTCTCTTGTGGATAAATATTGGTGGCTATACCTGCACCTGAGTAAAGAAACTGGCTCCAAGCAGAGCTCACAGCCTCACAGGCTTCCAGACCTCGGGCACAGCGGGAATGTGAAACAGCTCCCAGCTGTCTGTGCACTTCAGCTCCCAGCTCGGGGCTTTATATATAGACACAGCAGTGCAGAGCTTAAGGAATCCATAGTGCAGCATGTGTAAGCCGATCACCCTTTAATATGACACACTGGACAAGGAGGAAGGGAGGGGGCTGGGGGAACAGCTGTAATTCCAGCCTCAGTAACTCAGGAAGGGTCTGTCAGCTCCTGAGTCACTGTGGTGGGAGCAGCAGGAGTTTCGCTGCTGTGACACCACGGGGGACACGTGTGACCCACGGGCTTGGGTGAACCTGACAGCCCAATCTGCCTTCTGGGTCATGGCTGGCAAGGCTGGGACTTCCTCCTGATGGTGCTAAATGGGCTTCTCTGAAAGTGCTGGACCTTTGGCTGGGTTAAAAATAGACCATGAAGTCAAAGCTGGAAAGATGTGCTAAGGGAGAGTCTTGTGTGGGCTTTGTGGCATCCCCAGCTCCCACCCAGGGCTGCTTTGCTGCACAGGTTTGTCCTTTATTCTCCTCTAGAGTCACTTTTCAGGGGTCTGGAAAGGGGAGATAGAGCTGTTTATTTACAGCTCTCTATGGGGTGTGAGATCTGTGCTGGAAGTTCCTTTAAAACTCTCACTAAAGCAGGAGATTTGAGGACTGTGGCAGAGGGGTGGCTCTTTTTCCCTGCAGTAGGTGGTGGGGTCACCATCCCTGGAGGTGTTTAGGAAGGACTGGTAGTGGCACTCAGGGCCATGGTGTGGTTCAGTCATAGGTTGGAGTAAATCCCAGAGCTCTTTTCCAGCCTCACTGATTCTGTGACTCTGTCACACATGCAAATGGACCCCAGTGGACTCTGGACACCTTAGCACCAATAAATCCATCCTTTCCAGTTCCTGGTGACAGAGAGAGTGTCTGAGGCAGGATAGAAGTAAAGAAAATGCACTGGTGGGCTTCAACTCACAGATTAAGATATCTAAACACAAATACCTTGTAGTAAATTGAGGCTCTCCTGCTCAGGCCTTCTGGTTCATCACCCCCATGATGAAATCCAGAGCCACAGCAGGACAACCTGCCTGGCCTGGAGCCTCTCTGTGTCCTGCTTGCCTACCCATGGATGATTGGAAATCCCCTGGGCCCCCAAATGGCCAGTCCAGGCCCAGCTATTCCCACAGAGCTCACAAAGAAGCAAATTCGTTTTGACAGACATGGGTGAACAGAGCAGCTATAATTATTTATACCCATAGTAAAACTTGTGCATGAATTTGTTTTATCTCTTACTGTGGATCCTCTGGGCTGTCTGACACTCAGTGATGGCACAGATTTAATTAACGATTTAATTAAGTCTATGAAAAAATATTAGCCATTATTCTTGGTGCATTTAAAGCCACACAACCCCTTACCCTGGCAGGGATGTATTTATAAAAATTGTCTCTAGAGGTGGGAAGAGGGAGGGAGCTATACCAGTTTGAATCCTTTCTGTACTGGTGTGTTTCCAGCAGCATCTGGGAAGTACCAATATAGCAGGGAAATCATCACAAGCTGTTTTCAGAGCTCACATAAGCTCTTCTGTGCTGCTCATCTGGGACAGGATCAAGCTCTGAGTGCTGATCTTTGAACTGGGTCGAACTTCAGGAATTTTTGCTCCCTGACATCTGGGGCTGGACACCCCCACCCTCCCCTCTCTGCTCCCTCTGCATCAGCTCTGTGCCATACCAGATTTAATCCTGTGTTGTTGTGGTGCCACCAGCTGGGATTTTCCCCCCTCCCTCTGCCTTTAATCTCCCCTGAGCCCTGTGGTTTTTTCCTCTTCATTTTGCTGCTGAGTTTTGTTTCCTCACACCTCAGCCCATGAGGTGCCACTGCCAAAATGCAGCTGCAGCCCATCCCTTGGAGGAGCTCTGGGACCTGGTGGGTCTCTGGCATCTCCCAGCTTGGTGGATCACCCAGGGACAGGGCACTGAGCTGGTCCCAAACCTTCCCTGGGGACTCCATGGGCTTTGCCCAGCAGCTGGAGCAGCTCCAAGGCTTGGGGAAGCAGCTCTGCTTTTCCAGCCTGGGTGCACTGTCCCCTAAATCTGACAGGGCCACAGCCAGGGATTTCCAATGACTGCCACGGTCATCAGTGTGTCCCCAAGTGGGGAATAATCCCCCAGGACATGGGAGTGGGTGAATGCTTTTGGTTTTACCTGGGAGAGTTCATTTTCCTCCCACACTACTGTGTTTTTCCTGATTTAGGATGAGGATAATGTTGATAACTCACCAATGTTTTGGCTTTTGCCGAGTTGTTCTCATCCTGAGTCAAGGATTTCCATGTCTCACACTCTGCACCAACAGCTGGGGAGCAGCATGGCCAGGAGAGCTGACCCAAACTGGCCAGAGGGATAGTCCATACCACAGAACATAATTTCCAGGATATAAACTGTAGAAATTACCCAGAAGGGAGTCAGTTTGCTGTCTGAGGGCAGGCTGGGCATCAGTCAGTGGGTGATGAGCAATTCTGTTGTGTATGTTATTTCACTTTCTCCTCTCCTTGCCATTATTTTTATCATCATTATGTTTTGTTTCAAATGTTAAACTCAACAGATTTACCTGTTTACCTTTTCTTTCTGATTCTCCTCCTTATGGGGTGAGGGGGAGTGAGAAGTGAGAAACTGTGTGGGATTAAACCACCACAGTGAGGATACATCCTAAAGGGATGCAGTGTTCCAGGATCACTCCCACCCATACAAAATGTTAGAACAGAAAGGATGGATGGAAGAATTTTAGCCATGTCAGGCTGAACAAGAAAGTGCCCTGTGTAGGGCTATTAACTAGGATTTATAATTACAATAAAAATTGTAATAATTGTAATAAAATTTAAAAAATTTATTGGCTTTTTGGTAGAGTTTTATGAAGGGGCAGGCAATAACCAGAGCAGATGAGATGCTCTTCTCCAGAGGGATAAGCAGTGGATAAATCCCACCCTGCAGAGGCATTCAGTGAGGCTGAGGGTGTCCTGGGCAAGGCTGAGACAGCACCAGGGTGCTCCTGGGCTTGTCAGAGCAGCAAAAGCTGAAGGGACAGCTCCTGGAAAAGGAGGACAAAGCCCAAATCCTCCCATGCACTGTCTCTAACAGATCACTCGCTGGGTTGGTGTCTAAGATTAGCTCCTTCTGGCAGCTTCAGCAGATGCAGCTGCTGGGTAAATATAGACCCTTAGTGAATGGGCTATTTTCCCTCCTGGAGTATCCAAGTCAGGAGGGCAGTGCAGAGTCACTGGCTTTGCCATGTGAGTCACCCACTGGGCACTGGGAGGTGACTGTCCTGCCAGGCACAGAGCTGAGCTGAGCCCAGGGGGACAGAGCCTTGGTGTCAGCACCCCAGGCTGTGTGAGGACACCCCTGAACTTCACCCTGCAGGAGGCACATGGTGGCAGAGCTGGTTTGATGGAAGAAGGGAATCTGAAACAATGGAGATGCCAAGAAGCACCTATGGAAAGTCCAGTGGTGACAGGTGTGTCACAAAGGGATGTGGTGTGATGCCACCAAGGCACAACACCTGCCCTTACTCCCAGCATTGTTGGTCAGGCTCCCAAAAGTAAAACCAACCCAGCTTCTAACCCAAAACCCACAGGAGTGACAGTTTGATGGGCACAGGCTCAAAATACATACAGAAGGAGAGCCAAAATAAAGGTGAATATAAATCCAGCTGCAGCCCAGCCTTCAGCCTGGTGATGACACCACAGTGGGGTTCTGCTGAAGCCAAAAATGTCCTGTGAACTCTTTTGGGGGGCAGGTGAGGACCTGCACACAGATCTTTGTCCTCTCAGCTCCAGTGGCCAGCAGCACAACAGGGAGGAGCAGTGGTGCCAGAGTTATCCAACATTTATTGGCTACATAAATAAGTGACACTTACCAGGAACTTCACAAATTACTTTGGCAGAGCTGAAAGCTGGCTAGGAACCCATCCTGCTTCACCCACAGGGATGCAGCAAGTGTCCTAACCCCTGTTGCAGAGGGGTGTGGATCCTGCCCTCACCAAACAGGGACATGACTCAGACATAAGGCCACGAGTTACTCTAAAGTGCAAGAGAGCCAGAGCTATTTTCCTGTTACAAACCCACCTTTCCCCCAAGGCACTGTGCTTCACACACTCCCAAAGTCTGATTCTCCAAGGAGTCTCCCATGGGCTGCTCCTCCAGCACCCAGCCCCAAGTCCCTGCCCTTCATCTGGGGTTTTCCTCCTTTGATCCTGTTCACCCTGCAGCTGTGGGCTGTGCACACCAGAGGCAGCTGAGGAAAGGGGTGGGTGGCTGGAGATGAGCAAGGCTTGGCTGCAGCACGTTCTGTCCCTCAGCCATGGGCAGGAATGTGAGCTTAGACCTTTGTCCATGGCATATAAAAAACACAGAGGTGGGCTTTGGCTTGAGTCCCAGTGGGGTGGTCGTGGTGGCCACATCAGTCTTGGATCCAGCAGTGCAGGGCCCTAAAACCCCCAGCCATGGGATCTGGAGGGTGTTCTCTGGGAGACAGGGGCTGTGGGGAGCCCAGTGCTGGTGGACCAAGCACTGTGGGAAGCAGGGGGTGAAATCTCTGAGCCTGCACAATGTCAGAGGGTCAGAAAAACAATGGGGATGACTCTGGCTTGAAAGAAACGTCCTGGGAGCTGCCTCAGCATCCTGGAGAGACTGTGAAACACCCACTGTGCCTGATGGAAAATCCTTCCTGCAGCAGGAGGGCGACCTGTGCCTTCCAGGTGACTTCTACGTGGATCTACAGCAGTCTGATTGTCAGGAGGGCTTGCAGAGCCCTGGCCAGGGGCTGGAAGGGAGACAAGGCTTTGGGGACAAGCCTGTGGTGCCTCTCCCTACTCCAGCTTTGCCTTGTCAGCCTTGAGCTCCTCCTCGAGGGCCAGGATGCGCTCGCGCTCCTTGATGAGCTGCACGCCGCAGTAGGTGATGAACCAGATGGACAGGGTGCTCACAGGGAAACCTAGAGCAGGGAGGGAGGCAAGGTCACCCACGGCCATCCTCGCCCAACAGGGACAGCTCTTCACCAGCACAGCTGCTTCTCAGCAGGGTTTGGGGGGTCCCACCAGCTCCTGGTGGCCAATGACATTTTTTTTTGTGGTAGATCCAGCCCTGCAGCTTCACTGAGAGAAGAGGGAAATCCTCAATATTGGATTTTAGATGAAGCTGTGAGTGAGCCCACCAAGGCAGCTAATGTGGGGACATGGTTTGAACCCCCCTTACTCCCAAAAATCCTTCAGGTCCCCAAGTTCAGAACTCATGGTTGAATTTCTGCCCATTGAACCTGCCCACATCCATCCTTGCTCAACACTGTGACCTTCTGGAAGCTTTGGGCCCCACTGATGCTGAGGATCAACCCCAGCCTTGTCCTGTTCTTAGTGGGGACACAGTGTCCACCCAGGAAAATATGTATTTTTGTCACCTACGTCAGTGTCAGAGCCTGGAGCTCTCCCTCCTCTTCAGGAGGGTCTGACGGTGTTTGCAGTCACAAATCTGGTATCCACAGCAGAGGGGTGGATCCAGGGCTTGCTCCTGCTAAAACAGGAGCTCTGCAATGAATAATGGAACCAGCAAAAGCCAGCCAGCTCAGCGGGCAGGCACTCCTGGCACACCGAGTGTGACATTATCCATCCCCTACACCAGCCCCATCCCAGGCAGGCTGCAGGACTCCTGATGGCTATTTATACCCTGGGCAGCACGAGGAGGCTTCAAAACAGTCCTCAAGCCACTGATTAGAAATGTAGAGGATGAGGATTTGTACCTGCCACCTTTGGGATGATGCAGGAGCTGAGGAAATGAGGCAGGATGAGCCAAGCCCTTTCTCCAGCAAGGGGAGCATCTCACAGGCAGGGCTCAGCCCTGCTTGGTGAGGTTAATGTGACCCTTGCAGAGACTAAAAAAAACCAGTGTCAGGCTGTGCTGATGCCTTAAGTTTTAGCTTTCATATTTTCCAGATTCTGCTTTGCCTTAGTGACTCTGAACTTCATATAAAGTGTAACAAGTTCTCTCCACAGCTCAGTCACACAAAACAACCCTTTTCCAGCCCAGAACCAAGGACATCACTGCAGCTTCAGCCTCAAAAAGTGCAAACAGCAGCAAACTGAGGAGAGAATCTGGGAGGGTGGGACTGCAGAACCTGGAGCTGGAATTGGACATTAACACAATATGTGAATGGATCAAAACTTATAAGTGTGAAAACTCATGAGTTGGGTCCATCTTAGGTGTAGCCATGCCTGGGCTCCTGCACTGCCCAAGGTGAATCCTTTGAAGGCTTTTTTAAATAAATCCCTGCTTCATTCCTTTGGCCCTGCCCAGCCTCTGTCCAGGTCAGCCTCTCCAGGCATCAGCCCAAGCACACCTGGGAGGCAGCTGGTCCCCCAGAGCACTCTGAGGAGCTGGCAGGGCTGACAAAACACTGCCTGCACTTTTTGCACAAGAATTAAGGACATTTGGAGCAGCCACATCCCAAGCCAGTGGCCAGGGCACTTTGGACCCAAAAGGATTCAAAATCCCAGTGATCAGGTGCTGTACCAATGTCCCCCATGAAGACAGGGGTGTCCCAAAGGGGAAGGCTGGCAGGCAGCACCTTACCCATCACAAGGAGCCTCTTGGTCACCAGCAGTGCAAACTCCAGGCTGTTGAGGGCCAGGATGTTGTAGAGGACGATGGCCCAGAAGTTCACTGCCCCAAAAGCTGCCCTGATCCGCCGGGACATGGCCCCTGAGAGCTTGGCCTGGCAGGAGAGAGGAGCAGAGGGAAAAGGGTCTGCAAGGAAAAGGGGTGACTGTGCAACCCCACAGACTCCAGCTGGGATCCCAGGGAGGAGGCAAAAATCAGCTTTTAGTGACTCTGGAAGGGAGAAATAAAATGGCAAGGTAAAACTGCTCTGCTGCTTTAGGGATTCTGGGTCCCGTGGGTAAGGTATTAGACACAGTTTAATGATAATTGTAGAATCAGAGACACATGGAAGGGTTTGGGCTGGAAGGGATTTTAAGTGTCATCCATTCCACTCCCTTCCATGGGCAGGGACATCTTCCACTGTCCCAGCTGCTCCAAGCCCCATCCAACCTGGCCTTGGACACTGCCAGGAGCAGCCACAGCTCCTCTGGCACACTGTGCCAGAGCCCCACCACCCTCACAGGGAAGAATTCTTTCCCAGGATCCCAACAAACCCTGCCCTCCATCAGTTTAAATCTATTATTCCTTGTCCTGCCCCTCCACATCCTTGTCACAAGTTCTTCTCCAGCTCTCTTTAAAATGAAATGGTTGAGTTCTGCTTTCTCCACCTCTTACCTTGGATAAGCCACTCCCCAAGGCAGAAGAATCTGTTGTATCCCAGGATTATTATTAGCCCTACATGCAAATCACTCCTGGGTCCTGGTAAAAATAGTTTCTTAGGAATTAAAAAAGAAAAACCTGCTCAAAAGTAATGACAGCAGCAGAGTGGAATTGTCACTGGCACATAATCTCCAGCATCAGCTGCTGTGAAGGGAAGGAGTTTATAGCAGCCTTCAAAGAGCACAGTGAATCCCCAGGCCACTCAGTGCTGGGAACTGTGGTGCCTCAGGGAAGGAGATTTCACTGCCTGTGAGAGCTTTAATCTGATTAGGAGTTCAACAAGGAGAGCAAAACAGGAGGATTGCTCTCCATGGTTTTTATTCAAAATAGATCTTTATTTAACTAATTTAGGACCTCCAGAATTTAAATTGGGAAAAATAAATTGGGAATATAATTGTTTTCTGGGTGGAAGTTTTAGAGATATTTTTTCCAGTATGACCCTGAGACACCTTGATCCCAAACAGAGACAAGGCACTAAGCTTTGAAGTGTTTAAAAAATAATTTGTTCTAGCATCCAAATACTTGCTTTCAAAACAAATCAGATCAAAACCACTGAGAATGCCAAGATGCTTTGTAGAACAAGAAGAACAAATTATTCCCATCAGGAAATATATAAACATTTCCCCATAGGATCATGGAATCTGAATATGCCCCATATGCATAAACATCTTCCCAAGGACAGACCTCTTGTTTTGTGTCCATCTGTGGCACTTTGATGCCTCATTGGAGATGCATCCCTACTTCTCATGGACCTCTGGAATTTCCACCCCAATCTGAATTTCCTGTGAATATCACAGGGGCAGGAGTTTGTTTGCTGTGGGAGGGTGACAAAGTGCACAAAGGGAGGGGACACAGAGCCCCAAGACTGTGCTTCCCTTGCACAGCTCTGTAGCTGATCCCAAGGACTGTCCAGGGATGTCACCATCCCTGAAAATGTCAAAAAAAGTGTGGATATGGCACTTAAGGATATGGTTTAGTGGTGGACATGGTGGTGGTGCTGGGTAGACAGCTGGACTTGGTCTTTTCCTGCCTGAATGATTCCATGATTCTAAAGGACACTGGAAAGAGATCCAGGTTTCCATGCAGAAGAGAGTGGAGCCTTGTTGGAGTCAGTGAGTTGGGGGGTCTCTGAATTCTTCAGAGAGAAATCAGAGTGCAGGGATTGAGTTAAAGCCTGTGGATGGACTGAAGTAGGTTAAGCCACTCACAGATAAGGTAGAGGTGTAAGTTTAAGTTTTAGAACAAATAAGTCAGTCAGTAAGTTTTAGTATGAGCTCTAGTGCTTTTAGAGTGAAAGGTTCAGATACCAAAGTGGAAGTGTGAGTTCTAGTGAAGGCTGAAAAACACACTAGTGTTTTCAGCAGAGGCTCAAGGGCAGTAGTTTTAGACAGTACTTAGACATAATAGAGCTGTAGTAAGAATATTGCTTACATTTTTCAGATAGAACAAGATAGATCATATATGTAACCTATACATAACCTGGCATGCTAAAAAACTGGAATTGTAATAGGTTAAGGAGGGCAGGTCTGAGTTTGTGTCTTAGCTTGTTGGGAAGATTCTATATAAGAGCTGGTATTGGGGAGAGTTAGTGCTTTTCTGCCTTCCTGCCATTAATTTTCTTCTTGCTTTTGCTCACCATCATCATCAACACCCAAGAAGAAGAAGACAGGAGCTGCCACAGCAACATCAGCTTCCTGGGACCTTGACAAGAGCAGTTCTTCTCCTGTTTGGGACTTTATACCAAAACTCAGCAAGGACTGTGACATCTGTGACTGTGCCTTTTGAGACTGAAGTGCTTCTGCAATAAATAACCTTTCAGCAACTATTGGCTGCTTTGCTCATTTAAGAAGATAACTCAACAAAGTTGGTGCCAAGAGCACCAGAGGTATTAACCCCTCAGAACCCCATGGCATCCTCAGGGATTCTGCTCTCCAAAATTTCAGCTTCAGCCAAAAATCTGACTCCTGCCAACCAGTGTGAGCTCCCTCCAGCACCAGAGCTTGTCCCCAGCCCCCTTGACCCCTCCCCATCCATCCCCTGTGCAGCTCCTCACCTCCAGTTTGGCAAAGGGCCCCAGCTGGAAGAACTTCTGCACCCAGAGCTCGAAGTTGAGGCCGAAGCAGTTGAAGAGGGACCAGATGTAAACGAGCTGGCAGGGCCCCAGCCACAGGGTGGTGATGGCAAACGTGGTGGTGCTGGCCACCAGCTCCTTCAGGATGTTGTCATGGTTCTCTCCAAGGTGGTCATACACGTATCTAAAAGCCAGGGAGGGTGGTTGGTGCTCCCTCTACTCAGGAGACACCTCTGGAGTTTCTTCTCACAGACAGGTCAGTGAAGAACATCCCAGTAAAACAGGAGGGATGTTCTGGCTATAAACTGGTTTTTTGCCCCCACAACTTGTGACTCATTTTCCTACAAACCTATAAATATTCACAGGAAAATTATCCATCTTTCCCCCTCTGGCAGGTAAAATTTGGGGTCTCTAGAGCTGGAGGCTCTTCAGACTTGTTGGTGCTCAGGATTTTATCACAAAGCACTCACCACCCTCCTCAGGAGAGGTTTGCTGGTGTGAACTCATGGATGAAGGGCTGAGGAAGATGCAGATGGAGCTACAGCTCCCTATTCCTCCTGGAGAAATAGAAAGCTGGCTCTTCCTCCTCTGAGGGAACACTAAACCCACCAGATTTAAAGGGATTTTGGGACAGCATTCTTTTATTCCCATCTTGGAGGAGGGGTGCTGTTGCTCTTTGTGCAATTAATTCAACAGATTTGGGGCTAAACAGAGCAAATAATGAGATTTGTCCAGAAGAGAGCACACCCCAGCTTTGGGATGAGCAGCATGTGGTGCTTCATTGCTCTGGGATGGAAGGGAAGACCCTGAACCAGACTAGAGCTGGTCAACTGGACACTTACTTGCACAGCCAGTCATTAATCCCTCTGTCAAAATGCCTACAATAAGATGATAAAAACATGTTAAAACACACAATGACAATTAAAAAAAACTGTTGAAACAGAGAAAACACCCAATCCCCTGGCAAGGGGACTTGCTCACAGAAGTCCTCCAGGCTCCTTCCTTGGACAGATGCCACCAGAGACATGGTTTAATTTTCTCCTTATCTATTTCTCCCCACCTAAAAATATTTCCCTGTGCTCTGGCCAGGTCTAGACTATGATTTCAGGTGGTCTCCAACTCCCAGACTGTCCTCCCCTCCAGGCAGGTCCTGTCCAGCTCAAACACTGCTCCTGGTACTCACGTTTCAGCAAAGATGTAGAGCATGGTGATGCATTTTGGGGGCTGGGGTGGGTCCAGGTGGTCCAGTCTGGCAATGGTATTGATGACCCCAAACATGACAGCAGCTTTCACCCAGTCATACACCAAATTGGAGTAGGCCAGGCCAGCTGGAGCAAAATGGGAGTCAAACGGGGAAAAAAGAACAGGAACACATCAGGATTTCTGCAGAGCAAATCTTTTAAAACTAAGTTTTTTAAGAGGCTTGAACCAAAGGACAATTTCTTCTCAGGGAGCAAACTGCTTATTGGTCTTAGTAGTCCAAGGAACTCTGTTTATACAGCAGTTTATTCCATCATTGTGCCTTCCCTCTGAGGCTTGTTAAGCTGTGATGAGCTCATCACAGTTCTCATGTCTGGCCTCTGAGGTTTTATTGGTACCTCCATCACAATTCCTCCCACCCCAGCTCCCTCTGGCCACAAATGTCCATGCTACAGCAGAGCCAGGGTCAGAACCTCTGATTTAAAGAAACAAACCTGCAGGGACAGCTATTAAAGATTTCAAATGCCTCTGCAATGAGCTGCTAAAATGCCCCTGTCTGGTGGGATCCAGCTCCCAGATCAAGGGATGCTCCCACCCTGGTCAGTACAGTCAGAAGAGCTCAGATCTCTCTGGGATCCACCTAGCCAGGGCTCTTGGGACACCCTAAATCCATGTCAGTGCCGCTCCAGCTGCATTAGGATTTTATCCTGGCCTCAAGCTGCCACTCTGGAGAGACATGAGGCTCCTCCAGCCCTTGCTTGGCCTCTGCTGTGTGGAGGTGTCTGAAATGCTGCCCTCAGACATGGATTTGATCATCTGGAATCCTCCACCCAGCTGCCAGCTGAAGGCCAGTGCTGCTTCCATCACCTGTACTGTGGTTGTTGCAGGTTGCAGTGCAAGATGTGACCAGCAGTATGTATTCTATCACAGCTGTTAAAACCAGCTGGGGCAGTGTTTGTTATCTTTCCCATGACCCATCCTCCCTCCAGGAGATATCTCCTGTTCATGGCCAGTGAGTCCCAGGGCATGACTGATAAAATTCCATCATCCCATGGGAGATGCTCCAGCCAGGGGAGCAGCCAAGCCTTTCCTACCCAGATGAAAACTGAGATTTGGGACACCAAGGAACCTTCTTTCCACTGGATTCCAGAGGAAAGCCAGACCTTCCCACATCATCCCTGCACCTTCAGAGGAAACTGCACCTTCTCCAGGAGCACTGCTGCAGCTGAACCACATCTGCCACTGCAGGAGGATGCAGCCACCATTGAATGGGACTGTGCCAACACCCTGACTGACTGACAGGGTGAAAGGGTTGGATTCTGACTCTGGCAGTGTTTTGGTTTTTTGTAATACTGTATTTTTATTTTAATTTTCCTAGTAAAGAACTGTTATTCCTAATTCCCATGTCTTTGCCTAGAGCCCCTTAATTTTAAAATTATAATAATTTGGAGGGAAGTGGTTTATATTGTCCTTTTCAAGAGAGGTTCCTGCCTTCCTTAGCAGACACCTGTCCTCCAAACCAGGACACCTGGGAATTTGCCTTCTGGAGGTCTCTAGTCCAGCCATGCTTGGAGAACACTCAACTTTGGGTAGAGATTACATTGTTGTGGACATTTTCCATTGAAGTGCTGAATGACTCTTTTGGGACGATCCACAACCTCTCTGGGTACCTCTCCCAGTGTTTGACCACTCCATTCCTTACATGCAATCAGGCTTTGGGTTGCTACCTGTGGTTTGCTGTGTCCTGCTGATTTTTAAGAAGTGCTGAGCTCCCTTCCAGTCCAAACATCACAAAAACATCTTGGTGCTCAGCTTCCTAAACCCCAAACTAAACAATTTTCCCTGAGAAAAGACCAGACCAGCACCATGTCCTTTCCAACCCCAGCTCTGTGCGTGGCCAGCAGGAGGATGAGGGGTTTTTACCCAAACCTGTCCAAGCACAGGCATTCCCAAAGCCTCTCAAGGGGGGTGGATGGAGATCTGGGTCACTCACCACTGCCTTGGAGCTGAGCACAGGGTGAACGTGCCCGAGCACGGCCACTCACCCAAGGACCAGTCCGAGAGGCGGGTCACGAACTTCAGGTCAGAAGGGAGGGTGAGGATGTAGAAGAAGTGGAAGAAGATGTCCACAGCCACGATGGCCCCCACGTGGAGCAGGGCATTGACACGGATGCTCCTCATCTCGTCGTCCTTGCGCCGCAGCTCTCGGGTGCTGACCTGCAGGGAGGGACAAACCAGGGCAGGGCTGAGCCAGGACATGGTTCCTTCACCCAGAAGGATGGTCATGGTCCAGAGAGGGATTGATTCATCATTCTCCTTCAGAAATCACAGCGTGGCCCAAATTTCCACTGATTAAGGAAGACCCAAGGGCTGGCTCAGGTGGGCACATCCACAAGGAACAGGATTTGTCCCACCACAGCAGCACAGAGGACAGCAGGGATGTCCCTGCTGCATCCTCCTGCTGCTCCCAGAGACTTCCCAGCAGAGCAGGCATGTGGTCACACAGATCTGGCTGGACTCAGGGACTCCAGGTGGGTGAAACCCACTCTGACCAGGGAGCTCCCAGGGTTTCATGTTCTTCCTGCAGCAATGCACTCAGAAAATCAACTTTGCTTAAGGACAGGGCTGGAATCCCAACCTGACAGCTCTGCCAGGGCCTGCTGTATTTTTGTCCAGGGTCATCTGGGCAGAGAACTACTGATGTCTGAGGCTTCTGCTGCAGAGTCCTGCTGTGAACGAGAGGGAGACTTGCTGTCCTGGATCAGTGGGACCTGACTGATGGGGATTTCATCTCTGCTGTGTCTTGCATGGACAGGGGCTGGGGTTTGCCTCCAGGAGCTGTCACATCTCTGCTCATTGCCATATAAATATCACCAGAGTGAGCTCTCAGGATTACACGGGGCAGAGTGATGTCCTTGCTTCCCCGCATCGCTGTAAAATTGCTGCTGTATTCAAAATCCTCTTATGTTTATTACTTCCCCTTTATTCCCTGTGAGAGGTGGGAGCTCTCCCTGTATAATCCACAGCCTGCTGCACCAGCCCTGTTGTCAAATCCAGATGATTCCTGAGAATTAAAGCCTTTGCCAGATTCTTTTTGTGTCTGTTAAACACCAGGTGCTTTGAGGATACAGAGAGGTCTCTGGACCCTGAGCTGAGGGAGGGCAGGGTCTGGCATGGAGACCTGTGGGAGGACACAGAAGCCTCCTTCCATGGAATCACACAATGGTTTAGGCTGGAAAAAATCCATTAGGATCATAAAGTCCAACCAGTAACCCAACACTGCCAAGCCCACCACTAAACCCTGTCACCAAGTGCCACATCTACACATCTTTGGAATACCTCCAGGGAGGGTGACTCTAGCACTGCCCTGGGTAGCCTGTTCCAATGCTTAACAACCATTTCCTTGGAGAAATTATTGTTAATATCCCGTTTAAGCCTCCCCTGGTGCAACTTGAGGCTGTCCTCACATCTATGTGTGGTGCCAGCACTTGGCCACCACCCCCTTGGCATCAGGGCTGTGTTCCCCACACTCCCAGCCCTAGAGAAGGAGATTTGTTCCCTTGATCTCAGTGAAAAAGATGCTTCTCCACCCAAATTTGGCAGGCCAAGCCCTGGTACAGATGAGTTGCCATCTCACATAGGGATGCAAGAGCTCTGCCAGGATGTAGGACCAGTAAGATCCAATCTCTAACTGGGCCATACATCCCACCCTGGGGAAGGGTTCTATCTGCCTGTTGTCCTAATTGCTCTTGGGCAATTAAGAATCCAGCTCTGCACCAGGCTCAGCTCCAGCAGTGCAGGGGGATGTAGCCAGGAGATGGCAGTGGTGGCCAGGCCAAGCCAGGACCCCTGGCCAGGGCAGGGAACTTAATCCTTGTGCCTTTGGGGTGAGCATTGGGAGCAGCAGAGAGGGGAATTGCTCATTAATTGTCTTCAGATATCCTGGTTTTGGGCTGTGCAAAGGAGCGGGAAATGAAATTCCCTTGGATGCAGCTCTGCAGTGGGAGCTCAGTGTTGGAGACATGAGGAGTTTCATGTCCCCATTTGCAGGAACCTGGCTGCATCCCTGACAGGGACACCAGAGTTGACCTTATGATCTTCAGGGACAAATACTCTAAAAATAATTTTTAATATGTCCAGTAAGACCCAAGGGCTCTTGTTCCTTTTAAAAAGTTGTTAATTCCAGAGGTGAAGAGCGGGCAAGGAGCAGGACTGGGATCATGGCTCATCCTGGAGGAAACATCCCAGTGCAAACCCTTTCTTAGGCAACCAGAACCAGCCCCATGTGTGAGAGAAGGTGTTGGGCTGTTGGGTCTTGGCTCTTCTCCTCCCCATGAGGCTCTGGCTGCTCTCCCCTGCCCTGGGCTGGTTTTCCTTCTGAATTCACAAATGTTTTTCCAAAATATTCTTGTAGCCAGCCATCAGATTGGGTCCAGAATCTCAGTGTAGCTTTTCTTCTGCAAAAGGAAGCTGGGTTGGAGATGGGAATCCTCCCCAGCATCACTGCTGGCCAAACACCTCCCTCTGCCAGCATCACCAGTTTGCTTTGGTAGCCAAGGCTGATCCCTGGGGCAGGAGGAGATTGAGGTGGGAGGAGTGAGGATGGACACAGCACTGCTGGGTTCCTTCATTTTGCACTGTGAAACAACTCCAAAGGTCCCAGCCCAGGCTTCCGCTGGTGTTTTCCAGTTCTGCTTGGAGTCTGTTTATCCAAAAGCTCCCTTGGTTGTGTGGAACAGGCAAAAACTTGGGGAATCAGGGTATTTCATGGAGCCCCCAATTGCTGGAACTCAGCCTTCCACCCAATCTTATTTATTTCCTGAGAAATAACTTGATCTAAAGACACACAAGGCATCCCTGGAAGCTCCTGCTCCCTGGGTGAAGCAGCTGGATGGAAAAGGACAAGAAATGTCCTTGCTGTCACAGCATGCAGAGTCCCACAGCTGGGCACCACATGTGTGGCCCTCACCATGAAGGTGCTGAGGTGACAACACAAAAACTGAGGCACCAAGCACTGCAGATACCCAGAGATCAAGGACATCACAGGAAAATCTTCCACTGGGAATTGGTCAGTGAAAATGGCCAAAAAAACCCAAAAACTAAAAAGAAGGCTAAAAATCCATCAGTTTATGCCCTTCCCCACAAAAATGCACAGCCACAGACTAGAGGTGACCACAAGAAGTTCTACAACCATTTGCATCTCCACTGTGGCAAAAGCTGGGGTTTTTGGAAACATTAACCCCAAGCAAACAAATTCTGGGGAGAAATCCTGCTCCAGCCTGGCCCCAGCATCACTCACCTGGGCATGGAACTGGTCAAAGGTCATGACAGGCCCGAAGAAGAAGAATGGGAGGTAGAAGTTGTACTTGAGGAGGTCGAGGATGGAGTAGATGCCCTCGTCCTTCTCGGAGCTCTCGAGGGCGAAGCTCATGCAGCGCATGATGGTGAAGGTGCAGCCCCCGAAGAAAAGAACATCTTGGAGGTCAAAAGCTCCTGTAACAAACCCACTCTGCACAAGAAACAGAACACCAGGAGTGTGGTGGCACTTCTGTGCTGCCTCACTTTGTGGGGGACACCAGAGAATGGTTTGGGTTGGGGGGATTTAAAGTTCACCCAGTGCCACTCCTGCCATGGGCAGGGACATTTCCACTGTCCCAGGGTGCTCCAAGCCCTGTCCAGCCTGGCCTTGGGCACTGCCAGGGATCAGCCACAGCTTCCTGGACACCCTGTGCCAGGCCCTCACCTCCCTCACAACATCTCCTCTAAGCCTGACCTCTGTCAGTTTAGTTTTCAGTTCAAGGAAAACCTCTAATTATGCTCTGACACCAATTGTCTCTGAAGTTAATGAGCTAGAAAGAGAAAACTGGGGCTCGATTTCCCAGCTGGCTCCTGCAGCTCAGAGCAGCCAGGAATGGGGTAGATAGAGGTAAATCCTCTTGGCCAGGTCACCAAGCAGCTGTTGGTGACACAGGCTTTGGTCTGGGGTGGTGATGTCACCCTGTCACAGGTGTCTCCACAGAGCAAAGCAGAGCCAGCATGGGGTTGGGGGAGAGGGAGGGAACAGCACTGTCCTGCTGAGGGACTGAATATTTTGATAAGACCCTTTCTGGGCTTCTCTCCACCCACCAGTGAGATAAAATCTTAGTTAGGCTGTGACCTAAGAGAAGGGCATCACTGAATCCATCCCAACTCTCTGTTACAGCTGGGGAAACTGAAGCACAGGGCAGCAACAGGCTGACAAATTTCTGCCCGGGGAGCAAGAAGGACTCAGATGTCCTTTATTCTAGAGCAGCACGAAGCCACCAAAACATGACATAAGCACTGTGGGATTATCCCCAAGCAGTCCCTTCCCTGGGAAATGCTGATGCCAACAGGAGAAATGGCCAGGCCTGGGGCTGCCCTCCCTGGGGATAACCCCGAGGAGATGGACAGCACTGGGCTGGAAACACAGACAGGACAGACAAACAGCCAGGGCAGCACCCACCTGCCACGAGCCAAAGGGCTCCACCTTGAAGGAGGCGAGGCAGCAGAGCCCGGCCACGTAGCAGAGCCACTTCTGCTTGGCCAGGGCCACCGAGTAGAGGAGCAGGCAGTGGGACAGGATGATCATCAGGTAGAGCAGCCCCATGCTGGCCAGCACAGCCAGCAGCCCGTAGATCATGTACATCACAGCCCGGTGCTGCGGGAGAGCAGCCGTGGTGAGAGCCCCAGAGCATCCCCAAAAACCCACCCACAGATCCCAGCCCACCCCTGGTGCTCCCAGCCCATGGCACCACAGCCCTGCTTGTTGGATCCCACAAACCTGGGGGTTCTGAGATTTCTGTGCTTTCTGGCACTGGCCCTCAGGAGAACGCTGCTTTTGACATGAGGCCTTGGAGAAGGTTTCCAAATTTGAGTGATGGAGTTAAAGTCACAGGTGTATAGTTAAATAGAAGTGTGTGATTTCACATGGTGAAGGGTTTTAAATTTGAAGTTTTTATAATATAGTAATAGGTATGGGACAAAATAAAGGATTTTGGGTGGTGTCTCTTTTTGGTGTCCTTCCTCATTCTTCATGGTTTCAGGCAGTAGTTTCTGGTTGGACAGTTAGCACCACACTGAGGGTCACAGGAATTAGATTATTGGGTTAAAAGTATAAATAATACAGGTGTTAATTCTCTATTGGACTGCTGAGCTTTAAGAGACCTTGCAGCAGCTGGATCTCTCTCCATTTTGCTCACTTTTATCTAGAAGTGTTGCTGAACTCTCTGCACTTTAGATAAGATTTAATAAAAAACCAAGCCTGAACACGAGAAAATTCATCTCCTTTGTGCGTTTTTAATCCTGGCTCTGAGTGAAGACAGAAGAAACATCTAACAAACCACTAATTAAGTGGTGCAAACACCAGGTTATGCCTGCTCACCTGTGGCACAGCCATGGAGCAGATCTTGCCGAAGAGGACGTGTCCCGAGAGGGCGAAGATGATGATGTTCCTGAACGAGGTGAACCACATCACCCACTCGAAATCAGCCACGTCCTGCAGGAGCAGCACAGGCACTTCACTGCCTCCAGCCTCACAGCTTTTACAGCTTTTTCTTCCCATTTTCCACCCAAGGGCTCCCAAGCACTTTAGCTCAGACATAGAACCCCAGGAGGGATGTGCATAGGTCGCACACAAAGCGGAGCATCCACAGCCCCTCAGGGCTGGCATTTTCCCTGCTACTTCAGGGAGAAAAATACAAGTCATGTGGACTTTTTACAAAGTGTATCAGTAGCAGAAAAGCCAGCTCTGTTTCTCCCCTGAGCAGCTTGTCTGTAGCTGGAAAAGCCCAAGCCCTTCCTCACTCACCATCTTTCTGCCAAAGTAGTGCCAGCCTGGCTTTATGCCGTCCCGAAAAGCTTTTCTGTTCATGCTGTCTGCAAAAGAACAGAGTTACAGCGAGAGAAACAGCTCTGGGAAATGGGGTTGGGGTTTAATCCAGGCCCAGAACCTCCATGGTTGTAATAATGAGCCATCAGGGCTCAAATAGCCCATCCCAAAAATGCCTGATTGCCATGGACAGCCAAAAGAGTCAGTGACTGCAGGTTTGTGCAGGAATTTTCAGCAAAGCCTTCTTCTCATTACACATTTCCTGGCTGATCCCATAAAGTTTTCAGGTTTGTGGGTTTCCAAACAAAAACAAAAAAAAAACCACAAACAAACACACACAAAAAAACCCCAAAAACAAACAAAAACACCAAACCAACAAAAACCCCTAACCAAAACAAACAAAAAAGGGAATCAGCCCTGCATAGGCAAGGTGCTGGTGGCACTGCCTGGAGACCTGTGACATCTCACAGCCTTTTGCCCTAAGCAGTGGAAAAAGGGACAAAAAGCCAAAAATCCTTTTTAAAGGGATTTCCAAGCTGTTCTCTGCAAAAGTCAAAGCCGGGGAATCTGCTGCTGGTATCAAGAGCTGTGAAAGCAGACAGCTGACACCCATGGCCCCTCCCAGGGGATGGAGGGTGGCAGCGTTACCTCGGGATGCCTCGAAGATGCCGCTGCCGCTGTAGAGCACAGCACAGGTGACCACGAGAGCGTAGAAACCCAGCTCGTAGCTGGGGAGCATCGCTTTAACCCCCATGGTGGGAGCTCACAGCCCCGGCCGGCACCAGGGAGGGATCCACACCTGGGAAAGAGAGGAAAACCGGGAATGAGAGCTCACCTGCCCCTCCAACACCCGAAATTCCTGCTGCTCTGCTTTGTGGGTCCCCTAAAGGCTGAAAGGAAGAAGAGGGTCACACCTGGGGCTGAGCACCCGGGGCACAACTCAGGTGCAGAGAGGTTCCTGCAAACCCCACCCGGGAGCCGGGATTTGGGGTGTTCCTGAGGTGGGGATCTTCCCATCTATCCCGGTGTTCAGAGCTGCTCCAGCTGTGCAGGATGGGGCTCCTTCATTCCCACCTCTAATTCCCAGCTGGATCCGTGGAGGGGATTTAGGATAGAGCACTGGTGGAGGGGAGGGAATGGTTTTTCCCACCGCCCCGCTCACCTTCTGCTCTTGGGGGGTCCCAAAGCCCCGCGATCCCAAATTTCCCCCACCAGGAGCATCAGCAGCGCTCGGGGGATGGCGACACTCAGCCCTGCAATTAGCCCTGGGCTAATTACTCCTGCCGAGGCTAATTAACCTCGGCGAGACGTGCCTTGCAGTGTCCGGCAGCTGCCAAAACGCGGGGCTGGAGCAAGGGATGGGGATGCTGGGGACAGGGACAGGGACAGCCCACCCTGGCACCCCCCTCCATCCCCGAGAGCCATCAAGGGATTAGGGCGTAAAAGGCGCCGCGGTCACTCTGTGTCTGCTCCGGCACCCGCCCTGCAAAGCTTCTGCCGTTATTAAATAATTCCGTGTAAAAATTTAAATAATTCAATGTAAAAATTAAAATAATATTAAAATTACTGTTTTGAGTTTAAGCGTTTATTTTTTTGTTTGGTGGCCGAGGTTTTTAAGGGGGGTGGAGGAGGAGGGGGGTCTTGGCAGCGATGCGGGGTGACCCCATCTCCCCCCGGCGTGCGCCAAAGGCGTTTCACGGGGGAATTGCGGGTTCATCACGGGGGAATTTCGGGTTCATCCCGAGGGAATTTGCGGGTTCATCCCGGGGGAATTTCGGGTTCATCCCGGGGGGAATTTGCGGGTTCATCCCGGGGGAATTTCGGGGTCGCCCTGCGGTCAGTGCCGGTGCGGGGCCGCTGTGGGCGGGCGCTGCGGTGCCCCTGCGGCGGCAGGGCGCGCACGGAGTTGCCTTTAAAAAGCTTTTCTTCCTCTTTTCCACGCTTTCCAAAGCTTTTTTTTTTTTTTTTTTTTTTTTTCTTCTTTCTTTCTGTTTTTGGCGAGGCCACCCCGCAAAGCAGCCGGCAGCAGTCGGTGACCAACCCGGGGGGGGTTTCCAGGGGGCTGGCGGGGACCCCTCGGATAATTTTAACTCCCGGAGTTGCCCAGTGAGGCTCGGGGGGTTCCCAGCACAGCCCCCCGCAGCTCCGAGTGGCAGCAGCATCCTCATCATCCTCATCATCCTCATCCCCCCGCTCCCCTCCGCGGTCCCCGGCTGGGCGCTGGGGACAGGCGGAGGTGACAGAAATCCCCGGAGGTGTCACCACCCCGAAGGTGGCCCCTGAACCCCGCATCGCTCCCCGCTACTGACCTTGAGCCCCGGGGGGAGGCGGGCGAGGGTCGGGGATCCAGCGTCCGGCACCGCGATGGGGAGAGCAGGGGCAAAGGGACAGGGGGCAGCTCCCGAGGGTTGATTTGCCCTACAGCATCTCTCAGCCCGGCTCGGGGAGGGGGGGCAGGGGTATTTTTGGGCTGCCGTCCCCCACCTTGCCCCTGGAGGAAGTTTGGCTGGGAGTGGAGCGGAGCAGGCGGGAGGTATTTTTATTTTAGAGCAGCACTGCAGAGGGGGGTGGCTCGGGAGCTGTCTGTCACGGCAGCTGCTGAGAGGACCCGTGCTGGCTGCCAAAGCTCACCCCGAGCCAGGGGAGCCGGCCCTGGGAGCCCCAGGGGGGGTTTGGGTCCCACTTTTAGCCCTGAAAGGAAGGGGGTTGCCCCCATCACCTTGTTCCAAAGGAAGGTACTGCCTGGGGATGGGGAAACTGAGGCACAGAGCCAAAAGGAAGTGTCATTCCTACTCAGCTTGGGCTGTGTTTAAATCTGAGTGAGGCTCGGGGGTTGCAGCATCTCCTGCTCGCAGGTAAGAAGTGTCAGGACAAGAGGAAACGGCCTCAAGATGTACCAGAGGAGATTGAAGCTGGATGCTATTGAAAATCTCTTCACTGAAAGTGTTGTCAGGCACTGGAACAGGCTGTGCAGGGAAGTGGTGGAATCACCATCCCTGAAGTGTTCAAAAAATTGTAGAAGTGGCACTTTGGGGACATGGTTTAGTGCTGGGTTTGGCAGTGCTGGGTTAGCACTTGGATTTGATGATCTCAGAGTTCTTTTCCAACCTTAATGATCCTGGAATCTCTACAAAACGCATTTGGGGTCTCTCTCCCAGCTTCCAGCATCCCCAGCAGGGGATAGGAAGGGGCAGGGTTGGGTTGTGGCTTCAGGGGGGGCAAACACAGCTCAGCCAAGGGGAAAGGTCAGCACAGCCTCAGGGTCAGGCCTGTGACACCTGTCAGCACATCTGTGAGATTTGGGCACAGCTCACCTCAATGAATGAGTGAATGAATGAATGAATGAATGAATAAATAAATAAATAAATAAATAAATAAGATAAATAAATATTTGGTTGTGGAGTCATGTCTGCAAAGGACACATCAGGGGTCTGTTCTAGCAAACATGCTATGTTGAATATCTGTAATTATGCAAATTCCGAAGTAACCCTTCTCTGGAATAATTCCAGTTACAAGTCTCAAATCAATAAACTCCCTGAGCATCTCTGGGCTGCCTGAGGGGTCAGCATGCAGAAGAAGGCAGAGAACCCTGGATTTATAAATCCCTTCATGGTTTGTTCGTTTTGGGGTGAGATGCTGCATTCTGGGCTCTGCAGGGAGGATCAGCTCACTCTGCTGGGAACAAAAAGGCTTTTTTAGCATCGTTTTTCACCTGGTGCTCACAGAGAGAGGCTCTCCCTGGCCAGGGATGTGTGGTCACATTTCCAGCTTTAATCTGGGCAGGATTCAGCCCCGGAGCTCCAGCCCTGCCCGGGGACTCGGCTGGCAGAGCTCGCAGTAATTGACTGGGTGTAGGGAGGAGGTAATTAAGAGATCGGTGCAGATAAGCACGGGACACAATTCCTCACAATTCCTCGCTCTCTTGGAGCCTGTGGCAGGCAGAGGTTTTATATCAAGGAGCCTCAGCAGGAGGGAAAATGAGTCTGTGGACAAGGATGGACACCAGCTTGGTGTGGTTGTGGGGAGGCAACAAGGAACAGCAGAGCAGTGTCACCCCTCTGGCTCCCAAACTCACTCACTCCTCATCCCAACCCATGCAGAAAGCAAAGGCAGCCCTCAAATCTTTTTTTTTTTTTTTTTTTTTTTTTTTTTTTTTTTTTTTAATAGCTCCATCATCTCCATCATGCTGCTCTTCCTGGGCAGTTTCAGGCAGATGGTAGATTTTCACCTTCTTTGTGTTTTTTTAATCCTGAGAAGTTCATGATCCTGCAGAATTCAAAGTGCAACACAGGTAAAGGGCCCAGGCAGTGGTTATTCATGAGACCCTGGGAGCTGTGGTGATAAAAATAATTTAGCTTTAATTTATAGATATGATAAAAAATTACCCCCCCCTCGCTTTTGATTTCTAATAGAATAGATTTATTATATCTAATATATAATAACTTCTAGCATGATAAGATTTATTTTTAGTGTGACTGGGTTGTGTTCCTCAGCACTGGGGACATTTCTGTGTTTTATTGCCCCAGTTTATGGCTTTGAGCTGCTTCAAGTGATATTTTTTCAAATATTTAGGGAGTTGCTGGAAGTTGTGGCACAGGATTTGAGGCCAGGCCCCTCTTTAGTGCCTGGGAAAGGTTGTGGGGGTTCCAGGAAAGGTTGAGCTTGGCTCTATCTCTTGGGACAAACTGGGGACATTAATGGGGACACCAAAGAAACTCCTTGGCTGCTGTGCTCCTGCTGCTGGAGCAGGAATTGAATGGGAAGCACAGAAGGTTTCAATCATAAAATCCTAGAATGGTTTGGGTTGGGAGGGACATTAAAGTTCCTCTAATTCCACCCCCTGCCATGGGCAGGGACATCTTCCACTGTCCCAGGCTGCTCCAAGCTCTGTCCAACCTGGCCTTGGACACTTCCAGGGATCCAGGGGCAGCCACAGCTTCTCTGGGCACCTGTGCCAGGGCCTCACCACCCTCCCAGGGTGCCAGGAATTCCTTCCCAATATCCCTCCTAAACCTACTCTCTTTTTGTTAGTTTGCAGCCATTCCCCTTTTTCCTGCACTCCATGCCCTTTCCTGTTTTCACAGGACCCACATGGATTGTTTTTACTGCCTGAGGTTGTCCCATTGGGTTCCTCACACAAACATCACTGGGAGCATGCCAATCCCACCAGGATGGCTCAGGAGAGAGGGATGTGTCATCCATCCATCCATCCATCCATCCATCCATCCATCCATCCATGTCCATCCATCCATGTCCATCCATCCATGATCACCCCCAGGACCCCTCTCAGCACCCCCAGAATGGCTCTGTCCATCCCCCATGGCACCCACTGACCCCATCAGTGACACCAAATCTCCAGCCAAACCCCAGGGAAGGGCTCTGAGGGAGGTTCCCACCATCTCCCCCCACCCAGCACCAGGTCAAACCCCCCTGCCTCCAGCTCCTCTCCTCACAATCCCCTCCCATCCCCCAAAAAACCCCAATTAGCTCAGTGACAGGCTGGAATAACCCCCCTATTCCACACTGCATCCCACAGATCCCTCTGCTCCCTGATCAATGAGCTGCTCTAAGCCCAGGACTCAGCCCCTGCCTGGGATGGTTTTGGACTGTAAGTGGAGACTCCCAGGGATTTAGGTGGCATTTGTTGAGTGAGGCCACCCTGTCCCATGGGAGCAGCCAGCTCAGGAGCTGGGCCTGCAGGGGAGAGGGTGAAGGGAAAAATGAGAAACCCAATACCCCCCTTGGCTCTGTCATATCTTAATTTAGAGCACAGGGGCTGTGCCAGAGTGTTTTTCCATTTAAAGCTGAACCTCTTCCCTTTTGTCCTGCACTGTGCTTTGCAGGGCAGTGGCAGCTGCTGGCTGGGGCTGCTGGGGGTGGTCAGCAAAGCAGTTTCCAACTCAGTTCCCCTTTGCCACCAGCTCCTTCCCCACTTCTTCCACCCAAAGAACTGAAATCTGTCTCTTCCTCCTGTCCCTCTCCTGCTTTGGACCCCAGGGAGGGCAGGAGCCACCCACAGCCCCAATCCACAGCTCTAAATTCCTATGGGATGGGCTTGGACCCCCCAGCTTGTCCAAGCAGATCCCAGGGCAGGGAGAGCTCTCCTGTGTCAATACAGGTTTAACCTGTAGGTTTAACCACCCTAATGCAATTTAATTCATGTTACAGCCACTTTGGAAAGCTCTTTGCAGGTAAAATCCTGACTACAGGCCCAAAGGAAAGAAGGAGAATTCATCAAAGATCATTTATTCTCAGCAGTTCAGCTGTACTTAAAAAAGGGATGCATCCATCAGGCACTTTATGGCTGCTCCATGGAACAGCTCTGCCCAGCTCCAGGGTAGAAAACAAATTTTGGCTCAGCCCAAGTGTTTGGAAAACTCATATTTGGAGGTAAGAACTGGCCAAATCCTAACAAGGATTGCCCATAACTAAATACTGGCAGCAAAATTAACCTTAACTGTACCCACCAGCCCGTGCCAGCATTGTCACCTTTAGCCTGTCACCACCACCAGCTGCAGTGAGAGACTCAAAAAACTCAGAGCTTATCAAAAAGCTGCCTGGGACATGACTTCTCACTGGATGAGGGTTGTCCCAGTGAGGAAATGCTGGAGACTCACAATGCTTTTATCTGAGAGAGGCAAAACAATGGCTGGCTGCAAACTGGAGCCAGAGAAATTCAAATTCGAATTGAAACATGGGAATTTTAACAGGCTGGTGTTTGAGCATGAGGGAAAAAAACCAAAAACCCACTGAAAGTTCCAAGGGAAGCAGGGGGTTGTGGTGATTTCATATCAGCTGTATCCCTGAAAGAAATGTTGCAGCTCAAGCAGCACAACTGGGCCGGAGAGATCCTGGGGCTGAGGATCTCCAGCATGGGGATTTTTCAGGCAGAGAGAAAAATATTGTCATTGATTTTGTTGTCTGAGTGATGGGTTGGGGTACAGGGGGCTGCTGCTCCAAGGTATCCCAGGGTTTCTCATATTTAGCAAAATGCTGCAAGAAAATTGGTCTCATCCCTTGAAAAGTGGGAACCAGCAAGAGCCAGCACAGGGAGAATTCAAGGCAGGTCACTGTGGAAGTGCAGGGGAGTGTATTTCAAAATCCTGAGAAGCCCTGGACATTCTGTCCCCCCCACTGTGTGACAGGAGACAGATTGCACATTTCCAGGAGAAGCAGCTGCTTACAGGTACAGGCTGTCTAAATAAACTGCTTTATAGTGGTTGGATTCTTTCTTTGCTATGGCAGCCAGTGGTCCAGAAAAAAGGAGAAAATGCTTCTGCAGCCCCAAACAAACACAAGGTTAAAGAAATGAGTGTTGCAGAAGAGGTTTTCAGGAGAGCCATGTGTGTTCTGTGACATCTCAGGTTTTTTTCTTCCCTGTGCTTCAGAGCCCTTTTCCTGGAGAGAGGTTTAATCTCCACAGCTTCCCTGAGACAGGGCACAAGGAAAGGCAGCAGATGCCTCTGCTCTGCTCCTGGGAAAATATCACTGATTCACACTCCTGTGTAAGTGAAATCAGAACCTGCAGCTCTGGGTTACAGCCTGAATTTAGCAGCCACTGCACAGCACAGTCCCCAGCCCTGCTCCTGCTCAGGCAGCTTTTCCAAGGGATCTGCTCACTCCTCAGGTCCTTCAAATCCCTGACAGAGGATCCCTCCCCTCTACAGAGACATCAGGATGGAGCTGAACAGAAACCAAAGCTGTGGCTCGCTCTCAGCCCAGGATTTATTCCTCAAGTTGTCCTGAGATGATTGAGGGCTGCAAGATGCTTTTTCCTCTGATGCTACTGGCAGGAAAAATATTGCAATGAATGGTCCTGCTTTTTCTGAAAGAGGCTGCTGAGAGTTGGGCTGAGCTCTAGGGCAGTGCTGGGGGAGTGGAGCAGCCTTGTGAGCACAGGGAGGGTTAATTCCCTGCTAACTCCCAGGTGCTGAGCTTATCCCCAGCTCCCTGACTTCCTCCATCAGGGACTCCAGGAACTGTTTGAAAAGAGACATTTCATGAAGAGAGACATTTCTGAACCTAAACAGGAAAAAAGTCAGGGACAACACATCTGGAGTGACTCCTGCTCTGCTTTTTTCCACTCTGCACAGAGGAGCCAGGATGAATTCCCCATGCTGGGGAAGGGAGCAGTGGTTTTTATGCCCACAAATCCACTTTGCACTGGTGGTGCTGGCTGGGGTTAAAGCCTGACAAACTTCAGGCTCATAAAAAGAGGCTGACAAAGCAAAGGAGAAAAAGAAAAGCTTTCAAGACTTTCAAGTGAGAAACAAAGCAGCAGTGTACAAAAAGGCCTGGCTCTCCATTTGCCTGGAATCCCCAAGGCTGCTCTGCACTGGCAGGCTGCATGGCAATGCCTGATTAGCTTGCACTCTGTGTCCTCACTGTGCTGCAGGAGAGAAGGACAGGGCTGGCAGGGCTTGCAGCAGTTCCAGAAGTCCCAGCACTGCTGCAGTGAAAACCTGCCTGCATTTTGTAGCATTTCTTTTCAGAGAGAACAAGATCTGCCTAATGGATGGATGAATGCAGAGTCCCAGAAACAGGGAATTCATAACCTGGATGGCAAGTTTTGTATGGAATGAGCTGAATTTAAGGTAGGTGGACTCATTGCAGGGGTAATCTGCACAGCTTTTCAGTGGAAACTCACTGGAGTTTCAGAAAACTGCTGTCAGTATGTTCAAAGAAAAAGGTTGGAATTATGAGAGGAGCCCACCCAAAGCTGATCTGCAGATAGTCCCAGCTAGGCTAACTCTGTGCCTCAGCACTGAAGTGCCACAGAAAGCCTGAGACAGGCAAGTAGCAATGTGGGGATAAAAACAGAGCTTGTTTTGTTCTAAGGAAGGGGGCTGGCCTAAGTTTTGTACAGCAAATTCCTTCCTGAGCTGATAAAGGCAGCAGTAGATTAAATATCAAGCCCTCTCAGGGAACACTGCGCTGAAACCTGGGAGGTTTTGCCCAAAATCCCCCTGCAGAACTGCAGCTTCACAAACTGCACCAGCCAACCCTCACAGACAGAAGCTGCTGACTTTTTGTATTTTTTGTATTTCATCTCTGTTTCTCATCCTCTCCTGCAAATGCTACAGAAATGACACGATCTGAGGCTGCAGAATGACACTGGTGCCTGGGCTGTCTCCCTGCTCTGCAGCCCAAGGGACAGGGAGTATCTGGCTTTACTCTTCCCCTGTGTGTGCCTGTGAAAAGCTATCCTTCACTTGTTCCACTATCACTTGATACAGCTTAAAACCTTCCTCTTCAGTCACCTCCAGAGCAGCCTTCATCCTTTGTTCTCATCCAGCTGGATGCCAGGCCTGCAAGGAAACAAAAGAAAAAACTTCTCTGTGAGCTGGGGAACTTCAAAGCAAATTTGGAACAGTCGCCTCTGTTCCGGGGAAGAAACACTGAAACCCAGGAACTGTGATTTGGTGAGAAAGAGCAGACTGAGCACCTGCTCCTCCTCTCCCTGAGCTAGGACAGAGTAATCCCAGCATGGTGAAGGGGAGAACACACCTCATACTCAGCTCTTCCACCTGAGATCCCAGGGGCAGCTGGGGCAGGGCTGCAGGGAGCTCCTCTCTTTCACTCACAACTGAGAGGAGGCTTGGCTGGGCTGCAGATTCAACAGAATGGAGTTTTTTAAAACAGCAAATCAGTTTTGGCAGCACACTGAGTCAATATCAAGAAACACAGAATAAATATTCTCTCAAATAATATACTTAATCTCTAAAATAAATATTTAAGCTCCTAAATTCTATGTTACATCCATAACATATCATAAATACATGACAGATTTATTTTCATTTCCTTCCAGCAAAGTGAAAATATGATGAGTTTGCATTTCAGGGCTAAATATGTGCCTACATATGTAGGGAGGAAAACAATGAATCCAAAATATTGAAGTGACACAAACAGTTGGTGACAAACAGCTGAAAAGATTAATTTGATGTTAATCTTGTAATTCTGTTTCAGATTATGACAGCTGTTGCTTCCTGAATGTCTGGGACTAAGCTTGCACATGGCACTAATTGAAACAACTTTTGTAAAGCACTTTGATCCTCAGCATCAACAAAATGTAGGTTAAATGTACTTCAAGGTGTACTTCAGATTAACTCAGTTCTAACTCAGGAATGCTTTCCTAAATAAAGGTCTACCCAAAACATGCAGCTCTGGTCATTAAAAAAAAAAAAAAAAAACCCACCAAAATACAAGCCAAACCAAAACAAACAAACAAAAAAAACTACCTCAGAGCCTTTTTTCAGGGTTATAGAGAAAATATAATTCAAATGTTCAACTGGGAGTGGAGAAGCAAAACCTGTGACCAGTTTTCCCTACAGTGGAAGGAGGAGCAGAGAAGGAGGGCAGGAAGTGAGCCAGCACTACCTACCTGGAGCCAGGTAACACAAGGGAAGGATTTGCATGGTTTAGCCCTAAATAAATTATAAAAATAGAAAAAAGTGCTAAATGAAGAAAACAACAGGCTGGAGCTGGCTGCAGTTCCAATAACTGGAATTAGAGCACCATGACAGTGAAGAGCCAGGCTGGCACCTCTGTTGTGCTCCTACTGAAAATTGAAATTTCTGGTTTGTGCTTGTGTTGTCATGTTGGCACATTTCTGTACCCCTTTTCCCAATTCATATCCCTCATAATATCAAATATCTTCAAATAAGTGCATTTGGTATTATAACACTAAATCCTCCTCGTGTGGAATTATCTGAAAGAACCTGGTTGGAGAGTACTGAACTCTGACAAAAACAAATGAGAAGAAAAGGCTGCATTGTATAACTAAAAAATGCTTTTGATCTTGAGGCTGGGCTTTACAGGGCTGAAGAAAACCCGCTGTTACTTACCTATCCCTCCTCTGGGATTATTCTTTGATAATTTGGAATTTGGATAAAACAGGAAAAAAGCACAGCAAATGAAAAGCTTGAATAATTTTAAAACACAACTGGGTTGTTTCCAGCCCCTTAGCACCATTATCTACTTCCCTTGAATTGAAGAGACCAGAAACATTAGATTAGCAATTAGATCAGCTCTCTCCAATTTTGCACTTTGAGAAAGAAAGGAATATACTATGTTAATTAGCAGGTTCTCTAGTCTCTATTTTGTATTCAAGCTTTTCATTTCTTATTTCCTCAACCATTGGCATGAAAGCATTGAGATAACCTCCATGCTCTGCTGAAGAGGTGTAATACAGACTCGTAGACTTGGTGCTTGTACAAACTCCAGTTTTGGCACATCACAAAGCTCTCATCAAAGCAGGAGGGTGAAATAGATTGTTACCTACTCATCTCATGGATTTAGAAAGGATTTCTCCTTATTAGCTTTACTGGCAATCCTTTTCTACTTTTGCTTTTAGTCCTTAAGCAGAGGAGATTAATGAACTAAATATTTAGTAAGAAGGGATCTGTCACACTGGTGAAAACAGCTTCTTCCTCTGGCTATGAAATGCCAGCTGCCAGAGAGGAGCTACTACAACTTTACTACAGCACAACAAAACTTGACCCAAAAGCCTCAGGACCTGGAGAGTTTGTCTCTCTTGGACCTTGCAAGAGGAATCTTTGATAACAGAACTTCACCAGGTTGTGTAAAAATCTGAGTGCTCAGAAACTCAGTTAAATTCTGTACAAAACATTCTGGTGCTCCCACACTATTGGGATCTAAATTTTTCTGCTCTCAGTTAATACAGGTGAGACAACTGTAAGAACTGTAAGAACTGGAGCCCCTTCCAAGGACACAGCAATGCTGCTCTAAGGAACAAATCCATGTTTTACAGAGAGGAGTAGGTTTGAAGCACCCATTCAGTACAAAGGTTCATCTGAAGGAACCTCTGATGAGCCCTGTGGTCCCTCTGTACCCTAACTCAGCCTGACACCACCTCAACATTTACCAAATTGCAATTCCCCTCCCTGCTGTTCATCTTCTGGCATTTGAAGTCTTTTTACTTTACGAAAATACACATAAAAAGGGAAACCACTGGAAAAAATTTCCTTAAGAATATGTGCCATTTTATTGGTTTAGACATTTTACAGAATCAGAGTCCTTAAGCAATAAAAGGATCTGATCAGGGAAATAAAAATTTAACATCCACCATGAATTCTTCTTCTTTAACTACGCCAGGGAGGTTTTCATATTTATAGCAGGAGATTATCACGTTCATGGGATAATAAATTACACCAGATCTAATTACTTCATCACCAGCAATAGTTTTTCATAGGCACTGACAGGCCTTAAATTGGGATGTGTCCTTTAATTCTGCTCTTAACCTTCAGCTGAATCCCTCAGGCACGAGTGCAAAGGCAGCTCTGGGGGCAACACAGAGCAGGGAAAACCTTTTTTCCTGGAGTTACCCCATGGAAAACACAATGCAAAAATCCTGGTCCCACTCACAGCTGTGGGAAAATCCTCTTCAAATTGGGAAGAGCCAGGATTTTCCCTCCTGCTTTGCTCCTGGGTCTGAGCAGGTCCCATCACCACAAGGTCAAGCACTCAGCTGGGTTTGGCAGGTGCAGCCTGAATGTTGTTGCTGTCTATAAAGCCCAGAGGTGAAATAGGGGACGTGGCTGTGGCTGAGGGCTCCCCCTCACCTGTTTTTTTCCTCAGGGCAGGTTTCTGTGCAGTTTTGCTGCTCCCTGGATCCACCTGCAGCTTTTCAAGCTGCTGTTCCAAGAAGTCACTCTGCTGCTGCTCTTCCTCAAGCTTCTTCTCAGCTTCCAAGAATTCATTGCTGCTTTCACTCATCCTGACAGGAAAAAAAAAAAAAAAAAAAAAGAAAGAGAAAAACAAAAAAAGAAAAAGAAAAAAGGAAAAGGAAAAGTTCAGCTCATTTGTGTCATGTCTACATCAAATCAATCTTGGTACTGAATCCTGTTTCTTCCTGCAGAGCTCCCAACAGAAGGGAAAGAATTTTCCATGCATCCAAAGGCAGAAATCCCAGTGAAATTGTATCAGATGACACCTAAATATGCAAAAGAGAATTAACTAATGAGTACAGTTGGAAACAATGGGTTTGTTAATGGAGGTTGCTCAGATCCCTTAATTCTGGCTCCCTGTGTGAATTCAGCCCTCAGATGAGCAGGGAAGCTGCAGATTGCAGAGGAGAGATATTTTATTACAGGAATAATAAACTGCATTTTTTTAGACACTCTGGGAAAGCTTGGAAGGCAAATAGTTTATAAAAACACAGTCTAACATTTGCATCAGTTGTGTGAGAGGAAGAAAAGAAACTTGAGGCTGCTTTTAATAAACTTGGCCATTAGACATGACCATGGATGGGAGAGGGTGGAAAAAAACTGGTGGGTACATCACAAAGAAGCAAATTGCCTCTCTCCATCCTGCATAAACTCTTAGAAAATTAACTGCAAAAATCTGATGTGCACCCACAGATGCTGCCAGTGGGGCAGTGACTGACACAAGTGATTCCAAGGAGTTTGAAGCTAAAAGGAAACACAGATTGACTCACTGGATTGGACTGAGTAAGAGAATTTCCCTCCTGACCCCACAGGTGGAAGCTGGTTATTGTCTGAATCAAGAGACTTGATTAGTTTATTTCCCTCCTAGCTGGCATAACTAAAAAAAAAAATTTACAACTCTAATAAAATTATATCACTGGCTTAAAAATGTAGCTACAGGCAAGACTTGACCTCCTGTGGCAGTGAATTCCCAGCTGCTGATGTGCTCTGAGACATTTAATTCCTCTCAGTGGTTCTGCATTTACTAAACTTTCATTTGGCCCTGGTGCTCCTCTGGCATCCACTTTATACAAAAAGTGAAGGAAAATGGCAAGATCTGTGGGATTTTTTTAATGGAATCATCTGCCAATAGGAATAATTTAAACTAAAATGCTGTAGAAAAATCCCATTTGTAACAAATCCCAGGGCTCCTCTCTTGATTTATGCATCATCTGTGTTACCTGAGCTTTGTTACATCCCAGCAGTGGAGGGAAGAGAAGGAAAAGCTGATTTTTAAAAATAGATTTAAGTTGAAATCTGACTGGTGGTATATTACCCTGAGGTTTTCCAAGAGTTATTGCACACAGCCTCACAAAATTTATGTTACCTGCTTGATGAATGTGTGATAACTGTGGAGCTGCTGAATCATCAGTTTATGGCACATTTTACAAGCAACTGTGCATTTCATTGACTCTGTTTTTCATTACCCCATACTGGTGGTGGCCACACTTCAGTTACCACTCACAGCCCCATCCTCATCTGACTGCACAGCTCTATTAAAGTCACTGGGCTTACAAACATGAAAAAGATTTTACCCAGCATGTATTTCCAGAATTTAGCTTTAAAAGCACCTTTTCCACAATTCTAAAAGAAAAATCTATTTTTTTCTGGCTGTGACTAATCATGCAAGACAAAAGTTATACAAGTGAGAATGATTACTATGGTAAATTAAAGCAAGTGGGCAAACAGTGCTTATTGTATTGACAAGCACATAGTCAGGAATATACTTCCAATATTGGAATGCAGATTTGGGAATCAAATAACACATACTGAGAAAAAAAGAATAGCTGAGAGGTGGCCAAAAAAATTACTTTGCTTTCCCTTCTCTTCTAAATTAATGTCATCTTACACTGAATTGAATCATAGAAAATAAAATTTAGAAAAAAATCACTGCTATGCCTCAGTTAAATCAGAATAAATTCATTTAGAAAAGAATACAATGAAACTTTAAAAGAATGTGCAAAGCTTTGGAAGAGAATATTATAACAATAATTACAGAATTTACTACTGATGAATAATATTGCTGCCTCAATAAAGCCATGCATATATAAATACAGCAATTCTGGCTTTATCTAGGTGCAGCAAGCTGGAAGATGGCTCCATTTTTTCTGCCCTTTGTTCTAAAAGAATAATAAAAAGAATGAATCATCAGCCAGGCAGGGAAATTGAGCAGAAAAAAATTGAAAAGCCCCTATTTAAGGCAAGGATGGCAGTGTGTGATGTACTGTAGTGCATGTCCCAGACTCTGCAGTGCTCCCTGATCCCAGCACCCCCCAAGGATGCTGCTGGGATGAGGCTGTACCTTTGCTGCAGCACAGTCACCATCTCCAGGAGCTTGTTCCTCTCCATTTCAGCAGCCTGGCACTGAGCCTTTTGCTCTGTGAGCTCTCTCTCCAGCATTGCCCAGCTCAAGCTGCCTGTGCCATCCAACCTGAGGAAAGCACAAGCACAGAGACTCTGTTGGCCACTTCTTAATGCAAGAAATGAAACACAGGCAGGATTTGAGCACTATCTCCAGCACACTTGTCTGAAGGTGAAGGCAGAATGCAGAGCCAGGCTCACTACCTCCCCCCAGCACCCAGCTCTAGACTGCAATAAAGAGAACAGAAATATTTGGATATAAAGTCACAGGGAACATCATTAGAAAGCTGCTTCCCCTCCCCACCACCCCCAAAAACAAACTTTCACCTCTGATCAATTTATTACCCCTGACTCTCCTCCCACTGCTACTGCCAAAGTAAAAGGAGATTGTATCTCCCAAGTGCTGCACTAAACTATTAAATGCCTTGCTATTGATTTTCTCCCTCTGAAAGGCTTCAGGCAGCACTTGCACAATGGCTGTTCTTGTGTCCAATGTGTGCTGAAAGGAAGGGGCAGCTTTCCCATGTATCCCATTATTATGTACCTCATTATTTCTCTGACCTCTCTGCATTCAGAAAGATATTCTTTAGAAAAAAAAAAAAAAAAAAAAGCAGCAGGAGAAATCTTGGTGGTTGGGAGTAAAAATGGAAAAGATTGGTGTCAAACCAGCAATCAATTATGAAATTAAGAGAGAAATCAGATGTTAGAGCTCTTGGACAGCTTCAGGTAGGAGGGATGGTGCAAGAAGCTTTAATTACAGAACAAGGCAGGCAGGACAAGGATTTCCAGCAGCTTGCAGAGCGTGGCAGAGCACCTCCCTTGTGATAATGAAGTTGAAATATTCACCTTTCAGATGGGATGGTATCCCTGAGGAGGAAAGGCTCTGTGGCTGCTGACTCCACGAGCATGTGGCCCATCGTGGACACTGTGCTGGGGAGAGCAAAGCTTCACATAGGGCAGTCTTCCCAGAATTCCAGTCCTTTCCCAATGTCTGTGCTTTGTAGGGAAGAGTTCCCTCACCCCACATCTTCACCTAGCACTGGGAGAGGCAATCCCAGCTCTGTGCAGTTTGATGGTGTTTGCACATCACAGATTCTCCTAACCAAGTGATTCCTGTTCTGCAACAAGTGCACAACTTGCATTTCCAATGCCCTTTAAAAAGATATTTTACATAGCTTTATGAAATCTGCTTTGTGAAAACCCTCAGGAAGATCTGTCAGGTTCACTGTTGTAAGAGGAGGAACCAGCTGATAACACTGGAGTATCACAGCCAGCATGGGTGAGTTTTACGTATAATGACATGTGCTTGGGACATCCCATTTTAATGTGTGGTTATTTGGGACATCCCATTTCAGTGTGTGGTTATTTGGGACATCCCATTTCAGTGTGTGTTTGTTCCCCCAACATGAGTTCAGCTGCCCAAAGCCAAGTCCCTGCAGACTTACCCCACATTTCCTTTCTATAGCTGTAGCTAATAAGAATATAAAGCCTTAATATTGTGGAATTGACAAATGTGCCTTCTAGGCTAGGAGTGGTTAATCCTAAAATCAAGTTAAGGCTGACACTGACAGCTTTGGCCCAGTCTAAAAATGCAGATTTTTACTCTGCCATCTCCAAAGGGTTTAGCATCTATTTATAGCGTTTTTCATTTCACCTTTTCTGATAGGAAAAGATGATTCACTACAGAATTGAGAGTTCATCAGCATATTAAAGTTAATGGAAGGAGTGAGCCTTGCTGACCAAGTTATTAACAGCTCTCAGAGATTTTCAGGATCATTCATTGCCCACCTGACACGTCAGCTCTTTCCACGACAGAGCCCTTGGCCCTGTACACAAGCAATAATTTATGCATTGCACTTAGTGGTTTTCACAAAGCCATTACCCAGCTTTGGTTCCTGCTTACCATCAGCAGACATGGGAGGTAAAAAAAAAAAAAAAAAAAAAAAAAAAAAAAAAAAAAAAAAAAGGATAAAATATAGGTTTGCTCCAGGAGAGCACAACAACCTGTGCAGAGTTAGAAGGGAGAGAAGTAAAACAGTCAGAAGGGTGCAGAAACTTTCAAATTAAGGATGTTTTGACTCTAACTCAAAACCACAGAATTCTTCTTAAAGTTTATAGTAATGCTCTACTTAGACTCAGGGATACTCAGCTGATTTTAAAGCCAAATTTGGTGTCTAAAATAATGAGGTAGGAAATTACACAGAAGAGATTGGTTGTAACTTTACCTTGATGAAAAATTTCCCATCCCCATCAGATCAGTCTCAAACCCCCACTGTCAATTAGCAACAAACTTAGCAGCAATTTAACAAGAAAGGATATAACTTGCTGTGGTACCATGGTCCCTTTACACAGCCAGAGTGACCCAGAGTCACATCAGTGTAAACAGAAATCAGATTTATTGCTGCACTAAGATTAGTGTAATTTACACAGTCCTTAGTGAGGCTTTAAAGAGGGTGTTGGGTAAGAACAAATGATGTGGTGTGTTTTAACATTTCTGCATGGAAATCCTACTCAAAGAGCATTTATTGATTTAAATAATGCACCAGTGATTTAGTGCTTACCTAAAATGGCACTTTGCATTCATTCCTCACCCTGCTCACAGAAATCAGAAGCCTCATGTCTCATAAGGGAAAAGACTCCCAGGCACTTAAAGCTGACCACATAAACATTATCTGAGCTGCAGCAGGAGAAATAGCTGCACTGCCACCATGCCAAATCTAGTCATGTCTGCAAGTCTGAACATCCTTCTCAGTTCCAGGACAAAAGTCCAAGAGATAATGTGATTAGAGATTCCCATATATTGCAAACAGGCTGCCACAGCTGTTGGCACAAAGCACTTGTGGTTTGATGAAACTCCCTGGGAAAACCAGGCTCCTGGATTACTCAAACAACTTGAAATATTGACTTTCTGCTCTTCTTACCAGGCAGATTCTGTCCTTCCAGCCTTGCTGCTGTCTGATCCCACAGGTAATCCTGAGTGCTCAGAGTGTGGTGGATGAGCAGCTCCTGACTTTTCCTATGGATGGGCAGATTTCTTCTGTTAATGGTGGAGCATGTTATAAAACCAACTACATAGTTCAGAGGAAAACAGCTGCACCCATGCCAAATCAGCAGCTTTTGATTACTGCTGCAAGCAAGCCAGAACTTTTGATTTACAGGATCTCCTCAGAAGCTTTGCTTTCATTCCTATCCACTGCAGGATGCAAACAAAGCACAAGCCAGTAAAAAGGGCAGTTTCATATGAAATCAGAGTGCATCATCACTGCCAGCACAGCTGGTTTGTGTCCCTAACCCAGGCTTGATCCTGGGTTCACTGCTCCAGCCCCCATTTCTGAGGTATCTGGCAGATCCACAACCTCACCACAACCCCAGGAGGGTTTTGGATCCATGGGAATGGGATGCTTAAATACTCTTCACAAATCCTGACTTGAGACAGCAGTAGCTGGGTACCTGCTGCTGTTGGTGTGACACATTTGTCTGCTTCCTCCTTCCAGCAGCCAAAGGTGCTGAACACTGAGGAGCCCCCAGTGCAGCCCCAAGTCCTGCTGTCAATCAGGGACAGTCCTGACTGGGCCCACGTGAGAATGTGATTTGTATTTCTGTGTTTGCTGCTGCTGAAACAGCCTGAAGTTATGCACAAAGGAACTGAGGAGCTACAAAAGAGAATTCCTGCTTTATCATTCCATCAGGAAAGTCTGTCAGTAGGACAGAGATCACTGTCTGGAGGCACCAACCATCTCAGATAATGAGGGACAAGGAAGTGGAAGAGCAGATCTCCAGTGATTACCAAGTGTGCTCTTCTAATTACTTTGGTCTGCTTACCCCAAGTGGGAGTTTCCCAATCTCCCTCACCAGAACCTTTGCTTCTGGTTCAACCACCAGCTCCCTGAGCTGGCCTATCAGGGTGTTCTGTTTCTGAATCTCATTGTTCAAGTTGTGTTCCACTATCTCCTGATACTCCTTGTTCTCATCCTCCTTCTGGCTCAGGCTCTTTAAGATCTCCTGCATTTGCTTCTGCTGGCTCTGGTAAAAGAGAAACAGGTGAGATCTTTATTTTGTACACAGTGATTTTTTCAAATGCCCCCAAGACAAATATCCATTTAGGAATGGTAGGACAAGCCCCTTCCCTGCCAAGCCCATTCCTTGGTGGGAGCACACTGGTGTCACTGCTGCCACTTATGCAATTTGATTTGTTATGTTGACCTGAGTAATGATCAGATTCAAATTGCTGCCAGCTCTGCTGCTCAGTGTAGCAGGAAACAGAGCAAGAAAGGCTGGCCTTTGATAAAGAAGTGACTTTTTCCATAAATGGAATGAAACTCAAGATTTCAATGTGCTTTTTGTGGAATTAGAACATGATCAGATCGTGTGATAGTGATATTAAAAGCTGAGGGTACTATGGGATGACAGATACGAAGCCAGGCTGCTTCACCAGTGGTTTTGGAGGTTTTTTTCCCACACTGACAAATCTAATACCTGTCAGGCCAACAATCTGCAAGTAAAGTGCTTTTGTGATAGAAGGGATAAAAGAGATTAACCATCCCTTCCCAAATAAACTTGCATCTTTCTGTACTAATTTTAGTGGGAATACTCAGAAGTGACAAGTGTTCTTTGGCTCCCCTAATCTGCTGGTCAGCACCCACAGTGCCTGGTGGGAGAAGGGTGAAAGCCAGCTGAGCTAAAACCTACCTACAGCAGCAGGGAAATCAGTTTGAAACTAGTTTGAAACTAGTGAGGAGCTGGATCAGGAAACACAGAATTAACCCTGCTAGGAGGTGGCATATTCTCTAATATATTTGCTATTTTAATTGAGGAAGGCTGTTTAGAACCATGGCAGGGCCATGACAGCAGCCATTTATTTATTTCTCAGCATCTTTGAGCCTTTGCTAAAATTCTTGGTTTTGAAGAGGCCAAATCCTCTCAGTTCCAGCTACTGCAAGTGAGTGTGAACACTTGTGGTTCAGCTTGTGTGTTGTGGGCTGTGTAAAAAAATAAATTGAAGTTTATTACAGATAAAACAATTCCTCCAGGACTGCAAGCATTCTAAGAAAAAAAAAAAATCTACCAGTGGAGCTGAAAGCAGAGAAAAGAACACAGGCCAGCACCTTGGGTTAGGACTGAAGTCCCTCCTCTGTCTACTTCAATCCTTCTGTAAAATGTTTCTGCCAGTCCCTGCAGCTCAGGGCCATTGACTGTAACTGTCACACCTGGTGCTGTCTCACAGCCCTTACATGACTGATCCAAAATGCAGGAGGATTTCAGCTGACAAGAAAACCTCTGGCTGTCACAGCTGGATCAATCAGGCTCCTGTACACCCTAAGGTTGTGTGTGCCATGAAATGACATGTTTTACCACCTATAGAAACAGGGCTGGGACCAACAGACACAGACTGTACCATCAAGGCATCAATGAGCTCATCATCATGCTTCCCTTTCTGCAGCAAGGTTCCAATCTGTTCCTTCAGCATCTTCACTTCTCTACACAGAATTTGGTTCCTGGCTCTTGAAGCATCAAGCCTTTTTTTCAATTCATTATAGTCTTTTTGGAGAGTGTTGTATTGCTCAGTGAGTTTCTGCAGTGATGTAAAAGGAAATGAAAGTTATACCTCCTCACCAAGCCCCAGGTGCTGTGGTGAGCAGAAAGAATCACACATTACCTGGTAGAATCTAAAAAATGGGGCTGGAATACTGTATTACTCCTAAGGAAGTCGAAATTATAAATGCTACTTGCTGCCTGTTTGCCAGCATCCAAAAAGGGTCTGTCTGCTCAGGAATCCATGTGGTCTGGGTTGATTCTCCATTATTCTGAATTCTGATTCTCCATTACTCTGTGCAAATGGAGAAGCCCAGAGCCCTACAGATACAGGAGGTGTGAGGGGATGTCTGTATTTGGGATGAAGAGTGCACACCTGGCCAAGGGGTGAGAGGGGTACTAAGGAGTCTGGGTGCAGCTGCAGCAGGGCTTGGCTGTGAAGTGGGGCAGAGCTTCCTCCAGCAGACAGGGTTTGTGAAATGGTTTTAGGTAGGGTGTAACACACCCTGAAGGCAGGACAAGTTATTACACACTGCTCCACACCCTAACAGGACTCTGTCAGTTCACAGGATTTTACCTCCCAAGATTCCTTCTTTTCTTTTTCCAAGCTGCGAATCTTCAGCAAGTTCTTCTCTTGGACTGACAACTTCCTTGGATCAGCAAATTCCAGGAATCCTTCATCTGTCTCAAGCAGTGAAGTTCTGATCTTGTTTTGACTCAATTTATGCTCCAGCTCTTGAACCTATGGCACAATAATGACAACTCACCCAGAGTTTTACTGGGGTACAGAGCAAAGAAGACAGCTCAGATTATTTCTTGATACTGTCATGGTTAACTAACACAGAGCAGTGGTTGGTCTTTCAAACTGAGATTTAGCTGCTAATAAACATGCAGATTTTAGGGCACCTGTGCAGGAAGGAGATCTGGGACACATGGGAGGTGTGTGCCTTTGTGGAGATACATTTGGAGGCCAGACAGGCACTCCAGAGCATTTGGAATTGCTCTTGTGTGAATCCAAGTGAACTCAGCTCATCACCTGCTCACTGCAAGCTGCTTTCATAGTCAGAGGAAGGAACCGGGCACTGCCACAGCTCAGTTCTTCTGCCCTGCTTTGGAGGAACCTGCCTCACTTTTGATCCAGTGACTGCATTTACAAGATCCCCACTGACTACAGAAGGGGCCTGAGGAGTCTGGATCAGAAAGAAATCTACACATTAGAGCAGAGAACAGTAGGAACAGTGTTCAGATGAACCCCAGGCAGGGGATGTAACAGGGGGAAATGAAATTTGCTCAAGGGAAAGCAGGGGTTAAAAAATCTCAGTCAATCAGAGTGCAAAAAATCATAGTTTGAAAGCATATAATTGAATAGCAGAAAAATGGGAAAATTATGTGTCAAATTGCCTGAGAGAAGTTTTATTTAGATGCAGACAAAACTGCCTCTCTGCCTCCTGCTGACATTTCAGCTAAACTCTGCCCTTCAGAAGACTCAAGAGTTAAAGATTTTACTGAAGCTCCTGAGGGAACAACTTGAAAACCTGATCTGGCCTCAATTCTTCCCATCTGACTCCAAGCACTGAACAAAGGTGTCTAAGTCAGAGCACAGACACTGACAGGGCTCCTTCTGTTCTCAGTGGAGAGAGGCACCTTCAAAACACCCTGGGACTTGAACTAGGCTGCCACAGCTCTCCAAGGTCACTGAACTCCTTCCTTTGACACAGATGTGAAAGATTCCCAGCTGAGACACCAAAGCTTGCACGGCTGCCACAGAGTCATTAACATGGTGTGCACACAGCACCATGGAGATGTTAAGAATTAATTAAGAACTAACAGCACTTTTACCTTAAATTGAGGTGATATCTCTACTTAGAAAGAGAATTCCAGCTGAAATGGCAGCGTGCAGGGTCAGAACTCACCCTGCTTTGGAGAAGAAGAATTTGCTGAGCTCGTCCTCGCCAGCTGCTAGAATTGGTCAGGAGACTCTGGATATTCACATCTTCCCCAACTTCTTTGGCTAAAACCTGGGAAAAGGGATTAACATCAACAATAAGGCTTTAAAGGATGTGATGGGAAAGGGGAAGAAAAGCTGCTCCCTCTAACAGGGAACACAAGTAGTTTTCAAAATACACAATTATTTTTGACATGATGAATATTTACCTATGAGAGATATTGTCTTCATACACACCAGGAATTGAGCCCATCTCCCTTGCAAAATTCTGACACAGCTAAACTTAGTATGAAGAGCATTTAAATTATTTATAAAAAGGTCAGCAGAGTTCTATTTTTAGGACCATATTCTCTGCTCTGATCTGCATTGCAGGTCTCCTACACAAAGTAGGGAAACCAGAGAGAATCAGAGCACATAATAACACTTAAATCCATCATGAATGAGAGGAAAAGGTTATTCTGGATGTCATTCCAACAAAGTCTTTAAACACAAGCTTTAATACAACCATGGCCTTTAATCCCATTGATTCCCATGGGACTGGAACCTACATTAAAAGTAAATACATAATTAAATGTATGAGAAAAGAGGAATGAACCTGGATGTACAGCACAAACAGTTCTGCTGATCTGGGACTTTAAAACTCAAAAGGATTTGTGTCCATTGGACAGTGGGAATGCTGGACACAGTGGGGAAAAAACACAAGATGCCTGTGTCCAGGAGCACAATTTCAATTCCAACCCCTACCCTCGTGTCCTCCTCACCTCCCTGCTCCACTGGAATAGTTCATGGGGCTAACCAAAGGTCAAAAGCCTCTCATTTCCCAAGACTGAAGCTCCTGCAGGGCTCCCAGCCCCAGCCTGCTCCCTGCAGTGGTACCTTTTGGGTCAGCTTCAGTTCCTGTCGCACATTCTGGAGCTGGTTCCGATATTCTGTCACTTTCATGTTGGCTGTGCTCAATTTTTCTTGCAGTGCTTTCACCTCTGGGCTTTCAGCCTTTGAGGAGAGAAATGTACTTGGTGAGAACAGAACCCTCAGGGAAAAAACTGAAGTGATTAAGATCAATGGATCCATCAGGATCACTGAATTATTTTTTCCAGACCTAATTTTTAGGGCATAGAAGGAGGTACAGGGGAATTTGGTCCCAAAACTGGTGACAGGGATACATCCTTGTCATCCAAAGGAGCTGAGTATCAGCTGCTGATTTCCTCATTTGAATTACAATTCCTACCAAGTTTCCTTGCAGCATTTTCAGAGTTGATTCCTTGATTCCTGCAGCATCACCACCAAGGGAATGGATTTGGTCTGTGGCTGCCTGTAGCTGGAAAAGAACACCACTGTTAGTGTAGAATGGATGCAGAGAACAGCATCACTCCATGGAGTATTAATTATCAAAAAAGAGTAACTTGGATGTTTATGTTCTCTAAAAAAAACCCAAAAAACCTTAATTTTCCCCTTTTTTTCAGCACAATCTGGAGGAAAGCATAATAATTTTTTTCTGAAATGCTTCCCAAAGAATCATGTTATATTTTACTGTGAAATAACTTCAGAAGATATCTCTGACTTGCCAAGATGGGATCAAATTTTAAGTATGGAGACTTCTAAGGCATTTTATCACCAAAAGTACCTCAAATTAATGTTTATATACATAAATCCTAATCCTGTCCAGCCCCAAATATTTCATAAAAAGCAAATAGTTCTACTCACTAGAGGAATGCAAAAGGGGAAATCTACCTGACACCCTATAACTGAGATTTAATGGTGTTAAGGCTCTTTTTCTTTAGCTGGGAGCTCTAAAGCAGCATTTTTTAACCCATGAAGAATAAAGACTCTGTCTCCTCTTGCTTGTCACAGCAAAGGAAAACAGAAATACAACCCCTCCTGCTCTGAATCATGGCCCATTTTGCTGTAGCAAAGATTTCTAAATGGATGAGAGTGCAGAAATTTAGGGCTGGAAAGGCCAGGAAGTGTTGCTTTAAAAGTTTGAGACTTCATTCTTTGAGGTGGGTGGGAAATCTTGATTATTTGAATTAATTAAAGAAGGCTTTAAGAATGAACTCCTCTATTAAAGGGGCATCTGGGGAAAAACTAACTCAGAGGCAGCTCTAATTTCACCCCTTTTCATGGCTTAGGGCCACTCCTTCTACCCAGTTCATAAAGTTTTGTAGTCAATGGACTGAGAATGAGGAATTTCAGCTGGAGCTGGCAGCTGCTGGCTCAAGTTCTGAGGAAATTTTCTGCAAATATTCCTTTGCTTACATGGCCCACCCATTGCCAAGTGATTGTTCAGTGGCCACACCATCCATTCTGTTTGGGGGAACATAATCATGGTAGAATACTTCTGATTTACAGATTTTTCAGTTTTCATGCAAGGAAGGAGATAAAAAGATGTAAAATAACAGTGTTTTCTATCTATCACTCCATATTTTTGATAGATCTCCTATGTGTTAAACATAACTTTCATTTTACACATCATTTTCATCCTAGTCTTCTTCCTGAAATATCTGTGCTCTTTTCTTTTTAGGTTAAAATCTGAGAATATTTCAAATTTCTGTTTGAATAAAGGTCATTACACTTCTGCAGAAGGGGAGCAGAAGCAAGTTGATTTTTCCTTAAATTATTCATGAATTGCTCCACTACTTGTGTGATTTTGGGTCCCAAACTACACCTGATACTTGTTTGCCAACCTGCCAACTGTTTGACAAGACCCCTCTGACCAGAACACTGTGGATTTATGCAGGAGTTCTCCAAAATTTAATTTAATCCATGACTTCTTGATCTTTCAGGTAGCTGGGGTACAATTCAGGTAGATGCATGGCTCATGATAATAAGTGATGGTGAAAGACTGAGTCAAAATGCATCTGTCAGCATTATTGATCCATTTAACTGATGTCTTCTAAGAAAGCAAAGTTCAGAAAAAAAAAAAATTATATTTAAAAAAAAATCACCAATACTGCGTAAGGAAGAGGAACAGCAGCCAAAGGACAAAGCAAATATTGACATCAGGACATCTCATTTTCAATTCAGCAGCCACCTGAGTAAAATTACTTCTGTGAAAGGTTGGTATAAAGCCACAGTAAACCAGAAAATTTAATCTGCCTGAGTGAAGATTTGCTGTCTTATATGGTATAGTTTGGTGTTGTCTCAGTTCTGTAAGTACTTATTCCAGAAAACAGCTTTCATTACAGGGATGACAAGTGTTTAGAAGAATAAAGAACTAATTACTGACTGGTATTAACAAGGTGAGAATATAAGACATAAAGGTGTGAAATTTGCTTCTCCTCACAAAAAAAAAAAAAAAAAAAAAAAAAAAAAAAAAAAAAAAAAAAAAGAGAAATATCATTGCCAAACTGGTAGAAAAGCCTCTGTGCTTCTATAAATAAACATTCCTAATTGCTGTTTAATAAATCCTTGGCTCATTATAACTTGGGGATATCCTTTCCTAGCTCCCCCTGCCTGCAGAGGTGAAACAGCTGAGGGAACACATCATGGACAGAAATGACCACAACCCAAAGCAAACATGGATTTTAGAGCAAATTCAACATGGGAACACGAATCAAAGCCATTTTCTATCCCAAAGGCTGGATTTCCATGGGTTGAGTATAAAAAGAGAACAAGAAAAACTCCTCACTTCTCTCTCCAGCTCCTTGACTTTGTGATTCAGCTGCTTCACTCTGGCTCTCTCACTCTCAAACTCAGCAGTCATCTCACGGTTCTTTTTGGCCAACTCAACTATTTTGGTGGCTGCCACGTCTCCAGCTAAACCAGACACCCCTGCAAAGAGCACATGAAAGCAGAGAGCACATCTTACAGGCAGGACTCAGAACAGACCATGCTTTTGTTCTCTGTCACAATTCTGTGCTTTCATTGTCCCATCCCTTCCTCCCAGAGCTGTGCCAGGCACTTAAATGAACAAGTGAGGGAAGAGATGTCAGAGGTGCCAGCTGGATGGGTTGGTCCTTTGATTCAGCAGCTCACCATGGCCACATTTCACACTGTGGCAACAGCCATGTGTCACAAGGCCACAACAGTGGTTGTAGCAACATTATCACCTAGAGAGGGCAGTGGTGTTTCCTGCTCACTGCTGGGAAGGACAGCTGGGAACAGGATTTTTTTGGCATTATCACAGAAAAATGCAACACTCTGCTTTGCTTGGTTGTTTACTACTGGAGGAGTTGCTGGAACAGAGGTGTGAACATTTCTAGACATCAGTCCTCAAAGGTCAGGCACAATATTACAGTTGGATCCTGGACAAGGTCCAGGAAATTTCATTGTGCCTATTTAGGGAGCTTTGCTGGATGACTCTTAATTGCTTTTTTAAACAGCACATCACTGGCTCCCTCATCAGGGAGGGTTTGATTAGTGCCACAAGCAAAGCAAACCCCAGGCCTGGTTGCTGTGTCACCTGGCTCAGGTGAAGGAAAGCTCTTGTACAAAATCAATGTCATGGCAAACAATGTCAACAGGAGCTTCCAGCTCAGCAAGGAACATGAGCCTGCAACAACAAACCCTTGGTGTGAAGGCTGAACTTGGCTGCTGCCATTCCTCTTAACTCTTTCCTCCTCCTTCAGAGCTCTGCAGTAATCCTTTTCTTCTGATATCCATGAACAGGGGTGAATGCTGAGGTCCATATAACCCCAGAGACATTAGTGGGGCTACACAGAACACAGCTGAGAACAGAATTTGTTCCTATACCACTATTTAAAAAACTGGTAAAGAACAAAATTTATTGTCTTAAAGGAATTTATCTTAAAAGCATTTCAAATGCCTTTTAAAAAGCACTTAAAACCAATCCATTATTTTTGAAAGCATTTCCGCTGTTCTCACTCCTTCATGTGGTTTGTGTCACCCCTCCCACCTAGGAGCTACTTTTACCTCAGCTTTCAGGATAAATAATGGCTGTTGAGAATCACAGTAAATACTAAATTAACCAAAGCCAGGTTGCTGCTTCCATGTTAAATTGATGGTCTTCAAATGCATTGCACACACTCAACCAAGGTTTTTCATTCCCAAGCAATGTGGGGATTGCCACAATGCAGACAGGAAAAACAGAGGCAAGGGATTGGCATCAGCCAGAGGAGCTGCAAGAGCACATCTGGCTCCTGGTCCTGACCAGGAAGAGCTTATCACCTCTCCTACACCCAAACTACACCTGCTTTTCAAGGATTAAGGTGTAACTTCATGTTATTTAGTTCTCTTGGTTGCTGGTTTCCCCCTTCTCTTCAAGCCTGGTCATCACTGCTGTCCTGACCAACAGTGGCACCCAGTGGAAGAGGTGAAGCCTGCACAGCTCAATTTTCAAAAGACACCAAAATCACTTTAGAAGCTGAATTTTGCTTTCATCCAGCATCCTGCCTGTGCCCTGTTCAGACAGAAAAAAGGAGCCTGAACAAGAAACCCTACAGAGCAGAGAAAGTTGCATCACAGCTCTTAGACACTATGAGGAAGTTTCCCAAAAATATTATTTCTATTGAACATCATTATTTTTATGCCAATAACAGCAAGTTTAGAGTTCTGTGAGGAACAGAAACCACTGTGTACCCTAAACGAGCACTATTCTTTCCAGGGACGTTTTTTTGTCATCAGCAACAAGCAAATCAACATGGTGAGAATATGAAGTTGTTGTGTTTACCTGACAGAGCCAACCTCTCATCCTGCACTCTTTTCTGGAGCTGCTTTATCTCAAAATCTTTCTCTGACACCAGCTTGTAGAGCCTGCAGTTCTCATCCCGGACCTCTCGGAGCTGATCCTGCAGCTGCTCATTCTCAGCCTCAAGAAAACTGGGAAAAAATAAGCCACAATGGCAAATAATATACAAATAATGTACAAACAGAAACAAAAAGTGAAACAACTTCATGGTAAATGGGCTGAGCTTACCAGGAGTTAGTTTATTGAATTAGGGAGAATATCCTAAACCTCAGTTAAGAACATAACCTGATTATCTGATCTATTCAGTTAATATCTTCTTTAAAAAAATAAAATTTGCACTTTTTTGAGCTGTCTGGGGCAAAACATCACACAACAGGTGTAGTGAGGTTACCAAATAGTGTCATCTCAGTGTTACTTACCTGTTTCTTCAGAGGAAATCAGGCAGCATTCAGCATGTGTGGGACATTCAGGCTTTCTTTTCTATACTTGACAAAGCCAAGAGAAGCCAACAGAGCATTGACTACAAAGCTGCCCCTGGGGTCCTTTAAAAATCAATGTTTTAGAGCAATTCATAAAAAGACCAATTTCCTGTGTCCTCATTTGATTCTCTTGGAACCCTGTGAGCATCAGTTTGTACTGTTAATGGTGCCTTTTGGAATTCTTTTAGAAACAGAGAATATAAAAAAAACCCTCTGAATGGAAAGAAATAGCCCTGCTTCTCCTACTCTTCAGGATATTTAGCAACATTTAAAGGTTTCATCTCTCTAAGACAGCCAGAGAATTAATAACTTTAATCTCTTTACTGCCCTGATGTGATGGGTCTTTCAAATATAAAATCCAAGAACTGTGGCCTCAGGGGCTCAATTCAATCGTGGGAGTTCAGAATTATCTGAGCTCCCTGACACATGGTCCTTGAAAAAACTTGGGAATCAATACAATTAACCACACACAAGTGACATTTGGGCTGCCCACCTCACCCCAGCTGCTGCTGCTGGAAGATGAAGGTCTCCAGGGCCCTGTGATTCCCATGTGGAAGTTCCTGATAATCTACAGCATCTCAGTTATCCAGACACTTAAATCAGCAGGATGAATTGACTCTTAGATTCTTATTTTCTACAGGGTAACCCAAAATGTTTGCACTTTGAATAAGCCCAGTTGTTACAGTGTGTACCTGTAGACACAGCCAAGCCAGATGTCTCAATAATCATCTCAATTTTTTACTTCAAAGTTTTAGCAAGCCCTTAGCACCCATTGGACTTGAGAGCTTTTAAATGCACCCTCCATATGCCCATGTCAGAATAAATAACCCCTTAAGGCACTGCCATAAACAGCACAGCCAGTTTAGGAGGGGATTCACAATGCATAATTAAGAAATGCATTTGTGTTTCAAAGCTGCAAATCAAAGGGAGATCAAAGGCAGCTGTTCACAAAGGAGAAGAAAGCAAGGAGCAAAGTGAGCAGAGGCAGAACTGAGTTATTCCCACATGAACCACTCAGAGGAGAGAGCAACAAAACTCAGATCCAGTTAGAAACCTGAACCAAAAGATTCTGAACAGTGGGGGATTAACATGGAAAAAAGGTTCTAAGCTTAACAGACCTGAGCAGTGAAGTAGTCTCAGAGCTGGAGTCCAAGTCTTGAGGAAAAGCACTTAGAGGAGGATGGAACAGAAATCCCAAGGGCACAGAGCTGGAGTGTCCTCTGAGGAACTTCCCACCCCATCACAGAGTGACTCTCCCTGCTACAGAGGCAGCAGATCCACCCGAGTGCCTCAGCTACAGAAAATGAGCCAAAAGAAATGGGCTGCAAAAGGTGCCCCTTTTCACTCTCCTTCAGGGAATCACAGCCAGGTGGAGCTTATGAGCAGGGACCTGACTGGAATTCAAGTGGTTTCCCAAATTGCATGCCCTGTTCAGGCCAAAAAAATTAAGGAATTTAACTTTTGTCAAATTGTGTCTTTCCCAACTCTTGTTAGAGATTTTCCACAGGATGGGAAGAGTAACTTAGATACATTCAAGTACACCAAACAGAGAAGGGAGGATAAAGTTACAGAGAGAGCATAACAGAAAGGCAGAAATATCAGCTTAACACTTGTCTAAACAAGATTTGGGAGTAAGATGGGAGGAAGGAAAAAAGAATTCCCAAGGTTCGGAGGAAGGGAAACTTCTGAGAGGAGAATGTTTTCCAATTGCTGCTATAAACAACAGTGACAAGCTGAAATCACTGCCACTGCAGGCCATGTGGAGTCCTGTGATCCTGGAACATCCTCTGATGTGCTGTCATGGGAATAGTGCAGAGAACATCCTGGTGAATCCCTTCCAGAAACAAATCCTGCCTGGATTTGATCACTCACAACCACTCTGCTGAATTACACAAGCAAAGGACAGTCTAGATATATCTGCCACACCTGCCATGTCAAATGGAGACTTTTGACAGTCAATGACACAGAAAGAGAGGCAAATAAAAAAATCTGGGATTACTCAGGCCTAAAGTACTGAACTCTAAATAGCAGAGAACTACTGGACTTTCCTGTACTCTGCACACTGATGTGCCACAGGAGCACCTAAATCCCCTTTCCTCTGCCAAACATCTGAACTATGAGAATCAGCCTCACAAAATTTTTTTTAAAAATCAGATTTCCATTATAATATTCCACAGATTATCAGAAAAAAAAAAATGTTGAAGGGAAAACAGCTGGTAAAGGTAGAGGTCAGATTGGGGGTTTAATTTGGCAAATCAGACAGCTCTGGTGAGGCACCAGTGTGTGAAGGACTTTCTTCACCTGGCTTCACCACTACCACAGAGCAAAGTCCTGAACAGCCAGCACTGCAGACACCTTCAGGGTGTGTCCAACATCCAACCCCAGACCTGATCTAGACAGGAAAAGAAGTATTAGGAAATGGTGACTATATCCTGGGAGGAAGAGAAATTATCTGCCCTGCTCCAGTACTCAGCTCAAAAGGAAAAAAACAAGATTAAGGGAGATCCATACCAAAATGCCCAATGTCCTGATAATCTTGTGGTCCACCAAATCAGGATATATTGCAAAGAAATCCCAGGGAACACTCTTCTGCACTGCAGGCCTGTGGTTTACTCCCATTAGCTGCTTTGCCTCTGTCCATCTTTGGAAATTATTCATGTAGGGAATCTATTTGCTTAAAGCTAGGCAGGAATTAACCAGCAATTCAGAGGAGGAAAGTGATCCCAAAAGGTTGGATTTTGTCAGGTAGTACCTGGCTGCCCCTTCATTTGTAAAATACTGATATTAAAGAGCACAGCACAAAGCCCTGAGGATAATTAGGGGATTATATTAAGGGAGAATCTCCTCAGGATAATGAAAGCTGAGTGTGTGAAGACAGAAATTGTCCTGCCATCTTAATAATATTGAATTTCATGAGATCATAAGCAAGATATACTCCAAGTGATCTCCTGAAGGAATGGTGCTGCCAGGTCTTTACCTTTTGCTGGCATCTTCCTTTACTGGAGGTCCTTTTTTAAACAGGTTTAGATCACTCAGGGCTCTTACAGTCTCCTTTGTGCTGCCTGTGTTCTTCTGGCTGTTCTGCTTTTCCTTCTTCTTCTCCATCAAATTGTGCAGCCGCCTTTGCTGTTGCTCCTGATAAGCCTTAAACTGGCTTTTGAAATCTTCATTCACTTTTATATCTGGCTCCATTGTTTACTAAAAGCATAACAAGAGGAAAATAAAAAGTTGACAGAGAGCAGAGATCAGCACTGCTCTGAAAAACATCTCCTTCTGGCAGCTGCTCTGCAGCTTTTCCTCCCTGACCTCCACCAGCCTTCCACCTCCTCCTCCTCCTCCCCAGCCCCAAGACTTTGCTTCAAGCACCCTTTTCCAAAAATGGCTTTTAAACAGCCCTTTAAAAAAAAAAAAAAAAAAAAAAAAAAAGTTGTCAGGTCTTTTTCACTCCAGAATTCAAAAAAGCAATGTTTCCAAATGTTCTTAAACAGACTTGTTTAAATAAACATTTTAACAGAGGAGCAGGTTGGGGCCAAATCCAAGGTCACACTGGCTAAAAGGAGCAGAGAGTGTTTGGGACCATCCAACCTCTCTACCCACATCCAGGAAAGGTGCAAATCTCCCCATTTTTGGGTTAATGGGGGACTGAGAGAGGAAGAAAAATAATTTTTTTCCTTATGCTCCCTTTGGGCAAGACAAAAGTGTGGCTTACACCTTTCCCCCAAATTTCTAATCACTGAGTGATAACATTACATAACTAAGTAATAATGTATTAATTATTAAGTATATTTAATTATAAAAATAAGTTATCAATAGATTATAAAAATAATAATATTGCTACCCAAACATTTTCTTAGGATGACTAAAGACAGTTTTCTGATAAGCTGCAGCGTGTTTCTCCTCTGTTTGACATTTTTGGTCAGCAAAAAAATCCTACTGCACCTTTGGTCTAGGAAAACCAATCCATAAATACCTCCACAGGCACGCCCTGCACTGAGTAATTAACACAGGGCCTTTCCCACACTTATGGAAATCAATTATCCTGATTAATGCTCCAAAATGCAGCATGTCCCTTTGTGTGCCTTATGGGCAGAGAGTCACCTGGACAAGGTGCACTGAGGGTTGACAAGTGCAAAGAGCAGAGTCTGCACAGCCCACAGAGCATAAGGGATCAAAGAATTATTGAATCAGTGAGGTTGGAAAATCACTTTTAATTGATTAAACTTGATTCTGAGACTTGGAAAAAGCCTGCATAGATAAGGAGTCCATTCCATTTACTTAAACAAACTGGATATAGAATTTAGATAGCTTTTCTGGTTTCAGTAACCTGTAGGCTGATAACTGTATTTATAATTAGATTGGACCTCATGACAGCTTTAGCCACTAAAGATAGCAAAGATGAGCAAGAGCATCTTCAAACAGTAGTTGTCTCTGTTGTGAAAATATCCCAGAATTCTTAGTAGAGTAACTATTTTAGGTCTTAAATCACCTTCATGGTTTTTCTCGGAATTTTCCTTTTTTAGACAGCCATTAGTGATTAATTTATTAATTAATAACTAATTTATTTACTTATCTATAGGCCAGAAATGTGCATGGTACCCAAGACGCAGCTGAATTCCACAATGTTGCAATGGAAAAACCTTCTTAGACTCTCAAGTCCAACCATTAACCAAATCCCACCACCAAACCTTGTCCCCAGGTGCCACATCCACGTGGGATTTGAACACTTCCAGGGATGAGCAGCCTTTTCCAACTCCCAACCACCCTTTGGGTTGTTAAAAATTACAATGTAATATTGGCTTTTGCATTTATGTATTAACCTATGCATGCTAATATTGACTATGGTGGTTTTATTTTTTTTTTTAGTTTTAACTGTGGTTTTTAATTTTTACAGATGGTTGGTGTTGGTAACTGGTATATTAGTAGTAGGTGTTTCTTACTAGGTGTTATTTAACTAAGCAGGTAGTTTATTTATTACAAAGACACTTTATTAGCTTATATTACTTTTAAAGAAAACTCTATCTTAAAAACTATTCTAACACTACATTAATATTTGAGAAAAGCCAATACTATAATATGTATTTATAACAAACACAAAATGTTTAGAATATTTCTATGTAACTGAAAGAATGGTGAGAAATAATTCTGTTGGTTCCCACATCTGCTGACCAACCTCTCCAAGAGATAAGAAAACAGTGAAAAAAGCAGAGCACCGGGGAAAAATCCTAGAATTTGTCAACCCTTTATCAGAGGATGTGGAACAGGATGGAGACACAAGAAGAAATAAAACATATCTCACAGGATACTGTGCAGAAAAGTTAGACTGTAAAGAAAACAAACCTAAGAGGTGCTGAAACATCAAAAAATCACAAGAATGTCTGAATAATGCATGAAGCACTTGAATATGTGTGTACCTCAGTAATGGAACAGTATATATAGTATATAATAGTGTGTGTATATATATATATATGTATATATTGTCTATATATATATAGATACACACTAGATATAGTGTATTATATAGATCACACTCATATATCTTAAATATAAGATATATATATTATATAATATGAGATATTACAAATAATATAATATATATATCTTATAGACCAAAAGCCAAGGGCGCCCCAATGCCAGTTGATTTTTTTAATCCCTTATTAAACTTCTAAAAAGAAACTTCCAAATTGCAAATCTCGTTTCTCACAGGGTGAAGAAATATTGGTGAATATCTCATCTAAGGCACCCCTGACTCAGGCAGGAGGGCTCCAAGGCAGGAAAGATGCCACAGGAAAGTTTGGAAAGTCTCCACGCCCTCCATGACCAGCCATTCTCAGCCCTCTGCCGCCTCAGCGAAAAGAATTTCTTGTGTTTATATTTATATATTTTGACTGCAAACCCGTAACTGTGACTGTCTCCCTCCCGCCTCGCCCTGTGACCTGCCAGGACCTGCTGGGTCCTGGCAGCGCCGCGCTGTTTCCCGATCGCGGGAACTGCTGCCCGCACGTCCCCGGGCCTACCCGAGCGGCGTTCCCGAGGGCAGCGGGAGGGTGGCAGCGGGAGGTGTCCCCGCTGTCCCGGTTCCCTCCTGGGCAGCGGCGGGGCCGGAGCTGCGGCCTCGGTGCCGCTCCCCGCGCCGGGCCCCACGCGGTGCCCATGGCAACGGCAGCGCGCGCTTCCCCTCAGCGCCGCCGCCATGATGGCTCCCCTCAGCGCCGTCCCTCAGCGCCGTCCCTCAGCGCCGTCCCGGCCCCTTCTCCCCCTTTCGATGGGGTAGAAACAGGAAAAGGCCTCGCCGCCCATCTCCATCCGTGTGGGAGCAGCGGCTGGGACTTCCTTTACCACGAGCGCTTCACCCTCTCAGGTGATTTTTATTCAGCTCACGCCGTCCCTCTGCAATAGGATGGGGCCCAGCAAAAAGGCAAAGAATTGTTACCTGCTCTGCTCGCTTTTATTCGCGTTTCATCTCCCCCTGCAGTTTGTACCTCTGAGGCTGTAACCATGGAATGTCAGCTAACAGGAGAATATGTGCTTTTTTAGAAATTGGCTTTTATTTTCGTGACTGCTGTTGGAGGTCCAAGGAGTTTGAGTGTAAAATAACTCACAGACAAGGATTTTAATACCTGAAAGGTGATGGGGGGGCGCTTTAAAGATTTAAATGTTTTAAAATTTTCTGTGGGGAACAGTACTGCAGAAATCAGCTAGATTATACACTTTAAAAGCATTAAACCACCAAATTAATTCGTTTTCACAATATGTATTTTAAATGTTACATTTAGATGTTACTCAGAAGAACACTGTAAATAAAGTTACAAAATATAATCCAAGGGTCTGATATAGCAAAAATAGGGAGCCTGTGCCTTCGTTAACAATGAATAAATATAACATTTAAATAGCTGCAACATACTTATGCCTTAAATAAAAAATATAGATGTCTATATCTCTCTCAATATTTTAGAAATCATTTAGTGCTACTGGAAGCTTCTAAATTACAAAGTTGGAGGCAGAGGATAGAAAATGACAGCAAGGCGTTCCTGACGTTCCCTGACAGAAGCCAGTTTAGACATCGTGGTTTTGGGCAACAACAGCAAAAAATTCATCAGTTTTAGGACTGAGTCAAAGGGAAAAATAGAGGGATTGCACTCCACGATATCCCCTAAAAACTGGGATGTGGTGGTGTCAATCAGAGACGCAGACCTGTTCCCCAGGGCACGTTCTGAGGCTGCCAGCTTCAGCACAGTGTACCATACACAAAATAGAACAATTCTCTAATGCCATGTATTATTTGTTTTCCCCAAGAACCCCTCTACAGGAGGCTTGGAGCTGCAGTATATAGGCCACCACCAGGAACAGGTATTTCAGACAGCTTCCCACTATTCCTTGGAATTCCCCACATATTCCCGGAACATGGAATACAGCACGCCTGCAAGACAGAAAAAAAGCACAATTAAAGGAACTGTGTGAAGTAAGAAATAATGGGTTTCAAAATCTGAACAGTTCTCAACAAGACAGAATTTCCCTTCCTCCTCAGCTGCATTTTTAATAGCAGTGATGGATACTACAAAATTCTTCATATACAGAGAAACTGGGCATATATATATATACACCAGCATATATATATAATATATATTATAGTATTAGTGTATACTATATATAGTATATATTATATATATATATAATTCTTTATATACAGAGAAACTGGTCCTCAAAATATACAGTTTATACACTGTGCTAATTCTAGTTGATTTTGTGGCCAAAGTCAAGCTTTTCTATTGTTCCTGCTGGGAATACAGTACTGACAGTGTTTCATGTGATGTACATTTACACACAAATGGGATGTACAGACCAGGAGCATGGTGTCCTTGTACATTTAGAGACACAGGTCCAGGCCTGAAAAAAACCCATATAAATATATATATAAAAATATATAATGCCATGGTCTACACACACTGTAGATCTTAATTGCATTACATTCAGAAACAGCAACATATTTACAAGGGAAATATTATTTTCTTTTTTTGGCCTGTAAGAGGCAGAGATGCAGAACCTCACATTCCATGTCTAGACATAATCAAAACTGTTACTCTGAAATTAGATACTTAAGTACACAAAATCAGATTACTCCAGAAAGGCACCAGTAAGGAGCACAAGCACCCTGAAATAAATGTTCTGGATGCTTCCAGCCAGCCATATTATCAGTGGGAGAGGCACAGGAGGCTGTCATGGTTTGCCCTGGCAGGGACAGCTGCCATTCCGTACGTACCACACGTCAGGGCTCCCACGGCGAAGCCCTGCGCCGCCACGCGCATGTGGATCAGGTGAAGGGACATTTTCATGTCACCTCTGTGCTTCAGCTTGTACAGCCCGTAGGCGACCACGGCAGCAAAGCCACCCATCCCTGCAAGGCAAGGAGAGCATCCCTCTGAGTGGAGATCCCTGGGAGGAGTGAAGAGACCCACCTAAACAGCCTGCGAATCACTCAGCTTTTAGGCTGGAAAAGACGCTTAAGATCATTGAGTCCAACCATTTCCCCACAACTGTCGAGGCAACTGTTAAACCGTGTCCCCAAGTGTCACATCTATACAGTTTTTCAATCCCTACATGGGTGGCAATTTCACCACTGCCCTGGGCAGCCCTTTCCTTGAAGAAATTTTTCCTAATATCCAGTCTAAACCTCCCCTGGCACAACTTGAAGCCATTTTCTCTCATCCTAGAATAAGGCTTTCATGCTCTAATCACTCTGGTTTTGTGTAGTGGTAAATCCTAGCCCTGGTTTCATTCCAATGCCACCTCATTCAATGCACAAGTCAGTGCAGGGAAGCGCAAGAGATTCTCACCAGCATTAAAATGTCAAAGGAGCAGCTCAAGGTGTCAGAATTCCCTGGATATTTTTCAGACAGAACCAGGGCTCCTCACATCTCCTTTCCTGCATGGACACTCACACCCAACACCCCCACTCTGCTGATGCTCAGACTCTCAGTGTCTGCATGCTCCCTGATGTATCCACTGGCCTGCCACAGTTGCTATTTTGGGTGTTGCCACATTTGGCCAGGTGCCACCAGGACAGGACAAGTCACGTGTTATTGTCCCCAAGCTGTGAGGAGAGAGGCTCCGCCAGGTCTCTTTCCCAGGGCCAGAATTCACCTTAGCTAGTCCTTAGCAGAGCAAACAGCCCCAGCTTTGCCAGTTCCAACACTGATGCTGTCACAGAATACACAGCAGAAATGCACAAGCTTTTCCAATTCCATCTATTTCATTCCATTTTTAGGATTATTTGCACAGTTCATAGGTGGATGCCAAGTTTTAAGTGCTGTGTATATTTTACTGAGCAGAGCTCAAGCAGTTTGTCTTCCCTGAGCTGGAGCATTACCAGTGCCACCAGGAAACTGTAAACACTTAATTCATGCTCATTAAATACCAATTAAAAGTTTTAGGGCCTTCAACCCAGCTCTGATACAGGTCAAAGGTGAGTTCTGTCAATCTGATTCAGAGAACTGGAACTCCTGGAGTTCATGGTACAGCCCAGCAAGGTGGAGACAAAGGCCAGTGACCACGGACCCAGTGACGAAATGTGCTGGCAAACGCCTGGAACAGTTCACCCCGAGTAACCCTGCTGCTCTCCATGTAAGGTAGCTCAAATCAAAACGTGTCTTGTGTCAGACAAAAGCTGATCCCTGCTCTCCTCAGAAGCTGAGTATCAACAGAGGCTGAGAACGTTAAGAACTTCCTCAAACTCGGATTATGTTACTTTTAGTAACATAAAAGTTACTAAAGAAATACATTTTAAACTAAGCAAGGGCAGCAAAGGGCTGAAACATTCACCTGACAGCCTGTAACTTAAACCCTTATAGTTTGTATTCTGATAGCTTCTAAGTCACTTTGCAGTGGTCACATAATTCCCAGAAACTGTGCTCCAGAACAGCTGCACAACACACTCCTTAACCACTTGACAGCATCACCTTCACATGTTTTCTAGCCTCACCTAAAAAGCCTTTCAGGGTTTGTTGATTTGGGGTTTTTTCTTATACTTGTATGTTCTAGGTTTTTTATTTAAGGTAACAGACCTCATTAATTTCCCTCTTTCTTGTAGGACAACTATTATGGGGAAGTAATTCCTAAGTGATTTCCTGTTCACAGAAAAAAGGTGAACAGTGATGGTCTTTCCCACATCGATTGTGCAAACACTCTGAACTCACCGATGGGCACAAACGGCGTCTCCTTAAATTTTTTTATCAGCTTCGAGGTCTGGCTGGTCTCTGTCTCATACTCAGGGAAAACAGGTTCCTGGCTGGGTGACATGGTGGCTGTGAAGACAAAGAGCCTCCCTTCAGGTTTTGGAAACACCAAATATAGAGAATCTTTAGGAAAAGAAAATCCCTCATGTATTCCACCAGGCACAAATATCCAGGTAGTGAGATATAAGAACAGGCACCATGGACAGATGGTTTAATTCAAGTGAAGCCTTGGGAAGCAGGATTGTTACTTACTAGGAGGGGTAAGAACAAAACAAAAAAAAAAAGTAGCAAAGCAACAAATTTCTGCCATCTGTTTTTACTACATTACAGATCTCAGTGAGCCCCCCAAGCTCACAGCAGCCACAGAAAGCTTTGGTCACTGCCTGCCTTTCTTTTTAGGAATTCCATAGCTCACACCCTGCTTGGCTTTCGCAGGCTGGTCTTTATGGCAGTTCTGACCTCAGCAAAGTTCACTTCTCCCCCCTCGTTCCTTGCCAAGAGCAGCAGCCACAGCAGTCGGGTTGGGAAGCACGAGCTGCTGCACAAGGTCAGCACAGCACTGCCTGGCAGCTCCTCAATCACTACAACCTATCCCACATCAACATAACTCCAAATTCCTGATGGAGAACACAGGGATGAGAACAGCCACCGCTGAGGAGCTGGAGCAAATCCTGAAGCCCTCAATAGGTGCAGACTCGTGTGGGGTCACATCAGAAGTCACCCGCAGGTGATTTCTCACCTTCCTCCAAGGAAAATAAAAAGCCCTGAGAAGGGCTCCACCCACAGAACCATCATCACCAAACTGAGACCATCCTCCAGAACTTCCCAGCTTTTTCTGCTGGGAATTGCTTGGATTACACCAAGACCTGTTCCCTCCATAGTGCTCACCATAAGCATAATTCAGTTAATGTCAACTTCTGCTAGTGACAGCACAGAGGGTCCCGCTAGAAAAATCTCTACTGCTATTGTTCGGCTTTGCCACCGACACAGCTGAGGGGCACATGGAAACGTTCCAAGCTCTCAGAATAAGCCAAGAGGAATTTCATTAAGCAGGCGCCAGTAACCATAGGAAAGAAGAGATATTTCAAAGGTGGCCGTGCTCCTGCTTATGCAGCATTTCGTATGCACCCATGTGAGCAGACTGACTGGTTCTGAAACCATTTCCTCTGATAGGCCAAAGGATTTGGTCTCTCTGTGCTTGCTACAACCACTCTTATTTGCTTAATGTAAATAATTATTTTAGCCTGACTCATTTAGAGAAGGGAACAAGAGCTACCTGTCACTCAACAGAGGAGGAAACAGCCAGGAGTGAGATTTACACAAGAAAATTATATTAAAAGTGAAACAATTCATCGACCACGATAGTTTTCTGTGACCTTCAGCCCTGACCTTGCCGACACCGAGCAGGGAGGTCAGGGCACCTGTGTGACCGGTGTCACCCGCGGGGGACACTGCGGGAGGACCACGGGTGGGAAGGTGACAGGTCCCAGCATCCCTCCCGGCAAGGGGAGGCCCTGGGTACCCCCAGGCTGCTTTCCGCCTGCCCAGCTCCACCTGGCGATCCTTCCCCACTCCAGCCCCAGGCCCCCGCACCCCACACGGGGGCTCTTCCCCACTGCGGCCCCAGGCACCTTCACCGCACTGCGGCCTTCTGCCCCACGTCCCACAACCCCACATGGGTCCTCTGCTCCCCTCCTGTCCCAGTCACTTCCACCCCACACGGGAGCCCTTCCTCGCTCCAGCCGCAGCACTCTCAGCCCCCCGCAGAGCTCTGGCTGTGTCCCCGGCCGTGCCGCGGCTCCCGCCCGCCCCAGCCCGGCTCTCACCGCGCTGATCCGATACCGGCCGGCGTCTGCCGCGCCAGGCCCCCCCCTCGCCTCTTATTGGCGGCTTCCGCCCCGCCCCTCCTCCGAGACTACAACTCCCAGCATGCCGCGCGCCAGCGCGCCCGCCGGCAGCCAATCCGGAGCGCGGCAGCGGCCACCGCTTCCTTATACGGGCGCGGGGGCGGGGCGGGCGGTGACGTCAGCGCGCGGCGCGCCGCATTGCGGCGGGGCGATGGTGGCGTAGGGCGGCCGGCAGGGGGCGCTGCGGGGCCCTGCCTCAGCGGGGCCTGCGCGCGTTCGCGGAACCGACAGGACGGGGGCGAACAGTTCCAAATTAAAAGGGAGGAGCTTTAGATTAGATATTGGGAATAAATTGTTCCCTGTGAGGGTGGGGAAGCCTCAGCACAGGGTGCTCAGAGGAGTTTTGGCTGCCCTTGGATCCCTGGAAGTGTCCAAGGCCAGGCTGGACACTGGGGCTTGGAGCTGCCTGTAACAGTCGAAAGTGTCACTGGCCATGGATGGGGATGGGATGTCTGTGGGAAATCCCGCTGGGAAAAGCCGGTTTCCATAAAGGAGACAGAGGAGCTCTGCAGCTTTATTGGGATAAAGGGAGAGAGGCCACTGGGGCACGGCCGCGGGGTTTTCTCTCTCTCCCGCCCTCTCGGTTTTGGAAGGCACAGCCACCTTTTATCCCAAACTCCTTTTATCCCAAGCTTCATTCCCCCACTGGCTGAGGTGCAGCCTTCTCGAACCACCTGACACATACTCCCCCCTTGAACTTGTCATTTTCCCCCAAAGTTCAGAAGTTCAGGGTTGTGCAGCCCCATTTGGCTGTTTCAGGAGTCACTGTCCAGGCTCTGTAACAAACCCCCTGCCCAAAGCTGGTACAGACATTAACCCCATTTCAAAGCTGTTCACACCATCCCTTCACCATGGAACTGTTTGTAAAGACATCAGCACACATCTTCCCTATTGTTGAGATGAGGTGATCTTTAAGGTCCTTTCCAACCCAAACCCTTCTGAGATTCTCTGAAATTTAGGCTCTTGCTTTTTCTTTTGCTGAAGAGCTTCCACCTGATGTCAGAATGGTTTGGGTTGGAAGGGACCTTGTAGTTCATGCCATTCCACTCCTGCCATGGCAGGTCCTTCCACCAGACAGGTTGCTCCAAGCCGTGTCCAACCTGGAACACTTCCAGGACAGCCACAGCTTCTCTGGCTTTCTCTCAATCTGATTTTCTTGCTGCTGAATTATGCCATTGACTATGTTTTCCCATATTTCAGCTTTCAAGCAGACATTTTTTTACCCCCACTGTGTGCCAGGATTTTGATGCCCAAAGATAACCTAGAAATTGCTCCTGACTTAAACTGCACTCTGGAAGAGGAAGAAGAATCTTCTGGGATCACAAAGGTGCCTAAAACCTTTTCCTAAACCTGAGAACAGATTGTCAGAGCAAAACATCAAAGATAAATCCTTTTGTCTCTAAGCCCAGTGCTCTTGTGTGGTGTTTGTCCCTCTCCATCTTCAAGCTGGGGGAAGACAGAGCTGCTGCTCCTGCAGGGTCACTGCCACCGACATGAGGCACAAAATAAAGTGGCCCAGACAAGCACTGCATCTCTCTAAATGTGCTGCCCATTACCCCTAATCTGGTTACCTTAATTGCCAAAGCCATTAGGGCCCTGCAGTCTGAAAGGAAACAAAAAATCTATGCAATTACCAGCCCTGAAATTGAGTTAAAATCTTGTAATAAATTACAGTAAAGGGCACTTTCTCCAGTGGCTCTCAGAGGCACGTTTAATTCTCTGCTTGGGGGCAGAAACTCAATTAAAAACAAAAACTTATTTCATTTTAATTGCTGGCCTAATGAAACCTCTGTCACCTGCAGCTTCCTTGTGTGCGTGTCCAGTGTCTCAGCTCTCCAAGTGGCTTCTTGCTCTCTGCTGTTGTGTGTTGCACACACATTATAATAATATATATTAATTACATGGTATATTTCAAGTGCAGCAGCAGCAGATGGTGGCAGACATGGAAGTGGGTAAAAATAACACAAATTTCTCTCTGAATCCACCTGCCATGGGGTAGGTTGGATGTGGAGCTGTGGCATCACTGCTGCTCTGCTCTCCTGTTTTTACCAGGGTGGTTTGGGGTGTATAAATGGCACAGGGGAAGCCTTGGCACAGTCAGGGTGCTCCCATGGCCCTGTTTGTTGGTGAGATGAGGAAATGAGCAGAAGTGTGACCAATCACCCATGCTGATGCCCAAAAACTCCTCCAATAAACCACTTAATCAGAAACACCTTTGGCAGAGGCCATTTCTGCTCTGGCAGGGGATGAGGATTCTGCAGCACCCAGGTGGCACCTGGGGTGTTCAGATTTCCTGGAAAACACATGGATTCTTACAGCAGGCAGCTGTTGTAGATGTTGTGCTCAAATACAGGGTGGAGATCATTCTTCCAGTGCTGCCAGAGAATGATGAACTTCAGGAAAAGCAAAACAAAACCAGGGAGGTTACGCTGAACTCACATTTCCTGGCTGTCCTCCTACACAAGCAGAAGTTCCTAAAAGCCTGGTTCAAGCCCCTGGCAGGATGGAAGCAGGAGAAGCAGCTCTTGTAAGTGCCTTTTCTGTCTGTTTCTTGCTTGTAGACAAAGCCACACAAAAAACCCTGGCAAGGTCCTCTTTTGCTTTTGAAAAGTAGCCAGTTTAGGATTGGGATTAATTCCTGAGCTCAGCCCTCCCTTCCACTCTGAGCTACAGGATGGGGGTGTGGACACCAGTGCCAGGCTGATGTGGATGGAGAAGGATGTGGCAGAGGGAGAAAAGGAATCTCTGTGGCTGGAAGAGTTCCCAAATGCAAATTTTGAGAATGGTTTGTCTTGGTGTGGGCAGAGGGGGTGTGAGGGGGAAGGTGTTTAGGAGTTTTGGGTGTTGCTGTGATCAGCAGGGTGGGCAGCTTTGGTTTCCTCCCAAGGGCCTGCAGCTGAGGGTGAATTTTCTCTAAAATATGATACAGAAAAGAAATTTTAAAAAGCTCATTCCTAGACAAGTCTTTTTATGGCACTTTCCCGTGGCAGAGCTTTTCCCTGCTCTCCCACTGCTCTGTCTGAAGTGCTCTGCAGCACTTGCCAAAGAGCAGCACTAAAACATTGCAATCCAGCTCAAACCTATTTTTCTTTTCTTTTCAGCTGCCTGGAGCTGCCTGGAATGGATATTTAAGCAATGAGACCATACCAGGTACGTCCAGAGCTTCACCCCTTACAGCTGCACCCCACTCTGAGCCTGTGGGGTGGAGGGGCTCCTCTTTCCCTGGGTGCTTGTGGGGAGGGAGCCATCCCTAAAACCCTCAGATCCACCATGGGATATGTCCTCGTTGGGATGCAGAGCACAGCCAGGGGCCAACAGCTCCATGTCCTCATTTCTGAGTGGCTGCAGATCTCTGCAGGGAGAAACAGATCCCAAGGAGAGGCTGGAGCTACACAGCCAGGCCTGTTTGGGATTGCTGGAAAATGAGCCCCAGGGAGAAGATGGGTAGCTTTGGTCATGGCTGAAAAAATATGTGGTTGGGGTGGAGGGGTGTTTACATGATTTTTGCAAAATTGTTTTTTTGTTTTGCTGTCAGAATCTGAAGATTAACCTTGATTTTTAAACTCCTCAAAGTGCCAACAGCACTAGGCAAATCCCATCTTCTACTGTGTCAAATGGGCTCCTCAGTGAAAGCTTTTCTCCTGAAATTCAGATTCCAGAAGTAGGAGGCTCCCAATCACTCACCATTTCCTGAAATCTGGGCTGCAGCTATCTAAACACTGACACCCACAGTTCCAGGGAGTGACCACTGCAGGGTTGTCTCATGCCTTGCCTCATGCAGAGTTGATTCCAGCAATGTTTTTCCAGCTGAATGTCTCCCTTTCATCATAATTCAGGACTGGATTCTGCTGCCTACATGTCCTCTCCTTGGATGAGACTTTGAGCAGCCTGGGATAATGGAAGTTGTCCTTGCCCATGGCAGAAGGGTTGGAACAGGATGATCTTCAAGGTCCTTTCCAACCCAAACCCTTCTGGGATCCAATGAATTCTATATTTTTCACTTACTAATGCCTTTTACCAGAATCCATGTCTTGTTGTCCTAGAGTTGGCATGGAGAGAGATCAGTGTCCTCCCAGGAGCAGGGAGATGTTCAGCATTTCCCCTCTGGGAACAGCCCCACTGACATAAAGGTGCTGGTGGCAGGTTCTTCTTTACCAAGAATTGAGATGCTGCTTTCTCAGTAGTGACCCAGGTGAATATAAGCAGCTCACAGTGAGCTGTGGTGCTGGATTTCCTGTAATTTAGAGCAAAAAATTTGCTAAAACTTGTGGTGGTGTCAGGAGGAAGCAGTGACTTATGTCAGAGGAAATCATGCTCATTCATTTTTATGTGTCTGAGTAAAGAAAGCAGAACTAATTTTGGGTTTTGGTTTCATTTTTTTGTTGCTTTTGTTTGGTTGTTTTTGTTGGTTTGTTTTTTTTTTTAATATGTACATGTAGACAGCTATCCCCATGCTTAGGCAAAGGCCAAGTTGTTCAGGACACAAAATACTCATCAGACAGTGGCAGAAATTTAAACTTGTGAAATTCCAGTACCTGACTAGAAGAAAAACAAAGAGGGGCTTTTTACAAGAGCAGGAGTGACAGGACAAGGAGGAATGGCTTCACACTGAAAGAGGGTAGGTTTGGATCAAATATTGGGAGGAAGTTCTTTGCTGTGAGGCCCTGGCAGAGGGTGCCCAGATAAGCTGTGGCTGGCCCTGGATCCCTGGAAGTGTGCAAGGCCAGGCTGGATGGGGCTTGGAGCAACCTGGGACAGTGGAAGATGATCTTGAAGGTCCCTTCCAACCCAAACCATTCTATGACTCTATGAACTAAAGAAAAACCCTCTGTGATGTGATGTTTGCTTCCTGTGTGAATTGGAACAACACTTTGATCCCTTTCTCTTGCTCCTAGGCAGCCACTGGTCAAACACAACCACAGACACGTGGCTGAGTGCTGCCAATTCAACTGAGTACCCCTATGAGTACCTGGATGAGGAGGATTATGAGCTCTATGGCCTCTGCACAAAGGAGGAGGTGCTCTCCTTCAGCAGGGTGTTCCTGCCATCATTTTACACTGTGATCTTCCTGGTTGGACTGGCTGGGAATGCCCTCCTCTTTACTGTCCTCCTCATGTACATCAAGAAGAAAAAGAAGATGACTGAGCTGTATCTGCTGAACCTGGTGGTTTCAGACTTCTTCCTGCTACTGACTCTTCCTTTCTGGGCCCTGCACATTTCTCAGTGGGTCACCTGGGACATCTTGTGCCCATTCTTAAACGCCATGTACACTCTGAACTTCTACAGTGGCATCTTCTTTGTGAGCTGCATGAGCCTGGACATGTATCTGCAGATAGTTCATGCTTGCTCTCCTCACAGCTCCATGGTGTGGAGGAATTCCATCCTCATCTTGTTGGTGATGTGGATCCTTTCCATAGCTCTCTCCATTCCTGATGGTCTCTTCACCAGCACAAGGCAAATTCACAACAAAACCATCATGTGCACCCAGGATTATGGCCAGGAACACTTATTTTGGAAAGTTGTGTTTCGAGTGATTCAAAACACCCTGGGATTCCTTCTCCCCTTCCTCTTCATGACTTTCTGCTACTCCCGCATCGTGTGTGTCCTCAACACCTCACAGATCCCTGGCTCCAGGAGAGCTCTCTGCTTAGTCCTTACTCTGGTGGGGGTCTTCTTTGTGCTCTGGTGTCCTTACAACATTGTGCTCATCCTCCACTCCCTGCAAGATGTCGGTGTGATCAGGAGCTGTGAAAGCAGTAGGAAACTGGACTATGCCCTGCAGATCACGGAGAGCTTGTCCTTTGTCCACTGCTGTCTCAACCCCTTGCTCTATGCTTTTGTGAAGAAACGGTTCAGGGCGTATTTGTGGAAGATCCCTCAGGCCATTTTCAGGAGAGGAGCTTTCTTTTCCATCCAGGACTCCCAGACAAGCCCGTCTTACAGCAGATACACAGCTCAGATAGAAATGTTGAGCATCACAAATGCATCATAAATACTGACATAATTTACATTATGTGTGTGCCCTCTGTGCTCTATTTTACCAGTTGGTGTGAGCCCACAGCCCTGTGTAACCAGATAGTTCATCCTAGCAACACCCTTGAGATGAGGACGTTCCATACTGGGATTGGAAAAGTACGTGTAGGGTCTCTTTCTGTTGCAAGTGGAATTATTATGAAAAGATTGTCCTGGATTTACACTAGTGGAAGAAACCCAGTCTCCATCTGGAATATGTGAGGCAGTAGCAAATAAAGAAGCAGATTTCTCAATGTTGTGCCTTAAAAATGCAAACTCAAACTTGAGATTTTCCTCCTCCCTGGCATGGGCTGAGGAATGGATTTCCATGCTCATCTATCAGGCCAGAAACACTGCCAGGGGATAGCTTTGCTTCTTCTGGCTCTTACCATTTCCCAAGTGATTTAACCATGATAATCTCAATTTCTACCAGGACATACAACAGAAAGGACTGGATACCTTTAATCTGAGTTGTTCTCTGTCATGATGAACTGTGCCACACTGGTACCTGCTGGGCAGGGAGCTGGGTTTCCAAGGGCAGAGCCTGGGTGAGAGATCAATCATCAGCTGGTTTGAGACCAGTTTGATCAGAACAAAGTCCAGAGCAGTAACAATCAATGAGAAAGAGATAAAGAGTGTGCTCAGCAGAACAGTGGTGGAGGTATTTGCCTTCCAAGATCCAGTTTGACAAGATAAAAAGATCCGCGGCTACTACTTGTAACGTAAATATTGGCTTTGAAACACCACAGAGTGAGAGCATGGCCTGAACAGAATAGAACAGAGAGCTGATGCTCAATACTTATTACCTAGTAGAGCTTTAAAGTTCAAGGTTCTGAGTTTGCTTAAAGGAATTATTCACCCCAAATACTCCTGAACCTTAAATGGTCCCTTTCCATCCTGAAAACCTATTAAGTCTGGAGGTTGCCTAGAGCTGTACAAATAAAATTATTAATTTAAGAGAAAGCACTCATCACTTTTATTTTATTACTACTTAAGGTTACAGGACTGAGAAGGGCTTTGAGTTGATCACTGCTGATATTTTTCTTCCCAGCATTGTTACAATGTTTTTCCAAAATTGTAAGGTTGGGAGCTTTCCTAAAAAAAAAACAAAGCCAGAATAAATATTTAGCTGATGCTATGATATGGCCTTCACTCCATGGGTCAGGTCACTGGAGAGAATATGGAAAGGGACAGCAGCTGGGAAGCTAAAAAGAAGATGAAGATTGTGATCTCAGACAGAGAAAGGCTCTTGGGACTGTGGAAGGCTTCTGATGGGATGCTCTAGGGAAGAGCAAAGGTGAGGAAATGGAGAGGAGTTTAACGTCACTCTTCATCCTGCATGAGAAGAGGTCCCAACACCAGGGGCTGGGACAGGCTGTGGTGACAGTCTGGGTAGATCAGGGTGGCAGCACCCAGAGGAGCAGTGCCAGGTGAGACAGGGGTCCCTGGCATTGTCCCCAGACCCCACCTGGAGAGAGGTAATGAGAGTTTGAGAAGCAGAAGGGAAAGGAGGTAAAGCAGAAGTGTTGTGGTCCCTATGGGCACTGCTCCCCAGCCAGGGGCTGGGTGGGACATTTGGAGACTCTGGACTCCTCTGGTGCCAGATGCAGTAACTCAAGCTCTCCCCACTCGTGGGCAGCTCAACTGCTTTGCTTTGTACTCAGACAGAGCAGTAGCACTTGAACCTGATCATTGGTAAAGCACTCCTGGCACACCACATGCTGTTGAGAACACCAAAATGTCAGAGACTTTTCCTTCTCTTGGGTTTTGAGATTTGATCAGCTCAGCTGTGACCCCCTTCCCTTGGTCCTGTGCTTATTTCCAACATCCAGTCTTGGTTTCATTTTTTTCAGTGGGTGTCCACAGCCTGGTCTTAAAGGCAGAAGTCACAGAATGGGATTCTCTGAACCTTTTCATTACAAAATCTGGGCTCCATGCAGGCTAGTGAAATTTGCCTCATGCCAAAACCCATCCCCCTAATATCCAATGGGGTTCCAACATACCTTCCACCTTAAAACCTTCTGTTCATCCAGGGATGAGTTCACTCCGGAGCAGGGCCAAGGCAAACACTCACAGCCAATGAGGACAGAGGCTGTCAGCTCTGTATCTGCCCATCGGCTGCTGGGTGGGGATAAAATGCACATTCCTGTCCCAGCCTGTCTCCAGTGCCAGCTCCCGGACAGCCACGGAGCTCTCATGGTGCTCTGGGTGATTCTGCTCTGTGCCTTGGTGTCATCACTGCTCGGTGGGCTCTATGTCCTGGGTGTGTTTCGGAGACAGAGACCCAATGAGCCACCTTTGGACAAAGGTACCGTTCCCTGGCTGGGCTATCTGCTGGAATTCCAAAAGGACGGCTCAGAGTTTCTCAAAAGGATGCAGAGGAAACACGGGGATGTTTTCACGGTGCTGATCGGTGGCCGTTACTTCACCTTTGTGATGGATCCCTTCTGCTTTGGCACCATCGTGAAGGAGTCACGATCTAAACTGGACTTTAGGACTAATGCAACTGAGCTGGTCCTGCGGGTTTTTGGCTACAAGCCCATCGAAGCCACTCACAGCATCGTTCATGCATCAAGCACAAAGCACCTGATGGGAGATGGCCTCACTGTCCTCACACAAGCCACCATGGAGAGCTTTCAGAAGCTGCTGCTTTTCAACCTGAGCTCAGGGGAGAAGAGAGTGTGGCAGGAGGAAAACCTCTTCCACTACTGCTACAACATTGTCTTCAGGGCTGGGTATCTGGCTCTGTATGGCACCGAGGCACCCCGAGGGGCAGGGAACAAGGAGAAGGCTGAAGAGCAGGATCGCCTCCACTCCAACCAGCTGTTCCGGGAGTTTCGGAAGTACGACCGCCTCTTCCCTCGCCTGGCCTTTGGTCTGTTGCCTCCCAAGGACAAAAGAGAGGCTGAGAGGCTGAAGAGACATTTCTGGAATATGCTGTCTGTGAAGAAGGTCTGGCAGAAGGACAATATCAGTGGCTGGATAAGTGATCAAGACAAACTTCTGGCAGAAAACAGCGTCCCCGAGTACATGCGGGATCGTTTCATGTTCATGCTCCTCTGGGCATCCCAAGGCAACACGGGCCCAACTGCCTTCTGGCTCATCTTGTATCTGCTGAAGCATCCAGAGGCTCTGCAGGCTGTGAGAGATGAGGTGGATAAAGTCTGCAGGGAGAGTGGGCAGGAAGTAAAGGCAGGGAGCCCCCCAGTTACTGTCACTAGGGACATGCTGAACCAGACTCCTTTGCTGGACAGTGCTCTGGAGGAAACCCTGAGGCTGGTGGCAGCCCCAATGCTGGTCAGAGCTGTCCTTGAGGACACCTGCCTGAGGACAAGCAGTGGGACAGAGCTCACCCTCCGCAAGGGGGACAAGGTGGCTCTGTTCCCACACATCTCTGTGCAGATGAACCCAGAAATCCACGAGGAGCCTCACAAATTTAAGTACGACCGTTTCGTAAACCCAGACGGCACCAGGAAAGATTTCTACAGAAACGGGAAGAAGCTGAAATTTGTCAGCATGCCTTGGGGGGCAGGAGTCTCCACCTGTCCCGGGCGGTTCTTTGCTACTGCTGAGATGAAATTGTTTGTGTTCTTGATGCTGAGTCACTTTGACCTGGAGCTGGTCCATGAGGAGGAGGAGATCCCAGCCATAGACATCAGCCGCTGGGGATTCGGGACGATGCAGCCCGTCCGTGACGTTCGGTTCAGATACCGGCCACGCTTTTAACCTGGGGGCTCCTGCTGGTGCTGTTTGTTCTGGTGTCACAGATGGGACAAATTATCTGATCTTGTGGTTGTCAGATCCATGCCAACACTGATATGATCTTGTTTGCTCAATGTTTATCGTGGCTTTTGTGTTTACATCCTCCTCATGTGCTGCTGCTGTGTTGTTGGGTTGGTTATGGGATTGAAATCTGCACAGAGAGAAAAAATGTTCCCTGTCAGGCTACTCCCAGCCCCATCCCAGGGGCCGTCAGCCCATTGACAGGAGGAGCACAGGGTCAGATTGGAAGGGTGGAACACAAATTCAGGCCTTCCAAGGAACAAGGGTTTTGTCCAGGTTCTCCCAGGGCTGCCCCAGCAGAGAATCAGCCCTACAGTGTCGTTGGATACTGCTGGGAACCAGGGAAAAAGCAGCCTTGAAGCCTTGGGTTCCTCAGCCTGCTCAAGGACAAGAAATTATAACAATGATTAAACCCCTGTGAGAGAAATGATGTTTTGCAGAAAGCATGTTTTCAAAGAGGTGTTGCCTTCTTGGACCAATGAGTCTTTTCTATTCTGTTTTGCATGAACTATCCTATAAAAGTGTAGTGTTTCTTTAAATAAAGCTCTCTCTTGCTTCTCCATTACACAAAGAACTATGTTGCATTATCCTTTTCCCACTCTCCTCTCTCCCACAGCCCAAATGCAACATTAAGGTCCCAGCATGACTCCCACGGAGATGTTGTCATCTCTGGATCACTGCCTGAGATAAGGAACAGCTCTGTGGATCACTACCTGGGATAAGGGGGATTGTCTCAAGGCAGGGGAGACATCTTATGTGTAGGGGAGGAGCATTTTGGGAATGCACAGCATTTATAATAGCATATTTGGGGAAGGAACTAAAGGAGGATAAAGGAGGGATTTGGGTGATTTGGGGAGGAAATTGAGATGTAAGGGGATGAAAAGGGCTGATTGGGTGCATATAGGTGACTGGTCCATAGACTTGTCTGGTCACATCCTGCACCTGATCATTTATTTTCCACATGAAGTATCATTGGCAGGATGACATCAGCTTGTGGTGAACCCCTGAAACGTCAGAGAGCAGCAAATAATGCTCTCCAGAGATGTAAGAATTTCCTTGGGGTTTTCAGATTGTCTTGTTTATGGTTCCCTTCCTGTATCAGATGAGGCCTCCAAATGGAGCAACATAAATCCCATATGGGCTACAGCCACTGTGACCTTGTAGCCCTCAAACATGTGTTTTATCTGCTGGATCAGTGCAAGGATAAAACTTTGCTCTACAAGCTCTGCTTTGCTTTATTACCCTTCAACAATTAGGGCTCTGGCCACTTCCTTACAGAAGTTAAATCCAAGCCTCTCCTGCATGGAGAACAGTGGATTGATTTTAATGCTGACACTAACCTTGGACTTTGGAGATTATTTGTGGTCGAGAAGTGAAACTTAAACATTTTCATACACATCCAAACTTCAGGTCCAGATTCTGCTTTGTTCTGCCAAGGACAGGGTGATGTAACTGCATGTTAAGGGCAAACTATCCCAGCCTGCCAGAGTGGTCATTAGCCCTGACCTCGTGGTGGTGGTGGAAATTCAGGCAGAAACTACCAGGCAGTTGTGACAGAACCAAGGAAAACAAAAACTACCTGTAAGGCTTGACTGTGACAGCTGATACTTCCATCAACAATTCCAGCACCTTTTCATTCCTTCCATGCTCCATCTACAGCTCTCACCTATTTTTTGTCACCCATGGGTTCACTCCTCTGAAGCCCTTCTCACATTCTGGTCAATGCAAGACCAGACCATGGCCAGGAATGCCTCAGGGTAGCTGGGCAGCTCAGAGCCATCATCACATCCTGACCAAGTGATGACCTCCTTCCAGAGCTCTAGGAAAAGGATTTTTCATGTGGATGTCTTGCATGGAAGTGGTTCCCAGTGTATACTGTCTGCAAAGAGCCCAGGTGACCTTTCCAAACCTTTCCAAACCATATCTAGTCACAAAAACAAGCCCAGGTCAGAGTTGAGGGGCTGAACAAATGTGGATTGGGATTGGGGAAAGGATGTAAAAGTAATGGCAAAGATTAAGCAGAAAAATCTGGCTTTATTTGCTCATCAGAATGGTTTATTTAACCAAACAGTGTTGAGTCTATAAAAGAGCTCAGACATGCCCAAATGCATGCAATTGTGAGAAGCAAAAAAGAAGTCATATATGGAGGAGCATGAAAGCTCCAAGTGGGTTAATCTACAATTAAATTTTATGTTTAGATAGGTTTTTCCCTGGCACTGAGCTTTCCATCCCAAAGTGAGCCAGCAAGAGCAAAGAACCAGCCCGTGCCAACAAAAACCTGACTGGATTTGTGAAGTTACATTGGATGGGATTCAGAGTTTTGAAAATTTTCCTGGGGGCAGCCCTCACTGCAGTGTCTGTCTTGTGCAACTCCCCTCTCCTCCCAGAGAACTGGGCACAGAGTCTGGCCCTAAGCCCTTGGGTTTCTCTCCTGTAGCACACGGTGAAGATAACACCACTTCAACATTCCAACTTTTGCAATCTGTTGAGTTGGTGCCTGCTCTCCACAGCACAGGGAAAGCTGCTCTGCTCTCAGTCACAATTCCTGCTCTGCATGCTCAGCAAGGGAAGGAGTCACAATGCTCCATCTTTAGGTTTGGAACAATAAACTTGTTGGAAAAGAGCATCCCTGGATAAACCTGTAATGCATTAGGGGCTTTGACCTGTAATGCATTAGGGGCTGTTTTCCTGTTCTCCTTCCTCTAAACACAGCCAGACACAGCTCTGGGAAAGCCTCCTCTTACTGCTGCTCACATGGAAAATTGAGGGATACATCAATCACTGCAGAGAAACTCAAAGGAACACTGAAGTTATGAGTACAAAGCAATGACACAGCCAACACCATCCTTTGCAGAGGAAAGCAGGGTTTGAAGGTCAAAGAATAAGGTGACATTTCAGGATTTTTGAGAAGATTAACATGTTCAGCCTTTGCCAGGGACAGGTAGATGTGTCCCTGCTCCCCAGGTAAGAGCAGCTCAGCTTCAAAGTGGCAAAGTCTCTTAGTTGTACAAAATCTGCATGTTACAAGGTCACTGCTGGGTTTGCTGCCTTCACTGCCCAGTGTCCCTGTTCCCCCCAGAGTCACACATCCACAGAAACAGCCTGTGGCAGGGTAAAACACAGTGGGGCTGGGCAGAGAGCAGCTCCCCAGCCCAGCTGCTGCCCCACAGCTTGGCAGGAGGGTTTGGTACCCAACCCTCAGTGCAGGAAGGCACAGGAGGCAATTCCCATCCATCACCACACCCACGTCACTGTGCCACCATGAGGCCGTACTTGGAGCACAGCAGGCCCCTCTTCTTTTCCCGTTCCATGAGGAAGTTCCTCAGTTTGGTGGTGGGGAAGGTGACCAGTGCCTGCTGCCTGTTGTCCAGACCTGTCTCCTGCAGCCAGGGGCTCTGGAGGCACTCGGAGGCTGACGGCCTTCCCCTAGGGCAGACAGAGGAGAGGGGTCAGCCAGGGATCCCTGCTGTGCCAGGAGGCTCCCTGCAGAGGGAGAGAAGGGGCAGCAGCCCCTGGGAGCACAGCCAGCCTCTTACCAAGGGTTTGCACACAGAGTGCTCTGCAGGAAGGACACGGCTCCCCCGGAGAGACCTGCATAGCACCGCGTGAGCTTCAGCCTCCCCTTCCTGGCTGTCCTCAGGAACTCACAGGGTGCCTCCGAGCTGACGGGGTAGTTGGCACTCAACCTGCCCCAGGAGAAGAGAATTGAAAGCAGGAGAGCCTCCAGCTCCCAGCATATGCAGGGTGTGGAGATGTTGGGGCGAATCTAGATGAGGTCACCCAGGTGAGCAGAGGGATGGGGCACCCCTCCTTTGGGGAAAAACTGAGAGAATTGGGATTGTTCTTCCTGGAGAAGGAAGACTGTTCATCAGGGACACTTTAGAGCCCATTCCAGTGCCTAAAGGGGCTCCAAGAGAGTTGGAGAGGGACTTTGGATAAGGGCTTGTAGTGGCAGGACAAGGGGAACAGTTCTAAATTAAAAGAGGAGAGCTGTAGATTAGATATCAGGAAGAAATTCTTCCACGTGAGGGCAGTGAGGTGCTGACACAAGTTGCCCATCCATCCCCTCCATCTCCCAGCTTTCCATGATGTTGCCAAAGGAGGGGCACAGCTGAGATTAACTCTCTGAAACTGTGATTTTAAAGCCAGTAACAGCACAGGGAACAATCAGCTGACTCACATGATGAAGGCTGTGATTCCAATGGACCAAATATCAGTCTGGGGAAGAGCTCCTTGCTCTGTCAGCAGTTCTGGAGCTGGAAAAGTAAACTGGCGTGAGCAAGCTCCTCTCCAACACACTGAGAACAGCACAAAGGCAGTGGGTACCTTAATGCTTTGCTGCCTTCCCAAGAGGGAAGAGGAGGCAGCTCCCAGGACAGGGAGCTGGTTGAGGAGCTTCCACATGGATGCTGATTGCAGTGAAACCATGAGAACCTCTGGGCAGATGGCAGCAGTGCTTTATCCCTGGATGAATGGACACGTGGATGGCAGCCAGGGTGGTGCTGCTGTGAGCTCTGTCCCCTGCAGTGGGACAGTGTCACCCCTCACTGCTCCCACAAACTCACAGTCACTGGGCAGCAGCACCTGGAAGGCTTTTCTTGCTGGGACCACATGCTGCTTCAACTAATGTTTGTGTCTTTTTGTTTATCACAGATAAGCCCCATGTTGCTGTGACTGAGCTCTACTCACCCATGGTTTCCACATAGTCCGAGCACTTGTCCATGGAGATAAATGTGTCTGGTGTGTAGAACTGTGCGTTCCCAAAATCCAGGAGCTTCAGCAGGTTGGGCTCAGTGATGATCATGTTCTCAGACCTGAGGTCCAGGTGCAGGATGTTGTGTGCATGGAGGTACTCGGTGGCACTGAGGATCTGCCACAGGTAATCTCGGACCTCCACCTCTGAGTATGATGTCCTGGTGGGACAGAGGGGATAGAAAACACAGGTGTCCTGTCTGCACGCCCAAAAATGCCTTTCTACCCCCACTGTCACCCTCCCCTGGGGGTCTGATCCCATCAGACCCTTGAGAGTCAGGAAGAAACAACTCTAGTTTGGCAAATCAGCTCTGTGTGGAGAGGCTGGTGCATCCTGTGAGTCAAGTTTACAGATGCAAGAAGTGCAGGATGTTGCAGAGCTGAAAGAGAGAAAGCAGATTTGATGCCCACAATTCTCTCTTTTTTAATCACAGGATTATTCACTGTGAGCAGCAGTGAATCTTCCTGACCCACATGTTATGGTGTTGGGGTTAACAGGTGTTGGTGTAAGGAAACTCTTCATCTGTCACATTATTCATATCAACCACTGTAAACTGTTTTCAACATCTCAGCTGGGTGGCTCTGAGGTGTCCTGCTGTAGGGAACTCAAGTAATTTTTTTATCTCACAAGAAGATGCAGAACAAACGCTTTACAAATCCTGTGTGCAATGACAGCACACTGGAAGAGATGGAGAGGGATGATCCAGTTTGTCAGGAGAAAGCAACAGGTATCTTCCTCCCAACAGCAGCCCTGACTGGAAAACTCTTCCCTCCTGTTGGATCCCACAAACCTGGGGGTTTTGAGCTTTCTGTGCTTTCTGGCACTGATCCCCTGGAGAACACTGCTTTTGATCTGAGGCCTTAGAGAAGGCTTCCAAAACTGAGTGATGGAGTTAAAATCACAGGTGTGTAGTTAAATAGGAGTGTGTGATTTCACATGGTGAAGGGTTTTAAATCTGAGGTTTTTACAGTATAGTGATAGGTATAGGACAAGATGGAGGATTTTGGGTGGTGTCTCTTTCAGTACTCATCTTCCTTTTTCTCCATGGTTTCAGGCAGTAGTTTCTGGTTGGTCAGTCAGTATCACACTGAGGGACATGGGAGTTTGGTTATTAGGTAAAAAACATAAATAATATAGGTGTTAATTCTCTACTGGACTGTTTAGCTTTAAGAGACCTTGCAGCAGCTGGATCTCTGTCCATTTTGCTCACTTCTAGCTGGTAGCTAGAAGTGCTGCTTAACTCTCTGTGCTTTTTAATAAGTTTTAATAAACAACCAAGCCTGAACATGAGAAAATCCCTTTACTCCATGTATTTTTTAATCCTGGCTCTGAGTGAAGGCAGAAGAGGCTGAGACAAAGCACTAGCCAGGTGGTGCAAACTGCCAGTGCTGCTGCAGCCTCTGCTCTTACCGCAGTGCCAGCGCGTGCAGCAGCTCCGGCCCCACGCACATCTCCTGGATCAGCACCAGGTGCCGGGGGCTGACATAGGCACCCTTCAGCTGGGCTATGTTGGTGTGGTGCAGCTTCCTCAGCACCTGGTACTCCAGCAGCACCGCCTGCTTGTCCTCCTGCCAGTAAGGGATGATTTTGGCAGCCAGAGTCTTGCCGGTCACCTTCTCCCGGCACTGCCGGACGATGCTGAAGCGGCCCCTGCACAAAGGAACACAAAGGCACCTTGAGCTTCTCTTCTGCCCTCAAAAACCACCAGCATCCCATGCTGCTTTTCATCTGTGCCTCCTGGGGAGTTACTGCATGTACTGTCACAGTCTGCACATCCTCCTGTCTTTAAACTGTACAGTCACTTCAGATTACAGGAGTGAGAGCTTAACTCCTCTGGAGAGAGGAGAGAGCAAAAGAACTACCTCTGTTGGAAACAGAAATCAGTGTCTTTCTTCCAGGCAGAGAAAGTTGAATCCCAGCTGACTGAAGTGGTGTCTGCAAAGGTGGGTGCAGCAAGGACAAGAAATTTTGTCAGCCCTGGGCTCATTTCATGATAAATCAAGTGGCTTATCTCCTGCCCAGCACATCTGTTGTCACAGGACAAGTTGGGATGGTATTAAACTAAAAAAGGATTGATTTAGATCAGGTAGGAGAAAGACTTTTTTTTAAAACAACCTGGCCTTGAGCACTTCCAGGGATGGAGCAACCACAGCTTCTCTGGACGACCTGTGCCAGGGCTTCCCCACCCTCACAAGGATGAATTTTTTCCTAATATCTAATCTAAACCTACTCTTTTCAGTTTGAAACCATCCCCTTGTCCTGTCCCTAAATCCCCTTAGAGAAAATCCCTCTCCATCTTTCTTGTAGGCTCCCTTCAGGTTCTGGAAAGTGCAATTATATCACCCCAAAGCTCCTCCAGGCTGAAACACCCCCAATTTTCTCAGCCTTTATTTGCAGGAGAGCTGCTCCACCACATGTGGGATTTCCATGTGGGTCATCAAGAACTCAGTTGGATTCTCTACCTTTTGATCTCAGTTTGGAAGGCATAGGTCTGGTAGGTGGGGAAGGGCTCAGGAGGAGTGATCAGTTCACTCTCTTCTTCAGGGGCAGCTGATGGGATCTCCTGTGTGGCAGCACGAGGCTCTGCAGGGACAAAGGGACAGGGGTTACACAGGAAAACAGCTCTGTGTGGGAACTGGAGCCTCTCCAGGTGTTCCAGCTGTGGCACCCAGTGCTATTGGAATGCAACATTCTGCTCTGTGCCCCCCAAAAACTCCCTGATACTCCAGACAGAATGAGATGGACTCTATATCGTGTGCTATCAAACATCTTAGCTACTGCTTCCTATTTCCTCACACAACAAATCCTCAGGATATGGTAAAAACTGACAAGAAATTAGAAACTCTTTGTGTTGGACATTTCAGAGCAGCAGCTGGAACTTGTTGCTCTGGTTCTGGTGGGTGGTTGTGTCCAAGCACACCCTGAAATACTAAAGCATCCCTTTAAAATATGGACACACTGAGATATGATAACAAATCATGAGAAAAAGGAAAGCAGAGGACTTGGGGTGAGTTAAAAATATCTCTGTGAACTGATTTTTACAGAGCTGTCCTCTCCATTGGGAAGAAGTTCCAGCTAGACCATCCTTCTGTTTCTTTACAGAAAGGACATTTCCTTTGCTATGAGGAATATTTGCTTTGGGGCCATGGATCTCTTAATTATAAAAACATATGTGCAGTACAAAGTAGTCAAACAGGTGACAAAAATAGCAAACTGAGATTTCTTTACTTCAGAGACAAAATACAGCTGGAAAATTCACCACAGAAGGACAGTAATTCCCAATGGAAAACACCAGAATAAACAAGTTAACTACTGGATTTAGGACTTAATATGTAATATATGAGTTTTCACCAGTGCAAGATTTATATCAGTAGATAAATGCCTCCAGTAAAACATTTAATATACAAGACCCATTTCCTCATAATCTCAAACTAAAACTGTGTCTTCAACAGGTAATCTACAGTTCCCAGGTTCTTGTTTTATTGCCACATTTTATATAGTTGTACATTGTTTATATTTATATGATGTTGTTTTTTTATTGGGGTTTTAAATATGTTTATATCTATTCCCCTGTATGTCCAGAATTGGAAAATAATTAGAAAATATTTTAATTTTAGATGCAAAAACCCCAAGCAACCCTAAGCCAAGTGGAATTTGCCTTGATTCACTTGCTCTTCTTCTTCTTCTGTGGGTTCTGGGCCCACATCTAAAAAGATGCAGTGGATTTGATGCAGGAAAATCCCAAACTTTTCTTGGTGTTTGGTCTTACCCACGTGATCCTTCCCAGTGATTTTCACTTTGGCAGAGGGGTGGCTGTAGGGTCCTGTCCCTGCCTTGCTGGTGCAGGCTGTCCTGAAGTGGTAGATGAACCCCTGGGGGAGATTTCTGGCATAGTAGCAGCAGTCAGTGATGTCAGAAGCAAGAGTTGTCCACTCCCCATCTTAAGAAAGAAAAGAGATCAGGACTCATTTTAAGATGGTCACAGTGGGTTGGAGGTTTTTTGAGATTTGGGGTTTTGTTGTGTTTTTTGGGTTGCTTTCCAACCTTGCTCATGTGCTGGGAATGTGGAGAAACCAACTTACCAGGGCCAACTTTGGGGCTGTACCTGTGTTCTCTAAAATCAGCTGCTTTATATCTGATAATATTCCAAGTTGTGCCAATATTGTTCCAGAGGATTGATGAAATTTTCCTGTATTTTTTCTTTTTATCTAATTCATGCCACTAAACTGTACTGGAAATACATATCAAGAATTCCAAACAAAATATAATTTATTTTTTTTCCTGTTGGCCCTGTCTTGAATCCAGCTGAGACCATGAGGTGCAGGATTCCTGCACAGAACCATCCACTAACACCATCCCAGCAAACCCAGGTTTGAAATATGGGTGGTTTTATTCAGCTTTTATGAAACTCAGATGATTTCTCATGCAACTGGAATTGTAGGCACATTCTGGACTCATTATTCATGGGGCTAAGTTAGGAAGGAGAGAATCCCCAGCAAACATTTAATCAGCATTCCTCCCACATGATGCTGTGTCCCCTGTTTTGCTGCTGTGCTCAAGGCTGAACACAACTCCCTGCAACTGCCTGAGATTAAACCCATCCTCCCATTCAAATAAACTCTGGCAAAGAGCCTCAAACCATTGGATAAGCAGCAATTCCCACCCAAATCCAAGGTATCAATGATTTTACAGGGTACTGCTTGAACTGGGGTCTGTCTGTACAAGAAGGAGCAGACACAGCTTAGAAATAGAGAAAAATATGTGCAGAAGTGGCATAGAAAAGCCTGTTTTCAAATAATGGATAAAACAAGGAATTTATTCCTGATTATCTTAAACCTCCTGTGTCCAGGAGAGCAAGATTTTGCATGTTCCTGCCAAATACACAGCACAGTGGAAAATTGTAGATGCTGTTTATCATTTTTCTTCCTAACTGGAAGAATTTGTGTTTGTATCCAACCCAAAACCTCTCCTGCAGTTGCATCGAAAGGAATACTGAAAAAAAAAAAATAAAGGGTGTTGGGGAGAAAGTGACTCACACCAGCTCCAGAGAAAAAGGGCAGAAAGCTGCTGCCCATGCTAATCCAGAAGGGAGTGTCCATGTGTTTTGTTTGTTTGAAGAATTAAGTGAAGTTACATGGAAAAGCTGAATGCAAAGGGCTGTGTTTGTGTGGCTGCAGCAGGAATTGCTATCAGGCAGCACACTCATAATAACAACAGCAAATCCATCCCAAGAGAGGCAGAACAGCCTTGGGGATTTGATACAAAGCTTTTGTAACCAAACAGGAAAACATTGACTTTTGACAAGGGCAGATAGTGACAGGACGAGTGGGAACAACTTTAAACTGTGAGAGACTTAGATTAGATGTCAGGAAGAATTTATTAATCAGAGAGTGGTAAAGCCCTGGCACAGGGTGCCCAGAGAAGCTGTGGCTGCCCCTGGATCCCTGGAAATGTCCAAGGCCAGGCTGGACAGGGCTTGGAGCACTTGGGACAGTAGAAGATGTCCCTGCCATGGCAGGAGGGCTGGAATGAGATGGTTTTTAAGGTGCCTTCCAACCCAAACCATTCCATGATTAAATGTTCCTCTGACTTTCATCAGCCTCTGGACCAAGCCTCAAAAGAGAATATCAAAGGGGTGATGCAGTTTTGTCAAACTTTGGTTATCTTGTCCTGGCTCTTTGCCCTAAGTTTCCCCCATATTTCTTTACCAAGGGAAAAAAAAGCACAGCTGCTCAGCAGAGGAGAAACTGCCTGTTTGATAAATCATCTTTCTCCAAGAAAGCCTGAGCCTGGGATGATGTTTTTTCATTAGTGTCTAATTTTGTCAGATTGCTCAGAGCTGCATATCAGACCAGGCATTTTCTCCTATAGCTGCTCACTTTTTGGTTGCAGCTTCCACACAGCCTTGTTTAATTCACACTTTGGTGTGAATATGCCAATTCCATCTGATTGAACCAACACAACCCCTTACTTTAGATGGTTAAATGACAGCTGTAAGAATCCCATTCCTAACACTAAACTGGGGAATTAAATCAGGCTGTTTCTGAATAACAATAAAATATCCAGCTGGTGGAGAGATCATACAAACTGGAATGTTCCTTGCAAAGCAAAAGGACAGCTCCTTACCTTCAGTCTTGCACTGGACAGTGTAGTGCACAGGGGTGTTGGTTTCAACAGGTTTCCAAACCAGCTGCACTCCATCCTTGTAGACCTCCACGATGTCAGGGGGTGGAGGGCTGGGGGGAACCTCTGTGGAGAGGATGCACAAACCCCATGAGTGTAAACAGCAGCACTGCTGTGGTACAAAACTCTATACCCAGCATGTCTCAGCTACAGATATTATTTATATATATATATAAAACATGTATATGATTTTTTATGTACACATTTATATACACACAGCAATTTTATCATCCCTAATTTAAACTCAGTACTAAGATTTTGTCTTGGAGTGGCTCTTAGTCCAGGAGAGAAAATAAAGAGTGAAGAAGAGGGAATAAACCCTGCACAGGCTGTGGACCACAGCAAGGGAGAGATCTTCCTCTGCATTCACATGCAGAAATCTCACCTCAAAGGTACCCATAGGTTACATTTTTGGGGGCAGAACTACTAAAATACCTATTTCTGTAGCTACTCCTTCTCTCACCTGCTTTTCTTATGACACAAGAGGTGGATGCTGAGCCCAGAGAGTTTGTGGCCACACAGGTGTAAATACCAAAATCCTCAGCATTAACAGAGAGAATGGTTAACAGCTGGAAGTGTTTGAGCGTGGATGAGATGAGGATCCGGCTGCTGCTCTGGACAGGGATCCCATCTGGAAAACAGGAGATGGCAGAGATAAGTACCCTGCTGTTGGGATGGAAGTTTGACAGGAAGGTCTCACAGATGTCTATGATGTATAACAGAAAGATTTTTGAATGTATAATAGAAATGGTAGCAAGTTTTGATATAGAAAAAAAGAACTGGTGAGCCAGTCTTACTGGATAACTAAGAAGCCAAAGAGTATGTTAGTTGGAAGGAGTTTTTATGGCTCAGAGCAAAGGATAAACCCACCTCAAACAAAAGATGTTTTTACCAAGCAAAAAGATTTCACAGGAAACAAAAATGCCAATGTTACAAGTAGAAAAAAAGTCTCAGAATTTTTCACTGCAAGAAAACTGAAAAACAGCTTCTAACTTAAACATACTAACTTGTAACACACTAACTTTTTGTGACTGGAAAATAGTACCATGAATATGGTAATGTTAGTAGTTATGATAGGCTATAGGTAATAGTAAAGGTATTGATTGGCTGTCATGTTTTAAGACGCTCTGTAATGAAAAGTATTTAATGCTTTGTAACCAGAACTAGAGTTGCCTTCAGCCAAACCCACAGCTGAGGCTGACAGGCTGTGGGCTGGACTCTTATCACTCATGAATTGCTGCATATCTGGATACAATAAACAGCATTTTAAAGAGCCAGTCTGGAGTCCCTCATCCCTCCTTTCAGCTCTTAACCCTGCAAATTGATACCAAGTGGTTTCAAGCTCTGCCTGCAGCCCTGTGCTGGCTGAGAGGTTTATTTTGTCAGGGAGGGATGGCAGAGTCACCTCTGAACCAGGTGATGTGCAGGGAGGGCAGAGCTGCTGTCCGGCACGAGAGCGTGGCGCACTGTCCGGCGGCCGCAGCCTGGTCCACCAGCTCCTCCACGAACCACGGGGCTGCAGAGAGGAGAGAAAGTGCTGATTCAGAATAGCCTGGAGAGCTTTATGGAAAAACAAATCCCTGCAGGACATCAGAATGTATTTATAACGGGGTCAAGGACCTTTTTGGTTCATGTCTCCCACTGCTTTGATCACCCACAGGCACAGAGCATGCAGGTGAAGGAGCCCTGTTCACCATGTGACAGATCCAGGTGGATCTTGGAAAATCCATGGGGAATATCTGCATTGCCCAGCCCTGCTACAGCTAAAGCAGCAGAACAGCTCAGAAAAGAGAGGGACTCTGTCACAGCAAGAGTTTTCCTCTGGCCGAGCCTAAATGTGGGGGCAAAACTGAATTATGGAATTTCAAGGATGAGGGGATCAAAGAGGACAAGAGGAAACGGCCTCCAGTTGCCCAAATGGGAGGTTTTTAGATATTAGGGAAAATATCTTAATGGAAAATGTTGTTAAGGACTGGAGGAGGATATCCAGGGAGTCACCATCCCTGGAGGGATTTAACAGATGTGTGGCACATGGGGACAGGGTTTAGTGGTGTCATTGGCAGTGCTGGGTTAATAGTTGGACTCACTAAACTTAGAGGTCTTTGCCAACCAAATGATTCTATGGTCAAGACAACACAAGAAGAGAGAAGGAGACATGAAAGATGGATATTGAGGGAAAAAAAACCGACAGAGCATCAAATCTGCTCTCATCTCCATGGGAAAGGGGGAACTCAGGTTTTCTTCTGTGTTTCTCTGGGGTTTTTCCCCACAGTGGCCAGGGGCTGGCAGCCTCCCACAGCTGCCCTTCCCAGTGTTTGTCTGGGCTCTGCTGAATGCTGGGACAGTAACATGACCTCAGAAAATGCTCCTGATGGAGTCAAGGGGAATCCTGCCAGGGAAAGAAGCAAATCATTCCTGAATCACCCTCTGGGGGTAAAACAAACCAATGACTCCTGCCACAGCAATACCTTTCTCCTTTGGGGTGAGGCTTGGCAGCTTGAATGAAGGGAGTGCTGATTTCCTCTTCAGAGACCCTTCAGCCCCTATTAACAGCTCCTTTTCTGCTGCCTCACTTCCCAGCTCACCAAACTCTGCTGTGAGAAAGGATGAGAAGTCATTCAAGGCCATCCTTCTCCCCATGGCATCCATTGCAGTGACAGCTCTGCCTTCACACATAAATAGTCACAGGTTCCCTTATTAACCAGAATTTGATTAACAGGGAAGTCTGTGACAGCTGCTGCAAACAGAACAGTATCCTGGAAGAGCAGGGAATATCCAGGGATGGCAGGGAAGAAAGGACAGATCCCCATGTCCAGTAACCAGGGTGGCTTCAGCTTCTCCCAGTCACTTAAACCTGAGAGATTTGCCATGTCCAGATGACAACTGCAGCAAGGAAAGCATCACCCAGCCCTGCTCTGCTTCTGGGCAACCTCAAACAGGGAGTTTGAGCCCCTTCCATCAGTGGATTAACCCAGCTGACTGCACAGAAGCCAGCCAGTAACAGAGACCTGATGGTGGAGACTACTGATTTCAGAGCCTGCCAGGGCCAGATTTGCAATCCCAGTCTAACCACAGATTCAAATATGCTGGGGAAAAAGAAAAAGGCAGCTCTAGCAGAGCCCAGTTATGGCAGCAAATCTGTGAAGGAACAGAGGGAAATAATTACCTTCCTCTGGCTCAGGAGATGTCTTTCCCTTTAGGATTCTTGAAATATGGGCAACAGAAGCTTTTACTTTCTTCTTGAGACTCTGCTCCACCGACTGCTCCACTGAATGAGACCTTGCATATGGCTTAAAGAGTCCAGGCTTGGTGTGGAAGGAGCTTTTCTGCTTCCCACTGGAGTCCTTTTGGGAGCTGTACATTTCCTTGTGGCTCTCTGCCCCTTTCCCCGTGGCTGATAAGTTAGCTGCCTTTGAATCCTCGGATATTTCCAAACGGTTCTTCCTGTTCTTGTCTTCCTGTTCCCTGATGCACAGTCTCTTATCCTTATGGAGATGTCCTGCAGGAGGGGACCTTGCCCTTTCACCAAGAAACATAAACCGCCTAGGAACTGGTTTGGGTGAAGGCTTCTTATAGCTCAGGAACTCAAATGGAAAATAGACAATGTCATACAGATCTGAGAAATTCAGATAGGCAGGCTCCACTTCCGAGATGTCAAATTTTTGGGGCCCGCTGCCAAGGCTGGGTGTTTCATCTGACAGGTCTTTGATTTTCACCAGAGAAACTTCTGGGTGTTTGCCAGTGTCCTTGGTCACTGGCAGGTGGGTGGGTCTGTTTGCAGTGTCCAGGCTCTCTGTGGAGGAAACGCTCTCTCGGCTGGAAGGGCAGGTCTCAAATGCCAAATCCTCCAGGTGCTCACATTCCTGAGGAGCTGTCTGTGCTCCCTGCTCTTCCAGGAGCCCTGGCTCCTCACTCACAACAAGGCAGGGTTCTGCAAGGTTATCCTGCTCAGCCACTTCTCCTCTTCCAGCCTGCTGCACAGAAGGGAAGGAGGTGTCCACGTGTGCCTGGCTGCCTTTGTAGAACATCTCTCTCTCAGGAGAAATGTGCTTCCTGCTCCCCTTCTCTCCAGAAACTGACTCTGCCCAGACATTCATCTCTTCAGAGAGGGAAACCATCTCATCCACTAAGCCCTCCAGCACAGCAGACTCCTCGTCACTGTAGAAAGAGGATCTGTGGTGTGAGAGCTCCTGACCGTGATCCCTGCGGAGCAGAGGTGGGGCAGCTGTTCCAGCATCCCTTTCTAAGGCAGTGCCTCCACCATAATCCTCTGGATATTCCTCGTATTCCAGTCCATAGGCTGAAGCTGGAGCAGCTCCTGGTTGTGAGGCAGTTAAAGCACCTGAACTGCCCCTCTGCAGACCATCCAAAATCCCAGCCCTGTGCTGCTCTAATGCCCCATGTCCAGCCTTGGGCAAAGGAGCAGCCACAGCTTGTCCAGCTGCTTGTCTTGCACTGGCTGTCACAGCAGATCTCACCTCACTGTCAACTGACACCTCTGGGTGCTCTTGGTTTTCACCCTCCCAGCGCTGAGGGAGGGCAGTGCTTGGGGAGGAGGCAGCTCTGGCTGGGTGTGTGCTCTCCAGAACAGCAGGCTCTAAGCCACGGCCTTCAGGGACCTGCTGGGGTTCAGCTCCTTCGTGGGCCAAACTGGAAACAGCCTCTGTGGCAGCTGAGCCTTCACTCCTCAGAGCAGCAAGCTTCTCCTTGCTGAGAGTCTGCTGTTCTCCATCGGAGACCAGAGCTGGCACTGATCCTGGTGGGGGGATTTTGGGCACAGCCAGGTGCTGTCCCTTCAGGACAGCTGATGCTGTGTCTAAGTGAACAGGAGCCTTCTTGTGTGCTTGAGTGATTCCTGCAACAGCTGCTTCTGCATCTCCCAGGGCAGCAGATCTCACATCTGTATGGGTCTTCAGCTTCTGAGGAACACCTTCAGCAGCTCTGAGGGTACCTGGCATGACAGCAGCTGCTGGGACACTTTTCCCAGGAATTTCCTCACTTTTATCTTTATGTACTGGAAGTGAATCAGTTTCTGTTTGTTCTGTTGGAACAGCAGAGCTTTCATGCTCCATGAGTTCACATTCAGCAGTGCCATGAGCAGAAGTCTTTTCATCTGAGTGTTTCTGCCTTTTCTCTTCCCAGGGTGGGGCTGGGGCTGTCCTTTTGATAAGCAAGCTTCCACCTGTTAGCTCTGGGTGGGAGTGGGTGGGAGCAGACTCCTGGGGCAGACACACACCTCCCTTACTCAGAGGAGATGACTTTGGGGTGGTCTCTGACTGTGTGAGGGTTGAAATGGACTCTTTGCCCTCCTGAAAAGCACAGTCAGAGGCAGATTTACCCTCTGTTCTGTCGTGTTTTGGAGCTGATGGTGCTGTCCCATCTGAGCACTGGGCAGTGAGAATGGGGCTTTTACCTTCCAAACATTCAACATCCTCCTCAATCTCTGTGGCTTTTGACTTCTTCAGTAAACGCTTCCTGTTCTCACTCCTCTGGGGTGACACTGGAAGTCCCTCTACCTGTATAAGAGCAGCTGGGCACCCATTCCCCTCACAGTGTGTGGAGGGAGGGGGCTTCCCTCCTGAGCAATCCCTGCTGGCTCTCCTGATGTCCCCTTGCCCTGCCGTGCCCGCAGAACATCCCTTTCCAGGCCCTGCAGAAAGGTCACAGTGATCACTGCCTTCAGGACAGCTTTCCTGGGCCAACACATCCCAGTCCTCCTCCAGAATGCCCTGCTCCCTGAGGGATGTGGAGGCTCTGGGCCTGTACTCATCCAGGGAGCGGCTGCGGCTGGCCCCGGCCATGGCAGGGTGCGGCGGCTTCCTGGCGGCCTCGAACGACGCGGATTTGGTCAGGGATGCCACCAGGCCTTCCCTGCCGCCATCTCCTCCTCCTGCCTCCTCCTCCTCCAGCTCGAACTGCTCCAGGAGGGGCTCCCGGAGGCCGCTGAGGGGCACCTTGGAGTAGCCAGGCTTGCGGAACGTCCTCCTGGCCCTGTCCAGGCGCCTCCTGAGCTCCCGGCCTGGCGAGGAGGGCGGCCTTGCAGGCGGCTCAGATGCTTGGCTGTAGAAGGTGCTTTTAATGACACTCTGCCTGGGAACACAGGCAGATGGCTTTTCTGTCCCGTCCCCTGCCTGCTCTGATAAAGATGTGTCTGGTTTTTCTCTCTGATGGAGAAGGGATGTGCTGTCTGTGAGAGCCCTCGGGGATGAAGGCCCAGCAGTGGCGCTTTTTTGGGATGGCTCTTCCCTCAGGCTGGGCAGAAGCCCCTCATCTTTCTCCTGTAAGACACCTGCCATGAGCTCTTTGCTTTCTGTGGGTGATTTGTGCCCCACCTCAGCTTTCATGGAAGCATATTTCCTCCTCGTGGGTTTTACTGGAGGGATGGAGCTTTTGGGGCGCTCCTGTTCACATTTCAGAGGCTGGGGATAGCTCGGGGCATCAAATACAGGCAAGTGCAGCTCAGGGGTGGAGCCAAAGTGCCTCTTTTGGGGGAAATTCGAGTTCTCGTTGTCTGAAGAGGAGCCACTGGTGCTGGATGAGGTGCTCTCCTCAATGAGGTGTCGGGAGATGGCCAGGGAGCTGTTGTCATGGGTCCTTTCCAGGATTTCTGGGATGGACCTCATCACCAGGATGGATTTGTAGCACATCAGGGAGCGCTGGGAAGGACAACAAGACACAGCACAACGTGGTGGGAGTATGGAAAGCAAAGACACCAGAATGAACTCCTGCACCCCTAAATACCTAAATTCCCTAAATACCACACCCGTTAGACCCATGAGTCCAATTAGACACTGACACCCTCTGCACATGTCACCAACCCAGGCCTCACTTTCTCTCCAAATCTTCCTCTTCCCTCATTCACTGACATGAAATTAAATTGACTTCAGGCAACACTCTTGCTCTTGTGATTGGGGGAAACAGGACTCTGTTCAATTGATTTCCTAATCAATCTGGCCACTCAAAACAGATGGAAAGGAGTTTTTGATGGAAAAATTCAGATGAGAGACTCGCTGGAGTAAATGGCTTTAATTCTTTGACTGCAATACAACCTACAGTGACTTAGGGAGATGGAATTCCTCTGCTCCAAATTCTGCCATGTGGAGCACCTCAATTGAAGCTGGGCCTCTCCTTCCAGCCAGCAGAGAGAAACTGGCATGTTCAGAAGGCAATCAATCCAATTATTTGAGAGAACTTCAGGAAAAGAGGCATTTTCTTGGCACCTGTCTGTAATTCAGCTCCAATTGCAAAGGCACCAAACTTAGACACAACCTTGTGTCTACAGGCACTCGCATGGGTTTCCAGGCAGTAAAAGCCTAGATGATTAATTCCTGACACATCCATCTCTCCTGGGCTGTTTCCCAACTCCCAGCTATGCTCAGACCTCTGCTGAGCTCACTGTCCTAGCCCAAAAAGATTTTCAAAGACTCAGATGCAAATAAAAATAGATATAACTAAACAGAATCAACCCAGATTAGGGGCAACTCACCTGCCACTTGCTCCGAGCCACAATGAATTTGAGCTGTTTGGTGTTAATGAAATGAGCTGCTTCAAGAGGGACATTGTGCTGCAGGTGGAATGAGAGGAAAACCATTGGTTAAAAACATCCTGATTTCATTTCTTGAGAAGTTTTGCAGTTTTTTTAAAGAATTCTCTCTTTACACAATTGTCTTATTTAGGAAAGTTGCCATAGATCAAATGCTGCAGTCCTTTCATAAATTGCAGACAAAATCAGCTTTTCAGTGATTAAATCAAGCCCTTTTCAATACCTGTCATTAAATCCTTTTTGCTGTTGTTAATTTTTAACCCTTTTCCTTAGTGATTTAGGGCTTTGGAATATAAACCATAACTTTGGTCTGCAAGGCCAGTTTCCTTTCTGTACTGACATGGTAGAACAAGAGGGAATGGCCTTGGTGGCACCAGGGAGGTTTAGATTGGATATTAGGGAAAATTGACTAATAAAGGACCAGGACAAACTTACCATGAACCATCTGTGGGAAAGACAGTCCAAAGCACTTGGCCTGGATCTGGGAAGAGAACAGATTGACATTTTAGTAGGAAATCTCCTCCAACAGCAATCAGTGATCTTGCTGAAGGTGCTGCTGCAGGCAGACACCCACAAGTACTCAGGGTGTGTCCTTAGGATGCTGGTTTGGAGCAGAGAAGCCAAAAAGACACAGCAAATTCCAACCCAAGGTTTCCTTCCCCTCCTTTTTCAGTCTGACACGCCCCACAGATGCTCAGGAAGAGCTCATGGCTCTGTGCAGGGGTTCAAGGGTGTCCAGAGCAGCTCGTTGCCTCTTTAGGTGACCAGAGTGAAAACAGCTTTGGCAGCAGGCAGACAGAGTAGAAATGAAATTAAAATCAAGTGCCTGTAAATGTGCCTTCAAGCCAACTTTTGTACTTGAAATTGCTTAATGAATGTGGTCAATGTTACTTAATTCTCACATAATTCCCTCCATCCTCTTCCCACTCATCTGTGTCATTCCAGAAACTCCTCAGCCTGGAGGAGGCAGGGAACAAGGACATCACCACACCCCAGAGAGAGGCCAGTTTGGCAAATATCCAAGTTGTGGGTTGGGTAATGGGGAGTAACAAGGAAGAATAAGGGCAAAGTTCAGCACATCTCACTCAGCTTTCTGCTTTTCAAAGCAAGTGGTGAGCTGGGATGTGCCTGCTGGGCTCTGCACAGAGGGAGGCACAGGAGGCACTCACTTGGGGTGCTGCTGCAGGATCCCCTTCATGAAGTCCTTTGCATCTTCACTCAAGTGAACCACGTCAGGAATGGTCCATGAGATCTCCCCGTTCTGGATATTTAGGAGAGTTTTCCTGTCGTTCTCACCAGCAAATGGAGACTTGCACGTGAGGCTTAGTTATTGAACACCATAAAATGAAAGGAGACAGGTTTTAGGTTTCTGTTTTCTGTTCAAATGACAGGAGCACAAATGCTCACATGGGGTTTTTAAATAGTTGAGGGTCTCCATGCCTAGGACTTGCAGTGTTCGTGAGGAGTAACCAGGAAAGGAGGAAACCACAAAATAAATTGTCCTTATTATGGAAGGACTGAATGCTCCACTCAAATCCCTCCCATGAAAGTACTGGAGGGCTCTGATGGACAAAGGGTTATTGAGGGAGTTTCTTCAAGATCTATTTACCTTAAATATGTGATGACTCCAACAGCCCTGAGGAGAGAGGGAACACAAATGTCATTTTTGTCACTATTTTTCCACCCTTCTCAAGCCCCTCTTCCTGCCACTAGACACCCTGGAACAGCAAGATCACCTTCTCATCACCTTTCAAGGATAATACATCCCAGAATCTATTGGGTTTTTCCATTCATTTTCCCATTCAATTTTTTTTTTTTAATTGTTCTCAAGCAATCCTTAATTTTTAAAGAACAGATAGAGGAAAAGACTCAAAATACTTTTTTTTTTTTTTTTTTTTTTCTTTTTCATTTTGTTTGCCTTTTCTAGAAAGCCCTTTAGGATCATTCCCTCTTGCTGCTGCCTGGAATAGAGATCATCTCCTCAAAAACACTCCTTTGCATTATTTAGCAGAGTTCAATTATGGTAAAAATATTAGACAGGAGGAGCTTGAAAGAGCTTTGATGGTTTTTGGATTGTCAGCACTGATTTTTAGTTTCCTGTGTTATTATCACTGCTCCACTTACTAATTAACAGCTAATGGAGATTCAGGCCATTGAGGGGCTGGAAAATCTTTTTTGGGAAAAGGAGAGATTACCAGATATCAGTTGCTTTTGACACTGGAGACTGGAAAACAATTTCTGGGGCAACAAACTCTGGAGAGCCGTATTTGCTGTACTGAGGCTCCACGGGTGTGATCCTCTGGGCAAACCCAAAATCACAGATCTTCAGGTCTTCTCTCTCAGGATAAACCATGAGGATATTCAGTGGCTGTTGAATGAAAAATATTTTAATTTTTTTTTTTTTTTCCCCTGAGAGCAGGAAGTATTTTCAGTTGTAAGAACAGTTCAGAGAACACCCAATCCCTGGCCAACAAGAGGCTGGGAAAAGCCAGACCAGTCATTTCTCATTACCTTGATGTCCAAATGAAGGATATTGTTGTCATGAAGGTATTTGATTCCTTCCAAAATTTGCTTGATGTACAGTTTGACCTAATAATTGAGTTAATTATTAAATAATTAATTAATAAATAAACAATTATTAAACAAGGAGAGTAAACAGAAGAGTCCCTGATTTCACCAAGATTTGGTCTTTAAAGGTCCCTCCCAATCCAAATCATTCTGTTTCCCTCTGAGAATTTCTAAAAAAAAAAAGTTGATTTTACCAATAAATATTGGACACCTGGCTACTAGATGGGAGATATGAAACATTTCGAACTTATAGCATCAAGGATGTAAAAAATACTCCTTTAGAAACAATAATTGCAGCTTTTCTTTTGAAGAATACAGTTACAAGGAGATAACGTGGTATTAAGTAAGTGGAGATAGGAGCTCCAGATGACAGACAGCAAAGAAATTATGACAACAGAGCAAATAATTTTTTTTTTTTTTTTTTTTTTTAGCCTGAATGCAATGCTGGTGGTCAAACCCCCTGGTTGTTTGAAGTTATTCCCCAAAAAAACCCAACTAGCAATGAAAGCTGATAGGAACACAATGTAAAGGCTGATTCTGCTTTGATAGATTATCACAGGTTCAGAGACATTTCTCATATTCCAGAAGGAAAATGAAGAAAGAACCAACTCAGGGCTTTCAAATGAGAAGTTACCTCAGCTTCAGTGACCACATTCTTCTTGAATAATCGGTCCAGGAGCTCTTCATTGGAGCATCTGACAGTGGCATTAAGGGACAACAGGACCACGTGGAAAAGTTTATTTTGACTGTGGAACCACCTCCATCCAGCCAAGAGCAGAATTCATGATGAGATCTCAGGCAATGGGATCATCCTGAAAGTCTCCTTGCAGAACTGCTCTAAACCTGGTATCACTTCTGCTAAAATCTCACCTGCTGATTTTGGGGGTTCTGTTCTGCATTTCCCTCATGATCACCCAGGCTGGATCTCACAGAAACAGAGCTCATAATTTCCAGATGTTTCAGAAAATAATTTTGGTGCTTAGGAACTCGTTCACCCTTGTATATACAAGTCTGATTTTTCTCACCCAGCAGAAGCTGAGGACAGCAGTGGAGCCCTCACAGAGCTGTGCTATCCTGCAGAGAAGGACTGTATGTGTCCTTTTCTCCAAAAAAAAAAAAACAAAACAAAAATAATATTAATTGCTTAGATATTTAATAAATGACCCGGTACTTCTCAGCCTTTTCAGACAACTGCACAGAAAAGGATACAACTCCAGAATCAAAATCAGAGTTTTTCTTGTTTCAAACTCATCCAGGAGCCTGGTAATTCTGTCATGGGACAGAGAGGCAAGAATATCCCTCTCCTGATGGGCTCTGGACCTGGTTTTGCTCCGCAGGGGGATGAATTTGGCAGCACAGGACACCCTGTTCCCTTTGTGCACCACCCTTTTCACGAAGCTGAAGCAGCCCCTGTGCGGGAATGGAAGGACAAGCCCTGATCAGAGCTTGGCAGAGATTTTCCCACACCCTGGCTTTGGAATCTCCCTGCTGCCCAGTGCTGCAGTTCTCCAGCACGAGAATTTCATTTTGCTGAGTGTGAGGTGCTGTTGCCCTCTCCTGGCTGACTCCAAAGGGAAGCAATGTGTTCCCATCAAGGGAAGCTGCTGCAGTGGATGCAAGCAAGAACTAATCCATCTGTGAATCTCAGGATGTTTTTTGTGGTTGGAGCTGCCCCAGCACACCTTGGAGTGACCTCCCACTTCTGCCTTTACTTCCAACTTTTCACACTTTTCAGGACCCACCTCTGCCTCAGCAGCTCTGATGGGCAATGAGATTTCCCTGATGCTGTAAAGCTGGAAAATTCATTTACCTTCCAATCTCCTGCTTCACCTCATAATGGGAGTGGAGCTTCCTCCTGGTGGCCACTTTCTTTCCTTCTTGGTCTTTCTTAGCTTTGGAAATGAAGGAAAACATATGGGTAAATTTTCAGACAACAATGCCTTGCTAATAGTGTGCAAAGTTATTACAGAACAATTTAAGACAGGGAAAGTTAGAAGGGTCTTCTAAACTTCTAAAAAAAATTAAGTGGAGTTGTTTGATAATAGAACATCTCAAAATGAACTTTGGGAATGCCCAGAGAAGTGGCTGCCCCATCCCTGGAAGTGTTCAGGGCCAGGCTGGATGGGGTTTGGAGGAACCTGGCATAGTAGAAGGTGTCCCTGCCCATGTCAGGGGGTTGCAATTAAAAAATCTTTAAGGTTATTATTTCCAACCCAAATAATTTTGGGATTTTGTGATTTGCTTTTATCCTGGATCCTGCCATACTGGCCATATATAAATGGAATGCAGAACAGATTCCATACAGGCACCAGAACATGACTGCAACAAATTACTGCCAGAGCAGTGGAGGCAACTCCTGCAGCTGAGAGGGTAGCACTGCCATCACAGCTGAGAGGGTGGCACTGCCTGCACAGGTGTGAGGGTAGCACTGCCATCACAGGTGTGAGGGTGGCACTGCCATCACAGGTGAGAGGGTGGCACTGCCTGTACAGGTGAGAGGGTGGCATTGCCATCACAGCTGAGAGGGTGGCACTGCCATCACAGGTGTGAGGGTGGCACTGCCATCACAGGTGTGAGGGTGGCACTGCCATCACAGGTGAGAGGGTGGCACTGCCATGACAGGTGAGAGGGTGGCATTGCCATCACAGGTGAGAGGGTGGCACTGCCATCACAGGTGAGAAGATGACATTACCTTCACGTACAACGAGCTCAGCTTTGCACAAAACCTCCCCTCCTGCATTTTTGGCAACACAGGTATAAACACCTCCATCTTCCAAGGCAGCATTGTCCACAACTAAGAAATACGTTGTTCCTTCCTTCCCCTGATAGACCCTGTGGCTGTCTGGCAGCAGTGAAGTGCCCTGAGGGAAGGAAACGACATTTTGGCATTGGAAGAGCCAAGATGGAAACAGATGATCTGCTCTTCAAGCTACAACACAGATTATTTATGTGAGCTAACATCACAGAGAAAATGCTGCCCAGCAGAGTGGTGGAGTCACCATCCCTGGAAGTGTTCAAGAAACAACTGGATGTGACTCTGCTTGTTCTGCCAGAGGCTGGATTCAGTGATCTTGGAGGTCTTTCCAGCCTTAATGGTTCTGTGATTCTGTATATTCACAAATGCTATGAGGAAAGGGGCAGGATGGAGGGTGTGTGACACAGAGCAGATTGTGAGCATTTGCAAAAGGTCCCCATGGCAGTAAAATGCAAGATAAAAAAATATATAATACAATATGCATATATGTGTATATAATACCACACATACAAAGTGATGCAATCCTGTTTTCTCATATAAAATCTCTGTTTCTGAGCTTTTCCTTTTTAAACTGCAACAAAAATTCAAGTTAGAGTAAATCAGCTCAGTTCTTGGTGGGAGCTAAAAGGTACCAGATACTAGAAATTATTAAGGAAGAAATGAAGGATAAGACACAAAGCATCATTTGTTAAATGCTTGGTTTGCCCATGGTGTGGCAGGTAATATTTGGTACATCATCAGCTGTAAGAGCTTCTGGATGAGGATTGACAGCAGGTTGGGGCTATTCAGCAAGCAAGGGAGGCTCTAGCAAGATATGACAACAGTATTCTAAGGAATAATAAATAATTTCTCTCCTTTCTATGGGACGTTCTTTGACCTTAATCACACTGATTTTACTAAGTAGTTGCAGGAAGGATACAGAGCCTGGAAGTCACAGTGACAATTGGGATAAACCACTCAATCCCATTCCTGCCCCCAAACTGCAGCACACATCTCAGTGGCACTCAGATAAAAACAGTTTCTCTTCCTGCTCTTTCTTGTCTTCAAAACTATCTTGGTTGCCCTCTCTGCAGAAGGATCCAGAGTGACAGTGACAGCAGGAGTGGGGATGCACAGGTGGTGGTTCAGTGAGAACAGCTGGTTCCACAAACTCTACAGACACCATCCAGAATCAGTGTGAGAGGTGTGGAGGAAAGAGCAGATGAAATTCCCAGTGGAACAGTGCACTACAGTCCCTGGTCCTCACTCTCAGAGATGAGTCTGCACTCACCTTAAACCACAGAACTGTGGGCTCAGGGGTTCCTTCAATGACTGCCTGGAATTTGGCACGTTCCCCAGAGTTCACCTGCACATCCTCTATTGTCACTTGCATGTAGGGAGGACCTGGTGAGAAAAGAGCATTACTCAAATAGATTTATAGGACAGGCCATTTAGGATGCAACAGTAGTTAAAAGTCAAATCAAGAGGTAGAACAGCAATATATTTGGGGTTCTTCATGCTGGCATTACTTCTAGACTTCTTATTTTCACACTTATCTATTATTTTTGTTTAATAAACAGTTACCACTCAAAAAAATTGGAATATTAAAAAAACAAACCAGTCAGGAGTTGTTACCAAAAGAAAAGACAGTGACAATCATGGGACTGGGAAAGGAGAACAGGGTTTCTTACTTGTTGGTGTCTTCTCCTCAGTCTTGTACACACGAGTTCTTTCTGTGGTCTCGATGTAAACTTCACTGTGCACATCCCAGACCACATCTCCTTCTCTCCTGTACCAGCCTCCTGCTCCTGCATCTGGTGATGTTCTTTCAAGAAACCCAAGAGAAAAGATCATGGCACAGCCATATACAAGAGGTGCAGAATTTCACCCTGCCATTGATCGGTTTAACCAGCAGACAAAGAGTTATTTGCTTAAAATTAATACAGGAAAAATTTTGGTTTTTTTCAGGGGGATTAATTTATCTCCAACCTTTTTTTACCCATCTTTGAAAAGCATTGTCACCAGGTGTTGGAACTCAGAAACCTGGGAGTTTTGAGCTTTCTGTGCTTTCTGGCACTGACCCCCTGGAGAACACTGCTTTTGACCTGAGGCCTTGGAGAAGGCTTCCAAATTTGAGTGATGGAGTTAAAATCATGGGTGCATAGTTAAGTAGAAGTATGTGATTTCATATGGTGAAGGGTTTTTAATTTGGGGTTTTATAATGTAGTAATAGGTATGGGAAAATATGGAAGATTTTGGCTGGTGTCTCTTTTCTGTCTCCTTCTTCCTTTTTCTCCATGGCTTCAGGCAGCAGTTTCTGGTTGGACAGTTAGTGCTGTACTGAGGGTCACAGGTATTTGATTACTGGGTCAAAAGTATAAATAATATAGATGTTAATTCTCTATTGGACTGTTTAGCTTTAAGAGACCTTGTTACTAGTTTGATTCATCTCCATTTTGCTCACATTTAGCTGGTAGCTAGAAGTGTTGCAGAGCTCACTGTACTTTAGATAAGATTTAATAAACAACCAAGGCTGAACATGAGAAATTCATTTCCTTCATGTTTGAATTCTGACTCTGAGTGAAGACAGAAGAAAATTAGGACAAGCCACTAATTGGGTGGTGCAGTTAACCCATTACAACCAAGATTCTGAAAATAACGACAAACCTACAAGGAGCTGTTCAGGACCACCACAGAGGACTTGTTTTTCTTGCACCAGAGTCAGCCCCATTCAGAAATCCAGGTGTGTTACCTGGATAAGGGGAGGTGGGTATTTACCTGTCGATGGGAACAGTGCGTTCCTGAGCGCTGTCACCTCCAGCAGCCTCCTCTTCCCTGGAAGGAGCAGGGCTGGGCTTTGGCACCCCTGGCTCTTCAGCTGGAACCTGCCTCTGAGCTTTGGCTGCCAGCAGAAATTGGGCAAGTTAGGCACAGCCCCCATGAGACCACAGCTGAAAGCCAGAGCCAACCTTTGGAGCCACCTCTGGTGCCAGAACTGAGGCCACCCGACCTCAGCTGGGTGCAGGAGAAGGTTAGAGGAGAATTTGGCACTTTTGCAAAGAGCACACGAAGCAAAGGGTTGGACAACACCAGGCTTGGCTGACTGGGCTCACCTGAGTGTTCTGTAAGGAAATACACACAGACAAAGGTGGGAAAGGCAGTAGGGACAGGGAGAAATAGGTCTGGAAGGATGGTGTGGGTTCACACAGCCTTCACAGGAGATAGTTTAACTGTGTTTGAGTTCCAGCTCAGGGCTGTGAGGAAGCCATGGAATTACAGCATCATCCAGGTTGAAAAAGACCTTTAAAAACAAGTCCAGCCATCAACCCAGCACTGCCAAGTCCATCAGTGAAATACATTCCAGGGAAACCCAGTGTTAGCTTTGTCCACGTGAATTCTTCCACCCAGCTTTGGATCAGAACAGTTTCTGACTCCCTGCTGTGGTCACAGACAGCATCAGGGACATGAGTGAGCTCACATCAATCAATGTGAACTGGTGGTCAAAGCAGGTCCTGGCTGAGGATATAAATGAAGAGGTAATATGGACTCCTATAGCAGACCCAGGGATGTTTTAGCATCAGCATTGCTGCACCTCCACTGGGAAATGTCCTTATACAGCTCTAAGTTACACCAGAATAAAGTTTGGCATCTGGAATTTGATGATACCAGAAGACAGTGCAGCTTGATGGCCATTTCAGTTATTTTTCTTCTTTTATTATTAATTATTTTATCAGCTATCGCTTCAAAACCTGGTTCAATCTCCATTCCAAAAGTATCTGATTGTCTTTTGATATTGACCATTGGAATTACACCACAGGGTAAAGTGCATCATCTCCTTTTTCATTTAAGGAGAAAAGGTTAAATCCATGGGAGTGCTCTACCCAGCAGGCAGGAATATTTTAGGGAGTGCTTTAGAGATTGGTGCTGGCTGGTTTTGGAAAAGAGCAGCTGTTCCTAGAAATCACATAAAACACCTCAATTGGGGTGGAAAACATGGTTATTTAAGGCATTACTGGATCAGAGATCCCAGGCTGTGGGATTGTACTTTCACCAGCACTATTGAAATATTTACCTCCTTTTTATTTAAAAAAAGAGGCATGTGATCATAGAGAGAGGTGTCAAGTCTCCACCTGATTAAAATAATTCCTATAACATGTTTAGTTTTGCTCAAATGAAGGAGCTGCCAAGCCATCTTATTCAATAATTTTTTTCTCTTTAGTTGTGACTAAAGAAATAATCTACTAGGTGACATTTTACTTAGGATTTTTGAGTCATCTCATTCCACCAGAGGATTATTTCCAAAGATGATATCTAACTAGAAAGGAAAAAAAAAGGTTTTAAAGCCCTGACTTTTTTAATGCTGTTATTTTGGGTTGGATTCCATTAACAGCTTTATCCTTGTTAAGAATATTTATTTTTTAAGGAATTATCTGGAGTTTGAGGGTTGCAGGCTACTTGGCATTGTCCTTTAAGTTAACAAGTTATTCTGACTTGACACAGAGACAGCTTAGACAAGTTGTTATGGCAGAAGCAGAGGAAGATTGGAAGGGTTGTCGTTCATTCGTGATTTTTTAAAAACAACAGAAAGACAAATACATTGTTCCCCTGGCAAGACACAGCCACATACATGGTTGGTTTTAGTCACACAGAAGCTGAAGGAGTCTGTCCAGGCTCCAGGGTCAGTGAAATGCAGGTAACTTGAGGCACCCAACCCCCAGGATATTAAAGATATTTGTTTACAGCAAATAATAAAATAAAAACAACCACCCTTGCCCACCCCACCAAATCAAAACCCAAATGACTTCTCTGAATGTAAAGCAAGGATCTCACCACACCTTCTCCTCCGAAAATACTTGAAGCAAGACCAGGGGAAAAGCCCAAAGGTGGAAAAAAATCCCCTATTCCTTGATTTTGGGCATGTGAAGAACCAAACTCTTTTTCAGACATTGTTTTCAAAGACCTCCTGCTTCCAGAAAGATCTGCCCCAAGCTTAGACCCAACCCAACCCCAACCCACCCTCCAATGTTTCTTTGGGTCTGATCATCCTCTCTTCATCTTCTCAAAACACAATGTCACAGCAAAACGAGGTTAAAAACATCATTACTGGCACTTTTGTAGTAATTCTAAACAAGTTTAAGCCACAGTGACATGTCTAAACAAGTCTAAGCTGTGCTCTGTATCGTAGGCACCAGCCAAACTATTTAACTATTTTTCTCCATATTTTACTGCCTAGTTGTTTTTCTACATATTTTACTGTTTCTTCGCATGCTTAACTGTTTTTTAACTGTATATTTCTTAGTTGAAACCAATGTTTATAACAAGTGCACAAAAGAAGCCATTTTTAAATGTTTTTCTACAACCTGTTAAGACCCTTCAAAGCCACTAAAATACAAATTGTGCTAAATAAATAAAAAACCCTAAAAAACAAAATACCAAAATTAAAAAACCCAAAATAAAAGTAAATAAAATTTTAAACAACCAGTCATCATCTTACATAAAAAACTCATACAAAACACATAAAACAACATAAAAACACCAATCAAAACCACATAATCACATTAACAATAGTCTTAAAATGTATAATTTAAGCTAAAAAAAAAAAAAATGAACTTCTATGTAAACATATTGATTTACTATCCAAAAATCCTATTTCTCCCAAACACTATCAATATTTTTCTGCCTCTCAACTCCCCAGGGGACACTTCCCACCTTCATGCCAAACCTACCATGGCTTCCAGCAGCCTGGGTTTGGGTGCTGGCTTCATGGACGACCACAGAGGGTCCAGCTGGTGGCCCTGGGGGCTGGCAAGGAGCAGCCCCAGCAGGGCCAAGGCCAAGGCCACCCTCTGCTGTCACGCCAGGGGGCAGAGTCACCAGCAGGGACGCCGAGTCCATCAGTTTTTTCAGGGCTGTCTTGATCTCCCGATCAGCGCGCTGCAGCGACGCCTGCACTGAAGTCTCCGTCTCTGGCTGGGGGGAAGTCAATCCTACAGACAAGAACAACAACTTTTCTCTCTTCAGGGCCCAACAGCGCCATCCAACCCATGGAAATATCTGCAACTGTATTGTTTTCCCCTCCTAGAGAAGAGTTGATGAAGAAATGCTTATTCCAGCAAGAGGGAATGTAGCTGAGAGTTAAAATAGGAAGGTTGGCACAAAATGCTTTGGAAAGTTGTATCTCAGCAGGCTGGGTATTCTGTGCCACCTGTGTGAACATCTGGCCTCTTCCCAGAGAGTGGAATAAAGGATCCGTCTCCCATCTCAACCCAACACTGGTTGGTCTGTCAAAAATAACTTTAATAATCATAGAATCACAGAATATCCTCAATGGGAAGGGATCCATAAGGATCCTGGCCCTGCACAGTCACCCCAACAATCCCACCCTGTTCCTGGGAGTGTTTTCCAAACACTCCTGGAGCTCTGGCAGCTTTGGGCTGTGCCCATTCCCTGGGGAGTCTGGGCAGTGCCAGCACCCTCTGGGGAAGAACCACTGGATAAGACCAAGGAAATGAACTCATTGCACAGGTACAGACCCTATGTGCAAGGAAGATGTTATCTCACAGGGGAGGAAAAGGAGTGAACAGGAATCAGCCTCATCAGTGACTCTGGAGAAGGGCAGGGATGAAGGGAGGGCTGTTCTTTTTCATCAAAGTCTGGCAGAAAAGCCAATCCTTGCTCTAGGGTGATGTGTTTGTCTTATTTCACAATGCCTGAATATTTCTGATGGATTTGGGTGTAGAAGGCTGGGATGGGATCACAGATTCCAGGAGTTCATCTCACCCAATCTCCTGCCTGATAAACCTTCCACAAATCCTAAAGAGGCACAACAAAGGGATGGATGGTACCTAGGGAAGCCCCCAGGTAATCATGAAGACAGAGAAAATGCAGGTCAGGTTAAGACAGTGATCACATTCATGATGTGATTGCTCACCAAGCAAGAGAGAAAACTCAAATCATGGCTTGAGAAAAAAATAGGAGCATATGGAATAAACAGCTCTGACTTGTTTAATGTCATTGACATTAATGAGCATGTCCTGTAGGGGTTTTGATTCTGCTTCTTTCCTGGCCTCAAGAAAGTCAATTCCCATGATAGACCTGAGAAAATAAAGTTGAGGGCTATGTGTGGATGAAGACATCTCACTTGATTTTTGTTTTCAGTAATCATGATTGAAGTATTTGACAAAATATTTCTTTTCTGAATCTGATGATGGAAAAAAAGCACATGATGTCCCAGACTGACCATCAGTGTTCATCAGCACTGAGCTGGCTGGAAGATATGAAATATTTTCCTAGAGAAATACCTGGATTCTCTGGTGTTCCTGCTGTGATTTCTGCCAAGGGGTGCTGTCCTGTGAACTGGGCAGCTGCCAATGAGTGAAATTATTGCAAAGGCATCAAACACTCAGTTAGGAAATATATTCACAGGTGTATAGATACAGATATAGAGGTTATATATCAATAATCACTGGTCTCCCCCATGCTCTGATAATACCACTTCCTTCTTTTGGACACTGATTCAGGCTGAGCAACTTTAATATCACCCAAGACACACAGAACTAACAAACACCACAGTGATGACACCCTGTGATGGACAACCTCCTTCCCAGCTCTCAAATCTCAGCCTTGAGCCTTTCCACCCCACAACTTCAGCCCATCCCCAGGAACTCAAGGCTGACACATATTTTGAAGCTCCAATTTGGTCTCAGAGAAGGACCCAAGAGGATGTGAATCATTCAAGATTCCTGATTTGGAAATATCCATAAACCCAGGTTTTTTTCACTTCAATACTCCTGAAACTGTCCATAAAAAAAGGAGCCAGAGCCCAACTGCATTAATATTCTGGGATTGCAACCCAGCTCCTGCTGAAGTCAGCGGGAGAAGAGGACGAGCTGATGGAATATCAAGTGCTGTAACAAAGAACACAGAAACCCAACGAGTTCAGTCACAGCTGATGCAAGACATTTATTGATTTAAACTCATCATCTAACAGCATATCTTGCACTTTACTTTTTTTTGAGTGTGGTTTTTTTTCCTCTTTTTTGTATCTCAAGCAAACTCAAGTTTCCACTTATCAATACCCATTTACCTCCAGGAATTTCAGTTTAACATTCATTGTATTAAAATCTTTCATACAGCTGTATCTTTTCATCTACAGGAAATAAATCCCCACACATCTCATTAGTTATCTACACAGTTTAATCACTTATAAGCATAATTTTTAACCTCTAGGAAAATATTTTGAAAGTATATGTAATAAACTTCTCATAAACCTTTCACTTTTTGAACAGAGCCCTGCATAGGATTTTAAAAATTCCCTTCAATTGATTCTCTTTTGCTTAAATTTCAAAAGAAAATGTAAACAGATGTTAATTGCCTTGAGCTAATGAATCAAACTATAACTATTTCTCCTGGGACCATCTGAAGTGCAGCCTTAGGGCTTCTTTAGAAAAACCTGAGTGTCGACCACAACAGGAGGAAACCTCCACATTCCTTTACACATCCTCATTATTTTTTGTTTGAATATCACATTTTTTGAAGATTATCACAGGGCAAATTCTTTTCTCAGCAGTATCTTTGTAAATCTGAATCAAATCCACTTCCTTCTGTGGAATTGCTCTAGATTGATACTGGAATAACTGGATCAGAATCAGGCTCAAAATAAATATTTTTAGCTTTAAAAGCATTTCCCTGTTGTGTGTCTGTTACTTTCCAATGTACAGTGCAATATATGAAAAAAGCACTAATATATATATCCATCTTATTGCTTCATTATAAAACAAACAGTATAAACCAAGGAGATGTTATAAAAAATGGGATAGTACCATAAAGGAAGCTTGGTTTCCTTCACCACTGGAAAAGCATCCTATATCATGAAGGTAGTGCACACAACATCCTGGGTGGATGTTGAAAGTCAAAGGCTGTGAAATCAACATGTTCATTTTAGTCAGCACAAGGTGCAGCTGCAGAAGGAAAAGAAATAACTTTTCTACAAGCACCTTTTGTGAATTCAGTCCCTGTTGGCAGGAATATTGCCCCAAGCCTCCAGAACAAGCTCCTCAACTTCACCTGGCTGGGAAACACTGAGCCAACATAATCCATCCGTTCCCAAAGCAGAAACTCACTCCACCCTCTCTCCTCACTCCAAATTCAGCTGTGCCTGAGCATTTCTGGTTTCCCTAAACCATAAATGAAAACAGTTTCTACTGAGCATTTCTACAGAGCTGAGCTGGGACAGGGTGTGGGGACTTCACCCCAGTCTCTGTCACCAGAAAGGGCCAGTGCAGGGTCCTGCTGAGATCGGTGAGCTCCACCTGACTCCAGCTGGCACCAAGACTTGGGCCTGGGAGCTCATCTCTCATCTCAGCTTGTTGGAGCCCTGGGCAACATCCATTTTTGGTGAAGCCAGCAGGGATGGGCTGTGCTCAGTGCACCTCAGCCTCCCCCTCAAGCAGCACTCTCACTGCAAAGCTCCAGAGGAGCTCCACAGTCCCTCTCCAAGACATCTCGACCTTCCTGCTTACAGTAATATGATGCAATTGCAACTGGCAGCCCAATACATTTGGAACAGATCTATGTTTCAACTGAATATTTATGGTAAAGCTCTTTTTTCTCTTTGTTTATTATTAATTTTTAATCTGTCTTTGTGCTCCTGCTACTTTGCCATAGCTCAGTGGTAAATTCCTCTTATCACATATAAAGGACATCATGGATCAATCTGTTGGCAGGAATGTTTCACCACTGGCACATTCAGGAGAACAAATACTCATCCAGGCATATTTATTGGCAAAGACCACATTTGTGGTCCTTTGAAGACCACATTTGTGGTTCTTTGTACTTGTTAATGTTTGATTGCAGAAGCAGAAATTGTTTTGTGCAGCACTTTAATCTTTCAGTGCATGTTAACTAAATTATAGTTCAAAATATATGGTTTATAAATCCACGACACTAGAATGCAGAATAATGAAACCTACATTATCAGACAACTAGGAAGTGGATTTGAAAATATCAGTCATTTAGAAAAGATAGTCTTTTTCAATTAAGGCAGAAGAGAACAACAAAACTCTTGCTTCCTCAGGACAGTGGGATTCTCACCACTGACTAGAGTCAAACTGGGATTTCAGCCAAAAGGCCTGAGCAGCCCTTTGAATCCCTTCTATATGTAATATTTACTATATCCCTCATTATATGGCAGAAGGTTAAAATAATGCAATCAGACTGTGCATGTTGAAAGGTTTATGAAGAAATTTTGGTAGAGCTAATTGGTGTCACAAATGTAGAGCAGAGTCAAAGCAGAATGAAGCTTCATGACCTTTGGGCCCAGGAGATACCCCCTGTCCTGGGCTACTGAAGGATGCTGAAAAGCTTAGATACTTTCACCTCCTTGCCACACCATAAACTGGCACATGAAACAATTATTAAGTTCATGGACAAAAAATGCACTTCTTCATCTATATTTCTGTCATAGGTAGAAGAATCAGGCTTTTCCTAAACCTCCCATCGGTGCTCCACTATGGAATGATACATGTTCACCTAGATCAAAGCTTTTAAAGTTCCAAACTGTTCTGGCAGACTGTTCCCTTTAAGACTGGAAAAGCTTGACACATCATATTTAAATACATTTCCCTCGTACTCGTTACCTCGCGATCTTTGCCACCAATTCCCCTCGCCTACAACAATTTTGATATTTTTATTATTAACATAAAGCTGCTTTCTTGGGCGTTAAAAGTTATGCTGTATCTTCTCAGCTCTGGGAGAGGTCTTCCGTGCTGATGTGCAAGGTGACAGGCTCGCCAACAGTCCCGTAGCTGAGGGTTCTCGTGGAAACCTCAGTTTTGAAGCTGGGCTGGCCGCTGTCCGCCGAGCGCTGCAGCTCGGTGCAGAACGAGGGCTTGACCGTGAAGGAGGGACCGGGAGGAGCCGCGCGGGGATCGCCCACGCGGAAGGAGACGCTGGAGGGACCCACTCGAGAGGCTGACACGAACACGCCCCCGGGGACGCGCTCCTCGTACTGGCTGAAGAAGCTGCGCCGGGGCTCGGGCGCCACGGGCCGGAGCAGGTTCAGCAGCACCGGCTTCCCGATGGTGGGCTCGTTGATCTCCGTCTGCAGCACCGAGATCTCGCAGGGCTTCTCCGCCGTGGCCTTCTGATCCTCGCACCTGTAGGTCTCTCCTTCTTGAGGGATGTAATCCTCCAGGTCCTCCAGGGTTAAGAGTTTGCCGTTGTGGGTTAAAATCTTGCGGTCCCGCGTGCTGATGTCGTCTGTGCGGAGCTCCTCTGGCTCGTCCACGATGGCGTTGTCCTCTTCGGGAAGGATGTCCTGTATTACTTCAGGTACCTCCTCTCCAACAGGCCAAGACACATCCACTTCATCAACCCCTTCCTTATCCTCTGGACTTGCTGGGGAGAACAGGACTTGGTGCTGGTCTCCAACAGCTGTCCCAAAACTGAAGACCAAAGGCCACCCCCGCAGGCGAGCAGAGGGGAGGCGGTGTCTGACCCGTGCTCAGCACACGGTTCCTGAGGGCAGCTCTTTCCTTCAGTGCCATAATCCATAAAGGAATCACTTCCTAATTGTTCCGACCCACACGGGGAGTTTCTCTCTTCGCTGCTGACTTGAGGTCCTTCCTGCTCAGTCGTGTACACCAGGGGCTGGATGTCACCTTCAGAGAGACCCTCATTGGGCAGAGATTTTGGCTGTTCCACCAATTTATTGTTGGAGTTGTTTGTGTTTGGATCATCTTCTGGGGAGCGCTTTGGCCTTGAGCTGGGAAACGTGAACGTCAACACCCCTGACTCATCTTTTTCTTGTTTTACTGGGGAAGAACCTCTTTTCCTTGTGGGCTTTGGTGATTTTTTCACCTTGAATTCAATTATTTCTTCCACTTCGACCCACTTGGGCTTCTTCTCTTCCACTGCGCTCTCCACAACGACATCTCTCGCCGCTGCCCCTTGCATGTCCTCGTGTTCTGTGACATAAAGCCTGGGCACAGCAGCAGATTTTGGTGCTGCCTCCTGCTCGTGTCTGTGGACAGGCTGCCTGATCTTGGAGACGTAAACGGGCTCTGGAGCCAGCTCCACGCGTGGGGAGCGGGAAGGAGAATGACCTGACGGAGAACGCGCAGGAGAAACCCTTCCCCTTTGTCTTGGGCTCTTCACCACCGTGGTTATGGTCTCCTCTCTGACGGCAGAAAGGGGCGGAGTTGGCGGCAAGACGAGACTTTTTGGGGAGCCACACTCCACCAGCGCATGTCGGCAGCACAGGGTTAGTTTGGGTGAGCGTTCCAGCTTTTGGGTCATTTTGGGAGGGACACACACGCAGTGCACACACACACATGCCTGTCTCCACCTCCTGATGCAGGGAAAGCCCAGTGCCCTTTTCCCCAGGAAAACCCAGCTCCATGTTTGGGAGTGAACACACGGCCAGCTGAGAGATGCTCTGCTGAGTTCTGCTGGATTTCATGTGCTTGTGTTCATCACCTACTCTGCTACTTTGGACACTCCCAAATTGTAAACACTCCAAGATTTCAATATTTTCCTGAATATCCTTAGCTAAAATCCTAATTCCATCCCCCTCAAAGGGCTAAATGTCCTTTATTGCAGTAGAATCAGCATATTCTTAATAATATTTAATTAATCTAACATATCTTTTTTTTTATTGTATCTTTTGAGACCAGAGATCTGAATTTCCACATGCAGAACAGTTACACTGAAAGGGATTAACCCTTAAAATGTGGAGATGACCAGGAAAAGAAAGTTAGAACATCTCCCCCACAAATCATCTATGTCAAAATCCATTAGTACAGACACAGCCTGACCCTACTGCCTACAACAGGCACAGGAATACCAAGACAAATTTGGATAGATAATTATGATTTCTTAACATATTTCTGCTGGCTTTACTTTAGGTTTTTTGACTGAAGTTGGGCTGGTGGTAGATGCCTCATCCCTGGAAACATTAAAGGTCAGGCTGGTTGGGACTCTGAGTAGCCTGATCAAGCTGAAATTGTCTCTGCTCACAGCAAGGGGTGGGACTTGATTATCTTTAAAGGTCACCTCTAATCCAAGGCCTAAACCTAGGCTTCAGTGCTCTTCATTTTTATACTTAGCATGCAGTTTTTCCTGCAGGTTTTTCTGTGGTGTTTCTCACATGGAAACACTTTCAGATATATACATTTCTGCCAGTGTTTTCCTGGCAAGCACAAGGAAGCCAATGCTCCACATCTGCTCCACAGAAATCACAGGAAAAGCTCATTTTGTTTCTCTGTTGAGGTTCTGCCCCTACCTCCAAGGAATGGGGCTAAAAACAAAGAATTAACTGAAGGGTCAATGAGTGGCCTGAACTGAGATTAAGAATGGAGACAGCAGCTTTTTAATTCCTCTCTTCCTCCTCACCATTCTCCAGCCACAGCCACGTGGGGCTGAAGTCCCCCCTCTGCTCTTTAGACGTCTCTGCTCTGACTTTTGCCCTTGAGAATGGAGAACCTATTTATGTCCATCATGGAAGAGTAATCCTCTTGGGTTTACTGCAGCCTTTCTCATCTTCTGCTCTTATTTTTGACAACTTGTACTTCCTGCTCCTCAGGAGATTGGATTTGTTTCCACCATCAATCTCTCCCTTTGAGGACTGGGTTAGTTACAGGGAGATTAATTGCCTTGTAGAGCACCTTCTTTTCTCACTGCTTTACTCTTTTCCCTAAATTTTCTGCAGTTTTCCTATAGCCCTTTAAGGTCTGTGCACAGCCTTCCTCCTGGCCAGGGTGCCTTTCTGAATTACACAAAACTAAATCATTTTAGATTAGAATAAATTCTAGCATGCTTGCAGTAGACCTTGATCCAGGTTGCAAAGTTAAAATGTGTTTTTTGGGGTCTGGGATTTGCATATATGGACATTGTTCAATCCCATCTCTCAATTATCTATTATTTTCTGCCAGTAGTTTTAAAGCTGTTTCTGTTCATTAGCTTGCTGCAGATTAAGAGTTGGAATCTGCCTTTACAGAATTATTCCCAAACTTTCCCCCATCACCATCCCAATTTCAGTTGAGGTCCACTCCAATGTAAAGTTCATGGCCACCAAAGGAGGGGAATTTCTGCCTGAGATTCCACTCCTAAATTCACCAAACTCCTTTGAGGCTGCAGCCCTTGATTTAGGAATCCCTTCTGGAGCTGCCCAGAGCAACCCCCTATGGAATTTACATCTCAGAAATTTAGAAATCAGCTTGACTGCTGGTATTTTGTATTATTGAATATTATTTAATCCACCAGTATTAATGCTGCTGCTCCAGATACAGGCACAGAGATGTGGATAAATGAGATTTACCAAGTTTTAGATGTGGACTGGCTCTGAGATTCCCTCCTGCTCACTACTTTATCAGGATATTTCTGAAGAAGATATAAAAAAATTGTTCTCTGTTTAGTTGCCCCAGTCTGAATCATGGTCCTTGAGGCAGTTCAGATAAAACCACTTTATTTTCTGGTTTTTGCAGGGTGAAAAAGTTCTAATGTCTGGAAATTTAACTGAGCTTATGTGCAGCTTCTGGGAGGGGGGACAACTTATAAACCACTGCCTGCAAAAGGGCCAAGGGCACGGATCTAAAGGAATAATCCTCACAGAAAACAATAAAAGGGATAAAAGGTAAGCAACTCTTAACCATCCTTTAGTTACAATTTGATGTCTAACAAAAATAATATACATCCACTCATGTCCAAGTCAAGGGTTGATTTTAGCAATAGTGCAGCTATTGAGGGAAGGCATTTTCCCAAAATATCCACTGCAGAACCTCAGGACATGGTTGGAGCTGCTCTGAAATCCTGTTACAGGCCAGTGTCCCCTTCCAGCACATGAAACAATTTTATTTTGTATTTCTCTAAGAAGATAAATTAAGATTTTAATGGCTGCTTGGCTTCTAGGCTATGTATGACAGAAAATACTGCTTTTTGCAGTAATTAATCTTTGTATTTTATAGGCATCCAGTATAAACCAGGCTCAAAGTATCTAAAAAGACCAAGTCATCAGGATAATTATTTATATTAAAAATACAGAGATAGAAAGGGATAAAAATATTAATCTTCCTTCTGCTATACCATACAAGGTTTTCCTGAAAAACTTAAAATAAAGCCAGAAGAAATCACTCTAAGCTCTGAGATATTTGTTAAATTGGTAGATATTTTCAGGTGGACAGTTTTAAAAGCTGATTTCATTCAGACTCTACCTTCCTGAACTCTTGTGAGACTCTATCAGCACTGGGGGGAATACTTTTCCTGTGTAATATCATAAAATAACTGCCCCAGGCTGTGTCAAACACCAGTGCTGCTATTTTTGGAAAAGAACTTTTTTTTCAGGTGATCACTTCACATGGCAGAGAGTTCTGTGGGACCTGCTGGGCTGGGAATGAACACACTTGCATGGCCAATGAACACAAGCTTGTTATTGGATCATGCAGAGGCAGCAAGGCAAAAAAAACCACAAATGTTACCAAAAAAAAAAAAAAAAAATCAGCACTTACATGATGATGGTTTTCTTGGGCACTTTAGTCTCTTGTTCAGTGACTACAAAGAGAACAGTATGAACAGCATGGGGTTAAAGAAAGGCAAAAGCTGAAATGATTAAATTATCTTTGCTCAGTTCATCAACATAAACTGGAGTGAAAAATAACCAACTGCACCATCCCATCCATGCTTTCTGTGGTTATTTCCAGCATCATCTGTAGTGTTTCTGACCAGGAATCAGAATCCAGAATGCTCTCTGAATATTTAGCTTTGAAATTAAATATTTTATGGAGAAAGATTTGGCAAAAATGGTTGATTCTACTTTTTTTTTTTTCTGGTAGGTCAAAGCTAGAAAACAAGGTCCTTATTTAATTTTTCTTTATCCTATAATAAGGTAGTGATGGTGTCAGAAACCTCAAAATGCCTCAATCTGGAAAATCCTGGAGAGCTGAAATTCTTTAAACTTCCTATAAAAAAGAGATCCCCCAAACACTGGATTGTGGCCAAACTTTTATGGACTGGATGCAAAATCCAAGGTGATAAATATGAAAAACTAATATCATTATCATCAGTAGATAAAATAAGCATCAAAAAAACCCCAAATCCTAGGAAACCCAGGAGAGCCCTGTGTCTGCTCCATCTCTTTTTTTATTTTTTTTTTTGCTCTAATTTGCAATTTTTCCTGACCCTTCTCCCATAACCAAGCTGTTGATGCATATCCAGATCAAAAGTTATTATCAAAAGTATTTTTTAGAACTGGCATTTTTAAAAAGCAGGAAGATACCATTTGAAGAACTGAGATTTTCAGCAGGTTTTCCATCCTATCCACTGAAATAAAATTAAGGCACTCTTTGAACCACACTGCTTTGAGACACTCTGAATTGCTAAACCTATTTGAGATCTAGAAAAAAAAAAATCAGCAAGCCCCACTTTTTATTTAATAAACTCACAAAATATCTAAAAAAACCCCATAATTTAATCTCCAGCAATTGGTTTTCAATTTTCCAGCCAGCCTATAATAAATAAGCTCTGGTAATTTTCAGTCAGTGCAATTTAAGTGAATTGCTATTTAAAAATATCTATAAAATCACCAACAGTTCTTGCCTGGGGAATTTGGAGTGTCTGTATTATTTGTTAAGTAACTGATGATGAGTGCTGATGTTTTCAATGGTGCCCCCAAACCTGCACTGACTGAAAATTAAAAATAATTTACAATATTAAATGGAATACTTTAAACTAATTTTCCTCCCACTTCACTTCCAAGGGCTCTTCTCTGCCTCAGGTAAAAACACAAATTTGACCATAATGAAAAATAATTTTGTGCAAATATTGATGTTAATATCTGACCTAGAGCTCGTGTTTCTTTTGCAGAGCCTTGTCTTGCTTATGCCTGTGAAAATCTGGAATAATTTCCCAGAGATTCAAATGAGTTACTGCAGAACTGGGTGAGTTTAAACAAAATCTGTTTGGAAATTTGAGTTTACACTAACTGGGTAAGTAAACAGCAAAATAATTTTCAAATATTTATCCCTGGACACAATTACAATAAAACCATTTATCTATCCTTAATCAATATTTTTTTAAATAATTCAAACCTTGTTTTAAATAGTGGAATAATAATAATACAGTGATGGCAGATGAACTGAGTGCTCAAGCAATTTACTGCACTCAGGTTAGAGATTTTCACTGACTTAAAATCACTATTCTGCAATTTTCAAATAACTTTTAGAACATCTCATTAAAAATGTTATGAGATTAATCCATATGCAGAGAGTATATGAGTAAAAATAATGATGTTCTGATGAAAATGTTTTAGCTAATTGGGTTATACACCTGAAAATAGGTGTTCTCTATTTTAGCAGCAAGTGTATTTGGATGAGAATTAAATAATATAAACTAAATAGTTGGATAAATTTAATGAAATCTCACAATGTCTGTAATAAAAAAGTCTCTTTAATGCTTGCTCTATTAATGTCTGGTTTTGCAGTCCTCCCAGATGACATCAACTGTGGTATTTCTATTTGTAATGGATGTCAAAGGGATTCAATATCCAAAAGTTCAGCAGGCCTGGGATGAGAAAGCTGAAAATAGCTTTATTTTAAATATTTGGCTTTATTTTTAAGTTATAATAGCTTTATTTTAAAATTTAATAAATTTCATATGTGCTGTCCGAGGTGTAAGGGAGGATTTGAGCAATCTTATATTGAAGGATAGAACCACACGAAAGTAGGATGAGAGAATTTGGTTTTTTTTTTTTTTTTTTTTTTTTTTTTTTTTTTTTTTTTTTTTTTTGTTTGTTTGTTTGTTTGTTGTTGTTGTTGTTTTTTCCTGTTGTTTTTCCCCCGAGAGGAAAATATTCTGCATCCACTTTTAGCACCAGATTTATCATTTCAACTTTTCAAGAGCATTTTAGGCAAACAGCTTTGCAAAGCAGGAGGCCCTGATAAGCAGGTTAAAAGCTGTAAGCATTAGGGACAGCCAGTGCTTTTGTAGGACCAGACATCTCTTTGGTTAACAGATTAAAACATGGGCTTACAAGTGATGGAACACTGAGGATAAGTGAGTTCTCCTTGCTCTGAGTGGATGGAAGATTATTTATGGACTTTAAAAAAAAAAAAAAAAGTCTATTTTCTCCACTCACAGAAGTTTAAACCTATTTTTGCTGCCCAGTTCATGCTGCTGACATGAGCCAGAGCACTGTTCTGTTTTCATCTCCTTCTGCTGCACTTTGGAGACTAAACTGCAAAACTTGTCAAGAACTGCTAAAACAAATCCTAAAATGAGCAATTCATGCTCATTGTAGTTGGAAAAAACCTTTAAAATGGTTGAATCCAACTGCTGAGCCAGCACTGCCACCTTCACCACTAAACCTGTCCCTAAGTGCCACATCCACAGGTCTTTGAAATCCCTGCAGGGTTGGTGGCTCAACCCATGGATATAAGAGTTTTCTGAGCATGTTAACGAAATGCAAGTGGTTTGGGATGTCTCTCAAAAACACCCCACCAAAACCTAAACAAACAAGCAGAAAACCCAAACAACCAAAAGGCTCCACTCCTGCATGGTTGCAAGGGCAGATGGGGCTCTCCTGGATTTGCACTCAAAGCCAAAAATGAGACTAAACCATGGTGATAAGAGAATAAAAATAATGAGCTAAACACCTTAATCATCACCCTAACCAGGGAACATCCAAATGGTCAGGGGACAAACTTCTGTGCCCTATTTTTTCAGTAACACTGAGCTCTAATGCTCCTCTGTGTTTTAAATCTTCTTTGTAAGAACTTCAAAGTATTTTGTTGATTTTTAAGTGGCTGCTACAAGGCAACTGAAGAACCTGCTCTGCATGAAATCTAAGGTAAAGCTGTGAAGGAATTATTGTTGCCTGGCTGTAGCTGCTTTGGGAATTTTTATTTATGGTTTTATCTTCACTCCTGTCCCTGACTCCTCCCCTTGTATTGACTGACTCATTCTAGGTCCTGACCTGTCCACCCATATGGAAATGCAACACCTTTCCAAGGCACTGGGCTTTGCTTTTCTTAACAAATAATCAGTTAGTGAGCCTGGATGGGTAAATCACACCAGAACATGCCAGAGCACATCAGCCCAGGTGTGCCATGTGCAGATTAGGCAGCGAGGTGCAAAGCAGACACAGTCAACTGGAAGTCAAAGAGAAGGATCTTCTTTCAGCTACACTTTTTAAAAAGTGTCTCAAATTCTTCCAATAGCCACAGAAAGAGGATTTTTTAAAGCAACCCTCCATTGACTTCAGTGCAGCGACCAGGTATCCCTTAGTCCAGTGGTTTCCATCCTTTTTGGGTTTGGTCCATCCAAGGAACTTGCAAATTCCCATAGTGTGAATTTAAACCAAAGACTTTTGGTTTTGATACCCACAGTCTTGGTCTGTGGACCAGCTGCAGGTCAGGGCTCACAAACCACTGGACTAATGGTATCCCAAACCATGGATTTGGCTCAGCAGAATAAACAGTACAGAAAGACAGGAGGATGAAAACTAAAATAGTCGCCCCTTGGGTGCCTCATGAGACTCAGACAAAGGACATTTCACAAGAACAGAGATAAATCAGGTAAAACTCAGACCCAGGGTGCAGGTGAGCCAGGAAGCAGACACGGTATCTATTTCCTGCTGAGAGCAGTAATGTTGTCCTCTTGGTGAAGTTACAAGCAGTCCCATTTTCACAAATAGGAAGGATTGTGGGGATGGAAAGACATAGCCTTCATGAGATCCACCTGTCCTGCAGTTCTTTGCCAGATGAACCTGATTTTTCCCCAGGCAGATCAAGGCTGGTTATTGATTCTCAAAAAAGCAATGGTCAAGTGCATTTTGCCAAATTCATCCCTGCTGTGATTCTGCTCACAACAATCCTCTTGCTCCATGGATGAGCCTATTTTCTCCACTGGCCTGGAGCAGTTCTCCCTCTGTTTCTCCCTGGAGATGACTCAGGGATCTATTTTCTTCCCTATTACCGAGTTCAAGCAATTGCACATCACAGAACAAACCTATTTCATGACATTTCTGACACTTCCAGGCAAACTCCAATTGTATTTCTATAACCAAGCTCACTTTTTTTTTTTTTTTGGTTAAGATTACAGGAGTAAGAGGAGATGAGAAATTTGGGGCTGAACACAGACATTTGCAACTCCCAGAGCTGAAAACGTTCCTAACATTTTATACAACCTTTATTTGCTTTTACATCTGCCTGAAGGGGACTTCATCAAGATATACAGCCCTGACAGGGATTTATTTGTGTTCCTCTACAACCTGCACACAACTTATTTTTTTCTCTCTTTGGGGCATAGAAAAGACAAAGAATTCAAGTACTTGAAGGTTTATTTGGCTGAAAAAATTAAAGTGTTTCTACACTTACACCATCCTCCCTGTAATTCTTTTGGATGGCACTCTGGGAAAGAGCTAAAAGGAAAACACGTCAAGAAAGTTCACAGATCAGGATGCTAATCTTAATTATTTATTGTGGATGAATCCTCTTAATGTAATAGCACACCATTTGTGTCTACAGAGGGCTGGCCCAAAGGTCCAGCCAGACCAGGATCCTGTCTCAAACAGGGCCAACAGCAGATGATGTAGAAAATGATGAAAAAATATGAGTAGAGGATCATTTATCCCTGAATATTTTTCCAGACTCCAACATTTTCTACCCAGCAGCTCCATAAGCCAAAACGTTGCCTCTTAGTGGATGTTGATATTGTTAATTATGCCCTTTCCATCATGCTCTTGAACTCCTGTTATTATCTCAAGACAGTGTGGAACAACCAAAGTTGAGGAAAGAAGGTACTAGAGCTGTTGGCAAAATTCTGACTTTTGTTGACCATGTCTCCACCAACCCCATCTGGGAGAGGCCAGTGAAAGCAAGGTTTGCTGGCATGGAAAGGCCTGTGCCTATCCCAGTCCTCTCTCTTTCCCTCCAAATCTGTCCCTTGCCCATTAAAGGTGATTTTTTGGCTGTACCATCTCCTGAGCTGCCACTGGGAACTGTTCAAGAGAGACAGGACTGGCTGGTTCACGCTCAGCCACTCATAAGATGTGAAAAGAACCAATTCCCTATGCCAGGAAGTGCTCCCTAGGGAGATGTAGCCATAGATTTAAACTGGCCTGTGCTGGGTTTACAGCAAGCACTAACACACACTGTGGGGAAATCCCTGGGATAAGCAGGGACTTTAGAAAGTGATGACTAAAAGTTGTGAAGAAAGATGCGTTTTTGGATGGGTGTAGAATCAGTTCTTATCACCCTACCAGTGAAACTGGCAGAAAAAAAAAAGATTAGACTCTATGACTATCCCTGGGCAGTCCTAAATAATGGATGAACTAATCATTGCTCAGGACAGTTCTGCTTTCCCATTCACTCCCCATGCCCTCCAGTGGTATTCCAGGAACAATCACAATATACCTCCACCTTTACTTAGCAGCCCCTGAAACATTTCTGCCAGGCTGACACACATTTTCAAGTATTCCAACAATGTATAACATTTCTTTTTTTGCACTAGCAGTGCCGTGACAAACCCTTCATTCGCTCCTCCCTTTTTTCATATAATGCATCCACGAGCATTATATGAAGTTGATTTGCCAGGCTTGGAAATCAACAGATGATGATGGGCACAGAGCCCATGCACATCTCCAGAAGACGTACAGATACATGGACACTGACAACCAGCATGGGTAAGATGGCAGAAGATGCTGATCCTGGTTTTTTAGGGCAGTACGTACGGAGCTGGGCAAGGGTCGTACCTTCAATGGTGATGGCTTGGTCTCCTCTCCTCTCCTGGGTCAGGGCTGCAGCGCTGTGGTGGTAAAGCTCTGCTCCACTTTTGGCAGACCCTAACCTGTTCATCAGCTGGAGAGAATGGTGCAGTGCCAAATGAAACACAGGATGTTGTTGGGTTTTTTTTTTGTTTTTTTTTTTTTTTTTTGTCACGGTAAAAACCTGCCTGTGCTACCCTTGAAAATTCAGTGTTGACAGAAATGGGTGAAGGTGTGACCCCAGTGCCAAGCTGGAGTTGGAAAGCACACTTTGCTGCTCAATGGAGTTCATGGTTTTTTACCCAAAAATTGCTCAGACAAGTTACAGCACATCAGCAAAATTATTTACTTAATTATTGGGTATTTGCTTTGCAGCCTGGTAACTCTGTCTCTCCCAACAGGCCCACATTCCTGCTGTACACACACTTAGGTAACCCTTAAAGAGGACTTTTTTGTTTATCATGCAGTAATTACTGTGTTTTACTCAACCAAGGGAATAGTGGACCTTAGGATCTTAGTCAATGGCAAAGTAGTCTGGTTTTGCTAAAATTCCAGTAGAATTCTTTAAAGTATACCAAACTTCCTAAATATTTCTGTGAGCTGAACCATTTATCATGGAGCAGCTGACTCACACTGATTTCCCAAACCAAGACCAATTTCTTTAATTGCCAAGCCCTCAGAACTTATTACTGTTTTATTACAATGAATGCATAGACTATGACTAACTTTCATAAAATATCTTACATTTTAAAAAATTTATCAGCTTCTTCCATGCACTCTTGCTAAACAAAACAGGAATTTCAGTGCTTTATCCTTCTATTTAGACTTAATTTATTTTGGCTTTGGAGGATTTCTTAGTCATAATTTAAAGACAGTCCAGGAACAAAATATCACATCAGAATGGTCCCAAATTTTTTAAGAGTTTCCTCTAGAGATCTGAATCTGAGTTTAAGCTCCAGAACAAGCTCCATCAATTCTTACTTGTGCCAACAAACTGTCAGATCAGAATATTCTGCAGCTTTTGGCCATTCACAATCCAGATCTAGTTCAGCTCGACTTTCTATAATATTTTTATGAGCAATTACTCAGCTGTGGGTCTCTCCAAGCAAAATGAATTCTCCTGCCTGTATAATTTCAGATGACAGATATTTAAATCTCTCTGAACTTACCTCACATTCATAATGTCCCATGTCCTCATTGGAAGGGTTCTTGACCACCAGGACTACGATGCCACTCCGTGGTTCACTGAAAGTCTGGTATTTACTGGTGTCCTTCAGCAGCACCCCATCCTTGTACCACCTGAGTGGGAAAACGTGGAGTATGAGCCAGGAAAAATGATGCAGCATCCCTGAGATCACTGATCCATCCAGCAAACAGCTCAGGAGTTAATCCTTAGACAAACATTTGGGTCCTGGAAGGGAGTGCTGCAGGTGGGTAGATCACACCTGGGTATTAAACTGCACATGTTCATGAGATTCTTCCCAAGAGATCTCCTCAGTCAGTGCAGGAAAAGGGCTTTAAATGATGACAAGAAAAGATTGGCTAAGCTCTTTGTCTGAATACCTGATAAAATCAAGTCAGGGGTAAGGCAGGGAGGATAAACAATGATAAAATGTTTTCCAGGGCTTTAGATTGGACAGAGTCATCCTCAGGGTCTATCTGAAGGTATTTCTTTTCAAATTCTAGCTAAAATTAATTGCTGAGAATCTCAGGAATGTCTGGATCATGAAGAGCCAGCATTGGGATGGGGTTAAGATGGAAGGCCCAGTAAAGAAAGGCTCATAAACTCAAAATTACTTTTCTGACTATGCAAAATGGGAAACCAGGATTTGTTCCCATGGGAGTTGTGGGACTGACCTGATCTGAGGCCTGGGTGCTCCTTCCACAGTGCAGGTGAACTGGACATCTTCACCCTCCACGAGATAAGCATTTCTGACCTTGTTCACAAACCGTGGGGGCACTGCAAAAAGCCAAGGTAAATGTGAAATATTAACAGATAGAAAGGGTGTGTCCCCAGTAATTCTCACTGCATCTAAAGGATACTGAAGACCAAATTTTTTGACATAAAATAGTTGTCTGTACCTGTACATCAATTTTTTAAAAAAATAATTATCCTGTGTATGTTGTACAGAACCTCTGGAATCTCTTAATATTTGTAACACCATAGAAGCAGAATTATTTAGGTTGAAAAAGACCTCTGAGGTCATGGAGTCCAACCATTAATACTGCTAAGGCCAACAGTAAGCCACGTCCCTAAGTGCCACATTTAAATGTGTTTTGAACTCTTCTAGGGATGGTGACTCAACAAATTAGTTGAGAAGTTTGTTCTGGTGGCTGATAACACTTTTGGTGAAGAATTTTATCTAATCTCCAATTTAAACCTTCTCTGGTGCTAATTGAGGCCGTTCCCTCTGCTCCTGACCCTGTTCCCTGGAGCAGAGCCCAAACCCCCTTCCTCCTGTCAGGGAGCTGTGCTGAGCCACAAGGTTCCCCCTGATCCTCCTTTCTCCAGCTGAGACCCTTTCCCAGTCCCTTCCCTGGGAAGGACACTCCAACTTCTCCATGTCTTTTTTGTCATGGTAGCCCCAAAACTGACCCCAAGACTGGAGGTGCCTCAGCAGTGCCAGCACAGGGGACAGCCACTGTCCTGGTCCTGCTGGTCACACCAGGGCTGGTACAAATTTATGGTGTTATAGACCCTTAAAACACTGCATCTGTGCAGGGCTTTACCTTGAACAAGGATCTTTCCCAAGGTGCTGGCATTGCCAGCAGGACTGGAAGCAAAGCACATGTACTGTCCTGTGTCAGCCCCTGTCAGGTTGTCCAAGATCAGTGTGCAGGAGCCATCAGGATCTTCTATTATAATGTGGTGGGGATCCACCTCCACGAGCTTTCCATCTGAAAGAGAAATTATTTATTTGAAAACAGTTTACTAAGAGTTTCCTCCCTAGGAATTTCATCCAGCTTTTTGTCCTGAGAGGGCTGAGAGCTGCATTATTGCAGCTGATGTTGGAAGTTGAGGAATCAGCTCTTCATCTTCATCCAGCTCTATAAAACATCATCCAGGGCAGAGTACATGGATCATACATCACCACTCCTCACTTAAAAGAGAAATTATCCCAGAGTACATTCTATGCATTTCAGTCATAATTCTGCTTTTTCAGCCAAAGGAGCACACCCAAAATGTCCAAGAACACAGAGTCTAGACTTGAGTATCTCTAAGGGATCAGCTCTTGGATTACCCACTGACCAATTATCAATCAATATGGTCAGGGAGCACATTTGGAGGCTGCATTTGATGCCCTGTGCTCGTACCTTTGTACCAGCTGATGGATGGCTTGGGAGCTCCTGTCACCTTGCAGGCCAGCTTGACTGTCTCTCCCAGTTCAGCTGTGCAGTCTGCCAGCTCTTCCTCAAAGTCTGGAGGGACTGAAACATCAGAGGAAGCATGTTAGTCTGGAGGAGGGGGCTCTGTCCATGGCATGGCTGCTGCTAAGTGAGATTAGAATAATTTTTGACATCTGTGAGGCTCAGAATGGAAAACTGAGCAGGAAATTCTAGCATCTCAAGACTTTATGAGTGACATGCTCTCCTTGCTTGTCTAAGACTAAATTCAGTCTGTAATATGTCTATTGTTGGCTATAAAATTAGAACATATGAAAAAAAAAAAGGAATTTGTTGCTGATCTGGAATTATTTTAGACCATGATTTTAATAAGCACATCCATTACTCAGGCACCACACATCTGTCACTGTTAAGATAATTCCTCAAGTAAATTTCAGCCTGGATATCCAAACTAGCATTCTGCTGGTGTCCTTACAATAAAATCCGTGCTTTCACTGGATCATAGAATCATAGAGTGGTTTGGGTTGGAAGAGACCTTAAAGATCACTGCATTCCACCCCCTGCCATGGCAGGGACACCTTCCACTGTCCCAGGCTGCTCCAAGCACCATCCAGCCTGGCCTTGGACACATCCAGGGGCAGCCACAACTTTGGGCAACCTGTTTCTTTATTAAGTGACTTTTGTTTTAACCCACTTCTACCATACAAAATTATCCTGATAGTCTTCCTCACTAAAGGCACAAAAATGAAGTGCCCAGACTTGTTTTCAGTGTATATGGACTAAATCCAATGCTGTTCTGGCATTTTAAGATGCCAAAGATCCTTACACTATACTGGACACCATTTGTAGCTTATGCCTGAAAAATAAAGATCCCCGCTGACAGATTTTGTGGATTGAAAATTGGTGGAATCTCAAATGACACTGAAAATGATGAAGCCTTAATGACCTGACAAAATTCCAAAGCAAACCCAGGTGCAAAGATAGAGCAGTGCAAGCCAGGAGGTGAGTAAAGAGTCTAGAACCCAGAGAAGTCACAGGGTCATTTGTACTGGGGTGTGTAGGACTCTGGATCAGGGTACAACCCCAACTCTCCCTGTCTTTTCTCCAGGAGAGCTGTTCCGACCCTCAGATTATCTTCATGGCCTGTTCTGGACTCAATGCAGCAGCTCCATGTCCATTTGGAATTGGAAACCCCACTGGACAGAGCACTGCAGGTGGATCCCACAAGAGCAGAGGGGCAGGATCCCCTCCCTGGACCCGCTCCCGCATTTAACGACCACAAACAGCTTCTCTCCCTCTTTATAATTTCTCCAAGGAAACCACCCAAGGGAAAAAACAAAAAGAGTGAGCTTTGGGCTGTCTTGTGCCACACTTACTCCAGATGGGCTCGCTGATGCGCTGCTGGATGCCCAGGATCTCCTTCACCCAGGAGTTCTTGATGTTGACGGTCCGCGCCTGCAGGAGGTATTTGCGCACCAGGTCCTCCCGCTCGTGCCAGATCTCAAAGGCCCGGTCATCCCCTTCCACCAGGTCGTTCACATCGATGTTGTTCAGCTGAGTGACAGAAAGGGCAAGAAAGTCACCACAAATCCTGTGTTCCTAGGAATTCCCAGCAGCAAAAAGGGGCAATTTGCGCTTTCCTCAAAGATTTTTCGGATCATGTGAGCAACGCAACGTGGCTGAAGAACAATCAGAGCTACTTTGAGAGTTACTTTCCCTGCTATGTTTGACTTTCTGGTTACCAAACCAGACATTTTCCTGGGATTAATTTTTCAGGGAAACAACGTCCAGCATTAAAAGTTATCCCAAGGATGGAACACGCTGTTCCTGAAGGGTTGGGCCCAGGAAACAGAAAAAACAGAGAACAGAGAGTCTCTGGACAAAGCATGGAGATGTTTCCATTTTATTTTGCTTGGAAAATAAAATCTGCCTATGAATATTGATCAGGACAGAGATAAGGACTTTCAGAAAGTCCTGGCTGGGCTTGGTAAAGAGCTCCATGGGTTTTTTGGTTGGTTGGCTGTTTTTTATTGGAGTTGAACATTTTCTGCCTTGTGAAAATTCTTTCCTCAATTTCTAGTAATTTTAGCCCTGACTGTCTGAAGATGAGTGGGTCAAATCCTTTGAATTTTTTCATTTCTGAACAGGAATTGATGTCTGGAAAGGACATAATCAGCAGAAAGAACCCAATGGAATTTATCAAATAAGATTCCTTCTAATTTGCTCCCAATATTACAGACTGCCAAAACCAGAGATTTACAAATGCAAGAAAATATTGTAGACAGTAAAATCCACATCAATAGAATATATTTATGCTGTCAATTAAATGAGGTAACAGAGATAAATAAATGCTTTTACTTGTAACATCCTTGCTGCATAGTAAAAGTCCACCCTGATGGTTTCTGACATGTTTCTGAGAGGTTTAAAAAAGATCTTTTGGGATAAATACAGATTCTACTTGTGCTTCAAAGACTTTTTTGAAGCAAAGGAATAGCTCAGAAGGATTAAATGAATGTCCAAGCTGGATATAAAAGTGAAGCTCTAATTGCCAAAGAAATGCTTTTTGTGAGGATGAAGTGATCGGACCTTCATGATGTTCTTGAAGATGTAGCTGTAGGTGTCTGTCTTTGTGTCTCTCTTTGGTTTGCAGATCACAATATAATTTTTGAAGAGGAAAACGTGTCTTTTGTGTCCTTTCCATGCCATTCGAGCTCCTGGAGCTCCTTCCCACACAATGAAGTGGCCCTGATAGGAAAAAGAAGGAAGAGCACATAGTGATACATTTGGAATAATTACCACAGGTAGGTCTCACCATTATTTTTCAGTGCCCAGATAACAAATGTTTCCTATTGCATTGTCCCCTGATGTATCTCTGGTTTATTAAAATAATAAATATTAAAATTTAGTGTTATTCTAACACTAAAGCTGACTCATCAGACACAGGCACAGCCAGTGGTTGTCATTACATCTTCATTTAAATGGCATTATTTGATGCCAGAAAAATAGAGGTAGAAACACTCTTGGAAATATTAAAGGAAATTTGTATTTTGTGTATTACACAGACACTGTATATGATGATTTGGTCACCTTCACCAGAGCAAGAAGTATTTATTTCACATAGCTTCAGACACAGCTCAATTAGTGACATGGGTTTCTCCCTTCTAGGGAGAAGGAAACAGTTGTGGGGTGTGACTGGACACTTTTTGGATGCCTGAATGTGGAGAGATGAATGCCCACCACAGTATCACTGTAATTTAGCCTTACAACTCCACTCAGCAACACACTGTGATTCCCATGGAAAACTTTGGACACAGACACAATAAATTACTTCCCTGGTATAGCACAGTAAATCTATAAAGAAACAGGAATTTGAGTGAGGGTGTTGGAAGTTCTGGACTGAGGTGTCCTAATAGCTGGATCATCTAAAAGGCCACACATCTGGTTCATGGGATAAACCCAGGGAGCTCATGGATCTGATGATGCCATTAACTCCAGAAACTGCCCTGTGTTGCTTCCCAATAATACGAGAGGATGAGTTACAACCCTTTTAGATCATGTAGGAGCCCAGAACAATTTTATTCCTGCTTGATGAGCAGGTCACAAAGGCAAATAACTGCATTATGTGTGAATTACTCCATAAGAATCCATGCTCTGGTGTTTCATACCTTAGGGAGCCAGAACACCCATTTCTGGACAGCAGTGAGCGAAATAAGCAAATCAGATATAATTTCTAAAGGATTTTCTTCTAAGAATTAAGGCCCCTTAGAAACTGGTGAAGGCAGACATGGAACCAACTGGAAATTCCAGTTACCTGCCGGATGGGCTCCCCAAGGCTCTCCAAGGTCCCTGGGTAATTCTCAATGAGTGAGACATGGAGGTTGTTCTCTGCTCTTCGGGTCAGGGCAGACACAATGGCATAGGCCTGCTCCAGCAGAGTGCAGTTCTGGCTGTTTCTGGCTTTGTTTCGGATCAATTCCTGTAGGTGAATGAAGAAAGTGTTAGTGGGCAATCAAAAAGGAAAATAGCAGGTCCTTCAGAGCTAAAGAGTTTCTCATTATCTGCTCTGGCTTTTTCATCTGGCTTTTTTATCCCATTTTTTTCACCACAACCTGCTTAGATAAAAGTCTTTTCTTTCCTACCTATTCTGCAGTATTAAAGACTAACCAGTCTGGCTTTTCTGCAACTTACATCAGTTGACATTAAGCAAAGATAAAGTTGAAACAAACACCAGATATGCTTTGGTGGTTCACACCTAAAAATTCCAAAGTGATCCTAAATTTACCCATTGCATTTCTGTTCTGTTTACCCTCACAGTACCAGAGGACAAGGAATTCATGGCCATGCTGAGTCAACATTAGATTAGTAATAAGAGAGGTTGGAAAAAATGTGAAGTGGCATTTTCCCTGCTCTTCCCACATTTGTTCCTGTTCCTCTCTTTCAGAAATGCAGGAATGGAAAATGTCTTTGCTCCTCCAAAGACCCTGAAAAATGTTGGTGTTTGTGTGCAAGACTGTGTTCAAAATCAGAAAGTTCTTCAAAATGTTCAAAAAACTGCTCATTTATACAACACTAAAATACATAAATATTTCCCATTATTATTTTTTTCCTGAATATCTTAGTGCTGTTTTCCCATGAAAATACTGTTTAAAATGCTGCTCTGAAATGTTTGCTTATGGTCTAAGACAGTAGGACAGATGGAAGCCTCAAAGACAAAATATTTCAGGGTAGCAGAAAGGTGATAAGCTTTTCAGAAAATATATTTTCACATACATTTAAAAATAAAGCTCACTGAGCTTTATGGGGTTGGATTCTGTGAACCTACCTGGATTTACATTTACAAAACTATTTAGAGGACACCACTACTGGTGATGATTAATCTCTTATTTACTCAAGGAGTTTTCAATTGTAGTTGCATCAGAAGGAAGCCAAAAATAGGAAAGAAAAATAAAATCTTTTTCTGCACAAGCTACACAGAGGAGAACGTAAACCTGGAACAACATCTCTTTACCTTAATTATTGTCTGGTACTGCTGGATCCTGTTTATGGGTTTTTCCAGGTAGTGCTGCAGTGGTGGGATAAGTGGCTGTGAGGGATCTTCATTAGTTACAAATTCATCTGTGTATCTCTGAAAAAAAATACATGGAGTAACAATGAAATTCTGAGTAGCTGGAGCAGAGAAACAAGATTTGCTTATTTATATTTATGATTTATGTAGTTCTCTTGGTCTTATAATGTGGTGACCTTTAAAACGTCCCTTAATTACAATTATATAAACACAGCCACATTCATGTCTGTATAATTTTTATAATGTTAATAAATGCATAAGAATATGTAAATATGTTCCCATATTGGCCATACTTATCAGAAAAAGCCAGAAAGTGGACTAAAAATTATTATATTTAGCAAAAGATATTACAAATCCTTTTGAGGTTCACACTTATGATTAACAACTCCATTTCTTGGTGCAGTGGGTTACAGGATGAATTTCCCACAGGTGCTTTGGGCTCCTGCCTTACCTTGTAGAAATCCTGGACAGCTTTGCTGACAACAATTGACTCAGCCTGGACCCTTCCCACCAGGTACTGGATGTATTTGTTAAATTCTGCTTCGTGCTTGATGAAGCACATGGCCACGTCGTCATCGGTGTCACAGCTCTGCAGGCTCCGGAGGAACACGCTGGGGGGACAAAAACTCTGAGAGAAGGAGCTGGAAGGAGGCTGAAACACAGCCCCAGCAGCCAGACTGGGAATCAGGAGATGCCAGCTTCAGGGAAATGGTGGGGGGAGATAAGGGATGTCAGCATGAAATTTCTCAGTGCCTCCTCACCCAGCACAGTGCCATTCCTCATGGCTGGAATAGCAGAGAAGGGACTTGGGACAAGGGTCTGGAGGACAGGACAAGGGGGAATGGCTTTAAACAGACTGAGTTTAACATCTAACAGGGTTAGATGGGATATCAGGGAGAAATTCTTCCTTGTGACAATGGTAATGTCCTGGCACAGATTTCCCAAAGAAGCTGTGACTGCCCCTGGATCCCTGGAAGTGTCCAAGGCCAGCCTAGATGGGACTTGGAGTACCTGGGATAGTGGGAGGTGTCCTGAAATTCACAGATGCTGGCAACAGTTTTACATTAATTAATATCTATGAAGACACCACTGAAGTGCCTGTCTTGTTGCCTTTTTAACATAATTCCCTGTTTCTCAGTTAAATTCACTTAAAAGTGTAAGAAATAAGCTGGACACAGGAAACCTTGAAGCTCTGAAGGGGATTATGGAAGTTCTAATCCTTTGCTATGATTTAAGCCATGACATCATTTACCCTTCTGAAAGGAGCATCAATTCCCCTGCACCTCAGCACTGTCAGTGCTCCACACCAGGAATAACAGCAAGAATAGTAGTAATAACAATGGAAGTAATAACAATGGAAGTAATAATAATGGAAATAATAGTAATAATAATAGTAATAGTAATAGTAATAGTAATAGTAATAGTAATAGTAATAGTAATAGTAATAGTAGTAATAGCAGCAATAGTAACAATAGTAGTAGTAGTAGTAATAATAATAATAACAACAATAATAATAGTAATAATAATATGTTGGATCCCTGGTCACTGAGAATTTTAGACTTTCTGTGCTGACAGGCACTGACCCTCAGGAGAACACTGCATTCAACCTGAGGCCATGGAAAAGGCTCCCAAAATTGAATAATAAAACTAAGATTATGAGTGTGTAATTTGAATAAAAATTATGATATCACATGGTAAAAAACTTAAAGGTTAAGGTTTTAAAATATAGTAATATATATAAAATGAAATGAAAGTTTTAAGGCAGAAGCTAATCGTTCTTCACCTTCTTCTTCGTGGGTTTGAGTAACATTGTGTAATTAGGTAAAAAAATCTGCATTGCAAGCCACAAGTAGTTAGTCATTAAATTATAAGTAAAAATAATTTAAGTAGCATTTCAGAATTAAGCAGTCTATCCTTGAAAAGCCTTGCAAAAAAAGACTCCATTTTTTAGTTTGTTAACATAAAATACTATAAAATTCACAGTTTGTAAAACTATAATATAAATAAATATCTAAATCTAAACAAGAAATACTCTCAGTCACCCTGAAAAAAAGCAATAATAATAATAATAATAACAACAACAATAATAGTAATGATAATGATAATGATAATGATAATGATAATGATAATGATAATGATAATAACAATATAATGATGCCACTCTGTGGTCTCCAATGAAGGCAGTTGGGATTGCCCACCTGGAATGGAAGCGACCAATGTCATCAATATTCCTGAAAATGGTGGATTTCTGACTGGCAACAGCTCCTGGCACACTGGGACACGTCTCAGTGTACCTAAGGTGATGAGACTGGAGGAACTGTAAATCTTGAATGTAATCTTCCTCTGAGATCAACAGCTCCTGAATGAGAACACTGAAGGGGAGACAGAGAGGCAGAAAGAAATCACAGAAAAATCATCACAATTGTCCTTGAGAGGTAAAGTGGAGATTTATGATCAGAGGAACTGACTCCTGGGGTGCATTGAAAGATTCTCTCTGGGGATGGATGGATGGATGGATGGATGGATGGATGGATGGATGGATGGATGGATGGATGGATGGATGGATGGATGGATGGATGGATGGATGGATGGATGGATGTGGCCAGTGGAAGATGTCCCTGCCCACTCACTGGCACTAGATGATATTTAAGGTCCCTTCCAGCCAAAACCATTCTAGGATTCTATGATCTCTATTGCCTGGAATTTTCCTAGGCTGAAATCAATCACAAAATACAAGTGGTTCAAAAGGCAGGAAAATTCAAGGTGCAAATGCCAAATGACACGAGCTCACCTTAGCTTCCTTTTGTATTCATCTTCAGAAACAAACTCTCCAGGAAACTCTGGAATTTCTGTTGCTCCCCACTCTGGTGACAACTACAATATTAGGAAAAAATATTAAAATAATTCTTGGAAGTGGACAGTGCTTTTATCTATACATACTGAGGAATATCTCTCATGTGTTCACAGTCCTGTTTAGCTCAACAATTACTAAACCAGGGTGAAATTTCTTTTGTACCGGAGAGTTTTTAGGTCTTTCCAACCCAGAAACTCCTGCACAGACCAGAAATATTGTCCAATAAAAGCATGAAAAAGTACAACCTTGTTCCATATCCCTTCAACAACCTCCTCCATCACTCCTTGCAAAAGGGATGGCTCTAAACTGCAACAGGAGCAATAAATTTTAAACGAGAAATAACCAAACATGATCAGTCACCTTTAATTTCTTGTCCAGATAAGCTGGAGACACCCAACCCTGTCGAGAGGGACTTGATTTCGTGGGTTTAGTCCTGACCAGCCATTTCAGAGGATGAGCTGAATCCAGGACTTCCACATATTGTCCTTCCTTCAGGGTGATGGTCTCCTTGTCTGGCGCCGCGGGCACGTAGTCAGCAGTGACCATGTAGACATCAAAGATCTGCAGGCACAAAACTACAGTCACTTTGTGCTCTCCATTTCCCTCACAAAGAACCTCCCAACAAGATTCCTCAAGCCAACTCCATCCAAGGCCACAGAAAATCAAGTTTTGACTTTCCGAAGTTCAGCTGTGAAAGCCAAGTCATGGTTATGTTTTGACCAGGTTGACTGAAATGGCTTGTTCAGGATCACAGGGTGAGCATCAGAATTTGATTCTCTGTGCTCTGTATCACTAAAGCTACTAAATACACCTACAAAATTGAATTACATCACAAAAGAGGATGGAGATCCCTACACCATAGCAGGTTGGTCATTCTAAGTTTAGTTTTCTCCTTGTGTCCAGCTTGTCCATAAAGATATCATACCTCCCCTCTGGAATCCCCATCTTCAGATTCAGAGGAGGATTCCTGAGCAATGGATGAAGGTCTGGATCGTCCATGGCGAGGAGATGCAGAGGGAGTTCTTGACTCATCATCACTTTCTGCACCCGGTACTCGAAGTTTGGCTGAAAAGCAGAGCAACAGCAAAATGTTAAATAAATATCCCCAATTTAAACATGAACTAGATCTATCATAATTTTCCTAGGAAAAGCATTCACAATAATATTTAGTGTGATTTCCCATTGATATTTAGGGTTAAATTAATAATTTAGATGTTTTACTACATGGTGTTGCAGCTCTACTGCATGTGTAGCCACTGCACTACAAGAATATTTGTTGGAGAGTTAATGCCTCTATTTTTGATCCAAGTTAATTTTTTTCTACAAGATAATCACTGCAGACAAACCAGAATGTTTCACTCAACTCAACAAATCATTAGAAGATTACTGCACAGCTGTGCACAGGGTTTCCAGCCTTAATTAAATTTTAAAATTCTACTGTGAGCAAAAACTTGAAGATGTGGGAAGAACAGAAAATAGGATTGCTTTCTGATTTAGGAGTAATGAATATCTGAGGAACTCTAAGTACCTAAGATATGCAAAATACACTTCTATTTTTACAATTTACTGTTACAGATCTTTTTCCTGGTTCAAAATTCTAGACTAAGATGTGCAGGTTGGATGAACTCCTACTAAAATTTTTTACCCCTAAGAATTGACAAATGTTAATTTGCATATATAGAATGCCTGTCTCAAAACCTTAAATCTCACTTATAATTAAACAACATCTAAAAAAAAAGGATTGTTTTTTTTCTTCTGTAATTAAACTGTGTTTTCCATGTTCCTTACCCTGAGTTATTTTTGCAGATACCATTTCTGAGATACGTGAGGTGAGTTTCTGGAAGAACTCTTCTGAGCCAACATCAGCTAATGAAATAGGGCTTTTGGGCACACCTTCTCTGCCAGCTTCAAGGTCTCCTGGAAAAAAGATAATTTGTTATTAAGCTGGCAGTGTCATTGAAAATTCACCTCTTTTTGAGTAATAAAAGCTTCTGTGGAAGGAAGGCTTAATTTTCTTCCCTTCTTCTGTGTTTAAAACTGTGTTTGCTCTCAGTTCACCCAAATAATTCACTCTTGAACAGCAATCAGTCCTGAAATGTTCCAACATTTCAGACAATTTCAAGAAAACTGGACAGAAATAAGTGGATACATGAAATACATTGACAGTCTCAGCAGTAGATATGGAGGACAGGAATAACAGAGAGAAAACAGCTTCTCTTACCTTCAGAGGACTGAATAGACCTGAAAAAAGAAAATAAAGCAGAGTTAAATGTTACAATAAAACGGGTAGTAAGGAGAATTAAATGAGAAACACATCCCTCCTTCTCCCATATATCCAATCACTTACCCCAGTGTGGTCATGATGGCTTCTGACACCATCACACGCTCCTGGGTCAGGACTTCAGCCTCTTTCACTGCAAGATTGGGGTTTATCATTAGGGCACAGAAAGCACAGAATGTCCTTTTTCAGGTATTTAATGCAGGCACATTTTCTAGACATGGATTACTGGGAGCACTGGAATATATATTCCCAATCCTGTGATGGCAATGGTTTCCTCCTCTCCCTGTTCATGGAAATTATATAATTGCCCCTTTTCTCCACACTGCTCAAGTTATGCTCTTGCAGCTCTCGGTACAATAAAAATGTGGGATGCAAGGCAGGATAGCAGAAAAATTGAATCCTTCACAGTTCTGTCCCATTCCCAATATATATTTGTTTTTCCCTATCTTATGGTGTTAAAAGAGGCCTTGGAAAGCTCAAGAAAAATCAAATAACTCTAATACAATCCAAAATACCTCAGCAGAGTAAAGCACAAAAAAGAAATTTTCAAAAGGTGACTTTTTCCAGTTACTTATCAACTGCCTTTCTTTCATTTTTTAAAATTTGTGCTTAATTTGGTTGTTCCTTAGACTTGCCTTCTGTTTACACAGAAAAGATGCTGCAGTTAACACAAGATAGAGTCAGAAATCTAAAATATTACAGAAGTAAAAAGTGTAACCATTTGCAAGACAAGCAAAGTCATGGGTCGCTCTTGAGAAAATGCATTTTTCGGGGTGTGATTGGATAATTTCCTTAACAGTCACACTTGTTTTGTTCTTTTATTTCTTAGGCACTGCATAAAAAGGAAATAAGGAGGAAGTTTTTATGTTGTAGCAAAGATTTACCATCTGCAACTTCCAGGTTGGCGGTGCAGATGGACTGGCCAGCCTTGTTGGTGGCAATGCACGTGTAGGCTCCACTGTACTTCTTCTTGACATCCAACAGGATCAGGCTGTGGTGCATGTTGGAACTGGCAAGTTTGTACCCAGGAGTGTCTGGTTTGATCCACAGGATGTCTTCCCGAGACTCTTCTTTCATCCAAGTGATTGTTGGTGGTGGATGTCCTAAAGAAAATTGGTGAAATAAGCTTTAATCTCCCTGTTTGTGTTCCTCCCTTAAAAATATGATCCATTTTCTGATACTTTCCCAACAACAGGCATAATATGCAATAAAGGAGGATAAACCATTTTACAGCACGCTTATAAAGACATGAAATCTTTCCATAAAACCAAAACTGTCAATCATCATACAATTAATGATCAACGTGCATCATACTACAAAGTGTCATTGTGCCCACTTTCACACACAGAAAAATGCAGGTGAAGAGAAACAAGATGCTTTACTGTGAAGTGTCTTTGTAAGAAATGTAAGTTGGGAGTGAAATCCCAGACTTCAATACAGGAAATGAGGTTACAATGACTTGGGGATGGGAAGAGAAGAATGTGTTGTGAAATTACACATTTCAAGTGTTATTCAGAGAGATGAGGTATCTGCTCACTCACCTTCAACTTTTACAGATAATGTGATGCTTGCACCCTTTTTCACCTTCTTATTTGTAAATCTTTCAAGGAATCTTGGTGGTATCAGCTGCTCATGGGAATCTGGAAATGATATTGATGAAGCACAGTGAGTTTAGACTTGAAATTTCCTGGGGCTTCTGTTCTCACCTGCTGTTGCTTCTCTCACCTGTTTTTGATGGTTCTTCTTTCTCATAAGGATCTGGAACACAAGGAGAAAAAACAACATGACAAGTCCAAATAAGTGTCAATCCATGAGTTGAAGAAAAATGTTCCTGAAGTGACTCCAGAGAAGATATTACACAGAAATATTGGTGTGACTGGTAAGAGTCCCTAAGTTTTAATGAAATGAACTTTTAAGGTTAATGAGGATGGGCAAGAATAAAATGTTTATGAGACAACAGTCAGACCACAGAAAAGTTGCATCATCATCTTCTTAATTTTATAAATTTATAGGTGAACCATGAGTAAAGCAAATCATCCTTTACCAACAAACTTCCCTACCTCACCTGAGTTACCTCAGGAAGTTTTTTCAGTAAAAAATAACTACACAAAATGGTGAGAGCCTCTGGAACAGCCCAAAACAAAGCAACACCCACCTCTGACTACCAGCCTGGCTGAGGAATACGCAGAGCCAGCAGAGTTGATGACAAATATCAAGTACTGGCCGGCGTCCGCCTTGGTGACGTCGCGGATTTCCAGGGAGTGGAATTCCTGCCTGTCAGTCTTGAGGATTCTATCCGAGGCTTTTAGGGGCTGCCCATTTTTAAACCAGTAGAGACGAGGCTGAGGGTAGCCTGTGAGGAGCAGTTACACACACAGAGAAAAAAATTCATTGGCAACACTGATTTGGGAGCGTCTCCAAACTGCCAGATCCTCTGCTGTTCCAAGGGTTTTACAGAGCTCCTGTTCCAAGGGTTTAACCAATTAGGAATGCTTAAAAACGCATTAAATTTGATTGATCTGCTAAAATTCTTTCCTGTCTCCTCAGTTTCTGGCCGTCCCCATGTTGTCTGCGTGTGCAAACACCTTGGAGGTTGAAAAATCAACACTTAGGTCTGATTTGAAAGGTTCACATGGAGAAATGTTGAAGCCAAATGCATTGTCATAATTTTTATAGACAGCAACAGGAGAAAAACAGGAAAATCCCTACCTCTTCTTACAAGAGTTCATACCAGAGGGATGTTTCTGCAGTTTTTACATTGCAGGAGCAACCTCTTAATGGAGGAAGGCAAGTCCATGACTGCTTCATTTATTGAAGAGAATGAGGGAGACTGACCTTATTTTTATTAATATTATGATTATTATTAATACATTATACTAGATAAAGTTATTTATATTACATAATATATAATGATAGTTATTATTAGTGGTAATAATAATGTCAAGATTATTATTCCTTATTACTCCTGTGCTCAGAGAAATCCAGAATTCAGTTTTTAGAAGCATGTGTCTGTCATTATGCCCGGATATATGGACAAAAAATGAGGTACTTAATCTGCCTGTGACTGCTCCAACAGTCCCTGTTCAGCAGCATGAACATATTTGTGCAAAAGTGGTGCATGGTGCTCAGTCCAGGGTCCCAGCTGCAGAAAAGCACCTTGGAAAACCTTGTCCAGCACTGATATCAGACCTGTAAAACTGACAATACAGTGGGATCCACTCACCTTTCACCTTCAGGTGAAATTTAGCCAGTGATGCTCCAGGTGCCACATGAATGTCATGAAGCTCATCAAAGATCTGGGGCAACTGCTCCTCCTCAGTGGTGGATTCCTCCTGTTCTCGGCTAAGCAGCAATTGGAATTAGAAAGAAGAAAATCAGGATGCCAGGTAAGAGAAAGAAATCAGGTAAATTACATTTTATGTAAATTCAGTCTGTGGGCTTTGGCACCCTGAGAACAGACTCAGCACCATCTGAAATTAAAAGAGCAATTCCTTGAGGAAATACCCGAGCTTGCCTGAAGGCTCCAGAGCAAGTCTGCCTGGGATAAATGTGCAGCTGTTGCAGTTATTGCATCTCAGCTGGGCTGGATGCTCCCTTATGGCATTAACCTGGCCCTGCTCAATACAGCAAGCCCTGCCCTGACATAAACACACAGATTGATCTCACCGAGTCAGAGGTTAGAGACAGAGTTCCATATTTTACCTTGAAATATATTCCTTGGCACTGTAGTAAGATGAGGTCTCTGTGGCATCTGCTGCTGTCTCATAATCCGTGCTGGTCACTGTTAAATGCAAAAAGATAGGGCTTGAATAATCTGAGCTTTCAGACTATTTTTCTTAAATAGTTTTTACTGATTTTAATTCCCTTACTAACTTGAGTGACTAGCTAGTACTGCAGCAGGATCCCACATGTCCCTGGATTAGGGAAAACACCTCTGCACACCCCAAAACCTTTGCTCTGAACCTCGCCTTGGAGTTGGCAAAACCCAGCTGAACCCAGAAGGTTTGCAAGCGAAAATTTTGTGGCCAGAACATTTTTATTTAAAACACACATAGTGCCTTCCTTAGTGGGGGGGAAAAAAATAACCAGGTTTCAGCAGAACTCCTTTCCTTGGTTTTTCTAGGGTGATTTTGAGACTTACAGTCCACCCGGAGCTCAGCCTTGGTGGAAGCCACCCCCATGTTGTTCTCGGCGAGGCAGCGGTAGACGCCCATGTCCGTGGGCACCACGGCGGTGATGATCAGCTGGTGGCACCCCTCCTGGTCCTCGTTGATCATGTAGTGATCGTTTTCTTCAATGGCTTTGCCGTCCTTGAACCAGCGAACCGTGGGCAGGGGTTTGCCGATGACGATGCAGTCAAAGCTCACGGGGTACCCGTCCTGGACCTCCTGGTTTTGGAGCTCGGTCATGAACATGGGGGCTGAAGTTGGGGTGGTTGGAGAGAAGAAAGAAAAGTTTGGTTCTATCTAAAGATGTATTTTAGGCCCCTGCTGTCTAGACTTCTGGTTTCCTGTTTTTTAATTGCAGAGTAATATCTTTTCTCTAGAAAAGAATCAAGAAACTCCCTAGCACTATGAAGATACTCCATCAGCACAGCAATACCACAGCTGCCAATTTTATATTGTCCCTCTCCTCTCCTTGTCAAAATGTCTTGTCTCCCTCAGAACCATTCTGAACCCTACACATTTCAGTTAAGTACAATAATCATAGTATTTATGGCCATTTTTTAGTAGGTGACATTTCTAGGGGCTTCATAGATGTCAATACATCACCAATGTGCCTCCTCTCCCTCAAAATGAAATAGAATAAAAAAGTGATTATTTTTTCTAAAAGTGCAAAGCTTTCATAAAAATATCTGCACCAAATTAAGAAAAAAGTAAGTTGCTTGAGAGTGAAAAAATGATATTGTGGCCTGTCCCCACTGTCTTTTCCAAAGACTAAACAAGGTTTGCTTCCCCTACCTGTGTCAGAAGTCAGCAGAGGTGGTGGAGGTCTCGCTGCTGGAGGTGCAAACTTCCCAAGGCTGGGAGGTGATGCCTTCCCGATGCGCAATTCGATTTTTTTCGGGCCTTGCTCCAAGATGTCGATCTCCACAGGAATTCCCAGAGCACCAAACATCTCTCTGAACCGCGTGGCGGCCGTCTTGGCCTCAGACATGATTTCAAACTTGATGTAGATGTACTGGTCATCCTCACGGTACGTCTGGTGGTCGACCACGTCTATGTCCCCTTCATCTGCGCTGACAAAGAGCTCTTCCTCCACATCAGAGATCTCGGTGGAGATCTTGGCCCTGAAGAGCCTGTGGAGTCTCCTTCCTGCTTTCCGGAACGCATCGTCCAGCTCGCTGCCGGACGAGCTCTCTGTCTCGCTGTCGGTGCTCTGCTTGCCCCGCTTCTCCTTGGGAAGAACTTGAGGCTCCTGAGCGCCGACCACCACCTGAGCGCTGTGTGAGACCTTGCCAAACTTATTGGAGGCCTCACAGGTGTATTTGCCTGCGTCCTTCCTGTCCAGGCCGGCGATGATCAGGGAGCAGGTGCCGTCGCTGTAGCTGTCGATGTGGTAGTAGCGCCCGTCCGACAGCTCCTTCCCGTCCTTCAGCCAGCGCACGTTCATGTCGGTTTTGCTGTGGGCCACACACTCCAGGTGCAGGGTGCTCCCAGGCTCTCCAGAGAAGTCTTTGAAGGTCTCAGTAAACACCGGGCACTCTTGTTGCTTGATCTCTTTCCTGACTTTGTAGCCTTTGAAAGCAGCTTGGATCTTCACAGCCGCCTTGTTCATGGAGGGGTCATCCAAATCTGGCAGCTCTGGCTCAGCTGGCTGAGCAGCTGTGGTGGTCACAGTGGTTTCCACAGTGGATGTTTCCCACTGCTTCCATAATTTTCCTGTGGAGCTGGACTGAACCTTGCTGGTGACACTGATTGTCTTCTTGCCGGCTTTCTTGAGGTAGTTTACTAGGGAAGGAGTCCCAGCTCTAGACTCATCATCAGAGCTTGTGAAGGAGAAATCTGCCTCTCCTGTCCTGGCCAGCTCGTCACACGTGGAGTACTCCTCTGAGTAGTAGTGAGACATCTCTGCTTCCTCCTTCCTCAGCTTCTGAAGCTTCTCCTCCTCCTCAGGCACCTCGCTGATGGAATCCAGGGTGGGCTCCCGGCTCATACGGCGTTTCTTGGCCAGGGCTTCCCACAGGAGGTGAAGATCTCCCTCCTGGGCAGCTTCAGGGGGCAGGCTGGGCTGGATGTGCCCATCCACCAGCTCTTCAGCCCGGCTGGCAGGGGGAGCTTCCCTGGCAATCTCCTTCAGCATCGACACGGTGGGAACTGCAGGGAATTAAACAGATGAGGAGTTAAATATCTGTGAGTTTTGAGAAAGCACATGGAAATGTTCTACAGGAGAGTCTCAGTGACATTTAACTAAGCATCATACTGAGAAAAAAGTGGCAATTTACAGAATCCAGGATGGGGAAGGCTGGAAGGGAACACTGGATATCATCTAGTCCAACCTCCCTGTTCAAGCACAGTCCCCTAGGTCACATTAATCAGTGTGCAGATGGATTTTGAATATCTCCAGAGGAGATTTCACACTCTCTTTGGGAAATTGATATAACCGAATCTGGTCTTGGTGAACTTGTCCTAGCTGACCCCGATTTGAGGAGGAGAATGGACCAGACCATCTTCAGAGGTCTGTGAACCTCAGCAATCCTGTGATTCTACACATGCTCCTAAAACTTTACCAAATAATTTTTATTTTTTTTTTTAATTCCTTGCACATTTGAGCCCAATAAATAGATTTCTGCCCCTTTTAATGCTGCAGTTGATGAACTGGTTGTTAAGACTGCTAGTGGAGCCCAGAAAGCTACCCAGGCTCATCCTATCTCCCAGGAATAGATCTCCAGGGGCTGTGCTGGCAGCTGAGACTCTTATCTTACATGGACACACCTGCTTGGTTGGATGTGCCTAAGGTGCCTGGGACACATTCACAGTTTGCCCAGTCCCTTTTGAGATGCTCCAGGTTGTCTGGGACATCCACAGAATACCCCAAAGCATCTCAAATGGCACCAAAAACTCATGTAGAGACAATTATGTCACACCTTACATATCTGTCTCCAGAAACTCCAATCTGAGCAACTCAAAACTATCTGGGATGCAGGAACATACTGGAAACAACCAAACAGAAAAATAACAATTCCTTGTGGATTGTTATCACAGCTTGTAAAAGAAAATTAATTCCAGTCCAAGCTGTGGAGATGCCCCTGGATGTCCATACCAGACCTGATTTATCATCCCAACAATGCACACTCCATACCTTCAAGACACAGGCTGGCAACAGATTTGACTTCTGGAGAAGCCATGCAGGTGTAGCTGTCCTGATCCTCAGGTTTAAATCCACGGATAATGAGGATCTGCTTCGCTCCATCAGAGAGGATCTCATATCTCCCTCCAGCTTTTATTTGTTCTTTTCCCTTGAACCAAGTCACTTTCTCCTCAGTTTTACTTGACAATGTACACTCCAGGCGAGCCACCCCTCCTTCTGAGACAGATCCTCCCACCAAAGGTTGGGTGACTGTAACTGGAGGCTCTGCAATTACACAAATAAAATGAATTAACATAAAGAATAAATTATCATCTGGCTTTACTCCATAAAATATACAAGCATCTCATCCATCATTTACAGATTTCTCATCTGTGTAGACAACCAAAGGAAAAAAAAAAATAAAAGACTGGCAGCATCCAAAATGTGCACTTCCAAAGATAATATCAAAACAACTTTCCAAGCTCCCCCAGTGCTTAAACCAGCTCCATCTAAACATATACATGCAGAAATGATTGCATTTCCCACATTCCTGTGATTGCTGGTCTTCATTTACCCATCACCAGTATAAAAGTTCTACAGATTTCTACATCTTAAATGATGTGAGACAAAAATTATGTGATATGAAACAAAAAAGAAACAATAAATAGAATGAAAAGAGATTATTCAAAGTAGCATTCCTCTATGCTTGAAATAAAAAAAAATAAAATATAGATATATATTTATCCTATCTCAGGAAGAGGAAAAATTATCAAAAAGTAATAAGTAATTTAAGATCCAAAATTCTCTGCATCTTCTTTACTTTGGAAGGAAGTCTACCAACACAATGCTGTTTGTACAACCACGATAATTCAAAGAAAATCACATTAAACTCAGAGATGTTGACTGGGATGTAAAAGACAGTGCTGGGTTCCGAAAAGCAGCACATCCCTCAAGGTTACCTTCCTCTCTGCACATTTCACCAGGGTGAGGGGATTGCTGCCCAAAATGCCTTGGGTTTGTTGTTAACAAAGTGAGCATGTGCAGAGTCATCAGGGTCCAGAACTGGCAGCAGTTATTGCTGCAGAAAAATACTATTGTGTGCCTGAACCTTAAGCAAAAGAGTATTTTTTTATCATTATACTCATTTTGAAGAATTTAGATGAGTTATACCAGAGAGTTGCAAGAAAAGAAAGACAGAGAGAGACTCCCCATCCCACTGTAGCTTCCAAAGTTTCACCATCACACAGTGAAGGAACTGTGTCCTCCAGCATTTCTTTGTGGGGATTTTCAAAAAAGATGCATAAAAACATAAAAAAAGAGAAAGATGGGTGAAGAAGACAACGCTTCCCACCCACAGGCATGGTCTTGGTTTCCCCAAACACATTCCAGCATGCCCTTTTTGACTCATTCCGTCCTAGCTCCAGAAAAGACACTCATGGTGATGACCAACACATGGATGCAGTTCCAGAGACCCATGGTGATGGGCCAGCACATGGATAATGCAGTGCAGCCTACAAGACAGCTGGATGCAGTTCAGAGGAAATCAGTTCTGAGTGCTAAAAACGCAGCAGCTTCTGTTCACAGCAGCCCAGAACGACTTTTTTATCCCAAGCTCTTCCTCCTCTATTGTGCTGGCAGCCAAGCACTGAAAGATATTGCACTGGGAGATGCCTGGAGTGGGTGAAGCAGGCATGCCATGCAAAATGTAGGGTCTGCAGGAGCTTGCAGTCCTCCCTGGGGCGTGTGTCCATCCTCACCTAACGTCACCATCTGGGGGAAGTGCACTGCCTCGCTGGCCCCCGCGGTGTTTACGGCCGACACTCGGAATCTGTAGGGCTCCCCTGGGGCCAGCCCCTCCACGGTGAACTCCGTGTTCTGGATGAGGGCCTCACTGCAGGACTGCCAGCCAACTCCTGGGATTTTCCTCTCCACCTTGTAGCCCAGGATGTGCTGGCCACCGTCACCCGGCGGCTTGTGCCAAGATAGAGTGACAGAGTGGCTGCTCTGCCTTAGGACTGCTGGCTCTTCAGGTGGCTCAGGGAGGGCTGGGGGCACAACAGAGGTCCTGAGATGTACAATGTGAGCAGCAACACTTCATCCTGAAACACCCATAGGCATTCTTCACCCTAAAAATGCCCAAGAGCCGTCTTCATGCTCTTCACCCTAAAAACACCCAAGAGCCTTCTTCATCCTGAAACACCCAAGAGCCTTCTTGATCTTAAAACATTCAAGGGCCTTCTTCATCCTGAAACACCCAAGAGCCTCCTTCATCCTAAAAACATCCAAGAGCCTTCTTCATGCTCTTCACCCTAAAAACACCCAAGAGCCTTCTTCATCCTAAAAACATCCAAGAGCCTTCTTCATCCTAAAACACCCAAGCACCCAAGAGCTTTCTTCAACCTAAAGCACCCACAAGCCTTCTTCATCCTAAAAATACCCAAGAGCCCTTCTCATCCTAAAGCACCCAAGGGCCTTTTCATCCTAAAATACCCAAGGGCCTTCTTCATCCTAAAACACCCAAAAAACCTTCTTCATCCTGAAATACCCAAAAACCTTCTTCATCCTGAAACACCCAAGAGCCTTCTTCATCCTAAAACACCCAAAAACCTTCTTCATCCTAAAACACCCAAAAACCTTCTTCATCCTAAAAACACCCAAGAGCCTCTACAAGCCGTGAGGAAGCAAATGCAATGGACTGAGTATTCTCCTTGTTGTAAAGTTGAGTGTAAAGCCATCATAAAATCCTGACCATGAATAACTGTGCACCACTGATTTATCCTTGTCTGCCCTGATCTGTGCTGCCAATGTCAAAAGTTCATTTTCCAACTCTCATCTCGCATAATTAACGTCTGTATTGCCTTTTATAATATAAGTACCCAAAATTAGAAAAAGCTGATTTAAACCCAGCAAACTTTTTTTTTTTTAATTGTGGTGGAAGTGACTGGAATGTGTAACAGAGACCCCTTAAGTCTCAGAATTCATTAGACAGAGACTGCTTATAGTCATTTAAAGTATTGATGGTCCATCAGTGACCCTTTAACATCTCAGCTACTGCTAAAATACATTTAATTATCTCATAACCATCACTTCTGGGTGACCCACTTGTCCCTCTGTGGGAAGGAGCCAGATCCTGGGTGCTGAAATGAGCACTGACATGTCATTATCCAGCCTGCTCCACCAGGGAATAAGGGAATTATTATCTTCCCAACTTAACTATTGATTCTCATGTCTTTGAGGCAGGAGTTGTGTGCTTCATGGGTGTCCCCCACTTGAAAGTTTTAATATGCTACTCATTAATCTGGAAAACTGGTTACCCTGCACCTGAGCTCATGAGCAGATTTCAAAGATTCCTCTGCTGTCCTGGATAATTTCTCCACATGGACTCTAGCTCAGCTCCCTCTTGTGTTCACATTTGATGAGAGCGAAGCTGAACTCTGAGAATACTGATTTTTGTTAGATTTTATAAAAGACTGCAGCTAAAGAGAGTTGGGGAGTATCTCTACCATCACTAGCCTGATAAATTTTTCTTCAGATGAGGTGCATTACTTCTGGTTGAAGAACAAGTTGCCAGTATTATCTTCTCGGCCTAAGAACACTGTTTTGTGACATGTGATGCAAAGTGGAAAGAATCAGCACAAAGTTTGGGAAATTCAATACCAAAGTTTGAGATTTTGAGTGTCCCTGGGCTGGAACAACACACACTTACCTATCACAGAAAGCTTGGCTGAGGAAATGGCCTCCCTGGAAGCAAAGGTCACCTCTCCAGAATGATGCAGCTGGGCTTTTTTCAGAATAAGTTTGTATTTGTTTCCATCCGCTTGTACCTCCCAGTCCTCACCTGACTGGATCTCTATGTCATTATTGTACCAGGTCACTTCACTAACTGGCACAGCTTCACTCAGGACACAGCTAAATGTTGCTTTTTCCCCCAGAGACACTTCCACATCCGTGAGGGGCTGCAAGAACTGCAGGCGCCACCCTGCAGATTAAAACCAGTGATCAAGCCCTCGGTTACAGAAACAATCAAGAGATTTTGTGAACATTTGTGCTGAAGCTCTGAACAGCCAGGCCTTGGGGACCAAGGAGACCATTAAAAGGTTTATGTCTGTTGCCAGAGCAGAAGGTTTAGAATCACAGAATGGTTTGGTTTTGGAGAGACTTTAAAGCTCATCATGTTGCACCCCTGCCTTGGGCAGGGACACCTTCCACGAGACCAAGGTGCTCCAAGCCCTATCTAATCCATAAGTGGGGATTGATTTCTGCTTTGTACTCTGAGTTTCTTGTACAGAAAGGGGTTCTGGGCCCCACTGGGGTCTCCAGGAATAGGAGAAAGAAAAAAAAACAGGGGGGGAAATAGATGCCTTAAGTTTTAAGTTTTTTTGTTCTGCTTGGGTGTGAAGCTTTTAGTTTTATATTAAGGGTTACTAGGATCTTTTCACATGGTGGTGAAGACAAAACAGTCCTATTCCAGCTGGGGACTCAAGGACAATCTCTTCAAACTTCAGGCCCTAAGCATGAGCAACATGAAAAGCGGAGGGCGGGCAAGCAAGCAAGAAGGATGAAACCTCATGATTTGAGGCTATTAATTGGACAGTTGACTCCTGCATGCAAATGGACTAAAACCTATAAAAATCTGAGATGTCATGACCAATCCCTCTTTTGCTTCCATCCTGGAGTCATCCAGGCAGGGCTACGACTGTAGCACTGGTACTGCCAGGTATTGAAGGTCCCTCAATAAATACCCATTTTATTCCCCTTAACTCTGTCTGGCTTCTGTTCCAGCTCCTCTAGGCATCAATAGCATAAAGAAAAGGATAGAGATAATATGGTTGCTGATAAAACCCTCCTCTCTGAAGCCCTGAAGTTCCTATAAACACAACCAAACTCATCAGAATCATGACAACTCTGAGACAGTCGTTTGCTGCTAACTCAGTGCCAACGGGTGCTGCTTACAAACCCTGTCACATCCCACAGAACAAGAAAATAACGAAATTGTAAAGCATTATCCATTTAGGGGTGAGAGAATTGGATCTTTTCAGATTTTTCTTTTTCAGGGAAAATCAAAAGGTTATGGGATGATCTAATTTGTACCTTCCACAATGTGAAGGGAGCCAAGGAGAAAGATGGAGAGGGACTTTTTGTAAGAGCATGGACTGACAAGACAAGGGGGAATGGATTCAGATGGACAGAGAATAGGTTTACATGAGATACTAGGAAGAAATTCTTCCCTGTGAGGGTGGTGAGCTCAGGGTGCCCAGAGCAGCTGTGGCTGCCCCTGGATCCCTGGAAGTGTCCAAGGTCAGGCTGGATGGGGTTTGGAGCATCCTAGGATGGTGGAAAGTGTCCCTGCCCATGGTAGGAGGTGGAACTGAATGAGCTTTAAGGTCCCTTCCAACCCAAATCTGTGATTCTGTGGGTTAGTGGTGGGCTTGGCACAGTTGGGTTAAAGGTTGGACTTGATGATCTCAGAGATCTTTCCCAACCTGAATGATTCTATGATTTATTGTGTAGGCAGAACGTTTAGGTAAGAGACAAATAACAAATGCAACTTTTCACATTTTCCTGGTTTCTCTCCCCTTTCCAACCAGAAATTAAAGACTTCCCCTGCCCAAGCACTCGAGTTACCTTTCACAGTGAGGAAGGCTGAGGTCACTGCATCACTGCACATGAAAGTCACCCTGCAGCTGTCCTGGGGAGTTAAATTCTTCAGCAGCAGGATATGCCTGAGCCCATTTTCAAAGTAAACCATCTCAGTGTTGTCTGTGGTTTTGGCAGGTTCATCATCAATCAGCCAGTTGTAATTGTAGGTCTCAGGCTTGGAGAGGTAGCACTCAAACAGGGCTTCCCCTCCTTCCACGGCCTCCACATTCTCCAAGCCCTGGACAATGCTGTTCTTGGCTAGAAAACAAGGACAATTAACATTATTAATTATCTGACCATGTTCCTCTGAATATTACCAATCCTCGGAGCACTGGATGATTCCCACTGCTGCAAAGATGATGGAAAAATGTGATAAACTGAGCTTGTAGGTTGAATTGTTCATTGCAACCACACTCTAACAAAATATTATAATATAAAGATTTAAAGACAGCTTAAAAAGTAATGAAAAACCTCTAGAGCATCCAGTATTTCATCTACAACCTCTAGCATTTCACCCAGATTTCCTCAAAAAATGTGATTTTTTTTTTTTAATAAAGAAAAAAATGGTCATATTTGTATGAATCAGGCCAACAGTCAATAGGAAGGCATAGCACAGAAATATAAAGTCTAACCAAATTCCTTTTGTCCTATGACAGGAAACATTTCCCAAAGATCTCCCAGACAGCACAATTATCATCATGATTGGAGAGAAGTGAATCCACTGACACTCATGATAAAATTGTATTACTTTTCTTGCAAAGCAAATGTAAGAGAATATTATGTCTGGCAAAGCTATAGTGACAATTATCTGAGAAAATTCTGCCTCTAGGAAACACACAAAGTCAAAACCTCTATCAAGATTACTTTGAATAGCAAATTTCTGAATTTTGTAAAAGCTCTGTGACATTTAGGTTGGTTTTCCCATGCTGTGTGGTGAGTTGTGGGGTCAGAAACATGCACAAACCTCCACACTCCAGTCATGCATCACTTGGCACCTGGACAGAAACAATTAGCTCGATTCCAAATTAAATGTGGGCTGGTGCATGTGGGTATAATTCATGTTGCTACAGGGACAAATGACATGCACAAGGGTGGGGACACACAGTTGAGTAAATACAGTTTGCACAAATGCCATTAAATGGTCAGCATGATTTGTGTTATAAACCATGATCCCAAGACATTCCTGTTTAGACCTCTACAAATCATCTGGAACTGTGCTCAGCCAAAAAAACAAATTAAAAATAAATAAAATGTTAAAAAGCCTCCAAACTGAGCAATTTATTTAATGGTAAAAACAAGCAAACATACCAAAAAGGACAAGCTACTAGATATTTATGAACTTATTACTAATTACAAGGTGCCCAGAGATGTTGTGTGTGGACTCTCCATCCCTGGAAATGTTCAAGGCCAGGTTGGAAAGGGCTTGGAGAAACCTGGGATAGTTCAAGGTGTCCCTGGCCATGGCAGGGAGGTTGGAACTGTTTGACCTTCAAGGTCTTTTCCAACCCAAACTATTCTGAGCTTCTATAATACTAAAAATATCTGAATTTTATTAGATCCATTCTTATGGAGAACAATGAGGGAGTTGCAGACTCTTCTTGCAGAATGTATAATTTTTGTTAAAACAACCCAAATTGTTTATCTGTGTGCTTTGGAAGCATTGGTTTCCCTAATTATGGAAAGTAGCAAATTGCTAACCCTATCTTCTCTGGGATGCTTTTAGATTATGTTCATTAAAATATTTTTAAATCTCTACAATGCAAAGTGCTTATCAATGTAGAAAACATTATAATAAATAACACCCTGTTCGTCTGCACTAACAACCAACTCCAGTTAAGCAAGAAGGCAAAATAGCCACAAATATCCAGAAATCAGAACCTGCTGTTGCTGATCACACAAATTTACTTGGTAACCAAAGCCAGAATTCCATATGCAGCAGAAAAAAATAAGACATTTCCATGTAAAATCCTAACTTTATAGTCATTTTGTATACATTTTTCCTCAGGGTCTCCACAAATGTGAGTGCTGAGTGAGGAGGTAATTCCTGAGGGATCACTATTTGAAACAGGTAAATTGCCAAGCTCATTTACTTAGCAAAATAAAATGGAATTCCACGCTATCCATAAGTTACTGGTTCTATGTCACACTGTAAAAAGTGCTTGTTAACAGCAAAACAATATTCACATTATTCCTTCGGACCAACAACACCCCTGTGATTTTACAATTCAGCAGGACACATCCCATCACACTGATGTTCCAGCCCACTGCACAAGAGCTGGGATGGCTGAGTGCTCTAATGAGTGAGTGCTAATTAGAAATAAGATAATGATGCAGTTTCATATTCAATTCCCATTACCCCCCAACTATTTTTATCCTCATTTCCAGTACCAGAGTGAGCACCAAGAGCAGGTATCTGATGTGTCCCTTATTGCAAAGCCTTGCCATGATTTTTCTACCTCTTTTACTTGGAACCCACGGTAGTCTTCCTCTCTGGCTGGAAGACCTCACCTTGAACATCAAGTGTAGCCATCACTTTAATGCCTTCAGCTTCACAAGAATAGATGCCAGTGTCTTCTGGGACCGTGGGGTTAATTTTTAGCATGCTCACATTCCAGTCCTGCTCGACAATCACTCGCTGCCCATCTGCATGTATTTCCTGATCATTTTTCTTCCAGATGGCGTGCACTGGCCTAGAATATTGGCATATGAACTCTGCTGGGCCATCTTCATCAACAGTCATGTCCTGCATGGGACTGACCACTTCAATGGTGGGATCTGTTAACCAACACGTCAGGAAGGACATGCATTAGTGGATCCCCATGGAAATCACCCCTTGGAGGGTTTTTGCCATGCACAGAGCCTGGGGAGCAAGCAGAGTGGCAGGGCAAGCAGGGGGTGGCTGGGGATTAGCAGTTTAGTCTGTGCCTGTGTCAGCATCAAGCAGGATGGAAGCCTGATGGTGCATTAGAACATGGCCATGACACTGGGAAATGGGCCACCAGGAGTTAAAACTGGTGCTGGAACAGTCCTCAGTTTGGACTGCTGGCTTAGTGTTTCTCCTTTAGTGTTCTGGGATATTCCAGGCTAGGAAGCACTGGATGTGAAACACTTCTGCTTCCTGAATGTGGAGAACAAGGACTGCAGTGAGTGGTTCCCTGCAACTCTCAGCCTCACACAGCAATGGGAAAACACCACAAACTCTACTGGAGGCTCCTTGTGTGACTAGAATATAACTACTCATCAGAAAGAAACACAGTCCTCAACTGCAGACACTCATTCCTGTCCTGGGCTGGTCTTGGCTGTCAGAGTCATGTGAGGAGAAAATATCCAGGACAACTGTGACAAAAAAGGGGCACTCCACAGGAGCAGATGAATATTGTTTTGATTATTTGTGTGTTCCTCTGCAATAGACACATTGTTTGGAGAAAACCAATAGGATTTCCTTTACAGTATTTTATCTAGAGTTCACTAAGAGATCATAAACCATTGACATCTCACACTGAGAGCCCATAAAAAGCTGAGAGAAGCTAGATATGCAGCTCCTCTGAAGAAGATCCATGAGGCTGCTTTAAAGCACTTTTAAAGCACTAGTTCTACTTCCTGTGAGGCAGCTCTAAGGCACAATGGATATATCTGACCTAAAATACTGCCAGCTTCCAAACCAGCCAAGAAATGTTAGACTGGACCATCCATCTACAATGCAATATGCAGGTCAAAAGGAAAATATCAATGCAGTCTGAAAATGGAAAATCTCTCTGAAACATCATTCTTAGCAGAATTATGTCAACTTTAAAAAAAAAAAAAAATGATAGGGCTACAAAGGGACATGAAAAGATGACAGTCAGAGAAAGCTGAGATATCATCAGGAGCTGATGATCCTTGAGGAACCCTTCCAGCCCAAGACATCCTGTGATTCTATATTGTCCTCATTCTTCAAATAGCTGCTCTGCTCACAAGCCAGCTGGAATAGCCCACACAGGATCTGTCTGGAATGCTCCTCTTGAAACTGCTGCAGCAGGCTGAGGGTTTGGGATGCTCCTGGCAGACCTTGGGCAGCAAAGAGAGCTTTGCAAACATCATTTGGAAACTTGTTGCAAGGCTTGATCCCACTCACTAAGGTTCCTTCTGCCATTCTGAGTGTCTGCCACGTGTTTATGGAGAGGAGGCCTCCAGGGAAGATGGTTTTGTTGATGTTTTGCTGACTGAAGAGACCAGCAGGTGTCTGTGCAGCTGGGGAGCACAACCCCATCCTTCCACAAGATGTAGAAATGCTTCTCACAGCAGATATCACCTGTGGTACTGGAGAAGGTCCTGGCTCCACTGTCCCCTCACTGTTGGCCTGGGCAAGGACTTTGGTGGCCCTGTTCACCTGTGCAGGAGCTTTTTGGGACTTAGGGGCCCCAGAACCTGCAATTCCCACCTGCCCAGAGGAGACAGAAAACAGCAGCAGCTCCTTCACCCTTTTCCATTCTCCCCCAATCATCTGTGAACCACCTGGTTCAGGGCCAGGGAATGAATGCAGTTCCAGTAGAGCAATGATGTTGTGAAGATCCAGCATGAAAAGCTGAGGCCTCACTTGTTACAGAATAAATCCAATTGCCAACATGCCTCAAACCAGGAGAATGAGGCACATGGAACAAAGTTAACTTGCTCCTTGATGAACAGCAAGTCATGGATGGTTGGATAGACTGAAATGTATTTCAAACACAGATTTATGGTTAAATTTCTGGACAAAATAGAGTGTAAAAAAATGTCAATACAATGGTTGGAATTTTACAAGTGTTTCACGTTCCTGTGAAATCAAGTGTTACTGAGCACAGTGTAACTGGGGTTATCCCAATCCAGTTATAAAATACTGCCACTGTGATTCAGGTTTGCAATTCAAGAATTTTGGCTTCATGGAAGCACAAACATGTGTGTATCTGCATGAACTGTGGGTTGGACAGGATGATCTCCAGAGATTTCTACTGAAATCAATCATGCTGTGATTCCATGAAATGGAAATTTCTCAGGAGCCCTTAAATTCACTGAACAGAACACCTAACAATGCATTTATTTTTAACTTATATTTCAGGCCCACTGTAATTTTTTGCCTGGAGAGCTCAGAACCAGGTTCATGAAGAAGTGGTTTCATATTTTATCTTTGCAGAGAACCAAATTTTCTGAATTTACAAGGGACATATGATGCAGAGAAGGAGACATCAACCACTAACTAAAATTCCATATTGTGGATCATTCCTGTTGTGGCCCAGCTATAGCACAGGAGTAGATTTGAATAAAGATATTTTAACTCTTCGTATTTCTGTATATATCCCTTCTCCAAGCAGGGAATAGGCTTTAATTTTGCCTGAAAAACAACAGATCTTCCCTTCCCCATGGCTATAAAAGGACTGAGTGGGAAGGAGCTTGATTTATCAAGCCTGGAGCTCAGTGTTATTTGCAGCTTATGGCTACCCTTACCAAATGGGAAAAATATTTTTTAACAGACCAGAAAGCCTTGCCAGTGCAGGGATGAACTTTCAAAAAGGAGGTGTGTTTTGTCCCTGTGTTACTGGAATGTCACACACCCACTGGTTTCCAGGAACAGCCCAAAATCCTCTCCTGGGAACGTGCTGAGCTCAGCCCTAGCAGCCCAGCAGCAGAGCAGCACAGTAGTGATTTTGGGAATTACCACCTCTGCAAGATTCTGTGGTATTATGAAAGAAAAAAAAAAAAAAAAGCTGAAGTGGGGATATAAAGTCAGGTGCTGCCACAGATGTTTATGTTCATCTCTTCTTTGAGGTCAGGTGAAAGCAGCAGCCCTGACCCTGCAACCCTCCCTCACCTGAACCACTGCAAAAATCAGCGTGGTTGTACCCAGAGGAATCCTGGGGTGAGAGTGGGTGACCTGCAGAGTGGGAGGGTTGCAGGGCACAGGAGAACCACGAAGGGATTTAGTAAGGGTAGCCTGGAAGGCAGAAGCACCAGCACATGGAGCAGGTGGCCACGTGTCTCTTGCTAACAGGGAAATACCTTTGACTAATAATTTAGCAGTGGAGATAAGGGGCCCAGCTCTGAAGGTGACAGTGCCCGAGTCATGGCACGCCACGTCATTTAGGGTCAGAGTGTGGATCCTGCCGTCCTGCTCAGAGATTTCCGTCACCAGGTTGTTGTGGAGGGGGGTCCCATCGAGCCACCACTGCACGTTCTTCACGCCCGGCTGCGAGAGCTCGCAGGTGAACGTGGCTGACTCGCCCACAAAGACGTCTGTGCTCCTTAAACCAGACACTATCACTGCTGCTGCTTCCTCTGCGCGACAGAGCAAGAGAAGGTGCCAAAGGAAAACAGAAACAAACGCGCACGAGTCGCTCCCTGCAGAGCTGAGCCAAGCCCAAGGGCAGCTCCAGGAGAGTTAAGCTTGTAGTGCTTCTCCAAGAATTTTCTTGAAGAGGGTTAGAAACTGCTTGTAGGGGCAGTGTGTGTGTCTCTGCAGACATCATTTCACTAGGAGGAAACTCCACTCCTTGCCCAGGTCATGCCTGGCTCTCCTGTGTGTTGCAACCATCTGCAGAAGTTGTATGAGGCACAGAGGTACTTAAAGATTTAAATGTTCACCTGGGTGCTTTAAAGGAGTAATAAGATTATCAGCAATGATAGAAGCTGCAATTAGTTGTAACAAGAATTTCAGTATTTTTACAACCACTGCTCCAAGTTTTTCAGCAGTACCACCATCTGTTCTGAAACACAGTATGGTCAGTACTTCAAACTAGTTTAACTTAAAAAGATGGGTCAAACCTCAGCCTGGAGGTGAGTGTCTATATCTTCTCTGGAATCAGGAAAGAAATGAATGGTCTTTCTGCTGTTTGGCCAGTTACTGTCAAAGATTTTGGAGTAAGAAATCCAGGCAGAAAACCATTTCCACCACGTGTCACCACCTTACCTTGCACGTACACAGACCCTGTGGTGATCTCGTATCCAGTGCTGCAGGTATAATCCCCACAGTCATCAGGCTCTACACCATGGATGATGAGCTCAGCTACGCTGCCCTTCAGCTTCACCTCGTACTTGTCACTGGGCTGAATGACCACCCCTCCTTTCCTCCACTCAACGGGAGCGTCCGGCTTGGAGATCTCACAGTGCAAAACAGCCGTTCCCCCTTCTTCAGCCTCTACGTTTTTCAGCTCTTTGTTAAACAGCACTGGCAGTACTGCAGTGGAGAAGCAACTGCATCAGTGACAGTGCTCAGAGGTGAGAAACCTGCTTGTAGCTCCTCCAGTTGGGCTGTTCCCTTCTTTCTTTTCTTGTGTTGCAGTACAGGATGTGGCAGAAATGTGAATTCTGTCCCCATCTGTTGCAGCCGGGTGGGCCAGTGACCCTGATCTCCTGGCACACATTATCTGCTAATGGGCCATCTTTAAACCAGCTGGGCAATCATCTTTATCTTCCCACAGCCCATCCTCCCTCCAGGAGATATCTCCTGTTAATGGCCAGTGAGTCCCAGGGCATGACTGATAAAATTCCATCATCCCACTGGGAGATGCTCCACCCAGGGGGAGGAGCCAACATTTCCTACCTAGATAAAAACTGAGATTTGGAACACCAAAGCAGCCTTTTTGCACTGGATTTCAGAGGAAAATTGGACCTTCCCACATAATTTTTGGACCTTCAGAGGAAAACTGCACCTTCTACAGGAGCCCTACTCCAACAGAACCAAATCTATCACTCCACGATTGGCAGCCACCATTGAATGGGACTGTGCCAACACCCTGACTGACTGACAGGTGTCAGCTTGGATTCTGACTCTGGCAGTGTTTTGGGATTGTTCTTTGTAATACTGCATCTTTATTTTAATTTTCCTAGTAAAGAACTGTTATTCCTAATTCCCATATCTTTGCCTGAGAGCCCCTTAATTTCAAAATTATAATAATACAGAGAGAGAGGGTTTACATTCTCCATTTCAAGAGTGTCTTCTGCCTTTCTTAGCAGACACCTGTCCTCCAAACCAGCACATTTCTCAATCACAATTTGCCTGCTGGCCACTCATGGAATGAGCTGCTTATAGTGCAAAGGTGTCCAGTGCTGCTCCATAAAGGGGTACCTCTAAAAAGTCTTCACATGGCCATACTCAATGTAAGCACATAGAGCACAGCATCACCAATCATAACACTGAGAGCCAGAACCCTTTAGGTTGGAAAAGACCTTTAGGATCAAGTCCAGCCATTAACCCAGCACAGCCAAATCCACCACTAAATCCTCAAGTGGATCACATCTACCCATCTTTTAAATATCTCCAGGGATGGTGACTCCACTGCTTCTCTGTGCCAATGCTTGGCCACCCATTCAGTGAAGAATTATTTCTTAATAAACCTCCCTGGTTCAACTTGAAGCTATTTCTTCTCATCCTATTGCTTGTTACTTGTGAAAATAGAGCAACCTTTACCTCACTACAGCCTCCTGTTGATAGCTGCAGAGAGTGATAACATCTCCCCCAAGCCTCCTCTTCTCCAAGATAAAAACCCCAGCTCCCTCAGCTGGCACATGAGATTTTGGGTGGATCTCTGGAACCACATGTTCTGAGCAGGAGTTTGTTATGGTGACTCACAATCTACAGGGGTGATCTAATCTAAAAGACATAGAATTCTTAGCACAAAATGAATAAAACTGTAGAATCACAAACCCATAGATTTCTTACTAAAAAATGGAAAAATTGTAAAATCTCAAACCATAGAGTTCTTAGTACCAAATGAATAAAACGGTAAAATCCAAAACCACAGAATTTTTAACACAAAATGAATAAAACTAAAATCCAAAACTATAGAAATTTTAGTACAACACGAATAAAACTGTAAAATCCCAAGTCATAGAATTCTTCATATGAAATGAATAAAACTATAAAATCCAAAACCACAGCCACTACGTAAGGCAAAGAGATACAATTCATGGGCTGCTCTGGCACTAAGAGATACAGTGGATCAATTTAAAATGGACTTGTCCTTGGTATGGTGAAATACCCTGGTTTGATTTCACTGAGTGTCAATAACTCAGCAATAAAATTTCCACATGCATGTGGCACTTGGGGACATGGTTTAGTGGTAGACTTGGAAGTGTTGTGTTAATGGCTGGACTCAGTGACCTCAGAGGACTTTTTCAAACTAAATCAGAGAATGGTTTGGGGATTGGAATGGGTCTTAAAGATCCAGTTCCAACTGTTGCCTGGAAAGGCTGACTTGGAACAGAGACTAGATAGAGTAAAAGGAATAAAATAGGATTTTATTGAAAGGATACACTTTGGGCAGTGCAAGAGCCTGGCTGGGGCTACACTCAAATTATATCCTAGATGGATTCCAGTCAGGAGTTTTTACACTCTTATAAGTTTTGGTTCATTTATATATTGGGGTCAATTATCCAACCACAGCCCCAGGCTATGAAGTCTCAGCCCCTGGCTTGCCCCCTTTCCCTCGCTGTTGTTTCTGCTTTTTGGGTACCAGCTGTCCTTGATTCTCTAGCTAGAAAGGAACTGTTTTGTCTAATTATGCTGTGAAGAGAACTTACTAACACCTAATATGAAGTTTCAGAGTTACACACTAAGCAGCAGAGATTCTGAAAAATATAAAAGCTAAAACCCAAAGCATCACAACCCCCTGCCATGATCAGGGAACCTTCCACCAGACCAAGTCTCCCAGAGCCCCATCCAGCCTGGATAATTCCAGGACCCCCCCTAGAAAGGATGGACACAGCCAAGCCTCCTCTGCCCCCAAAGACGCCTCGCCCTACCTTTGACCTGCAGCGTAGCCGTGGTTTGCTGATCCCCGGAGTCACAGGTGTACTCCCCAGCATCCTGAGCCTCAACCCCGTAGATGAGGAGCTCAGCCCGTGTCCCCTCCTGGCGGAACTCGTACTTGTGGCCGGGCTGCAGCCGCGTGTCCCCTTTGCGCCACTCCAGGCGCGCGTGGGGCCGCGTCAGCTCGCAGCGCAGCGCGGCCGTGCGCCCTTCCTCCACCTCCTCGTTCTTCAGCCACTGTCGGAACAGCACAGGCAGCCCTGCACGGAGGGGGTGAGGCAAAAAAAATAATGGGTGATGTTGGGAAGGATGAGTGGACAGGAATGTCTCACAGATGTGTGCGTATAGCGGATTTTTGAATGTAGAATCTGAAGAAGAATGAGTGATGTTGGGAAGGATGAGTTGACAGGAATGTCTCACAGCTGTGTGTGTGTAACGGATTTTTGAATGTAGAATCTGAAGAAGAATGGGTGATGTTGGGAAGGATGAGTGGACAGGAATGTCTCACAGCTGTGTGTGTGTAACGGATTTTTGAATGTAGAATCTGAAGAACGGATAGAAATGATAGCAAGTTTTGATGTAGAAAAAAATAATTGCTGAGACAGTTATACTGAGTAACTAAGAAGGCAAAGAGCAAGTGAGTTGGAAGGGGCTTTTATGACTTAACCTCGAACAAAACATGTTTTTACCAAGCAAAAAGATTGTCACAGACAAACAAAAATACCGTGTTGCAAGTACAGAAAAGATCTCAAAATTTTCCACTGCAAGAAAACTGAAAAACAACTAGCTTAAACTGTAACACACTAACTTTTTGTGATTAGAATATAGCAACATGACTATGGTAATGTTAGTAGTTATCATAAGCTATAGGTAGTAGTATAAGTATTGATTGGCTGTCATGTTTTAAGATGCTCTGTAATGAAAAGTAAATAATGCATTGCAACCAGAACTAGAAGAAGCTTTCAAGGAACCCACAGCTGTGGCTGAAATGCTTCGGGCTGGGCTCTTGTCACCCACGACCCGTGAATTGCTGCATTATTTAGATACAATAAGCAGCATTTTTAAAGAGCCACCTGGAGTTCCACACCCTTCATTTTAGGCTCCTACAGGGTGAGGCAAAAATAGAAGAATGTTTTCTTTCTAGAGGTATGCATAAAGCTATTCATGAAGTTCATGGACAATTCTGGCTGGGCATCCCTAAGGGATGCCAAAGTGAAAACTAGATAGAGGAGGAGGAGGAGGACGAGGAACGGGAGTTAATCATCAAGAAAAATTTGATTTCTACATCAGCGACATTTCTCTCCCCATATGCCAGTAATAATTGGGATAGAGCAATAATAATAATAATTCTTTTTACAAAGAATTTACAACTAAGTTCAGCAATTATTACTGAAGGCCAGATAGCTCTCCATCCTTGAAATAAAATCATGTAATGGGATAAAATCACTCAAAGAACATACAGATACATATATAAAAGTATAAAATATACATACATGTATATATATATATGTGTGTATATATATATATATATATATATATAAAATATTAGAATATATAAAGCATATCAGAAAATTTGAATTTATCATATAGAATATAGAATATGTAGACTGGTATAATATACAAAGTAGAATTATATATATAATATATAAAATATTATTAATAGAGAGAAATATATATATATATAAAATATTAGAATGTTTTAATATATAAATCTGGGATTACAATCCCAGGCTTCATATATTGCCACCAGAGATCAATTACAGACTAATCAAGGCTTGAAGTGACCTCTGGATGAACCCATGGAGGGAGATTCCTCCACTCCTCTGATCTCAGTTCTGATGTCTGACCACTCCTTCAGTTAAAAGTTGGGTTTTTTCTAACCTGAATTTCTCTCACTGCAGCTTGCACTTGTTGCCTGTCATCTCTTTACTGAGCCCTCCAAGAAAGTTCTGTCTCTCTCCTCTGCAGATCTCTACTAGGAAGCTGCAAAAATCAATGAGATCTCCCTTCCACTTTCTCTTCCCCAGTTATCAAACACAGCTGCCCTTTCCTTTGCTTATACTTAGATCCCAGAATGGTTTAAATTAGAAGGTACTATCATCTTTTTCCAAACCCTGCCACAGTCAGGGACACCTTCCACCACTCCAGGTTGCTCCAAGCCCCAGTGTCCAACGTGGCCTTGGACACTTCCAGGGATCCAGGGGCAGCCGCAGCTTCTGTGGGCACTCTGTGCCAGGGCCTCACCATCCTCATTGTAAAAAAGCTTTCTTATACCTAATCTAAATTGTCCCCTTTTTGATAAAAACCATCACCCCTTGTCCTATCACAACAGAGTTTGTCCATATACTTGACATGCTCCAGCCCCCTGACAGACTTCATGGATTCTGCAGCACCTGCTCCACTGATCAGTGTCTCTCTTGTAGTAGAGAGCTCTAAAAATGCATGTTCTGTCCTCTCAGCACTGCTGGGCAGAGAGGAAGCCGTACCTTTGACCTCCAGCCTGGCCGTGGTCTTGCCAGCCGCCGTGTGGCAGCTGTAGTCGCCGGCGTCGGCGCGGCTCAGGTCGCGGATGACCAGCGTGTGCACCTTCCCCTCCTGCTGGATGCTGCACTTGTGGCTGGGCTGGATCACGGACGAGCCCTTCTTCCACTCCACGGGGACGTCAGGCTTGGACACCTCGCAGGACAGGTGGGCAGTGCCACCCTCCTGCAGCTCCAGGTTGTGCAGAGCCTTCACAAAGGTGAGCGGGGCAGCTGTGGGGAGAGGGGACCAGCACTGCTGCAGCATCCTCACCCAGCATCACCCCCAGGGCAGAGCTGGGTGCCTGTAGTTACATTCGGAGCCAGATCGAAGAGGAACAAACAACACAAGGCATTGGTGTGGGCTGTCTTTCAAAAATCGCTCTATAGATCTTAAAAGAAAGGTTGTTCAAAGCTTTCAGGCTTTTTTTTTGCAAATGTGATCTCAAAGTATCGTAAGTAAATTAGTCCACAGGATATTCTTGACACTCTTCAGCATTGATTCTGATCAGCTGCGTGGTTGGATGGTCTTCAAAGGATGCTAATGTTAATTATTATATCAAATAACATCAAAGGGTGTTAATAGTAATTATTATATCAAATAACATCAAAGGATGTTAATATTAATCTTTGTTCTGTGTACAATAAAAACAACCGAAATGACTGACTCAGATGTACCTCTCTAACTTACTAAATTGAATTAGCAGAATCTCCCAAAATTTCCAGGGCTCCCTAGTCCCAAGTACACCTCTCCAGCAGTCAAAGCAGTGCCTGCTCAACCCCTCTTCCTGGGAGGCTGCTCACCTTCCACCTTCAGCCGCGCTGCTGACGAATGCTGCCCCACTTTGAAAGTGATGGACCCACAGTCTTCCAGGGTCACCTTCCTCAAGATCAAGCTGTGCCGTGTCCCCTGGGCTCTGATCTCGTTCATTTCGTTGGACTGCAGGGGGACATCCCCCAGGAACCACTGGGCATCCTGAGCTGTCTCCCGGGACAGCCGGCACTCGAACACCGCGTCTTCTCCTTCGCACGCGGCCACGTCCTTCAGCCTCTCCACGATGGTGGCTGCTGCTTCTTCATGGAAAGGGCAACACAGTTTGAGATCTGCTTCCTGGGTTAAACGTGTTGTTAGGCTCTCTCTTGGCACTGCTATGTTGTTATTTGAGGTCCTAAATAATAAATCTGGGGGTGTTCAGCTTGGAAGAGAGTGGTTATGGGAGTTTGTAAAAAGAAGGAAGAAGGACTTTTTATAGAGGTAGATAGTCACAGAAAATAAAGGAGTGGTTTCCAACTAGGCAGGGTTAGTTTAGTTAGAAAGAAATTGTTCCCTGTGAGGGTGGTGAGGCCCTGGCTGAGGTTGCCCAGAGAAGCTGTGGCTGCCCCTGGATCCCTGGAAGTGTCCAAGGTCAGGCTGGATGGGGTTTGGAGCACCCTAGGATAGTGGAAGTGTCCCTGCCCATGGCAGGAGGTGGAACTGGATGAGCATTAAGGTCCCTTCCAACCCAAATCCATTCCATGATTCTGTGGGTTAGTGGTGGGCTTGGCACAGTTGGGTTAAAGGCTGGACTTGATGATCTCAGAGATCTTTCCCAACCTGAAGGATTCTGTGATCTATTGTGTAGAACATTTAGGTAAGGGACAAACAACAAATGCAACTTTTCACATTTTCCTGGTTTCTCTCCCCTTTCCAACCAGAAATTGAAGACCTTCCCTGCCCAATCACTCGAGTTACCTTTCACAGGTTGGACATTGGAGCTTGGAGCACCCTGGGATAGTGGAAGGTGTCCCTACCCATGGCAAGGGGTTGGAACTAAATTATCTTGAATCTAAATTATGATCTAAATAATCTAAATTATCCTCCAACCCAAACCATTCTGTGATTCTAAACTCATGGAAATGTAGGTTCACAGGCATGTAGCAACATATTACAACGCTACAGATGCTTGATGCATGTGTATTATGCACACATATATGGTACTCTAAAAAGCTTGCAAGTTCTACTGTGTTGTGTGCATAACAAATATTCAATATGGGTACAATCATAACCTGTGCGTTGAGAGAAAACTGTCAACAGATTCCCATGGATGGAAATTAATAATCATTAAACCACAAAATCAGTGACTAAAGGTCTGTTTTAGAGGTAACTGACCCAGCTCTTGGTGAAACTTCTGACATCCCTGTGGTTCTCCTTGGCCACAGGGCAAGGTTTAGCTGCCAAACTACTCAACCCTGTGCCCCTGCCGCGGTGCCAAGCTGTGCCCAGCTCCTCCCCATGCAAAGTCCCACCTTTCAGGTGCACTGCTGCCATGGTTTGCTGGTCCCCTGTGTCACAGGTGTACTCCCCAGCATCAGCTTCGCTCAGGCTGTGGATGGTCAGCTCAGCCAGGGATCCCTCCTGGCGCATCTTGTATTTGTCGCTGGGGCGCAGCACCGTCCCCGCCTTCTTCCACTGCACAGAGGTGTTGGGTTTGGACACCTCGCAGCTCAGAGTGACACTGCCACCTTCCTCAGCCTGCTGGTTCTGCAGGGGCTGTGTGAAGGTGACTGGAGAAGCTAAATCAAGAAAAATCAGAGGGGGAAAAGTGTCACTGCTGACTGCGTAGCAAACCTTGTGTCTGATGAAACTATGGTGCCGTCCTAAATTTGGTTAAAACTCAATTCTAAAGTTAGTTTAAAAGCAAAGCAAGGAATGACAGAAAGTGTTAGATTTCCAGGAGCCCTAAGCTCTCCTGAAAAATCACTGGACACTGCACACATTGAGCACCTCAAGGATTATGCTTCTCCTTGCACAGGAACGGTCATGGATGCAAAGTTTTGAGCACCTCTGTGCATCTATCTCCAAATGAGTACCAAAACCAGACTCAAAAGTCCACTTCTGAAATAGTCCTATCTTAATTTTAGCTACAGCCCTGATTATCTGAGTGACCACAGGGTCTCAAAGTGTGGAAGTAATTCCTACACTTGTGTCCCTGCATTTTCTTTGCTTAAGACACCACAGGACTTCCAAAAGCAAAAGGACTCAGTTGCTTTTGACAGCACAGCACATCTGAAGCCAAGGACAGTAGAAAAAATCCTCTTGGCAGAGCCTAACTAAGGGAGTGGAGCAAGTTTCTTATCTTAAAAAAAAAAAAACCAACAAAAAACCCAACACAACCTTAACAGTCAAAGTGGGTGCTGTTTGTTCATTTCCATTATCTCAGGTGTATTTTCCAGAGTCTCCTGGTTTTAAATGATGAATCTTTAAAGTAAGGACTGCTCCCTCCTGCCTGATTTCATACTTGGAGCTTAGGGAGATCAGCTGGGGGCCCTTTTTGATTTCACCTCAGCACTGGGCTGGGAGAGCTGGCAGCTGAGGACAGCTGTGTCCTCCTCCTGCACTTCCCTGCTCTGCAGTTTCTCCTTAAAGACTGGAGGTGGCACTGAAATTACAAACAAAGCAAAGGGGTTTAGTGTCTGTTTTGCTTTGTTTGCTTTGTTCTCCAGGCACCTTTGTCTTGTTTCCTGCAGTGTTAAAGCTACAGCTGGATGGTTGAGTATCCAAAAAATCCTCTGACTTCAGTGTTATTTACTGAGAGGTTAAAAGAAGCTTATAGGAGGGAAGGAAGGATTTTGGATGGAGAATTTAATTAAAATAATGAAGAAGGAAAGAAGGAAGGAAGAAGAAGGAAGGAATGGAAGGGAAAGGAACGAAAGGGAAGGAAAGGGAAGGAAAAGAAGAAAAAAAACCAGATCTGAGCAACCTGATCTGGATGAAGATGTAGAGAGATTTGACCAGATGGCTTTTAAAGGTCCCTTCAAACCCAAATTATTTTATAATTCTAAGAGGTGAATGGAAATTCCATGTCTATCCATCCAAGCAGTGAAGCCAAGCCAGCAGTTTCTCCAGGAATCAGTGAGCTTTGGCAAGAGGGTGAGATGTCCCCTGCTTATCCATGGTGACTGCAGTCACAGATGCTTTGAAGCACAAGCACCCCCAAGACACAAGGGGTGAATTATGGCCTTGAATTTGCTGCCAGCACAAGCAAAGCACCCCCTGTTCCCACAGATCCTGTTGCACAGCACAGGGAGTGTGCTCACCTTTCACCCTGAGCTCTGCTGTCGACGTGTGGGGTCCCACCCGGAAGGTGACAGTGCCAATGTCCTGCTCTGTCACCTTCCTCAGGGTCAGGGTGTGGATCTTGCCCTTCTCCACAGAGATCTCGTTCATCTCGTTGTTCTGCAGAGCCACATCCTGCAGCTTCCACTCCACGTCCCTGGCGTCCTCGTGGGACACCTGGCACTGAAAGGTGACATCGTCCCCCTCGGCCACCACCCTGTCCTTGAGGCCACTCACGATGGTCACGTCAGGCTCTGCGAGGAGACATGGAAGGGAAAACCTGGATCAAAGCCTGCAGTGGATTTTTGGAAGTCACCTGCTCCAAAGCAGGCACAGGTTGCTCAGCACCTTGTCCTTCAAGGGTGGAGGCAGCACAGCCTCTCAAACCTCATTTCAAACTCTGCCTTCAGTGTACTTGGCAACAGGACAAAGGAATTTTGGATACTGGCTTTACCACTTGTCCTTGCTAAGAGACACATTGCATATTGGTCTGGGTTTTTTTATGTTTGATAGGGTGAAAAAGGCATCAGTGTTGGATGCCAAAATCAGGATTTTGAAATTTGTTCCATTCACACTTAGACATTGTCACAGGATAACTTTAAAGCTGATCCTCTCTATTGTATTTCTGTGAACAGATCTGCATTTACTCCATGCTGATGCTCCAAAGTGGCTGAGGCCCTGGCTGGCTTTGTCCCCCCAGCAGGAATCAGTGGGTTAATGTGAGCACAGAGGTTCTGCACTGCAGTTTGCCTGAGTTCAGCCTCTAGGACAGCTGGGCTCCCATGTAGGGATCATACAGATCAGCAGGGAGAAGCTGGAAATACCCCAAACCCACTGGGGAACACCAAAAGAATCATAAAATCACTAAGGCTGGAGAAGACCCCTAAAAAATCATCGACTCAAACCATTGAAAAAGCAGCCCAATCTCCCTCTGAGCAAGCACAGTGGATATTCCTACAACTGAGGTCACCATCTGCACCAAAAATGCTGCAGCTGGGTGTGATGAGCAGGGGATCCATGACGTGGAGCAGCCCGTGGAGATGCTGGGGCTGTTTGTTCCACACCAGTGGTCCAACCTAAGCTCTGCAATGATTTTAAGGCCAGATGCAGCTGCCATGTGACTGGAAGCTGGGGCTGGACCATCTGTTCAGTCCCATGCACATGATGTCAAGCAAATATTCCAAGCCATGAGTCACAGATTACAGCTGCCTTATCCTCTCCTGTTCACCTTTTGCTTTGGTGCATCCACAGACCATAAGATTTTTTTAATGAAACCCATCCTGTGCTCCATATTGACCACAATGACTCATTTTATGTGATGTATGTGTATATAACTCTGTCATGGTGCAAAATCTTAGTTTCCTGTAGGGAAAATCTCCTTGTTCCAATAAACAGTTCTTGCCTTTCACGGTGAGTTTGGCTGAGCTGGTCTGGTCTCCAGCCTTGCAGGAATATTCTCCAGCATCCCCAGGCTCCAGGTGGTGAACACGAAGCTCCCTGAGGGTCCCATCCTGCCACATTTCATACTTGGAGCTGGACTGCAGGAGGACTCCATCCTTCCTCCACTCCACCTCTGCCTTGCTGATGGAAATCTCGCAGCGCAGCCTGGCTGTTCCTCCCACTTCCACCTCCTCATTCCTCAGCTGCTGCTTCAGCTGGGGTTTGATGGCTGTAAAATGAGAAATAAATAATACATCAGCTGGTTGCTTGAGTGCCAGGTCTGCACAGCTCAGCACAAGGCACCTGGGCTCTGCTGCTGCAGTACAATTTTGCATTAAGCAGTGCTATAAAAATAAAACCATTTTTTCACTATGAACAGACATATATTGTGTACTGATCCAGAGGATCAGAAAGTTTCCCAAATACCTTTATATCCCATAAAGTCCAGGCCATCCACATCACACCTTTTATGCATCTGCTCAGCATATTGGAAACACACAAAGGTTCTGACTAAGCAAAACCTGGTTCTTTCTGCTTAAACCAGTGTAAATCTTTGCACTTTTACAGAAATACTCCTGATTTTCAAAAGCTGAATAATGTAAAGCTTTAAACTGATTTCTGATTTCTCAGCTGTTTTGTCAAGACCCAGATCATCATCAGTGAGTCCTTCCAGATGAAGCACAAATGGACATTTATTCAAGTAGAGCACAGAACAGCTCAGACAGCAGCTTGTCACTGATGGAAACAAGAAGGAGATATCCATGGGCTGTGTGTGAGCAGTTGGAAAAACAGGAATCTCAGTGCCTGTGGTTCCAGCAAAAACACCACTGTGAGACAGGTAAAGCAATCACTGGGCTCTTTCCCCCATAGTTGATGCAGGGGTTGTTTTTTAAGTCAATCAGCAAAAAAATGTTGTTTGAAAGGTTATGGCTTAGATCAAAACCACAAATTCCACCCAGCTTTGAGACAAACATTTCATAGATGGTGCTGGGATGGCCCTGTTTGAGCAGGGAGGTTGGACCAGTGACCCACACCATGATTCTGTGACCCACAGTGACCAGTGACCCACACCATGATTCTGTGATCACTCACAGACATTATTCCTGGTTTGGTTAAACACAGCATTCTCGGGATCTTCACAGGGAGATTAAAAATAGCAACCTCAAAATGCTTTTTTTTGTAAGATGTGTGATTTGCTATTGATTCAAGGGAACCAGCAAAATTGCAAAACACCAAGAAGAGTTCTGTTAATATTTCAAAATCCCCATGACACAGAATTCCTTGCTTTTATCATATCAGAGGAAGGGGTCAATGCACTGCACTCTGCTTCACAGGCTTAAAGAGGAACCCTGTCCCACCAGATCCACTTCTCTGTACTCTGCTTTAAGACTGGGCAGCTCTTTTCCTTATTATCTCAAGATTTTGGATTAGATAGCATCATTCACACAATTCCACAATGCCTCTTCTCCTGCATCCCAGCTGGGTGCAATGCTAACCATTCACTCTGAGGACTGCAGTGCTCTGCTGGTCTCCCGTGTCACAAGTGTAATCAGAGGCATCCTCTGGCTCTACATTGTGGATCACAAGCTCAGCTGTGTGCCCACTTAATTTGATTTCATATTTGGCACAGGGGAAGAGCTCCACGGTGCCTTTCCTCCACTCCACGGGCGCGTTTTCCTTGGTCAGCTCGCACCGGAATCTCACCGCGCCTCCTTCCTCTGCCTCCTCATCCTCGAGCTGCTTTTGGAAAAGAACTGGCAGAGCTAAAAGAGAAAAGAAAAGCATCAGCAGGATCTTTTAGTGAAGCCTGAGTCAAGTCCTGGTTAACACATATTGACACCTGGAGAACAAGATACTCTGCTTTTCACTGATATTCCTAGGTAGGATCCACGTTTTTGAATTTTCCTGAAGAGACTAGGAGATCTTGCTGCATCAGAAGAAGCCATCTGCACCCATAACATTTATTTACTTTGCTCCTTGACTCAAATCCTTCCCAGTGGTGAATTCATTGAATGATTTTATCCTTCAGTTGATGTAATAATGATCTCAAGAGCAAAGAACTTCAGAACTCCATGGACAGCCTTGAGAGGTCAGGGATGTCGCTGTCTGTCTTCTTCCAGGATTTGAAAGAAAATATTCTTTTTAAATATTCAAACAACATGTTATGTGAAATGTCCAAATGTTATGTTAAATCATTGTTTTTTCTTTGATTTCTCCTCAGGCACAAAGCTTGAATGTATTTCCTATTAGAACCCCAAACTCAAACACAGCACTGGAAGAACAAAGTATCATCCTCTTCTATTCTTATAAAAAATTAAAAAATCCTAATATATCAGATGAAAAAGAAAATATTTGTAGAGAATAAGAACAATGCACTTTAAAATATTCCTATTTCAATAGTTGTTTGGCCTGTTGGAGGCACCTGTTCCTTTAGCAGCCAGCTCACACCACGTACCTTTCACACTGAGAGCTGCCCTGGTTTCCTGATCCCCCGTGTCACAGCTGTATTCTCCTGTGTCTTCTAATCTGAGATTGTGTATCAAGAGCTCTACCAGGCATCCCCTCTGCCTCATTTCATATTTCTGGCTGGGCTGCAGCCCCACTCCTCCTTTCCTCCATTCCACTGCAGCACTGGGTTTCGACAGCTCACAGCAGAACCTGGCTGTGCTTCCTTCCTCAAATTCCTCATTCTGTAAAGGTTGCTTAAACGTGATGGGCAGTGCTGAAAAATTTGAGAGGAAAACGTTTCAGGAGTGTTTTAGTGCAAGAAGGATCCAGTCCTACCCTCATCCTTCAGGTATTATTCTAATGCTTCCATAATTATGGGGATGCAACTCTCTGTCTTGGCAGAATCTTTCTTGAGCCACTAAGGGAACCAAGAGCTGAGGACAGGCAAAGTTAGGAGAGATCTGCTCTTAGTGGTCCACAGAATGGCTTGGATTGGGGTCTGAAGGAGTCAGACTTTCCTATGGAAGAGTTTCCATGCCAGCTAGGGATGCTTTAGGCAAAGATCACTGGGAATTCTTTTACACAGATCCCTGCCCCTCAACAGAGGTCTGTGGGTTTGCAGTATTAAACAAAGAGAATTTCTGCCCCAAATAAGGCTTCTATCAATGCATAAAAGATCAGGTTAGTATTGATCTCTTGGTAAGAGGTCACAGTCAAGTGATAAATGGGAGGGGAAATGCAGATTTCAGTTAAGGCCTTGCTCTGGATGGTACAAGGAGTGGAGTTACACAGGTGTGGATTCAAGTTGTCTGCAGTCAGCATTTCAACCTGAAGTTCAAAGCCTCCAGTAACAACACAGCACATTCATAGATCACAGAAATCCCTTATCCCCTAATTGGTGCATCTCTTACCATCCCAGACAGGCATTAAATCAAATTAACCATCCTTTATCCCATTCCCATATCCAGCCACACTCCCAGCACTCAGAGCAGGAGGGTTCAGCACATTTTTACATCATTGCAACATTCAAGGCCAGCTTGGTTTAGGCTGTGGACAACCTGGTCTAGTGGAAGCTGTCCCTGCCCATGGCAGGGGCTGCAATGAGATGAGCTTTAAAGTCCTTTCCAACCCAAACTATTTTGGGATTCTATGATTTAATTGCTTTCACACTTCAGATACTGCAAGAAGAACCTTTCTGCCTTGCTGTGTGCCATGCCCATTGTAGTGGTTTTCTTGTTTAAAAAGGGCTATAAAATAGAAATATGACTTGGACTTGCTGCAGCTTGGGAAAAAAAAAATTAGAGGGAAAATGAAAGCACCAAAAGAGAGGGTTTTTCCCAGATGTCTATAAACCTCAAAGCTCTAGATTCAAACTATGAAGCTATTTCCCCAGAGAAGCAATAGGAATATCTGCAGAGCAAGAAGAAATGGATTTCAAGAAGTTATATTTGTCATGAAATACATAGAACCTATTCTATGTTCTAAAAATGGAATAATAGTTTTCCTACTGTAAAAGTAGCCAGTGCTGCCCTGATCACTGAAGAAGTGTTCTGAAGATCAGCAGGGAATTTTCAGAGTTCAGATTCCCTCCTAATACAGAGACTGCAGGAGTTCATACCCCTCTCAAGGCAGGGAATTTTCAGAGTTCAGATTCCCTCTTAAGGCAGGCCACTTGCAGGAGAGATTTTTGATTATTCTGACAGCAGAATACAGAAAAAATGCACTTAGCTCTGCATGGCAATTCCCATTTTCTGCCTGACCACTCCCTGAGCTGCACAGACCAGGCTATTCTGCACCCTTGTGATTTACAGTCTCTTCCTTTAGCACCACTAAACCACAGTTGTTATTTTTGTTTTCAGAAGATATTACAGCCTCTTCCCTTGAGTTTTTTACCATTGACAGTCAGCTTGGCAGTTGTCTGCTGCTCTCCACACACACAGGTGTAAACTCCAGCATCCTCCTCCTCCAGCTCATGGATAATCAGCTTTGCAACAGCACATTCCTGACTCATTTCATATTTGCTGCTCTCTTTGAGCACCTCCTGCCCTTTCTTCCACTCCACCTCAGCAGGTTTTGTCAGCTCACACTGCAGAGCAGCTGTGCCATTTTCCACAGCTTCCAGATCCTTCAGCTCTCTCTTGAATTCTGCAGGCAGCACTGAAGAGTGAAAGAGTTACCACAGAGAGGGTGAATTTTCCTTAAAATGCAGCTTGGTGAGGTCCTGGGAAAGGGGTTTCATGGGGCAATACCAAGCCCTGATCCAGGTCAGTGGAACACTGAAAATCTTCCCCAGCTTCCCTGGACACTGGATCAGGGCAAGGAAAGTGAGATGAACCAGCAGAGCTCAGGGGGACGAACACCAACAGGGAATGTTTTTCCTATTTCTACAAAAAGAAGAAGCACAGAGAGGAGCCAAAAGCAAACAGAAAGGGATGGGAACAGAGATTTGGGCAGGTCTGGGGGATGTTCACCCCAAGGATTACATTACCATGAACTGTTAAGGCAGCAGTGCTGGTCTTGTCTCCACACACACAGGAATAATCCCCACTGTCACTCAGCTCCAAGCCATGCACCAGCAGCTCCACAGCACGTCCCTGCTGCCTCATGCTGTACTTGGAGCCCGAGGTGAGGATGTGCTGGCCCTTCCTCCACTGCACACGGGCAGGGACCTTGCTCAGCTCACAGTGCAAAGTGGCTGTTCCACCTTCTACGCCTTCCTGGCTGGTCATTTCTTCTTGGAAAAACGGAGGCACAGCTGAAGGATGCAGGTGAAATGTGTTACAAACCGAGGGTGGCCACAGGGAGGGGTGAGGAAGCGACAGGGGAAAGTTGTGACAAAGGATGGGCGAGCATCAGCCACAAAGAGAGGAAAGAGAAATGAAAATATCTTAGTGGGAATAGACAATCTAATCATTTTAGAATTACCCTGGCTTCCTACAGCAAAACTGCACAGTTCTGAACAGATTTACACCTGTTTCATACCAGTTTCCTCCTCAGAAAAATGCAGAGTACCAGCTCTGAGCTCCTCAATTCATATTATTGGTGTCTTCCACACACTTCATGGCTTTGCACCCTTTTCCTACTGACAGAGCTGCCCTGCTGTGCTCTGACTGTTGACACAGCCCCTTACTCATCCTCACTCTTTCTTCCTTGAGATATCCTTGAAGAGACACATTTGGGACTCACAGATTCTTCTTGACCCCAAAGTAAATCTCCAGTTGCTGAATTCCAGCCTGGGTTCTCATCTCAGAACACATTTTTCCCATTTTCCATAATTCTTGTACCCATTGCAACTTGCATCCTTGAAATAAATGTGGTGACCTTCACATATGTCCCTCCGTTAACTAGGTGGGATAATAGGATATTTTATCTATTTAACAAGGCTGGAGATCTCAAATTTCAAAATTAGTGTCCAGTATTAGAGACTTAGTCAAAATATCCAGGCTAGAAGACAAGCTTAGCCCTGATTTAGCACATTTCCCATTCCAGCAGTGTTAAGCTGAAACACCAGACTTGTTTGTGCAGCAAAGGAAGACCAGAAGCAGGTCACAGAAAGAATTTATTCTTTCCTCAGAAAAATCAGTGTCCCAATGGAAATTATCTTTGGGCATCAGGACAGAGATTATGGGCACAAAGCCCAAAATAGACATAACTTGGTGCAGAGGAAATGATGATTAACAGAGACTTATTCTGGATACTCCTTATTCCCTGTATTAAAATGGTTGGTATTGAGAATTCCAGAAAGGAATGGCAAAGAATAATCAGAACTGTGGTTTAGAGAATAAATGCAGGAAAGGAAAGAGAAAAGAGCAATGGGATTATATGGTAAGAAAGGAATGGCAGAAGGGAGAGAAGAAAGAACAGGCTTGTGTTTAAGGAAAGGAAAAGGCAAAAAGGATGGCACAGAGAAATGCAGACAGGCATTTTCCAATTTCCACAGCCTGCAGGTGAGGAGGGGCAGGGAACATTTTCAACCTGATGGAAGTTCAGTTAATAAGGATGGACAGAGAGATGTGGAAACCTGAGCAGCTGAGAGCAGAGGACAGAGGTTTGCAGCCAGGAGACAGGAGGTGAGGGATGGCTTTACCCTGCACTGTCAGCACAGCTGTGCTCTGCTGCTCCCCACACACACAGCTGTAGTCTCCTGCATCCTCCTCAGCTACTTCACGGATCACCAGCTCTGCCTTGAGCCCTTCCTGCCTCATTCTGTATTTCCCACTGGGTTTGAGGATGCTCTGGTCCTTCCACCACTCCACTGGGGCGGCCTTGGAGAGCTCACAGAGCAGGGAGACTTCTCCACCTTCTTCTGCTTCCTTGTCCTTCAGCTCTTCCTTAAACACTGGTGGCAGAGCTGGAGGGTGCAACGTGGACAAAGGGACAGCAGAAAACCAAATTAAACCTCATTTTTACTTTGAGATTGTTTCCCCTCTTGCCTTTTTCTCAGCCTACTGTAGATATTCTTATCCATAACCAAGTTCAGGAACTCTGAAAGTGTCTTTCTTCAAGCATAATGTGATTTCAGTCACCCTGAGGGATCAGTTCCCTGGGTTTTTGTTGTTATTTATAGTGAAAGAGCAAAACAAAGACCCAGACCTCAGATTAACAGCACTCAAAAGTATCACTGGATGCAGAACAGTTCTGCTGGATACAGACCTATTTTACCCACACAAATGTCATTTTTTGGGGCTGCTGTTGTTTGTTTCTGGTTTGTTTTTATTAAACTGTTACAGCCTCATCTACATAAAAGCAGACAGATTTAAAAATAAAACTACTCCTCGTTTTAAACTGAAGTTGGAAGGGCCATTACTCCTCATTTTGGAAATCATAACTCAAAGACAAAACAAGCTACAGGAATTAAGCTCTGGAATGATAACACTTCTCTCACTCTGTACGTCTGACTTATTTAAAGAATTTGGAACCAACAACAACAACAAAAAAAAAAAAAACAAAAACAAAACAAAACAAAAAAAAAAACAAAACAAAAAAAAAACAAAAAAACAAAAAAACAAAAAAACAAAAAAACAAAAAACAAAAACACATGGCCAGAGAATTCTCTCTTCTTTCTGGTCCCCCCAACCCTCATTTCTCCTTTTCCAGTTCCTGGAGAAGAGGCACCTGACAGCCCATAGCTGAGAAACTGTGGTGGACTGAAGTGACCTACAGGGCTGGAGCTGGAAAATACAAATATCCAAGAGGAGGAGACTTGCACAGAAGGAAACTTCTCATTTTCTCCTTTTAAAGGACAGATTAATAACGACCCAAAAATTCACCATGAGCGACTCTTTCTCAGGAAGAAATGAGTTATAAATAGAATGAAGGAAGAAGGGATAAAAACAAAGATAAACTACTGACCCAGGGAAGAAGCAACTACATTTCAGAATTATGCCTACCTCAAGAGATTTATCAATATTAATAAGTTCTTTTTACCATGAACTGTTAAGGTTGCTGTTGTCTTCTGGTCACCACACACACAGGTGTAATCTCCAGCATCTTTTACTTCTAGCTCAGGAATGACCAGCTCTGCAGTGGTGCCAGCCTGTCTCATTTGATATTTGTCACTTGCTTTGAGCACTTTGGGCCCCATTTTCCACTGCACAGGAGCTCCTTTGGTTAATTCACATCTCAGAGTGACTGATGCTCCTTCTTGGGCTTCTTCATCCTTCAGCTCTTCCTTGAAAAGCACTGGCAGGGCTGGGAATGGAAAGCCAATAGAAAGTGTATTTAAACCAAGAGATCAGCATTGTGAATTCTCAGCTGAAGTTCAAATCTGGCCAAATCAGGGTCTGAGGTTGAGGGTATCACTATGAAGATCTGGAAAATGGAATCCAGCAGTAAGACTTGAAGTGCTGAGATGACCAAAGTACAAGATTTAAGGTGGAATTTGAAGGATTTATCACAGGACAGAACATCTCAGCTGATCTAACAATTCCTGGGTGCAATTCCCTCAAACCTACAACGCAGCAGAGTGCCTGCAAGGAGAGCCAGTCCTGTCCTCAGATCCCTTCTCTGCAACACCAGACAAAAAATAAACACCTGAACAAGAACTGGGCACGAGATAACAGGTGGGCACTTCATGGGGGTTTCAGAGAAACAGAAAATGGACAATGATCTGCATTTACCCTTGACTGCCAGAGAGGCTGTGCTCTGCTGCTCCCCACACACACAGGTGTAATCTCCTGCATCCTGCAGCTCTAGGTCACGGATTTCCAGCTCTGCCAGGCCACCCTCCTGCCTCATGATGTATTTGTCACCTGCCCTGAGTATTTTGTTCCCTTTCTTCCACGCCACAGCTGCAGCCTTGCTCAGCTCACAGCTCAGAGTGGCTGTTTGGCTTTCTGTGCCTTGCAGGTCCTTCAGGTCTTCTTTGAAAAGGGCTGGCAGGGCTGGAGGTCACAAAATGCACAAAGGAAATTAAAAATGACATGTGGCACACGGGTGACAGAAGGGGTGGGGTGGTACAGAATCAGAGAACACTTCAGGGTGGAAACAGGGTGTTTTCCTCATAATTCCAGGACATTGGACAAACCAAGACAGAAAGAGAAAAGCAGTGTGGATACAACCAGATGTTACAGAGAATTTACAGATTTAAAGAAACAATTCAGCCACAGATGAACACAAAAGCAATAACAATGAGCTGGCATAGAAATCCACAATAATACAGTTGTTTATAATACAGATAATATATTTATCATATAATGCATAAAATAATACAGATATATTATTTTTACCATGCACTATCAGAGCTGCTGTAGTCTCCTGCTCTCCACACACACACGTGTACTCCCCAGCATCTTTCAGTTCCACATCCTGGATAAGCAGCTTCCTGACCAAGCCCTCCTGCCTCATTTTGTACTTGTCACTGGCTTTGAGCAAGGTGCTGCCCTTCCTCCACTCCACGGGGGCAGCTTTGGTCAGCTCACAGCTCAGAGTGGCCGCTTGACCCTCGGTCACCTCCTCGTCCCTCAGGCTCTCCTGGATGCCTGCAGGCAGCACTGGGGATGCAATGGGAACAGGGTTAAAGGGAGAGAACACAGCCTGCAGGGGAGGGAATGTGGGGAAGGAAAGGTGGAGAGGTGTCTTCACATCTCATTTGGGGGTTAGGTCCCAAAACCACTCTGTACATGGAACTGGTTTCAGTTTCACCTTTTACAAAGGTTTCCCCCCTTGTCTTTGGTGCAATACAGAATGTGACCAGAAATGTGAATTCTGTCCCCATCTGTTAACCCAGCTGGGGCAGTGATCCTGATCTCCTGGCACACATTATCTGCTCATGGGCCATCTTTAAACCAGCTGGGCAATCATCTTTATCTTCCCACAGCCCATCCTCCCTCCAGGAGATATCTCCTGTTCATGGCCAGTGAGTCCCAGGGCATGACTGATAAAATTCCATCATCCCACTGGGAGATGCTCCAGCCAGGGGAGGAGCCAAGCCTTTCCTACCCAGATAAAAACTGACATTTTGGACACCAAGGCACCTTCTTTCCACTGGATTCCAGAGGAAAGTCAGACCTTTCCACATCATCCCTGGAGCTTCAGAGGAAACTGCACCTTCTCCAGGAGCACTGCTCCAGCTGAACCACATCTGCCCCTGCAGGAGGATGCAGCCACCATTGAATGGGACTGTGCCAACACCCTGACTGACTGACGGGTGTCAGCTTGGATTCTGACTCTGGCAGGGTTTGGGATTGTTCTTTGTAACACTGCATTTCTATTTTAATTTTCCTAGTAAAGAACTGCTATTCCTAATTCCCCTATCTTTGCCTGAGAGCCCCTCAATTTCAAAATGATAATAATTTGGAGGGAGGCGGTTTACATTCTCCATTTTCAAAGAGATTGGCAGACACCTGTCCTCCAAACCAGGACACCTTTAAATCACAAAATTCATCCCTGTGGTTGTGCCATGCAAGGCCAGACTCAGACAACTGCGCACAGATAAGAGTGGTGATAGAAACAATCCAAAGCACAATCTCAACAGGGATGGGACCCAGGTGGAGCTGGTCATTACCATGCACTGCCAAGGACGCTGTGCACTGCTGCTCCCCACACACACAGGTGTAATCCCCAGCATCCCCCTCGCTCAGGCTGTGGATCACCAGCTCTGCAGTGACATCCTTCTGCCTCATTCTGTACTTCTCACTAGGTTTGAGGGTTGTCTGTCCCTTTTTCCACTCCACTGGGGCAGGCTTGGTCAGCTCACAGTGCAGAGTGACTGCTTCACCCTCCTCGGCCTCCTCGTCCCTTAACTCTTCTTTGAACAGAGCAGGAAGGGCTGAGAAACAGAGCAGCAAAGGTTTTCATGACAAACAGCTCTTGACCACCAAAATAAACCATATTCACCAGTATTCATGCCTGCCTGGTAATGAGCATCATCTCACAGAAGGAAGATGATTTGTATCATAGACAAAAAATGCTCTCGTCATTTCTTTCAGCAAATATTAAATAAATTGGCTGATTGATTTAGAGATTTATGGAAAATAAACAGCAGAAGTGGGGAAACTTCATGTATGGTCAAAACTGCAACTTTCTCAGTATAACCCAGCCAAGAAAATCAATCCAACAGGTTACATCAAGATCAGGAAAAAAGCTGAAGGAAAAAATTACAAACTTTTAATTTACGTTTTAAGGATGCCTTTACCCCTAGTCCATAGTTAGGATAAAGACTTAAGAGTAGAATCAGAGAAAAATCCTGAAAATGCTTGGGTAGGAATAAAAAGGGAAGAGAAGGATGATGTAGCCACTGCAGAAATCTGCCATAAATCCCTCACCCAGGCAGTTCAAGTGCTTCCTGACACCTCATCACTTTTGGAACAACAAACAGAATTATTCAGACTGTAAGACTGGATGGAAATATGGCATTATGGGGAAGCAATAGGATGGGAACTACATTTGGATATAAAACAGCTAAGAAAGAGCTTGAGAGGATCTCCAATTCCTGATCCTCACCAGCAGGAAAGAAGTAATTGAGAATAAGGATGTGGAGGATAATTGTTCAGACATTAATGTAAATAGATTAAAAGGAAGGAAACAACAAGGGAGATGTTGGTCTGCCTCTCTTTCAGGAATGGAAGTTGATAATAGGTGAACGTGGGGAAAGCTGAAGTGCTTAATTCATTTTTTTTCATTATTATTAAATGTTAATTTTATTTAAGGAAGTAATAGAAATTCTGGCTTGGAAAAGTAAAAAAAAAAAAAAAAAAAAAAAAAAAGAGGATTAGAGAATATTTCACTAAGTATATTGGAATTCTGGAATTCTTAAGGTGCAGGCACAACCAATTTCAGACACTGACAGTGACACTGCAGAAATCAAAGAGAGTGGATGATGGTCCTAAAGTATGGGAAAAACAGAAACTAAGAGGTGAAAATATTTCAATATTTCTCAGATTTAAATACACACATTTAGTTCTTGCTGTGCAAACTGAGATTCTAAAATCCCAGAGAGTAAAGAAAGAAAAACCACTGGTGTAAAGTCAGTGGAGCTGACAGAGCTCCAAATTAAACGTTTGCTTTAAAATGAGCTGGAGGTGTCCCTGATTCCCATGGTCTGAGTTTGATAGATCTCCATTGACAAAATGGGAATTTGGGAATACTCTTGAGTCTTGAAGCTGAATTCCATTCATGATGATTGTCATAGAAAAAAGAGAGAGCAGAGAAGGATCCAAGGAACTGTGGCCATCTCAACTTAATTATTTGAAAAACAGATTTGCCAAGAGCTTTCCTCTTCACTAATGGGTGGACCAGGGTAATTTTTTCTTGGTATAGATTAAGCTTCCTTGGCAGAAATACACATTATATGTTCTACATTATTATTTTAGTAAAGTTTTAACTTTGATATAGGTGGAATTACAGAAGGGAAGAGCTACTAATCTGAAAATCAGTTACAGGATATTGGACTGGGGTTTATACTCACAGTAAAAGAATTAATTGAGCAGAATTTCTCTCTACCCTGAGTTCAGGATTATTCATCATTTTCTGTAGTGACTTGGACAAAATAGTAACTTTGAAATGCAAAGTTTCATTAATTGTGAATATGATCTCAAGGTGGGAAGAAAGAGAGTGAAAACATTTCTTTAAAATGGATTAAGATATAGAAGACTTGTATGAAGTAAGTGGTGATAAAATAGGCTTCAACTCAGCACGGGCAGTTGGAAAATATTTAAGGAAAATCAACAACAAATACAAGAAGGAGCAGATCTGCAGTGGGGGATTTGGGGTTGCAAAAAAATCAAGTCTGATGCAAATAAAGAAATCCTGATAATCAAGATGTATAACTTGGAGTGTTGCATTTCTACTTTTTTCAAAAATTATGCAAATATTTCTCCCTTTCTATAAAATTTGAAATAAGGAATAATGACTTCAGGTGCTTCAAGAAAGATTTTTGTTGAAATAAAAACAACTTTTCTGACAGAAATTATGGTGACTTGGGGCTCAAGGATGGACTGACCAGTACAAGTCCATTTCAACTCTACTTCTCATGGTTAAATTGGAAGTTCAAGACTTGAAGCAATCCTTTTTTATTAGCAAATACAAAGATGGGCAGAAAAGCAAAGAAATCCACTCCCTGAATTCAGACCTACTGGATTTCCAGATGAGAAAGAGGCTGAAACTACTTCTGACTGTCCTGCATTAATAGTGAAAATATTCCCTCTCTTCCATGGAAAATTTGCAGATGAATTTGGCTGAGGACTCTGAAATATTCTCCTACTCTAATACTGAGTATTCTGCAGTACCTGGATAAAAATCAACACTATTCTGATCAGAATTACAAAGAAAATTATGCTGAACCAAGTTTTCTTTTTAGTATTTAAAATTACTTCTCAAAACCTGATGCAACTTGAAATAAAATTGCTCTTTTAAAGAGCTAAGAATATTGAGCTTAATCAAAGAATGTTCCTGCTGCTCCATCTGTCTAGGTTCAAGTCAAAAGTGATTAAAACAGAATAAAAAAAAGCAAATGTGTGACATCCTTCAGCCTTTGGTGTGGTACAAAGAAATACAGCCCTGCACTGACAAGAGCAAGGAGAATAAACAGGGAAAATGTTAGTAAAAAATAAATGGAATTACAGTTGTGGTTAGAATTAGACAAAAACCACAATAAAAAGAAGAAAGTCTGTTATGAACAGAATTAATGATGGACTGAGTAGAGAAAGAAGTTGCTGTGTATCAGTGCTGAGGCTTCCAGAGGAGGAGGGACAAACACCACCCAAAAAAATCCCATTTCCGTGGTTTTTACCGTGCACTGTCAGTGCTGCCGTTGTCCTCTGCTCTCCACACACACAGCTGTATTCCCCAGCATCCCTGACCTCCAGAGCATGGATCAGCAGCTGGGCCCTGCTGCCCTCCTGCCTCATGGTGTATTTCTCACTGGGTTTGAGCACCTTGTGCTTCTTCCTCCACTCCACGCAGGCAGCCCTGGACAGCTCACACTGCAGAGTGGCTGTTGCACCTTCTGTGGCTTCTTCATCCCTCAGCTCCTTCTGGAAGTGCACAGGCAGGGCTGGGGGGGTCAAAAGGAGCAGAATGTGGGACCAGGGCAGCGGCTCAAGTAACCAGTTCATGTGGTCTGGCAACCATAAGTGAAAAGCAAAGCCCTTCCTACTAATCAAATCCATCAGGGTTGGTGATCTCTCTGAGAACCATAAGAATTGGCTTTGGAAAGCTGGAAAACACCTCATTCCTAAGTCAGAGAGGGTTTTTAATGGTGAAGTCCATGGTATGAAGTGAAGAACCACATCAATCTCAAGCTCAGACCTGCCTGAGACCAACCTTGGATATTGCCTGCTAGAATGGAAAATAAAGCCTCACCAGAGCATCTAAATTCTATGAAAATTGCTACTGAAATAGTTTATAAATGGACCTACAGCATCAATTTCACTTTTCCATGAGTGACCTTTAAAAGATTCTTTCTATCCCAAACCATTATATAATTTCACCTCACAGAGTGGTCTAGTAGAGCTTGGCCATCAAATTATACTGAAACACTGATAACTGTCTCAAAAATATCTCATCAACGAATTTCTCAACTTGAAGACTGTGACATCTTCACAATCAACATCACAATAACGTGGTTTTCTATTTCTCAGCACCTACTGCTGAACATAAGGATCAAGAAAATGAGTTGGCACCAGGATGAACATCTGCAATTTTTGCCATGAAAGTTCAGCCTGCACCTGACACAAACCAAAATTCCCATGTCCAACTAGATACTGCTAAACTCATCAAAAACAGGGCTGCACTTTCAAAGTGCAAACACCCCTATGCTCTTAAAAAAAAAAAAAAAAAAAAAAAAAAAAAAGCTGTTTGAAAATTCTCCCTTTAATTTGTCACATATTTCCTTTCTTTATTTTTACCATTCACTTTGAGCGCAGCCGTGGTTTCCTGCTCCCCACAAGAGCACGTGTAATCTCCAGCATCTGCCAGGGCTAAATCATGGATCACCAGCTCAGCCACCGTGCCCTGGCATCTCATGGTGAACTTGTCACTTGTCCCCAGCGTTTTGTGTCCTTTCCTCCACGCCACGGCAGCTCCAGCCTTGCTCAGCTCGCAGCAGAAAGTGGCCGTGCCATTTTCTGTGCCTTCCACGTTCTTCAGCTCCTTCTTAAAGTGAGGAGGGAGGGCTGAAGGTCACAGGTGAGAGAGAGCACTTAAAAATCGAGCAAATAGCGTGTCTTGACTGCCCCACTGGATTAAAGCACTTTAAAATGTTTTAGGATGTACAGAACCTGAGAGCAAGGGATGATTTCAGGGGCATCCCTGACTTGTGCTTTGCAAAACACCACATTCAGCATCCCACAATGACTTGGAAATCAGAGTTGATTTACAACAACTCTGAGCACCATAAAAGAGTGAGTTTGGAGAGCTGGAAAACACCTTATTCCTAAATCAGAGGGTGTTTTATTCCTAAATCAGAGGGTGTTTTATTCCTAAATCAGAGGGTGTTTTTAATGATAAGAGACATGGCATGACATAGAGAACCACACCAGTCTCAACCCCTCAACTCTCACTGATTTGGAAATCTGTGAAACTATAATATCAGTGCTGAGAGGTATAAGATAAAACAACAGAAAGCTGATACCAAGATTTCAAGGAATTATGCACAGCTCTTTCTCAAAACCAGATTAAGAATTAAAATGAATACCACGTTGCTTAAAATTAAAGTTTCATAACTTTTCAATTTCATCCGAGAAAACCAAGTGAAATCTCAGTGATATGCCCTAAAGAAATTAATGAGTGAAAATACTTCAAAGTGCTATTTCTGACTTCATCAGGCTTTTCATTATCCACTTCCAGCTTCCATCAACAGGAAAGAGCAGGGACTGAAAAGACTCTGTGATGCTGTTTGTCAGTCCCAAAGGAAGGGCTTTCAGTGGAAGATATTCCCAGTGGTTGGAACAGCTGCCATAACATTTTAAAATAACAGAAGGGATCAAGAGCAGATTGTGATCCCACAGGAGGATCACAGATGACGATGCAGAAAATTCCTATTAACCCAAATATTTTACCATGCACTGTCAGGGAAGCAGTGGTTGTCTTGTCTCCACACACACAGCTGTAATCTCCTGCATCTCCTTCCTCCAGGCTGTGGATTGTCAGCTCAGCAGTGGTGTCCTTCAGCCTCATTTTGTATTTTTCACTAGGTCTGAGCACCTCCTGCCCCCTCCTCCACTCCACCAGGGCGGGTTTGCTCAGCTCACACTGCAGAACAGCCGTCCTGTTTTCTGTGCCTTCCACATTGACAAGATCTCTTTTGAACAGTGCAGGCAGAGCTATGGGGTGTAATATGAACAGAGAGGACATCAAAACCATTAACCAGACCTTGGGGAACTCAGGGATGGGGACTGTGGCCAGTCCTTCACCATTACAGGAAAGCAAATCAGTCTGGAAATCTGTCTCTAATAGAATACCACAGGATCCCACTGGGATAATTCTAACATTAACTTGTTCACATTCACCACTTCACAGCTGATTCCAATACTCCTCTCCACTTATTTCACTCTGAAATAATCTATCTGGAACATTAATGACCTGATTTTTTATTAAAAGTCTCAGTCTGGGTGACAGCACTGCTGGGGATTCCCACCTTTCTTAACATCATAACTTGTATTTCTGGTTCAGAAAAAAAAAAATAATAAAATAGCTTCAGATTCACCTTTAACCTAAGATTTGAAAAGATATAATGACACTAATATAAGGATTACAGGGGCTTTTTTAGCAGCATCCAAATAATTGCCTTATGATGTGCCACTAAAATAGAATGGAAGTGACCTAGTGATGAAAATGATAGGCCAAAAGAGGGGAGGAACAGAAATTCCTCCAGCTGGGAGAAAGAAGACAAAGAAAAAGTCTTGGAGAATAGATTTCTCCTCAATTTCCCCTTGTCCTTGGCAGCTTTTAACCAAAAGAGATATCTTAAATAAAAGCTCTTCTTCCATCTATGGGAGCTGCACATGAACTGCTCCTTCTGGAGGGGCAACCAGAGCTCATCACCATTCACCATGCCAAAGCCAGGAACAAAATTTCCCCCATTATTCCCTAAGTCAGGACCTGCAGAGGGCTGGGGACTTATTTAAGAACTGTTTCCTCAGCAGAATGTACCACAATCCTGCAGAAGAAGAGGGTGGTCACTCATTCCTGGATGGGAAAACCTCTCACTGACTGAGCTCAGCAAATTTAAAGAACTTTCCTTCAGATTAAGCATGAAAATTCACTGATGTCAGGGAGACACAATGAGGAATCCCATGAGAACAATCTTCTGCTGGGGTTCTGCTCACTCTTGCTCTCTGAGATGAGAAATTCTCACAAGTTTTCTTTACACTGATATAAAGCCATCAAAAACCGACAGACAGTGGGAGATGGGATGGAACAGCACCAGCAGGCCAAGGAAATGCAGCAGAATCAAAACACCAAAGCAAGTGGGAAGGAGAGGGAGAAAAGGGATGTCCTTGAGGCACTGCTACCCCAACAGAGAACGGCTTTTTTACCGTGGACTGTCAACACAGCCGAGGTCTTCTGATCTCCACACACACAGCTGTATTCTCCCGTGTCTTCCACCTGCAGATCTCGGATCAGCAGCTCTGCAGCTGTATCTTCCTGTCTCATCCTGTACTTTTCACTGGGTTTCAGTGCCTTGTCCCCCTTTCTCCACTCCACCGGGACGCCCACCGTGCTCAGCTCGCAGCGCAGAGCGGCCGAGCCGCCGTCTGTGGCTTCCCTGTTCTTCAGCCCTTCCTTGAAAAATGCAGGCAAAGCTGAAGGACAGCAATAGTAGCAGTGAGAGGGAGCGCTCCAAAGAGTTAAAATTATGTTTAAGTTTCCTTTTCCCCTCTTATCTTCAGCTGGTTTATCGACACAAGAACAGAGATTCTCATGGGTCCCCATGAATCAGTGTTGGGGAAGAAATGTCACCACCAGGAGAAGATTTAATGCTTGCAGTAATCCATAGAGGTATTTTACATGTACTTAGAGTCACAAATCAATACAAATAGAGGCCAAAACACCATTTTTTTCCCCTGTGAAATTTCAATCAAGAAGAACAAACACCAATTTGAAATTTCTGGGAAGAAAATGGTTTTCTTTTATGACATTTTAAACCACAACGGGAGGGTGTTTGCTGTGCTTCCACATACTTAAGCAAACAGAGAGACATTTTACATTTAAAAATAAAAAAATGAAACACTGGAGTTTCATTTTAAATGTCAGTTTGAAATGAAGTGGTTCATTTCAAGACATGATGGGAAAACAAGCATTTTCACCTGAACTGACATACCCTTTCAAAGATGTCAGCTTCAGTAAAAATCAAAGTTTTCCCTGAGAATGTTTGTCCTTTAGAAGTTCTGGGTCTGTTTTACACAGAATTTACAACTGAATTCCATGACAACTGGGCTGTAAGTATAAAAGTACTCTGTTGCCTCAGGAATGGAGTATGGGCATAAGATTCCATGGAATAACCTAACCTTTTGGAATTTTATGAAACCTTAAAATCCCTAAGATATAATCCCTTTGAAGCAACCCATTTTTGTTCTGACCATCATGGGGAGTCTAATAAATGACCTTTCAAGGCAAAAGCAAAATGATGGCCCCTAATTAGAAGAGTGGCAGCAACCCTGGTTGCTTGGGACACTGATATCCCTCTCGAGCCACAAATTCCAGCTGCATGGATGCCAGTGGGTGCATTTCACTGGCACTGGTGAGCTGTGGATAAAGGTCTGGCTGAAGAAGGAGATGGGAGTGTAACCAGGGGTCTGCCCAAAGGAACAGAGAAATCAGGATGTGCCTTGTTTTGTTTGTTTTACCATGAACTGTTAGAACTGCCATGGTCTGCTGGTCTCCACACACACAGGAATAATTCCCAGCATCTGCCATGTCTAGATTTTGGATTATGAGCTCAGCCACGACACCTTCCCGCTTCATTTTGTATTTGTCACTTGGCTTGAGGGTCTTGAACCCCTTCTTCCACTCCACGTTAGCAGCAGCCTTGTTCAGCTCACAGTGCAGGGAGACACTTTTACTCTCGGTGGCTTCTTTGTCCGTGAGTCCCTTGGTGAAAAGAGCAGGCAGGACTGCAGAGCAAACACGGACATGGCATCAACCCTGGGAAAGCCTCAATCCATGACTTAATCCCTCTCTTATCTCCCTGGAGCCACCAGACCTTCTTGGTGGACTTAGTACCTCCACAGTTGTTCTCCAACCTCTAAGCCCTCAAAAGATAATTCAGTCTGTTTTTATTTTTTTCTGTCCTCACGCTTTAAAACTTTCTTTAAAATCAAGTCTATCTGTAAATTAGTTGACAAGCCAACGACCTTTTACTTTATACTTTATAAAATCAAAGACATAAAATTAGAGGCTGTATTTCAAAATGAGACCCAGAGCATTTTGCTTCCCTTGAGAAAAGCAGGAGTGCTACAGAAGGGCCTGATTCATGGCACTGTCTGAATTTTTATAAATAAGAGTCCCTTAAAGCAGAGCAGTTGCAAACATGCTGTCAGTTTTTTGCAGAAATAAAATATTTGCTTGGGAAGTATGAAGCCAAAATTGGTAAAAAAAAGCTGGGAATAGCAGGAGCACTAAAAGCCTATTTTTTAATTGAGATTGTCCTTGTGCAACATCATACATTGAGGAAAACATGTTCCTCTTAGGAGCAACAAGTGCCATGGTCTAAGTCACAAAAAATAAATATTATTCCCACTTTTATGTCAGTTCCTATGAGAGAACTTCTAAACAAGCAGCTATTCTGGACTAGGGAGGTTGTGTTGAGTTGGGAACCTGTTCTCCACTTGTCTTTTGGCTAAAGCACCTTGGAAGCACATCAAGAAGGTATCAGGTGAAAGGAGAAAAAGAAAGAAGGAAGAAAGGATAGGAAAATTAATCAGCAGGAAGGAGGATTGGAAGTACACAGGGATCAGAGGAAGCAGAAGTAAGAGAGGAAGAGATCTTGGAATTGCACAGGTTGACTTGGGGCACATGCTGAGAATTTCTTTTTTACCATTTACTGCCAGAGCAGCCGTGGTCTGTCGGTCTCCACACACACAGCTGTAATCCCCAGCGTCTGCCAAATCCAAATCCCGGATTGTCAGCTCCACAAAGGGACCTTCCTGCTCTACTTTGTACTTTTCACTCGGCTTCAGCACCACATTCCCCTTTTTCCACTCAACTGGGGCAGGTTTGCTCAGTTTACAGTGCAATGTGACTGCCTCCCCCTCTGTAGCTTCCTTGTTCATCAATTCTTCTTGGAAGAGGATAGGCAAGGCTGAAGGATGCAATACCAACAGAGAAGGAATCAGCACCAGAATGAAATGAACTGGAGTTACTGGGCTGCAGTGTGTACACTCAATCAAAAATGTTCTGTTTCTAGGTGGGTACTGTCAAAAAGGGGAGTAAAACCTCCTAGAGGGGAGAGAAATAAATTAATATACATACAGGTGCTGTCTCAAGGCAAAAAAAAGCACAAGGGAATACTCTCTAATAGGGTGACTCTGTCACTACAGAGCCTAAGAAATCACACTGACCAAGCTCTGTTTGACCAGGAAATTCTGCCAAAAGTGCTACATTTGGAAAGAGAATTTAAAGAGACTTGTTGGTAGGAGAGTTACCATTGACTCTCAGAGCAGCTGTGCTCTCCTGCTCTCCACACACGCAGGTGTAGCTCCCAGCATCCGCCAGCTCCAGCTCCTGGATGACCAGCTCCACGAAGCGCCCTTCCCGCCTCATGTGGTATTTCCCGGCGGGGACCAGCTCCCGGCCGTCCTTCCTCCAGCGCACGGAGCCGCCCGGCCGGCTCAGCTCGCACTGCAGCGTCGCCGTCCCGCTCTCCGTGGCCTCCTCGTTCCTCAGCTCTTGCTTGAAACGGACTGGCAGGGCTGAGAGATGCACAGTGAGAAGGGATTGCTGCCCTGCACCCCGCTCAGAGGCTGAATTCTGATTTACTGGGTCTACCAAAGCCTTACTCCTTCACCCTTACCCTTTAACACACCCTGTCTTTTTTATTCATAAATGAAATTCTTCTACTCAATTGTTCTGTGAGAATCAACAAAACCATGATCTTGGCTGCGATCATGCACCAAGAGAGACAAACTCATTCTCATCATTGCACATGATGAACCCTCTGAAACAGAGAGCCCCAAGGAATCTTAGGATTCCACGCTAATTCAGGAAAACAGACGGGCAGGACAACACCCTTCACTCGAGGGAAGGTGGGAAGACAACACAACACACACACATCCAACATGGGCTATAATGAAATGGACACTGGGGACAGGAGTGACACAGCAAGTGGATGGAAGAAAGTAGTGGAAGCAGGAAATGAAGGAAGTTGTAGTGAGGGAATGTAGAGAGAGGAGGAGGGAAGAGGTAGACAAAAACATTCCAGAGTTTCACAGGGTCTTTCTGCCTTTTTACCATTCACTGACAAGGCTGCTGTGGTTTTTTGGCTCCCCACTAGGCATGAATAGTCTCCAGCATCCTTTGGCTCCAGGTCGTGGATCAGCAGCTCAGCCACGGTGCCCTCCTGCCTCATCTTGTACTTGTGACTCGCCCGGAGAAGAGTTTGCCCCTTCCTCCACTCCACGGGGGCCTCTGTGCCCAGCTGGCACTGCAGGGTGGCTGTCCCACCTTCCTCAGCCTCCACGGGCTTCAGCTCTTCTTTGAAGAGCACGGGCACAGCTGAGGAGTGAAGCATTCCCAGTTTACTGCAGGAGCATCGTCACCACCTGGTGACCTCACACGGGACTTAAAGCCAAAACTAACTCAAATCCTCTTGGCACACACAGCAAAGAAGCTCTGACCTACCTGCACCTCTAGGAGTCTGCTGATATTTACAGTAGAAACAACGGTTTTGGACCAAATAAGAAAAGAACAATTATTTCTCAATAATTAGAACATCAAAGTAATTTTTCTTCTACTCCCGAAGTTGTTGGTCACGGACATGTAAAAAGTTGTTGAGAAAGTGGAGAGAAGAATGGAATATTCTGTAATAAAGGGTGTAGCTGACACCCTTCTTACCTCTTGGCTTAGGGCTTGGACAGGCACCTCTATCCAGAGCATAAGAGACATTTCATAGGGAAGAAAATACATTAATCAGGTACCTTTGATTGATGTATTTTAGCATAAAGTTATCATCCCAAAAATAAACAGAACACAAAGGACTCAGCCAGAGCTGCCTTGTGTTTGTGCTGATTCCTGTTCTCCTGAACACTCTCTGAAAGTGCCCAGGGGTAGCAGGACCACGGCAAGAACAACAACAAATGGTCACAAGCAGGTGTCTCATTCCTACCATGGATTTTGACTTGGGCTGTGGTCTGCTGGTCTCCAGTGTCACAGGTGTATCTTCCCGCATCTTCTGGCTCTGCATTATGAATCACCAGCTCTGCCACTGTCCCCTTCTGCTTCATTTCATATTTGGCACTTGCCTGGAGCGTGGCTCCTCCCTTCTTCCACACCACGGTGGCCTCAGATTTTGTGAGTTCGCAGCGCAAGGAGACGGATTTCCCTTCCTCCACATCCGTGTTCTCCAGGGCTTGTTTGAAGAGGACAGGCACAGCTGGAACACAGAGCCAGGGGTTAGGACAGGCCCTCTTGGTCTGCTCTGCATCAAATCCCCCCATGAGAGCTGCCACCCCTTAAACCCAGCTCTTTTCCAAATGGCCTCCACTGGCTGAGTGGCATGGAGAAGATTCTGCCTGCGAGCAGGAATAAGGAATAAATCTCTCCCTCTGATGCTACCACCTCACTGTGGATTCTGAGAAATGTGGGGTCAGCTTCTTTTATTTTTAAAAAGGACCCTTTCAGACTCCACAGGGCACCATCACCTAATGAATTCCCTGCTCCTGTGTTGGAAACCTGGTTACTGAGAATTTTTGGCTCTCTGTGCTAACAGGCACTGACCCCCAGGAAAACACTAGTTTTGTCCTAAGGCCATAGAAAAAGCTCCAAAAATTAAATAACAGAACCAAGATCACTAGTGTGAAGTTTGCATATAAGTGTGCAGTACCACATAATGATAAAACTGGAATTTTAAGTTTTAAAATTTAGGAATATATAAAAAACAAGGCAAAAGTTTCTTTTTTCTTCACCTTCCTCTTCATGGGTCTAGGTAATTTTTTGTAATTAGACAAAAATACCCACATTGTAAGCCACAGGTTATTAGTTAATAAGTTAAAAAATTAAAATAATTTAATTAGACCATTTGGCCTTAAAAGGCCTTGTAAAGAGAAAAATACATCACCATTTTTAGCTTGTTAGCTAAAAGTACTGTAAAACTCACTGTAAAAAAAATAAAAATAAAAATTAATAAACATCTGAGTCCAAACACAAAATACTGTCTCTCAAACATTTAATCCCAACTCTAACAAAAAAAAAAAAAACAAAAACAAAAAACCAAAAACAACAACAAAAACAAAAACAAAAAAAAAATTTAAAAAAACCAACAAAACCACAATAATTCCTGCAGGGCTCTGAAATAACATTCATATCCTATATTTCTCCTACTTTCTGCTCCACCACATAGTACTAAAGGCAGTGTATTTAAAGGCAGTGGAGAGTGGAGATGGCATCTAAGAGTCTTTGAAAGGATGTTTTGGAGAGTCTGGAGTCTATTAATTACTTGATCACCTTCAATTTCACAGGGACTGGATTTATGTTTTTGCATCCTAATGCTCCAGTACTACTGGTCTCCACCTCTAATTCCAATTTTAATCACAGCCATGTAAAGCAGCTGATAGGGCAGGAACTACAGCACAGAGAAAATTAATCCTCTGCACTTAATTTTTTTTTTCCCTCCACCAGTGGACAGTTCCAGATTGAAAACCCCAGACACAGAATATGAGATCCTATGAATGAAATCCATCCAAGTGCAATATCAACTTCAAAGTAATTTTTCTTATTAAAGATAGCGCTGCCACAAAAAAAAAAAAAAAAAAAAAAAAAAAATGAAGTGTTATGTGACTTATTTTTGTTTAATAGATCTATGAAGCCCTTGATGAAGTGTGGCAATGTCTCAAATTGTACCCACCATTCACTTTGACCCGAGCAGTGGTTTTCAGCTCCCCAGCACTGCAGGTGTATTCCCCAGCATCTACAGATTTCACATCTCGAATTATGAGCTCTGCCACAGTCCCCTGCTGCTTAAATTCGTATTTCTCACTGGCATAGAGAACAGTGTCTCCCTTCATCCACTTCACTGGGGCACCAGGCTTGCTGAGCTCACAGGTCAGCCTGACCTGCTTCCCTTCTTTGGCTTCTTCATTTTGGAGCTCTTGCTTGAAAAGAACTGGTGTTTCTGAAAAAAGGAATAACACCAATGTTAAAAGAAACATATGAGGTTGGAAATTACTTTTCTGTTTTAGTATCAGACTTCATTTTTGAGACAGAGAACTGCAGGAATGAAAAAGCACTAGCAAAGAGTAAACAGATCCTGACACCTCACATCTGGCTGCCAGCACTTTACAGCAGAAAAAAAAAATTGAGGCCAGATGCTTATTTTCTTTTTATCCACTATCTGCACTGCTGAAGATGCTGCTGCTCTCACTGTTTTCATTACTAACATCAGTGGCAGATGCTGCACTGCAGTTAATGACACAAACTGTGCTGCAGATGTCTGCTCAGAGCTGGACCACCAGCACAAAAAACATAAAACTTCACTGAGGTCAACTCACACACAACACAGAGGACACAGAGGAATGGCAAAGCACTTTCTGTCATCACCAGCAGTATTGATTTCTCATCATAAAAAACCCCTACAGTGTATTTTTTTTTTTTTTATCCAGCGTGAACACAGATTAAAACCAGCACAGGGCAAACACAGAGAGGGAAGCACAGCTGAATGTGGCAGGGTGAGATTCCCCTGAAGCCTCTGTCACAGCCTGGGATTCAAGGCTTTAAGGTGAACTAGTGCAGGGAAGAAATGCACTTTTGGGGGAAAAACAAACTCAACTGGAATGGTCAGATAAGGAAAAAGTAATTTCTTCTTGAATAATGCTGTCTTATGCATTTAACCTGTGGCTGTTGGAAACCTAAACCCTATTACCCTGTTCCCCTTTGACCTCTAGTTTGGGCACTCAGTGTCACAGGACTACTGAATTTCTATTTTCTGTTTTTGCATTCTGCTGTTCTGATGTGACTCTGATAGATAAAGGAGAGTTTTCCAACAGTGCAATTTCTTGTAGACATCCTCATGACTTGACTCCTTGACCTGAATCCATGTATTTAAATCCTACTTTCATTCATACCCTTCTGTGAGGGGGAAAAATGGGGGTGTTGGGGGAACATTATAAATGTGGTTCTTTTCTAACAGAAAATTGTTCATCCAGATCCTACTGGAATCAACACAGATCTTTGTTCTGTGGGTAATGGATATTGGGAAAACATCCTTGTGCTGCAGAGAGACAGAAAACCAGGATCATTAATCAGCGCTTCTTCATTGCATCATCAAGGTCTTCTCTTCCTTGCACAGCCTCAAGCTGGTTCTTTGTGCTCTAGAAAAACCCTGTGAGCAGCTTGTCCTCCCAACTCTGGGGTTCAGTTGACCATTCCAGCAACCCAAATTTTTGTTCACACTGATTTCCCTAATCCAGATGCAATTTCTGCTCAGTCCATCCCAAGTGTGTAACACCAGCTGCCCACAGGACATCCTCTGGTGTGGATAAACACAGCCTGTGCCTGTAAAATCCTCCCTGTTCCTGCCCAAACCTGCCCAGGGGAGCGATTTAACTCACTCACAGAGTGATTTAACCCACAGGGGCAGAGCTCCTCCTAAGCCTGGGGCTGGGACAGTGGCTCAGGACAGGCAGGAGCATTTATATATGATATTTGGTGAGCCTGGTTCTGACCTGATGAGACCCAACCCACACCTATACCCACAATCAGAGGTAAAAGACTCATCTAAGAAGAGAATTTTTGCCTCAGCTCAGACAACAGCCTTTTAATTCATAGAATCATAGAACACTTTGTGTTGGAAGGGCTCTTTAAAGTTCATATCTAGCCCAACCCCCTGCCATGACCCCAGACATCTTCAACCAGGCTGCTCAGAGCCCCATCCAACCTGACCTTGAATGTTTTCAGGGATGGAGGATCCACCACCTGGAACAACCTCCTATAATGTTTTACCACCCTCACTGTAAAAAACTTCTTCCTTACATCTAATTAAATTAACCCTCTTTCATTTTAAACCATCTCCCCACATCCTATCAAGCAGGAGAGCTCCTCCTGCCTGTGATGCTCTTTGGGTGCATTGCTCTGAATAAACCTGGCTGCCTAAAGCAATTTCACAGGCAAATGTGGGGCTGTGAGTTCCCTCCTTGGAGAGAGCCATCACTGGAGACAGCTCTGGGGGGTGATCCATCCTTCTGGGGATTATCTCTTAGCCTGATGTGTGCTACTGCTCTCTTTTTGGGGTTTTTGGAATGAGGTGATCTTCAATGCACCTTCCAACCCAAACCATTCTAGAATTCCATGATTTTCAGAGGCACTGAATATTCTCAGAGATAGAGCCAGGTCAGATGAAGGATTCTCCTGTTTCACATTCTGACTCCTCTCTGGCTGCCTCTCTGGATGTCTTCATGAAAACACCTCAGTGCACACCACAAGGTTCCTCTTCAGTGTAATTTCATGTTTTTATATTTCAATTAATTACTCTGGGCTTGGTGTTAGGACCCAAACCACCACTCCAAAAGCTCTCACCCTTGACAGTAATGTCTGCTCTGCTTTTGGCTGCTCCATCCTCACACCCACATCTGTCACTGTCTCTCTCTTCTGCCCCAAGCCAAGCTTGGCTTCCAACCCTGACTGCCTGATGTTATATTTGGAAGAATTCCTAAGGCTCTCCCCATCTTTGCTGTCTGATCTGGAGGTTTCACACTGAAGGCTCACATCCTCTCCCTCAGTGACTTCAGTGTCAACCAGCTCCTTTGTGAGCCACAGGGCTTCTCCAGGCTCATAAAAACCAACAGAGATGGCTCAGAGGAGATCACAAGGCTTGTGAGATCACAAGTAATCTGTGAGATTTGGATCCAGGATTGCTTGTATCAAAGCTATAAAATACATTTAGTAGTGAATAATTTGGTGTTTGTGACTATAAAACCCTCAGGAAGGCACCAATGATGTTGCAAAGTGTTGTTTAAATATCAAATGATATCTGGGAGACACTGAAGAAAAGATTCCTGCTGAGGAACATAAATAATTAGCCTTATGCAAATAAAACCTCTCATTTTCCCTCAGGAAAAAGAAAATAATTTGTGTTTCTATTGTTTGGGAAAATTTGGGCAAATTGTGTAAAAAGAAAAGTTCTTTGAAATAAATGTAGTTATTCTGAAAAAAAAAAAAGATATTATGATCTGCCACAGTGGAGACTGTGTGTTTTACATCTCTGGGCAAGAAGAAGAAGTATTTATATTTCCAGTAAGGAAACATCTCTCTAATCCCACATTCTTGGGCTGTCTGGCATTCATTTTACATATTTGCTACCAAACACTTCAGTTTTACCTCAGCTTAACTTCTCCAGAGAAAACAATCCTTTGTCAACAATGAATAGCAGAGAGCAGATGCAATGCTGCCTTTCAAACAATGAAAACTGAATTTAAAACTTACTGGTTGCCCTTTTTTTTCCCATTGAATTAATTGATTTCTCCTCATGAATTATCTTATCAGCTTGAGGATAACTGAACGAGGCATCCACTGCACCATCAGTGCATTACAACATTCCCACCTAAATCAAATAAACACTCTAAGAGTTGCCCAGGATCACAAAGACTTCATTCTCCAGCCATAATTTCATTTATAATTAATGTTACTCTTGAGCATGTACAGATGATGGTGCTAAATTTGAAGCATTTCTGCTCTTTTTTTTTTTATTATTTTCCACCTACCCACGTTAACCCCACTTATTTCCACTCATCATTTCCTCTCCTGCAGTTGTGATGATGGATTTACCTTTAACAACCAAACTGGCAGATGTTTTCTTATCACCAGCTTCAAATGTAATGACCCCCGAGTCCTTCAGTGAGAGCTTTTTCAGCGTTAGCAGGTGATATCCACCAGGCTGGGACTGGATCTCATTAAGTTCATTGGTATGGAGTGGGGTTTTATCCAAAAACCACTGCACTCTGCTACAGTCTACGGGAGAGATTCTGCACTTGAACATGGCAGATTCTCCTTCTAACACAGTGACATCCTCCAGGTCTTCTGTTATTAGCACTTTCTGGCCTGAAAGGAACATAAATACATCAATTACTGGAATCTTCCAGTTTCTGGGGTGAAAATCGACACGGAACACTCCCAAGATTCCCCACGTGAGCATTTCAAGTAAGAAATCAGCTCATGACAAAAGATTGAAACAGAATTCCCCCGATATTGACCACACAAAGCCCACTCACAGGAAGATAATATATACAGGACACACACCAAAATAGGGTGAAGACAACTTTGAAGCACCAGAAAACATAAAGCAGAACAAGAAGCCAGTACAATGCAAATCCAAGGCTGTAAATTTTCTCCTAATGAAATCCCTGGGAGGATGAGTCTCTGACAGCATTATTGGGCTCTAAATGTCACCAAGAGATGACCTCTCCCTTGACAACCTGCCTGATTATCTACAGCAAAAATAACTTTATTTCTATGGGATAGCACCACTGATCCCACACTTTCTTTGAATTCAGTTCAACCATAAGCACAGTGGGAAATGGAGAAAATGTGTGACTGTGGCTTTGGTAAAAAAGCCTCAAAACATACATATATCCCAAACTAAATATAAATGTAAACAGGCATACAAAGATAAACCTCACTATAAAAATAAATAAAATAAGGTTATCACTGTAAACAAAAATATCTCTGATGTTCCTCCTACTTATAAAATCAGCACAGGGATGTTTTACTTTGATGTTTGTGACAGAGAAGTGTTTTTTTTCCATTCAGAAAAGCTGGTGGTAAAAACTTCAGAGTGAATTCAGACAGCTCAGAGCCTGATGTTATGACAGGGACTAAACACATTTCTTTGCTTCTTGAGGATGCTGCAGCAGATGATCTGAGGAGTTTGGCTTTACCCTCTTGTCTTTAAAAACTACAATAATTAGCAAGTGGGCACCTCCATCTGACTATTCTTGAATGATTTCTGCAGAGGGCAGGGCTAGATGGGATATTGGGAAGGAATTCTTCCCTGTGAGGGTGGGGAGGCCCTGGCACAGATTCCCAGGGAAGCTGTGGCTGATCCCTGGAAGTGTCCAAGGTCAGGCTGGATGGGGCTTGGAGCACCCTGGGACAGTGGGATGTGTCCCTGCCCATGGCAGGGGTGGCATTGGATGGGTTTTAAGTTCCCTTCCAATCCAATCCAACCCAACCCAATCCATGACTCTATGGACTATTCTATTTCTCCACCACCTCTTAGAAACCACTCCTGGGAAGGATAATCTAGGGGTCTGAAGGCAGGATAACCTTCCCTCATCCAACAGCAGGCACTGTGAATCATATTCATTAAATGTTCACAGAGGAACACCAATCTCTCCCCTCACATGAGCTTTTGGGGGGTTTAAATCACACCCAAAATACTCCAGGAGTCATTGCTTCAATCTGCTCTGCACATTCAGCTCTACATTCCTCTACATTCCTGCCATCATGAGAGAGGCAGAACCAGAAACCAGGGGCTCTGCTGAGAGAGAGCTCTGCCTGTGCACCCATGGCAGAAAAGGGATGCACAACCACATTCCTCTCATCCATACCTTGCACAGTCAGCTTGGCTCTGGACTGGGCATCCCCAATGTCACAGCTGTAAGTGTCACTGTCACTTTTCTCCAGGTTCTTTATGGTCAGCTGGAGGACTTGTCCTTTCTGTGTGATCTCGTATTTCCTGCCAGCCCTGAGCTCAGCAATGCCTTTCCTCCACACCACAGAGGATGCAGCTCTCTCACTCTGGCACACAAAAACTGCAGTTCCACTTTCATCGACTTTCAGGTCTGAGAGCTCCTTGATAAAATAATTAGGCTTTTCTGAAAGGAAAAATAAAAATATTTTTTTTAAAAAATAATGAGAGACGGATTTGTTACCCAAACTAATCCTGGCTATCCAGAGTGGTCTTGGATCCTCTCTGCTCCAACTCATAGAATCATCAAAAAAATAATCATAGAATCATTTAGGCTAAAAAAGCCTCTAAGGTCACCAAGTCCAACAATTAACTTAATTAAACCATATCCCAAATAACCACATCTACACATCTTTTAAATTCCCCAGTGGTGGTGACTCCACCACTTCCCTCAGCATCCTGTTCCAATGCCTCACCACCCTTTCCATGAAGAAATTTCTTCTTACACCCAATTTAAACCTTGAGGCCATTTCCTCTCATCCCATCAGATGGAACACAACTAAGATCACCAGGTTCCCCTCCTGCCACAGGACATATCAGGTAAAATATCTCCAGGAAAGTTTAATGCCATGGTCCGTGTTCTGGTGAGGTCTCCTCTTGCACTTTTCATCACTCATATTCAAAACAGAATAATCCAAACTGCCACTTTTGATTGGCTTGTTACAGAGCCCATAAGATTGCTCAGTATCCACAAGTAGGTTTTTGATATCTAACTTTTTTAAGCTTTTAATCAATGATGTTTTTATAAAACTAAAAATTGATCCCACCCAGGGAGATGGAGGAGAAGAAATCTTCCATGGTTATAGATATTTACACCCAACCTCTGAACCTGCCAGCCCCTCTGCACCCTTCAGCTGACCTTGCACTGTGATCCTGGCTGTTGTTTTGGAGGTCTCAGTCTCACAGGTGTATTCCCCACTGTCCTTGACCGTGGAGTCACGGATGATGAGAGTGGCCCGTGTCCCCTCCTGCTGCAGGTCGTATTTCTGGCTTTTCCGGATTGCTTTGCCATCCTTGTACCACCTGATGTTCACATCAGCTTTGGACAGTTCACAGCTCAGGCTGATGTCCTGCCCTGCTGGTGATGTCTTATTCTCCAGCTGTTTTGTAACCTCAGTAGGTTTTTCTGCAGAGATTTTAAAAAATTAAAAAAAAATTTAAAAAAGACCTTTGAATGAAAATCACATCTATATGGTTGGGGTTTCTACAATTCAAATCACAGAATCCCAGAAGGGTTTGGATTGGAAGGGATCTCAAAGATCATCCAGTTCCACCCCCTGCCATGGGCAGGGACACCTCCCACTATCCCTGTCCAGCCTGGTCTTGGACATCTTCAGTGATCCAGGGGCAGCCACAGCTCCTCTAGGCACCATGTGCAAGGTTGGAACAAGATGAACCCAAACCATTCTGTGATTTCTTGATTCTATGGAAAAGGACTAACTACAGATTATGAACTGTGTCTGAAAATTACCATTTTCTTCTCTCCAGTGACCACCCAGGAGCCTCAGGTGATTATCTCTGATACACAGTCTGAGTTGTAATTATCTGTACACACTACCTAGTATAGACAGTTATCAGATATCTATTAAAAGTTTCAGCATTTCACTTGTTTTTAAGGAGAAATTTCAGCTCTTCAAGGCTCACAGGGAAGGCTGCTGTTGACTCAGATCATAACAAGCGTTTGCTACAAACCTTGTGAAAACACACCAGGACTTTTCTGATCCCCTCACCTTTCACAACCAGGGAAGCCTTGGAGGTGAGACCACGGGCAGTGAAGATGACCTCCCCAGTGTCATCAGGAATCACATTTTTGATGCTCAGTGTGTATTTCCGACCCGCGTTGGAGGCTTTAAATCTTCCCCCACTTTCCACTTTCCTCCCGTTCAGTGTCCAGTTGAAGTCATCAATGCTTTCATGGGACAAAATGCACTCAAAAGTGCAATCTTCTCCCTCCTGGATTTCAGTGCTCTTGAGCCGTTTGGTGATGCCAATGTTCAGTTCTGGACAACAAAAATTACATTAATACAACTTAAAAAGGTTAGGACACTGCACTCCTTACACATGGCTGTGATATGGGAAGGGTTTTTCAGACTCAGAATCATCCCAAAGTTGTACAGAAAGAGAAATGTGAATCTCCTGGCTGTGCTCAAGAAGGACTGAATGAAGAACAGCTCAGTGGGGAAGATTCAAGATTCAATGAGCTCGAGAAAAACTGTCAGAAAAGAAGCCTCTGGGACAATGGGTGAGGTTCTTCTTCATGCTGATAGGTGAAATGGAATGTTTGAATTTTTTTGCTTGTTACTCCTGATGTTCAAACCAGGCAAATTCTATATTTTTTTCATTAACACTATGAGTTTGGAAGCCACGAACAATTCTTTGTCCTTCAGGCTGACACAAGGATTAGAGGACAGGCTGAACCTCTGGGTTCCTAAACAGATATTGTCCTGCTTTTGTATTCCTACTATGGACTCTGAGTCACTAGCTCAAAATATGAAACAGGCTGCTTGGGGGATTTTTGTTGTTTGTTGGGATTTTTTTTTATTATTATTATTTTTGAGAAACTTTTGCTTTTCTGGGAGGATTTCTGTTCTTTAGGGATGTTCAGGAAGAAAATATTGTCACTACATTCCTGACACTGATTTTTCACTTAGAAACCCCAGATATACTTACACCAAAATTAACAAGGATTTCTTAGACATCACAGAATTATGTGAGATTTGTTCAGGAACAGGTGAGAGCCCAAGGCACCAAGCCCACCCATATTTTTAACACCCTATGAGAGGCCACTGCCTACAACACTTACCCTGGACGCTGACCTTTGATTTGGCAACGTCAGTGCCGATGTCACAGGTGTATAACCCTGCATCTGTCTTTTCAAGGTCGTGGATAAGGAGGCACAGGGTCTTCCCAGACTGTATTTCCTCATACTTCTTGCTGGAAGTGATCTTCACACCATCCTTTTTCCAGACAGGTTTGACCTTCTCTTTGGAGACTTCACATTCCAGTTTGATCACTCCTTGCTCCTCACCAAAAACGTCATCCAGGGATTTCATGAAGACAGCAGGTTTCTCTGAAGGTCAAGAGGCAAAACAGAGAATTATCAGGATGTTTGGGACACTTTCACAGTTGCTATAAAATTTTTAGAGACATTAATAAACACTTGGCAATGTTGCTGATACCAGTGCAGAACCTAAACCAGCATCCTGCCCTCAATCCTTCATCCTGCTCCAAATCCCTTCATCCCAAGATTTTGTTGACACGAGGGTGCAGGTGCAGCACCTCACACTGGCCTTGTTGAACCTCAAGAAGTTCTCATGGTCTCACTTCTTGAGTGTGTCCATGTCCCTCTGGATGGCAGCTCAACCCCCAGGCATGTCTCATGCCCCACTCAGCTGGGTGTCACCTGCACACTCACTGAGGGTGCCCAAGAACCTGTTAAACCACAGAAACTCAGTTGTGTGACTGAATTTTAGGACCTAAGAAGGAAGCAAGAAACTGTCTTCTCATGGCTGATTGGATCCAGCTCCAGAACTGATGTATTAAAACCCATAGAATTATAGAATAATCTGAGTTGGAAGGGACCCACAAGGATCATCCAGTTCAACACCTGTCCCTGTACAGACACCTCAACACTCCTGGAGCTCTAGCAGCCTTGGGACTATGATCTTGTCTTGAGGAGCCTCTTCAGTGCCTGCCACCCTCTGAGGGAAGAATCTTTTCCAGATATCCAACCTAAACCTCCCATGACTCAGGCCCAGCTGTTTACTCAAGTCCTATCATTGGCCTCAAGAGTGAAGAGATCACTGCCCTTCCACTTTCCCTCACACGAAGATGTTCAAGCCCACAGCAAGGTCCCCCCTCCATCTTCTCTTCTCCAGCTGACCAAACCAAGTGACCTCAGCTGCTCCTCTCAAGGCTTCCCCTCCAGACTCTTCACCATCCTCATGGCCCACTGTTGGAGTCAGTGAGTCAAGGGTTTAACAGCTCAGATCACTTAACAGTTCAACCTTTTTTACCTATTAAGCAGGATTGCCTCATGAATTTGGCAAACAATGGCATTTTTGCATTTCCAATTTGCATTCAGGGGTGTGATGAGGACCCACCTATCACCTTGAGCCGCACGGTCTCTGACACCTTGTCTGACTTCATCGTCACCGTGCCAGCATCCTCAGGCTTCACCTGCTTCATGGTCAGCGTGTAGCACTTGCCAACACTCTTGATGTCGTTGAAGTTGTTGGTGTAGAGGAGGGTGCCGTTGAGGAACCACTCCACGTCCTCATCGTCGTGGGACAGCTCGCAGGAGAACACAGCAGAGCCGTCCTCCTCAACCTCCACGTCCTGCAGGTGCTTGAGCACCTCCACATTGCGGGCTGGGGAAACCAAGGGGCACCGTCACCACCACAAAGCATCAATCACAAGCAATTTCATGGGGTTTATTGGGTGATTTGTTCTGTCTCCTGCATACCTTTTGTCAACACATTTCACTGACTTGGTTCTGCATTTGCTCCAACCAAAAAACCCAACTATTTAAAAGACTAATCAAAATTAGCCTGGCATCGTCTAAAGCTGAGAACCCTCTGTTCTCTTTTTACATATAAATCAGTCTGGAAGTTTTGTTTGTGTTTTATTTAAAAATAATTTTTTTTTTCCTAAAATGATGTTACAATGACCCCAAGCATCCGACAGAGCTCCAATCCCTGTGTTCTTGTCACTGCAAACACAAACACATTTTGACTAAATTGTCCCTCATTTCCAGGGAAACCATGGCACAGAGGATGAGATGAAGACAATGATTTTGGCCACAAAGGCAAAGTACAAAGAGATTAAGCAACTTGCTCAGGTTTAGGGAGCAAGAGGATTTTAATTATTTTCTTTACCAGTCCTTGTGTAGAGATTTCTCCTTGCAGCTTCTCTGCTCATGGAATGCTGTTTTCAAGGATGAGACAACTCACAAGAGGATTTGGGACTATTATTTGATTTTTTTTTTTTTTAAATATATATTTGTTTGGATGGAATGAAACCACAGAATCATTTAGGTTGGAAAAGACCTCTGAGTCCAACCATTCCCTCAGCACTGCCAAGGTAACCATGAAACCACATCCCTAAAACTTTTCAGTCCCTCCAGGGATGGTGATGTCACCACTGCCCTGAGTAGCTCATTTCAATGTTTGAAATTACACAATCCAGTAAGGCCCTCTGCAATGCCAAACTGCTACCAAGAGCTGCTCCCTGGACTTTTGGAAATGATTCTGTGGCTTAGCTCCAATTCTGCTGGAAGTGACACAGTGAACATCTTTTCTTCCAGTGTCACCTGAGGGGAAGAACTGGATAAAAACCATTCCATGCCAAGATGGGGTAGAACATCACTATGAAGAACAACTGTATTCAAATATATAATAGTAGTTATAAAATATATAGAGAGCAGGTAGACAAATGTATAGCAGATAGACAAGTTGACACAGCGGTCAGGAAATGAAAACCACAGCCAAGTTCACCAGAATCAGAGGCTTCTAGCAGCTTAACATAAAGGATATTTTTAGTTAGAAGCACCAGAGGTCTAATTCCTTGCATGAAAAGAACAGTAATGTGTCTTGACAAATGTTAATTTGTACCTTACCCAGCTGCTGCCCTCCCCACATGCCTTACCAACTTCACACCAAAAGTTGGATTGTGGAATCAGCAGTTTGCTTGTGACACTGCATTTATATGAAATTAGAAGATAACTGTGGGAATTTACATCTCCTCAGGAGGAGGAGCCATGAGTGAAACAGAGAATCATAAAATCCAGCACCAGGCCAGCCCTGCTGCTGCAAACCCCTCGCACCTTCAACGCTCAGCGTGGCTTCGGTCTCAGCGATCCCCGCCCTGCACTTGTACACGCCGGCATCCTCGGGCTTCACCTTCATGATCTTGAGCTCTGCTGAGTACTGATCCCGCTTGATTCTGTACTTCTCCGAGGGCTCAAGGAGCTCTTGGCCCTTGAACCACTTGACGTGCTTTGGGGAGGGCCTGAAGTCACAGGACAGGATGACCGAGTGTCGCTCCATCACGGTCTTGTCCTCCAGCTTCCTGGTGATCTGGATGTGGTAATCTGCAAAGCAGGTGAATGGATCAATTCATTGTTCCATCTTCAATGGAAGAAGAATGGATCAATCTAAAGAAGAGGAAGGTTTTAATCTGTATTTCATGCCCATTAATTTCGTGAATGACTTTCACAACTGTTTTGTGAACTGCTCAGATCCAGCTACAAGTGTCTCTAACAGAGCCCACATGCTTTGAAGCTACAACAGCACGATGATCTGTGAGGAAAGCTGATTTCTCTAAGAAAATACTGTATATCAACCACCAAATTCATGGCTCAGTGCTTGCTGAATTGCTCTCTAATTGAGGTTTTCATTCAAGTAAGAGCAAATGAAAGACAAAACAAGGACTTCAGGATGTGACAGCAGAAGACAAAAAGCCTTGAGGCTTTGTCCTAGATCAAGTCAGTGACAAAATGAATTAAGTAAATGAGCTATCAAACTTGTCTAATTCAGAAATGGGACAAAATAAACTCTCCTGGCAAATTTCATCTGTTTTGTCCTCCTTGGTGAAGTCAAGAGAATAAAATTAAACCATAAACCAGTTTTAGCTTGATAGATTTGAATACCAGGGACACCAAAGTCATTTAGTCAGGTCCCTTCCTAAGACATTTCTGGCTTAGTTGGTGCATCCAACTCCCAACAACTTGAGCTGAGAACTAAACAGATCTTCCAGGTACACATGCATTTCCAAGAACCCAGCCCAGAACAGAGAATATTTATGACAAATTACTTTCCAGCTACTGAGAGAGGGAAGATCTTTGCTCTGATTCACATGACATATATTAAAAATCACGTTACCTCTGACGAGCAGGTTCGCCGTGGATTTGGATTTGCCAATGGAGAACTGGATGGTGCCTGTCATATCAACACTTGTTTTTATTATTGTCAGCCTGTGGATGGTGCCTTCCTGCTGCATGATGATGTTTCTGCCAGCCTGCAAGGCTGCTCCCTTCAGGAACCACTTGGCAGGTTTCACAGATGGAATGGATGTCTCACATTCAAAATTGGCTTCTTCAGGCTCAGTCACGTCCTCATCACACAACTCTTTTACAATATTAATGGCTTGCTCTGGATGGAACAAGAGAGCAGGGATTTAGGAGTCATGAAAGCTTTTCCATTATCAGCCTGAATGCTTGTGACATCTTTTCTGCACTTGTGAACTCAAAAGGTCTTAAAACACTTTTTTTTTTCCTGTACAAAAGCAAATAGATATTGCTGGTCACAGGCCAGAAAGTGAATCTATATCTCTTGATTCTTAGTCCCAATTCCAAAGTCATCTTCCTATCCTGATATCAAACATGTAGTGCTATAAAATGGAAAAGAAGGTTCATTGAAGTGAAGATTTTGATAAAAGGAGCAGCAACATCTATCTGAAAAACAGACTTTGTACAATACATTTGATAAACATCTCCGGAATGGGAATTTCCTCATTTTCCTTAGGAGAGTATACCATATATTAATTTTTCAGGATGTTACTGTGCATGAAAGGATTCAACACCAATGGACTTCAAAATAAATAACGTGAAATAAAAATCCTTTTTAAGCAGCATGATATTTCCAAAGTAAACAACAAGTGAGTCAGCCCATCCTCCTCTCAGTGCATTCTAGGGCTGAAAAAAAGAGATTTTCTATGATGCCTTGAGAGGCTACCTAGAATAGAGGCTAGACAGTATTAAATAACAAAGTAGGTATTTATTAAAAGGCCTTCACAGAATACAACTTGGGCAGTATAAGAGCCTGGCCATGGCTACACCCAAGATGGACCCTGAGCCACAAGTTTACACACTTTTATAAGTTTTGGTCCATTTACACATTGGGGTTAATTACAGCTTCAAGTTATGAAGTCACATCCACTCAGATTCTCTCCTCAATTCGCTGCTGTTTGCATTTTTTGGGGCTGAAGCTGCAATGGTGTCCTTGGTTCTTGAGGCTGCAAAAGGATTGTTTTGTGTGACTAAACCGTGAGGAGAACTCGCTAACATTTTATATGGAATTTGGAGTCACACATTAAGGCAGTGCAGAAACTGGAAAATATGAGAGCTAAAACTTAAGGCATCACCTACCTTCAACGAAGAAATTAGCACTGGTTTTGTCATCGAAGGCGTCACACGTGTACGTGTCCTCGTCCTCGTAGTCGGCGTCGTTGATGATGAGTTTGCGATAGACGCCCTCGCTCACGATCTCGTATTTCACTCCAGGATGAATTTCCAGGTCCTTTTTGAACCACCTGACCTTGGCGTTGGCCCGGGACACCTGGCACTCCAGGACCCCCCGGTGCTTCCACAGGGCGATCTTGTCCCGCAAAGGCTTCACGATTTTTACGGGCAGTTCTGCAAGAGCAAAGAAAATGGAGCAATCAGTATGGTCTCCATAAAAACTCATCGGTGATATTTCTTTTATGTTCTGTAATTTGGATGATGATAGGAATCCCCGCTATGCTGAGCACTCAACAAGTTTAATTAGTAACAGCTAATAAAAGGGAAATTTTTCCTCCATATTCTACTGCTGGAGTGGCAGAACTGCAGAAGTAACAGGTGGTTTCCTCAACACCTCACAGCAATGCTACAGCAAAACTAGGGACTGATCTTTATTTTCCTGAGCTCCTCAGCAGTGCATTAATTCAAACATCTTCCTTTTCTCTCCTTCTATCGCATTGTCTTAGTTAAACACACCCAAAAATGCTGGCTTTGGTTTTTTTTATAACACACACCAGAAAGTGAAAGTGCAAGAAAAATTCAAGCTATGGCTTTTTGTCCCTGATTTTCACACACAGCTTCAAATATCTAAAGGTGCAAATCCAACCCTCTGAGAAAATTAACTGGAATTAATCCAAATTAAACTGCCAGCTGATATTGACCAGGCAGTAAAGTAGGCAGTTTTTCTTTCCCTGGACACTCCAGGACTGCTTTAACCTCACCATCCAAAGTGAGGGAAGTGAATTGGTTTGTAACATGAGAGAGGAGAAGCAGTGCTGGCACAAACAGCAGAATTTACCTTTTACAGTCAGCTGAGCACGAGATTCTGCCTTTTCTGCTACGAATTTGATCTCAGCCGCATCCTCGACGTGGACACGTGTGTAAGTCAGGGAATAGGTCTTTCCTGGACAGACAGACAGACACAGCTCAGCTATCCCAGAGCAAAACCCCATTTTCCAGTCTCCCATGCCAGCCCCTCCTCCAACCCCCCCCCATTCCAGAACAAATCCCTTTTTCCCTCCTACCATCCTGGCGCATTTTGATGTTGTCGGAAGTCTTCAGCTTGTTGTCATTTTTGTACCACTGGGTCTCGACCTCATCGTGTGAGATCTCACAGGTGAAAGCTGCACTCTCGAATTCGTTCACTTCCACATCTTCCAGTGGTTTTACAATCTTGATATCTCGGGCTGTGAAATCATAAAGACAAATATTTACATTTGGAGGTTTCTCCACAAGTGAGTATGGTGTGTTTACTTTCTGTATTATTACATGTTAAAAAATGGGATTGTGTTTTATTCTAGACCAGCCTTTCCTCCTAAGTAGTTTCTTTCTTTAACACAATGAATACTTTTATGGCAGAAGCGTATTGCAAGAGGATTTTATGGATGCTGGAACTTCATACAAGTATTAATGAAAGAAACACGCATATTAATGAAAGTAAATTCAAGAAAAACTAAGCACAAGTCTACAATCTTAGGTCATTATAAACTTGCCTCATTCATGCTCTCTGTTTTACACAGGAGATTTTTTTTTCAGAGTCTCCTAGCTGAGTATAATCCTTTTTATCTCTGTACCTTGGGACTCATTTTGTCAGAATTGATCTATCTGTCTTGCTGTCCCTTCTTTTTCAAAGAGAAGACCTTGATGCAACTTAGATCAGCCCCAGGAGCAGAGCTGAAATGCAAACAACAATCTTTCCCAACCCCAAAACCAGGGAGTAAAGGGGGAGCTCAACAAGATATTGATGAAGACCCTGCTGAACCCAAGCAGCCACAGGAGGACAGCATCTAGTAAGCAATGAGAAAGATATTCTGTTTTCCACTAAGAATGAGCTGATCTGGTTTTCAGATACCCATTTAGAAAATAACATCTGCCAGGGCACAGCAGAGCTATCTGCTGAGTAATTTGCCTTTATCTCAGAGCTTATCTCAGGTGTGCAGAGACTGGTGACAAAACACACCTGGTGCTTCATCAGTTGCTCAGTGCAAAACTCAGATGGAAAAACTGCCTCGAGCATAAAGGAGAGGTGCAGGCAGAAATAATGACCCTTCCTTAGCATTTACAACTTAAAAAGTAGTGCAGCTCTTGAGCTCACACCCAAGGCTTGTCCAGTCCCAATTCAGGCAAAGTCCCCCTGTGACAATGGTGCCACCAAACCACATCAGCACCAGCCACTGGATCCCTGCTTTGGGCCAGGTTGTCCAGTAATTCCAGTAGTTCCAATCCAGAAACACCATTCAGATTCCAGAGAACAGAAATCACTTATGATAAATGGAAAACTGAGTTAGGACCTCTTCAAAAATTACTGTAAGGATCGAGCAAGCACAGGACAGCTTTGCCAGCATTTTCTCACCAGGAAGAGAAACTTAGCCAAAATGAGCAATTGTGAAAAGCAAACACTCCACAAAGAATTTGTTGCTGTGTAGCCAAAAGCACTGCAGTAAATGTATTTTCCTATTTCAGCCAAACATACCATGAACTTTTAGAGTAGCTGATGTCTTGTCTTCAGCTGCTTGACATGTATAAGTTCCCTGGTCTTCATATTCACACTTGTGAATAATGAGGCTTCTCTTATTTCCTTGGGAGATAATCCCAATATTTTTACTTTGCCGGATCTCCTTCCCATCCTAGAAGGAGAAAAGGTCAAAGCAGATAACACTCAACTCCTGTACATCTGCAGTGAGCAAAACAGATTTAGATCTGGGCTTATCCTTCTTGTTGGATTGAATTGAAAACTGTGTTTAAAGGAACTTGTGTGGAATATTCATCACAGGGCGAAGATTTCAGGAAGTTGGAATGGTTGAAGAACACATAGATATTTTGGATGATCTCAGACACCTTTTTAAAGGCTTAAAACACCATGCACGGTTGGTAGTGAGTCCCTTCAGACATAAATGGTTTTAAATGAAAAGAGGGTCAAATTTAGACAGGAAATAAGGATTTTTTTCCACAATGGCCAAACACTGTCACAGGTAGCCCAGAGAGGTGGTGGATGCCCCATCCCTGGAAACATTCAAGAGCAGGTTGAACAGGGCTCTGAGCAACCTGATCTGGTTGAAGATGTCCCTGATCATGGCAGGAGGTTTGAAATGAGATGACCTTCCAGCTCAAACTCCACCTTGAAGAATTTCTGCTACCCCAAATTAAGGAAAATACAAAGGAAATTGAGGCTTCCCTTTATATCACATTTCCCAAAAGGCTCTAAATCCTGGGTGAATACTGCTTGGTGCGAAATGAAGCACAAGACTGCAAATCTGTAACAACAGTGCTCACATTCTGTGCAAGAATAGAAAAGTTTAACTTTCAATCCAATATACAAATACAGTAAATAAAAACCTAAGAGTGATAAATTGGGAGAGTAAATGAACATAAGGACAAGAGAGCAATGCTAAGAGCTTTACTGCAAAGGCTCAGACTCATATTCCCAGGAATTAAAGGTTCCTATTCCCTTCCAGAGAGGTTAAAAATTAAAAATCACAATCCATTAAGTGCTGTACCTTGAACCACTTCACATTGGCATTGGGTTTGGACAGCTCACACTCAAACGTGGCCTTGAGCTTCTGAGTTACACTGACGTCTGCCAAAGGTTTGCTGATCCTCACAGGCAATTCTGGGAAGGAAAGAGAAAGTCCAGTGAATGGGGAATGGGGTCACACAAGCACTGATGGGTAGGCAGAGCCTGGCTGTCATAATAAATAAAATTTGTATTGGTTTGGGCACTTTATCATTGTTCTGTGGACAGTGATGCCTCAATGATCCTGTTAGAAGGATGTTAGAAAGGAACATCACTGTGTTTTACATCACTTGCAGTTACAAGGAAAAATTTGTTGCCCTCTTAAATTTGCTCTCCAGGTCAGGAGAAAACAATTGCCTCCACCCCAAGCAGAATTGAAGCCCTCTGTGCCTGTGTACCTGTCACAGTGAGCCTCCCTGAGGAGTTAATGCCCTCTGCTTTGAAGGAGATGAGTCCTGCATCTTCCAGAGCCACCGAGGAGAGAGTCAGGGAGTGTTTCTTGCCCAGGACACCGAAGCTGACGTTGGGTGCAGGTTTCAGACGAACACCATCCTTCTGCCAGGTGCCCTCCACGTCCTCGTGTGACACCTCCACCTCGAAGGTGACAGTCCCCTTCTCAGCCACCTGCAGGGGCTGAAGGCCTTTCACCAACTTGATCTGCCTCACTGGAAATAACATGGAAAAGATGGAGATCTCACACCAGGAAATAGCCTGAGGACTCCCAAAACTGATTATTTCCCTATTGCTCATGTACCTGCCCATCAGTTGGTATTTGTCAATTAAACAACCACTTTTACAGGAAATAAAACCACACCACTAACACTAAGCTGCTATTTTTAAATGGATGCTTCCATATATCAGGTCAACCATATATCACAGAAAAAAACACCGTCTCCACTTTCTACCAAGATTTATCAGTTTTTAGTAAAAGAAAGACAAATAAATCCACGCCAATATTGTGCAGTTCTTCAATTAGGATAAAACAAGGATGTGAGGAAAAAGTTATAGTAAAAGGAAAAAAAACATCCATGACATGAGGCAAGAGGTGCTGACACCTCACAGGTTGGTGGCCAAAGCATCCATGGTTTGGGTGGATATTACCCATTCCTGTGCCAAGACATCCATGCCCTATCATCCAGTAAAATGTGTTTGGTGTTTTAACTTATAACAGCACTAAAAGTGATTAAGTTGCCAATAAAAAAAAAAACAAAACCACAGTGAATGCTCCAAGATCTCTCCAGAAAACCTATTCAGTAATCTGACCATTAAAAAGCTTTTTTAGACTATAACCTGGATATTTCTCACTGCGCCTGAATTTCATTATTTCCTGGCATCAAGGAAATTGTTCCCTTCCACTTTGTAAAAATCAAGTACCCAAAAGACTGTTTTCAAGTCCTCCCTCATCTATTATTTAGGACCTGCCCAGCACCAGCTGGTGACAAGGACTTTATGGACAAAATTAGATAGTCCTTGAGTGATTAAATCCTATCTTCGCCTATCCTGTGACAATTATGACAAAAGTATGTAAAAAAGAGACAAAAGTACAGGGCTATGGATGAGGCACCATTAGCTTACCCTAGAGGGAAACACCCTCAAGGAGAATATTTGCTTTTATAGTTTTTTAGACCCTGACTGAATATAAAAAGGCATTCTGAACGAGGTGGTTTGCAGAGAAAGATCAGGGCAACGGATGGCTGAAGAGGGATTTTTTTTTTTGCTAAAAAAACATATCAAGGAAAAACATGGAGCAGATCAGGGAGTGAGAGAGTAAAGAGAACAATCTTTTAAGCAGCTTAATGGTCAAAGCTGGAGGGATGAGATGGAGGCAACAGGAACCAGTCAGACATTCTCTGTTCACTGCTTAGCTGTCACCTCCTCTTGGTCATTGGTGGCCAAGCCCATGGTTTTATCCCTGTGTCCCCACGAAAATGCAGAGACCAGAATCCACCTCCAAACCCTGCCTGGGGTGTTTACGGAACTGAGGGTCACTGAACTCACTTTCCACATTGATCTTGGCTTGGGTCTTGTCGTCGGGGCTCTCGCAGCAGTAGAAGCCCCGCTCTGCGAAGGAGATGTCCTTGACCACCAAGGTGTGCTTTGTTCCCTCAGCTTTGATCTCGATTTTGTCACTGGGCTTCAGCACAATGCTGTTCCTCATCCACTTCACCTCTGCAGGCTTGGTCAGCTCTACCTCCAGGGTCACTGTCTCCCTCTCTTCAACTGTTTTGGGCTCCAGCTTCTTCTTGAAGGAGATTGAGGCCTCTGTGAGAGAGGAAATATCAGTAGGAATGTAGGAGATCCAGGAAACAGGTTTTGAAAGAAAATTAAACCAGTGGCTCATGTATCTCCAAACGCAAAGCATTCTGGGCGCCCCTGTTTAATGATGCAAAAGCAGAAATTCCCTGCTGCCAACATAATTAATTAGAGGTAAAGGCACACCAAAGAACATCATAAAATGGTTTGGGCTAGAAAGGACTTTAAAGACCACCTAAATCCAAGCAGGGTGCCACTTCCAGCCTGCCAAAGGGGCACTGCCTCCTCTTACCTCTGACTCTGAGGTTGGCTGTGCTTTCCACGCCCTCAGCACTGGCCGTGATTTCAGCAGCATCTTCCAGTGTCAGGTCAGTGATGGTGAGGCTGTGGTTGCTGTCCTTCTGAGAGATCACATATTTCTTGCTGGCTTCAATCTTGGCACCGTTCCTGAGCCAGGTGACCACAGCATCACTGGGGGAGACGGTGCACTTGAACACGGCCTCTTTTCCCTCCTCAGACACCACGCTGTTGAGGCTTGTGACGAATTTCACCACTCTGGGAGCTGATGGACAGGAGTAAAACATTCAGGAGCATGTCCTTGAGGCATGGCATGAGCACCACCTAACAGCCAAAAGCTTCCATGACTTTATGGGAAGCAGCAATCTGATTACTTACAGGAAGAGACCACAATATTAGGTCAAGACATCTCTCATATCTGAGTAAAATATGTGCATAAAGAGAGGCAAAAAAAGGTCCTATATTTTGGAAATTGAATTCCAGCCTCAAATGTAATATGAAGGTCAATATTAAGACCTTCAATATTAAGATCTGTTAAGAAACCTGAACCTAACAGGTGTAACATTCATCATGTTTTTCACAAATGGAGGCCCCATTGACACTGAGAGCGGAGTTCTGTATTTTGTTCCCTGGACACATGAGCAAATCCAGCCTTGCAGGGTTGTAACAGCTGAGGACAAAACCCAGGATATCCCTCCACACTGCCACATTAGAGACGTACGTTTGGGGGTGATGGTGACACTGCTCTTGTCATCCCTGGACTGGCAGGAATATTCTCCCTCATCCTCAGCCCGGATCCCTGTTATGGTCAGGGTTCGTTTGATCCCCTCCTCACGGATCTGGAAACGCTTGCTGGGCTTGATCTCCACCCCATTCCTGCTCCAGGTCACCTTCCCCTTGGCGTGGCTCAGCTCACAGCTCAGGGACACGCTGCCACCAATCTCGGCTTTCACGGCCTCCAGCTTCTTGGCAAACTTCACCGGGATTTCTGAGATCCAGGAGAGGGGAAAATTGTGAGGGAGGAAAAGAGAAGAAACCCGTTCTAAGAAACTGGTTCTGCCCAACATTTGAAATTTATTAATTAATTAAATGGCCCTAAATATTTGGTGCTCAAAGGAGGCAAAATTTCCAGAAATGTGGAAATTCAGGCAGATTCCTTTGATGTGGTATTTTCAGATCCCTGTCATTATAAAGGAGGAGACAGAAACAGGAGGGGAGCAAACACCAGAAGTACCCATCATAGGTTTCCATGTTCCAAACTGGCCAGCAAAAGACAAAAAACTGAAAAGCTGGAGAGCTTTGCTAGCCCATGGTGGCAGAGTAAGAAACTGGTTTCACAAAACTGGTTCTGCCAAGCTTTGGAAATAAATAAATAAATAAATAAATAAATAAATAAATAAATAAATAGAATGGCCCTAACTGCAGGAGCCTCCTGGATTCTTTGTATCAGGGTGGACGGTGTGGAACAAGACTCAAACGCTCTGTAAATGCTAAAAGCTACAGCTGCAGTTTATTATAAGAGAGCTTGCTAGGAGCTGCCCTGCACAGCCACATGCAGGTTAAAGGGATAAAAAGGGGGGAGAGAGAGAGAGAGAAGAAGGAGGGTAGAGAGAGAGAGTAAAGAGAGTAAAACGCGTAAAGAGAGAGAAGTATTAGAGTTAAGAGGAGCAAGGGGAGGGAGAGAGAGAGTAATGGGATAAAAGGGTATTGGGGTAATAGAAGAGGGAGAGGAAAAGTGGGAGAAGAGAAGGAAAGAAGAGTAAAGAGTAAAGAGTAAAAAGAGTAAAGAGTAAAAAGAGTAAAGAGTAAAGAGTAAAGAGTAAAGAGTAAAGAGTAAAGAGTAAAGAGTAAAGAGTAAAGAGTAAAGAGTAAAGAGTAAAGAGACCGACTTCCCGTTTGTAATAGAGTAAATCTTTTTCCATAAAGAATATACTAATTTCTAAGAACCAATCTAATACAAAATACAAATTCTATAGCATTTACATGCAGCCTATAGGAATCCTTATATTAGCATAATGTGTGACATTCTAAACTCTAAGATCTAATCTTTGGGTGCTGGATAGTCTTTTGTGTCTTTTGGCCTTGCCCTCTGGCTGAGAGCATTGTTTTGCCAAGAGTGCATTAGCTTCAGCAGGCCATCCTATTTTCATGGTTATTTAGTAACTAGGGCTTTCCTGTTTTACCTTCCCTAACACCTAACTATTTTGTGCTCAGGGGAGACAAAAATCTGACCAGAAATGTGGAAATGCAGGCAGATTCCTTTGATGTGGTATTTTCAGATCCCCGTCATTATATAAGGAGGATACAAAAACAGGAGGGCAGCAAATATCAGAAATACCCATCAAAGGTTTCCATATTTCAAACTGGCCAGCAAAAGACAAAAAGTGGAAATCTGGAAGCTGGAGAACTTTGCTGGCCCATAATAGGGCATCCAGAGAAGATGCAAGGTTGGAACAGTTTTCAGAAGAGTTTGGGTTTCACCTCCACCCCACCATGAGGGATGTTGGGTTGAGCCACACCCTGGGCACTGCTCACCTTTCACCTGCACCCTGAATTCCTGCTTGTCATGCTTTGTCTGGCAGGTGTAGAGGGCAGAGTCTGTGCTCTCAGCTGCAGTCACTGTCAGTGTCCTGGATGCCCCCTCGCTCTTGATCACACATTTCTTGCTCGCCTTGATTTCTGTGCCATCCTTGAACCACCTCACTGCAGCGGTTTCAGGAGTGACTGAGGTTGTCAGCGTGATGTTTTCGTGTTCTTGAACAACAAGAGGCTCTTTCTGGACAACTTTATTTTCAAATTTAGCCTCTGGTTCTAGAAAAGACAATAAGCCAGGAAAATTAAGAGCTTTATGCTCAAATCCTTGACACAGCAGTTTTATATTGCTCTCTCTTCAGGACTCACACCACCTGCTCATTCATAACCTGTAATAATCCAGGGAATATGGCTGAATATTTGTGGCTGATATAATCTTTTCCTAAGAGGGAAGAAAGAAAATGATCTCTCAGACAACTCAGAATTTCTGCTTAGAAAAGAAGCAGAGGAAAGGAAATGCAAATACTTCTATTTTATGTGCAGCCCCTAAAAAACTTGTTTCTTAGAAGTAAAATTACGTATATAATTCTTCTCCTTTTTAGAATTTTGGATAAAATTAAGGAGAGACAATAATAGGCTGAATTTATAGCCTGTTTTCTATTTGCTCCACTGGCAGCAGTGCTGGAACTCAATCTTTAAGGCTCCTTCCAGCCCAAACCATTCTGATTCCAGTCCCTTCTTCTTGGCCTCCTTTCTATCTTGTACAACCCTTTGCCACAAAATCAGGCTTTTTTGGGGCACACACAACCAGCAGATGAGGTTTTCTGAGTCACTTTTCTCCATAGCTCCACCGCTGCTCTTCAAAATTTCCCACTTCTACTTCCAGCTGCCCACCACTGAAGGAGGTTGGGTGATAAGGTGTGTGAAAGAGAGAAGCAAAAAGCTGTGCAGCATTTCCAGACCCCCAAAAAAGTCGAAATTTCCCACTTCTACACTGCTAGATTAAGAATTAATGTGCCATGTGGCTCACTGGTGTTGCTCCAAGGGAGACAGTGGCTGGACCAAGGCTGCTGTGAATATCCAGTTTTCCTCTAAGCCACAGCAACTGGTTCTTTACACCACAAAGTGAGCACTCACCAGTTGGCTCCAGTTTGAAGGTCAGCCTCTGGCCTGCAGCCTCACAGATGTATTCCCCAGCATCCTTCTTCTCCAGCTGCTCCACCACCAGGCGCCGGGATTTGCCCACGGTCTCTATTTTGAATTTCCGAGAGGAAATGAGCAGTTTCCCATCCTTGTACCACTTCACTTCTGTTGTATCCTGTGCCACCTCACACATGAGGGTGGCACTTTCTGTCAGGACAGCCTTCACCTCCTTCTGGACCTTTTCTTGGTTTATAAATGCAGGTTTGGGCTCTGAGCACAGAAAAAGAAGAAAATCTTTGAGGGCTTGAGATTAATCTTACAAATTTTTGTGGAGAGGTTTGGAAAATATTTAGGTTGTCACTTGCCAAAACCAGCTGCCATTACTGAGCAATGTCTACCCTTCTGTGGGATAGAGCTGCCACTTGGAAAATTGGGAACTAAGAGCCTAAGAATGGAAATGACCAAGAGAAGCCTTGACATCAACCCTATGGTTGCAAGTCACCAGGTAAAAATATATTTCATTCAAACTTTCCCAAAGAACATGCTATAAGCTCCCAGATTCCTTTTATTTAAGATCTCAGACACGGTAAAGCAATTTCTTGGAATATTTCACATTAAAATTTAGCACTTGGCAGAAATAGTAAGATATCTCAAAAGACTGAGAGCTCAATTACACAACAGACCAAATTCAGAAAAAGTGCTGTTTACAGCTCCTCTTGAGATCTGCTGCTGACACCATAAATGACAAAACATATTCCAGCCTCTAAGTCTTCCAAAATGGGCTTGGATGTTTAACAAGGAAATGATTCCTTAATGGTTCTTTCCTTTCAAGAGGCTCAATGGATAAGAATCACCTTTGGGATCTCAGGAATGGGAGTGACCTGAATAATATTAATTATTTCTATTATATTTAAACTGCAACTATAAAACCCACTAAGAATGAGACAGAACTCATGCTGTGTGTATTTGGCTAAGTCCAAATATTCCCATTTCTTTCATAACACAAATCCAGGTAACCAAGTACAGAAAATCAGGTGAATCCTGCAGGCTACAACAAAACCCAGACTATTGCAACCGAGTCATGGTGGATCAGTTATTTCAATTATTGCTTTACTGGCTTCCACTGAATTCTGACAAAGAATCTTCTCCTACCTGTGACATCAATCCTGAAGGTGAGTTTTTGGCCAGCAGCCTCACAGCTGTACTCCCCTGCATCTTTCTTCTCCACCTGTCCCACCACCAGACGACGCGATTTGCCCTCCGACTCCACCTTGAATTTCTTGCTGGAGGTGATGAGTTTCCCATCCTTGTACCACTTCACCTCTGTTTTCTCCTGGGCCACCTCGCAGCTCAGCGTGGCATTTTCTGATAGTGCAGCCTTCACCTCTTTCTGCACCTTCTCCTTGTTTGTAAACACAACTTCTGGCTCTGGAAGGAGACAGAAATTCAGAGTATTAGCAGCACTATTCAAACTGGATTTTTGGTTTTTTACATTTTTATACATTTTATTTTGGTGAGTGAAGTCACTGTGCAGACTTCCTATAGTTCCTCATCATTACCCTACTTTGAAATTCACTGAAAATCAGTTGCTTTGGGGAGTTCTTTTGATTTCATCAACATCTGAGGATGAAGAGGTGCAATCAATTCTCTTTTTTATGCCCTGCTCCTCCACAGATGGGTAGCTCCTAAAGGTTTTCAAGAATTGAGTCCCATCTTCCTATTCACATTCCCTGTCATTACCATCTACTGAATTTTTAACATTTGAATTACATCAAGTTCCACTGAAGCAGTCATTCTCTGGCAGTCCAAACATTTCTTTCATTTCCACCACTACCTTTCTCCAAAATCTGCAGAAAGTAACATATCCCAAAATCCAGCAGCACTAAGGTGGATGAGAGCTGTCAGAATTATGTTTGCTTTAAGAGGACAAGCATTAAATTGCCAACCAACCCAAGAGTTGCAGCTTACTTTGCCAACAAAAGCAAAGAGTGTTGAGAAACAAACTGTGAGCCTTTTTTACGCCTGTAACTTTACTTTTATTTCCCAACTGTTGTCAAGATGTGTCATCCCAGAACCATGTTTTTCTAATGAATGAAAATTACCCAGCTTCTATGGTATTTGCACCATGCCATGATCAAAACTAAATCTAATTCAGGAACTCTTCAATTTGCTTTAAATTCATTGAGATGCAGCTGAGGGATGTTAAGGTTGAAACCTGTCCTTGATATCATGATGAAAAGAGCTGGTTTCCTCATCTCCTGCTTCTAAGAACAGTTTTAGCATTTCTACCCAGTGACAGAGGCCACCATATAAAGGCTTCCTCTACAATAAACTATATTTCAAAAGGAGCTTTCTCAAGAGAATGCCTGATTTGCTGCACCCTTTAATTTCTCCAGCAGTTACTGAATTCTCAGTTTGCTATCAGTGCATCGTCCCAAGATTCCCAGGGAAATTCCCCAGTGACCTTCAGCCTGACCTGAGTTTGGGCTACTGAAATCCACTGCATGCTTAATTTCTAAAAAAATGAAGACAGATCTAACAGTGTGGACACAATTTCATGAGTAAACCAGTGCCACTTAAGTGCTGGCTCAGTCTCTGTTGAGGTGGAGTTTGACAAGCCATGTACATTTTTTCAGGGTGAAAAACGGGGATTTCAGTTTTTCAGGATATCAAACAGGGATGCAGCACATTCTCTCACCTGTGACATGGATCCTGAAGGTGAGCTTTTGGCCAGCAGCCTCACAGCTGTACTCCCCTGCATCTTTCTTCTCCACCTGTCCCACCACCAGACGACGCGATTTGCCCTCCGACTCCACCTTGAATTTCTTGCTGGAGGTGATGAGTTTCCCATCCTTGTACCACTTCACCTCTGTTTTCTCCTGGGCCACCTCGCAGCTCAGCGTGGCATTTTCTGATAGTGCAGCCTTCACCTCTTTCTGCACCTTCTCCTTGTGGACAAAGGCATCTTCTGCTTCTGAAATAGAGAATGAAAAGGGGAAAATATTTAAGATACAAAAATCTTGTATGGGGTGCAGATGTTCTGCAGGATCTCAGACTTGGCAGTGCTGGTTGCCCCACTGGACATGATGATCTTAAAGGTCTTTTCTAACATAAATAATTCAATATTAAACTCTTGTAAGTAACACAGCTTTGCATCTAAATAAAAGCAATGTACCCTCAAAATACAGTCCATGTAATTATCATCCCTCTCTGACTTGTTGTCATGAACAGCTCAACCACTCAATTTGCAAATTTCTTATAATGCATATAAAAATTAAATTCCCTCGTGTCTTTATGATATTTCTACTCCCCACATATGCAACGTGCAAAATGTAGCACAATGGTGAGTTGCCACCTCCACTATCAAATTATTTAGAGGATTTTACCAGGTATTTTAGATCAAAATTGCTCAGAAAATACTTTGTAACCCAATCCCAAAGAGAGGACAAAGACACAGTTCTCAATATGGAAAAGTATTTGATGAGTATTACATATAAAACTGAGATATAAAATTTGAAGTGTATTTTTATTTCCTAAAAACACCCTGTGATTTTCCAGCAAACTGGCCTCCTGACAGGAGGGTGCAGCCATGGGGAAGTTGTGTCCTGCAGGGAGCAACACAGAGCAGAAATCCCTTAGGGGCTCTGAATTTGAGCTGCTGTGTTTATATTGGCTGTAGGAGGGGTGTGAGGTGTCATTGTCATTTAGAAGGCACATGGGCTATGCTGGGTGATGCAAAGCTCCTCAAAGGGACATGTCAGCAGCATTTGGACATCTGAAAGGGCTCAGGCACACACCAAGCTTTGCACTCAAGACTGATTGGAAAAATATTAATATTTAAACTCCCATCTACAACTTTGAGTGTGAATATGCAGTGTATTCAATAGGTTATAAAACAAGTCTGTGTCAATGAGGGCTGTATTTAAAATATCAGGCTAGCAGGGCAGGAATATTCCAGACTCATCTCACTTGTCCTTTCCATTCTTGACCTTTCTTATAAACCATTTTTATACTGATAAGAAGTGCAACTGAAACTTTCAATCAGCTTCCAAGGTGATTTACACCAGTTGATAACTTCTTTGAGAAACTTATTTCAAATTTAAACAACTATTCAGTGAAGATGACATTTCCAACCCTAAATGAAACTGGTTAGTGAAGATTCAGTGGAAATGAGGAAAAATATTTTCAGGACAGGAAACTTTCAGTGATTTAAAATACGGATTTCACTGCAGAACCCTGAATCCTGAAATACTGAAATTTCAAAATCAACTCTTTTTCTACACGTCCAACTCAGCTCCAAGATGTTCAGCAGCTGATTATTTTTACATGAAGCCAAAAACCCACAGTGGCAGCCCAAAACCCAACAGTGAGCATCTAACCTTCAACCTGTCCTTAAACAGGGAAGGCTTTGGGCTACGAGCACAGGAGCCCTGAAAAGCCTCCCAAGAGCAATGGCACCAGGATAAATTAAGACCCAGAAATCCTCTGCACTCTGGGATAAACTAGCAAGAGAAGGATCTCTGCTGCAGAAGAGCCAACCACTCTGAGTACGCATAATCCCTGCTGGCTTTCACACTGGATCGTTTTCCACCAGGGCTGGCCTTGCACGTCGTGTTACAGTTGTTCCCATGAGGAATACAGCAACAGTAGCTAAGGCAGGCTGCAGGCACAGGGCAAGGGGTCACATTACCCTGTGCCACCATGAGGCCACCCAGCTGGAACGAGAGCTGGAAACCTCTCAGCTAAGGCAGGCAGCTCCCCCAGAGAGAGACATTCACATTTAAACCACTAAACTTCTGTTTTCTCACTACAACGCTAGAATCAGTGTCAGCAGCCAGCAATTAATTTGGTTTATAACAGTTTTGCCCAGAGAAGCTGTGGCTGCTCCATCTCTGGAAGTATTCCAGGCCAGCTTGGATGGGGCTTGGAGTGCCCTGGGATGGTGGGAGGTGTCCCTGCCCATGGCAAGGTGATTTTAGGGTCTCTCCCAACTCAAATTACTCTGTGTTTTTATGATAGTCTATCAATGTCCATGTTAAATTTTCTCTGAAGACACCTCTCAAATCTATCTTTACTTATCCTTCCTTACCCATCCTCCACTGAAACTGGCAGCTCCCTCAGCCAAAGAATGAGTTACACAAAGAATGAAAAAGAGCCAAAATGCCCCAGCTCACAGCCCAGGTACCCCCACGCAGAGCAGAGTCATGAGATTCCCAACACAGTTGTTCCTCTACACAGATGATAAAATGCCAAATTGCTGTTTGGTGCTATAAGAAAATAGAGGTGAAAATTGCTTCCCTGTTCTGATCATCTCTGCATATGAGAAAAAATTTTAAGATTAAAAAAGAAAGATTTGGCTGTAAAGACAGTGGAATGCTATGAATATTAATTTTAAAAACAGACAACAAAACCTTTCTTAATAACCAATTCAGAAACGACCTCTGAGAATATAGCTGGTGTCCATTACATAAAACTCACCAGATAAAAATAAAATATACTGAGACTAAAGAAACTACAGAGTCATTTAGGCTGGAAAAGACCTGGAAGATCACTGAGTCCTGCTGTGCCCCCAGCACTGCCAGGTCCATTACTGACCATGCCCCCAAGTGCCACATCCACATAGATTTAAATTCCCCCAGGGATGAAAACTCCACCACTTCCCTGGGCAGCCTGTTCCAATGCCTGACAAACTTTTTGGTTAAGAATTTTTACTAATATCATACCTAAACCTCTGGTGGAACTTGATTCCATACACTCTTGTCCTATCACTTGCAAAAAAACCTGTCCTACCACTTGCAAAAAAAGAAGGAAAAAAGGAAAACGGTGATTTTCATGGAAGAATACCCATAACAGGAGGAGGAATACCAGCACTGGTGATCAAACTGAAAGAGATTTTTTTAACATAGTGTCTGCTATAAAGAAATCTTGTTCACTTCCTCAGCAGAAGAGACGTAAAGAGAGGTGAGGAGCTGACATGAACAGGTCAGGTCCAGATCTGCCCAGTCCTAGACAACCTCATTGAAACAGCAGCATCAGAAAGAACTTTAACAGCTTTTCTAATATTGTCAGAGAAAATGGGGGGAAACACCCAGATACCAAGAAAAGCCAATGAAATACAAACCAAAATGTGTTTCCCACCTGTGACATGGATCCTGAAGGTGAGTTTTTGGCCAGCAGCCTCACAGCTGTACTCCCCTGCATCTTTCTTCTCCACCTGTCCCACCACCAGACGACGCGATTTGCCCTCCGACTCCACCTTGAATTTCTTGCTGGAGGTGATGAGTTTCCCATCCTTGTACCACTTCACCTCTGTTTTCTCCTGGGCCACCTCGCAGCTCAGTGTGGCATTTTCTGATAGTGCAGCCTTCACCTCTTTCTGCACTTTGTCCTTGTTAATAAATGCATCCTCTGCTTCTGTGGAGTGGGAGAAGTATTTTAAAAATCACACATAAGTTGATGCTGTCCAAAGTGACCAAGCCTAAATAAAAAACACGACAAATTCCATTTCTCTGGCATTTTTTTAGTGCTCAGACAGGACATGGGTCTTTCTCATACCTGAGGACAACACATCAGCTATTTCTGAGAAAAACGATCCAGTGCCTCAGGAATTCAGCTTCTACCCATCTCTACAAGAAATCATTGCTTTGTTCCATAATGTAATGGATAAATAAATACCAAATCTCATTTGCCACTGGGAGCCATATGGAAGCCTTGCTCATTCCAGGAGACCTGGTTTCCTACTTCTTCCAGACATTTTTCCTACATGTCTGGAGACAACCTTACCCTTATTCCTAGAAATGACAATGGAATGGAAACCTGTTTATCTTCCTATTACTGGGAAATCAGAAAACACCAAGGGGCACTGAGGGGAATTCATTCCCTGGTTGTCAGCATCAACGTGACAGTGGATGGGTGGTTGATTTCCATCACTACCCAAAAAAGTTTTAGGCTGCACAGACATTGAAACTCTTTCTGTGATGAGAATGAACAATCTCCTACCTGTGACATGGATCCTGAAGGTGAGTTTTTGGCCAGCAGCCTCACAGCTGTACTCCCCTGCATCTTTCTTCTCCACCTGTCCCACCACCAGACGACGCGATTTGCCCTCCGACTCCACCTTGAATTTCTTGCTGGAGGTGATGAGTTTCCCATCCTTGTACCACTTCACCTCTGTTTTCTCCTGGGCCACCTCACAGCTCAGCGTGGCATTTTCTGATAGTGCAGCCTTCACCTCTTTCTGCACCTTCTCCTTGTTTGTAAACACAACCTCTGGCTCTGTAAGGAAACCCCAACAGTCACATGCAGCTTTTTGAAGTCATTATCTCTGGAGTTTAATTAAGTTCCTCCTATTTCACTCTACTTGCCCCAACAGGTAATATCATGAGGGGCCATTACTGCACCTTCATCTCTGTCTTGCTAAAAGGTGAATAGGAATGGGAATTTTATCGGAATCCTGGGGTAATGTTAAAAAGTCACAGCTTTAGGACAGATTTAAATGGAGGACTTGGAACATCAACTTGCATTGCCTGAACCCTCCTTCCTCTTCTCTCTTTTTCTCTCCCTATGTCTCTCCAAAGTTCCAGTGAATCAGAAGAGAACAGAACCTGCATCCTCATGTCCAGAAACCATTGCTCTATCTCTGCCTATTTGGGACAATTCCATTGTTCCCCATCTAATCATGGAATGCTTTGTTGGAAGGGACCTTAAAGACCATCACACTCCAAACCACCTGCCATGGGCAGGGACACCTTCCACTAGACCACATTTCTCCAAGCCTCATCCAACATTTGAGAGATGGGAACTATTCAGAGCTCTTCAAACACCTTCCTCTTCATCCATCCCTCTGCTACAGCCTCACTCTATTTTCCTGTGGGAGTTTCTCTGCAGACACATCAGCTAATTGTGAGAGGAGAAGGAATTTTCATCCTTTCCTATTTTTTTTTTGTAGCCACAACTAGGGATGGATGCAGAACCACGTGTATGAAATATTGTTATGAAAACCCAAGAAAAATTGAGTATGAGGCTGAGATCTTTCACCCTGAGTAGATTGTGAGATGCAAGACACCGCTCAAAATGGAATTCTCCTCCAGCTTTGGAATTCCTGGCAGTTTCTCACCTCTGACTTTGACTTGGAATGTTGTTCTGTCGTCCTTTGTCTCACAGGTGTAGCTGCCTTGGTCTTGCTGTGTCACCCTCCTGACGATGAGCCTGCGTTGTGTCCCCTGGCTGACCATGGTTGTCCTCTGGTCCTGCTTCAGCTCAGCCTCACCCTTCCTCCACACCACGGCCCCACCTGCAGCTGACACCTCACACACCAGCTCCAGGCTTTCTGAAGGGCTGACTGAAACTTCTGGAGGCGTTTTGGGCTTGTTGACAAAAGTAACAGCTTCATCTGGAGTGGAAAAGAGAAAACAGTTGATGCCTTGGTGCAGGTTTATCAAAGTCAGGATACAGTAATTATTGATTGTAATTCCATTATCACACAGCTGATGCCTCTGACAGATGGTGCAAACCCCTGTGATCTTCAGATAATTGCTCTCAATTACAGTGAAATCCCCTTCATCTGCCCTACTTCCTACTGGATCTTTTAAATCAAGCTGAGATGCCCTCAAGTTGCTCACACTTCATTTACCACCCCTTGATCCTGATGTCAAACAAGCCCTGGGGGATATGTGTTGATGTCTGAGGGCAGAAACAGCTTTGAAAATACTGGGAAGTGTCAGAAAATCTAGTTAGAGGTGATGAAAACCCTTTTTTAAGAGTTTCTGAGCCCATTCCTGCAGCTCCCTACTCACAGTATCAGTCCTACTGGACTAATTCTTCTCCAGGCCAGGGCACACATGAGATAATCTCATTGATAAAATATTCTCCAACTTCCAGTTAGGAAAAAGCTCTGAGCAGCCTGGTCTAGTGGAATATAGGCAGGGAGTTGGAAGGAGATGGTTTTTAAGGCCCTTTCCAACCCAAACCATTTCATATTTCTGCTAATATAGGAGTCAATAATCTCATATCTTTTGGCTGAAACTGATCTTCCCAGCAAAGGACTCAGAACTGCTCACACAGCTCAGCTGAGGTTCCTGCATGGGTAGCTCAGCTCAAGCCCTGCTGACAGCACAGATATGGACTGTGCAAACAGCCACACAGAGTATTTGTCATGTAGGCAGCAACAGCACAGCAATTTTATCAATTAATGCTCTTTGCAAGTGTCTTTGTAAAGGTAAAAGTAAGGTAATCAAGTGAAGACAGAGACCTTGGTGTGAAATGTGAGCAAACCTCCTCAGCCCACGCTGTCCCTAAGCTGAGGAGCAATATTGGGTGGGCACATCAGGTATTTCAGAGCCTGTGCTCCATCAGGGCAGCCCTGGCCTGAAGAACAGGCTGAGGGCTGTCACCCAGAGCCAGCCTCAGCTCAGTATTGCATTTCCTTAGCAGCAACTGCTGCTTTCAGTCACTGAGCATCCCAAGGACAATTGCCATGCCAGGCAAGAATTTAATTAAAGTTTGCATTCACCAGGACTGACACACTCTCCAACAATTAGCTGACCACAGGAGGCTGTTCAGAGTTGTTGGGGTATCTCAGAGTGATTCCCTGCCCTGAGACCACTAACTGAGTGTGCAGTGCAGCTCCTCAGCACTCTGGAAAATTTTTATGGTGACACATGAAACAAGGAGGAAGCTGCCCTGGCTAAGGTGCTGTTAACAGGTTGTAACTCAGACCTTGCACAGCAAAAAGTTTGTGGGGATAGGACATGGCATAATGGCTTCAAACTGCCAGAGGGCAGGGTTGGATGGGATATTAAGAAAAAATTGTTCCCTGTGAGGGTGGTGATGCCCTGGCACAGGTTCCCAGAGAAGCTGTGGCTGTCCCTGGATCCCTGGAAATGTCCAAGACCTGGCTGGACAGGACTTGGAGCAACCTGGAATAGTGGAAAGCGTCCCTGCCTATGGCAGGGGGTGGAATGGGATGATCTTTAAGAGCCCTTCCAACCCAAACCTTTCTGTGATTCTATGATTTTGCCTCTGCAATGCCATAGGAGTTACAGGTGAGATTCACCCAACCTGCCCATGGCCAGCAAAAAGTTTATACCCAGCTCAGGCAATCCTCTATACCTGATGCTCAGACAAAGGCACAACCAGAACACTTCTAAAATCCATCTTAGCTCTTATCAGACAGTATAAATCAGATTGCATGAAATTGTCTTTTGAGGGGTCAGTTTGAGCAGAGCCTGACTGGCTCTTTCAGACCAGTTTCTCAATGGGTAAAGTCAGGGACTGGGAAATAGACTCCAAGAAAAATTGCATAATGTTGGATTCTCAGAAGAGAACTGGAGGTGAGATGCAGAATGAATTCCTGAGCAAACACCAGCTGGAAGCTGGAAGCACTCCCTCCAGCTCACTAAATCCTGCAGCAATCCCTCAAGACAAGTGCTGTCCTAAATTAATCAGCTCTGCTGAGTCTTTAGTTAGCTCATGGGCAGCATCAAAGTAACCTGGATATTCTGTTACAGGTCACAAGCACTCAGTTGTGACTTCCAGGAGAAGCTTTCAGGAGAAAGCTTAAAATTTCAATCTTAAATTTAGGACCAGGTTAAAAATTAGGCTCCAAGCACAAGCCAGAAAACCCCATTTGGAAGAAAAGTTCCCACAAACATGCAACTAGAATCAGTCGAATTTCACAGATATTGAATTTCACAAGATGAGTTCTTGTGTCATTTTATACTCTGGCTCCATCCTGGGCTGGAATGCAGTGGTGACAAGCATTTCTCTTCTGGGCTTGACCTGAGCACCACGTGCTTTGTGTGATGGGCACGTGGCATGGACTGGTGGAGTCACAGCAGCACAGAGAGTGTTCTCTGAGACCACAGCATCCTCTGGGAAGAGCAGGAGGTGTTTCACTCCCAAAATCAGGAATTCTGCTTGACAAAGGCTTCCACAGCAAGACTTTGCACCCCTGGCTGAGGTGGTGCTAAGATGATGCACACACTGAGCTAAAGGATTAAAGGCCAGGTGTGGCTGCCAGCTGTTAAGCCAGCATCATGTTTGGGTTGTGCTCCAGCCCTAGAAAAAGCTTCAGCTGACTCAGATAAATCCCAGCATCATTATATTATTTGCCCATACTCCTGGTTTGCATCAGGATCACAACAAGGGTCAGAATCTTTCAAAGTGTAGTGCAACCTTGGACCAAAAATCTGCCAATTTATACAGCTGGACAAGTCTAAAGAACAAACTCCTGCATTTCTCACACAGACTCTGATCCCATACCTGCAGCACAAACTCACCTGAGACTTTTAAATCAAAAGTAAGGGTGTCATCCCCAATTTTGCAGGTGTAAGTTCCTTCATCTTCTTTTGTCACAGCTGAAGCCACAAGCTTGTGCAGTTTCCCTTTGTCTTCCACAGTGAATTTCTTGCTGGCTGTGATTTCCTTCCCATCTTTGTACCACTTCACCATGATGTTGGCCTCAGAGGTCTCAGACACAAACTCAGCCTGTTTCCCAGCAATGGCCTTGACAACTCCTCCAGTTTTCTCTTTGTTTATGAAGTTTGCAAGTGCTGAAACAAAACACAGGCACAGCTCTGGTAAAGAGTTCTGTGCACAGCAACAAAAATGTACATTGACATCTACATTAGGTATTCCTTTATCATAATACCAAATCTATTGATTTAATTATGGATCTAATTACTAGATTCCAAGACAGAAGCAGATAAATTTCCAACCATATTCCTCATTATTCCATGTCCAAAAAGCAGAGCACATAGATGGCACAAGAGGCTGAGTGAAGAAGAAGCCCCAGGAAACAGGGCTTTAAAATAATATCTTAAAGAGAGGTGAGGAAAGAAACAAAGTGGAGATAAAGCCAAAAAGGTAATACAATCATTATCTTGTAACCACCTGGCAAATAAATTAGCTCAAAAGAGGTTAAAATATAGCCTAGCTAAATTAAATTACATAAAATTAATAATCTATATGGATATATCATAGGACCAAAATGAAAAGAAATTTATTCCTGGAAATTAACTGGAGCATAGTAAACAAACAATAAATCTGGCATAATTTTAACATGGAGTGAAATAATTGAGTCACCAATTGCCTCAAAGCAAAAGATTCAAACCCCCACCAATATCCAAGCTGAAACCATGGGATGGGATGGGATGGGATGATGGGATGGGATGATGGGATGGGATGATGGGATAATGGGATGGGATAATGGGATGGGATAATGGGATGGGATAATGGGATGGGATAATGGGATGGGATAATGGGATGGGATGATGGGATGGGATGATGGGATGGGATGGGATGATGGGATGATGGGATGGGATGGGATGATGGGATGATGGGATGGGATGATGGGATGGGATGATGGGATGGGATGGGATGGGATGGGATGGGATGGGATGGGATGGGATGGGATGGGAAGGGAAAAGGGAAAAAAAGGGAAAAGGGAAAAAAAGGGAAAAGGGAAGGCACTGCTAAGACATTCCTACCCCAGCATACCCCAGAAACTCAGTCCACAGGTTCAAAGTTGTAGGAGGAAGGAGGAGATGAGTTCATTCATTCACCTTTCCCTTCCTCAGAAAACCAGAGTGAAAAATACAACCAGGGCAGCCCTGAGGAGACGTCTCAGATGTCCCTGGTCACCAAGGGAGGTCATGTGCCAGAGGGTGCCTGGCACATGGAGCTCAGGGCAGAGCAGTGACAAATGGCAAGTGCATTTCTGGCTGGTCTGGGCAGGAGGCCCAGGCAGTGACACAGTGGCCCTGGCTCAGCACAGTGGCCCCTGGGCAGCCACGTGATGCCCATGTGCCATTTACAGCTGACCTGCTCCTCAAATGGTTCCCAGCTCCCTGAGGCTGATAAGAGGTGTTGGTGATGGAAGGTAAAATGTTGGTACAGCATTTGTGAGCCTCATCCCACAAGGATGAGAGGTGATGCTCCAGGAATCAAGCTGTAAACAGCAGACATTTAAATTGTTGGAAATGCTACAAAATCACAGCTTGTCAAGGCCAATTTTAAAATAATAAATTAATTACTCATTTGGTAGTCACAGTACAGTGAAAAACCCAAGGAAACAGCCTTCAAGTAATTCAATTAAATGTGGGTAGAATTGTCAGCATGAAAAATGATGCTAAAGAGGGAGAGCAAGAGAGAAAAAAATCAAAATTAAGAGCAGGTGCCAGTTGTAGACAGAAATTCCTCTATATATAGATTTAGTCACATTTTAATTTTTTTTTCAGCTCTCCTCAAGTTTGCTCTTTGAAACAACCAAACAAGTTGTCAAATGTGAAAAATGCCACAAAACTCTCAGGCTTTGTTTGCCTTTGCCCAGGGAGAAAGGAATTAAAGTGTTTTTTTTAAAGGACTGTATCACCACTCAGCATCTCAACAGACTGGGGGTAGCACAGAAGATGTAAAAAAGATAACAACCATTAATGACCAATAATAAACATAAACTCCAGGCATCACCCCTGGCATGAGAAAATATCAATAAGAGAATGAAGAATAAGAGCCCTTATTAGCATTGAAGGTAAAAGGATCAATAACCAATAGGAAACCACATACTAAGAACTCCATAGTTTGGGACCAATGAACATTGAACCAATTAATTTTTCTGAGTTTTGGCTGTATAAGTATGTGAAAAATCTAGTGAACATCATGTATGATGGAATAATTTTGTCTGCAAGACCTGGGAAATGTGTGGATGAAATTATTTATGTTGCACATTCTGGCCAGAAATAAAGTGATGCCTTGATTCTCTAATACTAAAATATGTTGTTGGAGAGTTTTTGTTTTTCCCTCACTTTTGGTGACAGTGTGACAACAGGCTGGACTGGCCTGGAGTAAGATTCTGTGCTCTGAACATCAGACATCTGATAATCCATGTGAGGAATAGTCTGAGGATAGACTGGGGGTTTTGAACAAAACCTGCCCCCCTTCAAGGCACAGACAGCTTTGCTCTAGCTCATAGAACCTTGCACAGATGGGAAGGTTTGCAAGAAGGAGGTTTAATGCTGCTGGTTTCAGGGTAAAGGTAGAGACTGCCACAAAAGGAAGATCAGCCTAAAAGATAGGGCAGCTATAAAACAGTGCTGGTTCAAGATATATCCAAATAAAGTGCCATTGTGCTGCTTTTTCTACATCTGAACACCCTGTAAACAGGAAGGGGTTAAGCCATCCAGTGTGCCCTGGAAAAGTCTATTCTTATCCACCACAGTATTGACAGAAAACAACAAAAAAAAAATCCTCAAACAAATAGTAAAATAACGACCAAAAAACCAAACCCTACAATGCCAAGATGATTTTGTACAATGAGATCCCCAATGAGAGCTGAACTCTCTCTTCAGTGATTTGTCTGATGTCCCACAGCAAGTGTGGGACAGACAGGGGATCCTGTGTTGTGTCCTGCCCCTGGGGCTGCATTTCCTCCTCTCCAGAGCCCTTTCCCTACCCACCACTCACCCCCACCAAACTCCCTGGAATATCAAGACGCCAACTGGAGTGAAAGCACAGCTCTCACCACCTCACCACTTGCAGTATTTACTCCCCAGCTCTGCTATGGGGATAATGACCTCATTATCAAGGCTGGACGTTGATGGGAAATTTCCAGACTCCCTTTGTGTACCTTGGTGGCTCCATTGGCTCAGGGCAGGAGCACCACGAGTGCAGAGCAGCCCAGGCAGCCCCTTACCTCTCACTGAGAGCTGGTAAAGCATTTTATCCCCTTCACAGACACACTCATAGACTCCAGCGTCCTCCTCGGCAGCGCGGCGGATTTTCAGCACGCGCCTCTTCCCCACGGTTTGGAGCTCGTATTTCTCACTGGCCTTGAGCTCCTTCCCATCCTTCAGCCACCTCACAGCGGCCTCTGTGTCTGAAAGCTCAGCCTGGAGTTTGGCTTCTTCTTGCAGCCGAGCTGAGACTTTTTCTACGTCTTTGCTCTTGTTGGTGAATCTTACTGCAGCTCCTGCCAGGACAAGAGGAGTTGTTAATTTTGGGTTATATCATGGTAACTTATTCCTGATACAGGTCTGCTATAGACTGAGATCTCTGATGGTATCAGATCCTGTTCCTGCCCTCACACTCGTGTCAATACTCTGCATTCTTTCCCACTTCAGAAAACTTGATCTGTTTTTATTACCAGAGTCATCAAGGAATAAAAAAAAAACAAAAAACAAAAAAACCCCAAAACCAACACACTTTTTTTTACTGATAAATAATACTCTAAACATGTTTCTGCACAGATCTTCTCCCAAGACAAACACACCCTTCCAGAAAACAGGATTCTCTATGAATTCCTTATGTTTTGCCTTGCAATGTGGTAGATACAAATATTACTGTCATGTCATAGGGGAAACCTTGATCTTAAATTCCAGCATACTCACTTCTATATCCACATTGTGGACTAAAAAACCTACAAGAAAAGCTTTGTTAGTAATGAATGCTCTTTTACTTTTGAAAGATTATTGCAGTCAAAGAGACTGGTCAAACCTAGAGGTGAAATCACAACTTTAAGGTGAATTAGTGGCAGATTTGCTGACAGAAAATCCACTGACAGATGGTTGTGAATGATATAAATTTGACAGAAATTCATGAGCTGATGTGAAGCAATCTAGAAGATAAACTCACTCTGAGCTGTCATGTGAGATCATTACCAGGACACACATTAATCACACGACAATTTCAGGTGCTTCCCACAGACCAAGAAAAGCCTCCAGCCCCAGTTTTTATCCTCAAGTCCCAGAAAACACCCCTTGACTGGGAGAAGAATGGACAACAATGCCAATAAATACCTCTCACTCTCATCTTGGTGCTGGTCTCAACATCATTGGCAACAAATTTCACTTCTGCCCCATCATCTTTCTTGGTGACATTTTTTATGAGCAGGGTGTGAGTGGTCTGGGTTCTGTTAATGATGTAGGTCTCACTTTCCTGTAGGACTTTGCCATTCAGGTACCAAGTGCCAGAACATGTCTTGGTCAGATCCACAGTGAACAGGGCATCCCCTCCAGGTGCAACTTCAGCTGTTGTCAGGGGGCTTTTCACAGCCAGGACGGGCTCTAGGGAAGAACAACACACACCTCTGAGAACAAACTGCCATGCTGGAGGATACCTCATCTTAGGAACCAAACTGTCAGGGTAAACAAGATGTGAGAATAAATTAATGCATCCTTATACAATTCTCATGCACTAAAGGAAATGCATGGTTGGTCTAAAGGATTTGTTTCCTACAGCTGCAGATAACTGACCTCTGGAGTCCTGTTTTTGGAGGTCTAGAAAACCTGGAAAGTACACCTGCAGGTGTATTTTACTGATTTTTTTTTTTTTTTTTTTTAAATCCCTAAAATGTATAAAGGCATAGGCCAGAAACACCTAAGTCCCCTACTGTGTTGTATACTGTATTGTTTATTGAATAGCCAATATTATTCTTAGATTTCAGAGGGAAGGACTTCTAGATATCCCTATGAGTCAGTTCTAGATATTCCAGGACAATACAGGCATGTTCAGACAAGGATGATACAATCACAAGACACAGTATGATCAAAGTCTGTGTGGGTCTTCAGTATCTGTACAGATATTTTCTAGTGCAGTGGTTCAAAGGAAGAAGGAATCCCATTGCACCCAGTGATTCTGTGGGCACATTAGCATCCTAGAAATAAAGCAAAACCCTTGGATTCATCCAAGAAACTCTTAGATTAAAGAGGGACTGGCTGGAACTTGGTTTTCATTATGATATAATCACCCATAAATATTCTCTAGGTACAAGATCATGATCTCATATCTATATATTGAAAATTGTACCATAAGGCCAGTTCAATTTCCCTTTTCACTGCAGGTGCAGAAGAAGCATTTACAGTTTAAGGCCCACAGCAGGGAGCTCTGCCTCTCCCCCAGCCTGGGAGATGTGGGGTAGTGGAACATAAACACACCCAGAAACCCAACCCCCATCACTGGGCTGGTTTTGGACATTTTCCTCCCTCCCTTTGGTGAAGGCCAGTGGTTGACATGAAGCTGGAGAACCAGCAGTGAAGGCAAAGAGGAATTGCTGGGCTATTTCTCCAGAAAGTTTTCCATGGGAACCATTTCCAGAGCACCCCAAAGCTGTCCGACCACCCCGTTTTGTGTCGGATTCGTGCTCACCGAGGTGCAAGCTCCCAGGGAACTCCAGGTAGGGGCTCTGCCCGTAGGTGTTGACTGCAGACACCCTGAACTGGTAGTCAGCCTCTTCTGGCAGGTTGGTGACCGTGAGCTCGGGGCTGGGCACGTGGGACTCGTGGCACCTCACCCAGGTGAAGCCGGTGAGTTTCTTGCGCTCCACGATGTATCCGTCAACTGGAATGGGCCTGTCCATCCTGGGAGGGGACCAGGCCAGTGTCACTGAGGTTTCTGTTTTATTTTTCACCACAGGGTCAGCTGGGGGTTGGGTGGGAGGTTTTTTGGGAGCTGAGCAAGGGAGAGAAAACAAAACAAAACAGAGCAGTAAGTTACACTGGAGTGGAAAAGCCAAAATAGCTTACACTGGGATAAAAGTTCATCTTGCTTAATAAACCTCCATAAAACACTGATGTGAGATGGAAAAGCAAGAAAATGGATGGAAGATGCTTTGAGGCTGCTTTACACAAAGATGGCAGAATCATTATCATCCCAGGTCAAAACTTTGATGTCCAATACTTATATTGCACAGCTACATATTTGATTTCTACACAATTATTAAAACTGTCAACACAGAGAGTCTTCAACAAACATTCTGTAAGCTTAAATCTTCAGTGCTGGATCCAGACCCACATTTCTGCCCTTCACAGCTCCTGGGCAAAGCAGACTAACACTCAGCTTCTTATTTTCACTCAGAAGATGGGTAAAACCACCAGCAAAGGTTGTTCAAACCTTTTAAGAGTTATGGAGAGCTCGGCTTGTTACACAGGCTTGGATGTTCCCTGCAGCCTCTTCCATCTGGGTATCTGTCCTGCTCCTGAATTTTATGCTACCCCCACTCAGAAGCTGTAACTTTGTCTGCCAAGAGTGATGTCGTTTCGAATCTTTGTTTTACTAATTTATGCAGAACCAGCTTTTGGTATTGGGGAATTAACCTCAAAAGGAAATGACAAAGACATGTCCCCACCATGAGAGCCAGCTATTGAGGAGATGTGGCTATTTTATGGTACCTGAGACATATTCCTGCAGGTATTTGCATAATGAATATTTATTTTCACCCTTTCATTCCTGTTGAACCCTTCACAGAAGGCTCAAGTCCCATCAGGATTATTCATTACATGCTACCACTGATATGGTCAAGAGGAATTATCAGATGTGCTCTAGCTGTACCTCTGCTGACATAGCACAGGATTAATTTCATTTAATTTTGGCTATCTGGTTAAGTCAGTCAACCAGACTCCAGCTGTGATCCCATGACCAGCACACTCAGGAACAATTAATCCTACTTAAAGAATGAGTGGGAGGTGGGTGAAACAATCACACAATGAACATACTCAAGAATTCCTGACTTTAGATGGAGTCTGTTGATGAGCCCAAACTAAAAACTGAGCTCTGAGACAACTGATCTCCTTCCTGCCTCAGTTTCCCCAATTAACAATGCAAGATGACAAATGATACACAAATATTGCCTGTGCACTACAAAAGGTATCAGAACAGCCACCACCAATCTCACCCAGCTAATTGAAAAAGTGTGGCCATAGCACACAGGATTCTCCAAGCAGTAAATCTGATAGGCACAAAGGGTAAAAATAGGAAATCTCCACGCGATACGCTTTTCCTTCCTTACAGAAATAGCCACAGAAGTGTTTTGGGGTGCACAGTTACCAGCCTGTCAGTAACTGCTGGTCACACATAGATGTCAAAGGTCCTGTTAGGGTAATATTAAGCTGAATGCTAAGCCCTGGAATGAGATCTCTTGACCTTGCCATCAGAAATGGTAATGCAAAGTTTTCTCCTGCAATACCTGTTTGTGGGAAGGCAGCTTCTTATAATTTCTGCTCCATGAATCAACACTTTCCTCATAATTTAAACAGCAGAGTCTGAAATCAAACTGAACTTCATTGTTCCCATTGCATAGGTGCTTGTTTGGATGTTACAGCTTCACAAATACCTTAGAAACTGTCACAAAGCCAAATGTGACACTTTCCTCATTTTTTCCTCATTTTAATTCAATGGCATCAGAATGACATAACAAACTTTAGATAACTCAGTAGTTACATATCTTTTAAAGAAAAGATTCCTTTTTGCTGCTGACAGATTGCAGTGGTGGGAGAAAAGAAGAATTACTTTTCCCAAATTGTGACTGGAGTGGATGATTTGTTCATACATGAACCGGAACTGTAACAGAGCCATAAATAATATGTATTTTTGTCTTAAATAAAGCAGATTTTGCCTAGGAAATTTAGTGTCATCAAAATAATGCCAAATTAAATTAGGCAACTTCACCAAAATTTCATTTCAGGTCCAGTCTTGACGATGTTGCACGTGTGGCTGCTCTGTTAAGAAAGACATGTTTGTGCTGTGCTCTTTCCCCAGCACTGCTCTTACCCAGAGAAACCATGGATGCTCCATCCTGGAAGTGTTCAAGGCTGGGCAAGGCCCTGGCAATCCTGGTCTGATGGAAAGTGTCCCTGCCCATGGCACAGGCTGGAATGAAATGATCCCATCCAACCCAATCCATCCCGTGACTCTACAGATATTCTCTCTGTTTTGATCCCTCCAAACATCCCATAACACTCAAGGTCAGGCTGTTGGCTTTTTGTGGCAGACATCAAACCTACAGCTGGTTTTAGACACCAAAATTATCATGATGGCACTTGAAACAACACTGCCATGGGAGCGGCCATGGGAAGATGTTGGAACCCTGAAGCCTGGGAGTTTTGAACTTTCTGTTCTTTCTGGCACTGACCCCCAAAAGAACACTGCTTTTGATTTGAGGCCTTGGAAAAGGCTTCCAAATTTGAGTGATGGAGTTGGGATCACTGCTGGGTAGAAGTGTGTAATTTCACATGCTGAAGGGCTTGGAATTTGGGATTTTAGAATATAGTAATAGGTATGAGAAATGATGGACGTTCTTGGATGTGGTTTCTTCTTCCTTCTTGTCTCTTCTCCTTCATGATTTCAGGTAGTAGGTTTTAGTTGGATAGAAAATCCCTCAGTGTGGGTCACAGGTGTTTGGCCATTGGGTCAAAAGCATAAATAATATAGATGTTAGCTCTTAATTGGCTAGTTGGGCCTTAAAAGACCTTGCAATGACCAAGATTCACCTCCATTTTCTCATTTTTAGCTTGTTAGCTAGAAGTGCTGCAGAACTCTCTGTACTATAGGTAAGATTTAATAAACAACCAAGTCCAAACAAGAAAATCCATCTCTCCAGTTTCAATCCTGACTCTGAGTGAAGGCAGAAGAAAAAAATATTAAAAAAAGGTGGATCTACTATCAGGAAGACACAACACCAAGGCCAAACAAAAGAGAAGCTTACTGGTCACAGTGAACTGGGTAGAAGTCCTGCTTTCATCAGCCTGGAAGGCAATCTCTCCAGCATCTTCCACCCTGCACTCCCTGATGGTCATGGTGTGCTGCTTGCCAGAGCGTGTGATGGAGATTCTGTCGCTGGGTGTCACCTCCTCTTTGTTCTTCAGCCACCGGACGCTCTGGCAGTCGTTGTCCAGCTCCACGCAGAAGGTGGCTGTGTCCTTGATGAACACGGCAGTTTTCCGTGGCAGTTTTTTAATGATGTTCCCTTCAAACGACAAAATAATCACAGTCAGCAGATGTTAAAAGCTTTGGCAGCACTGGACCATCCAGACTGAAACAGTCCACACCCAATCAAAACATTATAAACACCATACAGACACCTGAAAATCAATTACAAGCTCTGGGTCACACACACCAGACAACACCAAGGACTTATTTTGGCCTCAAAGAGAGAAAAGCAAATTTTTTATCTGTAGTCACTCAGGTTCCTTGTCTGCCAAGCAGAGCAAATACAAAATATACATGACCTTGCAGGAAAACAGATTTGACAGCTTTCATTGCCCACATATGGAATTCAAATTAAAACTTTGATGGAGGTAAAATCCTAAAGGCAGACAAGAGACCTGTCTGGTTTAAGACTGACATATCTACTTCAGCAAAGTAAGTCACATACTCAAAATTGCAGACACAGAAGTTACCTGAATTAATGAGAAAGACACTGAAAATCTCAGGTTTCTTTTTGGTGCCAACACAAGAATTCACACTGAATGAATTCATGGTCTTTCCAAGTGACTGTGATTATCACCACTTACTAGGACAACCCCAAAGCTATAAGATGTGAATATTCATAGAAAAGATTGAACAAACCATAAAGAGACCATCCCAAATAATCAACAGTGACTGGCTCCAGCTCCAGAGCAGTCCCTGAGAGGTGAAAGAGGCTTCACCCAGAGTTGTCAAACAAACAGCAATGCTGAATTCTCTCATGAAGTAACAGATCAGGTACAGGGCTCACCACAAGATTCAAGACCTGATTCTCTGCTTATCTTCCTCCTTGACCTCTCTGCCCTCAGCAGTGTCCCCATCCCACAGCCCCTTAGCTCTCACATTGTCCCAACCCCACCTTGCTCTCTCCAGTCCCCTCCCAGGGCAGGCACAAGGCTCCTCAGGAAGGCTGTGCCTCCTTTCCCTCCAGAGAGCTCCACCTGGCTCAGTCACTCTCTTTTGGATGGAACATACCATTAGAGCACAAACAAGTGAAAAAAATACCAGCTGTCCTACTGGGACCAAAAACATTTACAGGGTGGGCTGGTCCAGACCTAAGGAAGGTGCAACAAAAAGGTGTCAGTCTGAATTCTCCCAAGTCTCTGGACTAAATTCTCCCTTCTGCATCCACCTCCTTGCACTTTCAGCTCTTTATTGGTGGTACAAAAAGGAATTGGCACATCACCCAGCAGTCTTGTAGCAATTTATATATGAAGAATTCCTTGTGGTTTCACTGGGAGTATCTTCAGGCTTCAAATGAGTCAGGACAATATCGATCCTGTAGCTGTGGCAGTGTCCAGTGCCTGCAGCTCTGGGGTTTGTCTCTGCTCACTGAGAGACCCACACTACACCCAACTGATGTCTACTCCCACTTCAGTCTGAACCACCAGGCTCAGGACACTTGGACATGGCCATCCACACTTTGTCCTTTCCTTGTCCCCTTTCCAAACTCCAGAGAACAGTTCCAGCTGCCCAGGATCTGGAGCATGGATGTGTTTTCCAATCTAAACCATACTGGCCCCAAAGCACAGCTGCTAAAACCCCTTTCCATTGTGGTCAGAACCACTCCTGGACAAGAATCATCACTCTGTTCACTGGACAAGATGTGTGTGACAGTGCCAGGGGACACATCTGATGCTTGGGATCATGTTAGGATGATGCCTTAGGATTTAGCTTTTATATTTTTAGATCCTACGATGCTTTAGTGTGTAACTCTAAAACTCCATACTTGTCAGCTGCTGTTCTCCCACTTCATTCAGACAAAACAATTCCTGTCTAGGCCTGAAACTCAAGGACTCCTCACTGTCTCAGGCCCCAAGAGATGTAAACAGCAGTGAACTGAGGGAGGCAAACTTGGAGGAAATAACTTCATTACCTGAAACTGTAATTGGAGGATTAACCCCTGGTATGTAAATGGACCAAACTTATAATACTATGAAAAACTCATGACCATCACCCACCTTGGATGTAGCCCCTCTCTGAGGCTTTTGACTGCCCAAAGTTATTGCCCAAGACTGCCCAAGCCTATTGAAGGCTTTTAATAAATACCTGCTTTATTCTTTTCATCTTGTCTAGCCTCTGTTTTAGGTAGCCACTCCAGGGCATTAAAGAGAAGAAGACAGCTGATGAAAACTTCTTTCAGCACAAGTTCCCACTGGGTGGCATCTTGTACAGCACAGCCTGTCCCTTTGGGGTGGCCCTGTGTCCAGAGACAGCCTGGCAGGAGCCCCAGGGACCCACTGACCATCCCCTCACACCATAAGGGACTCTGCCCCTCTTCAGTGCCCACATGGACCAGGTAAACCCAGCTAACAAGGCCAAATCTGCAGCTTGACATGTGAATCTCACACTTTTGGCCAATCTGAAGCACCAAGAACCTTTCTTACCTAATGCCAGCCACAGGTTAATGCACAGAATCACGAATGGGACGTGACTGCTGTGCAACGTGTTTCAAGCTGCTTTATTGTTATTTTTTCCTCCCAAGCATCAGTCTCATTACAAGATTGGGACAACAGGAAGATGCCAGTAGCTCATGTCCTCAGCAAAAGCCATAGAATACGATGTTACAATGCATTTTTAAACTTTTTTGACCAATCACAAAAAGCAAAAGCATATTGACAGTAGCTCTATCCAACCACTATAAATGCACGTACCTTTGGTTAAAACAATGCTTGCATATTTCAAATACAATATCTGCTTGTAAGTCTTAAAACATAGTGCACAGAGCTCCATTATTAAGCTTAAAACTACCTAATACCTTGATAGATATACTTTTCTGCAGCTTAGTTATTCTAGCCAAGTGTTAATATACAGATCATTGTTGTGTTTGTCCTTGCTCTCTACATCTCATAGAACTTTTCTGCTGACATGCCTTGTGCTTTCTGCTTAGCTCTAATTGCAGCTCTGTGTTGGAGTCAGTGAGTCAGGGGTGTCTCTGAATTCTCCAGAGAGAAATGAGAGTGCAGGGGTTGAATTAAAGTCTTTGGATGGATTGAAGTATATTAAGCCACTCACACATAAAGTAGACATTTAAGTAAAAGTATGTTACTAAGTTTTAGGGTGAGTTCTAATGCTTTTAGTAAGTGAAAGGTTTCAAAAGTAGCAGAGTGAGTTCTAGTGAAGGTTGAAACATACTGATATCTTCAGCAAGAGGCTCCAGGCCCACAGTTGTAGACAGGACTTAGATATAATAGCACTATAGTAAGAATATTGCTGACATTTTTTAGGCAGAACAAGACAGATAGTATGTGTAGTACTATACGTAACCTGGTGTGCTAAGAAACTAGAATTCTAATAGGTTAAGGAGTGGTGGTCTGAGTTTGCATCTTAGCTTGTTGGAAAAATCCTATATAAGAGTTTGTATTGGGGAGAGTTGGTGCTTTTAGCCATTGTGGCTTCTGGCCATTTGCTTATTGCTATTGCTTTGCCATTGCTTTTTGCTATTGCCTTTTGAGACTGATGTGCTTTGTAATAACATGTGCTTTGTAATAAATAATCTTTTTAACTATTGGCTGCTTTGCTTATTTAAGATAACCCAACAAAGCAGGAGCCAAGAGCTCAGAGTAGGAGCCTACAGAGCTCGGAGTTGGTGCCTAGAGTGCCGGATCAGAGAACCTCACAGTTCTGTCTCTGAGGCCTGCTTTTCTGCAGCTTTCCCAGAACCCTCTGATTTTAAGGATCCCCACGCTTACCTTGGACAGAGAGCTCTGCAATGGTCCTGCTCCCTTCCTTCATCTCACAGATGTAGACAGCGTCGTCGTCCGTGGTGACGTTCTGCACGGTCAGCCGGCGGTACGTGCCCTCCTCCTCGATGTTGTACTTCTTGCTCTGCTGCAGCTTGGTCTCCTCCTTGAACCAAGCTGTCTCTGTCCCAGCAACGGGCACCTCACACTGGAAGGTGGCAGATTCCTTCTCCCTCACTTCAAGGTCCTTCAGCTTTGCCTTGAAGGGTATGGTGGGTTCTTAAGAGGTTGAAAACAGAAAGGGGGGATAAGAGTTTATGATGAGAGGAGGCTTAGATGGGAATTTAGGGAGAAGTTCTTCTCTGTGAGGGTGGTGAGGCCCTAACACAAATTGCCCAGAGAAGCTGTGGCTGCCCCATCCCTGGAAGTGATAAAGGTCAGATTGGAATAAAAGGCCTTAAAAGGAATCCTTCTAGAATTGGTTAAATGACAAACAAGGGACATGGGACAGATCACAGGGCAGAAATTCCAGGTAAGAATGAGCAGCTGAGCTGGTGTAAGAACCAATGTTTTAAGGGTCTTACAGCAGAAATAAGCTCAGCTGAGTGATCTGAAAGGGCACAGAGCTGTGAGGTAGCTGTGCATGGTCAGATGTGGGGAAAAGCACAAAAGGAGTTTTCTGCTCTCCCCACCAGCACCAAAGGCTCTGTATCAATGACAAAAAAAGAAACAGAGAATGATCCCCAGTATCCCAGCTCCTCCAGCAGTGGGGCTGCAGTGCTCTGGCTGAGGGCCAAACCCAAGCATAGATCAAACACACGAAGCAGCTGCATGACAGTGAGGGAAGTCATTTCATGAAGTGAACAATGTGAATTCCAGCGACAGCTGCGCTGTGACATCACCCTGACACCCCAGCCCTAAAGTGGAGAAAGGGGAGCTGGGCTGGAGAGGACAGCCAGCAGTCAGGGCCACGGGACTGGTGCCACAGCCATGTCACACACTTGGATTAGCCAGTGCTGATGCCTTGATATGTTCCTTCACCTCCCAGTAATGGCTGTGCCAGCTTCCAGCTGGTTTTTGTGACTCCATCCTGCCTCAATACCCTCACAGTAAAGAATTTCTTCCTAATAGCTGATATAAGCCTTCCCTTTTGCTGTTTAAATAAGGTACCAGGCTCTAAAGGCTTGACAGGACAGCTGGAGGGAGAAATGCCAATACCAACCTGCAAATACCTTGGGTGTTATCCTGAGGCTAAAACCTGACTGGGAACCCATACAATATGTCCAGGAACAGAAAGGTGCCACTAACTCAACATATCAACTCGGTCATTTTAAAAAAAAAAAAAAAAAAAATTATGTTTAAATACACCTCAGTTTAAGGCAAGTCAAAGTCTTGCCTTGAAAAGCCTTCAGCTATGGTTGCACAGATCTGCTCTGCCCACACTCCAGATGGTGATTTTTTTTTTTCTGATTTTTTTTTTCAGGGTTAGATAAAATATTTTGATGAAATTCTTTATTCTGAGGGTGGGGAAGCCCTAGCACAGGCTACCTCTGGATCCTTGGAAATGTCCAAGGCCAGGCTGGACAGGGCTTGGAGCAACCTGGGACAGTGGAAGTGTCCCAGCCCATGGTAGGAGGTGGAAGGAGATGAGGTTTAAGGTCTCTTCCAAGCCAAACCATTCTGGAATTCTGTGAGACCAAGCAAGTTTTGATCAGAAGGATGCAGCCTCTGGCAGGAGGGAGGCTGGAGCTGGCACTAGGAACACACAGATCTGCACAAGGGCCAAAAAGAAACATAAGCTGCACCTGAGAAGCACACAAGTGTATTCCCATACTAGGAGCAGCTGGCCATATCATTAACCCCTCTCCCTTTACAGTCACTAAGCAGTACCTAAAGTGGAAAAAAAAAAATTAAAAAGCTATTCCAGGAAAAATCTCTTAAATATTCAAGCACAGAAGGGTTGGTTGACTCTCACAAATACACAGCAGTAACAGCCAGGGAAAGGCAGTGCAAGGCTATCTTTGGCAGCTTGGGGTCACAGATATCCCCTGAAAACAACTCTGCTTTCGTCCTGCTGACATGTGCACACACGTCTTATCTCCCTCTGAATGGAGCTTTGGAGCAACAGCAGCTGATAAAGTGAAATGAAGCCTGGGATGAACCCAGCCCAGGGCTTTTGGAGATGTGAGAGTGGTTCCAAAATGTTGCTGGATGCTGCTGGGAACCAGGGAAAAAACAGCCTTGAGGCCTTGCCTTTCTCAAGCCTTTACAAGGTCAAGAAATTATAACAATGTTTAAGCACCTGCAGGGTGCATGAGAGACCTGATGTTTTGAAGAAAGCATGTTTTTAGAGAGGTGTTGCCTTCTTTGACCAATGGGTCTTTTCTATTTTGTTTTGCATGAACTACCCTATATATATGTGTAGTGCTTCTTTATATAATCTCTCTTTCTCTCTTGCTTCTCCATTACACAAGGAGCTATGTTGAATTATCCTTTTTGCTGCTCCTATAGCCTTAAAATGCAACACCAAAACCCACCAGCCTCCTCCTCCTGAGCATATTTTCATGCTCTTTACAAGTTCTAGAATATGGTCAGGCAGAGGGGGCTGATTAGGTTCAGGGGACTACAAAAGGACCATAGATTTGAGAGCAGGCATCCCAAATCATCTGGTCCACAACCAGCACCACACCCAGCTCACAGAGGTGCAAATAAAAGGAAGTAAGAGCTGCCAAAACCTGCCCACTGGGAAAAATGTGAGAGGCACAGCAGAGCAAAACACTGAGGGAGCACAGAGCAAGAGCAGCTCATGGAATTAGCAGGAAACTGCAAGAACTTAGATCAGAGATTAATTTTGCTGCTTATCCTGAGGAGATATTTCTCCAGTCTGTCATAGGCTTTTTTGTTTGGTCCATAGCAAGCAAACTGGCAATGAGATGATGTCATTTTTAAAAAGCAAGTCCTGCTAACACATACTTTGCTAAGAATAGGTGCAGCCTGCAAAGAAGCCCAAGATTTTCTTTACCTTATCAAGGCACATCTGTCCTCTGGACCTCACTTTTTCACTTGCCTCCATTTCCTCTTTCTCACATTTATTATTCCAGAGGCAAGTTTTCCCTCTGCCTAATTAAATTGATCCAAGAAAGGCAAGAAAATGGAAAATCCTCTCAGTAAGAGCTGGCTAAAGGTGGATTGACAAGCTTCCACCATCTTAAGCCTTTGATCTTCCTAGTTACTGTGCTTTCCAAATTTCTACCTCCTCATTTCTCAAGTTGCAATTTTCTTTCAGATCTCCAATGTGACTGTCATGACAGGGACCATCCAAAATCACACCTGATCAGAGGGAGGATAAAGTGGCCGCAGCACCAGGGTGTTTTTCCCATCTCCATCCTGTTTGGCTTGCAACCTTTAACCTTCTCATCCAGTATCTGGTTACTTTATTCAGGGACTCCAGTGAACACGGCTTGGCCCAGGGTGGAGACCTGAATTTTGCTCTCACCAACTTTATACACAGTCTAGGGAAATCTCCAAAGCCTTCAGGAAACCCAAGCTGGTTATTTGTGTTCCTCCCATCCTCCCCACTCTTTGATTTGTTAAAGGTTTATTCTTGGGAAGAATTTCCCCAACTCCTTTTACACATCTCAGTGTATGGATTGTGATTTTGTCTCTGTTCCAGACACATTTCTGAATCTAATCAAGCTTCAGTTTTCCTTATTTAGGAGAGTGATTCTCTGCCCTGTAGCTTTTAAGTCTGATTCACCAAATCTCATTTAGGAACTGCTCAAAAATCCACCCCACCCCCCCCCTTTTTTTTTTCCCCAGCTCACTGATCCTTAAGGCACAGGCTCAGCAAAGTGTTCACAAAAGTTGATTTCCTGGGTCCTTAGGATCTAGATTGACAGAATATAGGACACTTTCCATGGATGTCCCATCCCTGAAGTGTTCAAGGCCAGTTTGAAGAGGGCCCTGAGCAACCTGATCTAGTGAGTGGCATCCCTGTCCTTGGCAGGGAGTTGGAACCAGATGTCCCTTAAGATCCCTCCCAGCCCAAACCATTCTGATTCCATGATTCTAAGGCTGGCTGCTTGGAGAATCCAACCTCTCCTACATGGCTGAGCAAAGAGAAGTTTGCATGGCAAGATGATCTCCCTCCCTAATGCTGATAGCAGATGAACCAATGGCATCACCAGTGACACAAACAGCAGATTTAAAAGTTTTTCTCACTGCTGCATCATTCTGACCTGTCTTGAGGGGGTTGAGAAGAACTTTTGGTGACACAAAGGAGAGTTGTTTAGCAGGGCAGGATTATAACACATGTAGATTTTACATGGCAGCCTTGGACAGGGAGCCAAATGTCGTCCAGCATAAAAAAGAAACAATCCATAACGTTCCCACATCAGCCTCTAACTCACAGGCAGCTCTGGACAATGGACATGGATCAATAACCTTATCCCATGGTGCTTGTTCCCAGCCTGGCTGCTTCCCCTGCTTTCCCACCTCCTTTGGAACAGGCTGCAGCCAGGAGTGCAATGAGATAAGCACGGGCAGAGCAGGGGCTGTTTGTTTTTGCAAGGGGCTGGGCAGGGAACTGAGCCTGATCCATCCTCAAAGTGATCACCCACCCAAGGACCAGGACTGATCCTCAGCTCTGAGTCCCAGCTCATGAAGTAATCACAGCTTTATGGAACAGGACAAATGCCATCCCCACAGCACCTCCAAGGGACAGCAATGGGTGGGACAAGTGCCAGAGAGTCCCATGGATCAGGTGTCACTGATGGACACAGGGACTGAGCCACTGGTGGGAAGGGCTCTGGATGTAAAAGGAGATGTCCAAAAAAGAGAAAACAGAAAAACAAATAACACCTGAGAGTCTTAAAGATGAGTATGAAATACAGATAATTCCTGCTTATTTGGGTTTCTAATTTATTTCACTGTCAGTGAAAAATCATCAGTTTTACCACTCGAGTGGTAAAATCTTTTGTCTCTGACAGCTCATTTACAGGTTGGGTTGCAAACTGCCTGCTGTCCCCTTGCCAAATGGGAGAGCAACTGGAAAATTTAGAGCTTCCTGGATTGTCCAAGGCCAGGTTGGACAGGGCTTGGAGCAACCTGTTTTGGTGGAAGGTGTCCCTGCCCGTGGCAGGAGGTTGGAATGAGATTATTTTTAAGATCTCTTTCAATTCAAACCATTCTGGGATTCTGTAAAAACTGTGTGTCACACTTTTGTTGCCATTCTGAAGAACTTGGCCTGACCTTCACAAGAGTGGAGGCAAGTTCCTCACCACTGTGTCAAACAAAGGCATCCTGGGCCTGGGAGGTTTTTTGGGAGCATTCAAGGAACATAGACTATCCAGCAACTCAAGCTGGGAAAAGGCTGAAGAGCCTGGCAAGAACAAGGCTGCTGGTGGGTCACTGTAAGGAAAACTGAGCTGGACTGTAATTAGAGTTGGAGTAGGTCCCCCAGGGGATCCAAGGCAGCCTGACACACTCATCTTGTAGGGAGGGGTTTCCACTGCTGCAAATGGCATGTCTGAGTAAAGCCCATGGTGAACACAAACCCAGATGTGATTAAAGCCTGGAGGGCGAGACAGGGCATTGGCAGTCACTGACCCAGAGCATGGGAAGGGATCTCTTACACCACTGTAAAACCAGCACTGACAGGAGCCTTAGGGATCTGGGGCATCCCCACAACAGTCAGTTCTACATCATCCTCCCCTGCCTGGCACCTCTTTACTGCCCTTCCTAAAAACCACCAGCAATGGGACTCCCTCCCCAGGCCACCTACTCAAATGCACAAGCCCTTTCCACCTTTCCACACCTGAACACGCTCCCCTGCAGCAGCTTGGAGGCAGAAGTTTTGTTCAAAACCCCAGCTCAAGGGTGTGAGAAGCACAGTCACCCACCTTTGACAGTGACGAGCACGGAGCTGTACGTCTGCCCCGCCAGGTTGGAGGCCGTGCAGGTGTACAGCCCGTTGTCCGTCTGCTTGCAGAAGAGGATCTTCAGCACAAAGTTCTCCTGGTCATCCTCATAGATGACGTGGCGCCGGCCTTCCACGATGACCTCGTTGTCCTTCTTCCACACGATGACGGGCTTGGGCTCGCCGGTCACGTAGCAGCTCAGCTTGGCGTGCTTGCCCTCGGTGACGCTGCAGGTGCGGGTCAGAGCGCCGAAGGTGGCGTTGCGGCCGCCCTTGGCCAGCCCTGCCGCCCGCTCGTAGTCCCTGGACAGGCTGTAGCCGATGCTGGACAGCCCCTCCACCGCAGAGTGGTGGGCAGAGGTTGAGTCGAGAGTCCCGTGGGAGGTGTCCGTCTTCCTGATCTCCTCCCGTCTCTTCTGCAGGTGGGACAGCAAGGAGGCTGTCTTGCCACAGCTGCTGTCCAAGCTGCTGCTGCCCGGGTTGGAGGAGCCGTGCCTCTCCACCACCAGCGCGGCCGAGGCGCTGGCGGAGCCGATGAGGTTCTCTGCCCGGCAGGTGTAGGTGCCACTGTCCCCCAGCTGGGCACACTGGATGGTGAGAGCGTTGGATTCCCCAGCAGACTCGATCTGGAAGCGCCCAGCATCCGCCTTGTTCCTCAGGTACCTCCCGTCCTTCTCCCAGTTCACCGAGAGGGGAGGGCTGCCCTGCACTTTGCATTTGAACATGGCATCTTCTCCCAAGGTGACTTTGATGTTGGAAGGTTTCTGGATGAAGTAAGGAGCTGACTCTGTGACTGTGGTCTCCTGTCCCACTTGGATGCTGACAGCAGCAAAAGCCTCCCCGATGGTGTTCTTGGCCCGGCAGATGTACTGGCCACTGTCCTCCAGGCTCAGGTCGTAGATGGTGAGCCGATACAAATCCCCATCCTCTGTGGTTTTAAACCTTCCCCCAGACTGCACTGGAAGTTTATCCTTTTCCCAGCTCACCACTGGGATGGGGTTCCCGACGATCTGGCAGCTCAGGGTGGCATCCTTCCCTACGGACACCATAAACGCCTTGGGCCGGGTCAGGAAGCGCGGGACCCCGCAGAGCGAGCTGTAATCCATCCTGGCCTCCTGCCTGGAGGGGACAGAGAGAAGGGTCAGGAGACAGCAGGGCACGGGGTGCTATCACGGTGTTTGTCACCTGGAACCCCCATTTTTCAACGCCCTTCTCATTGTGGGTGAGAAGGTTTTGGAATATTATTGGTGTTGGGGATTTCTTGTATTTGAGGTCAATAAACTGCTGCATAAGGTAGCTCACTTCCCCACAGAGCCTCTGGGAAAAAAGAGAACCCTTTGGGCTGTTCATATAGAAGGAATATTATTGGTGTTTAGGATTTCTTGTATTTGAGGTCAATAAACTGCTGCTCACTTCCCCACAGAGCCTTTAGGAAAAAAAGAGAACTCTTTGAGCTGTTCATACAGAAGGAACATCACGATGCCCTTCATCTGTGGCACTCAAAGAGGGACCTGCACTAAAGCTGTGTGACAGGCTGACTCTGCAGCCACAAGGAATAAACTGGGCACTAAATTCTGAGAGATGTGTCTGCCATCAAGACACTGCCTCCATCACACAGTGGTTTGGGTTGGAAGGGACCTTGAGTTCATCTCATTCCAGCCCGCAACCATGGGAAGGGATGTCACCCCCTAGATCAGGTTTTCCAAGAAGATTTGAGTGCAGCATTTCTCTTCAAGCTGTTTAACCTCTTTGGCCTCATGATGCCAGACCCTCCCCATCCTGGCAGCTCCTGCCTGAGCCATGGGAATGCTCCTACTCCAGGTGAGCACATCCCTGCTTTTTCACCTTCAAAATGCTGCACCCAGCAGAAGGACCAGGGCTCTGGGTGCTGTAACTCAGAAAGGAAATAAAACCCAGTCAGTGAGACAGAAATATCCTCCTTAATCCTGCAGCAGTTTGGCTTCCCTGCTGGCCACACATCCACCCACTCTCTCACCCAATGGCAGGTGCTCTCACCATCTCCCCCCCAGCTCCAGCAGAAATCAATAGGAGAAGGCCAAAACCCTGCTTGAATTTCTTAAATCACCATTTCTCCATCCTCCTCCAGCTCCTGTTAGTGCATTTCTGTTAATGCATAAATCACTGATGGCATCACGGAGTGAGAGTTGGATCCACCTCCTGCATGACCTTGGGAAAAAATCATTTATTTTCCCAATTTCTTGTCTCCCCTCCCACTTTTTCATATCAGGGGATGGGCTCACAAATAATTATCTGGACAGTATATATTTGACAATGTACTTGCTGAGGTAAATTACAGATTTTGCATGAAAATTAAGAACAGATTACAGATTTCATTCCATTTATGCTACTGGAAAAGGGGTGGGACAAAAATACAAAATAGTATTTGTTTTGAGAGCCCAAGAATCTTTTGGAAAACTGCCTCAGGCACAGGGTGGGATTCTTGGCGTTGTCCTGAGCAAGGCCAGGAGTTGGACTCAGTGGTCTTTGTGGGTCCCTTCCAGCTCAGGATATTCTATGATTTTGTAACCACTGATATTCAAGATAGCATTGCTGGGCCAAACTTCAAATTTCATCTGGGTCACATATCTAAGGCAAAACCAAATGCAATCTTTCTACTTTTAACAGAAAATATGCATCATGTCCTGTCCTATCCTGTGTCTTCTGCTCTAAAGAACACACAAAATGACAAGAAGCAAACAAGGACTTTTCCTTTTAGATGAGATCAAAACATTAATTTCTAAATTAATTCAATTTTGGTTGCTTTTGTTTCCTGTTGTTGAGAAAATTTCATTACTATGCCACAAATCTTTAGAAAATAAAGAAACAGGTTTCAAACACTGAATCTGGGAGGGAAAAACTGTAATGGGGAAAAATTACTTTTAGTAAATGCTAAGAGGGTAAGGAATGATTGTCTTGCAGTCATCAGTGCTAAGACCAACTTTCTGCTAAGTGAAAATACATATCTGTCTTAAACACACAGATCTCTTTTCCTCTTGGTCTCAAACTGGTCTAGAAATCTGTGAATTAGTTTGAACTTCTCTGGACCCTCCTAATACCTCCAACCTCTGCCCTCAGCTGAGCTTTAAAACACATTTTCCATACAGGCTGGTGCAGCTGCAAGCAGAGAAGCTGCATGAATGGTTAGAAGGGGCAGACAGGAGCCTGGGGTTGAGCCAAAGCACACTGAAGTCAGTGGAAATTTCCACTGAAGTAAATTGATTGACAATCAGAGTGGTCTGCTCATTTTGGGAAGGACCATTCCAATGTTCAGGAGAAGCTGGGGTTCAGCTCAGCTCTGGAGAGCCCAGCAGAACCATTCACTGCATTAACTAAGAGTTAGCAATCAAAACACATAGTCACAGCTCATGCCCTAATATTTCCCAGCCATTAGCTCGAATTTCAGGCTGCACTGTGCCACCAAACACTTGGATTCACCTGCAGAAGACACTGCCATGTCTCACCCTTCCCAGGCTGCTATTGGGTCTAATAGATGCATCACTCTGACTTATTTCCAGCTTTGTAGTGTCAAAAAGAGCAGAAAAATCGAGTTGCTTCACTTCTCCATCCAACTGGGCTCTGCACAACGTGGACAAGGACCTGGAGCACTGATGTGGCTACAGAGACACGAGAGGAGCTGCTTCAAACCAGCCAGGGACCTCTCAGGCTTCCCTCATCCCACCTGGGTGCTGTTTCCATCACCTGGCCCCAGGACACCTTTCTGTGCCTGGAGGGGAGCTCTGCTCTGTTGGAGCACGGTGAGAGCTCTCCAAGCCTGGCTCTTACAGGGGCAGCAATGCTGCTCACTCCCTGAAGTGCATCCTTCTCTCTTTGAGCTGTGCTCAAGAAAACACGGCCCAGCTGCTCCCTGCTACCTCTGGGAGTCAGGAACAGTCAAAAGCTGGGAAGTTCCTGCACCAGGTGCTTGTTGGTTTTGCCTCTTGTGTTGGGTTGATGTGGCCAGAAATGTGAATTCTGTCCCCATCTGTTAACCCAGCTGGGGCAGTGACCCTGATCTCCTGGCACACATTATCTGCTCATGGGCCATCTTTAAACCAGCTGGGCAATCATCTTTATCTTCCCACAGCCCATCCTCCCTCCAGGAGATATCTCCTGTTCATGGCCAGTGAGTCCCAGGGCATGACTGATAAAATTCCATCATCCCACTGGGAGATGCTCCAGCCAGGGGAGGAGCCAAGCCTTTCCTACCCAGATAAAAACTGAGATTTTGGACACCAAGGAACCTTCTTTCCACTGGATTCCAGAGGAAAGCCAGACCTTTGCACATCATCCCTGGAGCTTCAGAGGCAACTGCACCTTCTCCAGGAGCACTGCTCCAGCTGAACCACATCTGCCCCTGCAGGAGGATGCAGCCACCATTGAATGGGACTGTGCCAACACCCTGACTGACTGACGGGTGTCAGCTTGGATTCTGACTCTGGCAGGGTTTGGGATTGTTCTGTGTAATACTGCATTGCTATTTTAATTTTCCTGGTAAAGAACTGTTATTCCTAATTCCCATATCTTTGCCTGAGAGCCCCTTAATTTCAAAATTATAATAATAATTTTGGAAGAAGGGGGTTTGCATTCTCCATTTCAAAGAGAAGCTTCTGCCTTTATTGGCAGACACCTGTCCTCCAAACCAGGACACCTCTGAACCAAACTGCTGCAGTAAAACCACCCAAGAAGTTTCTTCTCAGCAGCCTCATGTTCCAGCCTCCCTCTGCCATGGCTCCCATAAACTCGTCTGGTGTTTGCAGCTCACTTCTCCCCATCCAATAAAAGGTCCACAGACTTCCTAGAGTGCCCTGCTTTTACCTGCACCTCCAACAGCTTTCACCACATGCCCTCACGCTCTAAGGTTTTTACACCACTGTGAATGGGCAGGATGCCAGAAAAAAAAAAATCCAGGGATCAGTGAAAACAGTGTGTGCTCATCATTTTTTTAGAGATTTTTCTAACATGGAAAGAAAAATCAATGTTTATCCCCTTGCTCTGCCACTGGCTTACTTTTATAATTATGAGAAAGACACTCCAGTTCTCATATCTTTAGTCTCCATATGAAAAAAGTGGGGGGAAAACTTGTGTTATGGGTGTGGAGAGCATGAAATCCAGTAAGAGGCATGAAGTCCTAACCTGCAGCAAGGATGAGGCTGTGTATGTATCTAACACATCTAACAAGTTAGGCAGGCTGCACAAGATAAATTACATTTTATAATTTCAAGTGGGATAAAACACATCACACTGGATTATGATGATAAATAGATTTAGGAGCCAGGAGAGGATAGATTGTGAAAGCACTGAAAGGACAAGATTTAATATTTCTACTGTGTAACTTGCCAATCGACTTATTCAATAATTACCCTGATTTCAATTATTTACATATTCATTCAAATTTCAGAAAAGCCCAGTAATTCTGAAACTTAAAAAAAAAAAATAGTAACTCTCTGCAAGTGCCAGGACAGCTCCCTTGGAAGCAACAGGACCTACAACAAAGCATGAATAAAGCTAGTCAATGCAAATGCCCTTTCCAATAAATCTCAGCATTTGCCAGTGTCATATTTCCCCACGTAATCCCTCTGTGATTAATCATTTGAGCAGAGCTCACATTCCCATCTGGGGCATTTCTGAGCATGCCAAAGGCAAACTGGCAGCACTTACAATTTTGCTTATGTCTTTATTCATTCGGATTTTCCCTGGTTTGTGTTTGGGGAAGGAGGCAGAGCTGCACAGAGCTGTCAGATAATGCATAAATAAATCACTGCCCTGCAGCCAGCATGCAGCTGGTCCAGGGCTCCTGCCCACTCCTGTCCCACCACTGCCCAGCACCTGCTCCATGGACAGGGGAGAGTGCCTGGCACTGGGAACAAGCACAGGGCTGTGGTTGGAACCCCAGCTCCTGCTGGAGCACTCAGAAGTGGAGCTCATCAGGAGCCCTGATGGTGGTGCCACCAAATCCCAGAATGGTTTGGGGTGGAAGGGACCTTAAACCCATCCAGTGCCACCCCCTGCCATGGGCAGGGACACCTCCCACTGTCCCAGGCTGCTCCAAGCTCCATCCAACCTTCCTTGGACACTGCCAGGGATCCAGGGGCAGCCTCAGCTTCTCTGGGCACCTGTGCCAGACTCTCCCCACCATCACAGGGAAGAATTTATTCCTGATATTCAACCCAACTCTGCACCCTCTGTAAAGCTGCTCCCCCTCATCCTGTCACCCCATCCCTTATCTCAAATCCCTCTCCAGCTCTCCTGGAGCCCCTTCAGGCCCTGCAAGGGGCTCTGAGCTCTCCCTGGAGCTTTCTCCTCTCCAGGCTGGACACCCTCAGCTCTCCCAGCCTGGCTCCATCCCAGCCCCCAGGGATTCCCTGTGCACTGTTGGCTGATGGGTTGGTTTCACACTTCTTCATTAATGCTGATCTGCACCTGGAAAAGCTTCAGCAACTCAGAGAAGGCAAAATTTACCCCTCATGGTAAATTGCCCCCAGCAGCTTGTGATGAAGCTCTTGGTGTGAGAGAGGACAGGGGTGACAGGTTATTCTCTGTCCAAGCCTTTCCATTCAAGGATTAGAGAATTCTGTCCACCAGGACTCAGGGCAAAAAGCACCGTGCAATCCATGCCATAAAATATTCCCAAGATAAAGGTGGCCATGAGCAGCAAAATTAAAGATTTTGGAAACATAATTAAACCTAAAAGATCATCAAGGTCCAAACACAGATCAGAAAAACAGAATTTCTCTCAACACCACATTAAAGGCCCATCATGTCCCTGTTTGCTCATTTCCTCAATCCTCTTTTACCCTTTCTTCACCCAAGTCAAAATATGTTCATTTGGGGTATTTTTCTTGCCTTTGGAGTTTATGTTTCCCGTACTTCCTCTGCAATGCTAAATTCTACTCCTCTCACTCCTTTTCCTGACAGGAAAGGCAGGATTTATGGGGAGCCTCCTGTCCCTGAACCCTGAGCTTTCAAAGAACATCACTGAAACAGAAGCCCCAGATAAAAATCAAGGCAGCACCACTATTACTGTAGTTTACATGACTTATCTGCCTGTATTGTTCCATCTAAAAACACCAGGAAATGGAATCCGTGGGTGGGAAGGGAAGTCGATGAGTTGTCAAATGGGAAGTTTGGGTTCCCTTTGATGTTTAGAATTCTGCTGAGGGAAAACAGCAATAACCCAGCTGCCCTCTCTCTTCCAGCAGCCTCCCAGGGAAGGGACAGCTTTGGAATAGCTCAAGTGTCAGCTGCAGGCTGGGTGACATCAGCCAGGCTCTGGTGGAGCCATCCCAGCAGACAGGGAGCTCTGGGGGTGAAATGCACACCAGCACAGCCAGTGCTCCCTGCCCATGACACCCCTAAATCGGGGCTCAGCACAGATCTGTGCCCTAATCCAGGCAGGCAGGATTTATCCCGCTGCACCAGAGCAGGAACGGGATCTGGGGCTGAGGAGCTGGGCTCAGGGCTTAGCTTGGGCTACTCTGAATTCCTCTGCAGTGAGGGAGAAGCGATTTTGGCATGTCCAAAGGTCACTGGATGAGCAGATGGGAGAGGTTTCTGTGCTGGGTCAGTCACTGGGCACAGAGAACCCACAGCACACGGAGCCTTTTGCAAGGAGCTCCCAACTCAGGCTTGTCTGCATTCCCTCCCATCCACAGCCTCCATCCCAAGCCAAAATCCACGGGAGATGTTGAGGGAAAGTTCGTGGCAGGTCAGGGGCTGACATGGTGTTAAACATGGTGAGCAGCCCTCAGGGAAAAGGAGAAGCTGGAGACAATTCCTGACCTTCAGGGTAGGGCTAAATATGCACCAAGTGCCTCAGAGGGACCTGCACCCCTCATATTCCCCCTTTTAATCCCTTATCAATAACCTGGATGTTCCCAGTGATTGGTAGCAATCAATTTAGAAAATTCCAACGAGGAGCAAGAACAAATAGCATGGTTTGTGCACAGCAAGGGGGTCAGATACCTTCCAGCCGCTTCAGCAGCACACATTTCATAAAAACCAGGAGGGATTCCAGCCACTTAGATGGTTTATATGGTTAAAACACTTATTATCTTTCCTCTCTACAGAGGCAGTATTTTATGAAACTCATCTCACTTTCAACTGCCTGGGCAGAAACCATTTTCCATCAACACACAGCTCCAAGAAACTCCACGCAGGGAAGGGATTTTATCCTCCTTGGGTTTTACTGCAACATGGGGACTTGACATTCCACCCTAGATGGAGCTGCAAAACCACCCCTGAAACTTCCAAAGGCTAAAAATTCTCCGATCAGCCCCTCAAGGCTCCACAGCACCCACTCTTATTTTTCTGAGCCTCCCAAGGCTGCTCTGACAAGAGCAAAAGGCCAAAGCACCAGGGAGGTCAGGGCACAGTGGGATGTTCACTCCTGTTCTGTGGCGCTGAGAATAAAGGAGACAAATTAAGAGAAAAGACACAAATTCTGGGGTTTCCCACCCAGGAAAGAGAAAAGGAGCAATGTTAAATCTAGAAACTTCATCACAAATTTCACCCAACTGCATTTTGCTTTACACACAGCCCTGGGGAGAAGCAGGTGTGGCAGAACCCCAGGGGGAAAAAAAACCCAAAAACCAAAAACCAGACAAAAAACAAACAAACAAACAAAAAAAAAAAACACCAACAAAAACAAAAAAACCCAAACCAACCAACAAAAAAAAAAAAAAAAAACCACAAAAATGAACAAACAGACAAAAAAACAGACTTGCAAAGGTAGAAATGCTCCTGTTTTAGCCCATGTGATTTCCTGCACCAGGCAGTTGCAGGATCACAGCTCCCATATGGACAAAGAATTCCCCTGGTGACAGCCAGCCGTGGCTCCCACCTAAGCCCTTGTATTTTAACAAGAGGACGTCATTGCCATTACAGTCACTCCACCCCATTGAGCTGGAGGGCCCAAAATAGCCTCAGCTGTCGAGCTCCATCTCTGCCCATCTCCTCAGAGCCATGTGGAGAAATGGCAGGAGGGTGGGGGGCTGCAGAGAGAATCTCTATTGACACTGAGAGGAGCTCAGAGGGGAAGAAAGTCCTGGCTGAAGAGAAAAGCTGCACTGAGATTATGCCCTGGAAATAAAACTTTCCCAAACATTCCCTTCTGCCACCTCTCCATATGTTTTCCAGGCTCTCCATGCACAGTGCTGTCTCAGATTTGGGGACAAAGTGGATCACATTGAGTCTACAGCTGTAAACCTAATTTTTTTTTCACTTTTCCCTCTGGAGGCTGATCTTTGCTCAGAAATAATTAAGCAGAACAATGCACATTTGGCTCAGAGCACCTTCAGCTCCATCCCCAAATATGTTTGATAAAGCAAAATATCCTCCACAAACAAAACAACCTCACCCTCTCTCAGCTAGCAGCAACCTTCTCCACTTCCTGCTGGGCACCAGCATCCCCAAATCCATCTCTCCTTAGCTGAAGGTTTTGGTCTTACCTGGAGTCTTGTGTGAGTCTGAGGAGGACAAAGCTCCGGGCAGAGGAAGAAAAAGCTGATTCCTACTGGGATGAAAGGAGGGGGAAGAGGGAAGAGGGGAACAGAGGACATGGGGAGACCATGGTGGCTTGGGGTTCCCCCCCCCTTTCCCCTCCAGGGAAATAAAACAGAAACCCCAGCGATGGCAGGAGGTGCAGCAGGTCCCCCCAAGTCCCCTGGCAGTGGCTCTGCTGCCCAGGGTTAGGCTGTGCCACCCCCCTGACCCTCCTCTGGGTTGTCCTCCTCCAGTCAAATCGCTGGCGTGCTTCTCTTGCCCTCCACAGCCCAGCTCCAAAATAGCTCTGGGTGTCATTTACCGGGGAGATTAAATTTCCTGCAGGACTGAGGCGAAAGGGCAGCGGTTTAGGGACAGCCCAGCAGCAGGAGAGGGGGCAAAATCCCCGTCAGGAGGGGTTTGGGTGGTGTGGGGGACAGGCTGTGGGGACTGGGGGGGTCAGGACCATTCCTCAAGGGTCCATCCCACAGCCAAGTGCTAAATGTGACGTGGGGACCCAGGCACAGGCAGCTGCCTGTTATCAGCATGGCACACTGCACAGGAATTCTTTCCCAAAGGCATCAGATCAATAGTGGGTTTATTTATAACCTCCCTGTTATAAATAAGGAGCTGTTACAATGGCAAACCAACAGCAAATTGGTTTAATCCTAATGATTAAATAATCCAAAAATCCAAAGTGTGCCTCAGCCCCTTCACCTTACTCAAATATATACACAGGTTATGGATTTCCCCACCTTTTTGCCTCTTGAATAAGAACTGGGTGCAAAAATCACCTGAGCTGCCAACCCATCACATCTCCAGGCTCCAGATCACAATTTCTATATTTACAAATGAAATTTCTCAGTTTAAAAAACAATTTCCTGGAAATGGAGTGCACATCAATTCTTATTGGCAATCACAGTGTTTTAAATTTAAAACTAATTTCTGCTAATGGTCAAAGAGCTACAACAGAGCCCAGCAGGCTCCCCCACAAGCACTTCAGCTCTGTGCAAATATCAGGAGTGAGCTCCAAGATATGCTTATTTTTGGCAGTAAACAGAGCAGATAAGATGCTGCATAGTCCAAGGCTCTGAAGACACAGTGATAGGTTGGGTTAAATCACTTTTCAGGGCACAAAATCACCACCAGGGCAGCAAAAGGGAGTTTTAGCTGGGATTTTGAAAGCAGGTCATGAAGAGAATCACAGAATTCCAGAATGGTTTGGGGTGGAAGGGACCTTAAAGATCATCTTGGTTCATCCCCCAGGAATTGTCCAAGGCCAGGCTGGGGCAGGGAGTGGAATGAAATGAGGTTTAAGGTCCTTCACAGCCCAAATTATTCTGTGATTCTATCAAAATTAATAATAAAATAATAGGATTGAGGAAAGAAAAAGGTTTAAGGTGCTGCCTGAGCTCCCTGTTCATTGGCTGAGCTCTGTGAAAAATTAATTCCCTTTTAAAGACAGTGCCCATTGTGCTCGTTCTTTCTGTAGGGGGTTTAAGGTTTTTGCCTGTAGGGCTCACAGAGACTTCCCAAAGACTCAGGAATGTGCCCAGGGTGTGTTGGCAGCACCTTTGAGTCTGCAGGGTTTGATTTCTGAACAGGAATTTCTCCACAAACTGGACATCAGCAGGCTCCAAGGTCTATCCCCAGCCAGAAATTTGGAATAAACCAGTGTCCATTCGGAGCAAACCACAGCAAATTCACTTTTCTGAGGGTTCCCCAGCCCTCCACCACCACCTGGCTTGCATTTCCCTGCCAGAGGCACGAGGTAGATTTTTATGGGATCAAACCTTGCCTTTCCTTTAACATCTTGCTGACTTTGAGGAAGATCTCAGACACTTCTTGATCTCCACCTTGGGTTTATTTTTTTGGTAAGGGGCCACTTGTGTGTAGCAGAATTGCAAAGTGACTCCACCAACACCCTGGGCACCCTGTGCAGGGCTTAGCATCACTTTCAGGGAAGAAATTTTCCCCAACATTCAAACTAAACCTGCCCTGGCACAATTTGAGGTTATTCCCTCTCCTGTCCCTGTTCCCAGGGACCCCTCTGGCTGTCCCCTCCTGTCAGGGAGTTGTGCAGAGTCACAAGGTCTCTCCTAAACCTCCTTTTATCCTCCTTTTTTCTTGCCCTAATTCTCCTGACATGAGTTGGATTGTCTGAGCTACCCCAAGAAGTCATTAAAAATTAAAAAGAGGGAAATATCTTCAGTACAAATGAGTTATTGACCTATTCAGCTTGTCATGGGTTTAAAATAAAGGAGCAGCTTAAAATGATGAGCTAATAGAAGTTCCAATTTCTAGAGAGAATGGTGAAAGGCTTGGAAAAAAACCTGAATTTGGATGAAGACAAATAAAATGTCATCAGGCACAACATTATTCCCTTGCTCTTTGAAATAAAAACTGAGAGCTTTTCCATGAGTGTGTTTGCTTCCCACAACAAACATCAGGGAGATGTGCTTGAAACAGAAACCTGTGCAGTTTTAAAAAACATAGGGAAAAAAAAAAATCTTTGCTTGCACTTGAAAAACTGTATGTCTGAGCTCCAAACCTGCTTATCTGAACACTTCTGCTGGAAATAAAAGGATGCCAAACAGAATTAACCAGAGTTTACAGGCACTGAAACAAACTGTTTGGGTTTTCTCCAAGAAATCAATTTAAATTATTTGAATTATAATAACTAGCAAGGCCTGAGGCATCACTTCTTATTTCAATATTCCTCTGAAGTATGAGATTTTTTGCATAACAAGACAGGTTTTTTTGTAAAAAGGAACTATTCCTGCTTCTCTCTGTGGGGGAATTTAATTTGATTTTTTCCCCATGTGATACTGCACAAGAATTTAAAAGCTGGCACCATTTATTTCTCCTCAGTATGTTTAATCAGTTTTTGCAACTAAAAACCCTGACACATTGTCTCCCAATCTAACATTGCCAGAAAAATAAAATTATTAATCAATGCTAATAAAAACTTAACACAGAAATAAGTTACAGAAAATTCAATTTTTTTTTTCTCCTATCACATCTAATTCTGATGGGGAAGGGCACCTAATTCTGAGTTAAACCTCACAAACTTTCCCTAAGGCACTTCTATCATGAGGGAACACATTCCCTTAAAAAGTTTACTTATACCTGGTAATGTTAATTGAGAAAATCATGGATAACACAGAAAATTAATACAGAGAGGCAAATTAAGTATTACAATGATTTAAAAAGAACAGAGGCACTGGGTTAATTTTTGTTCAATTCCTAAAATGATTATTTTTTCTTAAAATGTATTTTTTAGAATTTCAGAACAAAACAAAAAAAAAAAATTAAACAAGGCTGAAGTTACACATCTTGCCAAGGCTTCAAAAAAAAAAATTATAAATGTTCCTTTTTACTTTATGCTTTTCTATGCTTCTCTGCTCTTAACAATAAAACTTTTTCTATATTGCAAATAAAATACCTAAATTTTAAAATTCCTGCTGTGATTTAACCCTGTATATCCCATTTGTGCATCCCATTGTAGATTTTTGCACCTTTCAAAACAACTGAGGAGTTGCTGATCCCAAATCCACCTGTGCTTCCCAGTAATCCCAAAATCTTCACAGAGCTACACCTGAGCAACACTTTCCTGGCATTAAGAACTAGTGGGGGGGGAAAAAAAAAAACAAAACAAAACCAAAAAAACACCAAAAACCCTCCAAAAAAACCAACCCCCTCCAACGCCGTCCCTAAAAACCAAACTAAAACAAGCAAACAAATAAAAAAACCCAAAAAATAAAATACCAAACAAAGAAAATCCCAAAAAAAACCAAAACACCCCAAAAAAATCAACCAAAACAAACCCACAAAAACAAACCAAAATAACCTCCCAAAAAAACAAACAAAAAAACAAAAACAAACAAACAAAAAACCCAAACAAAACTCTCCCCCCAAAAAACAAGCAAAAAAAAATAAAAAAACCTATAAAAACAAACAAAAAAATCCCAAAAAACAAACCAACCCCCCCAAAAACAAAACAAAAAATCCTGAAAAAAAATCAAACAATAAACCCCCCAAAACTAAACAAATAAACAAAACAAACAAACAAACCCCCCCCCCCAAAAAAAAACCAAACCAAAAAAAATAAAAAAAATCCCCCAGAAAGTCCCCAACACATTAAATGAAAGGTTAAAAAAACATTTACTGAGTTTTGGGATGGTGGAACTCTAAACCTGACTGAAGCCTCCAGGGACTCTGCCAAAATCAGGTTTTCAGTAAAAAATACAGCTCAGATGGCAAAATCTGGTTCTTTTAGCCAACCCTTCCATTTTGCCATTAAAACTTCAATAACTGCACAGCGAATAAAGTTCTGCACCTGCTCTGCATCAAAATTCAAAATTGTCTACAGATCTCTCAGAGAAGAGAGTGCCAAGTTTATTTCTTATAGGAAGGAAAAAAGATCTACGCTGGTAGAAATACATATTTTATAACTTCTTTTGAACTGAGAGCAGTGAAATTGCCATAGAAAAACACCACACTTGGTATAAAAATGTCTTTTTGCCAACAAATGTGGATTTCCCATCCCTAGGAGGGTACAAGGCCAGGTGGGATTGGGCTCTGAGCAAGCTGAGAAATAGTTCTATCAAAAAACAAACAAATAAATTACCACAGCAGAAAGCAAATAAAAACCCACAAACAAAGAGGAAAAAAAAAAAAAACAAAAAAACAAAAAAACAAAAAAAACAAAAAAAAAAAAAAAAAAAACCCAAACACCGAAAAAAAAAAAAAAATACAGAAAAACCCACCCCAGAACCAAATATCCCCAAAACAACCAACTGCCCAACCCAAAACAAAACAAAAAACCCAAACAGAGAATCCCAGATTGATTTGGGTTGGAAAGAACCCTAAAATCATCTTTTTCCACCCTCTTTCCACCTTCCACTACCCCAGGTTGCTCCAAGCCCCATCCAACCTTCCCTGTGTGAATAAAAACCACTCAGCCACCAGCAGGACAGCAGGATTCTGCAGCTGATTTACCTTTGGAAATGTCCTTTACTCAAGAAACTTGATCCCTTTCAGAAAGTTACTGCACAATGTCCATTTTGAGGTTTTTAAGCAGCACCACAGGGTCACTGGGATAAAGCTGATGCTTCATGGTGTCTTAGGCTGCAATACATGATGTGAACAGAAATGTGAATTCTGTCCCCATCTGCTGAAACCAGGTGGGGCAGTGACCCTTATATCCGGGGGAGATATCCTCTGCTAATGGGCCATCTTTAAACCAGCTGGGCAATCATCTTTATCTTCCCACAGCCCATCCTCCCTCCAGGAGATATCTCCTGTTCATGGCCACTGAGTCCCAGGCCATGACTGATAAAATTCCATCATCCCACTGGGAGATGCTCCAGCCAGGGGAGCAGCCAAGCCTTTCCTACCCAGATGAAAACTGAGATTTGGGACACCAAGGAACCTTCTTTCCACTGGATTCCAGAGGAAAGCCAGACCTTTGCACATCATCCCTGGAGCTTCAGAGGAAACTGCACCTTCTCCAGGAGCACTGCTGCAGCTGAACCACATCTGCCCCTGCAGGAGGATGCAGCCACCATTGAATGGGACTGTGCCAACACCCTGACTGACTGACGGGTGTCAGCTTGGATTCTGACTCTGGCAGGGTTGGGGTTGTTCTTTGTAATACTGTATTTCTATTTTAATTTTCCTAGTAAAGAACTGTTCTTCCTAATTCCCATATCTTTGCCTGAGAGCCCCTTAATTTCAAAATGATAATAATTTGGAGGTAGGGGGTTTACATTCTCCATTTCAAAGAGAAGCTTCTGCCTCTCAGAAGATTCCTGTCCTCCAAAACAGGACACTTCCCTGGTTCCAGCTAAGGAAGATGTGTCAGCATGAATAAAATGGTCCCATTCCCTCATCCCAAACATTCCTCAGATTTTGCCCAGTGGGTGACTCAGCTCATCCCACTTTTTCTGCCTCTCCCATTTATCATCAGCAGAGAAACCATTTCCCTTTTTGCCAATACCCACAACCAGTGGCTCTGACTGCTCTGCTCAAAAATAAAACTTTCATGGCCACATTGTCATTGGGTGAAGTGAGTTCTGCTTTCCAGGGAATTCCAAACAGTGATCCAATTTTGTGACCCACCTTGGACCTGCTGGAGAAGCCAATAGAGGTTTTTGACCTCTTAAATCTTCCAACACCCCTGAGGGATCAATCCCAGTACAAACCAACCAGTGCCTCTGTCACATCTCTGACAGATTCAGCTTCTCACATTCTCAACAAAGTGGCTATAAAAATTTGATACATAAAGGAAAACTTGGATAAAAGGGCTACAATCAGGTCATTTTCATTAATAAAACTATATTAAATATTTTACTTGCATGAAAAGGACCTTGGATTATCTTTTGCATTATTTGAACATATATAAATATTTTGTTTGTTTTTTTTTTTTCATTGCCCTCCGAAAGGCAAAGATCCCTCAGGAAAGAGAGAAGGAGCAAGCACCAAGGTTTTTATTCAAGTGTGCTCTCCTTAAAGGGCTCCATTTATCTAATGATGGATATTTATATCATTATTTATACAACTAATGGCTTAGTGTCATTTACAGATCTTTAGTGTGATTATGTCCCAACAGGATGCACATCCACACTTGAAAAACACAAAGTGCCTGCACAACAGATTTATAATCCTAGAAAGGCAATTTCTGTCACAACAGAATTCAGCCCTTAAATGTTCCTCAGCTGGAACACAAATCAATTGTTTACAAGATGATGAAGCACCCAGGAAAGCTTTCACTCACACACATTTACATCCCAGAATAGCTTTGCTTCACAACTGCTGCCAGAAGTTGTCTTTAAAATCTGACTTGGATACTCAGGGTGAATTTTGAAGTGATTCTGATTAAGACAAAATGCAACTTTGCTTATGATAAATGCTTCTGCTGAGCAGAGGGAAAAGAGTTCTCTGGGCTTAGCAGTGGCCTCAGCTGAGCTGCAGCAACCCTGGCACAAAAAAAACCAGCTGCACAAACAGCACAAGAACACCAAGAACATCATCATGAACACCATGGCCAAGGGCTGCTCGTGCCCCACACTGGATAAACAGGGGTGTGAGGTCAGAGAGGGACTTGGGACAAGGACTTGTTCTGGTAGAAAAAGGGGGGATGGCTTCAGATTGAAAGGGAGCAGGGTTAGATGGGATTTTGGGAAGGAATCCTTCCCTGTGAGGGTGAGGAGAAGCTGTGGCTGCCCCTGGATCCCTGGAAGTGCCCAAGGTTGGACAGGGCTTGGAGCACCCTGGGACAGTGGAAGGTGTCCCTACATGGCAGGGTGGGCACTGGGTGGTCTTTAAAGTCCCTTGCAACCCAAACCCTTCTGGGATTCCATGATTTGCAAGAAGAGTGGAATAACTTACCCTGTGGAGGTTTGTGAAGGATGAATAAACGCTACCCAAGAGTGAATTCCAGACAAGCCTCCATCCCTATTTCTTCCTGATAACACCATTAATTCAAGTACCCTGATAAAAAACCCTGTCATGGACAAGACAGATTTTATTTGCCCCATTAATAGCTGAGACTTGCCCTGTTTAATCCCTCTTAAAGGGCTGTTTGTTTTTCTGGACATGATTTTTAATGGAATTGCCTGTAGCCTTTGCTGTGCCAGGGATCTACCAGGATAACAAACCCATCTTTTCCATGAAAATCTCCTTTACAACAGGTGAGATACCTGTTGAAAATGGATTTATGGATTCCAGAACTAAGAAAGCACTACCCCACCAATTCAACCAGTCCTCTAAACCCACCCATTTTTTGTTTAAACTTCTGACAAACATCTTATTTTTCAAATCTAAGTGATTTCAGTCCCTCCTGTTGTGGGGGTAATCCTAGAGCTTCCAGGGTCATGCTGGTACAATTATGTTGATGAAATTCAAGCAGACCTTGAATTCTTCCCTATTTGCTTCAAGAACTGACAAGCCACCCTCAAACCCACGAAGAACAAGAGGAACTCTGTCATTCACCAGGTTCTGCAGCTCAGCAAGAAGAGACACCAAGCTGCTGAGAGGGAGGAGCTGTGGATTTATACGAGAGGATGAGCTGGAGAACTGTGAGTGCAGCAGAGCCTGAGATTCAGAACTCACCAGAGGAGAATGCATCTTCTAATTGCTGATGAGAGATTATTCCAGTCCAGCTGGACAGGGCTTGGAGCACCCTGGGATGGTGGAAGGTGTCCCTGCCATATCAGGGGTGGCATGAGATGAGCTTTAAGGTCTCTTCCAACCCAAACCATTCTGGGATACACCCAAGCCACTTCTCGTAGCTCTGAGATCCATCCACACCTCTCAAACCAACGTTTCTCAGCAAAGTTAAAGATCTGTGTTATCATAAATCCTTTCTGCAAGTCAGAATGGCCCCACAGTTCCTTCAGCCATGACCTACCCAAAGCACAAGGAGCTGGGAATTCTGTACCACAAGCAACAGCAGAAATTACTTTTTTCCATTTATTTTAATTCCCTGCTCTTGCAACCCAACACTCCTAAATTAAATAATTATCTAAGCAACCTAATTGATCAGCTCCAAATCAAAGGTTTCCTCAAGTAAGTGGAGGGAGTTGGTGCTGTGGAATTACAGATTCTATTTTTTTTTATATGACACTATTATTCAAATCAGATTGAATTGACTTTCACAACTTCACAAAGCCCAGCCTATCACACAAATGTGGATTTAAGCCACTTTTGATTAATATTATTTAAAAATCAACATCAAATACTGAATGTTAGCAGGCTGATTTGGGAAGAACTCATTTCCCTGTGCCTGTTTTCCAAAGCACCTCCTCTGGCAAGCTGCCAGCACAGTCCCACTAAAATAGTTGCATTTATTCCACCACAGGTGTTTTGGAACAAGTATCAAAGCAACCAAGCTGCAGTCAAATAAAACCAGAGATGCCCATCAGGGGAGGGATGTTTCTCTCATGATCTGCTCTGGAAATCCCCTTCTCTCTGCAAAAGGAGGAAAAAAGAGGAGGATTCTTAGCAGGGTTTCCAAAACTCATTTATAAAACAGGTGTCCAAGCAGCAGCAACAACACAAACCTGCTCAGGAGGGATTATTTGGGATATTTGATGTTTACAGGTCAGTGAGGATGGAATTGTTTTGGTTTAGAGTAAATTTAGAGAGAAAATTTTTGAGTGGGGGTTTTTAGCAAATAGATTTAAGTAGTTTTTGGGTTTTTTTAACTAGTTTGGGGAATTCTTGTTTTTTTTTAAAGTGGAAAAAAACCTGTTTATTCAACAGAAAAAGTACTTTTTAGTACTTGAATGATACTGAAAACCAAAACTTTTTGTTGTTTTAAAGAGATGATGAATTTAGAACAGTTTTTTGATTGGGTTGTAGTTTGATTTATTTAGTTTGTTATTAGTTTTTTTGGCACTGGGAAATGTGGTTTAGGCTAGGTTTGGTGGGTATAGGTGTGAATTTTTAGTGGTTTTTTGCATTTTTAGTTTAGAGCAGGTTTGAATAATTTTAAGAAAAAGGAAAAAATATAGTTCAGGGAATTTTTTTTTCAATTAGAAAAATTAATTAAGAGTAAAGGAGAGGGTTTTTTTGTTGTTTACCTTTGTTTAGTTTGTGTGAAGGATGCCGGGGAGCAAGTGCAGTCTTGGAGAATAAACTCTGCACTTCTTTTTTTCCCTTTTTACTTCTGGAACCAGCCTTAAAATTGCAGAAGTTAATATTCACCACCAACAGAACAGAAAATTGGGAATACAAGTATTATAAAGTCACCCTAAGACAGGAATCAAAATTATATCTTTAGATTGTCCAAAGCACTGTGGATATTTTTACACCTTCTCCACTAATAAAACATTCATGTCAATTATTTTTTTCCTCCTGTCACCAGAAAAGAAAAAATGTTTTTAAATTTTCAACTCTAAAGCAAAAAACTTTTCCCTGTCAAGGTTTAGAACATCACACTCAGCTCCACAGGACAAACCAGCCAAAATCTGTTGTTACCTGTGCAATTCTTGACTTGTGCTTCTGATCTCTGCCAACAAAACCAGATCTGGGACACTTGGCAATTTATTTTGAGAAAAGTGCCAAATTCATCCCAATTCCCCCATAACATCCCTTGAGGTCCTTACTGAAATCTGCCCTTTATTCTCAGCTCCCTGATGAAAATCTGAATTTTCTGTGTGATCCAAGAGATCCCTCAGCCCAAATTTCCCCTTCTCCCACAGAATTAAAGCAACAAAACCAGTCACAAAAAACCACAAAATATTTTAATTTGTCATGAACACAGAACAGGTCTTTTTGAGGCAGAATTACCAAACTGAAATCCAGCAGCTGAGAAACAGTGTGAGCTGATCTAAACAAGCTGTCAATATTTATTAAAGACGTCCACACAGCACAGGTGATTATTTAAATGAAAGGAATCAAACCACATACATAGGAAATAGAAAATTACACTGGCCATGATTTATTTCAGAACTCTCCTGTTTCTGAAGACTCTCACACTCCATCAGTTCAACACAGGTGGACATGACAAGGCATCCTGGTGTTCCACAAGAAAAAAATAAAATAAAAGGAAAAGCAGATGAAATTCCCAAGTTGAGGTGCACCAACACCCTGTGGCACCAGAGCACATCTGTGAAGGGGAGTTTAAAGGAAGTTACACAAGAGGTAGAAGTTAAGATTTTTGCAGCGTTCAAACATCCACAGTTGTTTTACAGACACATTTAAATAAGCCTAAATTGATTAATGATTAAAATCTTGCATAATCAACAATTTACTTTTTTAAGCTAAGTTATAATTTCACATATTTCTGTTAGGCACAACCAAAATCTCTGTCAGTAATGTTTCACTAACTGTGTAAAATGGGATATTTTAAGGAAATGAGTTTGACCAACACACACTCAAATGATACACTTCAGACACCAAACAGTAATATTAAAATATAGATACTATTCATCTTTGTGTATCTGTCATAAAAAATAAAAGGAAACTTATTTTTCCCATCTATATATTGGAAACAGCCAATAATTCTGTGAAAAACTATGCTCATTAAGTTACTATTGTGCATAAACAAGTTGTGTTTTATTCAGTAAAAAACATAAAGCAATCTTTGTCTGGCAATGATCCTTATTCTGATTTATTCTCTCTCTAACCAGTGCTTTTTTTAATACACTAGATGCAAATATTTTCCTTTTTAAAGCTCATTTGGCAACAAGCAAAGTGGATTCATAACTCTATTCCTCAATTTGTTTAAAAGTTGCTCCTAACCCAATATATTTTCAATCTCCAGCAGCACAGACATGAACATTAAATACATTATTTTGCACCTTTGATTACAGTATTGCTAATGAAGAAAAATAAGGACTTTCCATTTTATATCACCGATAAATTTTCTTGGCAAAGTTATTATTTTATTTTTAGAAAATTACAAAGCAGCTCTCTACCAAAAAAAAATAATTGATTAAAAAAAAAATCAGACATCTCAAGTGCTACAAACCAAAGAAGAAAAAGTGCTGGTGACTGCCATGGATCAACTGCACAGGGAATAAATCAAGGTCTCAGCATGGTTAAGGCTCTATTTCCCTTGAAGCAGAAGAGGAGAAAACAAGGTGCAAGAATTCCCAGAAACCCCCCCAGTTTCTGCTACATTCCTCAGCTTGAAGAAAAAGCAAAATTATCCCAGCTAATTCCAAGAATCCTTATAGAAGAGGCTGGGAACTCATCCCTCCAGAGTTTCTTGATAAATGTTCAAGGTGAACCACTGAGCTTGTGTTCAATGAACTCCTGAACTCAAGGTAAAAAAATCAAATCAAGACAGAAATCTCTTAAAAGATGTGGCTTCAGTGGAAGCAGGACCACACTCAGCTCTTCAGCAGCCCAATAATTAAAAAAATAAAAAAATTAAAATATATATTCCACACTCAACTGCCCTCATATTGATTGATGTGAGGTGCTCCCTGTCCTGTTCAATCTACAAACACTAAATAATCAATAACTCAAGGTTCTTCCACTTTAATGACTCCATTAGGAAAAATAAATAAATCTGTAGCAGACTGTGGCCATAAAGAATTTAACATTTACTTGTGCAGCTAAGATCACATACTCTGCCACAGAAATAAATATATATAGAACAAAATCCCCAAACCCCACTGCTTTGGGCTGTGCCACCATGCAGCATTTCTCAAAATTGCAGCTCTCAGTCAAAAAATGGACCAAAATAAAAAAAAAAATTCCAATACTCAGCTTCCAGAGCAGGTAAAAATTAAATTTAAAAAAGATATATAGGCTTAAGGTCTGTTTGTTGCATAATTTTTACAGTATTTAAACAAGACAAAAAAATCCAACTTCCTGCAAGAATCAGAGCTATGACTTAATGGCAATTCAGTAAAAATTGTGTGAATATCCCATGGAACCAAGCTGGATTCTGCCACTGGAGGAGTAACAGAGATGAACCACAACCAAACCCATCTGGAGCTCAGCTCTCCTTGCTCTCTGTCCTTTGCCAAGCCCAGAAAAGCTGAGTTTCAATCCTGCCAGGAGAGGAGGAGATGTGATCCCAGAGGGAGAGCCCCACGCCCTGGGCTTGCTGTCCCCCAGCCCTCCTGGCCCACACCTGGGAGGAAGGTTGGCCACCAGAGCAGGGCAGGAAGAAGCCAACTCTGCCCAAAATCTCAGCAGAATCTGGATTCAAGCAAAGATTCCTGGTCCCTCAATCCCTCCTGACCGTGGAATCCAAAAGGAGAGAGATCCTCTCCACTGGAATTTGGGTTCTCTGGGCTCTTTCCTTCTGGAATCTCCCTTTTCATCCTTTATATCCCAAAAAAGGGGCTGCAGATCAAAGCCAATCCCAGGACATTGTGTTCGTGGGCACATCTGGAAAAATGTCCAGGAAAGCCAAGGAGGTTCCCAAAAAAACCTGGAGTATCCCCACACTCCTCTGAAAACAGAAATACCTCAACAAACCTCTCACTACTCACAATCCCCACCTCAAACCACCCATTTATCCAAAATAAATACCAGGAATGACAATAAGAGACTTATTGAGAACCACAGCTGACTAAGGCAAATAATTTCCAAATTTCACACACTCAGGTGCAGACAAAAATATTGGTAGTGGTGGTAAATTCCAGCAGCAAAGAGAAATATTCAGTTTGGAAAGGATAAAATCCAATAGCAGCAGTTTGGGAATTAAATGTCACCCACCCCTGAAAAGGCCACAGCAAGACAAGCACCACAAACTTAACCTTTCTGCAAGCTGCTCTAATGGAAATAACAAATTAACAACAATTTCTGAGTTTTAGTTTATATAAATGGCATCAGAGCAACTTAACTGCCAGAGGGAGCCTGTGGATACAGAAAAGCAGAGATATAAAACCTATAACCTGAAAAAAGGAAAAATAAAGAGTTTTTTTCGTGTTGCTGGCTTTCCTCCTGGACTTAATAAAGATAAGTCACCAAAAATCTCCAGTTTTTTACACAGAATGCAGAAATAATTGTAATTCTTAAGTTTATGTTGTACTGGATTATCAATTTAGGATTTTAAAGCATCAGAGATTCAATAACAACTACAGCAAAACCCTGATAATAATCCTGACTCAAAAAGGGAAAAATGAGTTTTCTATTTATTTAACCTGGAGCAATCCAGTATCCCTGCACCATGACTGGCTACAACTCTGACACCTTCATCCCACCAAAAAATCTAAAAAGTATAAATCAACACAGGGGAAAAAACCCAAACAATTACATCTCCAGAAAGATGAGTGGAGGGTGAAAATGGAAATAAAGAGAATAAATTGAATTTTACCTGATTGCTTCTCAAAATGGGGTGGGGGAAAGGGGGATTTTTTTTTTCTCTCTCTCTAAAACTCAAACCTAACTCCAAACCAAAATCTCTTTGGCTTTAGTGTAAACCAAAGCCTCAATTCTGCTTTCCCTGAAGTCAATAAAATCTGAATACAATTAGTCCCTAAAGCCACAAGCATTATTCTTGTGCTTATTCACACCAAAAATTCAGTGCAAGACTTGCAGAATTTGTACCTTGTTACCAATTTAAACACGAGGCAGCAAAAAATTATGTTCTGACTGACAGAGCTGCTGAAACTCCAGGTGGTATTTAAAAAAAAAAGTGTTTTTTTTCCCTGCAAATGCAAAATGATTTAATAAAATAATAATTTAATAATTTAATAAAAATTATGTAATAAAATTACAGAAGTGGAGCATTCTGAAATTAAGAACTGAAGGCAAAACTCATTCTAGGTCTGATGCTGTCCATAACCAACTCATTTAAAGAAAGGTGCACTAAAAAAAAAATATATAATTTTTTTTTTTTATTGTTTGTTTGTTTGAAGACCTGGAATTTTTGTGAAGAAAACAGAGCAAGGCAAAGTGAAACAGGAGCATTTGCAGGGCATGACCAGGAGCAGCTGACCCAGGCACATGATCCAGGGGGACATTCCAGAGCCACTGAGCTCCTTAAAGAACCCAGAGCTGGACAAGCCTGTGTGTTAATTAAATTAATTAACAGCATGTGCTGATTGCAGTCACCCTGTAACCCTTGAAAATGCATTTTCAAACTGAAACTGGAACCAGAAGTGACCACACAGCTTTTTAACACTCTGGAAAAATGAGACTGTTCAAGGCACATTAACTATGAACTAATTAAGATTGTTAATTAACACAATAAGAACCAATTAAACATTCACCACTACAAAACAACCCTGGTTCTGTAAACAGAAAAAAAATAAAATAAAAAACAACAAGATCCAGACTCTGAAATTCTGATTTCCTGTCAGCACAGCAATGGTAAATTAATTTAGGTAATTAAACCCCCAAATCACCCACGAACTGAAATACTGCAAACTCCACTTTTAAGCTGTGGAGCACAATCAGTTCCACAAATGCAGATTGAACCTTCTTAAATTAGTTTGTGCAAATAAATTGCATGTACACACAGAGAAAACACACTAAATTAACTCTGGTACCTGTTTTTTAGGCTAAGGCTGAAAAGAATCTGTTAAGTGGAATTCACTTTCTTTAGGGTAAAAAATGTGATTTTGTAATACTAACAATCTGATTTCTATCTACTTTTGCTGTTAAACTTGACTCAGTGGATTACAATGAGGTCTGGGTAAATTTTAGCTACAAATTTCCACCCCTCAATAGAGTTAAGGATGGCACTACTGAGACAAAATCTGCTCTAGAAACATCCACAGAGATCCAGAACGACACAGCTGAGGTTGGAACAGTTTTGCAAGTACAAATATATATGGGAACAGTTTTATAATTACCCACAAAAATCTCAAATTCCACACTGAACACCACATGGCATAAAAATCATGATTCCTGTCCTTCAAATTTTGTTCATATCCCCAACTTAATTCACTTTTAACCTAAGAACTGCTCTCTAAAGCTGTTCATTAATATCCTGATACTCAAGAACTTTAATTATTAGTACATGTTAGGAGATTGTGGAATAGCAAAACACTTGTTAAAGCATTAAAATATTCCTAAATGCCCTAAGATCACACCTTGAATTAATTATTCTTATTAATTTTCACCCTGAACAAACACACTCTGATTGTCTAAGCCACACAATGGAGACTAATTAACAGCAATTAAAAATATTAAACCTTCCACACCAAAAAAAATAATCAGTGAAACAGCTTTGGTAACCTAGTACATAGTTAGCTTTGTGTAAATATTTTGCAAACATCCTTTTCCCAAAAAATGCCTATATACCATGTGTATATTTATATAATAATATACAGAGTTCCTGAGTAAATCATTAAATCAGATTATTAGGAAGATTTGGCAAAATATTTAACTTTGTGTTACTAAAATAGATTTTTAAATAAACATTCAATGAAAACATTAAAATAAATATGGAATGTGTCTGAAAAAATTATAGTACCATGAACATATATTAATAACAAATAATAGTTGTTTTTTTTTAATTAAGTGCATACTATCTTATATTGTTACTGGTTTTAAACCCACTGAGGAATCAATAAATTTAATTTCTAATCCTGAGCAAGTTTTCTATCACCTGCTAACGTGCACTTCCATGCAGTTCACACTGCAAAGCTACAAAATCCACTTTTTTTAGTGGAAAAAACAATTCCATGGAAAAGCTCAGTTCACACCAGTTTTGCTGGAAACTGAAGTGGCAGCACAACTGCTGAAGCCTCTCACACAACCAGCACTGAACACTGATTATTCCTGTCAAAATGAGAGAACCTGTCACAAAAAACATCAGCACAGCAGCTCCTGGCACGGTGATGGGGGGCAAACCACTCAGTGGTCACTTTGGCTCTGAAAACAAATTATACATGGTGCAAAAATAAAAATAAAACAAACCCTGAATGATTACTGAGTACCTTTAAATGTGCTAAATTGAAAAGAAAAGGAGAATTAATTAACCACACTCTGGCTGGACTCAGAGCTGTGGGGAAGCTCTGAGGAAACGCTCAGCTCCTCTGAACATGAAAATTCTCAGCAGCAATGTCAAAAATGCTGTACCACCACCAGCAGATGTGTCCCTCCACAGCACCACAACTCCATCACCACGCAGGCACCTCAATTAACCCTTTCTGCACCCTGGCATGCTATGAAATCCACCTGTCCTGGTGCTGGGCAGGACCTGAGCCCTCCCTCCCCATCCTCAGCTTTCCTCTTCTTCTCCGCGATTATTCCAAAACCTTCCTCGCTTCCTCAGCTTCCTCACTTCCTCTTCCTCCGTGCTCCACGCTGCTTTTCTCCTGGGTGCTTGAAGAACAAAGCTGCTGCAGGGGTCCTTGGAGGAGCTGCAGATGTTGGGGTGCAGCTGGAGGGGATTTGGGCAGGGTCACCTGCAGCGCGCACCAGAGCGCGGTGCGAGCCCGGCGCGTGGCACCAGCCAGGGCTGCCAGGGCAGCTGCCAGGGCCAGCACACCTGCAACAGGAAAAGCACAGCACTGCATAAGCCTGGAAACACTAGTAGATTTTTTTTTTTTTCCCAAATTGCATGAATTTGTTCAGCTCACAGCCTTGAGCAAACTGTGCTCAAGGAGCAGCTGAGCTGAACAGGTAAGGACAGCTGTAACATCTCATGTGAATGGTCTGCAAAAAAAAAAAGAGTCCAACATGGCCTGGTGATGCCATAACTCCCTGGAACAGGTGATAGAGCTGTTATTTATAAAAGCATTGGCAGTATTTAGGTGCTGTATTGGCATTAAATCTAATCATAACCATCCACTTAACAACTGTAAACTACTTCTCCTGCCTGGCCAAGAACCTTCCTTCTGCTGTTCCTGACTCACACCTGGAGTTCAAGTCATATCAAAATTTTAGGAGTCATTTTAAGAGTTAGTTTGTATATAGGACTATTTTTCTTAGGCCATGACATTTTATATTCATTTTGTATTTTAAATTTTTGACCCCTGAATTGCAAAAGCAAAACATTTTGATTCTCTCTCTCTCACAAGAAGAGCTATTCCACAGCCAATGGAATCTCACTGCCCACTTCACTTCAGCAGTAAGGAGTGAAATCCTCCTTTGTTCTGAGACATAGGCATTTACTGAAGAAAAATATTATCTTTAAACCCAAACTATAAATTGGCACATTTACTGCTGCAGGTTATGCTGGCTTTAGTACAATAGAATTTGGGAAACATGGAATGTCATTCCTGGTGGGTTTGTGATTTAGATAAGGTAGACAGACAACTGATTTGCAAAATACTGGCAATTTTTTTATTATTTTATAAGCTGAAGAGAACACAAAGTTTAGCCATACCAGGAAATAAGTCTACTTGCTTATAAATGAGCACATTTTTGCTTTTAGGACAACCACTTATGGTTATATAGTATTATCACTGATAAGTTTTTACAGTTGTCTTCTACAGGAAAAAATGTCAAAGTTTTTAAACTAGGAACAGGAAAAAAAATCCAATAGAACTCAAGTAATTTAAAGTCTTTAAAAGTGACAAGAGTGAGAGGAATGTCACATTTGTCTTTACTAACAAGCTGTAGATCTGCTGGTAGATAAAACCAGCACTGAGAGAGAAAAGAAACAATGGGAAGGATTCCACTGATGGATGAATGGGAAAAGAGATTTGCCTTTACAAACAAACTGTAGGTTTGGTGATAAATGAAATTGGATATTGGAAGATGAAAAAAGCAATGGGGGAGGGAGGAACTAGAATTCTATAAGAATTAAAAATTAAAAATTAAAAGCAAGGGTTGTACATTAGAGGGGAATGTCAGATATCAGGTGTCCTGGGAAATCTGTGCCTCTCAAGTACCTCAGCCCAAGGGGAAAGAGAGAGGGAAATGTGGCCGGGAAATTGGGATAAAAGGGAGGCTGCGTCCTCCAAAAATTTGAGAGAACTCAGGGGAATGCCCCATGGCCTCTCCCTTTATTCAAATAAAGCAAAAAGGACTCCTCTGCCTCCATTTTGGACATAAACCTCTGGTGTTTGTGGATTAATTTTCCTCACAAGAAATTTTTGTGTATTTGCAAACTTTCTTCTGCTGGTGATGAGAATTGCGGCGCATCACAAATTTACATTTTTAAGCGGAACACACTCACAATTAAATCCTGGAAAAGCTTTGAGGGCCCCAGGGGTGGGCAGCATTACCTTTCTCGTTGCTGTAGCGTGGCACCCCGTGACTCTGGGGGTTCACAGCATTCCCAATCTCCTCCTTCCGACGTGCCTGGGTCACCTGAATGGCTTCCAGGTGCAGCTCCAAGGTCCTGGCGATGTTCCTGTGCACGGGAGCACCACGAAGCCTCTCCATTCCTGCTATCAGTGCCAGTACCTGCAGGAAGCACCAAAAGCAGTGCTGAACGAACAGCTGGATGCTGGAGGAGGGCAGGGGGGGCAGGGGCAGCAGCCCTACCCTGGCTCGCTGGCGGCGCTGCTCCACGATCAGGCGATCCACGCGCGATGGGGTCACGGGGAGCTGGGGCACGGGGCTGGGGCTGGGCACCAGCTGCCCTGGGAAGTGCCTTGCAAGCTCAGCCTCAGCCTGGAAGGGAAATCATTTGTCACTGTGGTTGTTTGGGATCAGTGTATTGTCATCAATCTGTTGTTGGCGCCGTTTGGGATTTTCAGGTGGATTAGGAGTGAGCGACCCTGGGTGCACTGATAGAAAAACATTCCCAAATATCACAGAATCCCAGAATGGGCTGGGTTGGAAGGGACCTTAAAGATCATTTTATTTCACCCCAGCCATGGGCAGGGACACCTTCCACTGTTCTAGGATGCTCCAAGCCCTGTCCAACCTGGCCTTGGACAATTCCAGGGATCCAGGAGCAGCCACAGCTTCCCTGGGCACCCTGTGCCAGACCTCACCACCCTCACAGCAAAAGTTTCTTCCCAAATCAAATCTAACCTTGCCCTCTCTTGGTTTAATATCATTCCCCTTGATCTATCACTACATGCCCTTCTCAAAAGTCCCTCTCCAGCTTCCTTGAAGGAATATTTCTCTAATTCAGCTCTCCCTCAGAGGTCAGCACCTCTCACTGCTTCTCTCAGATGTCACATATTATGATTATTAAAAGAAGAGAACCAGGTGATAGCAGCAGCATAAATTGCATCAGAATGAAACCACACTTAACAAACTGACACCTTTTTTCTTTAACAGAGAAAATCTTTAACACAGCAGCCAAACTTCCACTGAGAAAGAGTGGCTTAGCCAGTGTCTGACACAGACAGTGACTAAACATCACTGAATCTATTTTTGGATAGGAAATTCTTACACATGGAGTAAAAAAGACACAGTGAGCAGTAGATTCCTTATCTCATTCCATCCCCAGGGTACCATGGGTGTGGGAGAGAGGGGTCAGGTGCTGCACTGCAGCTCAAGGCAAGGCTAAGTCCACACTCACACTGTGTGTGTTTTACTGAAAGTATGTGATGAAGTCTCTCTCTTTTGCTTTACTTGGCCATTATTTAGTCCCTGCCCTGCCTAACATGGATTACAAGAGCTGACTCTACCTGTACTCATCATCTGAGGAGCCTGAAAGGCATCCAGAAAAAATAATTGATGGAGAAAGGGTCATGGATTCATATAATGGCACCAGGTAATTAAGAATTACAGAGAATTTAACTAAAATACATGCACATGCAATATTGTAGTCAACTCCTAACTTGTGGAAATGCTTTAAATGTGAGATCCCTGGAAAAGTGGGGTTTATGAAAGAAGACAGGTCAGCTGTGACCCCAAAGAAGCTGCAATGAGCAGGTTCCAGAGAGCTGAGAGAGAATTCAATCAAATCCCAGGGGGAGTTTCTCTCTTCTTGCAGTCATCCCCTCCTGAGCAATGTGGTTTGGCTGCAGGAATGGGAGCCAGGCTGTGGCTTGGAGGACTCAGAACAATTTATATTCTGTAACCACAAAACACCCTGAGAAACCCAGAGCAGCTCACTGGGATTAAACTGGATCACTTGGAATGCACCAGATCCAGGAGTCAATTAAATTCCTTTGATTAATAAATATGAGGTATGAGGATAAACAACCCTCCTTTAATGATGAAATAAAAAGCAGGAGATCAAAAAACTATGACTTGGTCTTTGCAAGTGTCCTAAAACCTGCCTGAGAACAGGAAAAACTGGAGCAAGAATCATCCCTTTCTCACCTCCAGAGAATTCCTGGAAGGCCAGAGAGGAGTTTTGTTTAAAGGCATGCATGAGAGAACAACACAGACACTTCCACTCACAATTCCAAAAGTCCATTAGCAAGGCCCCACAGCTGTTAATGGGGAAAAAAAAGATATTTTGCAGGTCTAGTTTGCTCAGACACCTTTACCCAATAACCAGGAGGCTTCTCACACATGGAGCACAGCCATAATTAGAACCAGGGGTTATGGACAATTTATTTTCTGAGACCTGGCATGGAATTCAGGGATTTGACTCCTCTTGGGAAAGCTCTTCCTACTTCTTTAGAGCACAGAATTTCATTCCCAAGTGCAATACCCTCATTATCAGTGTGCTGCCTCCCTGCCAACAGTTCTGGGAATGAGCCTGTTGCAGGAAAGTGACAGTAATGAGAGCAGCATAAACTGAAATTTCCTTTGGGAACAAGAAAAAATATTGTAGGTTTTCTCTACAGACACATAGAGGGTGCCCAGGATTAGTTACTCCATTTTTTTTTACTATAACCAGAGATTTATTACAACAAGAAAAAAAAAAAAGAGAAGAGAAAGTGACTGCATCTAAAAACCCAAACCAAACCAACAAAAAAAATCCCCAAAACAACAACACAAAAAATACCAAAACCACTCTTAAAAAAGCAGAAACACCATAAAACTTTCTCTCTTAAAGCCAGTCTGTATCAGGAATCATCACCCACTGTGCTTTACCTTCCTCCTCTCCCTCTCCAGCGCTCTGCCCTGCTCGTAGCACTCCTCCAGGTGGATGTGCAGCTCGGTGGAGGGGCCACTGTGGCTCCTGGGAGCTCTGCACCTGTGAAACGGGGCTGGGAAGGCAAAGCAGGGCCCAGGGATCTCCCCAGGGAGCAGATCACTGATGAGGGGAGCCAAGGGGGTGAAGTCATCACAGTGCAAAAGGTCAGCGAGGTCTGAGAATGGAAACGGCGGCGGGGGGAAATGAAAACTCTTTGCTGATGAAAGCAGCTGGTGGTTAAGTGGAGGGAAGCTGGGATTTTGCCTAAAATCAGACATGAATGGGAAAGAAGGAAGCAGAGAAGGGTTGATGAAATCTGACAAGCTGCCCCCGTTGTGCTTTTTGGGAAACACGAAGGGCTGGCGGCTTGGGGCTGCAGACCCCAAAGGAGGGATCCAATTCCTTCTGCCTCTTCTGTCCTCTTTACTGCCACTTTCCTGGCTCTGCCTTTTTGGGAACCTGTGGTATTTCTCAGCAGGGTCTTCACCTGCAGCTCTCTGCTGCAGGAGCCAGTGGGGTGAAGCTCCAGCGGGGAATTTGCGGCGCCGCCGCTCCTTGTTCATCCCCTGGCACCTTCCAGCAGCTCTCACCTGCTCCTGGCTCTCTGAGACAACATGAGGAGCCCCCACACGACTGGGAACTCCACTAGATGTGTGCAAGCTCCCATCTTTGCAGGCAGGGAGGAGCTGGGAGTAGAAGGAGGGCTGTGGGAAAGGCTGGTGGGTGGGAGAGCCCCCAGACATGGTGGAGACCCCTGATGAGGACTGGGGGCTCGTGGCCATTTGTTTCCCATATGGAATCTCAGGTGCAGCTGCCAGGCTCTTCCCATCCAGCCACACACACCCCTGGTATGAGGAGTAAGTCCCATTTTGCACAGCGTTTTTCACAGATAAATCATATTCAGCTACTTGAGGAGAGCTTTCCTTAGGGCCCATATTCACTTTACACTGGTTATTATTATTATTATTAAAAGCATTCCCCACAGCAAAGCCACGATGGCCATTTTGCACATGGAATTCCTGGGGTTTTCTATCTGCTCCTCCAGGAAAATCATTTTCCTTAGGGAGTTGATGGAAAAAATGAAGTGATGGATGGACAGATGACTCCAGTTTGTGAGCAGCTGTGAAGTTTCCATATCTTTTAGAACACAGGTGGCTGTCCTGGGGTATTTTATCCCAAGGGTTATCACCAGGCTGATTGGAAAGATCAGGAGAATAATTAATTTGTCCTTGAGCATAATTTTTCAGAGCTTTTCCCCTTGCTCTTTCACTTTTCCAGAACTCCTGCACGTTGGGGCTTTCTTTCACCCTATTCCTAGGAGAAAAAGGGCTAAAGCTGGACCCATGTTTTAACCTCCCGTGGTCATAAGTGCACAAATTCTGGTTTGGGAAGGAAAACCCTTCCTGGGGAGCCGTGGTGCTGCTGTGCAGAGAGGGATTTTCAGGGTGAGCCTTCCTGGGGGCACTGCTGGGGTGAGAGAGCCAAGACTCGAGCAGCTGGAGGTCTCCCAAACCTCTGTGCAGCATCTCCACGTCAGGAGGCTCCTGCAGGGGTTCCTGCTGGCAGCTGGTGCCCAGCAAGTTGGGAAAATCCTTGTTCTGCACACAGGGCTGAGCTGGGAACTCCCCACTGCTGCCCAGAGCAGGTGCCCACACAGGGGGAAACAATCCTGAGAGAGAATTCCTGGAGCAGAGTGAAACAAACCTCCTGTCAGGATTTAAAATGTTTCTTTAAAATGATTCACACAGTGAATAATTCCCCTGTGTTGCATTATTGACCAACCATGCACAGCTCTCCTCAAAACCAGGAGGAAAATTCCCAGTGCAGCTGAGAAAATGCTCTGTGAAATCTCAGCACCCACACTGTTTATTCTGCATGTTCAGAAACACAGAGTTTATTTGGATTTATCAAATATCTCAGATTCCACTCTATTCAGTCAACTCCTTACTGGTTAGAAGTAATTATCATCTTTTTTCCCCCCTCAAATGCTGTAAAGCTGATTTAAAATTTGCATTTTTAACAGTTCAGTTTGTTTCTTTTTTTAATAGCAAATAAAGACACTTCTACATTTTAAGGGGATGTAAAAGTTCATCATTACTCAACTCTGAAATAATTAAAAATGTGTATTATATCTGTGTGACAATGGGCATAAAAGCCAGCACACAAATGATAAGAGCTCTCAGAACAAACTCACCAATCTGTAGCTGCTTCTGGCTTGTTTGGCTCCTCTAAAATGCTTGACACCAACCCAAACATATCAGGGCCACTGCCAGAGTAAGAAAGATTTACTGATGCCCTGAAAAAAGAAAAAACCCACAAAAAAAAATAATCAAAGTTTTAAATAAGTGATTTTCTCCTATACAAAACAGGCAAAAAGAAAATCAAACCTTTATTTAGCAGCATTTTCTAGTTGTTCTGAATTTAATGTATCCTCAGCATCCCTCTACAGAAATCTCATCATGCATTTGTGAATTCTACAGCCCAAGTGAAATAAAATTATTTTCCTTTTTGTTTCACCAGAGACTTTCCAAGCTGCAAAAATTTTCCTCTCTTTCCAAGAAACAAAACTGTTTCACGTGGACATTCCTTCAAACCTTGACTGTCTTGCTTAGAGCATAAACAAGATCAATATTCTCAAAGTCTGGAGCATTCTAATTTATCTACTGCCAATTAATTCAAAACCTATTATGCTAATCTCAAAAAATAATTTATATGTAAGTTATAGATACTTAAGTTGAGCCATTTTTTAATCCCCTTTTGGGCAGGTCAAAATTTTAGTAAATATTTCTGGTAAACACCCAAAGTTTTTAACAATTTTTAAACAAACTCAACTTTTATTTCAGGTACAAGACAAGATTTTTACAGAGCTGTTTGCAATGACTCCTGACTCTTGCTCACAAGTTAATTAAAGCAGAGCTATTAAAGAGCTCCCTCCCTCCATCCTCATTGTTTTGCTCCAATAAACTTCCCTCCCCACCTTGTTCTGGTTCCTCTCAGTGTCCCTGAGGATCTCTGAGTTTTCCCTGGTGCCACAGAACTGCTCACTGACTTTGCTGATTAACAGAGACCATAAAATGTGGGACAAAATCTTATAAAAAAATCAACTTTTTAATCTCTTGCCACTGTGAAAAGTTACACTCTGCTGGCTTTCAAGACCTCACCACAGTTTTACTTCCACCTCAGTCCCTGATTTATTCCATGACTGCTCAGTTTCCTCTCTAAGGGATCTGGATTTAATTTAGGATGCACTTGAAAGATTCTTCAAAATGTGTTGAGAATGCAGAATTGATATTTGATAACCAGATCTTTTCTGTGTCTTGATCAAATAGCAAAGTTTTTTATTTTCCTATTTTTTTTAAGCAGACCTCAAGGAATTCTGAATATCTGCAGGCTCAGAATGGGTGTATATATGGATTAACTCTAATTCCATAATTTTTCTGTTTGTAAAGTACTTTGCAATGATCTAAAGGCTGCTTTAAGAAAATACTGTACATTTTAATTAGCTAATTGCCACTCCTTGCTTAAAATTGACTCACAGCTGACACCAAAGCTGTGTGATGTTTTATTCAAAAATAAACATCACTCTGACACTTCCCACTGAAAATGAGCAAAACAAAAATTTAGGGTTTTTTGCAATCCTTGTATCTTCTTTAACTATTACTTTTCAGCACCTTGTGAGCCAGTGGACTCCACTCCCTGCCCATCTCAGATTTTGTCTTTAAGCAAATGATAAAAAGAAATGCAGTGAGGTATTAGGAATGCTCTTTAAAAGAGCATTTGCTCCTCAAAAGCTCCTGTCTCTATCACCCAATTCCCTCCAAAAAATGCAACATTCTGTCACCATCACTTGCCTTGAAGATAGAAAAAAGAAAAAAAAAAAAACCCCACACCTTTTTTTCAGTAACAACCATTACAGAGTAAAGAAAATCCACTGATTTTCCAGAGATGCCAGAAACTCTCCCCAAAAATATCCAGAATCCCCATTTGTTCTTCAACACAAGAATCCCAGTCCCCAGAAGCCCTAAGGCCACAGCAGGGATGCTGATACCTTTTTTTTGGGCACTCCTGGAAGGCATTTTGGGATCCAAAATCCTCAGCACATCCCAGCCAGTCACTGCACACCTGGGAGGGTTCTGGAGGCGTGGGGGGACTGGGGACAGCTCCCAGTAATGGGGAGAAAAACTGAGTGTCCATGGTTTGTTTCCTGCATTGAACAGAGAAAAATATTTTTTTTAATATTAGATGTTTATCTAGTGAGCAGTAGAGGCAGCAAAGCAAAGCTTTGCTTTTATTTCCTGAACTAAATGAATTTTTCATTTATTTCATAGCAATGTGTGATAAAGCCATGATAAAAGTATTAAGTCTAAATCATGTTCCCTCCCTTGCCTTAAATTAACCCAAATCTGTCTTCTAAAAATAAACATGCAAGAACAGAATTGACTTACTGCACAGCAAGGGGAATTCCCCACAGGTTTCACATTTTAGGTGTTGGCTCATTCACAGCTCAGACCCTCCTGCTCTGTGAGACTGGGAATGCACCTGTCCCAGGAAAACACATCCCCTCTGCAAAACAAGAGCCATCATCCCTGTTACATCCCCCAAAAATACAAAATATTCCAGTGAGGAGCCCAGGGAAAGAAGGGAGGGACACCTGGGAACTCCACAGAGCAAAATGTGGGTAAGAAAAGTAACCCAAGTACTGCTGCAGAAAAGAATATTATAAATAAATTATTTATTCACTATTTATATTATTTATTTATTATTTATGCCAAGGAGCAGATATTTGAGGCCTCTTCCAACCTGGAATTCTCTGAATTTAATTTATCTTCCTTATTTTTAATCCTTGGCCTAATGGAAGCTGTCACAGAGTCTGATCTCCTCTCCTGGGTATTTTCTGAAAAGGTGGGACAGAAATATTCTCTGGTCAGGTGTGTTCCTACAAGAACAACCCTGCAGTGAATGTTTTTAAATTGGAAAAAAAAATAGTTTATACTGAGATATAAACTGATTTTGCACATCCAAACCAATCCCTAATTTAATAACAGAATTAGAGGCACTAGGATCCTGTAAAATCCCATATAAACACCTTGTCAGTGTTTATCCATTAAATCAGGAGAGCTCACACCTCCATTCTGACTCTGAACAAACACAGGCATCCCTGAGGATGCAGCCAGGCCAGAATTCCACAGGAATTTTGCAGCAATGCCCAGCCCTGGTCCTCTCTGGGCTACCAGGAAGCAGCAGAGACTGAGAAATTCCTGCCCCTTGGCCAGAGGATAAAATACTGTGCACAGATTAAAAATAGGATCTGTAACAAACAGATTTAAGTTTTATTTCCAGAGCCATTAATCACTGCTGATGGGAGCTGCGCAGGACAATGTGTCTAAAGCCCAGGAGAAAAGGGACTTTGTGTACCCTAGATAAGGCTCAGTGCTTCCAAAACACTGGAGCCTGTCCTTCCACCCAGTTAAACACAAATTCTCCTCTGGGCTTTACACAGGAACCACTAACAAGTTGCAGAAAAAAAAAAAAAAAAAAAAAAAAAAAAAAAGGAGAAAAAAAATTCAAATTATAACTCCTACAGTCTTCAGGAGGGCTTTTACTTTATTCCCCTGCAAATCCTGGGAAAGCCACTGGTCTTAATAAATTATCTTCAAAAGCAACAATAAAAAACTGCACCTAAAGACCAGACAGGTCATTTGGACTAATTTTTTTCATTCAAACAGTGAAGGAACAGGCAAAAAATTTACCAAAACCATTCATTATTTCCAAAAGCCTCAAGCAGCTCTTTGTACTTGGATACTCTCCAAGTTTCTTTTGAGGAGAAACACATGAACACAACTTCACCAGTAAAATCTTATTATTTCATGTATAAATATATATTAAATTAAACAGCATCAGAGCTATTAGACATTGATAGTGTTGTGACATGAAAGAAGGAGAGATTTAGATCAGACATTAAGAGAAATTCTTCCCTGTCAGGATGGGGAGGCCCTGGCACAGATTCCCAGAGAAGTTGTGGCTGCCACATCCCTGGAAGTGTCCAAGCAAGATGGGATAGTGGGAGGTGTCCCTGCCCATGGCAGGGGGTGAAAAAGAGGATTTTTAAGGTCCCTTCCAACCCAGAACACTCTGGCATTATTTCTGCTTCCCTGCAAAAGTTCAGTTTTGGACTCACCTGTGGCTGGCAATGCCCAGGGTGGCACCTGCACCACGTCCTTGCTGTCAGCCCCCAGCTCCTCTCCTCTGGAGCCTGCAGCATTGCAATCAGACTCCTAAGGAACAACTTCTCCTGTTTCAAAGCAAGTAAAAAACCCAAAAAAAGCAGTTATCAGGTCTGCCAAAGCTGTATTTATACATAAACCTCATTTCTAGCTCCCCCCACTCACACCCCAGGGCTCCTCCAGTCCAGCCATCCCTATCCCAAGGCAAGGTGGGAAAATCCATCCTGCCAGGGAAGAATTCCTGAGTGGGCTGGGAAAGGCTCAGCCTGAAGAAAAGGAGGCTCAGGGGGAACTTCTGGTTCTGCACAACTCCCTGACAGGAGGGGACAGCCCCAGGTCAGGCTCTGCTCCAGGGAACAGGGACAGGAAGCGAGAGGACAGCTCAGGCTGGGCTCAGGGTGGAAATTATGGAAAATTTTTGCCCTGAAAGAGTGATGAGGGCTGGAGCAGGATGGCAGGGGAGTGGTGGAATCACCAGTGTTCAAAAAGTGTCTGAATGTGGCACTTGGGGACAGGGTGATCTCAATGATCTGACAGGTCCTTCCCAACCTGAACAATTCCATGCTCCCAAGATCTCTCCAGGTAGAATGTCCTGATTCCAGAATCCCTCCCTGTGCTCTCTGCACACCCTCTCTGACCCATTACAGCACAGCTGTCCCCTGCCACACCTGGGACACTTGTCAGGACACTGCAGGACAATGGCCCAGGTGAGAGAATCAAAGCCCTGCACCCACCTGAGGCTTCACCTTCACTGCCACAAAGCCCTGACTGAGGGAAGTTCAGATTTTCATGAAAAAAAATCTGAACTTTGTATGATTAAGCTAAATTAATCATAATGATTAAGATAAATTAAGATATTTTACAATTAAGATAAATTCTGCAGCAGTCACATTATGGTAAACTCTCAAAACCTGACAGAGCAGCTGCTCCTGTCCTAAAGGAGGAGATGATGTCAGAGCATTCCCACATCCCACTGTGGCTCATCTCCCCCAACCTGCAGCATTCAGGATTTGGCTGAGCTGATGTCCAAGCTGGATTTTTGCTGCCAGAAATGGGATCCTACCACACCAACCTTTTATCAGCTGTTTTCCTGTCAAGGCACCCCTAACCATACACACATTCTTGTCACACATTAGCTCTGTGACACAACCCATCTATTTGCAACTTCAGAAGTGGATTTCACAAAATTCATGGATATCCTGAAGCCCAAACAACAATCCACTGATCTCTCTAAACAGGAGCTACCTGAAATAATGGAAAACTCCCATTTGGGCTTCACAACCCACACAGGAATCCAAGGGAAGATTAAAAATTTTCCCAGGTGCTCAAACCAGGTCCGAGTGCTGCCCCTGTGCTCCAGCCTCCTCCAGAAAAATGGATTTTCTGTGCTCACTGTCTGTGGCTGCCTTTAGGGGTGGCTACAAACAGATGCTTCTTGCACTACTGGTAAATAAAAAGGGGATTTCAGACATCCCCTCAGTATTTCAGGGAGATAATGGGGAAGGCTTGAAAACTCCCTCCTACAAGTTCCAGAACCAGGTGTGAAGTTTAAAGACCCACATTTCTCTCTAACACATCTTATTTTGGACTTATTTTCTATTCAGGCCTATCTGCTTCACAAAGCTACATGGCAAAAGGTTTTGGGGATGAGAGATTCCAACCTGCTCCTCAATTCCATCCTGGAAACAAGGCAGGGATATTTGTCAGGTGCCTCTTCCTAAGCCAAAAACCCTCACTTAAACACACAGAACATTTCTGCAGCATTTATATTAAAGCTTCTAATTCATAACCTCTCTACTGACTGAAATTATTGCTTTATTTAAAAAAAAAAGAACAGATAGTTTTAAAAAAAGCAGATAGTTTAGAAACAAAGCCCTGCTCTGCCATTCATTTAAACCTTCTCAAAAAGTTAAAAATATTGGTTTTAATGATGAATCTTATAGCTCTACACACTCCTAACTGTTGTCCAAAGCCACAAGTATTCTGAACACTCCAGTCCCACTATTCCTGAGTATTTTGTGTGCAAGAATGACTGAAGCCCTTACTCTAAAGTTTTGTATTTTTTTTTTTTTTTTTTTGTGCAGGCTCTATGAAAACATAAGGGAATGTAATTCACCTTCACTTACAATTCCTGTCACGTGTCCCATTCCATTATCTCCTGGTAGTCCAGAGAATATTAAACAAACAGGTAAGGAGTTTTTACTGGACTTCCACTCACTTTAAAGTCAAATAATCCAAAGGCATCTCAAGGGCCTGATTTGTAGATAATGTCCTGTGCAGTAAAATAGGATTATTGCCACTAATATAAACCTTTTTCTTCAGGAATGTAAAATTCCGGCTGGAGTTACAAAATACTTCTCCCAATTCATTCTCACCTACCCAGTGCAGTTTAAATTCCACTAAAACTCTTTCCAAATAGATCTTAAAAAACACAAAAAATGCTGAAATTATCCATTGCTGAATGGGGAAAACCCACACTTAACTGAAGTTACAAAAATATGTGGACAAATAAATAGAGCTTTTTTTAATCAGCTGCAAAAATATCAGGACACACTAAATATTATACAAAAGTTTGTGCCTTAATTTCATTAGATTACTCAAATTAGATATAAAGCCACTTTTCCCACTTGACTTCCTCCTTACTTTGTGAAATTAAAGTATTAATTAGGTGTCCTCAGGATTATAGATTTGAGCAAAATACTGTCACAACATCCTTTCAAACACCTTAACTGTTTCTAAAGAGAAACAGATGAGTTTTTAGTGTTTTAATTACCTGGTTCTGAAGTTACTACACTTCTCAGGAGAAAGATGACAGCAAGCATCCCAAGTTTCCTACTCACTTTGAGAAAGACTTTTGAAGTCTCCTGCTGGGAGACTCTGGTGCTCAGCACCACGAGATACTTGTTTGGAGAAAGATGGGTTTTGTCAGGCACTTATATCAAAGGTTCACTTGGAAACACTGAGAAATCACTGAACACTATTGGGAAAGTAACTCAGCACACTTTAAACTACAACCTCAGGAAACATTACAGTGCAGGAATCACTGTCCTGGGAGATTTAACAGCTGTTCAAACCACCAGCATCCCTCTGGACATCCCTGAATTATAATTGGGGCAGCATGAGCATCCCTCTGGGCACCCTGAGTTATCCTTGGGACAGCCTGAGCAACCCCCTGGACATCCCTGAGTTATCCTTGGGACAGCCTGAGCAACCCCTTGGACATCTCCCAGGTTATCCTTTGGGCATATCGACTTATCCCTCTGGGCACCCCCAAGTTATCCCTCCAGACACCCCGGAATTATCCTTGGGACAACCCTGAGCATCCCTCTGGACACCTCGAATTATCCTTCTGGCAGCCTGAGCATCCCTCCTGACACCCCTGAGTTATCCTTTGGGGATCCCAAATTATCCCTGGGACACCCCTGAGTTATCCTTGGGACATCCCCAAATTATCCTTTAGGCAGTCTGAGCGTCCCCCTGGATACCTCCAAGTTATCCTGGGGACATCCCCAAGTTATCCCTCTGGAAACCCGATTTATCCTTGGGACACTCCTGAGTTATCCTTGGGTCAACCTGAGCATCCCTCCAGACACCCCTGAGTTATCCTGGGGACACCCCCGAGTTATCCTTTGGGCATCCCGAATTATCCCTCCAGACATCCCCTGAGTTATCCTTCAGGCACCCCGAGTTACCCCTCTGGACTTTCCTGAGTTATCCTTTGGGCAGCCTGAGCATCCCTCTGGGCACCACCGAGTTATCCTTGGGGCATCCCGAGTTATCTCTCCCAACACACCCCGAGTTACCCCTCTGGACTTTCCTGAGTTATCCTTGGGGCAGCCAGAGCATCCCTCTAGACACCTCAAATTATCCTTTTGACACTGAGCATCCATCTGAACACCGAGTTATCCCTCCCGGAGGCGCACGACCCTCATCCCGCATCCAGACCCAGCTCTGGGCTCCCCCAGCCATTCCCGGCTGTTTTCCCAGTCCCACCTGCGCAGTTTTGGGCACCCCCAGCCATTCCCGGCTGTTTTCCCAGTCCCACCTGCACAGCTCTGGGCACCCCCGGCCATTCCCGGCTGTTTTCCCAGTCCCACCTGCACAGCTCTGGGCTCCCCCAGCCATTCCCGGCTGTTTTCCCAGTCCCACCTGCACAGCTCTGGGCACCCCCAGCCATTCCCGGCTGTTTTCCCAGTCCCACCTGCACAGCTCTGGGCTCCCCCAGCCATTCCCGGCTGTATTTCCAGCCCTGCCCGAGCCCAGCGGGGCAGGAGCGGCCGGACCGAGCGCGTCCCCGGCGGTGTCGCCGCTGCCCGGGCGGGATCCCCGCTCGCCCCGCGGTTACTACACGCGCTCTGTTGCCAGGCTATGGAAAAGCGCCTCCTCCACCGCCCTGGAGCCGCGGGACAAAGGGGAAAACAGCGGGGAAACCTCGGGGAAGCGGCGGGATGGGGGAACGGCCGCGCCGGGCGGAGTCCCGAGCTCGCCGCGTCCTGTCCCCAGGTGTCACCTCCCGCAGGTGTCACCTCCCGGCGGCGCTGGCCACACACCCGTGCAGAGCTCCGGAACGCCGTGCTGGCAGCGGGGACGGGCTGCAGAGGGGACGGAGCCCGGCGCGCATCTGGCCGCTGTCGCTGCCCAGCCAGTGCCGGCCATGGGGCGCTGATGTCACCGCAGGGCCAGGATGCGCGGGGACGCTGGGAATTGCAGTTCCAGCCTTTGGGATCCCTTCTGCTCCTGTATTCCTGGGTTTGGGATCCCTTCTGCTCCTGTATTCCAGCCTTTGGGATCCCTTCTGCTCCTGTATTCCAGCCTTTGGGATCCCTTCTCCCTCCCGCTGCTCCCAAGGTTTGGGATCCCATTTTCCCACACTGGTCCCAAGTTTTGGGATCCCTTCTCCTCCCGCTGCTCCCAAGTTTTGGGATCCCTTCTCCTCCCGCTGCTCCCAAGTTTTGGGATCCCTTCTTCTCCTCCCGCTACTCCCAAGTTTTGGGATCCCTTCTCCTCCCGCTGCTCCCAAGTTTTGGGATCCCTTCTCCTCCCGCTACGTCCAAGTTTTGGGATCCCTTCTTCTCCTCCCGCTACTCCCAAGTTTTGGGATCCCTTCTTCTCCTCCCGCTGCTCCCAAGTTTTGGGATCCCTTCTCCTCCCGCTGCTCCCAAGGTTTGGGATCCCTTCTCCTCCCGCTGCTCCCAAGGTTTGGGATCCCTTCTCCTCCCGCTGCTCCCAAGGTTTGGGATCCCTTCTCCTCCCGCTGCTCCCAAGGTTTGGGATCCCTTCTCCTCCCGCTGCTCCCAAGGTTTGGGATCCCTTCTCCTCCCGCTGCTCCCAAGTTTTGGGATCCCTTCTCCTCCCGCTACTTCCAAGTTTTGGGATCCCTTCTCCTCCCGCTACTCCCAAGTTTTGGGATCCCTTCTCCTCCCGCTGCTCCCAAGTTTTGGGATCCCTTCTGCCTCCCGCTGCTCCCAAGTTTTGGGATCCCTTCTGCCTCCCGCTGCTCCCAAGTTTTGGGATCCCTTATCCTCCCGCTGCTCCCAAGTTTTGGGATCCCCTTCTCCACCTGCTGGACCCAAGGTTTGGGATCCCGTCTCCTCCCGCGATTCCCAGGATTTGAAGTCCCTTCTCCCCCCGCTGTTCCAGGGTTTGGGATCCCCTTCCCAAAGTTTTTATGGGCAATGCCTCAAGGCGTGGCTGTGCTGAGCATTTAATCGTTTCCCAGGTGGGAAAGCAGCGCCCGGGAGTTTGGGAAATGCGGCTGCTCCTCCCCAATTAGCAGAAGTGATTTTTTTTGCTCAGGTGGTCACTATTCCACATTTACATATAAATGTATGTATAAACCTTAAAAAGTATATATATAATAGTATGTGTATATATGTATATATATATTTGTATGTATGAAAATACTATAAATATATATATGTATAAAAGAATGTGTGTATATATGTATAAATTTATATTTAACATATATATGGGCAAAAGTATATATATAATATTATATACCTATAAAAATAGATATATCAAACAATGTGTGTATAAATATGTATGGATATTTAAACTATTTAAATTTATATATAAAGTATGTATATAAAAGTGTATATCAGTATGTATATATTTTAATGTGTGTATGAATACATATATAAAAGGATGTAAATATAAATATATATGTATAAAAGTATGTGTGTATATATGTATATATACTTAAATACATATATGTGTAAAAGTATATATATAAAATTATATAACTGTAAAAGTATATATATCAAAGTATGTGTGTATATATATATTTAAACTATATTTATGTGTGAAAGTATGTATATATAAAAATATCAGTATAAAAGTATATGTATAAAATATAGGAATTAAAATACATATATATAAGTGGATATATTCATTTATATTTATATATTTATATATAAATATATTTATACATGTAAGTATATATGTGTTACTATTTATATTAGGTATATATTTGTGTATATATACACTATATGTATGTGCATATATTAAATAATATTTTAGATATACATAGTAAAAGTATATATATATTAGTGTATATAATCTCTATTTATACATTAATAACCTATGTATTTTAATATTCCCAAACCATTTAGCTGTAATCAGGAAGCACAACCAAGTAAGGAAATTTTAATAGACATATATACAATAATTTGTATTTCACACCTCTTGTATCTCTGGGGCTTTATAATCTCAAACAATTCACTGGAATTTTTTTTTGGTGCTGCTGGTGGTGGCACTTCTGTCCCTGTGTCCCCACTGAAAATAACACTTGGCTCAGCCCAGCTGTGAAACCATGAAGGAGAAATCAAGCCCTATAAAAGTGTTTAAAAATTAAGTTTATTTTAAATAAAAGCTTTTTTCCATGCTAAGCTGATTTGCCTTTTCCCCTTTTCCAAGTATCTCGGTGACAGTTGCATTTTATCACCTTTTAAACATTTTTTTCTTTAATAAAGTCATGGTTTTTCCACAATTCTCTGCCTGAGATTATAAATCCTGATTGTCCCACCACATCACTCTATTTTTAGCCCTACCAAAAAAAAAAAAAAAAAAGGCAAATGTCATTTCAGCAAATAAATGTATTCAGACACAATGGAAATGGCAAATGGATCCATCTTCATCTTTCTGAAGAAAATGACACAAAACCCAGTTAAAATGAAATTTAGTTGGATTGCTGGGAAGTGGAGTCCATCATCACTCAGGAATTGTCTTATTATTATCTTGAGATTAGAAAAAAAGAGAAAGTGTTGAATTCCCACTAAATCTAAAAAGAAAAACCACAAAAAAACCACCAAAAAAATTACAAAAAGCTACCTTCAGCATACATTTAAGTTAAACTCCAAAAGTCAGCACACTGGAGAATATAATATATATGATATATATATTATATATATATTATATAAAATATATATATAATATCATATATATATATATTATATCTATTATATATTACATATGTTATATATATATATATATATGACATAAGCATATATATATTATATATAATATATAAAACTGAAACAATAAGCTTTTATATTAATTTCCACTTTCCCCCCCCCCCCCCCCCTCAAAACTCTGAAAGATCAAAAATCTCAAGCAGGGATGAAGGAAAACAGAGAAAGCCCAAACATTTCCAGAGTTGTTTTGTGGTACAAACTCTGATTTTAGTGCTAGGAGGTGACAGAAGAATTCCACATTAGTTTGACCTGGATGGACAGAGGGAAAGAGAGGAAATCCAAACACAAATCCACAAAAATAGTTTAGGCAGAAATTATTTATGCTAGCTCAAGAAATGTGGGTTACAGAAAAAAAAAAAAAAACAAAAAACAACAAACCAAAACTTTTTCCTTGAATGGTTCACAGTCTAAAAAAGCAAAATATCACACAGGGAAAGGGTTGGAAAAAAAAGGATTTAAAGCTAAAATGTAGAATTTATCTTTGTTTCTATCCAGCAAAAACTGTGCTCTCAAAAATATTAAATAAGAAGAAGTAGTAGGAGCTACACCCTCTTCTCACAATAACCTTGAAAATGCCCCAATGCCCATTATTTGAAATTATTTTTTGAATAGAGAATAGCAGTGATTTAAATAATTTGCAGCAGAATATATACATATATACATATATATATATATATGTCATATTATACATATTTCTATTTGTATGTATATTTATATAAAATAGAGTAGGCTGAAGTACAAGCAGTCATTTTTCTGGATTCCTCACCAAAGCAAGACTTTTTTTTTTTTTTGCATTTTATTATGACAGGAACAAGCACTGCTCCTAGAAAACTTTAAAAAAAATAAAATTAAAGGTAAAAAAAAAAAAAAAAGGGAAACTTCCTTTTCCCAAAAGCAACCACTTCAATTCCTCTCTGCAATCTCTGCCTGTGACTCCTGTGTTATCCCACTGGGATTTCAGGTTATTCCAAGTGTTTGCTCCACTCTCTTCTCTCAGAAAGCATCAATGGGGCAGAGGAAAGGGGAGATGCAGCAGCAAAGAGGAACACACTGAAAAAGGGGATCAGGAAGGGTTAATAATCCCATGACCTTAATTTTCCAGCCTGAATAATTCCATGGCTCTCAGAGAGGCCAAATCCCTGCACAATAAACTTTTGTACCCTCCAGTTCCAAATTCACCTGGATAAAATCATTATTGGTGGAGCAGGCTGTGGGGGAGATAAAAAAATAAAGATAAAAATTATGGATTGAGGTTGCTCCACTCCATTTCTACCTGTTTTTTTTTTGTTTGTTTTTTTGTTTTTTCCCATCAAACACCTCTTCATTCCAGCACCACTTTCTCCTGTCCCACCCTGTGTCACCTGCAGCTGCTGGCAGCAACAAAAGCTTTTCAAACACTGTGAAAACAAAATAAATGTGTGTCCAAGGCAGAGAAGCTTCAGGGCTTCCCAAACAGAGGAGTTTATTTAGTGTTTGTTCAGGCTCTGCTCACCCAGGACAATAAAACCATTCTGAGCAGCCTTGGCACAATGGTGGCAGAGAGGAAAAGCTGCTTCAGGCTGAGCTGGGCAGCACAGCCTCATCTTTGTGGCCTCTGGAGGATCCAGTTTCATTTATTTTTCCAGCAGAAAGACTCTGTTACCAATCCCACACTTGACCAACACTCTGAGGCGTGGTTTTGTCAGCAAACAACCTGGAAATGCATTTATTCTCTTGTATGTCTTCACACCAAGCCAAAAAAAAAGCATCTTCTCTTTGAGATGAGTCACATTTAAATCAGAGACAACAATTAATGAGGTATTCCACAGAATCATTTTACAGCAACCATAGAGTTTTAATCAATATAAGCATTTTTCTTTCACAGTAACACTGAAACAGAGGCAGAATGTGATTTTGGACGGGTTTTGTTACAAATATTCAAGCAAAAGTTTTTTGTTTTTTTGGACAAAATGGGATCTCACCTGGGCAGCTGTCTTATTGTGTAATGGATTTATTGCAATACAAAAATAAAAAGGGTTCCTATAAACCACTGTAGGCTGACAGGGTCAGGAGACATGAAGCTGGTTGGCTTTGGAAGAAGAGAGGAGTATGTTGCAGCAAGAAATTAAATTGAGGAAGCAGAGGAGTGTTGGCAACCAGAAAAAATAAAGCAAATAAATGCCAAAGCTGTTCTAAAAACCCTCGGGGTGGGGGATGGAGAAAACCTCAGCTGCAGGTGCAGCAGGGACAGGGTGTGAGGGGTGCAGAGCCAGAATATGGTGAAAATCCTGCCTCAGGAAGGCCAGGCTAAGCCAGCACATGTGGCATTGGAAATATCCCTTTCCTCTCCCAAAAAATGGTTTGAGGGATGGGAGTCAGAGGAACCAGCTGTGCTCCCTCCACTGCCACCTCAGCAGGAGAGAGGACCAGGAGGTTTGAGCTTAAAATCAATGTATGAAGCACAAGGTTTTCCTCTTCCTGAATATAATTCCAGAGGTGGGAAGAAATGCCAGCCCCATCAGCAAGTTGAAGCAGCTCAATGCAAGGATCAATTTGCAGCAAAAAAAACTTCAGCCTGAGAGCACAATAAGAGCAGCATGATCTCCACTCAAAAAAAAAAAAAAAAAAAAAAAAAAAATAAAATTATAATACCACAAAATGGTTATTCTGAACTGAAAAAAATCAGTGCATTACACACACAGAGCATTGTCTGAGGGAGTGAGTGTCAGCCTGGGATCCATCCAGAGCACAACCCAACAACACTGGGCACCCCCTAAATACACAAGGCACCCCTAAAAAAGTGGAGGAAAGGTGCAATTCCCTGGATTTCTCCCTCCATGGCACTCAGTGGAAGATCCAACCCAGTGATCTGCCACAGCTTTGGGTTCCTGCTGTTCAGCCCCCATTTAGGAATCCTGCAGGACCCCAAACAAAGAGCAGCATCCCCACATCCCCACACCCCATCCTCTCCCTAAGGCAAACGCTGCTCCCCATCTACTTAGCAGCAGCCTGTGGCCACCACTGGGGCGTGCTGGCCCTGAGGCTCACCGTGCCCCCGGGCAGGCGCACGCAGAGCGGCTCCTTGGCGTGTGCCAGCCTCAGCAGGGCCAGCCCCAGCTCTCCCTGGCCAGCTCGGAACTTGCCGGCTCGCCTGCCCGCCTCGGTGAGGATCTCGGCGCCCGCGGGGACGCCGCAGCCGGGCGGGGGCTGCGGGAAGCGGACGGGCAGCAGCCGCTTGCGGATCACGCCCATGTGGTGCGTCCTGGCCGTCAGCTCCTGGCCGATGTAGCAGCCCTTGGTGAAGCTGATGCCGTTCATGAAGGCCAGGTTGGATTCCAGCGGGAGGGCGGCTCCTGGGGGGAGATCGTCCACCCCTTCGGGAATGCCTGGGGGAGAGGACAAAGCCGGCAGGTCAATGCTGCTCCTGGTCAGACTCCTGTTCTGACTCATCCTCAGCTTGATTTTCCAACCCAAAAGTGTAAGAGCCAAAACAAGGCACGTGGGGCTCCAGGTGGCTCTTTAAAATGCTGTTTATTGCATCCAAATGATGCAGCAATTCACAGGTAACAGCATTCAGCATTGGCTGTAGGCTCCTCTGAAGCCCCTCTAGTTCTGCTTACAATGTATTATTTACTTTTTATTACAGAGCATCTTAAAACATAACAACCAATCAATACTTCTACTATTCCCCATAGCCTATCATAACTACTAACATTACCAAATTCATGTTACTATTTTCCAATCACAAAAAGTTAGCAAGTTACAGTTTAAGCTATAAGTTGTTTTATCAGTTTTCTTGCAGTGGAAAATTTTGAGATCTTTTCTCTACTTGCAACATGACATTTTTGTTTGCCTGTGAAAATCCTTTTGCTTGGGAAAAACATCTTTTGTTTGAGGTGGATTTATCCTTTGCTCTGATAAAAATCCCTTCCAACTCATTTTACTCTTTGGCTTCTTAGTTATTCAGTAAAACTGGCTCAGCAATTCTTCTGTATCAAAACTTGCTACCATTTCTATTCCTTCTTCAGATTCTACATTCAAAGATCTTTCTGTTATACATACATATCTGTGAGACCTTCCTGTCAAATTTTCATCTCCCAACCCAAACAGATCCCAGTTTCAGCACAGCACCACCACCTTTCCCTCTGCCAATTCATTTAATCCTCTACCAGCATGGGCACACTAAAATCAAAGGCACTGGGGCTCCCAGGACTCAGATCCCTGTCCAGTCTCCCTGGCCTGGGAGTTAACTCAGCAAATCCAGCCACAAAATTTTTAGGAAATCAAGTCTGGGTGTTTCCTTTTCCTTCCTCAGCAGCAAGCCAAGTACTCAGGCTTGAGTAATCAAAATTACTCAAATTACAGAAGCTTCTCTCTAAGAAAATGAAAAATCCTGGCTTTCTTTTAGCATTCTTGATCAATTCCCATAATCTGAGTAATAGAAAATTATACCCAAACCTTGCCACCAGACAGAATTATAACCATCAGGTCACTTTAATACTGAAAGTGACAATTAATTAATGTTTTAATTAACAATTTAAATAAGAATGAAGGGTTTATAACTTATTCCTGCCTTATATCAGCATGTGGACTCCCAAAACCCATAGTGCAAAACAGGGCTTGGCTTTACCTTGTTTATACCTGTGCCTGTGGTAATCCTGAATGTCTCCAACTTGGCTCCCAGGGATAATCTCTGACAGATTTGCTCCTTTCTTTGCAATCACTCTCCAGCCCATGACTTCTGCCCTGGGGTCAGGAGTTAAGAGCAGAGCCTGGTCTGCAGATTTTGGGAGGGAGCTGGCATCCCCAGGGATGACAGCCCACAGGGAGAGGTCAGGGCAGGGGCTGATGGTGACTTTCCTGCGGATCTTGTAGAGTTTCAGGTGTTTCTGGATGGGATCCAGCACGCTGCTGTCACACTCCAGCAGGATGTGAGGCTCCTCTGCTGTGCTCCCGTGCAGCCTAAAAAAAAGTCACAGCCCCAAGGTCAGGAAAACAAACAGCCACAGAAGCAGGAGCCACAGCTGGATATTTATTTGGATGCTGGTGCAAATTCAGAAATCTGGGGAGTTTCTGTGGCACTCAGGGAGCAGCACCCACCCCCTGAATTGTTTCAGCCACCTGCTGGACTCTTTCCTAGCAAACACTTCTCCCAGGGGCAGAAACGGGTCTGGCCATGTGGAATTCTCAATCCTTACCTACAGTGAAGGGAACTTCAGTGGGGGGAGAACTTTGTTCATGTGATAATTGATAAAAGATTCGTGTTAATCATAAAAGTATTGGGGTTTGTATAAACCAGAATACCAAGGTCTGAAATGAAGCATGACACTAAAGAAAGGAAAATATATGATTAAATAATTTTATTTTAAATCTTATGTTTTCTAAATAAGTTGTATCTACTGACAGCTTGCAAAACAAGGCTTTCACCCAGCCCAACACATTCTGCAGAATCAGATTTCCTGCCTTTGTGTGATCAATCACACACTATCTGCTAAAGATCAGACTTCCCACTTCTTCTGTTTTTATCTACCAAGAGCAGATGGTTACAGGACCAATTGTCCCAAGAGCTGTCCCACAGAAGTTTGGAAGTTTCTTGACCACCACTGCTTACCTTGCAGAATTACTACAACAAAACAATAACAATTATTGATTACTACAAGGAAAACCATCCTATAAAAAGGGAGCTGCAAACCAAGTTGGATGGAAGCGTGGAGTGGGTGGTGACCCCTCACATTTTCCCCAGCGTTGCTCTGTCTATATAAAATAATGCAATCGAAATTTTGCTAAATATCCAAACTTTGTTTCTCATTTATAACATTCAGCTGTGCCTTCCACTGTCACAGAATCCCAGAATGGATTTGGGTTGGATGAGACCTTAAATCTCATTTTATTCCACCTCCTGCTGTGGGCAGGGACACCTTCCACTATCCCAGGTTGATCCAAGCTCCATCCAGCCTGGGTTTGGGCACTTCCAGGGATCCAGGGGCAGCCACAGCTGCTCTGGGCACCCTGTGCCAGGGCATCACCACCCTCCCAGGGAAAAATTTATTCCCAATATCCCACCTGTCCTCCTGGAAGGGCTCTGAGCTCTCCGTGGAGCTTTCCCCTGTCCAGGTGAGCACGCCCAGCTCCAGAGCAGAGGGGCAGAGTCAACACCCACACATGGGGATATTGCAGCCATCACACTTCTCTGCTGCGCTGACCCACGGAGCTTTTTTGGAAGCGCTTTTTTGGCACATTAATGTACAAATTTCAGCCACCCCCCGCCACCCCGCAATGGTCTCTCCCAGCTCCCCCCCCCCCGCGCGGCCGCGCCGCTTGGTCTCACCTGTACAGGATGACGTCATACAGGCAGCGGCCCTGCACGTTCAGCGCGTGCGCGTAGAGCGCGGGGGGGGCGTCGCCCTCCGCCACCAGCTGCGTGACGTCATTGGTGAGCAGCCCCTGCAGGAACACGGCGGCCTCGGCGCCCCGCACGCCCAGCAGCGCCCGGCTCAGCGGGAAACAGGCGGTGGCCGCGCCCCGCCGGCCCCGGCACCACCGGCGCAGCAGGGGTGCCGTTATTGCCCTCACCAACATGGCGGCGCCGTCAGAGACTCCCCCCGCCGCCGCCGCCGCCCTCCGCCGCCGCCGCCATCTTGTGTGTGTCCGTTGGGAGGGCGACACCTGCTGGCGGGGCCGGGGCGCCGCGGGACCGCCCCCTGCTGCAGGCCACGCCCTCACCCTGTGGCCACGCCCCCATCATTTGGCCACGCCCACTCCCTCACGGCCACGGCCCCGGGGCCGGGCGCTCCCCGCGATCCCGAATGGGAAATTTGGGAACCCCCTTGGCCTTCCTCGGGTTCCCCGGGCATGGAGCGAGCGAGGAGAACAGCCCAAAGCGCTCCGTGTCCCGCGGTTTGGCTGTGCTGGCTGGAAAAGATCTCTGAGGTCATCGAGTCCAACCATCCCACCTAAACCATGGCATTTCATTAAGCACCTCCATTCCTGCCCTGCCGAGCCCCAAATCCACAGGGTGCTGCGAGCAGAGAGGGGTCAGAGCCATTCTGCCCCTCCAGGTGCATTTCGGCTATCAGAGTGGAAAAAATTCTCCAAAGGTCCCTGTTTTTCAGTGTTTGGTTTCCACAGGACTCCCCAGCTGCCCTCCATCCTCTTTTAACATCCTTGGAGAAACTCAGCATTGCCGGATTGGACTAAATTCTAATGTTTGGCAGCGGGAATTTCTGCATGGGAATAAGCCATGGAATAATGCTTTAAATGTTATTTAGTCCAACACCCAGCAGGGACATGTTCAATCCACCAGGTTGCTCAGAGCCTCAGCCCAAACTGATCGTGGATATTTCCAGGGATGGGGAATCCCTGTGTTAAACCCCCCAGTTAAAATCATGGAGTGAAGTGCTGTTCCCATCCCTCTGGGATGTTCATGGTGCTCTGGGAAGTGGGGCCAGTCTCTGGCCCCAAATGACCCCCTCAAACCTCCAGGATCCTAAACCCACCAATCCTAAACCCCTGAGCGAGAGGAGACTCGTTTTGCAGGAGCTGGAAATGTGCTGTGAGTTATCCAGCTGGCCCTGGGCAGGGCTGGGCTCTCCCCTTGTGTCCTGGCAGTGATAACCTTATCATACATCCCTGTGTCCCAGCAGTGCTGAGAGATTTGGGGTGTTCACCCTGGAATTCTGCAGATGGAGAAATAAAGATAGGGGCAGAGGTGACTCCAGGTGACCTTGGCACGTGGGTTTGCTCTGTCCACCCGTGTCAAAAATGGGGCTGGGGAACCTGGCTCTGAGGCAGCTGAAGGAGCAGAGAGATGATGCCCAGGGTGGTTCTTTTCTCTGCCTGGAAGTGGGAATGTGCCCAGAGCAGAGCTGGGTTTGCTTTTTGAAGGAGAAGAGGGAAAGGCAAAAATCTGGAAGCACAGCTGGGCTGAAACTCCAGAGTCCAACAGGCACCACAGATCCACATCTGGATCCAATTTTGTGAGGTTTTTGCCTGTTCTACATCCCTCCTTCACCCACCAAGCTGTGGGGATCATCAGTGGCCATCCCACAGGCAGTGTTTGCCATGTCCCTGCATTCCCAAGCACCACAGGTGGTGTATCAAACCCCATGGAGATATTTGAAAAGGCAGCAAGGAAATAAAAGTGCAAATGGAAAACAATCAGGCAGCCAGTTCAAGCCTTTATTTGTTTTACCACTTCCTACCACTTTTAGTCCCTTCCCTCTGGGTTTGCTTTTCTTTTCTCATGGAGTTATTCAGCCAGTAAAGTCGTATTGAAACATTTCAGTGTCAGAAGCTGTAACTCTGCCAGTTTAGTGCATTAAATCAGCTCAGGGGATGGTTGGAGACAATCCATAGCATGACTGAGACCTGCAACCCTGAGAGCCCTGGGAAGGTTTGTGCCAGCCCCCAGTGAGTGTGTGCCTGTCTTCACTAAAAATGGGGGACCTGAAGCCTGGTCAGAGGGACAACACAATTCCCAGAGCCTCCATGACATTAATTTCTAGTGGAAAGTGTAGAATTCTAGTGCAATGTCTCCCTGCCTGTGGCAGAGGGTTGGAACAAGATAATTTTTAAGGTCTTTTCCAACCCAAACCATTCTGGGATTTCACCCAATGGATCATTCCTCACCAGCTTTATAATTTCTAGAGTGTTTTTGGAAGGAGAGCTGGTGGCACAAGGTGACAAGACACAAATTCCCTCCTCCATGGAACACCTCTCATCCAGTGAGATGTGTCAGGGTGGCTCAGGATCCCTCAGAAGGTGGTGACAAAGGACAGAGATTCCCTTGCTGTCCCTCAGCAGCCCCTGGGTGTTGCACAAGCTGCCAGCAGCCTCCTGCTCCATCAGCTTTCCTCTCTCTGCTCTCCCACTGCCCAAAACCCTGGACAGCCTGAGGCTCCCACTTGTGAGGGCTCATCCTTGACATTTATTTGTCAATAACTCATCCTCACCAGGGATAACCTCTGCAGCCAGCCCTGCAGGTTAATGCTGGCATAATAAACTCATTTTCTCCAGCTTTTTCTCGGGGTTTTAAGCACAAATCCTCATCCACAAACTCACATGAGCTGCAATTGTTCCTCTCAAACCCTGTGCATTAAATATACCCTGAGCTGTGCCCTGGGAGGTCAGCCACAGGCAGCTGGGACACAAGGCTGTGGTAAACCATAGCAGCACTTCTGGGACAATATCCCACAATCCTGGAGAGGAAAACAAGGATTGTGGCAGGCCTGGGCAGTGCAAAGTCAGTGATGATGGAGGGAAATTGCAAGTACAACAGGCAGGATGCAGGAATAGAGCAGAGTGGAAGCTGAGCTTGGAGGGAGTGAGTTTGTGCATCAAAAAGGTTGTTCTGAAAGGAGGGTGGGCACCAGCCTTTTCTTCCAGGGAAAATGGCCTGAAGTTACACTGGATGAGATTTAGATTAAATATTAGGGAAAATTTCTTTGCTGGTCAGACATTGGAACAGACTGCTCAGGGAAGGGATGGGATCACCATCCTGGAAATGTTGGAAAACCACGTGGATGTGGCACCTGGGGACAGGGTTTAGTTGTGGTGCTGGGTTAATGGTTGGACTCGATGAACTTAGAAGGCTTTTCCCACCTTAAGGGCTCTGGGATTCCTGCTGGTGGGACTGAGGAGAAGGGACAGCTGTGACTGCATTTCCCTGGGAGGGATTAGGGAAGATTCCACTGATGGATGAATGGAACAAGAGATTTGCCTTTACAAACAAACTGTAGGTTTGCTGGTAATTGAAACTGGATATTGGAAGATGAAAGAAGCAATGGGGAAAAAATATGAATTCCATAAGAATTAAAAATTAAAAGCGGGGGTTATACATTAGAGGGGAGTCTGTACCTCTCAAATACATCAGCCCATGGGGAAAGAGAAATTGGCCAGGAAATTGGGATAAAAAGGGAGGCTGCATCCTCCAAAAATTGGAGAGACTCCAGGGGAATGCTCCATGGCCTCTCCCTTTATTCAAATAAGCAAAAGGACTCCCCTGTCTCCTTTTTGGACATAAACCTTTGGTGTTTGTGGATTAATGTTCCTGACACGGGTAATTTTAGTCTGGCTTTCCAAAGAAATGGGAGGGGTTGCCATTACTCCGGCTGTTCCCAAAATACTGCTGCATGGGGGCTGCTTTTGCTCCTTCTATGAGCTGGGATCAACCCCCAGGGCAGGGACACCTCCCACCACACCAGGCTGTCCAAGCCCCATCCAACCTGGCCTTGGCTCTTCCCTGACTCTTGGTGGGACTTCTCTTGCCAAAGAAGTTGTCAACTTAGCTCAACTTCCAGAGAAACAGAAAAAAATGCATGTTTGAGTCCAGATTTTTTTCCTGAGGACATTTGGAGAGGGGTTGTGAGTGGACAGTGTCTGTGATTTAACAGGAGGAGACCGAGGTGGTTGGACAGCCAGGCTCTCTCACAAAGTGCTTTCCCATCGTTTGCTCAGCCTGAATCATCAGTTTCTCCCAGATTCCCCGAAGTTTTGTTGCTTTTGAAAGGCCAGGCTTCCCTCAGCAGTTTGAGCTGAGTGCCTGAGGGATCTGCAGGCAGTGATTCATCAGGGAGACAGCGCATCCCAAACAACGCCAAGGTCAAATGCTTCTTAAGGCAAAACTATTTTGTGATGATTTGTAGCCATATCAGGGAAAACAGAGCTCCTCCGTGGCTAAAACAGGCAAATCTTAGATGGAGAAGGATTTTTTCTCATCACTCAGAGCCCTTCTCAAGCAAGCACAACACGCTTTACATACTGTAACAAAATGTAAGTTTTATTCCATATTATTAGTAATGGGTGTGGAATAGCCACAGTTGAGTTGGACTGATGTCCTTTCCCTTTTGACCAGTGTTTAATATTCTAATTACAGCCCAGATGTAACGTTTACACTGAAAAATACTTACAGATTCAACCTCATACTCCAAAAATTTCTAGTACAAATACAGTTAGTACATAAAAAAAAGAAAAAAAAGAAAAAAAAAAAAAGAAAAACCCACAAAAAAAAAAAAAAAAAAAAAAAAAAACAAAACAATCCCAGACTCTTTTTAACAGCACAGACTGGTTATGGCCGTGAGTTAAGTTCAAGTATTTCCCAGTGGAATGCAATGCAAGCAAGAAGGTAATCTGGCTTTTGTGGGACATTCCTGGCCCTGAATGGTAAGAAGAGAAATATAAGTGTGGGCACTTTATCTGACCAAGTTTAGCGAGAGAGTCAATGTTTATAATTAGTTCAGCCACAAAGCTAAACCTGTCTTGTGTGTGGACAAAACTGCTACCTGGAGAAAAGACAAAAAGAAAAGCAAAGCATTAATTATACCATTGGCATTTCTTCTGTGGCTGATGCTCCGCCCTCCAAATGAATTTCCTCCAGCTGCTGGTTCAGTTAGGAACAGTTGTGGTGGGGATTTTGTGAATATTTTGCTGCTCTGTCCTTTTCCTGCCCCAACTGAGAGGATAAAAGAAGGGATTGTTTCTCCTGCCCAGAAAGGAGTCATTCCTGCAGAGTCATCATTGCATTTGGCCACCTTTCTGGAGTGACTCAGTGGAGAAACCCAACATCCTAAAGGGTTTATAGGTCACAGAGTGGAGGAGGAAGAGGGGAAGTGAGCAAATCAGTATATATAGCAATAATAATATTATTAATAATAATGATGATAATAATCTTTTCTGTTCCTGAGGCTGTCTGACCCATGCTGGCTCCTGTGTGTGGCCCAGATGGGATCTGGGAGGACAGGGATCCCTCCTCCCCAGGCTCAGAGGATCAGCAATGTCCTCCAGGCTGCCTGGGAGCTCACAGGCAACTTCCATCCCTCCCAGGCACCCCTGACACCAGAGTATTCCTGCTGGGAATACACCTCTGTACTTGAGTCCCTGTCAGAATCTTGGAAAACATGGGAGAGCAGGATCAGCTCCCTTTGGGAAGGGATGTAATGCAGGGAAGTGCTCCAGGCCTGAGGGGTGAGCAGGGCTGGCAGTGGTCACCCGGTGTCCCTGCCCGACAAGGGGGTTATTGATCCCCCAAGAGTCTGCCCTGGCTCTGGCACTCGTCAATATTGCAGTTATTGACTCTGCCTGAGGAAAACAGCCTGTGCATATGAGATGGGAGGGTGACACCAGCTGGGAAGAGGATCCAAACCCTCTGCAGGACCCACGGGTCACTCAGAGCCCCCTTGGCTCGCTGTGTGACAATAAAAAGGGGTTTGAAGGAGGGCAGGAGGAGTCTGACTGTACAACCACACATCTGGAGAGGGGAGCAGTGCCCAGGCCTGCAGGAGATGGGGTTTTGGGGAGGACCAGAGTGCAGGAAGAGGAGAAGGGAGGTAAGGTGGCACAAGGACCAGCACTGCCACACTGCTGGGAAAACACAAGGTGGCTGCTGTTGGTCCAGAGACAAAGAGAACCACACTAGAAAAGCTGCCCTTGAAGAAAGGTTGATGAGACTGAAGTGCAGATTTAAGGGTAAAAACAGTCTCCAAATAGCCAAAATATGCAGAGGTTAAAGGCATGAGACTTCTCCAATGGGTTGCAGAGAAGGGTTCATGTCACCCTTTAGGGACAAGTTGGCAAGAAGATCCACGGTCTTTTCCCACCCTCCTGCTCTGAACCTGGAATCTCCTCCCATGGGCACAGCTGGGTATTGCTGGGGCAGCAGGTGCAGCCCTGCTGTATACACTGGGTTTAATGACTTGATCAGGTCTCTGTGACCAGCTCTGGGTGGTTTTGGATTAAAATCTGTCCCTGGCTTTCCCCACAGCGAGGTGTGTGCCAAGATTTTTCCTGGAGCAATTGCAAGGGAGTCACATTCCTGTACCTGGAGTGGTGACTCACAGGGGGGTCTGCAGGTCAGAAGGAACCGAGGGGCAGATCTGAGTCACCAGAAAGTGCTCAGGCCATGAGTGGTGCTGAGGGAGGTGTCACTGATAGGGGCAGGAGAAATCCAAAATCCCAATTCCTGCACGGGGTGGTGCCTTCCAGCATCCTGTGGGAAACACAAGTTTATCTTGGGCTGTGCTGGTGTTGCTCATGGAAAAGGAATCAGAAGAACCCAAGCAGCATCCAGCCATGGTTACCCTGTGAGTTTCCATCCTTCCCTTGGGATCACGACTTTAAATACACAGAATTTCCCACGGGACACAGGGTTGGGAACAAAAGAGAAGTCTCACTGATGTAGAGGACAGCTGCAGGGACCAGGGAATAAATTTCCACCCAGGACCACCTCTCTCTCCTCCCCAGCAGCCTGGGCTGTGACCCTGCAGGCATTTTTTCCAGGTGACAGCAGCCCCTGTGAGCACCCAGCCTCTCCTGCTCTGCCCAGCACCTTCCCACACAAGGGACGAGGACAAACAGAGCAGTTGGATATGTTTGTCTCCCCACCACTGTGGTGTGACCTTTCTGAGCCTTTCCTGCAAAATTCCCAGCAGAAGGGGATGGATAGATGGATGGATGGATGGATGGATGGATGGATGGATGGATGGATGGATGGATGAGTGGATGTCACTACTGACTGCTGCTGTGCTGATCCTCCTCCTGGATGCAGTTACCTGTTTGTGAGGGGAAAATCTCAAGCTGCAAGAGCAAACAGCATTCCAGGCATTTTACCAATGCCTTCAGCAGGACCAGGAACAAGCCTGGAAGCGTTCCCCAGACAGCTACACACAGCCACACAGCTGAATATTTGCTGCTGGATACCTTGTAGGATATTTCTCTGCTTTCCTTTTAATTCTACTTTTTTTCCTTTTTTTTTTTGCTTCCAGGACTGTTCTCTAACACATCACACAGCTCAGCTGAAGTTCCCAGGAGATGAAGGGCATATCCAAAATCTCTGCCTGTTCCCAAGAATGGCCAAAGGGCTGGACACTTGGGGAACAGGCATCCTCAGGGCTTTTAGGGACTGATCTCAAGGACATGGGAGTGATGTCTAGGGAGAAGCCATGAATATCCCAAGGATAAGAAATCCTAGCACAGCCCAAGGGAACAGCTTGGCACAGGGACAGTGCAGTGTTCAGGGAGAATTCACTTCTTTTGCAACAGGTTTGATGTTGAAGGCTCTGCCTACCTGGGTTCCCTGTGGTGGTGATGAAACCACCCTCTGACAAAGAACAGTAGGAGCCTTGGAGCTCAGCAGCTTGATTTTAACATACACCCAAAGTACTGTAAGTGCATGAAAACCACCCGTAAAGTCAAGCCCAGCTGGAAAAAAATCCCTCATGAACTCAGGAAAAACTTCCTGCTCTTGTCCTGGTCCTGTCCCCATTGAAGCCAGATCTTCTGCAAATCTCCCCAGCAAGTGTGGGAACCCACCCAGTTCCCCAGGTGGGGCTGGAGGCTAAAAGCCCAGGATGAGATCAGCCCCAGTTGATCAGCTGGGTTTTCTCAGGGGAGGTGGAAGGCTGTAGAAGGAGCAGAGGGTTGATATTACATTTACACCTACCTATCTCTCTATGGCTACGTTCACAGCCACGTGTTCATACGTGTCTGTATCTACACATGGACACACACACACACACCAGAGACACGCTATGCATAGATCTGCCACCTGCCACTATTTATAAGGGTTTGATTAATCAGAAAAACAAATTTGCCAACAGTGCTTTTCCTCGATTAATCAGAAAAACAAATTTCCCGATGCCGATCGTCTAAAATTCAGCAAGTAAAGGAGCCTGAATCCTTTACACTTTTGTTTTCCTGGTTGCATAAAGGCACTTTCAGATGATGTGAAGCAACAGTTTGTTAAAAATTCTGTAACTGCAACAGTTCCCATCACATCTGTAGCAAGTGCTACACAGGCACCAGTAGGATGCAATGTCACTGCTTGCTCCTGCTCCAGAGGGTTTGGAGCAGATTGGCTTTGATGCAGAGGAAGAAAAGATGAAACCTTCAGCCCTGTGTGGTTTGAGGTCTCCTGTGTGAGGCAGTCACTGTGTTCCTGCCCCAGACCTGACATGGGTGCCAGCTCTGGCTCACAGCATCCCATGAGGCCTCCTTGGCGTTGCCAGCCCAGGCAGATCAGCTGTGAGCCTGCCATGAAGGTCCGTGCAATATGTCAGTGGTTTTCTTACCAAAGGATGGGAAATTAATTTGATTAAGGGTATTTAGTAATTAAACACTGCCTGGCTTGCAGCACTGGAGCCTTGCCATGCAGGAGGGTGGCTGAGCCCTGCCAGCCTCACTTCCCTCCTGAGCCACCAGCAGCTTGTCTTCCCACCACAGCACATTGTCCAGTCTCTGCTGGGGGCTCTGGTGTGACCCAGGGGCTGGGAGGTGTGGGGGGTTGTTTGCTGTTACTCACTGGAGATTCCCAGCTGGAGAACACGGAAACAGGGAAGAAATGTCTTTTGTTACCGCACTGGAAGACAGCACTAAATCAGTCCAAAACTCCTTTCACTCTCTCCACTCTCACACAAAAATCACTCCCTGCAAAACAAACACCACCGAAAAACAGAAACAACCTGAAATCAAAACCCCCTCTCCTTCCTGACAGAGTTATATCCACACAGACGTCTTCCCATCTTTGCTGCTGGAGCTGCCTTTTTCCAGCGAGGCCTTGGGTTTAGCACCTTGTTTCTCCTGGGCGGTGTTGGCCCTGTTCTGCTCCACCACGGTGCCCCCCGAGGCGGGGCTGCTGGTCCGAGAGGGCTGTGTGTTGGCCTGGGTGCTGCTGTAGCTCTGGAAGGCGATGTCCAGCTGCTCCTGGGCCACCCGCAGGTGCTTGTGCAGCGTGGACAGATCCGCCGGCAGGTTCTCGTCGGGGCTGGTGCACTGCTGCTCCTGAGCCACGTTGGCCAAGTTCTGCTCGTGGGCCATCAGGCTGTTGGGGATCTTGGTGGATTTCTCAGCTTTGACCACCAGGTTGTACTCGGGAGGGCAGGAGATGTTCTTGGGGTAGGCGTAGTTGTAGGGGGGCTGCCGGAAGCTGTTGATTTTCCGGTTGCGGATGGCGTCGCGGATGGTCCCGAACCCCAGGTGGAACATCTCGCACATGTTCAGCAGCAGGCACAGACAGCTCACCACGTACATCACCAGCAGGAAGATGGTCTTCTCCGTGGGCCGGGACACGAAGCAGTCCACGGTGTGGGGACAAGGGACCCTGTTGCAGACGTAATACGCTTCCACCTCGAAACCGTAGAGCAAATACTGCCCTATCAAAAAGCAGACCTCGAAGGAAGCGCGGGTGAGGAGCTGGAAAACGTAGATTTTCATCAGCCCCTCCTGCTGGATGCGCCTCCTCCCGTCGTGCCTCTGCTGCTCCTTGCCCTTGGGCTTGGCCTTGGCTTTCTCAGGCTCGGCCGCGTCGTCGGAGATCATGGGCTCCTCCTCGTCGGCCTCCACGGCCTCCTCCATGTTGCGCACGGCCTGCCAGTTCAGGGCGAACTGCTTCTTCTTCTTGAAGCCCTTGAACCTCTTCTCCTCCTCGGCCGAGCGGGCGATCCTGTGGATGGCGTAGCCCAGGTACATGACGGAGGGCGTGGAGATGACGATGATCTGGAAGACCCAGAAGCGGACGTGCGAGAGCGGCGCGAAGGCGTCGTAGCAGACGTTGTCGCAGCCCGGCTGCTTGGTGTTGCAGGTGAACTTGCTCTGCTCATCGGAGTAGATGGACTCGCCGCCCACCGCCGTCAGCACGATGCGGAACACGATCAGCACCGTCAGCCACACCTTCCCCACGAAGGTGGAGTGATTGTGGATCTCTTCTAGCAGGCGGGTGAGGAAGCTCCAGCTCATGTTGGTCATAAGGGCTGCTCAGTTATAACCTGCAGGGACAGGGGGAGATAAAAGCAGGGCTGAGGTCACAGCTTGTGCCAGCAGCAGGAGCAGAGCAGTGACTGTTCTTTGTGCTGGCCATGGGTGAGGCCACACCTCCAATCCTGGGGTCAGTTTTGGGCTCCTCATGACAAGAAAGACGTTGAGGGGCTGGAGCGTGTCCAGGGAAGGAAACAGAGCTGGGAAGGGGCTGGAGAAATCCTGAGGGAGCTGGAAAGGGCTCAGCTGGAGAAAAGGAGGCTCGGGGGGACCTTGTGGCTCTGCACAGCTCCCTGACAGGAGGGGACAGCCAGGGGAGTCAGACTCTGCATCAGGGAACAGGGACAGGAGGAGAGGGAACAGCCTCAATTAGGGGAGTTTTAGATGGGATATTAGGGAAAATTTCTCCCCTGAAAGGGTGGTCAGGGCTGGAGCAGTGGAGGATGCTCCCACATCACAGAGACTTGCCCTGCTGAAACATCTTTCATTAGCAAACCCAGAAGAATGCAAAGAATCAGTGAAAGAATGGGAATATTTATGTTTACAGGCTGATGGTCCTTTTAAGTTCCTCTTGAAACAAAGCAAAACAAAACAAAACTTTAATCAAATACAGACTGTTTCAAAAATAAACCTTGAGAAGCTTTCAAGAGAAAACCATGGATTTATTAGGAGACCTGGACAGCTGGGGAGGAAGAGCTTGTAAAAAGCATTTTGTGTTTAGCTTAACTTGCAGTGGATCCTCAGCCTGAGTTCCTTGTGTGACCTCAGGCAGCACTAAAGACAGGAGGCAATTTCACTGCTTGACTGGCACAGATACTGAGAGATGAGAGCAGCAGGGAAAACACCTGCACCCAAAGAACCGTGGAGGAAGAGAAGAGAGAAAAGAAGAGAGAAGAAGAGGAGAAGAAGAGAAGAGGAGAAGAAGAGAAGAAGAGAAGAAGAGAAGAAGAGAAGAAGAGAAGAAGAGAAGAAGAGAAGAAGAGGAGAAGAAGAGAAGAAGAGGAGAAGAAGAGAAGAAGAGAAGAAGAGAAGAAGAGGAGAAGAGAGAAGCTGTTTTCCTATGTAGAAAAAATAGGGACATCAACCCTAACTCTCCATGCTGGGGGTGAGGATCCAGGAGGAAAAGGATCATAAAATCCCAGAATCCTATAATTTTGGGGGTTGTAAGGGACTTTAAAGATCATCTTGTTCCATGGGCAGGAATTTTCCACTAGACCAGGTTGCTCCAAGCCCCATCCAACCTGCCTTGATGATGCTGTGAGACACAAGCCTGGCCCTGACCTGAATTTGCAGCACTGGAGACACAAAATTGTGCTGTGGGGTTTCCATGGTGGGAGCAGCCAGGAGCCAGCCCCACATGGGAGGAAGGGAAATGTGCCCTGCTCTGTTCTCCACATCCAGCCACTCTGGAATGTGATTTTGCTCCTGCTGCTTCCCAGGACAGGAGCCAAGCAGAGCTGGTTTGCTCAGCTCTGGTTTGCTCAGCTCTGGTTTGCTCAGCTCTGCCCCTGTTGAGGGCTCTGGAGAACAGGCAGATGGAATTTTCTAACCCTGCTATTTCCAGATCAAACAAATCCCCTGTGAACACAAGCCCCCAAGTCTTCACACGCTGGCCTGAGCCTGTGGGAGTGCTCTGCAGATGGTGCTGTGCTGGGGCTGGGGAAACTGAGGCAGGGAGGGGAGAAACAGCTGGGTCATAAACCAGGAGAGGTGGGGGCATTCTTCTCTCTGCCCTCAAAGCTGCTGGGACCAGAATCCCCCTCTCCTGCCCCAAAAATGACAACTGTGCAGGTGGGACATGAGAAGTGATGCCCACTGAGATGTTCTTTATTTATTGAGGAAATTTGGTTTATTCAGGGGCGAGGTGGGGAAGTTCCCTCTTTGAGTGCTGCCTTTTTTTGCTTCCTTACAGCGGGTACACCCTAAGGGGTCTTTAACTCTTCCTCTGTTGTGTTCACATTCAGATATGGGCAAACTGGGCTGTTGAATGATCTGCAGAATTAATCCAGGCACTCAGCCAAGCTCCAGCTGACAGGGGCTGGGAAGGGAAGACCCTGCTGGGTGTGGGGCATGGTGCATCTGTCTGTGGAGCATCCGGGTGTGGATGAGGCAGGGTTGGATTCAACCAAACCTTAACTGGCCCCACCAGCTCCCATCTGCACCCCAAATTAGCTGCAAACCCCAACTTGTTCTTAAAAATGCACTTTGAATGTCCTGTGGTTTATCATCCAAAATTCAGTGCTCCCTGAAGGTTTTCTGAGGATAATTCAGCCTTTTGCAAATGTTACCCATGGACACAATTCCCAAAGCTCCAATGCACCTCTCAGGAGCTGTTTGGGGGGGCAGGAAGGGTCTGGCCAAGGTTGTGACAGCTTTTGGAGTAAATATTCAAGTTTTGAACTGGTATTTGTCAGGATTGTTAGCAGAGCACCCCCTGTCTCATTTTAGAAAGAAGATCCCAGTTAAGTGCTCCCAAATCTCCTGAGCCAAGGAAAAGGAAAGAAACTGTAAAATAGCAGAAATTACGGGTTGTTGCTTTGAGAAGACCATCCCTGGCTACCAGGCACCACCCTGAGCTGTGGGTGCTGCCACTGCCCCTGCAGCTCAGCCCTCTGCACATCTGGATCTGCAGGAACATCTGCAGGATCAGCCCTGAGCTGTTCCTGCACCCTGGGACCCCAATGTGTGGGGTGACACCCTGGGATTGCAGCCCTGTGTGCCCACCTGCCCTCCTGGCACTGTGTTTGGGAGCAGGAGCCAAGAAATGAGCTAAAATCCCCTCCCTGCAAATCACTTTGGTTGAACTTCCAGTGGGTTTTAGGACTCACTGGCTACAAAGGCTAAACTGTGGGATTTCAGTGGTTTTAATTGCTTGGGTGAGGGTTTAGTGCACCATGATGTTTTGGAATCAATTCTAAATAAAACAAGCTTCCAAGGAAGGACTTGTTGACAGTGCTGATGAATAGATTGGCACTAGGAAAAGGCTCTCCTCTCCTCACAATCCCAACCATCAAAGCACAGAACATGGATTTTTGCAGCTTTCCACCTGCTACAGACCCAGTTCCTCTGTGCAGTGTGAAAGTTTTGCAGTCTGGGTAAAAAAAAGCAAATATCTGGGTGGATCTGCAGCAGGTAGATGGATTAGATGAGGTGGTTCATGCAGCTCAATTATCTCCTGAGAAAGGATTTCCCATCCCTGTGGATTTGACCTCCATTCATTCAGTCATCCATCATCCCATGCCAGCTCCATAGGTGATACACAGTGTCTGAACACACACAGGCTACAAGCTTCACTTCAGAACAGCTACAAAGGAAGGACTGGGCTGCTCAAACCAACTCCTAAAGTACCCAAAACTGTGTGTAGCCAGTACAGGAATGAGCTGTTGGCTCCACGTTCTCCCAAAACCCACTGAGCCCTCCACACAACCACAGGCACAGCTGTAGGAGCTGGGAAAACTTTTAAAACTGAGTCTAAAATATGCCAAAGAATGAAAAAAAAATTATATCTATATCTATATCTATATATCTATATATCTATATATCTATATATCTATATATCTATATATCTATATATCTATATATCTATATATCTATATATCTATATATTTTTTTTTTTTTTTTTTTTTTTAAATCAGTGCTAGCTGGATGCCCTTCCATTCTGCACACTTCTCTCTCCACTGCCTGAACTACAGGGGAAACAACGTGGAGGGGGGAGAAAAAATTCTACTTACAGAGACATGATGCTTCTCGCGGTGGCTTTCCCTCCTGCACCGACATTCCTGTGCCTCAATCCCTCCTCCCTGCCCCGGCTCAAGCCCCGCAGGCTCGCTCCAGCTGTGCTCCAGCGGTTGGGAACTATTTAAGGCTCTATCAGACCCCGCCTTTGCCGCAGCCCCAGCGGCTGTGCCCACCCTCCTGCCCCTCGCCAAGCCTCGGGACGAGCTGGGAAGGTGCTTTACAGACACTCCAGGCGAGAGAAAGGCACGGGGTTTAAATCCAAACAAGCCTCCGGGTCTGGCTTTAGCAGCGCTGTCTGGAATTTCGCTGCCGAGCCCTTGTGTCGGTTGGGAGTAAATGAATAGCATCGGCTTGTGGCACTGGGAGCAGATTTGTGAGAGCATGACTAACAGGGAACATGTGGAAAACTCATTCTGGCAAAAATTGCTTGGATGTTGGGGGTGAAAAAAAAAAAAAAAAAAAATTAAAAAGGAGGGAAAGCTTGCTAGTGGGAAAAACTGCCCTGTAGCTCCTAGTTTGCTGTTCCCTTCTCTCCAAGCTGGTGGAAGGATGGGAAAGGGGTTTTGAGCACCAACAGAGATTTCCTGGCCTCCTTGCAGCTGCAGGAAGGAGCAGATAGTTGGGGATGCACAAGAAGCCCGAGGCAGGTGATTTGCAAAAAGAAAAACTCCTGATGGTCCAAGGATCACCTGCTCCATCCATCAGGAGCTTTGGCATTGCCATTCCAGCAGCAGCAGGGCTGGGGGTATCTGCTGAGGTGCACATGGAGAGTCAGGGCAGAAAGTCAGGCCAGGTCATGGAAAGGATGTCTGAGGGCAGAAAAATTGGGAAGATCTGCACTGGGGTAAGGGGGTGTTGGAAACCATGTGGTTTATCAGGAACTTTTATCCCTGGTGCTGACAAAGCAGGATATTCAGAGCTCTGCTTTCCCAAAAAGCCTGAAAGGACCTGGAAGGACAATTCCTGCTCACTGGGACTGGTTGCCTGGATGCTCTTGCAAGGAGCAGCATCTGCTGCATTTTACTGCAGTAATATTCCTCGAGGTTTTCTGTTATAAACTAATTACTCACTCAGCATTACTGATAAGTTAATTCCCTGTTTGGAATTAGTCACCTGAGATAGGCAGGAAAAGCCCTATCAGCTGAGTGAGGTGTAGGGATGAGCACACCTTTGTGGGAACAAGCCACACCAGGAAAAACAGGGCTTGGGAGGCATTTTTGAGGAATAAACCTCTAAAAAAGTTAAAATACCACAACCCTGGCTTCATGTTTCAACTTCAGCACGTGGCACACTGAAAGCCTTCTCCCCCAAAGGACACAGGGAGGTTCCAGGGCTGGAGATCTCCAAACCCACCCCAGGCTCCCTGGAGATCTGCCACTGTGAGATGGAGAACATGCAGCAGGCTGAGGCCACTTTATTTATTCCTGGGGCAGGAATTGGCCTCCAGCACTCTGGGGCTGTGACCTCCTTCCCCTCAAACTCTGGAGACAGCAGTGGGTCACCTCGTGGTCACTCCACATGAATGTTCTGAAACATGTCCCACCTGAGAGCCACACCCTGTGACATCACCAGAGCTCAGGGATGGCCACCAAGAGCTCAGGGATGGCCACCAAGAGCTCATTCCCTCCAAGGACCTGTGGTGAAAGCCCCACCTGCTGCTGGTGTGGGACAGAGCTGCAGGGAAGTGTTATTGGTTATTTAAAAATAACCAGCTGAGAGCAGCTCCCAGGCTCTGCAGGGCTGCAGAGATAAAAGGCAGCTCAGCATGCTCCCAGTCCTGTGGGTCAGGCAGATTTTCCAGGCTCTTTGCTTTCTAACCATGAGGGTTATTTATACTCACAGCACTCATGTCTGGGCAAAGTTTTTTGGGGCATCTGTGCTTCAGGCAGGTCAGGCAACATCTGCTGCTGCTCCAGCCATCACACTGGCAGGGACTGAGGGCTTCCCATCACCAAACCATCACCCAGGGAAGGAGGCAGAGCTCTCTACACAAGAGAAAAACCCACCCCTGCAGCATCCCCTGTCCTCAGTTCAAAGCCTGGCTATGAGAAATGGGAATAAAAGAGAGGAGACAGAGGGGAAAGGGTGTGATGGAGCTTTGTATAATTCTAGAGTGCAATGCTGGGAGTCACCTCTCCAAGCCACCTCTCCCCCAGGCACCACTGGTGCTTCAGAGCAGGGATCTATACATATTTATTTAAATGTCCTATTGAAATAAATAAGTGCTGTCACCAATGATAATGAGACCTGGTGTAGCATCTCCCTGCTACATCAGGGATGAGGAGTGACCATAATTACCCACTCTGAGCACAAACCTACAAAACTCTGCTGGATTGTACTGACAGGTTGTTTTCTTCTCTAATTTTCCTCTTCTGGATGTTTGTTTGTTCAGTTTTTAAACTAAATGCAATGAAGGTATGCATCCTTGTGCAAATGTTTCTAAAACAAGGCTCACTGTGTTGAGACAAATGTGGTGAAATTGGAATAAATTCAAAACACCATCCATCATTTTACCTTATTGATTATTGTTGGATTTGAGGTTTTGAGATGATGGAATTTCCCACCTGAGAAGCAAAAATGTTTGAACACCTGAAGCAAGAGCAAAATGTGAAGCAGCAGCTTTAGTTCTTTTTCCTGTTAGATTAACTTCACTAAACTTTTTTTCCAACTTTTGGATGTGGGATGAAGGACTCATCCTGTGCCATCCACTTTGAAAGGGATTTGTGATGGAAATTGTGGCAAAGGCACTGCTGAAAAGGAATATTGGGATTTGTAAAACATTCTTTCTCCTTTTGCATAGACTAAAACCCACGGAACTGTGTTATATTATTCTTATTTGCCAGTAATTTGGTGGCAGTTTTGGGGAAAAAGGGATCTGGGGGTTTCCAGCTTGGTCAGAGGGTCACAAGGGAGGCAGGCTGAGGTTTTATCCCCTTCAGGATGGGCTGCAGGGATTGACACCCCCTTCCTCAATGTGTCCTCCTCTCCCCTCTCTGCTTTCAGAGCTGCTGTCCCAGGGGCACACAGGTGTGGGGGGATCCACGGGTTTGGAAGAGGATTTGGGCTCATTTTCAACCAGTTTGGTTCAAGCCAGTGCTGCAAATGTGACATTTCTAGTGGCATGTGTCTGGTGGCAGGATGAGGTAGAATCTCAGAATGGTTTGGGTTGGAAGGGACCTTAAAGATCCTCCAGTTCCACCCCCTTTCCATGGCTGGGGACACCTTCCCCTGGACCAGAGGTCCAAGTGTTTGTCCCACTGGGACATCTCCATTTGAGTTTCCTGGTGGGAAAAAGGCCACCAGCTCCCATTTCTTCATGGCTGGAGTCTCCAGAGCCTTCAGCAGCCCCAGTTGTGTCCCCAAGGACCCAAGCTGTGTCACTGCTTTGGGCTGTGAGCTTTGGGACAGCCCAGCACCTCCCAGCAGGGATGGAAGCACCACACTGGGAATAGAACTTGGGTTAATGGGTGTGGGGGCCACACCTGGGGACAGGAACAGCCCAGTTCCTCCTGAAACAGAAACCCAGCCAACAATTCAAGGGTGGTGGGATCCAGGACAAGCCTGGCTGTCCCAGGGAGCCGTTCAGGCTCTGGGAGGCAGAGGCAGGAGGGAGCAGCTGGGAATGGCCCCAGTGCTGCTGGACTCACCTGTGCCAGCCCAGGGCCTCCAGGCTCCCCTTCCAGCCCCACCACACCCCTGATTTACCACCAAAACCATCCCAGTGCTGCAAACTTCTTCCCTCCTTCACACAGAGCTTTGGGTGCTCTCCAAAATTTGGGGCTAATCAGGGCTCACATCCTAAGAACTCAGCCAGAACCTTAACTCTCTTAAAAAAACAATTTACAAGCAGCAGAAAAAGCTGTGCCAGGATTTGTTACTAAAATCCATTTCATCACAAACCTCTGTGTGGATTTTTCAGGGCAGTGGTGGCAACAAACCCAATGCAAATGTGTCATTTGAAGGACAGAAAGGTAAAATCTCTATTTATTCATCATCAGGTTGATTTTTACCCTGCATCCAGCTCTGCTTGCTGGATGAACCCAAGAAGGTTTTGAACTGGAAAAGAATTATGTGGTTGGTCCCTGGCTCTTTGCAAGGATGAAACAGAGAAAATCTGGTCTTACACATTTTTCCAGAGCCCGTGGGGATTTTGGCTGAATAATGCAAGAGTGTTTGAAAGGGAGGTGAGGGATGTTTTCCTTCATGCACTCTGAAAATGTAAACTCTGGCTCTGAGCTGCCATGACATTTGGACCACAGTTATGCCTCAGTTAGCACAAAGATAGGTCAGAAAATGGAATTTCTGTGAAGTTTGCATTGGTTTGTGCCTGGAGCCAAAAGCCAGTGCTGTTAGCAGAATAAATAACATTTCTGCTGAAAAACAGGGGAAAGTTTCCATCAGATATTGCTGGCTGATGACTGCAGAAAGGTAAAAGCACTTCACTTTGAAAACGACCTAAAAAATATCTGATACTGTTAAATAACAATCAGATTTAAATTCTAAAGAACAAAAGCCCAGAGGAAATGTTTAAACCTGGGCTGAAGAGCAGAAGCAATTTACTCCAGCCCTTCCCAGCTGAAAATTTCGCAGCAATGGACACATTCTTGAGAAACATTTCAGTGCTGAGAAAAAAACAGATTAATTTTTCCTGAGAGGAGCCTTTCTGCTGAGGTGGTGGTGAGATGACACAGGGGATGTTCTGAGGAGTGGCAAGAAGGGACTCAGCAAAGCCCTTTATAGCATTTTGCATTTTTCCCCAGCATCTATTCCTGCTCCAAAGAAAACATCTGCCTCGACAGCCAGGGGTCAAATCGAGCCATTATTCCCTCCTCTATTTGCTTCCCTTTCCTGAAGTAGCAGGAGGAGCAATGGCAATGAAAGGGCATCTCCAGCCCCACCCATCGGGTCATCCCTGGAGCTGGAGCTGCCCCTGTTTCTCCTGAAATCCCAAAGTGGCTCCCTGAGCTCTCATAACAGGAAGCAATAAAATTTCCACTCGGTGTTGCCAGCCCTGTGAAGCCAAGCCAGGCTTGACTTGCTCTAGACCTCCCTGAACTTGTACAAAAGAGGGAAAAATAAAAATATAAAATTAAAACAATTCAATTAAAAGCAGAGGAAATCCTTCCCTGGGCAAGAGTTCAGTGCTCATCTCCTCCTCCTGCTGTTGTCCATGTGGACATTCCTCCATCCACAGTTCACCCCACAGCAGTGCCTTAGTGCAGGTGGGGGCAGAGGAAAAAGGGTCAGGGTGTATGGGAAAGGTTGGGGAATGCTGGAAAAAAAAAAAAAAAAAAAAAAAAAAAAGGAAATGGACACATTTTTGGCTGCTCCAGAAAGGTGTGGGTTTGGTGGTTTTTTTTTTTTCTCTCACACCTGTGGATGGGCAGAGATGGAGTGTTGGGAGGGAGCTTGGAAGAGCCCCAGGAAAAGGGGTCAGGAGAGGTTGGAAGCCCATCCACAAATCCTGAGCTGCATTCAGGAGCTGCTGGGTGAGGTCCCTGACTGCTGCCAAGTGGATGAAAGGAACGTTCTCCCCTATTTTTCAGCTGCACAAAAACCACATTCCCAGTGTGTCAGTGCAGGAAGAGGGAAGGGGATGGGAGCAGCAACACCTTAAGGACAGCTTGAGCAGAAAGGCAGAGCTGGGAATGTTCACCTGGAGAGGAGAAGGATCCAGGAGAGCTCAGAGCCCCTGCCAGGGACTAAAGGAGCTCCAGGAGAGCTTGGGACAAGGGATGGAGGGACAGGACACAGGGAAGGGCTTTAGGCTGGAAAAGGATGGATTTAGGTTGGATATTGGAAAGGAATTCCTGGCTGGGACGGTGAGAAGGGACTGGAGTAGAATTCCCAGAGAAGCTCCTGGATCCCTGTAAGTGTCCAAAGCCAGGTTGGACAGGGCTTGGAGCAACCTGGGACAGTGGAAGTGTTCCTGCCCATGACAGGATTTGGAACTGGATGAGCTTTAAGGTCCCTTCCAACTCAAATCATTCCATGATCCCACAATTGTTTGAAAGCAGGACATGCTCAACACCTCCTCCAGCTTTCCTCCCCAATCTCCTCTTGCAAACACCTGCAGTACTCACAGGTTTGGGGTGGTTTTGTGTGGAAAATACTTTGCAATGTCACAGTCAAGCTGCTGACCCTGAGAGTTTGACTCTTTTTTTCCCCAGTGGAAAAAGTGATGGTGTCACTTCTGTCATCACACACCTCATCCATGTCAGACACAGCAGCAGATGGCACAGCCTGCTCACACCCAGCCAGGACAGCCATGAGAAATGGTCCAAATTATTTAATGTTTTCATCTTCTCTCAGAAAACAAGTGACAGGACAAGAATAAATGGCCTCAAGTTGCACCAGGGGAGGTTTAGATTGGATATGAGGGGAAAATCCTTCACAGAGAGAATTGTAAAACACTGGAACAGACTGCCCAGGGCAGTGGTGGAGTCACCATCACTGGAAGTGTTCAGAGCTGTGTGGATGTGGCACCTGGGGACCTGGATTAGGGGTGGCTATGGTGGTGCTGGGTTAACTGGTGATGATCTTAAACAATTCTATGATTCTAAGTTTTTATAAATGTAAAAATATCTGTAATTTGCCAACCAAAGTTGATATTATAGAAACCTCTCCATTCTAACAGGGCCAGGAGTTTGCAGTGAGCAAGTGCTCCATGAATTTTTCCAGGAACAGGACCCACAGGACCCAGCCCAGGTATTTGCACCAGGTCCATGCTCTGCTCAGGGTGTTCCCCTGTGCTGCCCTGGCCTGGGACCACTGAGGACTGTCCTGTCCTACACCACCCTTGGGGCAGAGCTCATGTCTTGCTGCTCTAAACAATATTAACAGCTCTGAGGTGGTTCAAGATCACCTGGGGCAGATTTGGAGCAGCTGCTGGGCTTGAGAGCAGCTTCAAGGTCCTGCCTTGGTGCCCAGTTCTCAGTCTGCTCTTCCAGGAATGGAATCACAGCATCCCAGAATGGTTTGGGGTGGAAGGGATCTTAAAGCCCATCCAGTTCCACCCCCTGCCATGGGCAGGGACACCTCCCACTGTCCCAGGGTGGTCCAAGCCCCAGTGTCCAGCCTGGTCTTGGACACTTCAGGGATCCAGGAGTACCCACAGCTTCTCTGGGCACCCTCACAGCTCAGCACCCTCACAGGGAAGAATTTATTGCTAATATCTCATCTAAAGCTACTCTATCAATTTAAAGCCATTCCCCCTTGTCCTGTCCCTCTGTCCCTTGTCCAAAATGCCCCTCCAGCTCTCTTGGAGCCCCTTTAGCCACAAGAAAGAGCTCCAAGGTCAGCTTGAAGCCTTCTTTTCTCCAGGCTGAACAATCCCAATTCCCTCAGCCCTTCCCCACAGGAGATGTTCTCCATCCCTCTGCTCACCCTCCTCTGCTCTCTCAAACCCATCACTCACCACTCCTTGCAGGAGCTGGGGTGAAGCTCAGGCAGCAGGACTTGTGAGATAAGACTAAATTTTACCCAAACCATAATATCTGAAATACCAAACCCTCCTGCAGATTCCAACACTCATTGCTGGGATATCTATTTTATCTATTTCCCAATCTTTTGGCTTTGGAGAAGGCTCTGACTTGGCAGGTCAGACAGAGCTGTAACAGTGAGGCTGCTCCATGAGCCAAGTGTTGTGCAAAGGGGGACAAGGGCTGGGAGCAGCTGTCAAACCCTTCTCTCCACCATATAAACCATCCCTGTGCCCTCCCCAAATTAACCTGCTGCACACTTGCCACCCCAAAGCACTAAAAAAAAAGCACTGAGCTCAGCCCCCTGCACACCTGGATTTTCTATTTGATAATGAAATCTTTATGGTAAAGAAATCCAACATCAACTTTAAAATTATATTGATATAGAATTGATAATATAATAAAATTATATTGAGGACAAGAATAAGTTGCTCAGAGAGGCTGTGCCCTCCTCATCCCAGACTGAGCTGGATGGGGCTTGAACAAGCTGGGATAGGAGAAGGTGTCCCTGGCAGGGGTTGGAATGATGATCTTTAAGGTCTCCTCCAACCCAAACCATTCTGGGATTCTATGAAGACAAGAAGGAAAAAGCCAAAGCAATAGTCCAAGACTTAGATGTGACTTTTGGCCCATTTCCCCATTACTAATTAGATCTAAACAGAGTTAAAAGGGAAGACAGAGACTTGAGCATGAAAAATAAAACAGCAAATGGGTTGGATGTGCTCTTGCCAGCTGTTCTTAGATAACAGACAAAACAGAAAATAAGGAAAAAAAAGAAACATTATTTCCACAAGTGCTTTCCTACCCTTCTGGCTGGGTTCCCAGCACGGCTGGGGCAGGTTCCTTCTTTGCCCACTGAGATATTTCATTGCACCAATATCACCAGCAAATATTCAATAACCCCTTAGCTAATTACACAGAGAGTTAATCACACAGCCAGGTTTGCATGCAGGGAGGAGGAGGATGAGAGAGAAATGCCTGGAGGAGAGCCCAGGCTAGGTGAGCAGCACTGTACCTTCCCAGAGCTCCAGGGTGGAGCGAGGATCAGCAGGGCTGCAGCTCCTGGGGCAGAGAGGGGCTGAGCTGAGGGAGAGCAGGGACAGGGACAGGGAGAGGAGCAGGGACAGGGACAGGAACCTCCCTGCACGTGTTGACAGGGGTGACACCACCCACAGAGATCAGCAGCTCCTGCCTCACATCTGGACAGAGCCAGGTCCCCGTGCCAAGGAGGGACACGTGTCTGTCCATCCCAGGGCTGTCTGTCCATCCCCAGAGCTGTCTGTCCATCCCAGGGCTGTCTACAGCAGCCCCAAACCCTACAGGACAGCACCAAACCCTACAGCAGCACCACAAAAACCTACACCACACCACCAACCCTATACCAGCACCACCAACCCTACACCACCAAACCCACACCATACTACCAAACCTATAGCAGCATCCCCAAACCCTACCCCAGCACCCCCAAATTCTACAACAGCACCACCAAACCCCTACCACACCACCAAACCTATACCAGAACCACAAACCTATACCAGCAATACCAACCTTACACCAGCACCACAAAAATCTACACTACACCCCCAAACCTACACCACACCACCAATCCGTCCCCTCCTTCACCAAACCCTAGAGCAATCCCCAAACTCACAGTGTGCCCAGGTTTGGGCCATGATCCCAAGGGTTCTCCTGATCCCATTGTGCTCCAGGCCAAGGCAGATGTTCCCAGCCCTGCCCTGTCCTGCCAAAGGATGGACCAGGCTGGCTCCTGCTGCCCAGCTGCCTTCACCCCACACTGTGCCAGGATAAAGGAGCCAGGAGATCTGGGCTGCAGCCAGGGGACCATTATGGGATGGCACCTCCCTCCCTCCCTCCCTTCCCAGACAGGACCCATTGCATGGTCCCATTGCAGTAACACATAATCCCTTCCAGCCTCAACCCTCAATGATTAAACACCATGGGGCTGTTCAGGTCATGGAATCACAGAATCCCAGGATTGTTGATGTTGGAAGATCTCTGGAGATCACCCAGACAAGAGAGAACCCCCTGACAAGACAGGGTCACATGGAGCAGGTGACACAGGAACTCATCCAGTTTGGGTTTGGGATGTCTCCAGAGAGAGAAACCTGGAGCAGGTGACACAGGAACTCATCCAGTTTGGGTTTGGGATGTCACCAGAGAGAGAAACCTGGAGCAGGGGCACAGGAACTCATCCAGTTTGGGTTTGGGATGTCTCCAGAGAGAGAAACCTGGAGCAGGTGACACAGGAACTCATCCAGTTTGGGTTTGGGATGTCTCCAGAGAGGGGAACCTGGAGCAGGGGCACAGGAACTCATCCAGTTTGGGTTTGGGATGTCTCCAGAGAGAGAAACCTGGAGCAGGTGACACAGGAACTCATCCAGTTTGGGTTTGGGATGTCTCCAGAGAGAGAAACCTGGAGCAGGTGACACAGGAACTCATCCAGTTTGGGTTTGGGATGTCTCCAAAGAAGGAAACTCCACTCCCTCCCTGGGCAGCTGCTCCAGAGCTCAGCCACCCCCATGGGAAGAAGTTTTTCCTCATGTTGAGGTGGAACTCTTTGTGTTTTTGTTGATGGTCACTTTGTTGGTGACCCCTGGGGATGTCACCAGTGCTGGGGGGACAGCACCACTCACTGCCCACATCAGCACACACTCTGCTTCCCCACAGGCTGTTCTGGGGAGTGAGCAGCAGCAAAAAGCTGGAGAGAAGAAAGGGTGATATGGAAAAGAAAGAATAATGTGGAGGCCAGCTGTGAAAACAAAGATTAAATCCCTCTGAGCCTTCGACCTCCCTTGGCTGGCGCGCGGGAAAAAACGCGCCAACATCAACTCCTGTCCCCACGTCCATCAGGGATTTTCATGAATGAGCACGGTGAGGTGGAAGGGGAAGGCAGCAGGAGGAGGAGGAGGAGGAGGAGGAGAGCCCTTCCATGGCTGTTGCACAGGGGAATCTGCAGCTCCTGGCTGTGCCTTGAGCCAGCAGCGCTGCTGAGCTCAGGGCTGAGCCACAGCCTGAGGCAAGGGGCAGGGAGATGAGGCTTTTTGTTTTCAGGGTGGTCCTGAATGCAGAGATCTTCCCAAGGCCCCTGGGTGCAGGTTTTGCTGCAGAAATGAGCAGCTCAGGTGAGCCCTGCCCTGCTCACACCAAACCCTCCATCACCCCTGGTGGATCTGTCTGGTTCCCAGGCAGGGATGGCTGGAGCTGCACTGTGAGGCTGGGCATGGGACACAGAGGATGTTGCAGTCATGGTTTAATTCACAATAATATTAAAATCCCTCTGTGACATGCAGGGAGCCCCTTCCCAGGCTCCCAGTCTGGTGCTCCCATTTCTTCCACACTTTCTGCCAGCCCAGGGCTGGTTCAGCCTCCTCTGCTAAGTTCAAAGAGGCAAACAGCACAGAAAATGTTGTGGAAAGAGGGTACTTCAGAAAAAAAACCAAACCAACCTTCATTCTCCTTCACTTAGTGATAAATAGATCTTCAAAATACAAGCCAGAGTCTCTGACCTCCAGGAAGCTTTTGGGACATGTCTCAGTCTGTTGCTGCTCAGCTGAGGAGTGGTGGTCACTGGCTGGGCACCCAGAGCACCACATTTCAATATTCCAGGAAATATTTCAGAATTTTCTGGAGTGAAAAGCTGCAATCACTGAGCCTGGCCATTACCAGAAGCTGAGGAAAGAAGATGAAGTGGTGGGAGGCTCTCCTTGAAAATTCACTCTTTCCATCTCTGGTTCTTTCCCTCCCTTCCTCTCCAAGTCATCCTCCTTTCAGCCTCCAGACAGAAATAATTAAGAAACCACAGCACCATCTGTGTTTCTGAGAAACTGAAGAAATAACATGAACCAAACCCCAAATCATGTCCTGCTGGGGGGCCTGGAGCCAGAGCAGCAATCCCACACCTGACTGGTGGCACCTGACTCACTGGGTGATAAATACAGAGCCTGTGAGCTCCCTTGTGTCATTTAAAAGCAGATCTGCATCCACTGTCATCTTTTTTCCTGGATGTTTTTTGGTTCCTACTGACCTCAAAGCCTTGGAGCCTCCACTTGAATCCTCTGGAGCTCGTGTCAGAGCTGCTTGGCCAGCCCTGTGCTGCCTCCAGGCAGAAATGAGCAGGAGATCCCTCTTCCATACCCTTCATTCCCTATTCCACCCCTGTGTCACACAGGGGATTGGCTCCAGTGCTTGCTCAGCATGTGGAGGTGATGGGATGGGTGCCTGCATTCTCCTTTTGGGAGCCAGATCATCTTTAACATCCCTTCCACCCGTGCCACAGGACTCTGTGATTTCCCCCTCTCCCAAAGAGAACGAGGGAAATAATTGGTTTTGTCTTCTCTTGAGCTGTGAGAGACCTGCAAACTGGGATTGTCAGCACCAGCACAGCCCTGGGATGGAGGGTGGCCAAGAAAATATCCAAACCAAGCCCAGGATGTCCCACAGAAGGTTTCTCCCATGGCATTGTTCCCCTGTCACATGTGGGACCTGATCCCAACCAGCTGCATCATGGATGTGCCTCTTCTGCAGTGACAAAATTCCATATCAACCCCTCTTTGTGTCCATCCCACTGCTTTCACTTGTGCTGCTGGCCCCAAAAATGAGCAGGCCTTCTCCTGGCACCCCATCCTCAGCAGAGCAGATCCAGCCCTTGTCCTGCTGCTGCCCATTCACAGCTCCTCACTCCACCCTTCCCAAAAATCCCGCTGACCAAGTGGGATTTCTGCTTTGGCCAAAGCCCTTCTTTGCTTCTCTCCATTTAATTGCCAAGAATTTCCCAAAACCTGGCGGAAAATGAGAGAACCAGCAAAACCTGCCCTGCCTTGGAGCTCGTTTCCTGCCAGCCATCCTCTGTCAGGCACTGGGAGCAAAATATTTCAGGTCTTTCCAGGCACTAAATCAGCCTGCTGGACTCACCACGGGGGCAGCTGAACTACACCTAGTTCCAGCTATTGAAATGAGGGCAGCAGCCTCCATCCCACAGGAACTGACCCCTCTGCTGCTGCTGGAAGTGCCCCTGACATCCATTTCCAGGGGTGTTTGTGGAGCCAGAGCACAGCCAGGGGTGGAGGGCTGCAGATGGGATGTGGGGTGTTCAACCCAAAGGAGAAGCCAAAAGCTTGGTGGCCTTGCTGGATTAGCCCTACTGGATTAATTATTAAGGGTCATTAAGGCTGAATGAGCTCTAAGATCATCAAGTCCATTAACACTGCTGTGTTCACCTCAAACCATGTCCCCAGGTGTCACATCAACGTGTATTTGAACATTTCCAGGGATGGTGGTTCCACCACTGCCCTGAGCAGCTTCTTCCAATGCCTGACCACCTTTGAGGGGAGAAGTTTTCCCTAATATCCAATCTAAACCTCCCCTGGTGCTAATTGAGGCTGTTCCCTCTCCTCCTGTCCCTGTTCCTGGAGCAGACCCTGATCCCCTGGCTGTCCCCTCCTGTCAGGGAGTTGTGCAGAGTCAGAAATTCCCCCTGATCCCCTTTTTCTCCAGCTGAGCCCCTTTCCAGCTCCCTCAGCCTCTCCTGGGGCTCCAGACCCTCAATGTCCTTCTTGTCATGAGGAGCCCAAACATGACACAGAATTCAGGTTGTCCCAGCAGTGCCAGCACAGGGGGACAGTCCCTGCTCTGGATCAAGCCAGGTTGGTCAGAATCAATGAATCAGAATCTGCACATCAGCACCTATTGCAGCCAGAGAGCATCCAGACTGGAAGGGATCTACAAGGACCATCAGGTCCAACACTCCAGTCACCACTGAAATTCTACATTCAAAAACAGTGGTCAAGTGGCCACTGGGCTTCACAGGACTGAGAAATGGGGTCACCACAGATGTCACCATGGGCTCCTCCTGCAGCTCTCAGCAAACTCTGCCCAGCACAGAAATCCACACACACCCAGCCCACCACCTGCCCATCCTGGCCAGCCCCAAGAAGTCATTGCTGCCCCACCAGCTCTCCCTGCCCAGATTTCTGTACAGCTCCCACTTTTGGAATTTTGGGTGCTTTCACCTGCAGTTTGGGAGATGAACAATTTTTACCCTGTCCATACAATGTCCCCATTAAGATAGGGGCAAGAAAGGGATTTAGGAACATTGAGTCTCTCTGTTAAGAGAGAGACAAGAAGGGAATTTGAGAACATTCAGCCTCTCTGTTAAACTAGGGACAAGAAGGGATTTAGGAATATTCAGCCTCTCTGTTAAACTAGGGACAAGAAGGGGATTTAGGAATATTCAGCCTCTCTGTTAAACTAGGGACAAGAAGGAGATTTGGGAACATCAGCCTCTCTGCTGTACAATGGAAGGGGCTGGGTGAAATCTGCTTCCCTGGGCAGGTCTGTTTTTGAAAAGCAGTTACTGGCAGGGAAGACCAAATCCTGCATTCCTCAGTGAAGGAATCTGGATGATGTCACCTCCTGCCCGGTGGCAGGAGCATTCCTGCCCCAGGCAGCCCCTGCCTTTCCTCCAAATATTTGTTTTGGCTGGTGTTTTGGAAGCTTCCCATGACAAGGAATAACAGCAGGATGGACTCTCCTACTGTAAGGTTTGTCCCTGAGCAGCACGTTCACAGGGCCATGGGTTAATAGAGGCTCACACGTGTCAGCCAAGATTTTACTGCCAGTAGCAGAAGTGGGGGATTTGTTGGTTTTGTGTCTTTTTTTTTTTTCTTCTCTTTTATAATCTGTGTGGTTCAGTGCAGGCTGAGAGATATCAGAAATCTCTTAAAAACAGAAGGTTCTCTGCTTCACTAAAACACTTTGAACTTCCTTAAATTCCTTTGAATTCCTTAAATTTTCTTGTATGTGTGACCAGACTAGAGGCACGTAGATGTGCTTGTAATGCTGTGCCTTTCTTTCCCTCCCTTTTTATTAGGATCCATCCAGCAGGACACATCTACTGAGGTGCCTAATGCCAGCCAGGACCTTTCCTAAACAACTGGCCTGGAATAAAGTGCCCTTTTGCCTGGCAGGGGAGTCCCAGTAGATGTTTCTGGGAAAAGGGTTGCAGGGTTATGGAGCAATTGTGGGGTGATGAGGAGGAAGTGTGCCATGGTGCCTCAAAAGGACAAAAGCTCTGTGGTACCCTCCAAGACTGGTTTTAAGGTACTGGGGTGGGATTTCATGGTCAAAACTGGGTGGGCAGCCCCCCTTGGAGCTGATCACAGATTGCCCAGAGAAGCTGTGGCTGCTCCATCCCTGGAAGTGCCCAAGGCCAGGCTGGACAGGGCTGGGAGCAGCCTGGGATGGTGGGAGGTGTCCCTGCCATGCCAGGGGGTTGGAACAACAAGGACCCTCCAACCCAAACCATTCTGGGGCTCTGTGACCTGCCTGACAGCCAAGGGCTGGTCTGGGACTCATCTCAGTTTCCAGCTCTTCTCTCCCCTCCTCCAGACTTCACCCCCTGCTCTCAGGGACCAGGAGACCCAAAGCACACCCTGCCCAAGATGTGGCATCCCCCTGCAACTCTTTCCTGCTATTTTACATTTTAAACTTCCCTAAGAGTTCCCCATCCCACACCCTGTGGATCACTCACTTCTCCTTAGCCCCTGTGATAATGGAGAAGGGAAGGTGCACACAACTGGAGGGATCAGGAGCTGATTTCAAAGTAGTTTCTTATGGCAGATGGATAAATTCCTGCCCTGTGCTCCAAGATGACCCATCCTGAAAAAGTTTCCTAATCTCAGACTAATTCTGCAGGACTAATGGGAGAGGGATTAAGTGGAAAATGAAGAGCAGGAGGTTGTTTCTTGTGAGGGGCTGCTGAGGTTCAGTCACTCAAATCCCACAGGTGATGATGGGATCTCACCAAGACTAAATTTCACTAAAATTTGAGCTGGGACACTGAGACCCTACAAAGACATGGGGAGAGGAATGATGGGATGGAAATGAGCTGCGTTTCCAACACCAGCACAAGGTGTTGCCCCACACCTGAGTGTATAAAAATAAACACATTTAAGCAACTGCTCTTTTTCCCAAGCTGAAGCCTCTTGCATCTGCTGATCATCTGGTTCTGTCGGGCTGTGAGCAGGGACAGGAGGCACCACGATCTGTCCCTCTCAGTGCCAGCTGTGACCTTCACGGGCAAAATGGCTCAACCTGCACGGATCCCACCCTGCTGATGGATGAAAACATCTCCTTTTCCCCACGGGGGCAGGAGGCAGGCATTTTGCAGCCCTAAATCACCCCCTCTCCAATTAGCACAGGACTTTTTTCACGGGTGCTCTGTTGTTTTTCAGCTCTGGTGATAAAAGGCTTCAGCGAACATTTCAAACCGTGCATAAACTGCAGCCTGCCAACATAAACACCATAAAAACACTCCCTGTAAATCAGAGCTCGCTAGAACTGTTCAAATTCTCTGGAATGGCTGAAAAAAAAAAGGTGCCTTGGGCTGCCAGGAGGCTCTGAAGCCACGAGGTGCAGAAGGCAGGGGGACAAGGAGGGGGAGAGATGGGGAGAAAGGAGCTGAGCTGAGCTGAGCTCCCTCCTCATCCTCCCACCCCGGGGTCTCCAGGACAGCTCTGCTCATGCAGCAATAAATTAAGGAGCTCCACGCCCACACGTGTCCTGGCCAGCACGCAAAACCTCGCACGTTGTTTGCCCAGAATTTCTTGCAGAAAGCTGAACCACATCCGTCTCCTGTTTTCGGTGCTGTACCAACCAGGAGTGAGGTTATCCCACACGGCAGCTTCAGGAGCCCCCACAGCTCATGCTGACCTCGAGGATGGGCACAGGAGGTCAAACCCTGCGTTTACCTGCAGATCTCCAGCAGAACCAGCCTTGGCCAAACGCTACGGCAGCAGGGACCAGCCCCAGCTCTGCTCATTTCGCCGTGCGTCCCACCCACAGAAAGACCAGGTCATCCTGGGTTAAAGGCGAGGGCACAGAATTCCCCCCTTCTCCCAAAATCCCGGCGGTCCATCCATCATTCCCGCAGAGCTCCGTGCCCCGGGGGGATGTCTCATGTTCCAGCAGCCCCCAGCACACACACAGCCTGCATCCTCTGCCTCCATCCCAGAGAGCTGATCCCACCCTGCGGCCCCGCAGCGGGGAAAAGGCTTTGTGCGGGGATTCCGAGAGCCACCCGCTCCCACCGAGGCAAGCCAGGCGTGAACAAAGCCCGGGAGAGGCAGCCTGCCTCCTCTGGATGCGAGAGGAGGGATGGGGAGAGAGGAAGAGAAGAGGAAGAGAAGAGAAGAGGAAGAGAAGAGGAAGAGAAGAGGAAGAGAAGAGGAAGAGAAGAGGAAGAGAAAGAGGAAGAGAAGAGAAGAGGCAAGAGAAGAGAAGAGAAGAGAAGAGAAGAGAAGAGAAGAGAAGAGAAGAGAAGAGAAGAGAAGAGAAGAGAAGAGAAGAGAAGAGAAGAGAAGAGAAGAGAAGAGAAGAGAAGAGAAGAGAAGAGAAGAGAAGAGAAGAGAAGAGAAGAGGAAGAGAAGAGGATCCCCGGAGCCCCGGCAGAACGAATGGGTTGTGGCATCGGGGGTGACCCTAAACACCTCCCCAAACCATCCCCGGGCTCTGGGGTCAGCACAGGGTGCTGTGGTCTCCCTTTTCCTGGGGAATCCAACCACAGCTCCCAGGAGAAGCCACGAGGTTGCAGGGATTGCTTTGCAGCGCCCGTGGCATCATCTTTTCCCCGTTTTTCTCCTCCCCTCCTCTTCCCCAGCAGGGCTTTTCCCCATCAGCGGGATGTGCTGTGACTGAGGGCGAGCACAGCCCGCTCAGATCGCCCGGGGCACCCGGCAGGGCTCAGGGGCCAGCGGGTCACGGAGGCATCGCTGCTCTGAGAGCATCACCGCTCCGAAATGAGGACATGCATTTCTCAGCCAGCCGGGTTAACTATTTCTGTCTGGCAGCGCGGAGGAAAAGGGCTGGGCAGAGCCCTGAGTAAATCCATTGTCACCGGCAGGAAAAAAAAAAAAAATAAATAAAATAAAAAGAAAGAAAAGAAAAGGATGATGAAAACGTGCCTGGAAGAATTTGGCTCGGGTTCATGTTTGAAGTGGGGTCAGGTTTCCGAAGCAGAGGCTGTTCTGTGGGGCTGGAAGGGGGAGGGAACAGTGTTTGGGGTGGTGGGGTGGATGAACTCTGCCTTGGTCCAGAGAGTGACACGGAATGGGTGGGAGCACCCAAGGATGCTCAGGGCTGGGCTGGAATGGGGACGAGCCCCATTTCTGGGCTGTTTGCCCGTGATTTTGCCCATTTCCATCCCGCTGAAAGGCAATTCACACCCAGCAGACTTGCACAGCTCCAGTCTGAGGCGTTAAAAAGGGCCAGAAATAACAACACAAAGCAGAAACAAACCTCGGGATGTGCTGAGCTCCCTCCACCCTTGCTCTGCCCTGGGGAAATGGGGAGGGTCTAAACCCCTCAGATAACAGGATCTTGTGACCTCAGCACTGTCCTGGCTCCCCTGTGCCACCCTGTCACCCCCTGGTGCTGACAGGTCCCAGCTGGGGGTGGCATCTCCCAGGGATGACGAGTGTGGAGTGTCATTAATGATCAGGGTGATGGGACTGAGTTTGGGGGGTGAGGGCAGTGCTGCTCTGTCCTCACACACATCCCAAAAATACACCATGGAAGGGCAAGGTGCAGCCAGGATTTTGGGTAGGAAATAAAAGTCTCCCTGGCATGGGCAGCTGGTGGCATCTGCAGCTCCTGAGGGACCTTCAGCCTCTGCTGCCCTCAGCATTTCCCACATCTCCACCCAGGCAGAATTTGGATCCCCCCAGAGGATGGAGGAGGAGAAAAGGTCAAACTGCAGAAGAGAGTGTGCAGCTCTTAAAGCAGCAATTCTGACCTGCTCATGGTCCTTATAAAGTCACTTCATTCCTTGGGGACAGCTCAGGACACCTGGGGGTGGGACAGGGGATCCTCACCTTCTGAGGATGCAGCCAGAGAAACAGTGGGACAAGCCACAGCGCCAAAAAATGGGAGAGGCAGGGGGATCAATTGCTCCAGCAAAGTTTATCCTTGTGTGCCTTAATTAATTTATAGGATGGGGCTCCTCCTTTTCTATCCATTTTCCCTGTCTCCTACTGCTACAGCCCCAGGTTGCAACAATAACATGCAGCAATCCCACAAAAACTCCTTTATTTTCCCTTCCCTGGCAGCGAGGAGCAGAAACCACGAGGATTTTCATGGCTGGTCACCACAATCTCCAAGGGACAGAGCAGGTCAGAGGGAGCTGTGCAGCCTCAGAACTGACCCTTGGGATGCTGGGTGTGGAAAAACTCCAAGCAGGCCATAAATGACAGGAGAAGAGAGCTCTCCCCAGCACTGGAATGGTGCACAGCACCTCACATTGCTGGGGAAGGAGGGGTTTCCTTATGACACACACAAAAAATTAAAAAAAAAAAAACCCTCCTGGTATTTTGGTCTTGGCCAAGACCCAGGGATTGTCTGGGAAATGGCTCTCCCAGCTTGCAGGAGGAGCAGATTCCCCATCTGCCTCAGGGCCCTTCTTCCCTTCCCATTGTCTGCAGCTGGGCTATGTTGGGATTTCCTCCCTTTGCTTTCTAAGGAAGCTCTGGGCACAGGGCAGGTTGCCCTCCTGTGGCATTCCAAGGAAATTTGGGTGAAAGGAGAAGCTGCCAGGATTTGAGGGACTCAGTTTCCCTTTGCGGGTGTGGGAATGTTCACTCACCTCCCAGCAGGAGAGGACACAGCTCAAATAAATTCATTAATCCAAGCTCCTGTGCTTGGGATGGATGGGAAGGGCTTTTTGGGATGGGAGGAGATCAGGAGGGGTCAGGAGCTCCTTCCAGCCCCCCCTCTCCAGGAAATCCTTTGGACAAACACTGGTTGCAATGAAAACTGCAGAGATTTAGAGGTAGAAGGAACGTGACTCAGGGTCATCCATCAGCCATGGGGAAGATCTTTGGGATTTTAAAGGAAAATTAAAAGTGTGGAAATGCAACAGCATCTCCACATGAGGCTCACCTGAGGGCCTAGAGGTGGGGATGAGGGATCCAAATTGGAGATCCCAGCCCAGAGGAGCATCCTGGGTGCTTGGGAGCCAAAGGAGAGTTTTCACTCAGGAAGGTGATGAGGCCACCAGGGAGCAGGTCCAGCTCCCACTGGTGATGCTGCTGAGCCAGGGGCTCCCCTGCCTCAGTCTCCCCACCTGCACAGGAGGGAACACAGCCTCTGCAAGGTGTTTGGGATGTGAAGATGAAAAGTGTGCTCACAGCCTTGGATCTTCTTGTAAAAACAAACCAAAAGCACCTTACAGAGAAGATAAACTTCTGGATTAGAGGCACCAGCTGCAAATGCTCATCTCTGCTGGGATGAGCCCTGATGGGTGCTGCTCTCCAGCTGTGCCTGGCCTCAGAGCCCAGCCCATGAGGCAGGAGCAGGGGGATCTAAGCTGATGATCCCAGAGCCAGGAGGATGCAGATCCCAACAGGAATGTAACACAGGATCAGCAGGAAAATCAGAATCTTGTGTTCCTCCCCCAGGGTGGTGTGAGATAAGAGAGGGTTTGGGATAGGGACTGGCCAGGAGATCCCAGAGCACAGAGGGGTTTCATAGAACCCCAGAATGGATTGGGTAGGAAAAGACCTTAAGGATCATCTCATTCCATGGCAGGGACCCCTTCCACTGTCCCAGGCTGCTCCAAACCCCATCCAACCCTCCTTGGACACTTCCAGGGATCCAGGAGCAGCCACACCTGTGCCAGGCTCTCCCCACAATTCCTTCCTTTTTCCATGAGGAAAAAGCTGAAGCACCACTGGTTTAGTCCCAAGCTGGCTCTGCAGTGCCCTGAGTGCCGGGGGATGATTCACGGCAGCAAAGTTGTGCACAAAGCGATGCCAAATAGGGATGTTGTGTCTCTGACCCCGGCAGCAAAGGCACCACACGAACACCAACCTCAGCAAAGGCATTTCCCACCCAAATCATGGGGAAAGGGCAGAAAACGAAGAGCGGGGAAGAGCAGAGGGGGGTTTGCAGCACAGGGAGGGGATCTGCGGAGGGCTGGGAAGCAGCCAAGCTAAAAAACCACCAAACCACCGGCAAAACATCAACACGGGGAGGGGGGAGAACAGAAAACAAAACAAGCACCAAAGTCACATACGGAGAAGCGCCGGGCTCAGTCCTCCCCGAACTTGTGCCATCCTGGCCGGCTGCGGCTCCTGGATCGCGGGTCCCGCCCGGCGCCGCTCCCCATCTCCTCCCTCCCTCCTCCCCTCCAAGCCTCTGACGTGGACACGGGAAAACTCCTCTGAATCCTCAACCCCAGCGCTCCAAGGATTCCTCTGGCTTCCCTTGATTTTATTTTATTTTTTTTTTTTTTTTAATTTTTCCTTCTCAGCGCGTATAAAAAAAGAGAGCGAGATGAGTAACTCCAGAGCCAAGAGTGGTGCATATGGAAAAAAGAGAAAAAAAATAAAATCATTCCAATAGTAGAAGGGTTTAGGGCTAAAAATAGCAGAAAGAGCTCCTTGGAGCAGGAGAGGGAGGCAGGAAGCGGAGGTGCTGCAGCAGGATAGGAAATGTTTCCTTCTTGTTTGGGATTTCTTTTCCTTTCTGCTCCAAACCTGGTGGAAAGTTGGCTCCAAACTCTGCCTGTCCTCACAGCTACAGTGAAACACTGCAGCACCACCAAAAAACCCCATTTCCCCCCCAGGTTTTATGCCCAAAGCAGTGCCTGCTGCTGAAATTTTGTATTTTGATGTTTTATGTTGACCAGAGGCTCCTTTCCCTCTTCATCCCTGCTCTCCCTTCCCAGCTTCATTTTGTAGGGCAGGGGGAAGAGCTGGAAGGGAAAACAGCTGGAAGGGGACAGAGGGACATTTTCCTCCTCCTCCATCCCCTCCTGCTCTCTGCCAGAGGGATTTTCCTCTGCTGCACAGGGGGGATGTTGCCCCTGACTCAAACCCACAAACAGGATTCAATAATTGCCCCATCCAGAGGCCACAACCTTTGGCACGTGGTCATCTGATCCTTCCCATTGCCAACTCAGATGATTTTATGGCTGACCTCCCAAAAATTGATGTTTTCCTTAAAGGCCCCGTGTTGTGGGGGGAGATTTGGCCTCCAGGAGTCCAAATCAGTGAGGTTTTAAAGCTGCAATTAAAGAAAACCCCCAAACTGAACAAATTTGGCATGAAGAAGGCCCTAAACCTTTAAAACCTGGTGGCTCTTCATCTCTTAAACATACATGACCCTCAGCATGTGAAACTCCTCAAAATAACTTTTTTTTCCTGGTTTGAGGGAAATTTTAAGAGATGTCCTTGCTCCTCACAACAGCTGGGATGGGGCAGCTGAGTTTTCATCCTCTAATTGAATTTCTCCAGGGTGTTTCTGCTCTCCAGCTGCTCTAGGGGAGGAACAAGCTGGGAACAGCCTGTGCAGGGGTTATGTGATCCCAGGAGTTTTCCAGAGGAAAAGCTCCTGGGATGGAGGAGGAGGAGGAGGAGGGAGAAGAGAGGCATCACCACTCTGCTCCTGCAGCTGCTGCCACCCTTGACACAGTCATGAACCCAAAGTTCAGCCCAAATCCAAGGATTTCAAGGAATTTTGGGCAAGGAAAACACCCTCACCAGAAAATGTGTAGGGAAATCCTTTATGTAATCACACAAAACAAGCTTAAATATGCTCCTAGAAAATCTCAGCCCTGCTCTGTATCAGGCTCAGAGCAAACTCTCATTCAGCCTTGTATAAAACAATTCCAAGCAAAATCCTGGATCTAAATTTTAAGGGATTGTCCAGACTCCAATTGGAGTTGGATTTCTGTACCTTATGCAAACATTTAACACAAAACATTTTGCAGGCTTAGGAAGAAATTACCATTTTCATGGCTCTCAATGCTGCCTTTATATATGCAATATATAAAATATAATAAACACACAATATATCAATGAAACAATGGCACAACCTCCCGGGGTGAGGAGCAAAATTTTTGCCCCCAAATCCACAATTCCCCCCCAAAATAGGGTTGGGGGGTGAGGATGGAGCCTTACCTTTCACAGCCAGGAAAAAAGGTGCCCGTGGAGCTGCGGATCCTCAGCGCATCACCGGAGCCCGGGGTGGGGAGAAGCCCTGCAGCAGCACCAGCACAGCCCTGCAACAAAGCCAGGGAGGAGGAGGAGGTGATTTCCCCCGGGGCATCTCTCTGCCAGGCACAATACGGCAGCGTGGCACTGTCCCCCTCAATGGCACCATTGTCCCCTCCCCAGCCACGGCTCCGGGGGGTGGCACAGGGAGAAGCTGCTCAGGGAGATCCTGAAAGGTTTTGTCCCATCACGGGAGGAGAGCAGGGGGCTTTGTTTTGGGGGGAGGTTTCTCCAGGAGAGGAAGGAAATGGGATTTTGGGTGAAATAAATTGGAGGTGGGAGGATTGGGGTGAGAAAAGGGGTTCACAGCTCGCTGATAAAACAGAGGCATGCTCTCAGGGGGATTTTTTTTTTTTTTTTTTTTTGTTGGAATCCAAGCAGGAATTTGCACCTGGATGCTTCCAGTGGAAGAGCACACTGAGGAGCTGGAGAATCTTAGAATCCCAGAATGGTTTGGTTTGAAGTGACCCTAAAGTTCCACCCCCCTGCCATGGCAGGGACTCCTTCCACTGTCCCAGCTGCTCCAAGCCCCATCCAGCCTGGCCTTGGACACTTCCAGGGATCCAGGGGCAGCCACAGCTGCTCTGGGAGCGTGGTCAGGGCTGGAGGAGAGGCTCAGCAGGGAGACTTCAATGGGAAAGTGGTGAGAAAACAGAGCCAAAATAATCTCAGGGGCACCCAAGGCCCAGAGAGGGAGCCCAGCTGTGGTGGCCACAGCAGTGAGAATGCACAAGGGAAGATCCTGCCTGCCTTTGGAAACACCAGAGCTGCTGCAAGAACACCAGAGAACTGTCTTCCCTATAGGAAAAACGGGATCAGGCTGGAGTTCAGAAAAAAAAAACCCAGTAAAGATCCCAGAAATGCTGTGGGGTGAAGCTGCAGTGGGATGACCTCAAGGAGCAGCAGCATCTGTGCTTGGGAAGGCAGATGGGGTGAATAAAATATTATTTATTTAAAAAAAAATAAAGAAAAGGCATATTAAACACAGAAATGCTGGAGTGCTGGAGCCAGGCTGCTCCTGGGGATGCTGGCAGGGCAGGCAGTGCAGGCAGGAGGGAGCAGAGGGATGTTCCCAGGTGGGGATGGGTGGGATTGGGCTCGCTGGGCTGCAGCAGGGAGGAGCAGGCAGAGCCCAGATGGATGGAAGGTGTGAGATCCCCCTCCCTGACAGACACCCACCCACAGACACCACCTCTGCCCTGGCCTGTGGCACATTTCCCCTCTCCTCCCAAACTGGGGGCTGTTTTCTCCCTCCACTCCATGCCCCCATACTCAGGAGGCATCACAGCATTTCAACCATGTTCAAAGCAAGGGATGCAGCTCATGTATCCTGCACTTCCAGCCAGGAAAAATAATAAATCTCCTGTATTTTCTCATCCCGTGCCCAGCATATCCAGGTCAGCACATTGGAGCACTGCTCTTGCTTTTTGAGTTTTTTCCATCACCTCCTTGCTGACTCCACATTAGGGAGCCAGGCCATCCCTAAAGTTCAATGCCCACCACACTTTGTTTTCCTGCAAGACTTGCTACAAACAGGAGCAGAACCTCTGATCCTTCAGGGAATACCTGCAAATTAATGCCTTGACCACCTTCCTTGTGCCTATTGGACCCAGCTCCCAGGGATCTTATTCACACAAGCCTTCAATAAAATAAACCCCTCTATGTGGAAATTGAGGAATAATAATCTATATTTGCCCATTTCCACCTGGATACTGGAATTTTGCCTTTTCTTTTCGTTGCTTCTCTGGAGATGGGGAAAGTAAAATCCAGAAAAACATCCTGTTCCCCCTCCTTTTTGTGGCTGGGCAGAGAGGAGTCAGGCATCAGGAGGGGGATGCACCCACGAGCATCCGGCTGTTGGGTGGCCGTACCAGTTGCCACGGCACAATGGGAATTGCAGATGGCTTCTGGTTATTTACAGGGATGTCATGTCCAGGGCAAGCAGAGTCACAGCTGCTGCTGTTGGGAAGAGTGGAGGCTGTGCTGGGTTGCTGAGGTTGGGAGGAGCAGGGTGAGGACGGGGGCCGTGCCGCGGGTATGGATTGGCGTCCCGCGCTCTCCAGGGATGACACAGTGTCACAGCCAGTCGATGTGGCTGACCCAAATACAGCACAGGCACAGCCTGGCCCCTCAGCCAGCTGCCAGGGCCACTCTCAGCGTGGCAGAACTCCTAGGGGCACCCTGGAGCATCCAGGGATGCTCAGCAGAAAATTCCATCCTCCCACTCAACTTCCCTTCCAGCAGCAGCACAGGCAGAGAGAAGCCCTGGAGGAGAAGATGCTGGAATGGATCCATTTGATCCCACATGGATCAGTTATCCCAGGGAGGGTGGTGTGGGATAATGGGACCTACCTGTGGTCAGTGCTGGTGGTGCTGGTCAGTCTCAGTCTGAGCGTGGTGGTCACTCCCTGTCCTGTGGGAGAGCACAGGGGACATCAGGACACCCCAGCATGGATCACACCACCCAGCCCAGCTGCAGCCTCCTGAAAAAATGCCCAGGATCCACATGGCTGGGGAAATCCATCCCAAACCCATCTCCCTCTGCTCCCACTGGTTCCAGGGCTCTTTATCCACTTGGGTGCAGCTGGGAGCTGCCAGAGGTTTTTGCACCCTGGCAGATTGGGGAACACAGGCAGGTGGGTTGAGACCCCCCCAAATCCCTGCTCTGCTGTTTGCAGGCTGCTGGAGGATTTCCTAGAAGATGTTTCTATCATGGATAAAGCAGGAAAACTCTCTTTGCCAAAAAAGGTGGGAATTAGTGGCCTCCCCCATTGAACAGCCTCTCCAGGAGTTTCTCCTCACAGGAAAAGTCCTGGCAGCACTCAGGACACCCATGACACCCCCTCCCCACGCCCCAACACCAGCACATCCCCTGACACTTCCATACCTGGGCTGCTCAGTCCCAGCTCTGCCGTGGGGAACGTGCAGGAGCGAGCTGGACACTGATGGACAAGCAGGGAAATCAGGATTATTCCTGCTCCTTCTTCCCCTCATTGCTCATTTTCTACGCCTGCTGCCCAATTATTTCCCAGGCAGCTCTGCCCCGCGGTGCCTTTCTGCAGTGGCATGGAAGGAAGGCTGAAAATCAGAGCTGCCTCCAACAGCACTGAGATGCCAAGGAAAACCTCAGCAAGGATGAGTCTCTGGGCTCATCAGGGTGGGGGCAAATGGGCTTTGGGATAATGTTGGCTGCTTCAAGGTGTCCTGGGGTGGGGCTCCAGCTTTTTTTGGATGATTTGGGTTTTAGGGATTGACTGCACATCTTTCCCAGGCAGGGTCTGAGTGCTGCTGTGTCATGACCTCTGAGTCCAAACCCTGAGTTCACTCCTTGAAGGAGAATTTTTATTGGCTTGGGTAGGCAGGAAAACTGAAAAATGGGGGGAAAATAATCAGCTCCTGCCCCAAAAGCAGCATGTCAGTCTGGATTCAGCAAAAACAATGCGATGGCTGCAAAGCAACAGCTTTAAAGCAAAAGTGCTACAGGGGCTTGTTATTTTCTTGGCATGGGCTCCAAAATATCCTCAGCCTCAGACAGGAGAGCTCCCAGGGCAGGTTTTATCCCAGCTTTTACCATCCCCTGCACTCCTCTTCCTCCCCCAGCATCCTCCTCCTGCAGGGATGTAGGTGCTGCCACGTTTCCCAGAGCATCTCAGCTGAAAAAAGCTGAAGTCTGTCCAAATTTATCTCAGTCTGATGGAACAGTAAATATATAGTTATATAAAATCCCTATTTCTGATATTTCTGGAAACAGCCCAGGAGCAGGCCTGTTCTTACTTGGGTGACAGCACTTTCCTGCCTGGAAGATCTAGGTGGGAAAATGGTCCTTGAGGAGAAGCATCTTTAATCACAGACAGCCCCTGGGCTGGAAGGCTCCTGTATCCTCAGCTTCCCAGTCTGATCCCTCAATCCCAGCCCCACATGGAGCACTGGGAGCAGATCTTTGCAGTGTGGAGACCCCAGCATTTGACACCTGCCACGCTCAGTGTGGTCCTTGCCTGCCCCAGGGATGTGGAAATGGGATACCCCAATGAGCTGGGACCAAAGCACAGCTCCAGAAAGGCATTTATGGCTGCAAACATTAACAAATTAACAATTAACAAAACAGACATGCCATTTTTGAGGGTGCAGGAATTAAACTCACTTCAACAAGTGCCAGCTTTGGGATTCAATGCTCCAAAACACCAAACCTGCAGAGGGGCACTGCTGGCAGCACCCAAAATGAGTCTATGAGATGCTCCACAGCAGTGTCACCTGCCTGGGGACCAGCCTGGCTCACCACCCACTCCCCTCCCACTTGCCATCCCATCACCTCGGCGTTCCAGGCGTTCTCCATCTGCTCGGTCACACGCAGCAGCTAGAGCGGGGCACACCCCATGGGGCAGGACATCGCGGAGTTCCCTCTCCCTCCCGCTCAGCAGCGAAGGAACGGGACACGAACCGCCCGAAGGGTTTGTTCCCCCGCTCCCGGTGCGCTCACCTGTCCCGCGGGGAGGAGCCGAGCCGGGCTGGGAGCGCTGGCAGGCGGGATCCGCAGCGAGCAGCGGGCGCTCCCATCTGCGAGAGCCCCGCAGGTGCCACGCGGTGGCCGCAGAGCCCCGGACTGAGCGGCGCCGTGTCCTGCCCTCCTGCTCTGCCGCTCCTGCCATCTAGAGGGGACCTTCCCCATTGCAAACGCGGCCCGCAAATTGGAACAAAACCCCACGAGTCAGGGGGAAAAATCATCAGAGCACAGAAAGAGCCTGGACACTGGGTCACACCACAAATCTACACAGGATTTTCCTGCTTGCTTAGCCAAATCCAGAACCAAGCAGGGAGAAACCCACAACAAAACTGATATTTTTTAGGGAATCTAGGAAAGTCATATCATACCAGTCCAAGAAAGATGAAAATAATCATCAAATAATGGCTGTGAATACAAGGTACTAATAGGGTGTGCCAAGGGGGTTTCTGCTTGTTGTCTCCATAAGGTGGGGGATGGAGGGTTGGAGATGACCTGGACCAAGAGAGACTGCAGAGCAGCTGGATAACCTGGAGGGATGGGATGTGAAGAGGATGAAACTCAAAAGTGGAGTGTTTAGGTACAAACCTGCTCTGGTAAGTTGTGGTTTGGGTGAGAAAATATCCCAGCCTGGCACTGCAGGGCCCAGCTGCAGGTTTGGGTTGGAAGGGAACTTGTTCCAATCCCATTCCATGGGCAGGGACACCTCCCACTGTCCCAGGCTGCTCCAAGCCCCATCCAACCTGGCCTTGGACACTTCCAGGGATCCAGAGGCAGCCACAGCTGCTCTGGGAATTCCATCCCAGCCAAGAATTCCATCCCAGTATCCCATCCATCCCTGCCCTCTAGCAGTGGGAGCCATTCCCTGTGTCCTGTCCCTCCATCCCTTGTCCTCAGTCCCTCTCCAGCCCTCCTGGAGCCCCTTCAGGCCCTGGAAGAGCTCTGAGCTCTCCCTGGATCCTTCTCCCCCAGCTTTCCCCCACAGTTTTCACACTGTGAGAAACTAGCCCAAGGACACTCAGGACATGTCCTGCTGGAGGACAAGGAAGGGCTTGGAAGTTTCATGAAAACATCAATGTTAAGGCTGAACAGAACATGGGAAATGAAGTGCAAAGCTCTCTAGGTCTCAGAACAGAGACCTGTACAGGCAACAGCTCCTGGATGCATGGACTCCCCCTAGGAAAAGGGATTTATTTATTGCTGCCTGCAAGCACACCAGCCCAACAGCTCCTCCAGAGCCTTCCAGAAGGGCTCAGCTCCCAAAGGACCCAGAGGGACCAACCTGGGGAGCACGTGCTGAGCATGCAGTAACAGAAGCACAAGCATGAGCAGGTTTCTTTTTCTTGCCTTTTAATATAAACATCCTAGGGTCAGTTGGGGGAAGGAGCAGCCTAAAGGGAATGTCTCTTGGAATAGAATGGTGACTCTTTGGGAATGATGTGCAAAATTGAAACTCCCAAGCAGTATCAGCTCAGGACTTCCTGGATTCTTCCGTCTTCTTGATTTCCTGCAAGGAGATCAGGAAAGAGACTGAGAATCTGCCACTCTTTGGGAAACAACTCTTGGTGTCACAGCTTAGGGCACCAGGAGTTTAGGGCACCAGGAGTGACCAGCAGCTCAGAAAAGTTCCACGACATCACAGGACCAAGCCATGAGTTCACCTTTAGGGACAAGGCAGGGTTTGACTTGGAAGCTCCAGAAATAGGAATCCCCTTCTCTGCTACCCAGGGATGAATGTTTATTTTACCCCAACTCAGGATTGTGTTGGATTTATTTCCCACTCCTAGGACACTGATCCATCACTTGTACTCCATCTGTCCCTCAGCAGCTTAAAGCAGACCAAGAGTGGGATGAGGTGACATTTCTGTGGCTGCCTGAGAACAGACCCTCACCTGCCTGGCCCAGGAATGAGGCAGAAAAATCCCCAAGGACTCACCTCCAGGAGCACCTCCTTCAATTCAGAATAGGCCTTTTCTAAATCATCATTAATGATGACCAGGTCAAACAGGCCAGGCTCTTTACCTGGGGAAGGAGATGAGCACACAGTTAGAGAAGAATTTTTCTTCCCTGTGTCAGCTCTCATGCATGAAGTCCTGTGGCATTTTAATTTTTTTTTAGCATTATTATTATTTCAGCTGCTGCTAATGAACTGCTCTACCAACCACCCCCAAGGAACTGCAGTGGAAAATGCAGCAGTGATCCAACTCAGCTCGTGGCAAGCCCTGCCAGCACTGCTGGAGAGCACAGATCAGCTGTTCCCAAAAACACCAGCTCCCAAACCAGCCAGGATCCCCTCCCTGCACAGAGCACTCACTGAGCTCCAGGTCCAGACGGGCTGCAGTCAGACGCTTCTGTAAACTCTCCTCGGTCTCAGTCTTTCGGTCCCGTAGTCGTTTCTCCTAAACCCAAGGACAAGGACACGAGAGCAATGAGTGTTCTGGGAGCTGCAGGCAGAACCACCCCCATCCTCAGGCCGCTGCTGTCTGTCACCAGGGGCACGTGAGAACACCCTGCAGAGGGTGAGGGGCCTCAGTTACAGCCCAGTGCAAACCAGTGGCCAAACTGGGCTTGAGATCTCCTACCCAGAGTTCGGGGTCCCAGGTTTCTTTTACCTCCCTCTCATTTATTTATTTTTCCAGGTACTGCTGGAAATGAGATCTCTCTGCTGGGCTCTGGCATCTGGTGCTGCTGGCTTCCTCCTCCACAAACTCAACGAGAAACAGAGCCTGCCTGATGTACTGAGAGCAAGAGGGGAGAGTCAGGAGTTGTCCTCATGTGTCCTCATCCCTTTCTGAACCATGACAGTGATTCCACTTTTTCTAGAGTCCCACTGCAATCACTGACATAGGGTAAGACCAGAGGGGCATAGAATTCATGGTGCTGCACAGAACCAGCCTCCCTGGGTTTAATTTTATCTGTGGCAAATCTCAGCACAGCACAAAGCACAATTAATGCATTTAAAGACTGGCCATGCTGCAATGGGAGTCCATAACTGAGGCGTGGAAAACATTGAGGAAGGACTCAAAAAACAAAACACAGGAAGATTTATCCCTGAGAGCCCTGGGGAGCTGGGCTGGGCAGAGATGAGCTTGGGACTGTCCTCCCCAGCTAGTGCAGGCCCTGAGGATCACAGAGGTGGCTGAGGAAGGCTGTAGAGCTGATTACCTCTAAGTGCTAACGGCAAAGCAAGGCGGGCGCTCACCAGGATCTCAATGGAGGGCGGCTGCACCGAGATGTAGATGGGGTTCAGCTCCGTCTGCTTGATGTTCTTCACGCCCTGAATGTCAATGTCCAGCACACAGATCTGGTTCTGGGCCTGCACAGCCTGCACAGCTCCTTTACTGGGGACACAGCACACAGGAAGGGGTCAGAGCACCCAGGGCATTTGGGGTGTCCCCCTCACAGGCTCCCCTGGGCCCAAAGGGTGGCAGGAGAGGACAGAGCCTGCTCTGCTCTTGAGAGAGAGTTTCTCCAAGTGTCACTGCTCTGGGTGGAGCAGGGGTGTCTTGGGTTGCAGTATAATAGGATGTGGCCAGAAATGTGAATTCTGTCCCCATCTGTTAACCCAGCTGGGGCAGTGCCCCTGATCTCCTGGCACACATTATCTGCTCATGGGCCATCTTTAAACCAGCTGGGCAATCATCTTTATCTTCCCACAGCCCATCCTCCCTCCAGGAGATATCTCCTGTTCATGGCCAGTGAGTCCCAGGGCATGACTGATAAAATTCCATCATCCCACTGGGAGATGCTCCAGCCAGGGGAGGAGCCAAGCCTTTCCTACCCAGATAAAAACTGACATTTTGGACACCAAGGAACCTTCTTTCCACTGGATTCCAGAGGAAAGTCAGACCTTTCCACATCATCCCTGGAGCTTCAGAGGAAACTGCACCTTCTCCAGGAGCACTGCTCCAGCTGAACCACATCTGCCCCTGCAGGAGGATGCAGCCACCATTGAATGGGACTGTGCCAACACCCTGACTGACTGACGGGTGTCAGCTTGGATTCTGACTCTGGCAGGGTTGGGATTGTTCTTTGTAATACTGCATTTCTATTTGAATTTTCCTAGTAAAGAACTGTTATTCCTAATTCCCCTATCTTTGCCTGAGAGCCCCTTAATTTCAAAATTATCATAATAATTTGGAGGAAGGGGGTTTAAATTCTCCATTTCAAAGAGAAGCTCCTGCCTTTATTGGCAGACACCTGTCCTCCAAACCAGGACAAGGGGGCTGCTGTCTGCTGCTAGAGAGGCTGGCAAAGCCAGAGGTGTGGGAATGGATCATGTGTGACTGTCCCACAGGATGGGTGGGATGTCCATCAACTCCTGTCTTGGCAGAGCTTCACCAACTAGAGGGGAGTCCCCTGCTCATGGCAGGAGGTTAGAACTTAATCTTAAAGGTCCCTTCCATCCCAAACCATCCTGGGACTCTGTGACAAACATGGAAACAGCTTCACCAAAGAGCAAAACTGCTGAGAGCTGCCCTTCTCCAGAGATCCACTGACTCCACATGCTCTCCTGAAGGATGCTGCATCTGGGTCACAAGATGCACATAATTCTCCACTTAATTTTCCAAGTGGTGGCTTTTAAATGCTGTAAAAACAACTTCTCTTCCCCAACATGGGGAATGGCTTCAAGCTTTTTAATCATTTATTATTATTCACTGATGAGACTTAGGGAGCAGAAAGGACTGGTGAGAATTTCAACTCTTCTGCTAAGCAGGAGGGACTCTCCATTTTATCCCACATCTGAGCAGGAACATCCCCAGGGGCTTGGAGAGATTCTGTATTTATTTTCTAGACTCCCAGAAGAGTTTGGATTGGAAAGGACCTTCAGGACCATCTAAGTGCAGCCCCTGTGGCAGAGGCAGGGACACCTGACCCACCTTGTCCCGTACATATTCCCAGAGAACTCTGCGTGCTCAATAAATTCACCAGCATCAATTTCTTTCTGCATTTCCTCTCTGGTTACAAAGTGATAATCTGGAGAAGGGAAAACGGGGAAAAAAAGCACAGAAATTAACATTCTGAAGGGAAAGTTCATGGTGAAAATGACACCCATGGGTTTTTGGGGGAGAAGAGACTTAAAATCTGCTTCAGACAATGCTGGCAGACTGCCAGAGATTCACTTCCTGTTTCCACAGCACTTGTCCAAACACCTGCTCAAAACATTCTGGAGTTTTCTGAGAGGCCAAAAATGCTGCTCCACCCATTTTTCATATCCTTTCCCAATCCTGGTGCAGTGGGAACTTCTCCCTCCCTGCTTACAGGTGTGGGACACATGACAGCAGGAATGGCAAGGCCTTTCATTTGAAAGATTTCTAATTAAAGATCAGAATGGGATGAGAGAGAGGGAGATAAAAGGCAACATCAAAACCAAACTAACTAAAAAGGAATATTTCTTTATCTTCTGTTGAAATTCCTTCCTTTCACTTCAGAGGGGAAAATGCCATTGGAAATTAAAAACAAACCTCATTTGATTGTTCCTTAAATATGCAAATACATGAGAAAACAGCTGGGCACAAGCTATTAATGCAGCTAAAACCATCTCATTAAGCAGCTGCACTTCCCAAAGCAGTGGCCATTGGAGATATCTCCCAAGAACTACCTGAAACTTTAGAAAATCAAATCATCCAACACCTAAGTACAGAGCACAGTACCTAAAATGAGAGCCCAGCTTTAAAAACCTGAATTATTTGGAGAGTCCAGTGAGACAGACCTGACTGCTACAGGCTCACCTTTGCCATTCACTTCTCCAGGTCTTGGCTGCCTTGTGGTATCTGCAGGGAAAAAATATAAAAGAAAAAAGTTTTGTAAATTCTGTACATCACCCACAAGTGTTGCAGGATCAAAGAAATGCCGAAGTCTAAGTGGTACATGGATCTCTAGGAAAAAAAATCTCATCAAGAGGCAATGTAGGAAAAAATAAGGTTTGGTTTGGAGTGAGATGAGATATTCAGTTGAATCAGGAGCATAGGATGACACATACACACACAAAATAGATAATTTAAGGGTTTTTTTCTCCTGCCATAGCATTAAATTTTTAAACATCCAGTATTTGCTCTTTCATGGTAGAATGAATCCAGATCTCAAAACACAGATTTTACTTGCCAGTATGCAAAGTATTGGGACAGTAAAATACATTTTGGTCATGGGCCTAAAAACACCTCACAAAGCTCCACGGAAAAATCAAATGGCTTTTAAAGCAGAAATGTGGGGGGATTTTGTTACTTTCAGAGTAAAGAATCACTCAGAAGGTTCTTGTTTCCTGTCTGAGCTGTGTTTAGAGATGAGGGGAGTCACCAGACCTGGAAAGGTGCTACTCCAGACAAAGCTTAGACTCACCACTCAATACCTGGAGTAAAAGATGCCCTGAATTATTTAAATTCAATCCCCAAGAGACAGACAGACTGGGACACAGACAAACCATGAAAACCCCTATTTGGAGTGTAAACAGAGGTAGGCTCTGAGCTGGCTCTCCTGGACTCCACAGCCCATCCCTGGATACTCACGGGAGACGCTGAAGCCGAAGACATTCTCATAATCTTTGAGCAATTTCTTTAACAAAGTGCTTTTCCCTGCACCTGATGGGCCACTCAGAACCACTGGCCTTGGTCCCTGCATGACTGGGGAGAGACAAAAACGTGTCTGGTTAGAAACACCCATGGAAACACAGCTGTGGATTCCCAGCAGTGCTCAGCCCCTCAAAACAGCACCAATCCTCAACCCTTGGGTACAAATTCCTGCAGGAAAATCTGAAATGATGCAAAATCACAAGCCTAGAGCTGATAAAAAGCACTGGGAGTGCAGAAACACTTCTCAAGAGACTGAGGTTAAACTCATAGGATGTAACCCAAAGGAGGAGGAAACTGGAATTTGGCTGCCACTAGACTGGGATGATTCAAGCCAGCTGTTTTCCATCACAGCTGGGTCTCAGTGGGACCAAAACACAAAGGAAAACTCTCTAAAAGGAACAAAATCCTATTTGTTTCTGGTGGCATTTGGAATAATGGGCCTGAGGTGCAGTCCCAGCCCCTTCCCTCTCAGAGGGAGAAAGGAGCTTCAAGGAAAGTTTGCAGGTAAGACTTTACATCACCAACTCCCAAACCCTTGGAGCAGCATCTGAACTCGGGTGCAATCACTGCCATCAACATGCTCTGGGGTTTATTCCCATATTTCCTGAAGCACCAACTCCATCTGCAGGTGTTTCACAGCAAGAAAGAGATCCCAGAGATCAGGTCCTGGTACAGGTGAAAAAAAGGCAGCCTGGGGCCACACAGAACTTGCTGCAGTTGTTTCTTCAGGAGGGAAGGAAAGGAAGGAAAGGAAGGAAAGGAAGGAAAGGAAGGAAAGGAAGGAAAGGAAGGAAAGGAAGGAAAGGAAGGAAAGGAAGGAAAGGAAGGAAAGGAAGGAAAGGAAGGAAAGGAAGGAAAGGAAGGAAAGGAAGGAAAGGAAGGAAAGGAAGGAAAGGAAGGAAAGGAAGGAAAGGAAGGAAAGGAAGGAAAGGTCTTTTCATGTTCCTAAGTCTCTGGAGAGGAAGAAAGGTTAATTACCCATGGGAAAAAGAAGAAATGCTGTGTAAAGCTGCAGGATCCATCAGCAGCTTCCAAACCAGAAGTGATGATGAGAGAGATGGTGAGAGTGGGACAAATCAAACAAGTTCTTCCTATTTAAATCAAGTTACTTTCAGCAAGCAGTAAAATCCCTGGAAAAGGATTTTTTTTAGCCTCCCGGGCTGGGGAGCCACCAGGCAAGAAGCAGATAATGCCTTTTCATTTTAAATTAGCTCATAGCAATGTCACCCTGACCTTACACATCACTTTTCAAAGTGCCTTAAGCCAAATGCTGTCTCACCGGAGCGGCCGCGGGCTAATCCCGCCGGGCTCCCCTGCCTGACCCCGCCTGCGTGAGCGGGACCTCCCGAGCCCCAAATCCTCCTCCCGGGCAGCCCGAGAATTACACAACTTTTCCCTCTGCTCCCGAGAATACTTGTCCTGACTGCAGTTCATCCCAGCAGCGCCAAGGGACGGGATATTCATTCCCAAAGGCTAAGGAGGTGCCAACAGCGGCAACGTGGGCGGTGAAAACACCCACGGACAATCATCATCCATCAGGAAACCCCTTCATTCTTGTTTTTCTTTTCCTTTTTTTTTTTTTTTTCCCAAATCTCATCACCACATTGGTTCTCTCATTCCCAAAAAACAGAAGGCTGAACAAACTCTAGGAGTCCTTTGGGGATCTTCCTACCATTCCTTAACCCTTTGGTACTTAAACTTCTTTAATTTCCAAAACACACAGGTTTTCCCTAAATGATCAAAAGCAGAAGAAAGCACCAGGGAAATGCTACTCAGTGCTTGCAGCAAGGGAGCAGAGGACTTATCCAAAGCATTTCCCTCTCTGCTGTCCCTCACAGTTCTCTCTCATGTAATTCCATCAGGTGAGCCCTAAGCATTCCTTGGAAAACTCTCCACACAAATTCATCCCCTTCAGACATCCCAACGTGCTCCACAACCCATCTGCCCCCAAACAATGCTCCTTCATCACACACCAGCACCCTAAAAACCCCACAGGTGACACTGGGATGCCAGCATGGATTTCCAGGTGTTCCAGATTCCCTTCTGGGATGCACAAATCCCAGTCCTAGATCCCAGCTAGAAGGAAAAGAGCTTTCCCCTCTTCGCCTTCAAAATTTCATCTCAGCAAACACCAGTAGAAATTTAAAGCTGCCCAAATCATTCCAATCATTTCATTCAGCCCCAGACAAACTGGGAAGGGGGGCAGGCTCCAGCACATCCTTACCTTTTCCTGGAGCTCCCTTCCAGCCAAGGAAAGCAGTGCAGCCCCTGGCAGCAGCTCAGCCTCTGGGGACAGAGCTGGGCTATTTGTGAGCTCCTAAAGCCTTAATTAATGAGCTGCAATGTGAAGGTGGCCAATGAGAACGATCCTGCTGAGCTTTAATCTCCCCTCGAGGTTTCTCCTCCACTTGCTGCTCCCCTGGCTGGCAAAGCTGCATCCAACACCCCAAAAGGCCAAAAGGCTGTGGGGTGCCAGCCCTTGCTGCTCTGGGATTATGGAAAACAGCAAAGCTGTCCCTGGCCCTGCAGGCACTGAAGGCACAGGGATTGTGTCTGTGTGGAATCCTGGAATGGTTTTGTTGGAAGGAACCTCCCAGACCATCTAATTCCAAACCCCTGCCGTGGGCAAGGGCAACTTACTCTAGACCAGGCTGCTCCAAGCTGCATCCAACCTGGAACACTTCCAGGCACTTTCCTTCTGCAGGAACATTCCTCTTCCTCAGCTTCACCTCAGTGCCACAGCCACAAATGCAACAGCAAAACTCCCCCTGCTCACAGATCCAAACCACTTCCACAGTCAGACTCTCTCCTTCATTTCACTCCCTTTTCTTGCCCCAAAATACTCATAACTATGAGAAAAGACACCTCGGTTGTCATCATGTCTCACTTCTTTCAAAACAGCTAAAAATAAACCTAAAGGCTTGCAGGTGTTTCCTCCTGCCTCCCTCGTCAGTCCCTTCTCTGGCTGGAGATCTGCAGAGGAAAATTAAGAGGAAACAAAATCCATTTCCACTCCCAGATGATGGAGCTGGGCCCTCACAGGAGGAAAGATGGCAGACTGGGAATTTCACAGAATTCCAGAAAAGTTTGATAGCTTAAAGCTCATCTTGTCCCACCCCTGCCATGGCAGGGACACCTCCCACCATCCCAGGTTGCTCCAATCCCTGTCCAACCTTGGACACTTCCAGGGATGGAGCAGCCACAACTTCCCAGGGCACCCCCACAATGTCCCTGCCCTCATTCCCTGCCAAACAGCAGGGAAAGCAACAAAACCCCAAAACCCCAGGTCTGGTGGATATGGGGCTTTTTTCTCTCTCCTGTTTGGATCAAGGAACACATTGGTACATCACATTTCCCAGCTGGCTGAACCAGGAATGTCACAAAGATGTATTTATTTTAGGCAGAAACTCAATTTTTTTCCTCGCTTTTTGTCAGATTTTGGCATTTTCAGAGCAGCCAACCTGCAAATATCCAGCACAGAGAGAGTTTCCTAAAAATGGGCTGGGATGCAGCCTAATCTACCAAAACCATTGCAGAGTTGATCAGCAAGAGAACAGCCCAACTAATTAACAACATTAATTATCTACCACACCTAGGACTGAAGGCAAACAGCCACATAAATCCCTCTGGGCTGCCAAAAGATGAGCTGGTCACAGGAGGATATCCCCAAGGCAAGGAATGCTTCCTAGTCTGCTTGTGCTGCTAAATTCACCCTGGATTTTACCTCGTGGCTGGCAACATAACCAGGGGAGCAAAGGACAGACATCACTAGAGTTAAACAAATTAAAACTGATTAGCAGAGAGGCTTTACAGGGAAGGCAAAGCCCCCTTATGAAGAAGAAAAGAAGATTAAAGCAGTTTCCCTGGAGCCTTGAGAAAGGTCTCCTGGATTAGGATTATAATCCCAGCCCCTATTTTTAGCAGGTTTGTTATTAAGGTGCCAGCCCTGCTTTTCTAAGGGTTGGGACAGGTTCCAAAAAGGGAGGGAGCTCCTGCTGTGACAGACAGGGAATTATCTGCAGCACAGGAGCAGGGAGGTTCCAACCTCACAGCTTTACCCATGCTGTGATTCTGTGAGGAGCACAGCATCCCACAGCAGTACAGAGCTGGAACTCAGCCAGCTTTTCCCTGGAAATAATTACCTAAAGAGCACTAATTAACCTCTCCACTGGCTGCACTCCTGCCTTGCAGGGAGCAGTGATGCTGCAGACAGAACACAAACCACTTGCTCAAGGTCACTGCAGAAATCAGGGAGGTCCAAGCCAGTTATTCCCAGACCAGTTTAACCCCCCAGTAGGATAAAACCAGTTTACCCACCTGGGAAAACCTCTGCAGAGGTGAAGCTCACAAAGGTGTGGTTTTACCACCCACTTCCCCACACGTGTTTGTTTTAGGGCACCTAAACCCTTCTTACCTCACTGCAGCCCACAAACTTCACCTGATTAAACCTGCACGTCCCTATCTGAATTTCTAACCAGGGACATCTTGGAGCAGCTCAGTGCTGGGGACCCGGTGTCCCCCTCATCCCTGTGGGGGATCAGCACCTCGATGTCCCGGGACCCCCATCAGGCACTGAGAACCCTCATGAGGCACTCAGAGCCTGGGGCTGCTGGGACCCCTCAGCTCAGGGCTCCCATGAGGGGCTGAGCGCCCTCAGTGCAGGAGCCTGTGAGCAGCTGAGCATCCTGCGGCCTGCTGGGCCCTCTCAGCCTTGGTGAGGGGCTGAGCAGCCCAAGGCCAGCCAGGACTCCTCAATCCTGGCTGAGCACCGCGGGACCCCTCACAACAGGAACCCCGTGAGGAGCTGGGCACCGCAGGGCAGGCCGGGCCCCTTCAGCCGAGGGTCACTGTGAGGGGCTGAGAACCCCGGATTTCTCATTCCAGGCCTCCCGGGAGGGGCTGAACGCCCCCAGGCCACTCAGCCGAGGATCCCTGTGAGTGACCGAGCTCCTCGGGCTGGTCAGACCCCCTCTACCCACGGCCCTTGTGGGGGTCTCGGCACCCCGCGGCCAGCTGCGCTCCCCGTGCGGGTTGAGCCCGCTCCCCATCCATCCCCGCTCACCCGCCCGGGCGATCCCCGCCCCGCGCATCCGCCCGAGGATCATGAGGGGATGGGGGGGCGCGCTCCCGGCAGCCCCCGCGCGCGCCCGCCGCCACCGCCGCGCGCAGTGACGTCACCGCGGGGCGGGGCCCTGGGGGAGCGCGCGGTCACGTGAGTGAGGGGCGGCGGGACGGACCATGCGCTGCGCCGGGCGGGGGGGGTGAGGGAGCAGCACCGGCAGGGCCGTGACTGGGGGGCAGCTGGGGGAAAACAGAGGGGGCAACATGGGCTGAACATAGCGGGGCGGAGGGGGGCGGTGTTGGGCGGAACCGCGATAGGGTGGCGGGAGCCATAGTGGGATTGGAGAGAGGTGGGAGGGCTGAACCAAGGTGGGTGTGGGGGGGAGGCATTATGGGACTGAAACGTGGTGAGGCGGTGGTGGGCTGAACCATGGCGGAGGGAGGGGGGGAGCTACCATGAAACTGACCCATGGTTGGGCAGGGGGAGACGTGGTTGGGCTGAACCATTGCGGCAATGGGGGGAGCCATAGCGGGGCTGAACCATGGCGGTGGCGGGGGGAGCCACCATGGAGCCGAGCCATGGCAGGAGCTGTCATGGGGCTGCAGAGGGGATGTGGAAGCTTCACAGTGATGGGGACACGGGGGTGTCACCCCACGGCCTTTCCTTGTCCTCAGGGTGTTCCCAGGCTGTGTCATCTGCCGTGCTTGCTGGATCTGGGCTAAGATGGCGTTGAGCCGGGCGCTGAGGTGAGCACGGAGCGGCCGTGACAGCGCTGGGTGACGGGCTGTGACCCTGTGGGAGTGTCGCGGTGCAGCCCCCGGTGACCCTGTGCCCCTGTGCCCGCAGTGCCCTGTGCCTCCTGCCCGTGCCCCGCCTGCCGCTCCCGGCCTGCGTGCGCAGCAACTCCAACCGCGCCTCCGTCTGCCAGCTGCACCGGCAGCTCTACGGCCGCCGCTACCCCGTGCTGCTGGTCAGCACCGACGGCTCCACCGTGCGCCTGCGCTACAGCGAGCCCAAGAGGATCCTCATGGTACGGGCACGGCCTCGGGCTGTGTGCCGGGGGTCACAGTGTGTCCCTGGGAGCTCACGCTATGAGCTGGGAGCTCACAGAGTGTGTGCTGGGATCTTAGTCTTTGTGCTGGCATCTCACCCTGTATGCTGGGATCTCACACCATGTCCCTGGGGTCTCACCCTGTACGCTGGGGATCTCACACCATGTCCCTGGGGTCTCACCCTGTATGCTGGGAACTCACACCATGTCCCTGGGGTCTCACCTTGCATGCTGGGGTCTCACCCTGTATGCTGGGGATCTCACACCATGTCCCTGGGGTCTCACTCTGTATGCTGGGAGCTCACAGAATGTGTGCTGGGATCTCACCCTGTATGCTGGGAGCTCACACCATGTCCCTGGGGTCTCACCCTGCATGCTGGGGTCTCACTCTGTATGCTGGGGATCTCACACCATGTCCCTGGGGTCTCACCCTGCATGCTGGGGTCTCACTCTGTATGCTGGGGATCTCACACCATGTCTCTGGGGTCTCACCCTGCATGCTGGGGATCTCACACCATGTCTCTGGGGTCTCACCCTGTGTGCTGGGGTCTCACCCTGTACGCTGGGGATCTCACACCATGTCCCTGGGGTCTCACTCTGTATGCTGGGGATCTCACACCATGTCCCTGGGATCTCACCCTGCATGCTGGGAGCTCACAGAATGTGTGCTGGGATCTTACCCTGTGTTCTGGAGTCTCACACCAGGTCCCAGGGGTCTCACTGTGTGTGCTGGGAGTTCACAGCATGTGTGCTGGGATCTCACCCTGTACGCTGGGGATCTCACACCATGTCCCTGGGGTCTCACCCTGTACGCTGGGGATCTCACACCATGTCCCTGGGGTCTCACCCTGTACGCTGGGGATCTCACACCATGTCCCTGGGATCTCACCCTGTATGCTGGGAACTCACACCATGTCTCTGGGATCTCACCCTGCATGCTGGGAGCTCACAGAATGTGTGCTGGGATCTTACCCTGTGTTCTGGGGTCTCACACCAGGTCCCAGGGGTCTCACCGTGTGTGCTGGGAGTTCACAGAATATGTGCTGGGGTCTCACCTTGTATGCTGGGAACTCAGAGCATGTCCCAGAGGTCTCACCCTGTGTCCTGGGATCTCACCCGGTGTGCTGAGAGGTCTCAGCATTTCTCTGAGGTCTCACCCTGTGTGCTGGGATCTCACTCAGTGTGTTGGGGGTCTCACACCATGTCCCAGGGGTCTCACACCATGTCCCTGGGATCTCACTCTGTGTGCTGGGGTCTCACACCATGTCCCAGGGGTCTCACCACACATCCCTGGGATCTCACTCGGTGTGCTGGTGTCTCACACCATGTCCCAGGGGTCTCACGCCGTGTCCCAGGGGTGTCACACTGTGTCCCCGCGGTCTCACCCCGTGTCCTCCGTGTCCCCAGCTGCCCCTGGACAGCAGCACGCTGCCCGAAGCAGAACGCAAGGCTCGTCTGCGCCGCCAGTTCCCCAGCAAGCCTAAAGCCAAGGAGGAGGAAACCTTCGAGGGCATCGACCTGGACACCTACAAGAAGTTCTGGAAGAAGTGAAGCGCTGAAAGCAGAAATGTATAAAGAGAAATAAATACATATAAACAAAGCCGTGTGTCGGTGGTGCGGCCCTGCGCGGTTCCCCCCGCGCTGGCGGCGCGGTGGTACCGCCCGCCCGTGCCCCCCTCCGGCCGTGCCGCGGTGGTAGCGGCGGCGCGCGCGCGCTCGGCGGCCGGAGGTGCGTGAAGGGAGCGGGGGCGGCTTGGGGATTTGGGAATTTTGGGAATTTTGGGATTTGGGGCTCCGGGTGGCACCCCGCGATTCGGGCCTGCCCGGTCCTTGCACTACCCGATCCGGAGGGGCCCGGGCTGCAGGGAAGCGCCCCGAGCTGCTTTCACACTCCTCGGGGATGGGCAAACTCCCAGCTCAGGCCCTGCAAATTCCCCCGGCCCTGAGCCCCTTCCCAGCCCCTGAAACTCTCGCAGCTAATGTCCCAGCCCGGGCCGTGCAGCCTCTTCTCGGGCTGTACAACCTCCGCTCCAGGCCGTGTAATGCCCAGGCCATGACCTCCTCTCCCAGCTCTCATCCCTTCCAGGCTGTGAACCCCCTCCTAGACCCTGAACCCCTCCTAGACCATGAGCCCTCCCCTTGAACCCCAGAACCCCATGCGGGCATTAAACCCCGTCATCAGCCCTGCAACCTCCTCCAGACTCGGAACATTCCCACTTCTAGTCCTGAACTCTCCCCCACAGGCTGTGAATCCCCCTCGCTGTGCAGCCCCTTCCCAGACCCTGGAACCCCCAGCCTGTGACTGCCCTAAACCTGCCTGAGGCTCTGAACCCCCCAAGGCCATGAACCCCCTCCCAGCTGCCCTAAGCCCCCCTCCTCACCAATACTGGGACCCTCCCCAAGCATTGCACCCCCTCCCACTCTGGGTTATAAACCTCCATTTCCAGCCTGTAAAACCCTTACAGAGGTCTTTGCTTACTCTACTCACCCCTGGGGGGCCAAATTTGCTTTTCTGCACCTTCAGGAGCCCCCAGAGCTGCATGGAGGATCTGAAGTGGTTGATCTCTTTGCAGGTCACCAGAATCCCCCAAATCTGTTGTGGGGTGCAGAGCCATGTTCGGCTCCTCCCGGGGCGGGGTCCGGGGGGGCCAGGACCAGTTCAGCTGGGAGGATGTCAAGACGGACAAACAGCGTGAGAATTACCTGGGTAAGGGCTGAAATTCTACTCAAATCCCCTGTGCCACCCTCCCTGCCCTTCTGCCGCGGTTTTGGGGTGTGATGATGAGAGGGGGGCGTGGCTCCCCACAGGGAACTCGCTGATGGCGCCGGTGGGGCGGTGGCAGAAAGGCAAGGACCTGACCTGGTATGCCAAGGGCAAGAAGGACACGGCCCCCCCGTTATCCCGGGAGGAGGAGCTGGCTGCTGTCCGCCTGGCTGAGCAGGAGGCCATGATGGCAGCACTGTGAGTCCACACCCCACAAAAACCACCAAAACAGGAGCTGTGTGTTCCCGCACACACACACATCACCCTGTGTGTTCTTGTTTTTATAGAGGCTACAAGAACTTGAAGAGGCAGCCCACGGGCCTCAGCAAAGAGGTAACAAACAGTGTTTGTCCCCCCAGTGTCCCCTGGGCTCTGATTCTGGGGACACACAGGACACTGTCCCCCCTCCCCACAGGACCTGGCTGAGGTGTGCAAGAGGGACGGCGCCGAGCGGGACGAGAAGGACGTGGATCGAGTGGTGGGTTTGGGCAGCTCCAGGTAAGGAGGGGGAAGGATCCCGTACCAATTTCAGAACAATTTGTTTGATTTTAGTGTTTTTATGCTTTTTTTTTTTGTCTGGTCTCTGTGCAGTGGCAGTGCTGGCCGGGTGATGCTCTCCAAGGAGGACAGAGAGGCAGCCAAGATGGGGCTCTCGGTCTTCACGGTACAGTGCCAGTCACATCATCCTTGGAAGGCTCAAAAACAGATGGAAAAAGGCAAAAAGCAGAGCCCCACACTTGGAATACTTCATTTAAAAACCCATCTGGGTGTTGTAACACAGAGGCCTGAGGAGTTTCCTGTGTCCTCTTGGCAGGGAGTTCATTTGTGGGGCTTTAATTTGGAGGAAGCTCTAAAGGGTATTCTCATTTTTTCCTCAAATGTAATTTAAAGGTTTTTTCTCCAAGTGTAATTTTTAAAGGGAGAAAAACCTTTTGTCTTGTAATTACAAGCTGTGAGCTAATGGATTCACTTTTTATTTTTCTCCTTTCTAACCCTAGCACCAGAGGGTCTCCAGCAGCCCAGAGACATCTGGCTCCAAGAAGAAGGAGGAAAAGGAGGAGAAGGTGGAGGATAAAGGGTGAGGATTTTTCCCAGTTTGGTGGGAAACCACCAGAAGTGCCCTGGATTTTGTAGAAAATATTTTACAGAATGTTTCCATGGCTCTGGCACTGGGCTTGTTTTGCATCTCTCTGAATCATCCCCAAAAGCCTCTGTGGGCTTCTCTTTGGCAAAGGAGGGATGTGGTGGGATGTGCCTGGAAAAAGGGATGGAGATGAGTTTTTAGAGCCAGAGGGGATGCACAGTGCAGGGATTCTCATTGCTTGATCTCTTCCCTGCAGACCCGAGAGCAGCAAAAAATCCAAAAAGGAGAAAAAGAAGGAGAAAAAGAACAAGAAGAAGAAGAAACATAAGAAGGAGAAGAAGAAGGACAAAGACAAGCATTCCAAGAAGGATGCTGCGCCATCATCCTCCGATTCTTCCCCAGATCGGGATAAGAGGTGACTGGGCTGGGATGGGGCCACGTGGCATATCCTGGCTTTCCAAATCCCTTTTCCACGCCCAGAATCACCTTGTCCCCGCAGGCACCACCGCAGGAAAGCGCAGCAGCACGGGGGGGCCCGGCGGCGGCGGGACTCGGACTCCTCGGCGAGCAGCGGCGATCGCGGCCGCAGCCCCGCCCGCCCGCGCAGCCGGAGCCGGGACGGCCGCGGCCGCCACCCCTCCCCGCGGAGGAGGGGCAGGAAGAGGAGCAGGTCCCGCTCCCCCCCGGCCCGCGGGGCCCGCCAGCGCCACGACACCGACTCGGAGGACTGAGAGGGAGCTGGAGGTTGTTTCAGGGAGATCTTTCATAGATTTATATTTTTGAAGGTGATTAAGTTAAAGAGGCTGCAGCCCCGCGGGTGCTGGGGCAGAGTCTGGCAAAGGGCATTAAGGTCACGGTGCCAGCAGCCCCTTCCCTGCCTGCCCAGGGGGCAGCAGGGTCTGGCACCCCTCTCCTCACTCCCTAAAATCCATCCAGGCAGGATTGAGCATGGAGGATGCTGTGGGTGGGGGCTGGTGCTGGCTGTGGTGCTGACAATGCTGTGCATACCTCGTGTTTATGTATAGAGACTTTGGAAGAGATTATTATTATTATTGTTATTATTATGGGTTTTGTCTTCTTTCCCTGCCCTTATGTGCTAGCCAGTGCAGTACCTGAAGAGTTTCTTTAAAAAATCCCTAAGTTCGTCTGCTGCATGGATGGGAGCTCCAAGCTCATCTAGTTCCAATCCCTCTGCCATTGGCAGGGACACCTTGGTTGTGTCTGTAGGAAATCCCTCCTGCTCCAGGTGAGCAGGAGCCTCCAGGATGGAGCTTCCCACAGGCTGCCGCCTCAGTTGACCTCAGAATAGAATGGTTTGGCTTGGAAGGGACCTTAAGGCTCTTCTTGGACACTTCCCACTGTCCCAGGATGCTCCAAGCCCTGTCCAATCTGGCTTTGGACACCTAAATAATTCAGCTTATGGGGAGAAAGTGAATGGAACCAGGTGTCTTCCACAGGCTTTTACCAGGGAGCAGCAAACTCCACTCCCATGCAGGATTTAAACCCTCAGCACACAATTACTTCTGCTCCTGGCATAGTGGGAGGGGAGTTTTACACCAATCAATAGAAATATTGATCCCCATCGAAAGGGGGTGTCCCGAGCAGCTCTGGAGCATTGCCAGCTGCGGCGTGGCCGTGCCAAGCACAGGGGCCTCATTTGTGTAATTAGTGATGCAACTGAAGACAGGGAGGGTTTGTGTGTCTTGGTGGACAAAAGCCCAGTGGGACTGTGCTCAGGAGCTCACAAAGCCCTTCTGTCCCAACGTGCTTGGGAGATGCTGCAGAGCAGTAACAGCATTTGGAGATCCCCAGCCCAGCACCAGTTTTGGGGCTGGCAGCCTCTTGGCACGAGGGATGTTCCTCGTGCTTGGAGCAGCTGCAGCTGCAGATCCATCCCAGGGATCCCCAGGGCACAGCTGGGGACCCTGAGTGCTCCCTGGCCAGGGGCTCTGCTCCTGCTCGGGGTCACCTCCACGGGATTTTGAGATCCAAACTGTGACTGAGCCTGCTGGGAACATCCCAGAGCAGGACTGTGCCTAGTGGGAACTGGGCAACAGGTTTAAAAGGGAGATGGGGAGAGTACCACAAATCCCAGTGTGCTGCTCCCCCCATGGCTCCCAGCTCCCAAGCTTTGGGATGGATGCAGGGCAGGGCTGGGCTCTGCCAGGACCATCTGCACCCACAGCAGAAGCAGAGGGTGCTGATCTGCCCAGAGCCATGCAGAGGGGCTGGGGCACTGCTGGCCCAGCTCAGTTCAGCTCTCCCAGGCTTTCTCCTGCTCTCCCCCTTTCCTGTTGCACACTCAAAACCAAGATCTGAGGAAAGCAGTTTGAGAAACATGGGAAGCCAAAACTGAGGGGGAAAGGGGTAAAGGGGTAAAGGAGCCCAACTCCATCCCAGGGCTGCTCACCCACCCCAAAACCTCCCTGTCCAGCTGCTGCAAAGTTCCTGGGGGACTGGGCAGGATCCTTTGCCCTGGGCTTGAGCCACTCCTGCCCAGGTGCTGGGTGGCCAACTTTCCAGGCTGAGCCTGGAACAGAACAAAGCCTGTGCTGCCCAGAGCAGAGGGCAGAGCACAGCTCCCACAGCTCTGATAACATCACCACATTCCCTGTTTTCCACAGCAAATTCTGAATGCAGAGGAGCAGCATCCTAACCCAGCTGGCCCTTCAAGTTCAATTCCTTCCCAGAACAGGAATAAAGAGCTCTCCTGCCCTATTAGGGTGCAAATATCCTGAATCAGAGCTTGAAATTCCAAGGTAGATTTCTGAATTGCAGGAGGTTTGTGATCCCAGTTAGCCCAGTGCTATTTACCCTTTGCTACATTCCCAGCGACAGTCCCTGTTACCCACCTGGAGTTTCCCAACAGGGAATTTGCTCTCTAACCTGCAGGACAGACCTTGCATCCTACAGCTTTTGCAGCCTGTGCAATGGGGAATCTGCTGCAGCTCCAGGCAGGAACACAGCCAGGAGCTGGCAGGCAGCCCGAGCTGAGCACCAGGGAGGAGAAGCTGCAGCTGACAGAGAAGGCAGGAGATCACCCAGAGGAGGAGCTCTGTCCTGGGTCCAGAGGGGACTGCAGAAAGGAAAAATGCAAAACAAAGCACTTAGGAAGGCAGAATTCCTATTTTATCCCCACAAAACTGCTAATTCAAAGATCCTGTAATTATCTGGGATCAGCAGAAGGAAGAACCTGCGGGGGGAAGTGATGGGGCTACTCAAGAAGCTCAAGCTGTGTTGCCCCAGAGGCAACAGTGACTCCAGTAGAACCCAACAAGCACCACCCCTGCAGGGTTCCACCCAGGAATGATACATTTCTTGGAAAATACAGGAGATATCCTCAAATTTTCATGCCAGTCATGGATGTGGCACAAGAGTGCCCCTGCACAAAGACGATACAAACCAACACCATACCAGTGCAAGTTTCATGAAACTTTTTATTCAACAAGTATTTAATTATGATTCTGCCAAGATGATCGAATGAACAGCAAGGCATAAAAAACATGAAATAGTTAAGAGATTTTATTCTAATAGCTTTAATTACAGTGCTTGTTTGTCGAAATGAAAACTGAAAACAAGTATACAAAACAGTTGATTACTAGTTGTGTATTGAAAGCAATAACAACACTAAATAAACCAGTTCTGATAGTTCCTCGAGTTAAAGTTTAACAGCTCCAGCTTCTTCAGTGTTTATCAAAATACAAAAGAAAAGTAAAGAGGTCTTTTTTTTATTTTTCTGATGGCAAATCTGAACCTTGCAGTATGAGGGATGCCAAGGGTTTTCACACATATACAGATAAGGGATTGTTCCAAAATGGGATTGAATACTTGTAGAGTGGAATGGCTCTCCAAACTCTCATGCTTTTTTGTTTTGTTTTGTTTTTTTCCCTAGACACTATACATAGATGTTTGGTGTTTTTCATGGCAATTCTTACGTTAAGTACAGTACTTTCTGCCTATAGAGCTTAGGACTAGGGCAGGCTGTGCTTCCTGTGGAAAGGTTTTGCCTTCTGGAGTGGTTTAAGCACAAGAAAAGTACAAAACACTTGCTGACAAATATGACAGGCTAAAAATGTCGACTTCTGGAAATGATTCAAGTTCAATGGAAACGAGCAATCTCACCTGAACCAAAAGTCAGATGTTTAGCATGAGTCTGCAAAGCTCATCTAAACCAGGCCCAGCAAATCTTTTAACGGTTGTGAACGAAGATGAGCACAGACTACAAGCTACAGAAAGAGCCAGAGATCTACTACTTATGATCTGTTCATTAAGCAGATGAAGCTAATTGGGTGTCAGTCATTGCTTCACCCTTTCAAAAGAATCAAGAGTCACCACGTTAGAGCTGGAGCAGCAGAAGCGATGTCAAACGTTTGTGTGTTTTTTAAGTGTTTTTACTTTTCCTTGTCTGTTTAAAAAAATACAGAATTCAGGTTAAAAACCAACCACCAAAATGGATCTCACAGATCTCACAACCCAACCAAGATCAAATCCAGCTCTACTGCACAAGGACCACTGGCAACCCTTATGTTATTAACCCACTTAATTCCCTTCCAGGTACTAAACAGTGACTTGATTCTTTACAATAAAAAAGCTGAGTAATATTGCATAGGAGTACCAGAAACTGCCTCATTGGAAACAAAAACTATTTACATTAAATAAGAAACCTAACTGTTTTCAGGCTGTATTTGCCACATTTACAGCATGATGCAATATATACTGTGACAAAAAGAAATGAAAACAGCTTCCGGCACTCAATACCACAAAGTAGCACAGTTTGCCACATTAGAGTAAAGCGAGGGCGAAGAGGAGGAGATAAGAGGGAGGGGTGGAGAAAGAGGGAAGAGGAAGGTTTATGGTTTCATTTCTGGTTTCGGAGCTGATTGGACAACCAGTCCAGTCCTTCATAGAGACCGTCTCCACTAGTGGCACAGGTTGCCTGGATGTACCAGTTCCTGTGGCGAAGGGAATGCAGTCCAAGTTTGTCTGTGATTTCTGCTGCATTCATGGCGTTCGGCAGGTCCTGAGGGAAGCAACAACAGTCAATCCCCACTTGTCACCAGCAGCTTTAGAGGCATTACAAGGCAGTTAGGAGCTCTCAGAACCTCTCTTTCAGAAAACCCCAGGGGATTACTTTGCTATTCAAGCTATTTCCCCAACACTGACAAAAGCCTCAAAGGTTTAACAACCCAGTCTCAATCAGCATTATGGAGTATTTCATAGGGAAGTGAGACAGCTGATGCCTGGATCCAGTCATTCCCCCATCCTCCAGACAATTCCAAGTCTGTTTCCACTCAAGAGCATCCTTTCTGTGACTGCAGTTATGATTAAAGATCATCTTTTATAACCCAGCACTACTGTGCTGAGCACAGCTTTGTTAGAGCCCACCTTTCCTGCTGCTGGACATGACTTATGGCACCTTCCCCCTTCCCAGCTGAGGCTGTGCAATCAGTCGAGCAGGATGTTATTCCCTCTTTACATTTCCTGGTCACATTTCAGGCCCTTGACATTTGGGGTTAAGCTGCCAAGACCTTTACAAGCAATAAAAGACAGAACTCTCAGCTAACTCTGAGGCCTGGGAGAGCCCAGCTAAAGCATATTAAAACTCCAGTGCTTCCACCAACACCAGCAGCATGCTCAAACACCCTAAGTGAGGAATTCAGGGAGGTTCTGCCATTCCAGCATTCCTGTCTGCATGAAGTTTGGGCAGCTCTTGTAACTGAGCCACGTCAACCTTAAAAATCAAACTGGTTTTCACTAAAATTGAAGATCTTTTAGCTAAGACTGTTTAGAAGGATGATCCTTTCAGATGAGAATTTAATCCATAGTTTTCTCCCTTCAACATACCTGAATGGCCATTTACTGAGTTTATTTATCACTACACTGAAAATATGAAAATCAAGGTCAAGATCTGGCACTCACTAGGATGCTGAAAGTTTTCAAGGGTTCTGACAGACACTTTTCTTGGGCATACCTGTTTGTTAGCAAACACTAATAAAACAGCATCTCTGAGCTCATCTTCTGCCAACATTCTCATAAGCTCTTCTCTGGCCTCGTTCACACGTTCTCTGTCATTGCTGTCAACCACAAAAATCAGACCTAGAAATAAGCAAACAAGAATAAACATAAACTTGCTGAGATAAAGTTGGTGAGAACTGGTGTTGGTTTACATTTGTTTTTGCAACCTGGGTACTCTTTCTACATAAGCACTTGGCATTTTCCAGGGAGCAGCAGCTCCTGAAATGCTGTGACAGGACTCAGACACGCACATGAAAAAGGCCCAGCAGTGACAGAAGTGACAAACTCTCAGTTCATGGGGCTGCAGAGCCTTCAGTGAAGAGACTCTGCTTTGAAGTGAGGGCAGAGCTGTGATGCTGACAGAAGAAAAACAAACTCCTGAACTGGCTCTGAGTCAGAAGGACAAGGAAGACTGGTTTTGGAATTCTTCCCATCCTTCTTTGAACCTGCAGTGGCTTAAGAGCCAGAGTAGCACACAAACACACCCTTTTATAATAATAAATATTTCCACTCCCCTCCAAGAAGTTTGCAAAGTTAACTTTGTGAAGACAGTCAGAAATCTCTCTGAGATTCAGGGAAGCTGGCAATCAGGTGAGTGCACTCACCTTGTGTGTTCTGGAAGTAGTGGCGCCAGAGGGGTCGGATCTTGTCCTGACCACCCACGTCCCACACTGTGAAGCTGATGTTCTTGTATTCTACTGTTTCCACATTGAAACCTGAAAAAAAGAGATTGTGGCACAAATCTCACTTAAACATAACTGGCCTGTTGTATTTAGCAAGTTGCACTCATGGACTGTCACCATTAAAAGAAGTTCACTTATAATTGGAATTAAAGCAGCAGAATTCTGTGCTGAAGCTCTTGCAGACAAACACAGCTTGTCCTGCTCTCACCATCACCCTAATGAACAAATCTAACTGCTACCTGAGCAGCTACAAAAAACAAACTATGTTGCCTAAAAAAACCTCTAAACAAACTAAAAAACTCCCAACCTCCCCTGGGTTTTAAGAACTGCAAATCTCAATACCCTCCAATAAAAAAGAGGAAAAAAAAGGGAACCCTCTGCTGCTCAGTCTGACTGACGTGATGGCACAACAGCCTGGGAGACAAATTGCCTCTCTGTGATCCACACAGGCTCATTCCACAGTGACTGATGATGAGAGGGAGTGGAGTGAGAAAAGAGCCACAATCTCCTCCCATGGCAGAACATTTGGCTGTGCCACCTTCACAGCTTCAGCAAGTGTTTGTTCTGACAGACAAGTCACTTAAATCAGCTGAGACCCAAATCTCAAAGCCATCAGTCAGAGAAACATAAAACTCTTACCTATAGTAGGAATAGTAGTTACTATTTCACCAAGTTTAAGTTTGTACAAAATAGTTGTCTTTCCTGCAGCATCCAGGCCAACCATTAGAATACGCATTTCTTTTTTGCCAAAAAGGCCTTTGAAGAGGTTTGCAAAAATATTTCCCATGGTTGAGATATGTTCTCACTGGCCAGTGAAGTCTAAAGGAAAAAAAGATCAGATTATCACTCATGAGTAACCAACAGCTGTGTTCTGACCATGACATAAAAAACACCAAAAAAACAAAGTAAGAGATAATGTGAATCATTTATAGATACCCCAGCACCACTGAACATTTTCCCCCCACTGAAGGAACACAAAGATGAACAGTTGTGCCAAAACTCAGTGCTCATGAAATGACTCAGCTTTAAGTGCTTGAAATGCTTCAAACGCTCTTTCAGAGATTTTACCATTAATTGCTGTTCTCAAACTTTTGCTTGTAAAATTCACGCAGCTGACCACTCCCGGTACTTTGCCCCCCACTGTCATGGGATAATTTATCTGCAACAAAGTGTTACCATTAAACAAACTTTTCCCAATTGACCTGCAGATAACAAGTTTTTGCTTTGCACAGCAATAGTTGGTCCTTCTTTTGGGAAGGAAGCGGAGTACAGCTTGGATTTTCTCCTACTCAGAAATTTCCTTCCTCTCCATCCCTGGGGAAATGGTCTGTGAACAGCACATAAACACAGAGCAGTTGCTTTCATTAACAGCTGAGGAAAACCTTCTGGAGGAAGCAAATCCACATTTAATCAAACTTAACTATGGAGAATTAACAGCCACATTAAAAGAGAAGGTTCAGAGATGAGCACTTCCTTCACAGCCAACACTGCCTGGGTGATTAAAGTGATTAACGTCAGCAGGAGCTTCCTGTTTAGGAACTGCAGAAGCTGCTCTGCACTCCAGCCTCAGACACTTCCCTGTGCCCTTGGGACCTGACCCATCCCAGCACAAATTCCCCCCTTCCCAAACTTACTCCTGCACAGTTTACAGCAGGATTGAAACTCCCATGAGAACTACTGCTGTGCTCATCCAAGGCATGAGAAAGGAGCCTGGACACTTCACAGACACGCTGCAGGGCGACAGGGACAATTCTCAGGGACAATTCTCGCCCTCCCTGATGCTGGCTCTAGAAGCTCCCAGGTGGCAGCTTAAGAAGAGACAGAGCTCAACTGAAAATTCGAGTTTCAGACAAGATGCACTAACAGCCAATACATTCAAAACATGAGTTTCCTGTAAACCAAATCAAATTTAAAGTATAACATGAAGTTTGAATCATCTCTGGAAATATTCTCCATTTCACGATGAAGCTGTACAAGAAGAAAAACTCTCCCTAGAAAGAGACTTTACAGAATATCTAGTTAAGAACATTAAAGCAAAGTTGGGATTGAAAAGCACACCACAACACAAAAGCCTTTTCCCTCTCTGTTTAGTGATGTTGTTGTAGTCATGACTGAAGCCTGGCCTCTCCACCCTGCCCAGGGAAAGGGCTGAGCAGCTCTGTCCTCTTCAGGAAGCTTTGCTGGATACAATTTTTAACCCAAAAGTTAAACTCGGTAACATTAACCAAATCACGTGTCTAAGCACCCACAGCTCCGCAGGGAAGTTCAGAGTCCACTCCAGCGTTCCCGAAGGACGTCAATCCCCACATAGCAACTTGCTGAAGCAACTGAGCCAAAGATTCATTTATTTTATATGACTGAAGCTTTAAAACTGAACTCCTCTACAAACCAGACTGGGCAGCCTGGGGATTAAAACTTCTATTATTCCACCATTTCCTTTTGTATTTCTGCAGCATGACCATGGATATTCCACTCCCAGTGGAATATACGAAAGCTATATAAACAGGAAGGTTAATTAGGCAGCAGAGAAAGCAGTTTTGCTGCAGTCCCCATTCCTCCACAGCAGGAAATCTCCCATCCCAGCCCACAGCACAGCTCTCTCTCACCGGGCTGGAGGGCAGGGAGGCTGTAAAGCTTCCCTTTGTCTGGCTGCTCATGCCACCTCTATCTCCTGCTTCATCTGGAAAGCAGCAGTCGGGGCTGAACTGTGACCTTTTACCAGAGCTCACAGAAAGGCACTGCAAGAACTTCTGCAGCATGAGAACCTCAGAAGCCTGCACAAAGAATCCTTTCTTTGGTTTGCACACGTTTCAAAGCATAATGGGTTATCAAATGCCTGGACTATCACAGTAATTAGGTAAAAGAGGAAAATCAATCATTTACATCCATGACATCTTTCCACACACTGGAGAAGTCGCAGGCTGCTGAACAAGTTGCTTGTACTTGGCACCAAGAGCAGTGAATCCCGTTAGATCCTTGTCTTCCTGGCAGCTATTTCCAGGTCAAGCCTGCCCTTCACTATTGAAGCTGCTTTTAAACCACCCATCTTCCCTATTTTTACTCTTTGTGAAGAATAAGAAGTTAAGATCCATTTAAGCACTCGGTTTCCATTTCCCTCTTGTTCTCTTCCACATCCCTCCTATCCAAACCAATTCTGTAACTTTATTTGGTACTTCAGGGTAGGTGGCATCACAAAAAGTCACATTTATTTTTACAGGCAGCACAGTATAGTTTACAGCCCACTCCTGCAAGAAAAGTGTGTTTACAAGTTGACTAAAAAGTAGCTGAATCCTTGTTGTGTAAAAGAAAAGAAAACCAGGAGAAATCCATCTGCAGAACTCCCACAAACCGTTTTGGGTCCCATCAGGGTTTTGTTGGATGGGGCTGGGGCAGGGTCCCTGACCAGAAGCTACTCACGTTCATCTCTTCCCACGGGAAGGAACTCACACTCCATGGTTTGTACTGCACACTGCTCTCTGTCCCTGCACTGCCACAGGAGCTGCTCCCCAGCCCTGGCTGCCTCTGCTAATACAGCTCAGCTGAGGGGTCACGGGACTGCTCCCTCTGCATCCAGCACCGAGCTCTAATTCCACCCCAGCCCATTACTTGCACCATGAGTTTGAAAAAAATCTTCCATTTCCTTGTATTTCAACTTAAGCAAAACCCTCAGTTATTTTTCAGGCATCATCACCCCTCACAATGTATATCCTGACTCAGCAATATCTGATCTGTATTCCTTACTGAAATTTAACTTCCCCCTTCCCTCCACCCAAATGTTGTCAGTAATTGCTGCACTGATCCTTTTAGGAGCACAAGTTGGATAAAATCCCTGAAAACATAAAAGACTACGGTTGTGAACTGCTTGTAGTGCTTGAGCACATCTTCAAAAGAGGGATGCATCAGGCTAAGTGGGAAGATTTGAGTATGAAAGGAACAATTTGAATAAACAGCACAGACTATTTTCGCAGAGCTCGGTGTGTATTTTACCTCAGCACAACTCCAGCTCAGCACCCCTGAGCAGACCCAGATCACCCCAGCAGTGTCTGTCTGTCTGTCCCTGCCCAGGGAAGCCCTACAGCACTCGAACACACTGCACTAAAAACCTGTCAGGCAGGCTCGGCTGAGATAATGTGCCATCGGTAAACAGCAGGGAAGTTACAGTTTCGTTTCATGAAACAAAAGTATTTTCAGCAGCCTGTTTTCTAGTAAACGATCCATTCAGATAAGCCATTAGAACAGGCAGCCTTTTGCAGAGAGGCTCGGAGTGAGGAGTTAAAAATGAATGAGTGTCTGCAATAGCAGCAGCCCGGTGGTTGTTAAAGTGATACGGCCCATGAGGAAGAAGCAGAATCTGCTTTTATTAATTGTAGGTGGTTAGAATAAGAGCTCTGAGGAATATCTCAAGGCCAAAGAGCACTAAACACTTAATCATCCTGCAGCATTTTATATTCAAACGTACATTAATGCATTTGAACGTCATTTCATTCAGGCTGCTTATTGTGAGAAGTCCAATCTGCTGCTTGACCTCCAAACTCCCTGGGTGAGTCTGGTTGACAACCCCACGGATGTATGACCAGAAGGGTGTGCAGGCCATCAGAGAGCATAATACACCTTGAAATTCCCACAGGACCCCAGTTTTACACCTCTGGAAAAGCCCTCTTCAACCACATAGAGATTAAACTTCCCTGTTTACAGCATTTCTTCAAACATACCAGAGACAAAATGAGAGGCAGAGGATGCCAAAAGCATTATTTAGTCAAACTATACTGCAGTACAGAAATCCATTTATTTCACTTCTATGCACCAGCACTTGCCACATAAGGCTCCCACAGTGAAAAAATAACACTCCAAACTCTGCACGTGTTACAATTGCTGGGCCAGTCATTGTGGCAATCTGAAAATCCCAGCAGCCATGAACAGGACAGAAAGTTGGACCAGAGGAGCTTTAAGGTCCCTTCCAACCCAAACCATTCTAGGATTTTATGGCTCTGTGATAAGATCAGTCAAGGAAAGTTCAAGCCTCTGTCCCTCCCCTGCACAGAGGGCTGGGATAGAGGTACAGAGGGCATTTGCTGTCTCTGGGAGCTGCTCCTCTCCTGGTTTAAATTCCCATTTCAAGGAGAGATAAACACAGTGCCACTGCCAATGACACACTGAGCTACAATCAGACAAAATATTAAAGCACAGGTAAAACCCCACAACAGCTGCAGGTTTACCAAAAAGCTCCTTCCTGCATCTTGTTTCATTTGCTTGGGCACCTTGGCAAGTAAAACTACCAAAATTCCATCTCCATTTAAAGGAAAATCTACTTGACATTGGCCTAAGCTTTAACTCCATGTCTAAAACAATTAGAAAAGCCCCAAATCCATAATTCCTAACTTGGTATTAACATACTGGTTCTATCAGTCACAGGGGAACAAAAATGGATCAATTTGTTATTTACCACAAATATTGATTTGAAATTCAGCCAGTTATCACTAGTTGGCCTGGACCATTCTTTCTCATTTACAGGATTCTAGAATGTTTTAAATTAAATTATCAAGAGAAGCAAAATATTCACACAAGAGATCACCAAACCAATGAGCAAATAAGAGGTGAGAAAGCATTTTTTAAAAAAGCCATGCAACTCCAACAGCTGTTACTGGTGTAACAAGCAAGAACAACTGGCAAATAATTTCAAGTGCAAATCTAACCCTACAGCTTGTTCTTAACAATATAAAGTGAGATTTAAAGGAGAATGTGAGAAGAGATCCAACAAGAATAGAACACTGCTAAAATTCAGGATTAATCTACAGCCCCAGTGTTTCACACCCCCACTCAGCAGGGAACAGTACTGATGTGTTCTCTTGAACTTGAAATAATTTCTTTACAGTTTAAAGTGTTTTGGTACAGCAAATTTTGGAAACACCTCTTTATATACAGCCAGGGTGGCCCAATACACTATTCCAGTACAGTTACATTCAACTATTTTCAGAAAATGTTTACTGGCCTTCCACATCTGCTAAACTCAGAGATGACAATTTATCAACCCAAATCCTTTAACTTTGGGGCCTTAACACTGAAATTTAGCTCAGGTAATTTTGATTTGAGTTCCTTTAGACCATATCAATATCAGTAGGCATGGATTACGTGTCAAATGTAAGAGCAGCCAACAAGCAGGCTGGGCCCTTTGTTCACCAGGTGATTCATTATCCTGCACAAACAGCACTGGAATAAAGGCCATGGCAACATCATCTGCCCAGAGCTCTTCATTAATATTAAGTTATCATTTTAACCATTAGAACCTGGAGTCTTAACTGTGTGGAGATCATCACTGAGCACTGCAACCATTTCCCCCCAGTTCACACTGGGGGTGCTTCTGCCAAGCCTGGGATAGAAGAGGTGTCCTGAAGGGTCATAGCCTGGTTATTTGAGGGAAAAGGCAGCAGCACTGAAATCAAAGTTAAAGATACATAAATGTGCTGGCATTTAAATAGGAACTGTTGGATTTGGCCACCAAGGGCTTGCAGGGCTCAGCTAAAAACAGGTCCAAAAGCACTGTGCATGTCCAAGGCACATGGAGGACAGGCCAAGCACAGGTGAGACACCAGGTGAAAGGAAATCTCCTTGTCCAGCACCTTTGGAGGTTAAACATCCCACACTTTACCCAGACAGGACATTTCCCACATGCTGGAACATTCTCTTGAGAGCACTGGGCTTGGAATGGCAGAAACAGAAAAGAGTTTTCACTTACAAGATCAAAACATGGACAAAAGAGGGAAAATTTCCTTTGGGGTCATGCCTGTTTCTCAGACATGAGAACAACTCACTCCTCCTAAAATAATGGCCAGAATAAGAAGAGTCAGTATCAAGGTTGATCGACTTGATACTCAAATCAGAATTATTCCCTTATTCTCACCTCTAAGCAGGGAAAGCAAACTGCTGCTGTTTCACAACAAAAACTCCAACTATTTTAAAGATTTATACAGTACCACAACTCGAGAGCACACAAACCAACCCAGAGGAGAAACAAGCATCTGGTCTGAAAAATATCTTACTTAAAAAATAGGTTGAAAGGTGAAAAGCACAAAGGGAGGTGCATGCCCCTCCTGCTCAGGAAATATTGTGGATACAGTCACAAGAATGGCCTGTGACTTTCTGCTCTCCAGTTCAGCACTGGGTACACTGGTGTGAGAACTGGTGGGTACAAAGAATTTCTTTTCAGATAAGAGGTACACAGTTGGGGTGGATTTTTCTTTTTGAGGCTGAATTGTTCCTGAGCAAAAAATCTTCAATTTTAAGCCAAATATCCTGTTATTCATTCCTGGGAACTGGGCACTAAGTCAACATTTACACTCCTAGTAGAAATGGCAGGAACTCACACGAGAGCTCCATCCAGCAATGAAATTGGCTTTTGGTTTGGGGAAATGTCAAAGCAGAGTCCCTGAGTTGTGAGGTACCAGAGCAGTGGGTGAACAAGAGACATGAGAGTTTTACTAAAACTGAAACATCAGCAGAAGCTCCACCACAGCCCCTCTGATGTTTGTGCGTGTTAAAAATAAGGAATAAAATCGGATACTCGCAAGCAGAAAGAAAAAAATGCTGAATTACACAGAAAAAACAGCTGCTGTAGTAGGAAGCTGATTCTGAACTTCTTTACTCATCAGTTAAAGAAAGGGAATGGCTGAGGATGGCGCCAGCTCTAACACAAGCTCTGTAGCATTCCAGGAGCAGAACTTCCAAGAGATTTCTAAAAAAAGAATCAGAACTGTTCTTTTCAGATAAAGTTAGCTCACTTTCACCAAACTTATCCACTGCAAAGCAAGCTGGATGCTGGGGAAGGTTGTGGAAATCTGTAAGAACTCCTTCTTGAAAGCCCATCTTTTTATTTTAGAAATAAAAGCCTCTGGGACGTGTAAAGGTGGCTCTTTAAATTTCACCACTGCCATTTCAGCTGGGATCCTGGGTTGTGAGCTTTTCCTCCTTCCATCAATTCATGCCATCAATGGCTTAGCTGATAATTATCTGTATAAATGCTCCTGCTTGAAGCAGCTGGAGCACAGCACATTTTGGTGAATTCCCAGGAGCAGAATCCAGCCCCCACTCCCACACACGCTTGGTTTGCCTTGAAAAGCTGTGCCGGGTCCTCCCCCCACTTGGTCAGCATGACTAACACTCACAGGGAAGTGGGTGCACGAGCACAGCTCCTGCCAGGCCCTTCCACATTCCAACTATTTCACAACCTGGGAAATGCTCAGAGGAACCAATCTGAGATCCTCGGACCATTTACACCGAGGGGTTTGACTTGTAACAGGATTTACATCACAATCACAAAGCTGTTCTGAGGGGAGGGCGGCTCTGCTTGAGCCATTTTAATTCCTGATGCTCCACCACAGGAAGCACCAACAAAATTGGCAAAGCTGTGGAGTTTTTGAGTGGTGGAGGTTCAATCGAGGTGAGTTTCCTCGCCCTTTCACCCAATGCAATTATTCCAACAGGGAAAGCAGCCCAACAGGGCTCTCCAGCACTGCAGACATGTTTGTAGCAGAGCAAATCAGTGGCATCAAACCCACCCCAAAAATTTTCCTTTCAGAGAATCCCTTTATCCATAAGGCTGTATCCCTATTTTATTCCATGATAAACCCCATGAATAAAAGCAAAATAGCAACCCTCCACTTCAGCCACACTTCCTTTTTTTTTCCTTCCCCAGAAGCGCTCCAAATCAGCAGCAAAAATAGCAATAAAGATATTGCTGAATGACCTTGGAAAAATCCACTTTGCCTCGGTTTCTCCGCCTGGAAAATAAGGTTAATGGAATACCCTGCAAAGGAGTGCCGAGAGCCTCACAAGGCAAAGCTCGAAGTATTAAACAAATACCTGAAATTTTAGTTATTGACAAAGCTACAATTTCAACACCAGACCTCTGGTCACGACTCTAATCAACCTGTGGAATTTGCTTTGGCAGGAGCAGAGCGGCCAAGCCACAAGGTCAATGTCAAACGCGACAACATTTGGGGCAGTTTTATGGCCCGGCAGAGTTCTGGTCTCGCTCTGCTGGGGCAGAGCCCGGCTATCAATTCATCGAGCGAGCTTTATCAGCCCCAAAGTATCACGTTCACCTCTCTCGCAGGCAGGATGGAGTATTTTCAGCCAGAATATAATATCCTCCCACCGGGAGCTGCCCCGCCAAGGAAAGCTGATCTCCCCCACCACCAAAGCCCAGCCAGCCGATGATGGCAAACAAGAGTTGTTTGCTCCAGGATAAAGCTCAACTCCTCAGCCCAGCAAAAAAACACCAACTCAGCAGCCAAGGGCTTACGCTGAAACAACCTCTGCCCCACCAGCTTCACCCCAGCCTCGTCTCCCCCAGCAGACGAGGGTGTTCGGGGGGAGAGAAGGAGGAAATGCCTGTCCTTCCTCGGAGCCGTGCACGGGCGGGGCAGAGGCCGGAATGAGCGAGTTTGGGGAAGGGAGGACGAGCCCATCCCGTGTAATGCCATCGCTAGAGGGAGCGGAGCGGGGCCTGGTGCAGCTGCTGCGAGCTGCAGCGATTCCCCTTTGCTTGCCCTGCCTATCCCAGCGATTCCCCTCTGCCTGCCTATCCCAGCGATTCCCCTCTGCCTGCCGATCCCAGCGATTCCCCTCTGCCTGCCGATCCCAGCGATTCCCCTCTGCCTGCCGATCCCAGCGATTCCCCTTTCCCTGCCTATCCCAGCCCTTCCCCCAGCCACAGGCAGGGAAGCGAAAGGCCCGGCTCCCCCCACCGTTCCAAAACGGGGAGAGGGGGGACGGATGAGCGACGCTCACGGAGGCCTCTGGTTCTGTTGGGGAAAGACGAAGGAGGAGGGATAAGATGGAGTGAGAAGGAATTGAAAGGAACGAGAAGGAAAGAGGAGGAAAGAACAGCCCGGCCCCGCTCCCTCAGCGCCCGCCACCGCCTCCCCTCAGCGCCAAGGCCGCGGGATGCGGGCGGGGGCGCGACGCGGCGGGCGGAGGAGGCAAAGAAGGCTCGAAAGGAAGGAAGAAGAAGGTGTCGGCAAACCCACCGGCGTCGTGGGGAGGCGCGGGCCGTGGGTCTAGCTGCGCTCGGAGGGTCCCGCTCGGAGCCCGCTCGCCCCGGCCGCGATCCGCCCTGGAGCACAAGATGGCGGCGCGATGCGGCCACGTCAGTGCCCGCCCCGCGTGAGGCACCACGGGCAGGCGAGGAGGGCGCGGGGGGCGGGGCCAAGGGGGCGGGGCCAAGGTGAGCTGCGGCAGGGCAGGGATGTGAGGGGCGGGGCGTGAGGACGCAGTGGGCGTGGTTATAGCGGGAGTGACAGCTCTGTGAGGGTGTGGGCGTGGCCACGGCTGGAGTGACGGCTCTGTGAGGGTGGGGGCGTGGCCACGGCTGGAGTGACGGCTCTGTGAAGGTGGGGGCGTGGCCTGATCGGTGGGGGGGCGTGGTCCAGCGGGAGTGACAGCGACGGGAAAGAGATGGGGCGGGGCCAAGATGCAGGCCACGCCCACTAGCCGGGATTCTCCGGGATTGCGGGGATGGGATGGGATGGGATGGGATGGGGCTCGTGGGGTCCGTGCCCGCCCTTCCTGCACGGCTCCTTCCTTTCCGTGCATCCCGCCCTCCCCTCCACTGCACTGTGTCCTCCCCTTTCCCTGCGCTCTTCTCACTTCCCTGCACCGCTCCCCCTTTCTCTGCTCCATTCCTTCTTCCCTGCCCCGTTCCCCTTCCCCTGCACCATTCCTTTTTCTTTGCACTATTCCCCCCTATTTCCCTGCACCGTTCCCCTTTCCCCGGATCATTCCCCTCTCCCTGCACCATCCCTTTCTTTTCCTTGCACCATTCATTTCCCTGCACCGTTCTCATTTCCCTGCGCTCATCTCACTTCCCTGCACCATTCCCCTTTCTCTGCCCCATTCCCCTTTCCCAGAAATATCAGAAATTCTCCCCCTTCCCTGCAGCGTTCTTTCACCATTCCTTCCCTCTTCCCTGCACTGTTCCCCCTTCCCTTCATCGTTCCCCCTTTCCCTGCCCCGTTCCCACTCCCTTTCACCCTTTTCCTCCCTTCCTTGTGCCTCTTCCTTTTCTCTGCTCTGTTGCCTTTCCCTGCATCATTCCCGTTTCCCTGCACTATTCTTCATCTTCTCTGCACCAATCCTTCCCCTTTTCCTGCACCATTCCCAAAGCTGCCAGAGATCCTCTCTGAGCTCTCACACCTTGGGTGCTGCTCTCCATGCCTCAGTTTTTTTGTTTTTTTTTTCAGGGAAAATTGCTTTTAATATTTTTTTTTAATTAAGCAATTAGTTTCCATCATTTAAACTAATATTAATTCGTTTTACCTTACACAGGATAGAGGGAACAAGTCAGCACAGCAGTATCTTAACTCCACGTGGAAAGAGAATTATTCACATGGTTCCAAAGCTCAAGAGGTCAGTGTAGAAACAACTGTGCACAATAAATTTAGACTTATCTTCTTTGTGTTTTAGGTTAGCTTTGAGATAAATTGAGTCATGTGCTGTCCTAGGCTAAATAACAAATACTTCCTTTGTTAAAGACAGGATGAGAAGTTTTGAAACACAGCAGGAAGCCACCAAAAATGCTTATTTCCAATTTCCCCTTGATGCTCATAGGAAATGAATACCTTGAAAACCTCCATCCCCAGTCAAACAGGGTTGAAATCACCCAGCATTACACAGAAAACACAGACAGGCAGATGGGCACGAGCCCAACAGCTTCTTTTCCTAAAAAAATGGGTCACATACAGGAGAGATGGCAGCACCAGGGCTGAGAAGTGCCAGGAGGGACCTGGGCAGGAGGCAAGATCATCCCTGTGCTTGTCCCAGGGAGGCACCACCCCATGCACAGCAGGGATAAATTAGTGTTATTATTTTGCTTAAGAAAGCACCTAAACTGCATTAAATCTCCCCAGCCAGTCACTCAGCAGCAGCAGCACTGATGGGCTCATAAAGTGATGACAAAAACACGCTGAGAAATGAAATTAATGCTGTTTTCCTGCACTGTGGAAGCTGAGCTGGCTGAAATGGGGGGTTTCAGGGAGAGGATAACTCTTCCAAGGCACAGATTGTTGCCCACCTCGATGCCCAGGCATGGACAGCTACCACTGGGATCACAGATGTCCCTGTCCCTGGTTTGTGACCTGTTTGGGACACAGCAGCCTCCAGGACCTGGTTGAGCCAGAAATACCAAGTGGGATTTAAGGAGAATAAGGAGACTTTGACTTGCTCAGGGCTCCTGGGGAGAATCTGCCTCTGTCCCAGCTGGATATTTTGGGTGAGCCCTAGGCCAGGAGCTGAGCTGGGAGGCTCTGTGACAGGAGGAAGCTGCAAAACCTTGTAAATTCATTTCTCCCCATCCCCAAATCCCCTCCTAGCCACAGCTGAGCTGAGCAGCCCTTGTTTCACAGCCCTGTCTCCATGCCCGGGTGGTGAACCAGATCAGGGCTGCTCTGAGTTAAAAATAACCCTTCTCTCCTTCTCCTTTTTTTTTCCCTTTTATTTTTAACCCAGAGTTAAGCTCGTTTTAGCTCACTCAGGGGAGAAGCTGCTCAACCCCACCACCCCATGGGGGTGAAAATCCAGCTGGTGGAGGTGCAGAGCAAGTCAGAGGAGGTTATTTCACTATTCTCACCCATGACACATCACCAGGGAGATCTGATTTCATTATTATCACCCTCTGCAGACCCGAGTGGACACTGAGCTCCCCGTGTCCATCTGATTCATCCCCCAGGCTGCTGTGGTGCAGTGGAGCCCTTTGCCCAGTGACTCACTGCATTCGTGGAAAACAGAGAGAGGCCCCAGTTTCTTTTTCAGCTGAAGCAGCCCTTGCTTTCTCCACCCTAAGAAAAACCCATGTGGGAAAAGGACAAAACAAAAAAGAACCCTCAGGGCAGCTCAGCTCATTTTCTGGGTGCTCACAGAATTCCAGAAAACCTTCTGGATATTCCTGGATGGCCCCTCTGGAGCTTTGGAGAGTTTTCCTCCCCGCTGGGAGCCTCTGATGACAAATCTGCAGCTGAACTACACCTTGTTCTCGCTGCCCTTTTGGAGACAAAAAAAAAAAAAAAAAAAAAAAAAAAAAAAAAAAAAAAAAAAAAAAAGAGAAGAGAAGTGTTTGTGGAAGGCGATTTCTGAGGTTATAAAAATACCACCCAGAGTCACCAAGCTCTTCCCAAGCTGTGCTTTTCCTTCTGCATCTGCCCCGAGGGAAAAACACCACAGGCTGGATTTGCTCTTACTGCAGGGTTCCCTAAAATAATCTTTTCTCCCAAGTGTGAGCAAGCTGTCTTTATTGAGAGGAATCTTGATGGGAACATTTTGGTGGAGACCCCTGAGCAGGTGGCAGCGATGTCCAACCATTAAATCCCTCCTGGTGGTGATGGAAAAGTAATTTTGGGGTATTTTGGGGTAGACAGCCACCCCAAAAGGGTGGGAGGGGCTGAAGGACACCGGGGCCCATCACTGCTCCGTTTTCTGCTGCCCTGGAGCTCCTGCTTGCTGTCAGGTTGAGGATTTCTCACCTCTGAGTCTCTCACCTTGAGGTGAGAATTGCAATTACTCACAGGAGCTGAGAAATTACACCACCTTCCACCCCTCCAGCAATTTGCCATGCTGCCTACCAAAAATAGGAATGATTCCTGGACTTTGTGGTCCTGGGGTCACCTCTAGATGGGCTTGGGCTGTTGAAAAGATGACAGATCTAATGTTGCTGCTCATGTTTCACCATCCTGGAAGAAAAAGGTAGGTGGAAAGAGGAGAAAAGCAAGAAAAACTCTGCCTGGAGAGGCAGAAAAATCAGAGTATTTGCATTCAGAGCTTTTATTTTGCTGTGGTTTCTCCTCTCAGAGCTGATTTGGGTGGCAGAAGGATGCACTCATCTGGAGCACCTTTGAGAGCCCCTCAGCTGTGGCACTGAGGGGAGGAAAAGGAGCAGATCAGCTCAGTGCTCCCAACTCCAAATCCCCAGGGATGTTGGGAATATTGCCTCAGCTCTGTCTGCCTCGTTTTTTATTCCTCCTTCTCTTGGAAGCAGCTGCACTTCATGACTCAGTGGTGTGCAGGGTAACCTGGCAGAGAGGAGATGTTCAACACCAGCTCTGCTGATTGCTGACAGCTCAGGAGGGAACTGCAGCAGCACTGGGGTGATGCCCAGCTTGGGCAGCCTTGGTGATGCCTTTTGCTACCCAGGGAAGGTGCCTTGGATGGGAAAAGTTGAGTTTGGTTCTGTCATAGGGTCACAGAATGGGTTGGAAGAGACTTTAAATATTCCCCATTCCACCCCACACCACAGCAGGGACATCTCCCACCATCCCAGGCTGCTCCAAGCCCTGTTCTTGGACACTCCCAGGGATCCAGGGGCAGCCACAGCTGCTCTGGGAAATCTCTTCCAGAGCCTCCCCACCCTCAGGTGTCAAGAGATTCACCCATCCTGCTCCAGCCATCACCTCCAGCAGGTTCCATCACCAGGGGAAATGACCACACTCAGCTGGTGGAATTCCAGGGAGGACAGACATGGATTGGCCGAGCCTCCCACTTCATTTTGACCCCAAGCACTGAATATACTCAGTATTTAGGTTGGAAAATGTTCTCTGTACCTGCTCAGCCTCAAACCTCTGTGGTCAAGGAGCACTCACTGGCTGCATCTCCTCCCCAGAGCACTTGAGATGCAGAGGGGTCACCTTCAGCCAGAAGCACAGCTGGCAGCATCTGGGGCATCTGCAGCTGTAGAAACACAGCCCTGAGCACCCATGTCCTTCTTGGACAGCAGACTTCACCCCCAGGGGATGATGAGCTGAATTCAGCAGGGTGGGGAGATGCTGAGGCAGATTGCAGCAGGTCCTGAACGTCCCAAACGTGTGTTTTAGGAGTGAGGAATAATGCCAGAGTTTGAGCCCAGCGTGAGGGGACTGTGCAGCTCAAGGCTGATGGTTGGTGCCTCCCTCCACCTCCTCCAGTTTTGGGTTTTTAGTGTTTTAAAACTCATGCACAAGGATGTTTGCTCCTGTGCCCTGGAATCCTTGAGCTGCTGTAGGGTTGGAAATGTCCTTGACATTCAGGGGATTCACCTGAATGTCCCACAGCCTCTCCCATCTGGGGCTGTGGGCTGGAGGCAGCTGATTGCTTGATTTATGATCCTGTAGGGTGTGCTGAGTCTGTCTGGCCTCTGGGACCAGTCTGGGGTGGGCAGTGCAGCAATTCCAGAATAAATTCCCTGGTCTGGCCCTACCCCCAGCCCATCAGACACTGTTTCCTGGAGGGGAGATTCTCTCTGAGTATAAAGACAAAAGGTGGGAGCATTAAAACAAAAGGTGGGAGCATTGAAACATCCCATTTGGAGAGCAATTTCACAGAGCTCCATCAGGGACAGCTGTCTGACCATCACCAGGGCACCACACTGCTGTGCAGGATTTCCTGTGGCATGAATCCTCCTGCTTTTAATGGCCACTGACAGAAAACCTGGATTTTTAAAGCTCAGCTGAAATATTTCCCCTCCATCAGCAGAGTGCTCTGAAACCCCAGCAAAGCTGCCACCTCAGAAACTCTTAATGTTGCATGCTGTCACTCAGGGCACTTTTCCAGCCAGGATTCCTTGTAAAAAAAAAAAAGAGAAAGGCTCCTCCTTTCCCTGTGAAGTCGCTCATGGAGCTCTGGAAGAAAATCACACCAGAGCGAGCAAAGTGTTTGCCTGGGTGGGAATGAAATCTGGCCTGCCCTCCATCATCAAAACCTCATTAAGCTGTGCAGCCACTAATTGATAAGCCCAAAGCTGACAAGGAGCTGCCCTGGGACCTGCCAATCAATGTCACAGCCATGCCAGGCCCTGGTGAACTCTGACCGCCGGCAAGAATTGGAGATTGTTCTGTTCAGGGGGGAGAGATGCAGAGCAGCCTAATTATAACATCAATGTCAGGTCACAGCCCCCACTGGACACCTGCCTGATGGAGGCAAAGAAAAAAACAAACCCCAGACAGTGCTGATTGGGGTCCAGCTTCTGTTTCCAGGCTGGAGAAATGTCACCTTGAAGGGATTTGCTCAGCCAGCGCAGTTTGTCTGGAAGTTTGAGGATGCACATTGCAGGAGGGAGGAATTGCAGCATGGATTGTGAGGCAGAAGGAGCTGGGCTGGGGGGGATGCTGGAGGAAGGGCCATGGAGAAGGGTTTGGGGGTAGGAGAAAAGAAAAAAGGTAAAAAATGGTGAATGTCTAACTCACAGCACAACAGGGTTGTTTAATCTCATTTTGTGTCTCTATGAGCAATCCCCTGACAAGTTCATTCCCTATGAATCATAGAAAAATGAAATAGTTTGGGTTGGAAGGGGCCTTTAAAGAACATTTAGTCCAGCCCTGCAGTGAGTAGAGGTACCTTCAAACAGATCAGGCTGCTCAGAGCCTGAATGATCCTGAATGTTCCTGAAAAATCCTGAATGTTTCCAGGGCTGGGACATTGTCCTGGTTTGGAGGACAGGTGTCTGCCAGTAAAGGCAGAAGCTTCTCTTTGAAAAGGAGAATGTAAACCCCCTTCCTCCAAATTATTATGATAATTTTGAAATTAAGGGGCTCTCAGGCAAAGAGAGGGGAATTAGAAATAACAGTTCTTTACTAGGAAAATTAAAATAGAAATGCAGTATTACAAAGAACAATCCCAGCCCTGCCAGAGTCAGAATCCAAGCTGACACCCGTCAGTCAGTCAGGGTGTTGGCACAGTCCCATTCAATGGTGGCTGCATCCTCCTGCAGGGGCAGATGTGGTTCAGCTGGAGCAGTGCTCCTGGAGAAGGTGCAGTTTCCTCTGAAGCTCCAGGGATGATGTGGAAAGGTCTGGCTTTCCTCTGGAATCCAGTGGAAAGAAGGTTCCTTGGTGTCCAAAATGTCAGTTTTTATCTGGGTAGGAAAGGCTTGGCTGCTCCCCTGGCTGGAGCATCTCCCAGTGGGATGATGGAATTTTACCAGTCATGCCCTGGGACTCACTGGCCATGAACAGGAGATATCTCCTGGAGGGAGGATGGGCTGTGGGAAGATAAAGATGATTGCCCAGCTGGTTTAAAGATGGCCCATGAGCAGATAATGTGTGCCAGGAGATCAGGGGCACTGCCCCAGCTGGGTTAACAGATGGGACAGAATTCACATTTCTGGCCACATCCTGTGCTGCAGCCCAGGACAGGCATCTCCATCCTCCTCTTACACATCTCTGTGCCAGGAGGAGGAAGAGAGTGAGCAGAGGGATGAGAGGGGCCCTGGCTGACCTTGTCCTTGCCATTATGCAGAGCTCAGGTGAGATCTGAGGGAGCCCCAGGAGCAGAGATCCCTCTCTCTGTCCTTAAATTCCTGCACCTTCCCACAAACCTGAAGCTGAGGACATTTTTCCCTGCTTCTCCTGGGCTGCCTGGGTGGCAGGGGTGTGGTGGGCTCACTCAGCAGCCTCCAGCCCTGCTTGGAGCTCAGCAGATTTTGCTCCCATAGGTTGGATCAGGAGGTTTTTCTGTGACTGAAGGTAAATCTGCTGAAGTCAAATGTAAATTTGGGTGTGGAATTAACAAGGCTCATGGCTTGTGTGGTTCAGTAGTGCCTGAACATCCTCCAATTTTCTGCAGGTGAGGGTGGAATCTGCCAGTGCTGAAAGTTCACAGAGATCCATCAGAATTCCCAGGAGGAGAAAGCCTCCAGCCCTGGGAAAATGAGAGATCTGCCATGGGCTGGCCATAACATTTATCCACATGACACCTGCAAACATCACAAATTAGAACCTTGAGAGGTCTCTGTAGCTCAGGAATCACCTGCCAGGACATCTTCTTGCCCCAAAATCACAGGGCAGAGTGGAAGGACTTGGTCCATCAGCAGGGACTGGCCAAGGTTCAACCCTGTGGTTGAGATCCTGGGGTGGTTTTTTTCTCCCACTCAGGGAAACAGGGCAAAACCCTAAAATCTGTTCCCTGGGTTTCTGTCACCCCTTGGAAAAACACCAATTTTCTTTACATTTTCAGGTCTTGTGCCACACTCATCCCTAGGGAAACAGCTGGGATTTATCCTCGAGAAATAGATTGCAATTAACATTTAAGCCTGTGCCCGTGATGAATCTACAAAGGCAAAATAATAAATCAGGTTTTTAAAAATGAACTCACTCTGGTGGGAGCTGGGCACACAGCAGAATATGCTGTCACTGATTCCTGAGCTGCCAAAACAGCTCCAGATTTCTCTGATCCACTGGTCAGGCTCTGAGGAGCACGTGCTGGTCACTAATTAAAATGGATGTGACAATAAACTTGTCTTTGCAGCCAAAACAGAGGTTGGTTCTCAGTTTGATTCTGCAGGGTTGGATGTGAGCTCATCACAGGTGAAGTGGGATGGAGAGGCTGGATGGGACCAAACACCTTTTTCCATCAGTGTGAAATGGGAAAATGGGGCAAAAATGGAGATTTGAGACTGAATTAGAGAGCAGCTCTCCTGATCCTCTGGCAGGCAGAGCCCAGGACCTGAAGCCACGGATTTCACACCTGTAATTACAACCAGGTAAGGAAAACACAGTTTCCAGGTGGATTCTGGGCATCCTGGGCATGGAATAAACATGATGGGGACGTGGTTTTGGGATGGGTCCCTTGGCTGCTGGTGAGGTGAAGCTCAGGTGGGGACAGGTTTTCTCATGGGGGTGTTTTCCTCCTGGTTTGGTGCCTTCAGCAGAGGCAAAAGGTGATTTTGGGATGTGCCAGCTGGAATTTATTTATCTGCAAAATGCTCAGTCCCATTCTCTAGTTCCCCTTCTCCTGGGGTGCAGATTTTTGGTGAGGGGATGTCCCCTCTGGCCACCACAGGAGCAGCTGCTGATCCCTGAACTCCCAAATCTGAGTCACCCTGGCAGCTCCTCCACCCCTCTGGCTCCTGCTCCTGCTCACACTGACTCCAGCTCAGCACCTCCCAGGAGGAGTCTGGGCCCAAATCCTCATTTTCCAAGGAACAAACTACAGCAGTGACTTTTCATTGGCTTGAAATCCCTGCAGCAGCTGCTCCAGGAGGTCCTGGCTTAAGGAGCTTTCCAGAACTTCTCCTAAACCAGGAACCATCATCCTGATTTTTCTGCTCCCAAATCCACCTCTGAGCTCCCAACAGGTCCAATCCTTTTTGCAGGGAACTGAAAGCTGTGCTGGGGTGATTTTGGCTGCTCCCCTCATTTTAGGGAAATCATGAATGTTTTTTAAAATTCTTGGTCCAGCCCCAGCCGCTCTTTGCATTAGAGCAGGACAAGGGAAGGACTTGTCATTCTCTGAAAAGCTTTTTGTGATTTCCTTTTTTTTTTTTTTGTTTGCTTTTTTTTTGTTTGTTTGTTTGTTTTGTTTGGTTGGCTTTTCTTTTGGTTCATTTAGTTTCGTTTCTTTCTTTCTTTCTTTTATTCCCTTTCAAATGAAATGAAAGCAAAAGCAAAACTCTGGATAAAATTTAAATTTGGGGTCAAATAATAACGACTGGCTGCTCTTTGCAAGGCCAGAGGGCACATTCTGGTCCCAGCTGGCTTGAGATCAAGTAGAAAACGATGGAAAATTGGGGGGCAAAAGTAAAACAAATGGGCAGTAAAAAAAACAAACAAAAAAATCAAACAAAAAAACAAACAAAAAACCCACAAAAACAAAAACAACAACAAAAAAAAACCCAAAACAAACAAACAAACAAAAAAACACACACAAAAAAACCAACCAAAAGAAACAAAACCCAAAACAAAATCAAAAACAAAAACAAAAAAACAAACAACAACAAAAAAAAACCCAAAAAAAAAACAAAAAAAAAAAACCCAAAAGAAAACAAAAAGTTGGAAAGTTTTGACCACTCTTCTCCAGGGAGAAACAGCATCAAACGTGACCTTTTTCTGCTCTTTTTGCTTTCCATGAGTTGCAGCCTCACAGGGGAGGATTTGTCCCATTGGAAAGTCTCTGTATTTCCTCCTGGAGAGGAAATGGATGATATCTGAATGCATCAAAAAGAATAAATATACAACATTTTGGCTGTGATAGACCATTTATGAGGGGGCTGATGCTGAAATCAGCTGTGTGGATCCATGTTTTTGTCAGGATAAACCCTCCCTGGAGGTGAACTGAGGCACTGGCACCTGCCCAGATGTGGCAGCAGCAAGTTTGGCTCGGGAAAGGTTTTCCAGCCCCATTTTTGGCTCCTGGGGATGTCTCTTGCAGCAGAGGGCAGCAGTGGGTTGGAGAAGCCACCAGAGCCAGGCCCTGCATCCAACCCTGGGATTCCAGCAGGGATTTCATCAGGGAAATGTCCCATCTGTGATTAACACCCACTGTATCCCACAGCAAAACTTCCCCCTTGGGATTCCAGCAGGGATTTCAGCAGGGAAATGTCCCATCCATGATCCAACATCCCACAGCAAAACATCAAATCCTGGGATTCCAGCAGGGATTTCAGCAGGGAAATGTCCCATCTGTGATTAATACCCACTGTATCCCACAGCAAAACTTCCAACCCTGGGATTCCAGCAGGGATTCCAGCAGGGATTTCAGCAGGGAAATGTCCCATCCATGATCCAACATCCCACAGTAAAACATCCAACCTTGGGATTCCAGCAGGATTTCAGCACAGAAATGTCCCATCTGTGATTAATACCCACTGTATCCCACAGTAAAACTTCCAACCTTGGGATTCCAGCAGAGAAATGTCCCATCCATGATCCAACATCCCACAGTAGAACATCCAGCCTCAGCTGTTCATGTGTTACCTGTGTGGATCCTCCAGTGTCCAACAGAGGGGTTGAGCAGCTCCTGCTCCCCCAAAATTCCCAGTGCTGGGGTTGGATGTGGGGGCTGCTGAGCACTACATTTTCATCCAATTACCCCAGAAACCTTTTTGTGTTCCATACTGAGGCCAAATCTCCTGCAATGGAGCTGGAGTGGACAGGAACACAGACAGAACCTGACCACTTTATCCTCATTTCTCTGCAGTGGAGATTCCTCTGGGAATCTCAGCCAGTCTCTTCATAATCTCTGCTTCCTAATGAAAATGTTTTCTCCCCTTCTCCTGATTCTTTTTTTAGCTAACTTTGTGAAATCAAGGAGGGATCTGATGTCCCTGGTGTGTCCTCTCCACTGGATTCCTGTCCTATAGGCTCATTTCAGCCCAGTTAAGGAAAAAGCTCTTCCTAATATTCAATGAAATCCCTGTGGGAGCAGCCATCCAACCAGTGCTTGGATCCACCAGACCATGCCTGGTGTGAATATGGAAGGGTGACAGGGACAAGTGATGTGCCCAGGGCCACACACAACAAAGGCAGAGGTGCCTCTGGTCCCCAGCAGGGAGAAAATTAAGATTTTTTTATCCATTAAGAGTGGGAATGCTGGTGGGTTCGTGCTGAGAATTCCTTGGGGATGAGGCTCAGGGATGGGATCAAGGATGTGGATCAGGGATAGGGATCAGGGATGGGATCAGGGATGGGGATCAGGGATGGATCAGGGATGGATCAGGGATGGGGATCAGGGATGGGGATCAGGGATGGGGATCAGGGATGGGGATCAGGGATGGGGATCAGGGATGGGGATCAGGGATGTGGATTAGATAGGGATCAGGGATATGGATCAGGGATGGGGATCAGGGATGGGGATCAGGGATGTGGATTAGATGTGGATCAGGGATGGGGATCAGGGATGGGGCTCAGGGATGTGGATCAGGGATGGGGATCAGGGATGGGGATCAGGGATGTGGCTCAGCCCCTTCTCCAGGTTCGTTTCTTCCAGAATTAATTCAGATTTCTGGACATCTGCTATCTGTGATAGGGAGCTGATGTCTGAGCCTGACCCCCTCCAGAGTGCCAGAGCATGGGATAAGGGGGGACTGTCCAGTCCCATTCCATGCAAGTAGAAACCAGATAATGGCAGTAAAAAAGGGTTGATTCCCCCCCTTTAACATATATTTCTATGGATTTATCTGCGTGGATTTGCATGCCTGAGCTGGCAAACGCCTCTGCAGCTGATGCACGAGCACAGCCGTGGGGAAGAGGTGGCAAAGAGGGGGCGGCTGCCTCTGAGCACCCCTAAAAAACCAATCCCTCTGCCCCCGGGCTTTGCTCCCACACTTTGCTCACACAGCGAAGCCCCGTGCCTGGCGAGCCCGACATCCCTTTCTACACGTGCCTGATCCTTGTGGGATGCTCTGCGGCTCCTTCCTGCATCCCTGCCCCAAACCGGGGGGGGACCAGGGCAGGACCATCCCTCCCCACTGCCCCAGGTCGCTCTGCCCCTGCAGAGGGCTCGGGGGTGGCTTTGTCCTGCTGGAGCCTGGGTGGTCCCCCCGGCACCGGCGAGTGAAAAGCGCTCTCTGAATCGCTTTATGGCAATAACTGCGGGGAGTTATTCTCCCCAGAATTAAGTCCATGACTGGGGGAAGAGCGTTAAGGTAGCGCTTCGCAGCTCCAATTATCTCGGCCCCCTTGGAACAAAAAAGCAGATTGTGCTGCCAGACAAAAGGAGTTCTCTGTGCAACTTCTTGTCTCGGAGCATTCAGAGTGTGTAATGCCGAGAGAAATACCCGAGGGCTGGGCGATCTCATGTCCTGGGCAAACCTCCCATTCAAAAGAACCATTTGCTGGGAAATTGTATTCAGGGGGTGAAGCCAAAAAGCGCATTCAGCTCCTCCTGGCACGTCCCTGGCTTTAAGGTGTGATTGATTAAACTCCTCGGTGGGACATGGGATGCACAGAGGGGTTTGTGCTCCCTCCCAGCCTCTGCTCCTGCAGATTTCTTCCCTTTTTCTTGTTTCTAGAGTGAGAAGTGATGGTGCAACACTGCCAAACACCTGGACCCCAAAATCCCTGGCCCTGGGATGTGGGTGGTCCCCACCTGCAGTGTGGAGCAATTCCTCCATCCACATTCCCTTCACTGGAATAAAGGAAAGGGCAGGGAGAGCCTTCACCCATCTGGGTGAGCTCCTGCACCTCCTGGTCTGACCCAGTCCCTCCTGTTTTGGGTGAGAGGTTGCACTGGAGAGCTCCTGGTTTGTCCCACAGCCCTCAGACACGAGGGGTCTCTGCTCCTGTGCTGTCTGTCCATGGGTTTGGAGCTCCTCTTGCTCCTGTGATTGCTGGAGGGGCTCAAAGCCAAGAGCTGCCACTCCTGGCTCTGTCCTGGCAGCTGGGACACCTCTGGAGGTTCTGGAGGAGAATCCCAGAAGGGTTTGGGTTGGAAGGGACATCAGAGATCACCCAGTGCCACCCCTGCATGGGCAGGGACACCTTCCACTGTCCCAGGCTGCTCCAAGCCCTTCCAACCTTGGACATTCCAGGGATCCAGGGGCAGCCACAGCTTCTCTGTGCCAGGGCTCACCACCCTCCCAGGGAAGGATTTCTTCCCAATATCCCATCTAAATCTCATCTCTTTTAGTTTAAAACTATTCCCTTTTAGCTTAAAACAATTCCCCCTTGACCTGTCACTACCTCCCTGTTTGAAAATCTCTGTCCCCCTTTTTAATGTCTCCTTTCAGTACTGGAAGGCTCTGTCAACATCCCAAAGGTCCTGTTCTGGCATCAACCCAGATCCATGTGTGGTTCTTCCTAAATAACTAAAATTTTTCTCCCACTTCAGCATCTTTAAAATTTCACCTTGCTGTCACAGACATTTCAGCAAAACAATTTGGAAGCAACCAGTGTTATTTGCAAGCTAGAAAAAAAAAAAATTATTTTGGGAGCATGACTGTTTCAGATAATTATTTTTTGGGGGAAGAGGTTGGGTTTTTTATTTTTTTTTTATATTTTAGAAATGCTCCAAGAGCATCATGTGTCTCCAGGGATTTCAAAATGCTGGGTAAGGGCCTCCTTTCCTCCCTTTCCCACAGCCTGGGGGTTTTTGCAGGGATGGCAGACCCAGCTGAGTCACAAATGGTCATTTGGGGCTGGTTTTGAAAAAGGAGCCAATTTCCTCTGTTTCACCCCCAAAACTTGAGAATGTCTTGATCCCAGGCTGGTCTGAGATAGCTGCAAGGTTTGCAGAGAGGCTGCAAATGATTTTTGTTGCTCAAACTCCATGGAGAGAGGCACAGCTGCCTTCCCAAAATGGGAGAGAGTTTACTCTGAACCCTGCTGGTGGCATTTCTTTGTGTCACAAAGAATTCTTCCCCTTTGTGGTGGCAGCCTTGGCCAGAGGGTTTTCCTGATTTCCCCTGTACCCAAAGCTTCATTTGGGGCTCAAGGTGTTATATTTGAGATCTGGGAATAAAGTGACTGCCCACACTTGATCACTGGGATTTGATCTGATTCTCCAGCTCCTTCCAGGGCATCTTTCCATCTTTCACCAGCAAAGCTTTTGGGATGTGTAAGAGAAGAGACACAGATCTTCCCCTGCAACAACAACAACAAAAAAAAAAACCAACCCAAAATAATAAAACTAAAATTTAAAAAAACAAACAAAAACACAAACAAAAACCCCCAAACAAACAAAAAATGAAACAAAACAAAGCAAAGTAAAAAAAAAAAAAAAAAAAAAAAAAAAAAAAAAAAAAGTTAAAAACAGGAAACCAAATAGAATGAAGTCACCAGGACTTTGTGCTCCTCCAGAATTTTTTCAGTGTCACATTTTCCAGGCTGCCAGTCTGTCCCTTCCCGGCTATGGCTGCTGGAGGGACATTTCCAACACTAGATGGAGCAGCGACCCTAGACATGAAGGAACAAAAAATTCCCTGCTCCTATTTCATCCTCTCCATCCCTGCCCTCCAGAAGGGAATTTGGGGCAGGACAGCGCTGTTCCAGCCCCTGGGGATGCTCAGGGCACCGTCCGTGTGTGACCCGGGGATTAGGGTCTGCCTGGGGGAGCAGGGATCACAGCCGGGTCATTTCCTTCTTGCCTCAGCGTGCACAAAGGGGAGGTCAGGGGTTGGGGATTAGGAGGTGATGGACGGACACACGGCGGTCAGTCCAGAGCAGCTCTCCATGCTCCAGCCCCCTGCCAGGACCTGTGGGGTTTCTCCAGGGATGGGGAGCTCTCCCTGCACCAGCTCCCTGCCAGGACCTGTGGGGTTTCTCCAGGGATGGGGAGCTCTCCATGCTCCAGCTCCCTGCCAGGACCTGTGGGGTTTCTCCAGGGATGGGGAGCTCTCCATGCTCCAGCCCCCTGCCAGGACCTGTGGGGTTTCTCCAGGATGGAGCTTCCCACAGGCTGCTACCTCAGTTTACCTCAGAATAGAATTTTTGGCTTGGAAGAGACCTTCAGGCTCTTCTTGGACACTTCCCACTGTCCCAGGATGCTCCAAGCCCTGTCCAATCTGGCCTTGGACCTCCCAGGGATCCAGGGGCAGCCACAGCTGCTCTGGGAATCCATGCCAGGGTCTCTCAGGGCTGCTGTGCCTCACCTGGCTGGTTCCTGCTGGGAATTAGAGCAGAACCTTCACATCAGGCTCAGTTTTGGTTCCCCTCCTCCCAGATTTCAGGCCTTGGCAGCTGTGCCTGTACCCAGCTCCTGTTTGTGACATTCCATGGAAAATGTCCAATTCCCCACCGAGGCAGCTCAGCCAAACTCCTGCTCCTTGCTGGGTGCATCTGGGATGTTTTGAATCATCTCACAAGGGGTAATTTTGGGCAGATCAAGGAGCAGTGAGGTCAGGGCAGGACCCACTGAGCCCCAAGAGCTCATGCCTTTCACCCCCAGCCAAGAAACATCAAACTGGCCCTAAAGGAGATTCTGCTGCTGCTGCTTTTTCAAGCTGGACCTGAAAGATGTGGGTCTGCTTTCTCTGTCCTGTTCCCAGCACCAAAAAACTCCTTCTTGGTGTCAAGGCTCATACTGGGGTCATCCCTGGCAGGATTCTCCATCACCCCAGGATGTGGGACAGGGGAAACCAAGCCACAGCCAGGGGTGGTGGGAACTCGATTTCCAAAGTCCCTCCCAGTGCTGGGAAGGTGAGTTAGCTCAGGAATGACCAAATTCTCAAATACCTGAGGATTGAGTCACGGCTCAGGGAGGAAATGTGCATAAACAAGCTGCAAGGCAGGAAACTCCAGGGCTGGGATGGACAGGGGTGGTGGTCAGGGGGGTGGAATTTTGGGGCTAAAGCAGCACAAAGCATCGTGTTTGGGCTGATAATCACAGCACCTCGGGCAGTGCTGAGAGCTGAGCCCAGCACAGACTGGGGCTGGGCTGCTGAGGAGCCACAGCACCAGCTCTGGTTTGGGGTGAAATCACAGCTCTCCCCTTGGATTTCTGCTGGGATGGGGGATCAAAGCAGAGTTCATCCCATGGGAGGTGGGGAAACTGAGGCACAGAGCACACAGAGCTCGTGTTTCTGATGTTTCTGAATCCTTGCATTTCTCTTGGGATCAGAAATTAAACAGCCCCAAATCTCAGCTATCAGGGCTGGATCCCAACGGGGCATTTCACATCAGACCCTTCTGAATTCCCCCTCCAGCTTGAGGTGTGAAGGCAAAGAAATTCCTCCCAGGGAAGCTGAAGCATCACCACAGGCAATTCCAGCCCATTTACAGGCCTGGTCACTCCAAAGAGTGGATGTCACCCTGTCTCCTTTGTGCCTCAGTTTCCTCTGCAAAATGAGACCAATCAAACTGTTATCCACAGGGATGATGGTTAAACTGACAGAGGAGCTTTTAAATCAGTTATTAGGAAGAAATTACTGAATTTCAGGGTGATGGAGGACTGGCACAGGGTGCCCAGAGAAGCTGTGGCTGCCCCTGGATCCCTGGAAGTCTCCAAGGCCAGGTTGGATCAGTTTTGGAGAAACCTGGGACAATGGCAAGGTTGGAATTAGTGATCTGTGAAGTTATTCCCAACCCAATTTCTGAGGTATGTGCTGAACATAATTACAACATTCTGAAATTTTCTCTGCCAAGCATCCAGCAAAAGAGAGGAAAAACCAATTTGGTGTTGGGGGGTGGGTGGAGGAGCCCTGGGGATGATGGAGAAATGTGAATGTTGGTCCTTTCTGGGGCCCATTGGCTGTGGGGTGAGCAGGGGCACCCCTGTAGTGTGGGGTGAGGCTGAGCTGCTTTCCCCCACATCAATATCGAGCTCTTTCTGTCTCTGCAAGCCCTGAGCCAGCAGGATCCCCTCTCCAGGTGCCCAGGTGCTGATAAGGAGCTGAGGAGTGATGGACACGCCGAGTTTGCCCTCCTGGCTGGAGCTGCCCTTATCTCCCTCCTGGCATTTCCCATTTTCTCTGGCACTTCACACACAGCAGAGACATTGTCCCTGTTCCACGGGGGGTGGGAAAACACCAAAACACCCTCCCTGCTCAGGCTGGCTCTGCCTGTGCTCCATAAACCAGGGGCTGGTGCAGCTCCTGGGTCAGGTATGGGCATTAGCACACGGAGCCATTCCAGCAATGTGCGCCCAGGAATGTGCCTTATCTGATCTCCCTCCTGCATTTTCTCCTCCCCAGCCCTGCAAACCAGGGCTCAGCCCCCCCTCCGGGCTCCCAGACTGAAATATCCCAAGGGAGCATCAGTAAGGTGCTGGTGGGATTCACTGGAATCTTCCCAGAGAGAGGATCCAGGGATATTCCCCAGTGGAGAGCACAGCTCTCTCCTTTGGACACTGATGTCAGGCTTTGAGGTGTCCCTGGGAGGCAGATCAGGGGACAAAACTCACTGGGTTTGTCTTGAGAAAATTCCTGTTCCATCCCCTGCACTGCCACCTGCAGTAATAACTTAGAGCAGTTACTGGCAGAAATATTTTAATAATTATATCCTTCTTCTTCTTCTTCTTCTTCTTCTTCTTCTTCTTCTTCTTCTTCTTCTTCTTCTTCTTCATAATAATAATAATAATAATAATAATAATAATAATAATAATAATAATAATAATAATAATAATAATAATATAAATATAAATATAAATATAAATATAAAATAATAAATAGGTCCCCCAGCCTGTACAGGGATTATCCCTTGTCGTTCAGGGAAGGAACTGAGATGATGACAACCCTCCCAAGGTGAAAATCCAACTCCTTCCCTTCATGTTTCAAAGCAAGGCAAGGATAGAAAAATTACCCTGGGAGCTCAAACACAACCAGGCCACCTCACAAATAGATCCCTGCCAGGATTTTTGTGGATGGGGAGCTTTCCATGCTGGGTTTCTTTTGCAAAAGCCTCGCCGGGAGCAGGAGGGGGAAGCATGCCTGGAATGTGACAAGCCCGTTCTCCTGCTTGTTTGTGTAAACGAGTCGGGTCTATTCCCTCCCTCCCTTCTCAAGTGCACGTTTTTCAGCCTCCTTGAAAAGCAAATTTACTTTCAGAGCACACGGGTGCCAGCACGGGGGTGAGGCGTGGTGGATGGTGGTGATAATAATTAATAATATGAATTATTGAGAAGAATGAAGGGTGAATATTCAAGTGAACATCCAACAGCACTCACCACCTTCATGCCTGTGTCACTCCTCACCTGTCTGCTGTGAGAGCAGCTGGCCAGCCCCAGCTGGGAATCTCTTCAGATTTCCATCAGGAAAAGCTCAGGTGCCTGCAGCTGACCTGTTTCTGGACATTCAGGTTGCAACAAAACTCCTCAGCTCCTGAGTCCCAGCTGCAGCCAAGAACTGCAGAGCAGAGTGCAGAGAAACTGAAAATTCACTGTAAAATTCACCTGGAGGGCTGGGGGGTGAGGGAAATGCTCAGCCCAGGAGGACACTCAGAATGGCTCAGGAAGAGCATCTTGGGTTTCTCCCACTGATGTCAGGCTTTGAGGTGTCCCTGTGATGGAGATCAGGGGACAAAACTCCCTGGTTTTGTCTTGAGAAAATTCCTGTTCCACCCTCTCCACTGCCACCTTCAGTAAGAACTTAGAGCAGCTACTGGTAGTAATGTTTAAATAATTATACTATTATTAATAATAAAACAATAGAAACAATAAAAACGATAAAAACAATAAAAACAATAATAAAAATAATAAAAATAATAAAAATATTGATCTGTGCTCAGCTACAGCATCCCTGCCAATGCCACTCTCCCAGGAGATGCCAGTGAGTGCCTGGGGACTGAGCCCCACTCCAGTGACGTGCAAACCCCCCAGAACATCCCCTCTCACTCACCACCCCAGTCACCAGCAGGGACAAGCAAGTTCTGGGAGTTTTATCCACTAAAACACTCCCTGGAGCAGGGAACTGGGTTTTGCAGTGGTGCTGGGTGTGGGAAGGGTCTGTGCACCACCTCTGCTCCTCATTCACCTCCCAGATGTCACTGGGCACTTCAGGTAAGACCCATGGGCATCCCCAGTGCCTGCCCTGCTCCCAGGGCACCCAGCCAGCCACACTTCTCCTCTTCCCCTGTCACTCCTGGCTGCCAAAGCAGCTTCTGGCTGGCAAACAGCCTGGACATCACCTTATCACCTCCTCCTGAGCAGCTGAAGCTGTGCAGGTGAGGACAGACGTGAAGAAAATCCTCCAAACAGAGCCAGGAGGGGAAACTGAGAGTGTCAGAGGCAGCCTGGATGTGGCAGTTTGGGACAGAAGCCTCATCCCTCGTGTCCAGACCCCAGGGACCAGCTGTGTGTGTTTTCCTGACTTCCCCCTGGGCATGGGCTGAGCAGGGATGTCACCTTCTCCTCCTCTCCCTCTGCATCCTGCAGATTTTCCTGGCTCCAGACTCTGCTTGCAGCACCATCAGCTTCCCTCCCTGTGCACTGTCCAGCCTTTCCCACTCCTTGAATCCTTTGGCAGGATCTGGAAAATCCCTCTCCATCACCACTGTGCTGGTGGGATTTGTCAGCACCACAATCCCTCTGTGTCCTGGCACTCCTGGGATGGTCCCAGCACGGTCCCTGGGCACATTTCTGGTGCCTGGTGGCCATCAGGGCTGCAAGGCCACTGGCACAGGCTGTGTCCTCCTCTGCAAAGCTATTTTGGACCATCCCCACCTTTCAAAGATGACTCCTGGCCCTTAGGGCTTCCTGAGGAAATTTGGGCACAGGGACACTGAGGGCTGGAAGGGTTAAATTCTGACAAGTTCCTATTCAGGTGCCCAAATCCCAAAAGTTTCCTAAAGCTGATGTTTGAGTCTCATTTTTATTTGTGTTCAGCCTCATTTTGGTGCCTGTGGCAGTGCTGGGTGTGCTTGGCATGGCACTGGCCAGAGAAATTCTAACACAAACTTCCCTTAGTGAAATTCAGAACAGACCAACCTTGGGTTCCTTTTTTTTTCCTGTATCCTCAGCTCTCTCCTTCCCAAGGCAACCTGTTCCACCAAATCTGAGATGTCTTCATTTGAGAAATTCATGAATCAACAGATTCTCAGGGCAGCTGAATCCCACCAAATCTCCCTCCTGGGGATGTTGCCATCCTGGCCAGCAGTGCTCCAGCAGGAGCCCTTGGAGGATGTGGGACTGGCTAATTGGGGTTGGGCCCTTTTCTCACTCAGTGCTTGGTTTCTCCACTGCAATTCCCCAGCCTTGAACAGACTCCTGTCCACTCCAGGCCTCCCCATCTCCCAAGCAGTGCTGTGGAACATGTCAGGAGTGGAGTTCTGTGTCAGGACAGTCCCAGGCACTGAGCTCTGAGCACCAGGTGAAGATTGGGAACATTTTTGTGGCAAGCTGCCACCTTCCCCAGGATGGTTTTCCTCCTGGGTGACAAAGCTGCCTCTGAGATGCCTGCAATGCTCTGCAGTGCTGTGGCTTCCCTGCAGCAAAATGGGCAATTCCTGGCATTTCCAGCGTGCCTGTGTCACATGGAGCCAATCCAAGCAGACAGATAATCCCCAGTGTGATGATGCTCCTGTCTCTTTGCAGGCTGCTGCCTCCTCAGGTGAGGATCTGGAAGGAAATTTGAAGGTGGAGCAGAGTTTTTCAACAGGTCTTTGCTCAGAAGCTCAGATCCTTGTGGGAAAACATCTAAACATCTTTCAGATTGGATTCTTCCAGGTTTAAGTGCCTGGACAAAGCCCAGCATCTCTGCTCCTTCCCCTGGGAGCTCAGAGAAGACATTTTGTATGAACACCTCAATTTGGGGGTCTTCATTTGCCTGCTGACTTTCATCCCTGTCATTAGGTGGGATGAATCCCACCTCAGCTGCAATTAGAAGTGGTGGGACCATGCTCCAATTCCTCACTAGAGCTTCTGTCCTCATTTTCTTCTCACACAAACCCAGCCTGGCCACGTGGGCTCCACATGGGGTGGGAAATATCTGGGGTTATTTCCATTCTTCTCCCACTCAGGATTTCAACCTCCCTCCTGCCAGCTGTCACCCAACACTTATTTAGACTTTAAACCAGTTGTTGATTTTTTTTCCCCCCCTCTTTTATTTTGCTTCCCCACCCCTTTTGGCCAATACACTTGGATGATTTTCTGGTGCAGATCTGCTGGATTAAGTCATGGATTCAATGCCTCTTGAGTGCCAAGAAAGAATTGCTCTGCATTAAAATAAATAAAAAAGGTGCCAGCAGATCCTAAGTGCTGTTTAAGAGCTTCTGAAAAAGCTGCTTTGACACTGGCAGGGCCACCCAGCTCCTGCTCCTGTGTCCCTTCTCCAGGGCCCTGGGGACATCTTGCACAAGGATTTTATTCCCATCCATTTCAAGGGTTGTGTGGGGTCCAGTGGGTCCCTTCCAGTTTGAACAGGGTGAGAAATTATTATAATAACAAGATTTTTCCCATTCCTCAGCAAGGTGAGATCCAGGACATCAAGAAAAGGACAAAGAGCAGCTCTGTGTGAGGTCAGACATCCAAATTCAACCTTCTCCTTCCCTCTGCCTTGCCCTTATCATAAAATCCTCAAGGAAGGGAGTGATTTGATGGTGCAATTACTTAATTACTCATTAGAGCAGATATGAGCTGCTCTTGCAATGGATATTTCTCCTTTGCTTTTAATCAGAAATTTTGGGACAAAATAATGTTTCCTGGCAAGTTTGGTGGGAAATGGGATGTGCCCAGGGTTAATTATTTATTAATGAAATAAAAAACACTCCAAAAATTGTCCAAAACTCACATTCAACTGCTCTGAATGGCATTTTTGGTGCCGTAAATTGGGTGATAATTTTATCCTGGTAAGCCCAAGTGGAACAAACTAGCAAAATAGTACAAAAATATTGAAAAAGCTTTTTTCACTTCTGGATTTCTTCAAGTAAAGGTTTGGTTCAGCCCACAGCAGAAATGATTCATTTGTGACCTCTGCTGGAGACTGCAGGGGGACAACTAAGGGCAAAAAGTAAACTGGGGATAAGAACTTCTTCCAAAGAAATTTTAAAACATGAGAGAAGAATAAGTGAAGTGAAAAATTTGGTTGCCCTCTCTGATATATGATCAAGCCAAGGATGAGAAATTCAAGTTTTTCTAATAATTGCTGATAAATTACTTTATTTGAATCCAGTTGAAAAATAGATGCTGGTTTTAGGTGGATCACCAAAGCTGAATTTAGTGACCTCTCCCAAGGAAAATCCAAATGAGAGCAGCCAGAGGCCCCAAAGAGAGAGAAAAGAAATCCATAGCTGTGCTCAGAAACATGATTTGATCATCCTGAGCTCCAGTTCCCCACTCACTCAAAATGCCAGGAGCAATTTCAAAGCTCCTCAGCTATTCTGAACTGCAAAATAAATACCACTGGTTTAGAGAAAACCTCTGTAGGGTTTTCTCCCTGCCAATTATTTTCTGTGTTTTTTTTAGATTTTCTTTTTCCCTTGGGAATTTGGTTTCAGCATTACCAGCCACTGTATGATTCTTGGGTTCCTGATGTTTCCCTTTCTGCTGTTCCAACTTCTGATCTCCTGAAATTTTGGGGAAGTCATGACTCTCCTCTTGAGGAGCCAGCAGCTTTTAGCTCATGGGGAAGCACAAAAATTACAAATTCAGACCTGACCAAAAGCAAAGGGGCTGTGCCCAAAGTCCAGGTGGCTGAAATGGTCACACATGTTTGGAATCCTCACTGATCCAAACCTTCTCAGCCCTCTGGAGCTCCATGCTCCACAGCTGATGGATATTTCAGTTTCCAGCCCCATGCTGCTGAGATGGTTCAAGCAGCACAAGCTGATAATTAGTAAAAAATTATCACACTGCCAGAGAGAGAGAGAAAAAAAAATAGGGAAAAACAAATGGTGTGACTGGAGCTCCCAGCTTGTGCCTGGCACATTTTCCCTTTGGCAGCTCAAATTTGGGCTGGGGGAGAGGCTGCTGAGTGCCCTTCATGGCCTGGGCTCTAATTTGCCACTTGTCTCTCCCTGCAGGTATCTGGATGTGCTTCCCCAGCGTGGTGCATCCCTCGATGGGATGCCTGGCAGCCTCCTGCACAGTTTGCTGTGCTTTAGTCAGGGAGCAGAGCTGGCCTGTCTCCTTCTCCTCCTTCTCCTCCTCCCCTCCCTCCCTGCCTTTGTTTGGCTGTGTGATGTGAATTGGTTTGATGGAATTAATCCCTTTAAGAAATGCAGATCTGCTGTTGGTACATTTCCCCTCGACAGGTTGTTGGCTCTGTGCTCTGGCTGCTGGCAGGGCTGCCTCCAGTGTTCCCCCAGCCAGGAGTTTGTGATATAAATCCAGCTTTTCCCAGTGATTGTCTCCACAGGGCCAGCCCTGATTTCCTGGCTTGGCACAGCAGGTGTGTCTCAGCATCCTGGGTGTGCTGCAAGCCTCCATCCCACCCTGCCAGGAGAGGATGGATGAGCCAGTGTGGACATTCCCATGGGAGCAGGGCTCTGTCCAAAGCCAGAGTGGCTCCTTGATCAGTGTGCTGGGTTGATGTGGCCAGAAATGTGAATTCTGTCCCATCTGTTAACCCAGCTGGGGCAGTGACCCTGATCTCCTGGCACACATTATCTGCTCATGGGCCATCTTTAAACCAGCTGGGCAATCATCTTTATCTTCCCACAGCCCATCCTCCCTCCAGGAGATATCTCCTGTTCATGGCCACTGAGTCCCAGGGCATGACTGATAAAATTCCATCATCCCACTGGGAGATGCTCCAGCCAGGGGAGCAGCCAAGCCTTTCCTACCCAGATGAAAACTGAGATTTGGGACACCAAGGAACCTTCTTTCCACTGGATTCCAGAGGAAAGCCAGACCTTTGCACATCATCCCTGGAGCTTCAGAGGAAACTGCACCTTCTCCAGGAGCACTGCTCCAGCTGAACCACATCTGCCCCTGCAGGAGGATGCAGCCACCATTGAATGGGACTGTGCCAACACCCTGACTGACTGACGGGTGTCAGCTTGGATTCTGACTCTGGCAGGGTTTGGGATTGTTCTGTGTAATACTGCATTTCTATTTTAATTTTCTTAGTAAAGAACTGTTATTCCTAATTCCCCTATCTTTGCCTGAGAGCCCCTTAATTTCAAAATTATAATAATAATTTGGAGGGAGGGGGTTTACATTCTCCATTTCAAAGAGAAGCTTCTGCCTTTATTGACAGACACCTGTCCTTCACACCAGGACAATCACCCATCTGAATTTTCCAAGCAGGACACAGGTCAAACACGAGAGGTCTGGGTGTTCTTACTCACAGAGCAAATTATTACTCAGTTTGAGTAACTGGCACCTGCCCAAGAGGGGAAAGAGTTATTAGAGAACCTTCCTGCAGAGATTCTGCCTGTCTGGTGCTGGGACCTTATCAGGGCTGGACGATGTTGAGGAAGGATGTTTGTCCAGTCAGACACTTTCTGTTGAAGAGATTTCTCCTCCACCAGGCAGAAAAGCCCCCACTCATGTGGAGAGCTTCCTCCTTGGCTGTGGCAAATGCACTTGAGGCCGTGTACCTGAGCCCAGCCCTGAAAGCAGCCACTGTGCTAAAGTGTTTGCTTGGCCCCAGAAATGTGAAGAGAGGGAATTTCTCCTTAGGAAGCTCGAAGATGTTGGTTTTGAGTTCATTCTGTGCCTGATCCAAAGCTTCTTGGAGTCCATGCAGAGTTATTGCTCACTGGGTCAGGCTCTGAGCCCACAAACTCCTACCTGAGCAGCAAAACAATGTACAGCAGATATGTCTAAATGAAGAAAGAGCTTGTCTCCAAAACTATCCCTGAATCCCCAGGCATTGGAGATCCTCTCCCTGCTGGGTCACCCCTCTGAATCTCCCTTCCATCAATGTCCAGTTTGCTCTTGAGACCTGCTGGACCCTTGTTCTGTGTTCCCCAGGACAGCCACACACCTCAGACAAAGCCTGCTATTTAAAAAAAAAATCCTGTATTATCTTTTCCACAGGTACATAGGTGTTTTACTTGCTCCAATAAAGCTTTGGAAGGTTTTGTTGAAGCAGCTAAAGGGTCTTTCTTCTCCATCTCTGCGGGACATGAAGCTGTGGGGTGAGTGAAGGTTGGTCCTGGCACAGAGGGTGGCTGGGAGCAGAGGCTGGAGCTTGCCCTCCCTCCTGGGCTCTGTCCAGCTCTGCTGCAATTTGGTCTGACACTTCCCACTAGAAGCTGGTCTTCAAACTTTGCTTTCAGTATTTGGGATGAAATTTTCCAGGCTCATATCTGCCTGTTTGCTGCTGAGAGGAGACCTCAGTGGTTTGCTCCTCTCAGCAGCAGCTGCTGGCTTTGGTGATGTGAACTCATATTTTTGGGGCAAGAACTTCTACCCCAGTTTGCAGTGGAGTTAACTGAGGATTTTGTCCTCCTCCAGGGAGGAAAACTGTTTGCACATGACCAGGCAAAGACCAACTCCTCATGGATAACCCTCCAAGCACAGGGACATTGCCACAGCTGGTCCTGGGATGTTGCAGGTCGGAGTCTGAAGCTCTCCTTTCAGTGATTTTCCATTTCAGTGGTTATCATCCATGGCTCCAGGAAGCTCCTGAGGTTAGCAAGGCTTGACAAACCCCATGGAGATCTGAATCTTCCTGAGAAGGGAGCCCAGACCCTGGAGAATATCACAGAACAGTTTTGGTTGGAAGAGACCTTAAAGCTCATCTCATTCCAGCCCTGCATGGCAAGGACACCTTCCTCTACCCCAGGTTACTCCAATCCCCATCCAGCCTGGCCTTGGACACTGCCAGGGAAGGGGAATGATTGGGATGGGATTTCTCAAGTTCAGTTGTGCCATTTTTGGACTGAAAGTATTTTTTTTGGCTGAACAGATCCAGCTGCTTGTGTGCAGCACACACTGGGATCCCCCTATTCCTTCCACCTATGGAAAACCATCCAGGACCACATGGCTGCTGCTTTTTGAGCCCTCATGCCCCTTCCTTCCCTGTTTAAGGCTGGCTGAGATGTAGCAGCCATTCCCAGGGCTGCTCATCTCCTTCCAGCTCCCTCACCCACAGTATCCAACCCCACATTCCTGCAGGGCAACCTCACACCTTGGGCTCTCACAGACCAGCAGTGGAAAAGCAAATTTTCCTTCTAGGCATCTTTGAAAGAAGGCATCAGAGAAGAATTTCCAGTGGAAAAATACCAAACTCTTGTACTTGACTGAGAAACAAAATAGATTGCAACAGTGCTTTCCTCTGGGAGGAATTTTCCTACCTGGGGGCTCTAAAGAGGGAAAAAGGACTTGAACAGACAGGTACGAGGTTAAAAAAATGGTCAGGAACGGTTTTTTTTTTTTGTTTTATTTTGCACAAGCAAAAGTGGAGGTTGGTGGCAGAGCATCTCTCCTGCATCTGCTGTGCACCAGGGGTTGTTGCCTTGGATGCCTCGTGGTGTTTTCCTGGTGAAGCTGGATGGATGAGAAAGAAAAAGGAAAGAAAGGCCTGGAATGCATTGTGTTCCACCATGGTGTACATTATACATCACATACATTCATATATTATATGTTTATACATATTATATATTTTATGCATTATATATTTTATACATTATATATTTTATACATTATATATTTTTATACATTATATATTTTCGTACATATTTTTATACATTATATATTTTTGTACATTCAGGGCCATGAAGGTGCTCCAAGGGCTGGAGCATCTCTCCCATGAGGAAAAGCTGGGAGAGCTGGGGGTGCTCAGCCTGGAGAAGAAAAGGCTCCAGAGAGAGCTCAGAGCCCCTAAAGGGGCTCCAGGAGAGCTGGAGAGGGATGGGGACAAGGGATGGAGGGACAGGACACAGGGAATGGCTCCCACTGCCAGAGGAATGGGATGGATGGGATATTGGGAATTGGGAATTCCTGTCTGGGATGGAATTCCCAGAGCAGCTGTGGCTGCCCCTGGATCCCTGGAAGTGTCCCAGGCTGGTGTTTGGAGCACTCTGGGACAGTGGGAGGTGTCCCTGCCCATCCAGGGGCTGGCATTGGATGACTTTTGATGCTCCTTCCAACCCAAATCATTCTGGGATTCTGTGACCCCATGAATTTGCTGCATATCATTATTTAATATACATTTAAATTCATAAACTCGTGGGGGAACTGAGGCTAGCAGGGATCTCTGGAGATGCCTCTGCCCAGGCTGTCCAGGACCTTGTCCCATTGGATTTTGCCTTTCTCCAAGAATGGAGGCTCCACAGCCTCTCTGGACAACCCTGTCCTCTATTTGACCCCCCTCACAGTGAAAAAGCTGCTTCTTCCATTTAAATGAGATTTCTTAATTATCTCTCTCAATTTATATTAATTATTTTATTTTGAAGGCTCACTGGGGTCTTTGAAATGAGCTCCCTTCCCATGCTTCATGAGTCTTAGCCCAAATTCAGGTTCAAATTCATATTCCAGCTCTCTGGGGGTGATGTGCAGACCTGCCCCAGCCCTGGGATGGTCCCACCTGACCCACCCTGTTCCATGGGGAGCTTTGACCACATTCCCAACACCTCCCACCGCCCCAACATCCCACCAGGCATCGCTGTGTCCGAGGCACGTGCTGGAACACAGCCTGAATTTCCTTCCCGGTGCTGAGAAGGGGATGGGGGCTCCCCTGGTGCCTCCCTCAGGTGCCCTGAGCAGGATGCAGCCCTGGGGCTGACAATGGGCTGCTTGTTGGGCTGAGGAGCTGGGCAGGACCCCGAGGTAAAGGGGAGACTCCCTGTTACTGCTTCTTGCTTAATAACAGGCTTGAGGATATTAATTACCTTAATTAGGGCTGGCCAAACCTGTTTGGCTTGGAGCTGGGAGTCGGTGGGACCAGCTCTCTCAGCTTTTTTTTCTGCTCTCAGGTCTCGTGGTGCTCCCCAAAGAGGGAGACCTGTCCTATTTCAAAGGTAATTAAAAGGTTTTTGAGAGGCTCTGAAGATCCTGAACCTTTCTGAGCCTGGAGCCCTCCTTTTGTGTGGGGCTGTGCTGCACAAACAGCAAGAAAAGTGGATTTTCCTCCCCAAAATTGAATCAGGTGTCTTCAGTAATTCAGGGAAGCATAAGACAGCACCAATGCAATAAAAAAAAAAAAAAAAAAAATATTCTTAGGATGATAAATGCTCTGTGGAGATGTGGAGGGTGTTTGCAGGTGAGGAGCTGGGTCTGTGGTGAGGCTGGAGGTGGCTCAGTCCTCCCTGCTTGGCTGGCAGTGCACTTTCCCAAATGGAAAAGGTGCCATGTGCCACCCTGTTCCCACCTCTCCTGGCACATGGGTAATGTTTATCTGCAGCCTGGGCTACCACAGGTAAATCCTGGTGGCCCATTTGCCCTGGTTTCACCCAGAGAAGTGACCTAGAGGTGACAGCCCATCAGTGGCCCTGCATTCCCAGAGCTGTGTGGCTTCTCCTGGCTTTTTCCCTGGGTGCTGTTTGCTGCTGACCTGCTGCCATGACTCAGCCTCCCTCTCCCCTTTGGCCATGGCTCACCTCGGGCTGACCTCCAAATGTGATTTATGCATTTGTGGGTCGCCCTGTGCCCGTGGCTCGGGGAGGACACTGCTGTGGTCAGTCTGACATGCACCTTGCAGGGCACAGGGCTGGCTGGGAGCACAAACCAGGCAATATTTGCAGCCTCTGATGGCAAGTCACGACAGGGCTGCTGGTCCCTGCCACCCTTCATAGACCCAGAAGATGGCAGAGACCACACCAGCACCTCCAGTGCTCTCTGGGCTTGAATAACAACCTTCTCACTCTTTTTCTTTATCCTGTGCTGTCCCATCTGTGCTCATTAGCTCCAAATCTTCCATTTCCTGCTGAAAAAATGAGGACATATCAAAGGCCAACCCCCTAAAGGTGTCACAGAGAAAACACTGGTCAGATGGAGGTGATGGAACTCACACCTCATTTGCCTCTGGGTTCAGGGAAGAACTTCTTCCAGAATGATGTTTGGAGCTCCTAAGATGGAGTTTGGCCCTGATTCAGCTCCCAGAGGCACCTGATTTTTCCTGATCATTTTTCAATTCTTCTGAAGGCTTTTAAATATATTTCTTCTCTGGTTATGGCAGCTGATCAATGCAAAGTGAGCCTCAACTTAAAGAAAAATGTACCACTTCCCTCCAGTGACTCTCTTTTTCTTTCTTCCTCTTTTTTTTTTTTTTTTTTTTTTTTTTTTTTTATCTTCCTTTTCCTTCCTCCTTGCTTTTGAAACCCCTACAGGTTGATTTCTTGTTCATCCCTCTGCAAGAGACTGAAAACCTGTGTACAGTGGTGCAAAGATAAACAGCCCAGGGAGGTCATGAACCAGAAAAAGTGATTTTCACATGAAATGCTGTGAGCTCAGGCACTGAGGGCCCTGTTCTGTAATGTTTAGGGCTGAGTTGACACCTTGCAGGGTCTCTCCCATCTGGAGGTGCTCAGACACACCAGTTGTGCCTCGTCCACCATGACCCTGATGCAGTGCCCAGCTGCTCCCTCCCTCCAGGCCACCTGTCCCTCCCCTTCTCCTTTGGCCTCTCCAGGATCCCAGAAACGCTCCCAGAATGTCCAACGTCACCAAGGGCAGAGCCTGCAGTGGATTTGGGGGATCTCCCTCCTGCTGGAGCTCATCCAGGCTGGCCCCAGCTCCTCTGTCACCTTTTGTCCTCGTTGAATTAAAGATCCTTCTACGATGGTTTTGAAAGCAAAACCAGTGAGAGACTCCAAGCCAGAAATACAATTTAATAGGAAAAAGAAATAAATAAATAAAATACATGCAGTAGCAGAAAAGACAAACCACTGACAGAGTCAGAATACAACCTGACACCCCACTAGAGCGTGGTGGTAGCAGTCCAGATGAAGTGGTCCTGTTGAAGCAGTGATCCTCTTGTCCTCTGGAAACCAGTGGGTAAGGGCAGCTTTGGTGTTCCAAATGTCAGTTTTTATCTGGGTAGGAAAGGCTTGGCTCCTCCCCTGGCTGGAGCATCTCCCAGTGGGATGATGGAATTTTATCAGTCATGCCCTGGGACTCAGTGGCCATTAACAGGAGATATCTCCTGGAGGGAGGATGGGCTGTGGGAAAGATAAAGAACATTGCCCCAGCTGGTGTTTAACAGCTGGCCCATTAGCAGAGGATATCTCCACAGAGATAAGGATCACTGCCCCACCTGGTTTCAGCAGATGGTGATAGAATACAAACTTTAGGGCACATCTTTACATTGTAACCTAGGGCACTCCATCACAGATTTTTCTCAACCCACCTCTCACCTCCAACAAACTCCCTGAGCCTCTAAGTTGGGAGGAGGCTTCCCAGATCTCAAAACCCCCAGTGCAGCTTCTTGCCCCTGTGCTGGTGCTTTAGCAGGGTCTCCAGCCTCTTCCAGGAAATGTGCCCTGCATTTCGCCTCATCTTAGGAGCAAAAAATTGTTGCTTAAGCAGGTTTCAGGCATCCCAGCCTGTGACCTTTCTGTAACTGTTTGAATGAATGTATTGACTTGTTCTGTGAATTATAAACTCATTTAACTCTTTAGTGACTCCCCAGCGCTTGGTGAGAAGGGCTGGGATCCAGGGAATATCTAATGTGCCAAAGTCTCTTTGAGCCTGTGGGAATGAGGAGCTTAATCCTTATTTCAGATCTAGTTCAAAATGCCCTTTCCAGGGGCAAACCCTACCCTCTCTTCTAGAAAATGCTTCCCTGACTTTCAGTCTATGAGAAATAAACGTGCTGTGCCTTTAATCTTAACGCTACTAAGATTTTCTTCTCTAAAAAAAACACACACAGCCCAAACTGACTGCACTCCAGCAAACACCTGTATTGCCACTGAAAGGCCTTTTGCTAATATATTTTCCCCCCCACTGTTCTTCTTGATCACACCTGTCTAGCTTTGGGCAAAATAAAATATTCACATAGCTGCCAGAAGTAAAGTTCTTTCGTGGCTCGAGCTACTGTGTGTAAAGATCTCCAAAGAAATGTCAGATCACTTTATTGAATCCTACTGAAAACTTGTTTGACAGTAACATGCAGAAAGGATCAGGACCTCTCCGTAATTGCCAGTGGGTTGAAAAGAGCGTTTGTTTTGAAGGCTTAAAAAATGTGGGGGCTTTTTTCTTGCTTTTTTCTTTTACCTTTTTTTTTTTTTTTTTTTTTTTTTTTTGTGTGTGCATGTGTGGCTTTTTGTTTTGTTTTTTTTTGTTTTGTTTTGTTTTGTTTTTTTAATTCAAATTGTGATGAAATTTGAATGCACTAAAAACACGCTGCTGGCGCGTTTGCGTAGGTGCACGAACGCACACTGCCTGCACACGAACACACGGGCTGGGCTGGTTCTGCAGCTGGATTGCAGCCACTTCCACTGCTGCCAGAGCCCAGCCACGGGCTCAGCACATTAAAATATGCAATTTCTCAGGTGCTCTGAGCTTCACACGGGGGTAAAAAGCACCTTTATGCAAAGGACTTTTGCCCTCGCGAAGCCCCGAGCGTGAGCAGGTCAGAGCTGCCTCAGAGAGGTGAATTCCACCCTCTGCCTCACAGCCCTGTCCTCCCCTGAGTGGGAACAAACAGCTATTGTAGTGGGGGAAATAATTAGGAGCAGGTGAAAGCCTATTTTTATTGACCCCCTGACCAAAGTGATATTTAATTTACAATAGGAGTCGTTGCCTCTCCAGGTCCTCTCTGTTAATTATGGTTTGTCATTCCTGAGCCTGCTGTGTGAAATTCGTGCTCCTCTGAGTGAGACCCAGTGCTGAGCTCTGCCTTGGCTTTCTTCTTTAATTATTCTTTAATTCTGAAAGGAATGACCTGGGACTGCTGAAATGATTAAATTCTGGAACCCCAAATTCTAACTCAGCTTTAATCTGAGCCTGTGTCTGCAGGCTACCAGATCTGAAACTCTGGTTTATGGGAGTGCTCAAACTCCAGCTCTGGGTTTCTTTTTCCCCAAATGCTGTTCCTTTTAACCCCAGATGAAGCTGCATCCTCAGAGATGGACTCTTAATTTGAAGTCTGAATTTTCTGCTCCTTAGTCTTCCCCAAGTCCCTCACATCTGGGATTTTTTCAGATTTAAATCCTCGACTTTCTGCTGTCCCAACTCCTCTGTGGTCATTCCCCTGCTGAATGGCACTCTGGATGCCACAGGATTTTGGGACACCTGAAGCCACCCATGGCACCAGCTCAGAGAAATCTCATCCCCCTTGGCGTGGGCTGAAGTGCAGCAGGTTCAGCGAGGCTGGTGCTCACCTCACTGCGTTTGGGTGGCCACAGGGCTGGTTTGGCAGTCTGGGGTGGTCACCCACCCTTTGCTGCCCATAAAAGTACCCAGGAAGACTTTGAGGGAAGGTTCAGCCTAAAGAGGCATGAGAGAAGCTGCCACCTTCTCTGGATGTTCAAAGGTGAGAGGGTTGGACCATCCCCAAAGTGTTTGTCTGCATGTGGACACAGCATCAGGGCTTTGTTTGTGTTCTTAGAAAATGGAATATTCTGAGTTTGAAGGGACCACCAGGATCATGGAGTCCAACCCCTGGTGTAGCCAAATTGAGGAATGTGGTGTGCACTGTACAAGTGGACATTTTTCAGAGTAAATTTGACATTGTCAGACCTCTGGGACTCAAATAAACCTTCCTGAGCTGCAAAACAGAGCAACCCAAGGCAAAGGAGCTTGGCCAAGGTCACAGAAGGAGCCAGAGCCATGTCAGTATAGAACTGAAGGAGAAGAGCTGGTGAGAGCAATATTTCCAGCCTGGAGACATCAGCAGCACAATGTGTGGTTGCTATTGGGATTAATATTTACTGTCCAGCTCCTCTAGACAGCACATTTCCCAGCTGAGGGAATGACTCTGTGGCTTTATCAACAGGAACCCTACAATTAGCCAACATCCTAAGCAAAGTCCCCTCGTAAAACCAGCATGGGATCATCCAGAGACTCACCCTAGGAGGGACTCCAGACAGTGGTGGTGATTCTGAACATGACCTGTGTTCAAAAAACTCATGGAGTCACCATTCTGCTGCAGGTATGGATTGGGAAGGACAATGTGCCCTTCAGCTCCCACCCCGTGCTAGTGGCAAAAGGCATCCCTCATCTATTTAATTTTTGTTTTTGTCTTTTTTGGCATTGGAATATTTCATTTATTTAATTTTTGTTTTTGTTTTTGTTTTTTTTTTTTGGCATTGGAATCCCTCATCTATTTAATTTTTGTTCTTGTTTTTTTTTGCATTGGAATTACTTATCTATTTATTTTTTGTTTTTCACAGCTGCACCCAAGGAAGGGGAGGTGAGGGATAGCTCAGCAAGCTTCTCCTGGTGGTGAGGAGCCTGGAGTTTGCAATGTCCCATAGCAGAAGAGATCTTTTCCTGTGGATTTGGGAGCACTGGAGGGGAGAAAGTTGTGTGAATTAGGAGCAGCGCTGATCTGAGTGACAAGAAAAATTCCAGACCAGGCCTGCCAACATAGAGCTAACCCAAAACCACCCATCTTAACAGCCTTGGCAGGGCTGCAAAAGTGCCACTCTTGCAAGAGAGGCTTAAAGAGACTTTATTCAAGAGTTGTCAGAGGAGCTGGGAGCACCTGATACCATCCAAAATTTCCTCTTTTGGGTGGCACCTGCCTTGTTGAGCTGCCTGCACAGTCTGCTGGGTGTCAGCCACACAGACACCTGTGTGAGCAGGAATTCTGCCCGTGCTGGGGATGCAGCCCCGGGCTGGGCAGGATCCCAGCTCTGCTCTGCTCCTGCCCTGAGCTCTGCCACCACCTCCCTGCCCCACAGAGCTCCTCTGCTGCTTGGCAGGGATGGAAGTTTGACACAACTCACAGATACAAATGCTTGGCAGAATGATTTTTGAACATATGGTTTGAAGTAGGAATAGAAATGAAAGCAAGTTTTGGTATAGAAGAATTGTTGAACCAGTCCTTCTGAATAACTAAGAAGGCAAAAGTATGTGAATTAGAAGAGGTTTTTATGGCTCAGAGAAAAGGATAAACCCACCTTAAAAAAAATATGTTTTTACTAAGCAAAATGATTTTACAGGCAAACAAGATTGCCGATATTGTAATTAAAATAAAAGTCTCCGAATTTTCCACTGAAAACTGAAAAACAACTTCTAGCTTAAACTGTAACATACTAACTTTCTGTGATTGGAAAATAGTACCATGAATATGGTAATGTTAGTAGTTATGATATGCTATAGGTAATAATAAAGGTATTGATTGGTTGTTATATACTAAAAGTATTTAATGCATTGTAACCAGAACTAGAGTGGCTTCAGACAAACCCACAGCTGTGGCTGACAGCTCTTGTCACCCATGATCTGTGAATTGCTGTATATCTGGGGACAATAAACAGCATCCTAAGAGCCAGCTGGAGTCCTGCAGCCCTGTTACAGCTCCTACATCTGATCAGAGTGTTGGGAGCCCCCACAGCTCCGTGTGTGTCTCCATGTGTGATATCCCTGCCCAGGAATGCACAGGGATTGATGGACTCTGCATCCCATCATAGAAACTCACAGCCCATCACTCCTGCAGGTCCAGGTTCAGCAAGGAGAGATCAGGACACTGAGGGGAGTTTATTTTGGTGCTACAGCCCTGATCTCTCCCACCTCCCTGGAATCACCATTCCCTTGGAGAGGGACAGACCTGGGGTGTCCAAATCACCCATTGGGATGAGGTTTCCTCAGAAACTTCATCCTTCAGGTGAAGCCTGGTGCAAAATCATTCTGACTGTGTGTGTCCACAGGGTATCTGTTCTTTAACAAACCCAGGGGAGATCCAGGCTGGATCTATGAGTTGTTCTGTAAAGCTGGGGAAAAAAAATCAAACAGGGTTTAAAATCTCCAGTCTGGTTTGATATTGAGGACCAAAATTCATGGAATTTCAAACCAGCACCTCCAGCAGGTCCCTGAACAGAGGTGTGACCTCCACCAGGTGCTTTTGTGTCCCAAACACTTCCCCCACAGCCCTTCATCTCTGCCTATGGATAAATCATTCCTGTCTCACTCTTGGGATTGAAAACTGTTCTGGTGATGGGTGAGGGTCTATTCTGCACAGCATCATCTCCCAGTGCCACAGGGGCTTCATCCCATGACAGCAAACTCCAAGGCTTTGCAGCTTCAGCACTCACTAATCACTGCTAAATAAGCAAAGGGGCAGCAAGGCCACTGAACTCATAACAGGTGTGTTTAAATCAAGGAAAGAAAAATCAGAGGCCAAAAATTAAGGTGCTTTGATCCTTGATTTTATGTCAACAGAGATGAGAGAAGAACACTAACTCTTTTTAGTTTTTACCAGCTGCTGCCTGAAACAAAATAATTGGATAATTAAAAGGCCTTGCCTTATGTCAATTTTATTTAGGTGCCTTGATCCACTGATGGAATGTGTCATTGATAGAAGGTTTAAGAGCTCATTAGGAAAATCCTGAAGATAAACCCAGGGCTCAGCCCCTTCAAAGGGCTGTCAGCTGCCAGGGGAGCAGGGATGGAGGCCTGGAGTGTCCCAGTGCAGGGGTGCCAATGATGCCTTGGCTTTTAGTTTTTATGTTTTTCAGAAAACACCACGAGCTGGGCAGCAGCTGGAGGAAAGCAGGTTGTGCTCTGAGCACAGCCAGGCTGCAGGAGCTGAGGAACATCCCCAGCCCTCCCTCAGGGCTGGTTTGTGTCCCTTCAGACACATCTGCTTGCTGTGATGGTGTGGCACCTCTCCTTGGCAAGGTGGGGAAGGTTTTGGTGTGGTGAGACCTTGAAGGTCCATCCCAGCTCAGTGATGTTTGCAATCCTGTGCCAAGCCTGGTGTTTCCCTAAGGAAAGCCCTCACCAGCCACATCTGCCCTGGCTGGTGCTGAGCTCTGGCTCTTGGGGTGAAGATCTTGCTCTTGGCTCACCAGGCCCCAAAATCACAAGACTCAGGTGTCACCTAGAAAAAACTCAAACCCCTGCTGTCTCTTTTGAAAACACCTCCATGTTTAATACCCATATTTAATGTCTTGTGAGGGGTTTGACCTCTCATATAAAACTCTTCTTTGTGTAAATGAATCCCTTTAGACCCAAGGCTGAGGAAAACGTACAGCTCCTGCCTGGGAAAATTATTAAAACTTTTGGGACAAAGAACAATTTATTCTGAATTATTTCTTTCCACTATGGGTTTTGGGTGAATGTTTCCAAAGGCTCTGAGCAGGAACATGATCCATGAGAGGCACATCCCTGACCCTGGGACTTGTGTGAGCCTTTAGAAACAGACTGCCAGCTGCTGATGCTTTGGAAAAGTAAACCTTGATCTTAAATATCTGCACCAATTTGTTATCATTGATTGAACAATTATCAGTCCTTGGTGAATCCATTTCCCTGTTTATCCCTTGATGTGAGCAAAGTGCAGCTCACAGCCAGAGAGGGGGAGGTGATGTCACCTGTGTTACCTGTGCTGGGTATGGGTGATGCCATGGCTGTCTAAAGGGAAACAGGCACAGGGGAGCCATAGGGGGTACACACACAGCATCAAAATTACATATATATGTGCATGTATATGTATATGTATATGTGTGTATATATGTGTATATATAGTATATGTATGTGATATAGGTGAAAGGGTTGTACATATTGGCATCTTTAAATAGAAAGAAGAGCAAAGAAATATGTATAAATAATATATATATTATATAGAGAGAGAATACATATAAATATGTACATATATAAATATATGAATATATAAATATATAAATATATATATAGTATATGTATGTGGTATAGGTCTAAGGGTTGTGCATATTGACATCTTTAAATAGAAAGAAGACCAAATAAATATATATAAATAATATATATATTATATATATAAAGAATACATATAAATATGTACATATATAAATATATGAATATATAAATATATAAATATATAAATATATATATATAATATGTATGTGGTATAGGTCTAAGGGTTGTGCATATTGACATCTTTAAATAGAAAGAAGAGCAAATAAATATATATAAATAATATATATTATATATATAGAGAATACATATAAATATGTACATATATAAATATATGAATATATAAATATAAAAATATATCTATATATAATATTTATGTGGTATAGGTCAAAGGGTTGTACATATTGACATCTTTAAATAGAAAGAAGAGCAAAGAAATATATATAAATAATATATATATTATTTAGAGAATATATAGAAATATAGAAATATATGAACATATAAATAGAGAGAGTATAGAACATATAGAACATATAAGTATATAATATAGAAATATATATATAAATATAGAACATCTAGAACATCTAGAACATCTAAATATATAATATAGAAATATATAATATATATGCTTATTAAATAGAAATGTAAATAAATATATTAATATAAAGAAATATAAAATAGAAATATAAATAAATATATAAATAACGACATAAATAAATATAAATATAAATATAAATATAAATATAAATATAAATATAAATATAAATATAAATATAAATATAAATAGACTTATACAAAAGTATAGAATTAATTAATTAATTAATTAATTAATTAATTAATTAATTAAATAAATACATACATAAATAAATAAACAAATAAATAAATGTATTTACCAGGGACAAATTCAGTCTGTATGCAAAGGTTTTATACCACTTTTGAAGCCAGTTCAATGCTGTGAAGCACAGGGTGAAGAGCTCCTCAGTGACTCTGATTCCTGACTCCAGAGGGGCAGTGGCAGCTCCCTGAATCCCCAAAAATACAAAACTAACGACAGGCAGCAGGACTCTGGCTCTGATCTCCCATTCCCTGACCTCCCCCTGGAACCATCCATGGCTGCTCTGCCACGTGCTGGGACTGTGGTGCTGGCTCAGAATCCATTATCCTGATACCTGAGTGATAAATATCGTTATAAAAACCTTTTCTGGGCAGATTTCATTGGACATCCCTCAAGGAGCACGGGGGCTGTGGAAGGAGCAGCCTCTTGTCCAGGGACTTGGGGACCCCTGGAGGGGCTGTGGGGTGGTTTTGGGGTGATGCTGGTCCCTGGCTGTGCCTTGCTGGGCTGTGCCTGCAGGGTGTGACCCCTCTGCCATCCCAGAGTCCAGCATGAAGCACCCCAGGCTCCTCCCAGCCGGCTCCCCTTCCCTCTGCCCTCCCTGGGGAGACACCCTCCCACTCTGTGCCATAAAATACTCCAGGTCCTGACCAGGAAAAGCTGCAGAAGGCAAACCCTGAAGAAGACAAGCTCTGTGAACAAGAGATGGTGCCTGGCAGGGTGGGAACATCCCCTGCTCCAGAGACCTCCCCTCCTGCAGGTTTATCTGGTTTTGGTGGGTTTATCCTTCTGACAGATTTGGTCCCAGAGCTGAATTCCTATGGAGCTTCTGGGTATTTAAGTGTAAGCAGAAGAAGGTTCCTAAATAAGATGGTGATAAAATGAAATACTCCTTAACCCAGTTACCGTTGAGGGGTTTGGATTGGGGCTGCTTTAACCGATATAAAAGTCCAAAAATTTAGGCTGAGCAATGGCCAGAGATGAAGTGGGAAGCAAAGGGGTGAGGACCTCATTCTCAACAGAGGCACCAAAGCTGCCACTGGGATTGCTGCTCTGAGAAGATGCTGAACAGAATTCCACAATGGTTTGGGCTGGAAAGGATTTCAAAGTCCATCCTGTCCCACCCTCTGCCATGGCAGGGACACCTTCCACTGTCCCAGGTACTCCAAGCCCTGTCCAACCTTGGACACTCCCAGGGATCCAGCAGCAGCCACAGCTTCTCTGGGCACCTGTGCCAGAGCCTCCCCACCCTCACAGGAAAGGATTTTTCCCAATATCTCATCTAAATCTCCCCTTTTTCCATTTAAAACCATTTTTCCCTGGAGCCTTCTCTCCTCCAGGCTCAGCAATCCCAACACTCTCAGCCTCTCCTCATAGGAGAGGTTCAGTGGAATGAGTTTATGTGAACACACAAATGGAAAGGAGGAGTCCAAAAAATGGGAGGAATGCAAAGAAATCCTTCCCTTGATGGGAAGGGTGAGAGGATTTCTGAGAATCGTGGTCTTCAGAGGTGTAACTCTTTCTCCAGGCAATTGGTGACGAATTCCCATCTGATGGTGTCTGTGTGAAAGCCTAATTGGGCTGGGGGTGACTCATGTGATGATTCTTCCATGGTTCAGAGGACAGCAGCTCCTCCTCATGCTGTGCCTCAGTTTAGGGAAAGAGTTTGAATAGCCAGAGAAGCACTGGGATTCCTTTCCTTGTGTTAATAAAAGACAGAGAAGGAAAAAATCCTGCTTGAATTAGAAAATATGTTTAGATAAAACATTTATCTCTTCTAAAACTTGTGTGATGTGAATTGTCATCCTCCCTGCTAAATTTTCCCATCACACAATTGAGTTCAGCGTTAAAACAGGTGCCGTGTTTGGTGTTTGATCATATCTGACTTTGTTTATTTACATTTGAATCTCCTCACACCTTTGTGTGACAGCTGAAGAGCTCTTTATTTCTGAACATCCATTCAGGGGACTGTTCATGGGCTCACAAACAACCATCCTTCTGTCCATGGAGCTGCTGGACTGAACTCCTCTAATGATTTCCAGCCTTGCCTCCATTCCTGGGACTCTCCTCCGACTCCTCTCTGATTTAACAGCACTTTTCATGACTCTACCTCCTGATATTTCAGTTTGCAGCCTGGGAGGACTGGCTTGGACAGCAGGACCCGTCAGCACTCCTTCACCATCCCTGATAATCTGCTTTGGATCCTGCCCTGCAAGAACATCTCCCTCCTCTGCCTGCTGGAGCAACCCAGGGGAGTCTGGGGGCTCTCACAGGGTGTGAGCACATCCCAAAAATTCAGCATTTCCTCCTTCCCAGCATCCGAGAGCAGTGGATAGTTCATCAATAAACTCCAGTTGCAGGCAGACTGGGCTGAGCCATGGAATTATGGAATATTCTGAGTTGGAAGGGGCTCACAAGGATCATGAGTCCAACCCAAACAATCCCAGCCTGTCCCTGAGGGTGTTGTCCAAATTCTCCTGGAGCTCTGGCAGCCTTGGGAATGTGCCCATTCCCTGGGGAGCCTGGGCAGTGCCCAGCACCCTCTGGGGGAAGAACCTTTCCTGATTTCCACCCTAAACCTTGGAACAAGATAATCTTTAAGCCCCCTCCAACCCAATTCTGTTACTTTGGAAACTCTGACTTGTGTCTCCAAAGGGTTTCCAAAATCCCTTTGGCTTTCCAGTTCTCTCCTTCCCATGCAAAACTCTTGTATTTATTAATTTATTTTACCTTTTCTGCTTGGGGAAAAGCTTTTAACTCCAGTTTTTAACCCTTTCAGAGCTGGCTCCTTTTTGCAGAATCAGTGCTGCTCATCCTCAAATAGAAATGCTGGATCTTTATCCAGGATTGTGCTGGTGTCCCAATGGTGTTCTCCTCACAGATTATTATTCACCTAAGGAATTGTTTACTAAATCAGTGTGAACTCTGACACAGCTCCAGCCTTTCCCTTGGGTCCTGTCCCAAAGCTCTGCATTGCCCCTCTGGAGGAGCTGCAGCTCCCAGTGAGGTGTGAGCTCATCCCCCCTGCTCCAGCTGAACAAACCCTCAGCCTCTCCTCCTATGGCTGCCTGCTGTGATGTCCAAATCTCTCCTGCATTGCTCCTTCCCAGGAGGGGGAACACAGCCACGTTCTTCCCTTCATCACATCTGCCTTTACCTTTGGCCCCCACCTGAACACGGGATTCCTTTTCCTCCACCCCACTGACCTCAACCTCTTCCTTACCTGCTGATCCAGAAAACCTTGTGTTGTCATCAGCAATTTTTAACTTATTATTGTTTTTTCTCCCCAGGAGGTGGAGAAAATGTTAAAAAGTGTGTTGAGGAAGGGTTCCCTGTGGGACTGGCTGCACACACCCATCTGGCAGGGATCCCTTGTTTAGAGGAACGCTCCCAGACCTACGTTAGCTGCTTTTTAATCCCTTTCATGTGTGCCATGTTTGGGACTCCAGCTTCTTAATCAAAATATCATGCACTACCCTGGCAGTTGCCTTGAGGAAAATCCAAGTAAAATTACATCAGCACTCTTCCCCTTATTAACCACGCTTGTGCTGTTATCACGAAATACATCAAATTAATTTGACAAGATCTATTTTTCATAAACCCAAGTTGATTGGCAGCAATTATATTACCTCCCTTTGATTCCATAATAAACAAATCTCATATGAGCTATTCCATTATTGTTTTTTTGCTGGGATTAATGGCAGGCTGGCACTCTAGAACCCGTGATGTCCTCTTTTAAAACACCGACAAAACACTCATTTTCTCCTGGTCCTCTAGAACTTCCCTGGGGTTCAAAGACTTTTGAACAGGCTCCAATGCCTTCTTGGCCAGCTCTTTAAAACCTCCTGGATGTAAATGATCTGAATCTGCAGATTTATTAATGGCTAGCTGTGGGAGATGCTGATTACCATCTCCTAGCTTATGGTTAGAGCCCTAAGTGTGATCATCAGCAGTGTGTGGTAGAAGTAGCTTGTGCAGCTTTTTCTCAAAATGCAGAACTGAGGTCTTTATTGAACACCCAGGGCTTTTCTTGGTTATTATCCATGGTTCCACCATTCCCCTGGAGTAACAAATTAATGCTCTCGTCAGGGTTTCTTTGTTGCTTGCACAAGAAAAGTGCCTTCTCTTCAACCTTGACTCTGCTGACTATAAATATTTCTCCAAGTCCTTTATTTCCCTTATTGATTTTCCCCACTCCTGAGCTCTAGCTAGGACAAAAATGTCTTTTTTCACTCCATACATTACGCTGGTTTTATTTTAATACAACCACTCGCTTGTTTCATTTCTTATCTTAAATACCTACTTTTACTTTCCTTCTTAATCTGCCTTAAAGAAAAGCCACTATGCTCCCTCTCCTTGTTGATAAGGGCTGTAGATTTTAAATCAGCAAGAAGAAACACTCTCAAATAGTTCACATATTGACTCATGGAAAGTCTCTCCTGTTGAAGCTGCTGCTGTTTGACCACTTGGATCTGTTCCTGCCTTGTTGTCAGATGAGGGTTGTAGGGAATTCCTCCCCCTGTGATGGGTGAATCCTTACCATCCTTAATTTGCCACAATGTTGAAGGTCTTTCTCTGGTTGTGCTGCTCTCCACTGGAACCTGCTTGCCATGAATTCACATTAACCCCTGCCCTGCTCTTCCTCCTGCTGTGGTTATGAAGAGGAGCTGATCCCTCCCTGCCTCACCTCTGGACCTTTGTCATTGTGGTTGTGGACAGTTCACTGGTGTTGCTGTTGGGTGTTCATCCAGAGCTTCCCTCTGGATGAACCTTGGCAAACAAACCATGCTTCAAAGCCACACTGCCCCTTAGCTCTGGACCTTGGTTTGGAGTTTTCTAGTTTCAGATTTTGTGTTTTGTTCCTTAAAGCAGCCTGGTCTGACCTCACCTGCAGGTGGAGAAGAGATGGAGTCCCTTCCAAACTGAATTATGCTCTAAGACTATTCTTTGGTTAATCTCCTCACTTGAAAACAGAAAACAGTGTCTGAAAACCAAAATGCTCAAATTTGGCTAAATTTCAAAGATCTCTCTTCTAACTTAAATATGTTTCCAGGTAGGTTTGAGCACCAGACTTGGGCACCTACATTTAGATGTCCTCAGCTTCTGAGCTTGTGTCTTAGACTTCCTAATGATGACAGAGATGAAAAAAGCTGGGATTTCTGGGATCTCCTCCTGAGAGGCTCAGCTGAGTTGCTCACAGGGCTTGGGGGAGTCCTGTTCCCTTTGAAGCCACAGTCAGGAGAAAATCCTGTCCCTGAGGGTGCTGGCACTGCCCAGGCTGCCCAGGGAATGGGCACAGCCCCGAGGCTGCCAGAGCTCCAGGAAGGTTTGGACACCACTCCCAGGGATGCCCAGGCTGGGATTGTTGGGGTGTCCAGTGTGGAACCAGGAACTGGACGTGACAATCCTTGTGGGTCCCTTCCCACTCAGAATATTCTGTGATTCTGTGAGTCTGTGAGTCTGGGGCACCAGGGACTGCAGGGGAAAAACACAGCCCGTGGCTGTGAGTCTGGGCATGAAGCTCTGGGTTCACTGGGCACAGAGGTGTTTCGTCAGTTGGACTCAATGACCTCAGGGTCTTTTCCAACTTTATTGACTCCACGGATTTTAATTCTGAAGTGTGAAAAAACCATTGGTGAGCTCCTGGAACCTGTTGCTACAGAGGGTTGTTGAGCACACATTACATTATACAAGCTCAGAAGCTGAGGATATCCAAATGTAGGTGCCCAAGTCTGGTGCTCAAACCTACCTGGAAACATATTTAAATTAGAAGAGAGATTTTTGAAATGTAGCCAAATTTGAGCATTTTGGTTTTCAGACACTGCTTTCTGTTTTTAAGTGAGGAGATTAACCAAAGAATAGTCTTAGAGCACAATTCAGTTTGGAAGAGACTACATCTCTTCTCCAACCACCTGCTCTAAGCAAGGCCAGCTGTGAGGTAAGATCAGGCTGCTTTAAGGAACAAAACACATTATCAGGCTCAAAGGTTGGTGGATGCCAGGCTCAGCCATGGCTGAGCAGCATCCCTGTGTGATGGAGGTGGCTGCAGGGAGGGCAGTGACTGCAGAAAGTGCCTCCCTGGAGAGCATCTCTTGTTTTTGGGGTCCCAGGCATCTTCCTGAGCTGCACTTATGCTGCTCTGACCCAGTAAAATCTTCCTTGCACTTTCATTTCCTTGATGTGGAAACACATTTTTTCACTAGAGATCACTTTGAAATGTGCCTTTCCCTGCTCTAGCTGCTGAATTCCCCACAGGGCTGCAGGGAATTGCTGCCTGCAGGTCTCTGAGCAGCTCTGCAGGTGTCTGGAGGACCCTGAGCCCCCCGAGGATGTGTCCCACCCTCCTGGCTTGGAGCCTTGCTGAGTTACAGCCCCTGCCCAGGTCACCCACCCATTTTGGGGTCCCAAAGCTGTGAGTGGCTTGGATGGTCCCTTCCTCTCCCTGGGAGGTTCTGGGCTCTGCAGAGGGGATGCTTTACCAGGACTCTGATCTTGCTCCTGAGCCAACACATTTTATAACCTTCTCTCCTCAGTGTAAACTGACATTGGCAGGAGTTTATGTCAATATGTTGGGCCAATCCCCCAAGACTCCAGATAAGAGGCAAACACTCCACTCTTCTGCTGCCTACAGCGTTGAGAGAGAGGCCAGACTTGATCTAATCTCTGTGTTTGCATTACAAGCATGCCTAGAGGCCTTGCTGTGCTGGGTCCTACACCTCGACCTAGGGAGAGACCGTTCCTGCCTTGAGTACCTGGCAGCCAAACCTGGCCAGGGGGATGGAAAATGTGAATGGGGAAAAGAGCATGGGATCACTTGGCAGTGGCCAGGGGATTGGAGTCAGCGAGTCAGGGGTCTCTCTGAAGAATTCAGAGAGAAATCAGAGTGCAGGGATTGAGTTTTAGTAGGAGCTGTAGTGTTTTTGGTAAGTGAAAGGTTTCAAATGCCACAGCAGCAGTGAGTGTTCTAGTGAAGGTTGAAACATCCTGATATCTTCAGTAGATGCTCCAGGACCACAGCTGTAGACAAAACTTGTAATAGATTTATAGTAAGAATATTTCTTACATTTCTTAGATAGAACAAGACAGATTGTATGTGTAGTTCTATACGTAACCTGGTGTGCTAAGAAACTAGAATTCTAATAGGTTAAGGAGTGGTGGTCTGAGTTTGCATCTTAGCTTGTTGGAAAAATCCTCTATAAGAGTTTGTATTGGGGAGAGTTGGTGCTTTTAGCCATTCAGCTTTTAGCCATTGTAGCTTTTAGCCATTCTGGCTTCTGGCCATTCATTTATTGCTATTGCTTTGCCATTGCTTTTTGCCATTGCTTTTTGCCATTGCCTTTTGAGACTGATGTCCTTTGTAATAAGATGTGCTTTGTAATAAATAACCTTTTTAACTATTGGCTGCTTTGCTTATTTAAGATTACCCAACAAGTAGGAGCCTACAGAGCTCTGGAGCTGGTGCCTTAGAGCACCTGGGGTCAGAAAGAACCCCCACAAATGGACTGCTGGGCTCCTGGTGGCCAGCTGGAGGTCTGGGACTGTTATGTGTGCCAGTTAGGGAAGCCTAAGACTCTTTAATCCAGCTCTTGTGGCTTGGCATTGAGAATTGTGAATGGTCAGCATGGACCATTGTGGATGGTCAGCAGCAAGTCTGACCCTGGCAGGGCTCCTGAGGGTGCTGGAAACACCTCAGGGGAATGAATGGCTTTCTTAATTAGCTAAAGAAGGCCCTGGGAGCTGGGTGTTGAAAGCTCTGCTCTTTAATTGCTCTCTCACATCATATCTGCTCACTGAGAGAGCCCCACCTGCTTTAGTCATCCAGAGCAAACCTGTGAGGATGGACATTTCCCAGTTTCTGGTGGGAATGGGGTAGGAAAGGGCAATGAACTCCCCAGAGCTGCACCCACATTTCAAGCCCAGCCAAGTGACACGGGGTGTAACTTCACATTGTTGGTTTGGGGTTGTTTTTTTGGTTTTTTTTTGTTTTTTTTTCCCTGAATAATTGCTCTTTCTGAGAAACCTCATGGGAGGAAAAAGGGCAGTGGGCTGGAAGTCAGGCTGGGAGGGTGAGGGATAGATGGGGAGGATCTGGCTGGGATGGGAGTCCAGCAGAGGGCACTTGCTGAATGCATCAGCACCCAGCCCTGCATTAATTACACACAGTTTAATTACAAACCTTGGCACCAGAACCATCTCACCCTCCAGAGTCCACAGTTACTCAGTGTATCGGTTTCATAAACTTGCCTGCCCTCCGTGACTCAGTTAATAATAATTAAATGATTCTTTAACAATGCTGGGGAGATTTCCAGCTGTTTTTCAATATGCATTAATAATGCTTAATGCTGGTGCACTTCCAAAATTCCTGGGGTCTGGGTTGCTGAAATGTACCCACATTGATGGGTCTGATTCTCTGCTCCCTTGGGCAGTCATTTACTGGCATTTAAAATGCAAAGTAGGTGTAAGTGAGTGGAGAGTGCTGATATTGGTAGGATTTTCTCTTAATGGTGCTCAGCTTTTGTGAACCTGGTCCAACAGCCCTTGGTGCTGCAGCAGGTATGGAGGGCACTGGGCATGGCTGTGCAAGGTGAGAGGCATGGGATGCTCTCCAAAACTCCTCCAAAGGCCTCAAGTTGCTGACTCTGTGCAATTAGGCAAGTGTCTCCTGGGAACAAACAGCCTTCTCTCCTGCTGTGTCCTGCCACGAGGGAAAATGTTCAGATGCAAAGTTTCCTGCAGCAGCTGGACCCATCAGCCCCTTTTCCTTTTCCCTTCCCTTCCCTTCCCTTCCCTTCCCTTCCCTTCCCTTTCCTTTCCTTTCCTTTCCTTTCCTTTCCTTTCCTTTCCTTTCCTTTCCTTTCCTTTCCTTTCCTTTCCTTTCCTTTCCTTTCCTTTCCTTTCCTTTCCTTTCCTTTCCTTTCCTTTCCTTTCCTTTCCTTTCCTTTCCTTTCCTTTCCTTTCCTTTCCTTTCCTTTCCTTTCCTTTCCTCCCTCTCCCTCTCCCTCTCCCTCTCCCTCTCCCTCTCCCTCTCCCTCTCCCTCTCCCTCTCCCTCTCCCTCTCCCTCTCCCTCTCCCTCTCCTCTCATTTTTCTTTGCAAATCCAACCTCACATGATGGCAATTTTTGGGGCAATTACAGACTCTGAGCTGTAAGGCTCAAAAATAAAAAATTAAACTTTTAGACCCCTAAAACTGGTGGGTAACAGCACAAAGGATCATGTGATCCCTGGCATTACACAAAACCAACCCCACCTGGTGATTTCAGGGGCAAGTTCTAAATGCCAACCCAAAATCTGGCTGAGGAAAAAGGCCAGCATTGCTTTTACAAGGATGTGTAGTGATGGGATCAGGAGGAATGACCTCAAGCTGGAGGGGAGCAGGTTTAGATGGGATAATGGGAAGGAATTTTTGGCTGGGAGGGTGGGGAGACCCTGGCACAGAGCAGCTGTGGCTGCCCCTGGATCCCTGGAAGTGTCCAGGGCCAGGCTGGATGGGCTTGGAGCAGCTGGGACAGAGGAATGTGTCCTTGCCCATGGCAGGGGGTGGAATGAGATGCTCTTTAAAATCCCTTCAAGCCCAAACCATTCTATGATTTAATGAGTTTATCTCATTAACTAGTAGATTAATTCCACTCCAAGCTGCAAGCTAATTATTTATTTCTAGCCCCAGCTGATCTACTGAGTCATCTGTTTAATTTTAGATATTAGCTTTAGGAAGGAATTTACAGATCTTTGGGAAAGGTTGGTGGCTACACACAAAATCTGGCTAAATACCTGCCTTAGCTGTCCCTCTGTGCCCAGCTGTGGGCACCAAGACTCAAATCCTCAAAGGAAAAGGTGAACCCAACTTTTCCACACACCCCACTACTTTGGGAAACTTTCTGGCAAAGATTTTAGTCCCTGAAATTGAGGTTGAACCATCTTTGAAGCCCTTCTTGACTGATTTATTAAAGTGATGTGCAACAGCACAAAGTCTTTAAGGACTTTAAGGACTTGGATTCATCTTCCTTGGAAAGGAATTTGTATCCCAGATGAAGCTGTGATGATGTGATGTGCTTCTTCAGCAGAGGTGATTGGTCAGCCACTGCCAGAGCTGGGAAGAAGTCCCTAAATTTTGGGACCAACATTAAGAAAATATTCTGGAATTCATGTTTGTTGTGCTTCCTGCAGGCCAATTCACCCCTCTGCAGGTCTTCAGATCCTCAGAGCCAGTGGGAATCAGGGATGAGGTTCAGCTTTCCTGCTGTAGGGTGAGATGAGTCCTACTGATCTCCATGGCCCCTCAAAGCAGTCCATGAGGGCCAGAAAAAAGCCAGAGGGTTTTATTTCATTTTTTTACTTGGCCAGATGATGTCTGAAAATGTCTTCTCCAGCTTCTGTAGGAAAGGTCTTTTCTAAATTTGTGAATCCTGTATAAAGGATGAAGTGCTCCTCAGGTGAAAGAACATTCCCCTCCAGTCATCTTCCTCCTGGGATGGAAAACACCCAAGGCACCATCTGTACAACAGGATTTTAAAAAATGGTAGAAGGGCATCAAACAACATCTGACTGTCCTCTTCCATTTTTTACTTTCTAAATTATTTGGCTCTGGGATGGCACAAACTGGGCTCACAATTTTCTGTGCCCCAGGCTCTTCAGTGCTTTTAGTTTTTGATGCCAAGCAGCTGCCTGGTGGCACAGGTCACTCCTCCTACTTGCCAGCTCTTAAAATGAATTTTAATAGTGCTTAGTATAAATTTTATGGGAAATAAAGTGTCTTTCCATGGAAATAAGTGGGGTTTGTAGAGGGGTGGCTATATCCTGCTGGGAACCCAGGAGAGTGAGTGGCTGTGGGTTTAAATTCATTTATTTTAGAAGAGAACAGGGGATTCTGCTTCCAAAATGTTTGGTGACAGGCTGATGTCATGGCTGCTCGTGTAGCTCCATTTGGATGAAAAGATGTGGATGTTCAGCTCCCCTTCCTCCTGCATCTCTGTCCTTTGTTTGTTCTTTGTGCTCCCAGGCACTCCCAAAATCCAAAATGCCAGTGCTCAGCTGGAATGGAAGGGAGCTTCCTGCAGGAATCAGTGGAAATGCACTGAGCTGTGTCAGCTGGGCTGGCTGGAGGGATTTGAGGTGAATTAAATGATCCTTGGGACACACTGCAGAGAACACCTTTCACCTTGATGTCAGGCTTTTAACAGACCCAAGCCTTGGCTTTGCACTGTTACACACTGGAGGTGATCTAAAGGAATCATCCCTCATTATCAGGCTCATCCCATGATTGAAACAGCTCCAATGGCTCCTGACAATTACAATGCCTAATTTGCCCCCTGAGCATAAATGATATTAACACCAATGACGTGCTCAGCCCTTTTTCCACCTGCAAATGTTTTGGGTAATCATTGCAGGTGCTTCTTTATAAAGTGAAGCAACTGCCTTTAAATATTTCAATTATTTTTATTAGATCCCGCTGTTTTGCAAACCTCACTGGCTGCTAGCCAGTCCTTAACCTATTCCCCTGACTTTTAGTGGCTTAATATTGGAGAGGGCTCACCTTGCCCTTGGACTGGATGTGTTTGTACAAGTGAGCTGTCTGCTGATAAAAGCAGATGTGCAAACCCCAGATTTCTGGAATGTTTGATCCACCTGAGCACCCAAAACCTGACAATTTCTGCCCAGCTGGCAGCCTGGTGGATGTGATGGTGCTTGGTGCAGAGAGCTGGGTTCAGGTTTAAAGTGTGATCATGGTTTGATCCTAGGATATCCTTGGCTCCCCCTGTTTGCTTGAGACTGATTTCAATTAATGGTGGGATCAGATGGAGGCAACAGCTCCAATCCCAGCAGACTGTGTTCTTAGGGACTGTCACCAAATTAACACCAAAACTGCCTTGTGAGAACCTTGTGTGGATTATTTTTGGAGGATTAGAAAGCAGAAACTACATTATGGAGTTTCACTACTCCTGTATTTTCCTCTCACTCCCTGTTTTTTTCAGAGAAGCATTGCTACCTTGGAAAATTACCTCAAATATCTTTAGCACAGTTACATTTCCATGTCCTTTTTCTCACAGTAGCCACACTTGCCCCTATACTCTGAATCCTCTCTATTTCTCACTCTGAGCTGTTTCTCTCCACAGCCACATCCTTGGAGACAACAGAGGAGTCAAGAAAAATCTAAAACAACAGGTCTTACTGTCTGTGAGGGATGTATTTTCCTGCAGATATGGCTGGGTCTGGGGCTGGTTGTATGGCCAATTCTTACATCCAAACAGCTCCAGAAGATCACCATGGCTCTGTTTTCTGAGTCACACCAAACATCTGCTTGCAAGCAGCTCCTGCTCAGCCAACCTTCTCCAGTATCACCAGCAGGATGAGATATGGAGCAAGGCAAGCCCTCTGCCTCCCTGGAGGGCTCCAGGCTGTCTCCAGAGCTGGTGTTTGGCTCCTGCCTGGCCCATCTGGCCCATCCCAAGGAGGTGACACAGCCATCCCTCCCCTTGTGCTGCCAGCACTTCCCCCCTTCACCCAGCTGCTAATTGCACTTCACAAGGAGGTGCTTCTAACACCTTTCACCACCTTTACCTTCTTGCTGGGAAAATGAGGCACTTTATTGGCCCAGGAGCAGACAGCCAGACTTCAAAAGGAATCCTGTTTGTCTCTGGAGGAGGGGAGACCCTGGCTGGGGCTCGGAAAGTGGATGCAGCACTTTTCTTGCAGGTCCTGCATGGATCCACCAGGGTGTGGAGGGACTTCCATCAACAAGAATTGCTGCTGGGTTTAGCCAAAACTGAGCTTAAAAGGTTAATATGGGAAATGAAGGGGGGCCTAGGTGGTTTAAAACCCCAAAAATCCCTGCTGAGAGCCAACACGTTGGGATGCCTCCAGCCAGAGGTGCAGGATGAGTTTGCTCCCACATCAGGTGTCTCAGGTGTTGATGTTTGTGCTGGCCAGCTGGAGGGTGGTGCACACAACTGCTGCTTTTTTGGTTCACTGGCTTCCCAGATTGCTCAGAGAACCAAGAAATGTCAAAACTGTTTTGCCTCGAGATGAGAGGAATGCCCTGCTTGGCTCCAGGGTGGCCCCTGTTGGCTCCTAAGCTTTGGGTGATTTTAATTACTTAATGGTTGATTTTGTTTGAAGGCAAGAAGCATCTAGTGAAAAAAAAAAAAAAAAATCAAGGTTTGATTTTAATTACTTAATATTTGATTTTGTTTAAAGGCAAGAAGAATCTAGTGGAAAAAAAAAAATCCAGTTCTGACTTTTTGATGTGTTCCCCCACTTTCCTAAGAGAGGATTTAAATTTGTGTTTAAATCATCATAAATTCTCCCACAAAACGACCTGGGATGAGTTAAAGTTGTGTTGGGTCACTGATAAATTCTGCTTTTCACAGACTGGGGAGAGAGAAGTGAAGGCTTGGCTGGTCATGATATTGGGGTATTGACCCTCTCCTCACTCCTGGATTATCTCCACCACTCCAGGGGGAGATGGAGCACAGGAGGATGGAGCTCCAGGCTGAGCAGAAAAGCTCCTGCATCAGCTTTGCCCATCCCTTTCTCAGCCTGATGCCTCTGGCCTGGCATTTGTTTCCCTAAAAAAGGAGTTTTCTGCCCAATGTCCTGGATTCCACCTCTGAAGGGGAGGAATGGCTGGTGGGGATGAGGATTGATTTGGGATGGGCTCTGCACAGCCTCACTGGAATGGAGGCTCTCCCAGGAGGTGGGCAGTGGAGATGGTGAATAAATGGTGTTTTTGAGGGTGGTTTGGAGGGGTGTGCTGGGTGTGCAGAGCTGTGGGCACAGATCCAGAGCTGTTCCCATGGAACCCCACAGGACACCCATCCTCAGGGATCAGGAGAGCCCCCACCCCTCTGGAGCAGTGACTGCAGGGATCTCTGCTCCATCCCAGCACTCTGATTTCCTACAGAGCTGTGCCAAAGGCATCTGGCCATCTGAAATCCTTAGGCTCCCCTCAAAAAGAATCCCAAAAAACAAAACAAAACAAACCCCCAAAAAACCCCCAAAACAACAACAACAACAAAAAAGTACCCCCAAACCCCAAAACACCAAAATAAATTAAAAAAAAATCTGAAATAAAAGAAATCCAGCTTTGGCTTTGAATTTGCCTGGTTTTCTAGGGAAGTGGTTGATGGAAGGATGGAGGGATTTAAAATATTTGTGGGTGTGGCACTTGGGGACATGGATGAGTGGTGGCTTTGGCTGGGTTAATGTTGGACTCGATGATTTTGGAGGTGTTGGTGATTCTGTGGTGGAGGAAGTGGAAAGCAGGAACTCAGCTCTTCCCAAGTGATGTCCAGGGCCTGGATCCAGATAAAGGAGATTTCAGCCCCACCTGCTGCTGGTTGGAGTGATCCTGGAACAGCTTTTGGGCATCCAAAGGTCTTTTCCAACCCTAATGATTCCATCAGTTTTGGTGATTGATTTCCTAGGAAATGGAGCCCTTGGCTGCTGGATCTTCCTTGATCTAGAACATTCAAACATCACTAAATGGAGGATCCAGATTTGAGGCTCTTACTTCAAACAGAACTGAAACAGAGCCAGTTTTCCACCTCCATCACCCAGAACTGCCTGGTGAATGGTAATATGGTTATTTATTCTGAATTAACAACAAAATTCAGATTTCATTAATTGGGCAGGTGGAGAACAGCATCATGGCCTTGGCATCCACATGGGAATCCCCTCATCCAAGCAGTGTGGAGCAGAGACCCCCACCCCACCCTCGGGTAAGAGCTGCAGATTTCAGATGAGCCCAGTCAATAATGGCAGCCCAGAGACATGGATTTGCTCTTCTCTGCCTCAGCAGCAGCTGGAAATCCACTTTCCTGTCCCACTTTACAGGCACAACTTATGCAACTCCCAGTCCAGCCCTGATTTGAACATCAGGGGTTTTATTTAATTCCTTCGTGCCCATGGAGAATTTCCATTTCAATCTAATCAGTTGCTGCATGGGCCCATCGTTTTTGCCTGGAAATGCACAGGACATGTCCATACAGCTCCACAGCACTGCTCCCCTCCCTACACCCTCTCCACCCCCACTTCCCACCTCCCCCCTCCCCAAACTATGACTCATCTCAAGGCAGAAGGTTAATTTAGGTTAATTATCTTCCTGGTTAGCAGTGCATACATGTCCTGAGCAGCAATAAAGGTTTGACACCCCTCCTGCTGCTGCAAATCAATTTTCTTCCTCATTTACTGTAAATGGAAATGAGCCAGGTCCTCTGGCATCAAAGTAAACATTTCCCTGCATGAAACTCAACTTGTGAACCTGGTAATTTCAGATTTGCTTATAACATGTGCATTTGCCAAGGGAAAAAAAAAAAAAAAAAAAAAAAAAAAAGAAAAAAAAAGCAGCTGTTTGATGTCTCCAAAAACTCGAATTAGCCCTGTAGATCAAACATCAGTTCTCCTGCTGCTTTAATAATGGAAGGATCCAGTTGCATGAAGCACGGGGATATCATTGCAGCATGCACGGTGCTCACACACGAGCTAACCCCTAATTCCCCTACTTAGCAGCTAATGCATGTTATTATTATTTACTCCTGCAGCGAGAGGCTCAGCCATGATCCCAGTCCTGCGGGGCGAGCTGCTCCAAGGAGAGAGGAGAGAGTCTAAATGAGACACAGAGACAACAAAGGAAGTGTTGGTACCCCCGGGCAGGGGAGCAAGAAGGGACACGAAATACCCCAGAGGGAGTTTGAGCACAAGCAGAGTGAGACTGTTGTGGTTGCAGCCCTGATGGAGGCAGCTGCCACTCCTGGAGCTGGTATCAGGGAGGCAGAAAGCAGCTCAGCCCTCTGAAAATTCAGTTTTCCATCTGAGCTGCTCGTTCCAGTGGTCAGTGGAGACAGGGCAGTGCCTTGGGAGGGAGATTATAGGGTTAAAGTGGAAGGTTTTCATCGTGAGTGTTGTGAAACACTGCAGCAGGTTGTGCAGAGGGCTGGTGGATGTCCCATTCCTGGAAATATCTCAGGAATATTGCAGTTTGTATTGTATACCAATTTCCAGGCCCTGAGCAGCCTGGTCTGTTGGAGATTTGGAGATCCCTGCCCATGGGGTGGGTGGGATGAGCTCCCAAGGTCCTTCCAACCCCAAACATTCTGGGGTTTAATATAAACCCATGATTCAGCCCATCCTCTGCAGGCAGGACGATTTCCCCACTGAGCACAGAGTCTGGAACCACATTGATCTGTCCAAAATGAGATTTTTACAGCACTTTGAGATTCCCTGGAGAACCCACAGCAGGCAGGGAAGTTGGCATCCATGGCAAACACACCAGAGACTCCAAATGATGAATCTGGCAGAAAGGATCCAAAGATGATTCCACTGAGCAAACTCTGGATGAGCAAATAAGAGAGAACATCTCAGCAGAGGAGGAGAATCCCAAAAGAGCATTTCCCTCAGGGGCAATGGAACTTTTCCACCAGGTGCAGGTAGAACATGATGTGAGAAGAGTGGTGGCCTTGTTAATCAAGGTTGAAATTGTTCACACAAACCCAAATTTCTGTTCAAAAATAACCAGCAACCCCCTGGCATCTTCTTTTCTTCTGCATGGAGGGAATGGTGATCCCTGCTTTTCCCCCAGATGCTGAATGTCTCTGCTCAGGGCCAGCTCTGCCTCCTCTCACCTCAGTTGTTCTATGAATTAATGGCTCAAGATGGAAAATTTTTAAATGTGGTCTGATCCAGACTGATCCTGGCATTGTGGAACCAGTTCTATGAATTTATGGTTCAAAAAAGAGAATTTTTGAATATGGCTCAATCCAAACCGATCCTGGCATTGTGGAACCAGTTCTATGAATTTATGGCTCAAAACGTGGAATTTTTGGATATGGTCAGATGCAAACTGATCCTGGCATTGTGGGGCAAGCATTTAAATTTTATAGTAAACAGGGAAAATTGTTTATTGTGGTAAATACTCAAGCTTAGGAAGGAGGGAGTCAAGCAATGAAAAGGGAAATTTTCTTGAAAGGATTTGTTTGAAATAGTAAATGGTAAAAAACTCTAGGAAGGGGCACAGAAAATCTGATGGAGGTGAACCCTGGGTGCTCCCAGGGAGGGAAGGGGTCTGAGGGGGGTTTGGCAGCTTTCTGCTGGAACTGGAGCCCTTTCCATCATCTCAGGATGAAATCTTTCTCTCCCACACCTCCAGCAGGATTCTTACAGAGCTCTGCCTGACCCATGAGCCGAGAGATTAATTCAAATGTAATTAAAATTAAAGTTGACTCTATCTCAAAATACCTAAACTGAATAAAAGAATTACTGGCATTTGTAAAGGACTGTCTATTTAGGTTGTGTCCTGATGGATTTTAAAAGCAGAACTGCTCCAGGATAGCAGGACAGTTATATCCAAAGAATTTAATTTTATCCTAGTTGGGAAGATAAACCTCATGTCCTTCTGTAATTTCCTTCATCCCATTTATGACCTTAGTTGAAGGTTCTTAGAGGTTGGGATGCAGCACTCTCTTCTCCAAGGAAGGATGTGATGAGTACACAAAGTGATGTCACAGAAACTGAAATTTCTGAGAGGACAATTAATTGCACTAATCTATAATGCATCATAATGAGTCATATTTCCTCTCTGACTGCAAAAGGAAAAAAGAAAAACCAACCCTTTTCATGCTGTATTGCAGAAATTGAATGACTGTGACAAGAACAAGCCAATTAGAGACATCCTTGAGGGGATTTTATATTTAAAATAGAGTTAATTTTGCTTAGAGCACAAAAAGGGAGCAGATTTCTCCAAGTTCCTCTGAGCAGGATTATCTGTGGCTGTAGAAATATTCAGAGCCCCAACAAGAATACAAAAATAACCTTATGCTGTGGATTATTTAGGTCAGGAATTATAATGTATTTGATAGGTTCTCATAATTTTACATACAGTTTTTTGTTTTTGTTTTTGTTTTTCTTGCTGAGGACAAAGCTGCCAAGTCAGTGCTGCCCAGGCTGGAACAGCTTCCCCAGGGAAGTGATGGTGGCATCAAACCTGACAATTCCAGGAGCATCAGGCACATGGTGGGAGTTTTGGGGTTGTCCTTGCAGGGCCAGGAGTTGGATTCAATGATCCTTGTGGGTCCCATCCAGCTCAGGACCTTCTGTGAGTCTGTGACACTGCAGCCCTGGGTGTTCTGCTGGGACTGCAAGTTTAAAAAATCCAAGTTGTTCACTTGATTGGTGGCTCAGTGGAACAGTGATTGCTGCAGCAAAAGCTGGAGGAGCATCAAAGCTGAGTTGGAAAAGAGCAGCATTTCTACTGGGTCATGAATCCCCCCAGACTGAGCCACTCACACACAAAATTCTCATTTCAGGCCTTCCTGAGCTTGTCCTCGATTTTTCTCTGGAACAAGAATAAACAAACACAGGTTGATTTGAGTTTCCCCCCTACCTTGATTGATCTTTACAGATGAACTCCCCCTCCCTTTAGCCATGGTTTCTCCTGCTTCCAAAACCCCAAATTGATAAATATTGCTGGGAAATCTTGTGTTGGTGCTGGAACCACCCCTGGCTGAGAGATCCATGAGCCACAGGTGGCTGGAAGCAGATTGATGTTGCCATTTTAAACTTTTGTTTTAGAGCATCACCTCAATTTCAATAAAATGAAGTCTCCACTGTGCTTGGTTTTGTGCAGGAGCTCAAACTCTGCATTTGTGCATGGGCAATGGGCTGGACCTCAGTCATGTAAACACCTGGAGCCTCCTGGCTGGCATCAAAACTCACTTTTCCCTGAAAACAGAGCAGCTGCATCCAAAGTGCCTTCCTCAGGCTCCCAAACTGAGCCAGCCACTGGACAGGTCCTTCAGTGCCAGGGCCAGGCTAAAAATTCAATCAAACATGAATAATCCTCAAATCCCTGCCTTTTTTGTGCTGCTGAAGAGGGACAGTTCTTACCTTGAAGAGCTGGTGATGGAGGTGATGGAGAGGGGAGGAAGGAACAGCTTTGCCCTGGGTGCAGCTGGGCCTGGCACAGATATCCCACAAGTTGTCAGGAATTATTTCCAGACTCACAAATTGCACCACTGACCCCACTACACAGGTGGAAATAAAGAAAATTAGATGAGAACTGCATATTTTGAGCAAATTGCAGTTTCCTTGGGGGCTCAGAGCTGCAAGGATGACACTTCAACCAGCAAATGGCAACAGCTTGACTGTTTTTAATGAAGTTTTCATCATGACTATTTTTAATGAAGTTTTCATCATCACAGGAGCTCAGGGAGCTGAGACCTGCTCAAGGAAAACATTCACTCCAGTCAAACAGCTCTGCTGCAGTGCAGTGGATCCCAAATTTTGTCACTCTGTCCCCTGAGTGTTGCAATCTCTGCTCCCACATTTCTGGGTTTCTGGTCCTCTTTCTCCAACACTGTTTTGGGTTTATCTGCCCAAGCCCAACCATGTAAGATAAAGCAGATAAATGATTCTCTAAAATTAAAATTTATCAGATAAATTATCCTCTTCCTCCCTGTTGACCCTGGGAGGGTTCTTGTGTGAGCTGCTCACATCTGGGCTGAGCTGCACTGAATCTTGTGCCAGCTTGAGCACCAGCCTAGCTCAGCTCTGCGTGGTTCCACTATTCCCAGGCACCTGGAACCCACAGATCATCACCTAGGAAATGAAATATGGTCCTTCACTGGAGGAATCAGAGCCTGGCTGGCAGGAGCAGAGCACTGTCCCTTGAGCTGTGGGAGCTGGTGGCACCAATGTCCCCAGGGCACGTGCAGCAAATCAGGAGATGCAGCTGAGCAATTTTCTATTTTTTTTTTTTTTTTTTTTGGCTGAGAAGGCAAGATTTGCTTCAGGATTACTTATGCAAACAGCCCTCTCTCTCTCTGCATGGCTATAAACACTAATTTGGAGCCCCACAGCAGCCAAGGAGTTGTTTATGAGATGCTGATGAGGCGGAGGCCAAAGAGGTGTTTATGAGGCAGAGGTGGTGCCAAAGCCAAGCAGCTCCTCTGAGCCACGACTGGCACAGCCCCATCTCTCCAGGCTCAGCCACAGAGCGAGCTCATTGCATTATCTGGGAATTCTGATGAGGAGCTCTTCACAATTAACCCAGCAGTGGGGTGGATGGGCGGGAACTGAACCCTCCCCAGGTCCTGGCAGCTGAGCAAGAAGCTCTTTGCAGAGAGGACAGAAAAGCTCATGTGAGGAGAGGAGTGTGTTCTACAGATAATCAGTGTCCATGGTGTCCTCTCCCCACCCTGCTCAGCAGCCTGAAATCCCAGCTTGTGCACTGGCCTTACAAATTCATGGAGGAGCTGCAATGTTCTTTCAGACCTTCCCCCTGAACTCTTCTCCTCTTGGAGTTTGAGGCCTCCTGTGCTTCCAACATTTATTTTTTGGGTTTTTGGTCTGTACAGACATCATGTTCTTCATTGTCCTGTGGAGATCCTACAAAGCTCTTGGCCATGGAAAGGACATGACTGAGAACTGCCAAGGACTTTATGGGAGGAATATTTTTTATCAATAGTTGTCTCCCATCAAAAATCGAGGTTTTTTTGGCAGACACTTGTCCTTAAACCCTCTGCTGAGTGAGGGCCTCTGCTTCTAGTTTCCAGCCTCCTCTTTTCCAGACCAAAATATCTTCTAAGCTTCCTTATAGTTTATTTTTTTTCCTAGGTACCTTAGAATTTTCCTTTCTTACCCTTTTCCAACTTGTCTACGTCTTACTTAAAATTGTATGTCCAAAACTAAACCATTAACTCTGTTCACTCATACATTGATAGATCAACAAATACTTTTGTAAGTCAGGAACTTCCCTCTTTTCTGGTTATTCTTGACTCCACATTTTGTATCTCCCTGCTGTCTGCATTCCCAATGAATATCTCAAAAATTACATTAAAAGAGAATCACTTCAAGAGGAGTCTCTGCCCTTCCTTCACAAATCCAAATTCCTCACAAATCCAGGGACTTCCTGGGTTTTTGGGATCAGAGCTCTGAGGTCTTTGGGGCAGGTGAGGTCCAGTCTGGAATGTTCTTGGTACAAACTGCCCAGGATGGAGAATCCTGAAGGGGGAACATCACTTAAATTTCCTGTGTAAGTTTTAGTGTCAGTGTGGAGATCCCAGCTGGATCAGGGGGATTCCAAGGAGGATCTGACAGTGCAGTGATTGTGTCCAGACTTCCCCAAGTTAGGGATGCTGGATCCTAGCACAGGAGCTGGAGGTGGGGAGTGGGTTGAAGGGGAGGATGAAGAAATGGCATTTCACAGCTCTGTCACCAGCACAAGGCTGCAGGAGCCTGCTGGGGTCCTGGACAGAGATCCTGCTGCAAGCTGGGAGTGTCACCTGCTCCAGAGGCACAGCCCAGACTTCTTCCCTCTGTTCTCACAGCCCTGACCCTGAGCAGAAAACAGCAGGGCCACAACCCAACCAAAACTAAATCCCCCCTCCCAATGAATCTGTGGAGGTAAACACAGATCCCACATCAATTTAATCATTTAATTTGGGAAACGGGTCTAAATTAGCCAAGATATGATAATAAGAATATTGGACCAAAATAAGATTTAAAAAAATTTAAAACTGAGCACAGGGAAGGGGAGATCCCAGCTGCTGCCCTGAAATAATACTGCAATTGCAATAAGAAACTCCTTTTATAACAAGAGAACATGCCAACGTCAGCAGTGTGGCATCTCCCCGAGCTGTTTAGATGCTGGGTGTTTATTTACACAGCAGAGAGCCACGTGGGAAGGTGTTTTGTCTGCAGTGAGTGAAACCTTGTGGCTTGATTTAGAAGAAAGACCTTTCCAAGATAAACACAGCTGGTGTTGTGGCACGGGAGCAGGGGATTGGGGAAAAAGGGGAAAAAAAAAAAAAAAGATGACGAGCCAGCATCTTCTCAGCCTTCATCATTCACCCAGAGGCACAAGAAGAAAACCCCAGTGGTTCCCTCCCGGCAGGCTGGGTCTGAGAGGCAGATGCTGTGCAGGAAATGCTCTGCCAGGGGAATGGGGCTGTGCTGGGGCTGTGCCAGAGGCTGCTGTGTCCATCATGCCCCTGAGCTGCAGCTCCCCTGCAATTACAGGCTGCCCGTGCCCTTAATAAAACACAGCTTGGCCCATTATTCCCATAATCACCTGGAAAATGGTTTTCTCAGGCTTGTTCTTTGCTGTATCAAAGCTTTGTTTCCATATCTCTGCCTTTTTGTCTGTCCCCCCCCCCTCCCCTCCTTGGCCAGGGTTGTCTTGCAGTGGAGCCCTTGCCTGTGATTAACGTGCTGACCTAGCAATTATTCACATCTGGATGGGTCTTTGTTCCACTTTGAAGTCTCTCAATGACTTCTCTTTCCCCTCACCTGTCTTCATTTTCCCCTGGTGCCCCCATCCCACCTCCTCCCTCTCCACCTTGTCTATTAGCCCTCAGAAGTGCCAGTGGGCCCAAAATGAAATAGAGGATGGACCAGAAATTCCTCCTTAATGGGCCCAGGTGAGCTTGGAGTGGCAAAGGAAGGTTCAGACCTTGAAGATGACCTTTCCAAAGTGCTTAAGTCAATAACAGTGTGCAGCCCTCCCCAGCCCCTTGCTTATAATTGACAAGGTGGAGATGGACTGGAGGCTCTTTCTTCTCTCCAAGCATGTGAGATCTTTTAATCTTCACCCAAAAAGAAAAAAGAGAAAGGGGGAGAGGGAAAAGGAGCAAAGAGAAGGATGATGGAAGAGATAGGGTGATTGGCACAGAGGGAGCTGTGGCTCCTCCTGCAGTGGGGAAATTTGGGATGAGCAGCAGCTCCTCTCACAAATCCTCTTTTGTACAGCAGGAGAGGAGGAGGGGACGCCTCCCTCTTCCAAATTCCTCCATCCAGCCACATCCAGCAGCCCCTGGTTCAGAAAGATGAAGGCTTGTGGGGCTGGGGGCAGTGGGAAGTCCCTGTGCTTTGAGGAGATTAACTTTTGGAGTAAAACACAGGGTGATAGCCTTTCAAAACTGCCTTCCAGCCCTGACAGGCAGTGCTCAGATTAATTAGATTACTGATGCTCTTTTATATCTGGCAGATGGGTTGGGACAAGGTGGGGTGGGGGGCTGGGAGAGAAATGCTTCATTATTGTTGTGTTTTGATTCCATACTGCTTTTTCTTTTTTTTTTTTTTTTTGATGAAACACAGGTGTTCCACAGTGGGCAGCAAAAGGCCTCCAGAGGCTCTGAGTGGGTTTGGAAAGCACAACTGGAGCCAGCACTGCTGTAGAGGGACATGAAGAAAAGATGTCCATGGTCTCAAAGGAAGCAGAAAGAAATTAAATATAAGATGTGAAGATAACATGACCAAAATCACATTTTCCTCCTTTAAGTAGAAGATCTGGTGAAAGGATTATGGGAAAACTCAAATTTTTGGTACCCAGGGAATTGCATCCAAAGGAAGCTGTGCCCTTTTCTAGCAGAGAGCATTCAAAGAGTTCCAGGCTTATGTTTGCATACTTTTTATTCACCTGACCTTGAGAATCCCTTTTTTCCAAGGCTTTCTGGAAATAAGAAGGGGAAGCAGCATGTGCTTTGTTCCTATGGGCATTGGAAAGAGCAGGGACAGGAAAATACTGAGGATACATTTAGAACAGAGCAAGAAAAACATGGGGTGAAACCACAAAATACCAAATGTCTTGCAAAGGAAACCTGCTGTTCCAGAAACTTTGCTACAGAATAATTTTATAATTTTATTATAAATAAATATATAATAATTATAATACAGAATAATTTTATAATTTTAGTTTTAATGCCAAACAAGGCTCCCCACTCTCCTTTTATATCCAATCACTAGAAGCAGGCAACTCTAAGGATGTTTCTCTGCCCTTCAGATGGGATGAAATTCTTGGATTAATTCTCTTTCAAGGAGGCCAATATGGCCAATTGTCACTATGAAATCCCAAACTACAGCTGAACAACCACAGATTGTTTGAATTCATTTCCAGCTTTTGACAAACTCAAAGATGTTCCCTTCCAAAGCACGTGCTCCAGTTGGCAGAGGTTTTGCTGATCTTGGTTAACCTTCCAAGGTGCAAACTGTCCATGGTGGAGCTGTGAGGTCACGAGCTGGTCTCCACTCTTGGTCCATGAAATTCAGCATCCAGGATTTGAGTCTCTCTCCAGGCTCAAATTTGATGACAAACACCCAGGTTGGTCCTCCCAGTGAGAGATAAACTCCCATGGGGATGGAGCTGGATTGAAATGTGGAATAACTCATCCACATTGAGCAATAAGACAGCAGCATGGTGAAAATAGGGAGCTTGAGACCCAAACAAGACCTGAAGTTTTAGAGAATGAGCCCTGGGTATTGGTCAGGATATTTGTGCCACTGGATGCAAGGGCATGGCAAGTGTGAGAGCAGCTTGTGTGGCCAGAATTAGGGCATGGAAACCATGGAGCAGGGAAAGTTCTGTTTTCTGAGGAGAACTTGGGACACAGTTACTGGAGGGCTGTGTCCACAGCTGGGTCTGGTGGGACAAGGGAGTGTTTGTCCATCACAATGTCCCACCTGCCTCCCTGCAGCTTCTGAACCATTCCAATTTCATGGAATTGTGGAATTGCTAAGGTGGGAAAAGGGCTCTAAGATTATCAAATCCAATTGTTAATCCAGCACAGCCAAGGCCACCACTAAACCATGTCCATAAATGCCACACTCACAGGATTTTGGAACATCTCCAGGGGTGGTAATTCCATTTTTTCCTTGTGTGGTCCTGTGAATTGATCCCACTCAGGGCATATACTGATACTTTTATACATCCCTCTGAGCTGGGAGCTTTAGAGAACTTCATAAACATGTGCAGGGAAAGAAAATAAAATATGAATCCCAACAGATTTTCATGGATGGGTGATCCTCCTACATCTGATCGTGCACATGGCTTTATCTGAGACTCAATGAGCATCTCCCCATCCCAAACTTCTGCTCAGACCAAATGGAATAAACTCCCCCCAAAAGTGAATCATTGATCATGGCTGGATAGATTGTGATGCTTTTTTCCCCTGATGTCTTTATTCTTATTTTTAAACCAGTGTCCCATGGTGATATCCCACTCTGTTGCCTTTATCTCTCAATTATGCAGGGATTACTGCAGAATTAAAGGTGCATTTATAAAGCTTTTAGGAGTAGCCTGTGCTCTGCCACTGGCCATGGAAATGAACCATTCCAGGGACTTTTATCTCCCTTCCAACCTTTTCTGTTCAGCTTCCAAACCTGCCTGTGAATAACTTACCTTGAAACCACCCCCGACCCTCCCTCCTGCCCTCCACACTCCTTCCACTCAGTTTTCTTCCTGTAATAGGTCTGGAAAGGTTGAAAGGTGCTGAACTCTTGTGCAGGGAATTCAGCTTTAAAGACCCTGAACTCTGAGATCCCCCAGGGGCACAGAGGAGGAGGAAAGGGGGGTGTCTGCTGCTTTAGCACCGTGACCTAAATGATACATCTCATGTACATGTCATGTCAAATGTCATCTCCAGGGCTGGAATTACTCCCAGTAACCTGTCTGGTCAGTGGAGGTGACTGAAAATGCTTAGCTGCAAGCCATTGCTTTGGGAAAGCCTTGCCTTTTATACTTCCTTTTTTATTTATTTATGGGCTGGGGAGTTTTTTCCCCCCTCTCCTTGCACAAGACCAGCCAAGTGACTTTTGTTCTGACTGATTGTAGATCTGCCTGGGGAGCAGCAAAACAGGAAGGAAACAGTGGATCCTATTAGGAGGTGATTTTTTGGGGTCAGCAATGAGAAACCAGGCCCAGGAATGGGATCTGGAGGTAAAAGTTTGAGGAATTCTCCTTAGCTGGGCTCAGCAGGGCGGAGAACACTCAGCTGGGATCTCGTGTCCTGCAAAGCCAAGCCATGGTGACATTGCCATTGTCCTTGGGGCTGATGGCTCCATGCCCCAAAGCACCTCCTCTCTCCCACCTTTTTCTGCTTCAGAGCCTCCCAGCACCATCCTTTGGGAAGCACTTGTGGATTTTTCAAAGGATGGTGGAAAATGTGCCTTGGGGAACGAGCACTGCCTGCTCAAAGGATCTTCAATCCACCCAAAACCAGGCAGTGGGAGATGAAAATGTGGATTAATTCTCAATAGAAATAAGGCAGAGGGAAAACCAGCCCAGCTGTTTGCCTCTAGCAAAAAGAAATATTTGGGACAATCTTCTTGGCCAGGATAAATGTCCAGAATTTAAACAGGCAATGTTTGGGATGTCATTAACAGTGAGGGAGAAGATGCTGAATCCTGGGGTGATGAACTGAGCCTTCCTCTGCATCAACAGCAAAATAAATCCATGCAAAGTAAGATTTGATGTTTGCCCAAGATCTGGTCTTGGTTAAGGGGATCAGGATCACTGAAACAGGAGTAAAACCAGAGCTGGGTGTTCCATTGACTTCTGCACCTTTGGGATGGGAGATGCAAGTCTCCACCTCAGCAAAATTATTGGGATTATTCCTTCTTCCAGATTGGCTGAAATGTTTTTTCCAGGCAGTGGGAACTCAAAACTTGGAAATTGGTTTTGTGAAATGCAGATCAAGAGCTTGGTCTGAGAGAGAGAAGAGAGGTGGCCAAAGCTGGAATGGTTTTGCCTGCACTCATGTAGACAAATCTGAGAGGTTTTTTTCTGTACCAGAACAGGAAATCTGTAAAACAGCATCTAATCCCTGTTCCTGTGCAGCAGAGATTTCCAAGGAAAGATTTTTATAGAGTCAGTGTTGCATTTTGCCATTTTACCAGCAGGACACAGCTCACAGTTGGGATTTCAAGTGGGAAAGAAAAATTAGATTAAGCCTTCCCAGCAACTCCTATTAAAATTTGTTGGTTTGTTTGTTTTTACTTTTGTTTTTTTTTTGTTGTTGTTTTTGTTTTGTTTTGGTTTTTTTTTTTTTACATAGATCTTCACAGTGATGGAATTCCCTTGGCTTTTTTGATAAATGCTTTGAACTTCCAGCTGTTCTTGTAAAGAGCAGAAACATCAATAACATTTCTGCAAAAGGCATTCTGGTACCTGAGCAGTTCAGGCTGTGTTCTTCTCTTGGAGAGGAAAGGAAAGGAAAGGAAAGGAAAGGAAAGGAAAGGAAAGGAAAGGAAAGGAAAGGAAAGGAAAGGAAAGGAAAGGAAAGGAAAGGAAAGGAAAGGAAAGGAAAGGAAAGGAAAGGAAAGGAAAGGAAAAAAAAAGGAAAAAAAGGAAAGGAAAAAAAGGAAAGGAAAAAAAGGAAAGGAAAAAGGAAAGGAAAGGAAAAAGGAAAGGAAAGGAAAAAGGAAAGGAAAGGAAAAAGGAAAGGAAAGGAAAAAGGAAAGGAAAAAGGAAAGGATGCTGGGTGTGACCTCCTAGACCCTGCACAAGTATGAGTGATCCAGTTGCCTTATGGTGAAACAGAGGATTCTCTTCATTCAGCGAAAATCTACCCTCAAGACAAGTTTAAAAAAAAAAAAACAGGCTGTGATTCTAAAAATCAAATATTACATTCTTGATAAACTAAATGATTGGGAAAAAATGGCTCAGAAGTAATGGAGACAAAGTCAGCTCAATTTTTTTTTTTTGGTGTTTCAAATATCCGTTTGAAAATAAATTGTTTAGACCAATGAAAAACATTTTTGACAACAAAAAGGCGTTGACTCATGTTCAAGATTGGAAACTGCACATCTTCCTTTGGAAATGCTGGAATAAAACAGTTCCATTTTCTCAGGCAGGGTTGATTTTTTGGGGTGTTTTTTTTGTCCTTTTCAAGGCAAAATGAAGGAAAACCACCTGTTAAACTGTCACAAATTTCAAATACATTTCAGTACCAGGGATACGGGGCAAAAAAAAGAGATGATGGACGAAGAAAAGTAACTTTGGCAGGCTCTGGGAATTCACCAAGGAATTCCCAGCGCCTGTCCGGAGGAAGACAAGAGCAATTTTGCCGTGAGAAGTGTGGGATTGGGTTCCTCCATCCCGGGCTGCACATCTGGGATGCAGCGGCAGCTGCTGCCCAAAGATGCTCGCAGACATCAAAGGGCAAATTATCCAAGCCGGGGTGTGACACATCCCCATTTTCCTTGGGAAAGGCAGGGCTGGGTATGCAGGAACGCTGTCCCTGCTCGGGGCTGGGGGTTTGTGCGGGCTGATTGCCCCCCGAGCCTTTTTTATGGTCATTAGGGAGCTCTGGGGGCTCCTGCCGCCTCCTCTCTCAAGTACCTGCTAACAGGTCCCTGCCTTTGGTCTCAGCCAGGTCCCAGCACCATTTCCTAACTAATAGGTGTGAGAAGAGCCAAGAATGTCACTCTTTTTTTTCTTTTTTTTTTTCTTTTTTTTTTTTCCCTTTTTTTTTTTTTTTTAGGGCTTTTCAAGGCAGGCTGTAAACCTCTTGTTTTCCTCCTCCTCCTCCTTTGCTGGGTTTGTTGCTCTGCTTCCTCTCCCAGGTGGTGTTAAAAGCCAACAAACTCCTTTATCTCAGGGCTGGCTCCTTCTGTGGGATGGCTGGGGAGGTGGCAGCCCCACTCCAAAATCTTTTCGGATTTTCCTCACTGGGGTTTTCCCCATCTTGGTACCCGGGCTTGGGGCAGGGTCCTTGGTGTTGGGGCATTGCAGCCAAAAAAAGGGCTGGAAATTCTCATTTTCCTCAAGAAATGCTGCAGGACTAGGGCTGGACTCGCTGATGTGAGAGGTTTCTTCCAAATTTAATGATTTCATGGAAAGCTGCATGGAAATCTGGCAGGGGATGGGAGCTGGGTTTTCCCTCCTGCCCTGGGATATCTTTGAGCTGGAGAGGTCCCAGTTTGCTTTTTAGCTCCTGCTTCACCAGAGCAGCAAACCTGGAGCACTGGATCCTGGTTTTTGTCTGCACATTCCCACTGGAAATAAAAATCTGTGAGTGCAGCACGAGCAAGGAGGGATCAGCCCCAAATCTGGGGCTGTTTCAGTGGGTTTGGTCCAAATCTCCAACACTTCTTTTAATTCCAACATCCCAGATCTGAGCAGGGTTTTCTCCCCTCTCAGTGTAACATCCTTTGCTGTTACATTTTCCCTTTAGGAATTGCTGGATGGTGTAGTGAAAAATTTGTGATTTCCCAACCAGCTTTGTAAAGATCTTCTCCTTCAGAGGGGTGGATTGGGCTCTGTCTAAAGACCTGATTTTAAAGATGTGGCTGCTGGGAAAGCAGCAAAAGCAGTTCCAGGAAAAACCAGATAGGAAGGATTATCTTGGTTTCTCCAACCATCACAATAAAAAATGGTATTTATGAGAAAATTCCCTGTGTGGTGCTCAGGAAACTCCCACCAGAACGTTCTCCTGAGGGACACAGGGAGATATTCCACAGAACCATGGAATCACAGAATGGTTTGGGTTGGAAGAGGCATTAAAAATCATCTGCTCCAACCTCTCCATCATGGGCAGGGATGCCACCCCAAATTTCCTAGGGAAAGCCTCAGATTTTGTAGAAAAGAGGAAGTGCAAGAGCTGTAAAAAAATCCTGTTACCAGGGAAGTCTAAAGGAGCATCTTTCTGACCTGGATAAGGCAGCAAGAATTGTCTGGGCTCCCCCAAAACTTGGCTGTGTCATTCCTTCTCCAACTGCACTGGCTTTCCCAGAACAGAAACAGGGATTTTGCTGCTGACTTCCCCTGAATTTCTAGACTGGAAAATCCTCCCAAGTGCCTTCAATGCCTCTTGTGGAGGGCAGTGCAAGATTTGTGGGTGCAAAGCCTGGGACATGACACTTAAAAACCTTGGAAAAGTTGAGATGGACTCCTACAGTGTCTCTGAATTTCCATATCCAGAGGGGATGGATGGTTGGGTGATTCTCTCAGAGTTTTTTTGTTCATGGACTGGGTTTTAGACACCACCCTGGAGCTGGTGGGGGTGGATGTGGAGCAGGGGGTTCTTTGGGAAGTGCAGCCTGGGCTGTTGGGGGTTAATTGTACCAGGATGAATACCTGAGGAATTAATAATGATCTGCTGCTCATCAGGCAGCCTTCCTCGAGAAATGCAACACAAGAAAAAACACGTTGGGAAACGCCAGAAAAATGCAGAGAAAAAATAAATTGTGGGGTGGGGGGGTTGGTGGTGTGAGGAAGAATTTTGGGACCCTGTTCTGGCTCTGTCTAGGTGTCACACAAGAGGTTTTTTTCCTTTTTTTCTGCCACCCAGAACCCCCAGGGCTGGATCTGCCCTTTGCTAAACTCCCCCAGCCTCTGGGAGACCGAAGGTTTTGGGGGATTTCACACAGGGCACGACCTGTCTTGTGTGGTGCTGCAGCTCCATAAAAGGAGCTGGGGGAAAAAAATCCAGTCTGCTCTGGAAGGAGAGGCAGGGCTGTGGTATGAAAAGCATTCCTGAAGAGGATGGATCACCTGGGCTCCTGTCAGAGTGAAAATCAGGGATGCAAACCCAGCACAAGCCACGACAGCTGTGGTGTTATGTCCCCATCTGGAGCTCCTTGCTGTGCCATCATAAAAAGAGAAAAGGGGAGGAAAAAAACAGAGAAATAAAGTGATTAACAGGAGTAAAAGCATCTGAAGGGGTGCCTGGACCTCTGAAAGCTCCCAAGGGCTCATGTTCCAGGGAATAAGTGAAGAGTTTTTTACAGCTACCCCTAATTTTGCACATCAAGGATAAACACAGCTTGGCATGGGAGCAGCTCCAAATTCCTGGATGTCCCTGATGTCCCCAGAGGGATGGCAGTGCCTGGGGAGGGGACCTGAGGTGGCTGAGCCATTTGGAGTGACACAGGCAGGCCTGAGCCACGTCTCCACAATGTCCTTTTATCCCTGTCCAGCCCAGCTGGCCACCAGCAGGGAATTTGGGGGTCCCAGGGTGGGGGGCTGGGAAACAGGACACATTCCTGCTTGGCTGTCTGTGATCCCCCCGTTGCTGGAATGAAAATTCCCATTTTCTCTGCAGAGTGAAGCCCTTTGGTTTGTCATTCCCACTTTGCCTTCCCCATCTGTTCCCACCGTGGCTTTCCCTGAGGTGAGCCTGGTGTAAGTTTGGGATCTGCTGGCTCACGGATATTTTGGCAGCAAAAGAAGAGTTTTGTCATGAATTTCCCCTCTGGGCACCAGATTATGGCAGGGATGTCCAGAAACAACAAGATTTGAGGGTTTCCCCTCCTGTTTTGGATTATTTTGGATACTTACCCAATTATTAAACAAACCAGAATCAATGCAATTGCTGCTGTGGGCTCCACTGCCAGAGAGTGACACTGAGCTGGTTCTGGGGTCAGGATGAGTTTTTTTGGTGAACAGACTCGTGGTGTGTCACCTGCTGGGAGCTCCCCTGAGCCAGCTCACTGATGGATGCTGTCAGGAGCTGCTGCTGCTGCCAAACAGCTGCTGAGCCCCTTCCCAGCCACCACTTCCCCTGCCTCTTGCCAGGAATGATTTTAGTCTGGGAGCTCTGGAGTTGTTGAAATGTGGAGAACGATTTTGAGAAGAAATTTGCAAGTTGTGCTCTGCCCAATAAACATAGAAGGAAAATAGCTGGCTGCTCCCCAGACATCTATTCCATTGATCTGGCTGAATATTAGAATTAATTTATGAAAATCCAAGCACCTTCACCAGCCTTAAAATGCAGAGATTGGATTCTGGTAGTTGGGTTTTACTCCTGATATAATCCTGCCTAATAAATGACTTTTCCTGAAGCTGCTGTCTCTGAGAGGAAAGCAGGGGGGTAAAAAAAAAAAAAGGAAAATCAGGACAATTTGTGACCATTTACAGATCTGTAGATCAACACCCCGGCTCATTCTCTCCTTTCTAATTGCTGCTTTCTTCTCTTCTGGGGCTCCTTTGTTTCTCTCTGCAAGCAGCCCCAGCTTTCAGATGTTTTAGGGTCATTCCTCCATGTGCTGCAATGCTAATTATTTCTCCTGCCCTAATTGGGTTTTCCATATCACTCCCAGGCACCCAGGCCACACAGCACCCCCAGTTCACATGAGAAACCCTCAGGACAACACAAAAAAAACCCCAAAAACAACACAGGGGAGCAAACCATGGGCTGTGTCATTTCTTAATTGTTCTGTCTTAATTAGAGGGTTCCAAACCTGCTGCAGCCATGGGCCCAGTTTGCCCCATTACCACTTTGCAATGATGAAGATGGCATTGATAACAGCCAAAATTCCTTTTCTTGCTGTTTTGGATCCACAATATCTAAAATATTCAAAGTGGAAACTGCTCCCAACGCTTCCCAGTTAATGAATGATTTGGGGGAAACTCTCTCTCTTCCAGACAATATTAGAATTGGTGCTGATGTTGTGGAACAGGTCCCATTCAGAAAAACTATTGACAAGAGTCCAAATTCCTCCAACTGTTAAATCTCCTTTAATTTCTCCTCTTTGTGGAGATATAAGCTGTGGGGGTTTTGTTTGTTTGTTTATTTCCCCCTTGTGGAGAGTGAGTTTTAATTTAATTTGCATGTTGGGTTGCTGCTCTTTTTGTGCTGCTTTTAATATATTCAGAGCATTTGGGGAGCCTGAGGTTTGGAGGCAGAGGAGGGGGGGATTGTTTTCACTGAAGGACGTGGCTTTGAGAAAAGAAAGTGAAAAACTGGGGAAAATAAATTCCATGAGTGCCAGCACAGGCAAGGAAATGGAGGATTTTTTTTTCATGCATCTTCCCCAGTAAAAATAAGCAAAACCCTGTATTTCCTCCTTTTTTAATAGTATCTGCTTTAACAGAAATAATTGCAGCAAGGGCAAGGAAAAAAAAAAAAAAAACCCAAGCAACTAGGCAGGGGATTAAGGTAGATAAATTCCAAGGAAAGATTAATCAGAAGGATTGAAAAATACACTGGAAAATGAATATAAAGAGGATTGTGCAGAGCTTTCCATGGACATCTTTGTGTCCTGTGTGTTGGGATGGTGCTTTGCATCCTGCCCATGAGGATGAGGGTGTGTGGGTTGGGGATGCACAGATGTAGGATGTTTTATAAACCCCTCTTTCCACCAAATCTCTGCTTTTCCCTCCCCTCCCCACTTCCAGCTTGCTCCTTTCCAAAGTGGCATTCCTAATTTGATGTTTTAGAGCCCAAAATGAGCAACGTGTTACAAAGAGGAGGTTCCCTGCAGGCTGAAGGAGGTGACAATGCTGAGGACCCTTGTCTCTCCTAAAGAAGGATTTAGTGTTTCTCAAGGCTTTAAAAGCATCCCCAAACCAGCTGTAGGAAGGTTTGTAGCTGTAGGAATATCTGTGGGATCTAATCAGATTTCACCCCCAGCTGCTGAGGTTTGGTGTGATTATAACACAGAACCCCAGAGCCAACCTTGAAAAATCTGTTTTTTGGGATCATGTGGCCAAACCCAGACTTGCCTGTCAAAACCAAAGAGGAGGGTCCCTAAAGGGGACCTGGAGGGTGTTTATTTTCCTCTCTTCACCCCCGCAGGAATGCAGATTTAGAAAAGTCAGCCACCCAAAGGATGCAGAGAGGAGGGGACAGGTGGCACCGAGGGATGCTCAAACATCTGCCTTCCCCTCCCAGCAGCATCCCTGGCCCGGTGTGAATTCCAGGAGACAATGAGAACTGCTTGGGGCTGCTGAAAAGCTCCTGCCCTGCTGGGTCTTGGGGGAGATAACCCCAGCAGAGCCCCCCAGCCTCCCCCAGCTCCTGGGGAACCCGCGGGGCTGTGTCCCCGTGCTGGCAATTGGTGTGTGTGGCACCATTAAGAATTGATATGCTCTATATGAATGGCCATACTTCAAAATGCCTGAATAGACCCCGAGCTTGCCCCCACCACTATTAAAAAAAAAAAAAAAAAAAAAAAGAGAAAACCAAACTAAAAAAAAAAAAAAAAATTGCTGAAAAAAAGTCCCCTACTCAGCCTGGGAGGGAAAGTTTGTGTATCAATCTAGTTTTATAATAGTGTAATTTAGTGTCTAGGCCTGGGCTCTGGTGGTGATATTGTACTGCAATGAATGAGACAGAGGGCTCCAGGCTGAGCAGGAGCTCGAGGACCCGGCTGCCTCTATTCAGGCCAAACTAATCGGCTTCAGCTCAGCTCTCCGCCAAAGCTCCCCTCTCAGTAGTGGGTTTTTCTCTGGGTTTTTGTTACTGTTTCTTAAAGAGCTCAGCTGGCTGCTGAGGCTGAAAAGAATCAAATTATTAAAGATTTTGTGGAAAATCCAGTGAGAATGGGCCCATGCAAGAATAATACCATTGTGCCACCGTGGGCCATTCCCAGCTTCCAGTCGGGAGAAATTGTCAACTCTGTCTTTGTTTTCTTAACCCTTTCAATGGAAACAAAATAATATTTAGCTCAGCACAAAATACCTTCTTTTTAATTTCTAATCCTTTCAGGTTCTTTTTTTTTTTTTTTTTCTCCATCCCCCCTTCTCCTCCTCCTCCTCTTCCTCCCTCTCTTTCTCTCTCCCCCTCTCCCTCTTTTTGTTGGCTGTCCTCTGAAATACATTTATATCCCTCATACATTCCCCTTCTCCTTGCCAGTTGGCCAGAGGGGCATCTGTTATCAGGAAAGCCCCTTCTTTTTTAAACAGGATGTAAAATGGGTGATTAAATCCTTTATTAACAGTTGCCACCAGAAAAGGGAAGAGGAAAGGGAAACATTTTCTTTCAAGCTTCTATTTTTAACATTTAGAAGCAGTTAATAAATCATTAGCGTGTTGTTCAGTGGGCTGCTTGCAAAATGTGTCATGTTTTTAAATGTCAGTACACTTTAAATGTAGAGAAGTATTTAATTAGCATATTGTAAAGGCATTAAAGATGAGTAAGGAAATGTCTGTCCATCCTCAACCCATCAGACAAGCCATTTAATCACTCTCCTCTTTTATTTAGGGACCAAGTAGCTTTTCACGTGTGATCCATCTCTTTTCTGGGCTATTTTTCCTCTGCACACACCAATCTCAAAAGCATTGAGGAGCAGCATTGTCTCGGATATGGGGGAAAATGAAAAGCACACAGTGTGGGTGTTGAACCCAGCTTCCAGAGAAACTGGTGTGGGCTGTGTGGAGCACCCCAATTTTCCTGGGGGTGGAAGCCCATGGTCACAGCTCCCTTACTTGGGCAGGAAAGTGGCTGCCACCTTTCCCAGGCTTTCCCAGGAATGGAGCAGGAAAAGGAGGGAGAAAAAATTGAATTATCAAAACAAAACCTCTCCATCCCGAGAATGCAGTGCCAGGGATGGAGTGACAAAGCACGAGGGCAGATCTTCTCCTGGTGTAGCAGCAGAGTTAAGCTGGGTGTAAACAGGGTGAGCCTGTAACCCTCTGAGTTATAACTGTGATAGAAAGCCCAGCATCAGGGCTGGGGGTGAAAATTAAGGGACACAAGGGCACTCACTGCCCCATTGTGGGAGATCCCACAGGATATTCTCCCTCTGCATATTCTGAGGGAGAATTCTGATTATATCCTGTTATCATCAGGATATTCTCCCTCAACTTTGCTCCATTCTAACCTGCTGACAGCAGCACTAGGTTGTCTCGGTGAATGGGGTAGGTTTGGGGCTGGACTGTGTGTCCAGTGTTTCCCTGTAACAAACCAAGGGTCCTGTCCCAGCCAGCCTCACCACTTGGCTTTCAGACAGGGGAAGCTTATTCCTGTTTTTATCCCTCAGCCAAGTCCAGTCAGGAAGCCTGAGATGTTTTAAACTGGGGGAAAGGCACAGGGACCCAGGGCTCTTGTGCCAGGGGAGGAGGGAGGAGTTGCATTATCGTGGTGTTTTCTGGAGTTGTTTTCTGTCTTTTGTGTGATAGAGTTGTTTCCCTACCCCTGGCATAATGCTGGCTTGGGAGGGGACTTTTTTTTGTTCTCCTGGCACTTGTTGAGAGGACAAGTCCACCCCTGCTTGCTTGGATCACATACAAGGGTGGGAGAAGGAGGGAGGATGTGAACCAGGGATGCTGGGGCTGAGGGATCTCAGCAGTGACTCAGCCCAGTGTAGGTGGAACTGACACTGCAGCCCAACACTCTGGGGATGAGCCAGTGTCCTAGGTTACAATGTAAAGATGTGCCCAAAAGTCTGTATTCTATCACCATCTACTGAAACCGGGTGGGGCAGTGATCCTTATCTCTGTGGAGATATCCTCTGCTAATGGGCCAGCTGTTAAACACCAGCTGGGGCAGTGTTCTTTATCTTTCCCATGATCCATCCTCCCTCCAGGAGATATCTCCTGTTAATGGCCAGTGAGTCCCAGGGCATGACTGATAAAATTCCATCATCCCACTGGGAGATGCTCCAGCCAGGGGAGGAGCCAAACATTTCCCACCAAGATAAAAACTGAGATTTGGAACACCAAGGCAGCCCTTACCCACTGGTTTCCAGAGGACAAGAGCAACCAGACCTTCCTACAGGATCACTGCTTCAACAAAGCCACTTCACCTGGACTGCTGCCACCACCCTGACCAGTGGGGTGTCAGGTTGTATTCTGACTCTGCCAGTGGTTTTTCTTTTGTACTATTGCATGTATTTTATTTTCCTCTTTTTTTTAAATTGTATTTCTGACTTTGAGTCTCTCATTGGTTTTGCTTTCAAAACCATTACAGCCAGACACAGGGGAGCTGTTGGTTATCTTCCTCTGGAGAAGGTGTTTATCACCAATCCCACCCCAGGATGTTTCCTCTCCAGTCTGCTCTGCGGAAGGAGAGAGCATCATCGTGCTTTCCATCTGAGGTCATGGGGGAATGTCCCAGAAAAACACCCAAACCACCTTTGTGTAACGCTGCTCCTGGCCCTTTCCAAGTGTATAAACATCCTTGGATCTTTCAGAGCAGGTGATAAAAGATCTTCTTCTGAGGAATCCTCCCCTAGAGATCCCTCAGACATTATCTCATGGCCTTACACACCTTTTCCTCGTTAACCAAACCTCACCCCCATCATTCTGCTGTCCTGGATCCTCCTCTGCCCATTTTCAGGCCTGGCTCAGGCATGTCACCTATCCCTCACTGAATACCACGTCCTGTGGGCACACAGCAGAGAACACCCAGCACTATCCAGCGGGTTCTCAGTGATTTCCATGCTGTGATTCCCACTCCTGACCCCACAGCCACTCCCCAGCACCCTTTGCTGGACACCTGAGGCCAGGATGAAGGATGTACACCTGGAAGGGGCTAAGCAGGGGTGACTGAAGGTGTTTGTTGGAGCAAAACCTTCTCAAGGACACTTCTCATCCTGGTAACACTCAGGTTTCCTCACCACAAGCTTGGAGATCAGACAGGGAGCATCACAGGAATCCTTCTCAAAGTGTCCTGTCTCTTGTGGTCACCTCTACCTGTCCTCTTTTGTCTGCTCTTGGAGATGAGTTTTGCAGCTCAGGGGCTTTTGGTTGATCCATGAGAGCTCTTCTGGAGCTGGAGGATGCTCATGGACCTGCTACAGCCCGTGCTGAAGATACTGCAGTACAAGAGAATGTGTCCTAAACTTGGCTAAATGCCTGGATTAGAAATTAAAGGCAAATAAGGCAACCTAAGCTCTGGAACTGCATCAAAGGCAAAGCCAGGCTGAACGGGAAGGATCCAATTTCACAGCTGAGTTTGTTAAATAGGTGGGTGGTGGCTGCCAGTCCCTTTATTAACAATTTAAAAATGAGAGGTCCCTGCCTGGAGATAGCTGGAGGATCAGAGCTTTTTTTGGGCTGCCTTGCCACAGGTGATCCTCACTCATGCAAGGTTCCTGCTAAACCCAGCAGAGCTACTCCAGGCACAAGGAGCATCCTGGATAAATGGAATATAAAGCAAGGACAGTAATAAACCCTTGGCAGCCCCAGCACAGCAGAAATAATCCAACAAATCTTCCTCTTTCTCTTTCATTTGTGGGTAGTCCATGAGTAGGTCAGTCCCAGATAGGAATTATTCATCTGTTCATTCACACAAATATGGCTTTTTCTTTGAATTTCCTTGGAATCAGTTAAACACTCCAGGGTGCTCCCCTTGCACTGAACCTCTGACTGCTTTCCTCGAGGCAGACTCTGGTTAAAGATGACAATTTAGCAAAGAGAATTTGCCAGATGATTTTTTTTCTTTGGGTACAAATCTTATATGTCATAATTATTGGATAGTCATTAAAGCCAGAGTAAATAGAGATTTCACTGACTGCATTTTTAGATCTCTTTGCAATATAAAAAAAGGCTTTTTTATAACCTTAGAAAAAGTTTAATAGTTTCATTCCAAGACTTTACAGCATAAATTTGTGTGCCCTGTTGTATTATTGCTACCTTTTGCCTGATTTTTTTCTTGTTTATGGCAATTTATGATTCAGCTGCAGACCTTTTATATCTGGACCTTTCCTTGTGTTTGCATTCTGTGATAAATGAGCTGAAAAGAAACAAAACCTCTTCCCTGGGTTTTTAGCACTCAGAACCGGGTTGGAGAAATCCCCGTGAGGATTCAAAACTCAGAAAATAAATTGCATGGATCCAGCATGAATTATTTCTGAGATGTCACAGAGTTTAAGCAGATCTGATAATTTTGGCAGAGAAATGCCTGGAGAGGTTGTTGGGCTGCTTGGCAGGGGCAGCACTACACGAAATGGTTCTGTAAACAAAAGGAGGTGATTAAATTTGCCAGAAAAGAGCCCAGATTTCCCATGCAACGTGGAATACTCGAGACAGCAGAGCTTTTCCTTTCTGTGCTCCCCTCAGCTCCTTGGTTTTATCATCTCTCAGTCAGAGGCAGGCAGGACAATGGACATTCTTTGAGAAATTCTCTACAGGGGACACGACGCCGAGGTCTGTGGTGCCAGTTTTACATCTCCTTAGGACTTGTCTTCATGGCAAATGTGACCAGAATAGCTATTTTGGAATTAGCTTTCTATGGTGTCACTATTCCAGAGGAAGGAGATTTTATTCCAGATGAATTACCCCGTTGAGGGAAGTGCTTGCTGTTCTGCAACTAAAAGAGGTTGTGTGTGGACCAGCACATGGTAACGGGCAGAGATGTAGGACAGAAAGAGGGTCAGATGTGACAGGGCCACATTAATGCCATGCTCAGATCATGGTGTTTTCTGCAGCATCATGTGGGGGAAAATAGAGTAATCCTCCTTAAAATGTATTTTGCTAAAATTGGGAGCTGCCCACCTCGTCTCTCTCGCCAGGTGAGAGGCTCCTCCACGAGGATCTCAGCAGTTTCAGGTGTCTTTGGGTGGGAGGAATTGTTTTGTATAAACTTTTACCCCTCTTGGATTAGAAAGGAAGCCAAAATTCAGAGCTCAATCTAGAACTGTGAGAGTGGTGATGAAACAAATCCTCCTTCAGGTGTCCTCTCTTCTCAGATGGGAGGTGGGACTCATCCTGCCAGTTCAGGTTGGGTGCAGGTTGTGTTCTCAGGGCCAGCACAGCTCAGATAAAAGTTATTGCTGCCCCTGAGATAAACATTTAAGATGCCAGTGGGTCACCTGTGGGCAAAATCTGAGTTCAGTGGTGTGTCTGGGTTTCTCAGAAATTGCCACCTTCTCATGAATTCTCCCACACTGTTACCTCTTGCCAAGCATTGTCTTTTTTTTGTGTAGTCAGTTCCCTCCACGTGCATGTTCTGCCCTGGGTTTAAAATGCTTTTAAGCCTTTTGGCTCCACTGGGAAACTGGCCCCCACTGCTTGGCACTGACCTGCCTGCAGGAATATCCATCCTGTCCCTGGTGGAAGTGCTGATTCTGGGTTTTTAACCAGGTATGGCCCATGGGGAATGAGAAAAACAACACAGCATGTTCAGGCAGCATCTCTGAGCCACAGAGCCTCTGTATCAACTGCCCCAGAGGAGAGATGTCTGCATGGCTTCTCCCAGTTTGATGGAAAATAAATAATCTCAGATTTTTGGGGGCAGGGAAGTGTGAGGATGCTCCCTCCAGTCAAGTATTGTTGAGGAAATTGGTCCAGACCCTGATCTTGTAGTGAAAAATGCTCCATAAATGCAGAGGAAAATCAACCCTACAATGGATAAAGGCCACTGAAGAATTTGTGGAGAGGAGGAATATCTTTTATTGGGCCATCTGATATGAGCAGAGCAGAAAAATGTGCTTCTGGGTACCCAAGATCTTCTTCTCATCTAGATTAGTAAAAAATTAGGAGAGATCAGACAAACGAAGTCAGTAGATTAGATTGTGCCCTGTGGTGGTGAAGGGTTTGCAGCCTCCCATGGGCTGAGCCTTATCTCACCAAGTTATGCTCAGAATGAACCTCAGGGGCCTTTTCCTGCTGCAATCATTTGTACAGCTCCTGAGGATATGGATGGACAGCTCTGGATGGAGAGCACAGGCTGCAAGCCCAGTGTGTTGCAAGACCCATTCCCTACTCAATATGTGGATCAAATATTGGCAAAAATCATCTTAGAAAGGTTAGGTTGGCTCTTGGAAAAGGGGGTTCAATCCCTGTGGTGCAAGTGCAACACTGGGGGAGTTATTTATTTTTTTATGAAAAATTAATGGTAGTCTTTCACCTTCTGCAATTAATTAGAGAGTTTTGGTTGTCTGGAAAGTGCTTTATCCCATCCATGCTGGGGTCAGAGAGAGACTCTAACTCGTGCTGTGGCACATCAGCCTCACTTCAGCAGCTTTGCAGAATGAGACATCTCCATCTGCCTCTCCAGAAAGCAGCAAGAAAATCAACTCCTCAATTTTAGGAGACCAAAGAGAGGTGAAACAAACCATATTCTGGGGTTTTTTTTTTTGTGTTTCTGCTCCTCACTTGTAAAATAAAGGTAAAGCCTCTGCTCCATCAGAGAAGATGTGGACAGAGATGTGTTAAAGAAATGAGGTGTGCTGTGGTCACACAACTTCCATCCCTGGAAGGGCTCCAGACCAGGCTGGACAGGGCTTGGAGCAACCTGGGTTGGTGGAAAGTGTCCCTGGCCATGATTTTTCCACCAAAATTAGTGGTGGAAAAGCAAGGAAGTCTGTGGTCACTGGCATTGATTGATCCCCAAAAGTGACCTGGTGAGCAGGTCTGTCTGTCACTGTGCTGCCAATTTGGCCTCCTGAACCTGACAGAAATGTTGATCTAAAAACCTTATCCTACACAGAGGAGCAAAGATTCTCTGTCACTATGGAAGCACCTTTGGTGATGGGCACTTTACAGCCTGCAACAGCCATTGAAGATCCAGGTACCTCAGCAAATCCCAGAAAAAAAAAATAGGGATAATGGAAATGCTGAGCTTCAGTTCTTGGGGTGCCAGGAACAATAGGAAAACAATGAACTGTGGGGCAACAGTGCAGAATGAAACTTATTTGGGTCATTTTTTCTTCCCTATTATTTCATCCTCTGAGAGGAAAATTCTAAATTAAACCCCTGTGCTGGTTTAAACTCTTTGGGTTTAGAGTCTGGAGGGATTTGCAACCAGCAAAGTGTGTCTGGATGGAGACATCAATGCCTTGGCTCTAGCACCTGAACTTCTTGAGAAGGTTTCATGTCTTGAGAGTGGAGAATTTGGAGGAATCCCACCATAGGATTGAATTCCAGATCCTGGTTTTAGTGCTGCAGCTTTTCTCTTCCACCACAATTTGTCTTGGAGGGATCAACCAACCCTCTGCCCCACCTGGACTCTGCTGCCAGGTGAAGAAGAGCTTCTTTTGAAGCCTAGTGGAAGAAAACTTTCTTTTTCTCCAATATTTTATTTAGAAAAGGAGAAATTGAGATGGGATTGATCACCACCCTTTGGGTGTCCTGAAAATGAGAGAGGACAGGCATGAGAGATACAGGCCATTGAGAGTTTACAGTGAAATCCAACTTTTGGGGCAGCAACAAGAGATCCATTGTCTCAACAGACACTTTTTGGCACATTTTTTGCCCCAAAGATCAGATGGAAGGTTTGCTATTGAAGTGGGAGATGTGGCTTCACATGAATTCAGTGGTGTCATGTCCCTTAAGGGACATGTCCTTGAGACATCCCCCTTCCAAAAACAGGTCCCCAAACACACATTTCCTGCAATTTGCTTGCAGGAAATCATTCAGCCACCAGATGTCTCTCCATGCTGCCCTGGTGAGCAAGGAGGACAAAACTGGAAGTCAAGTAATATGGAAAAACATTTATTTATATGTTTGCACTCTTGTCTTTGTTAGTTCATATGCCTGGGATTGGTTTCTCACCACCTTGGTGGGTGCTCTGCTTCAGGGGTGGGTTTTGAGGCATCTCCAGGGGTTGAGAACAAATTGTCTCTGGAGCTCTTCCTGCCCATGGCACTGTTGGAAATTGGTGCTAATGAGGTAATTTTGGAGGTCAAAGGAGATTTATGGGAGGGGTGATCTTTAATGAAGGGGTTTCAAGGTGAGGAGTGTCCAGGATGGAGTGGGGTAGCCAAAGAACATCCAACCCTGAATTTAGAGGTGGGTTTTGAGGCATCTCCATGGGTTGAGAGGGCTGCAGTAAATTTTCTCTGGAGCTCTTCCTGCCCATGGTGGCAGAGTTGAAAATTGGTGCTAATGAGGTAATTTTGGAGGTCAGGGGAGATTTATGGGGAGGGGTGATCTTTAATGAAGGTGTTTCAAAGTGAGGAACATCCAGGATGGAGTGGGGTAGCCAAAGAACATCCAACCATGAATTTAGAGCGTGGAGAACACATCTAGAGAAGACTCAGTTCCAACCTCAACTGTTTCTCCAACTGCTTTCCATCTGTCACATAGCCAAGATTCAAACTGTCCAAAGTCTGAGGCAACTTTTGCTTTCAATTTGCTTTGATAAGTTTATAAAAGACCATTGTGTGAACTGGACACTTTGGAGTATTCCCAACAAATGGGGAATTTCATATGGAACTGCACATTCCTGAGACTAAGAGCTCATGGACCTGCAATAAGTGCAAGTTTCTGTGTCCTCACAAACCATGCCTGACTTCATTTCCCAATGGGAACAATCATTTAATTCTGCTTGGTGGCCAGTCTGCAGCAGGTTGGGAATGAAATGTCCCAAATTTCCTCTCTTTTCCCATGGAAAATCCATGTTTTTCTTTAAAAACAGCAGTATGAACTGAGCTTGTGACACTTGTGGAGTTAGAGCCCCTTAAATTTACTCTTCAAAGTCACCCCCAACTTGGATTTACATCCAGCTGCTGAATCCAACAGAAATCCTTGTGCAAGCGAAAGGTGACAGCTCTGATGACTTTGGATCTGGAAGAGGAGCCCACTCACCACCACTGGCACACTGGGAAGGATTTAGCAAGGTGAGGGCTGGGTTTGAACACCTTCAAGGTTTGAGTCTTCCTTGCAGCCACAGAGTTGAAATCCAGCTGACTCAACTCAAGCCTTTTGTGCTTCTTCAGCAGCTGTTCAGATTAATGCCATTAAGGATTTATTATTTCATGCTCTGGGCAGACATTGAGGCCATTTTTTGGTCAAAAATTGAATTTGTTTTGGTATCTTCAGCTGCAGGTTTGTCCCTAGTTAAAGTGGCCTTCACTCTTCAGGTCCTGTGATTATTAAGAGGTTTTCCTTATTATGGAAAGCTTCTCAGGGAGAACTGTTTTTGGGCCAGGAGCTGACATGTTCAAAGGCAATTTTGATGCCAAAATTTATTTAACCCATGCAAAGCGCTTTTGAAGCACATGCACATTTTCTTTAGTGTTTTATACCTTTTTTTGGATACTTTTCATAATTTTTCATACTTTTCACCTCACGATCGAGAATCCTGCAAATCCCAGGTGAGGCATGCAATTTTAGGAAGGTTTCATCAGCCCTAATTTACACCTCTAAAAGTGAGATGCCCAGGTCCAAGTTAGTCAGCCCAGGCTTGTTTTGTGGTCAGGGGAGAGGAGAGTCACCCCGAGGGGGAGATTCATCTCTTAAAACAGACACCCAAGGTTGCTCATGCAAATCCCTTGCTGGACATGTCCCGCTCTCTCCTTGGCTGTAAAGATTTGTCAGGCTTTTAATCTTTTTAAAGTCAGGTGAAATGATCACTGTCTTCATTTTTTCAATCAGATTGAGAGGATAAATCACCTTTTTCTGACAGCCATTCCATCCTGAAGTGCTGAGGGAATATTAGTCTGTTGTGGCTCTGTTTCATGGACATTCATGTCTGATGTTTTTGTGATCACTGGGGTGGGTCAGGCTGTGCTGGGCCCATCTCCTGTCCCTGACACAGGCCAAGAGTGACTGGGGAATTCACAGAATTCACAGAATCACTGGGTTGGAAGAGACCTCCAAGATCATCAAGTTCAACCCATCCTAACACCTCAACTAACCCATGGCACCCAGTGCCACATCCAGACTTTTATAAACACATCCAGGGATGTTGACTCCACCTTCTCCCTGGACAGACCATTCCAGTACTTCATCACTTTTTCCACTAAAAACTTTTTCCTAATATCCAACCTACGGAAGAGCAGGGGAACAGGACAAACCCAGGGTGACACTTCCACTCAACTCCCAACACCCCCCAGCTGGGATTTCCAATTTCAGCCTTTCAGTATCAAAAACTCCTCACGTGTCTTTCTCTGGTGAATACTGCCAAGCTGCTTCTTAAATTGAGATAAATTTAAATACCTACAGCTCCCTGTGGTGGAGATTTCTACCATCAAACCCCACCAGCAGAAAACCTCTTTTCTGTTGTTCTCAGCCTAATTACAGTGGATGTCTCCTGGGTGTAATATTATGAGAAGTGGAGGGTATTTGATCCATATTCACCTCTCAGCACTACTGTGCCCCAAAGCCTGGCTGCCCCAAGGATTTTTTTGGTGGATTATGCTGCTTGCACCACACAACCTGTGCTTACAGAGCAGTTCCCACCTTCTTCGTGCCAGCAAGCTCTAACCACCTGCTTGATGAGCTTGCAGAACGTTAAGTTTTTTATTGGCTTGTACTAATTGCAAGCCACAAGTGAAAAAAAGTAATTTCCTTGACATTACAGGTTGGATAAATGGTGCTGAAAGGTGGACCTGCCTTTCTTTAGTTAACCAGTCATTGTGCTGTTAATAATCTGATGCTTTTCTGCATTTAGATGACTTGCAAGACATCTGCTTGACATGCAGAGCTGTGTGACCTCCTTGGGTACAGTTGTTTTTACAGACAAACTGGCTCAGGCAGCCCATGGCAATGGCTGGGAGCTGGTTTTGTTTATCAGCATCACTATGGATGTAAACAGAGATACCAAAACCAGATCTCTGGCCCTGGAAGTTCTTTAGGACAGGCCCCACCACCCTGGGCTGTGTTTGGGCATCACCCAGCACCAGGGATGGTCTTCAGGGGTGAGGAGCCCAGAGGCACCACCACAAAACAAGGATTATCATTGTGATGGAGGCTGTGATAACAACAATGGCACCTGGATCTCATTGTGCTCCCCAGCTATCTAAACATCCTAATTAAAGGGGAGGAAAACTAATCCATCCAGGTCGCACAGCCAGTCTTTTGGTCACATTTTATCCCGTGTTTGGAGTGTCTGCTGCCTTTTAATGAGTAACCTTTCTGTTCCCCCAGCAGGAACAACATCTGCTGCTAAGGCAAGGTGTGTCCTGCCAGCCTGGATCAGCAGCTGGGAGCCAGGGAACTGATTCAGAGCTCTTGAGGACCACTCAGGTATCATTCATTAACAAGCCTAAAGGTTAGCTGCTTGTGCCCAACTCCTCCTGTGTGACTGAGGTGCTCACAGGGTGGTGTTCCCACTCCATGGCTGAACCAGGAACGAGTTTCCTTATTGATTTAGCTGTTCATGGCAGCCAAAGTCCTTCCCTCAGCCACTTCAGGGCTGTTTACTTGTCCTGCCCTCCTCACTTCATGGAGACACCACGTTGTCCCAACGGACACCGAGGAAAGCACGACAGGGAGAAATCCCCTGCAAAGTCCTGGCACAGCATGTGGAAGATAAAACCACCTGTAGGTGCTTGAAGGGGCTGTGTCTCATTACATTCTGCACTCACAGTGACAATCCTTTGTCAAAAAACTCCCCCCTGCTTCATCCTGATTAACCAAATTCTCCCTTCTGTGACCTTGGGTCTGAGAACTAAGTAGGACCCAAGTTGCTTCTTTATTTTTGGTAGCTCCTGGAATCTGGGTGTGTTGCTTTGTGAAGGAGCAGCTTGAGGAACAGAAATTCCAGAGGAAGCCTTTGTCCCTCAGTTTGTTGAAATCAGAATTCTTGCTCAAGACCAGGCTGGAGTTATCAGCCCCTGGGAGATGCCTGGTGACTCAGTCAGGGCATTGGCTCCAGGTCTCTGTCTGACAGGGAGGGGAGGCTTCCACCTGGATTTCCATAAGTGCCATAAAGACCTTGACATTCCCAGGATGAAAGGCACTTCCTGCACGAACCATCTGCATTGATCAGGGCAGAACAAACAGGTTCAAGACTCTCCCAGGATTCCTGCATGGAAGAAATTCTCACTGTAGTGAAGCTGGCACTTCCTCACTACCACCACTCTTTCCCACACACAGAATTGAGAATTATTTCACATTTTCCAGGAAAAAATAATTATAGGGCAAATGTATTTCTGAGAGCTTGGTGAGATGTAGTCAATGCAGCCTTGCTGTGCTTCCTCTCTGACAAAAGAATAGACAAAATTTAGGGTGTTGGGATGTTCCTGAACCAGGAAAAATGGCACAAGGAACCAAGGGGTCAGGTCCAGACCAGAGATCTGTTTTAAATCACCCTTAAAGTGCTTTAACCTCGCTGTCCTTGCACGAAACCAGCTTTGAAGAGGAGCTGAGCTGACCTCACCTTAACACCACCACCGAGTTCATTAGTGAACACTTCACCTGTTGACACTTGCAGGCAAATCCCAGAGCCGATTGTAGCCCTGTGGAATGCAAATCTGGCTATGTGCCTCCAAATGACTGCATGATGGGGGGAAAAAACCCTTCCACACCTGCAAATAAAAGGCATCAGTAAGCAAATTCCAAAGCCAGGCTGGGTAGCAATGAGATGGCAAAGCTTTCAGATTTTATTGGGGCACGGTGTGTTTCTTTATGGCCTGGTGAGCTGCTGGTCAGGAGCTGCTTTCTGCTGGATTTCCCAGCTTCAAAGGATGTTGGATTGGACTGATTGCTCGAGCAGGATTCAGCTTGCAGATTAAGACATCATCATTTGGGTGGCAGGATGCAAAGTGCTGCCTGCATGTGCTCCAAGGCTCTGAGCTCCTGTCACAGCCAGGGGAGATTGGATTTTCCATGTGCCTGACTGAGCACAGGTGTCCAGGACCATCTGTGGTGTCTCAGTGTAATTCCTCTGGGCATCCCCCTGCCAATCCAGAAGGACATGGACCTCCCAGGGGGTCTGTATGGGCCAAATCCATATGACATTCAGATTCCAAATGTCCAGAGGGCACCCCTGTGCCTGTTTTTGGGCACCTTCACTGGTGTGAGTGAATCCAAGAGCTGAACCTCACTCCTTGTGGCCCACAAAGCCTGTATGTGCCAAATCCATATGACACTCAGATTTCCAAAGGGGTACAGGCAGCCCTCAGCCCTCATGGTGAAATGAATCCCTCAGCTGTTTATGAACAGTAACAGGAACCTGAAAGTCAGGACTCAAGTCCAGACCAATTGGGCTCAGGCATTTGGCTGCAGTGTCTGATGCCTGGTGACACATCCTGGGGGATCTGAGACATCTCCTGGAGCTCCCAGACCTGCAGGAGACCCGTGGCTCTCCTGGAGCAGCACCCAGAGGACAGGCAGAGCACTCTGGAGATGCCCAGAGGGCATCCCTGTCCTGTTTTTGGGCACCTCCACTGGTGTGAGTGAATCCAAGAGCTGAACCCCACTCCTTGTGACCCACAAAGCCTGTGTGGCAAGGCTGGATCTCATGGAAGCTTTGGGTGCCTTGCTGACATTGAGGGTGGTTGGTTCCCACCAGCCTGGGCCAAAAGGATGTGGTACAGAACGATTTGATTTGTTCCCATGGGTCTGGCACATCCCAGGCTGGTCTGAGGCACTGTTTGTGCAAGGAAAGCAGTCAGGAGAGGGGATGAAGTGAACCTGGACATGGTTTGTTTTGGAGTAGCTCAGTCAGTGCTGAGGGGAAAGACTGAGAAATTTGAGGCTGTTCAGCCTGGAGAGCAGAAGGTCACAGCATCTTCCAGGATCTGAAGCAGCTGCATGAAAACTGGAGAAGGAAATTTCATCGGGAACTGAAGTCATAGGAGAATGGGAAACATCTTCATACTCAAGGAGGGGGAGTTTAAGTTAGAAACAGCAGAAATTCTCTCCTGTGAGGGTGGTGAAGCCCTGGCACAGGGTGCCCAGAGCAGCTGTGGAAGTGCCCAAGGCCAGGCTGGATGGAGCTTGGAGCAGCCAGGGACAGTGGAAAGTGTCCCTGCCCATGGCAAGGGTTGGAATGAGATGAATGTCAAGGTCCCTTTAAACCCAAACCATTCTAATTCTAATTCTAATTCTAATTCTAATTCTAATTCTAATTCTAATTCTAATTCTAATTAATTCTAATTCTAATTCCAATTCCAATTCCAATTCCAATTCCAATTCTAATTCTAATTCTAATTCTAATTCTAATTCTAATTCTAATTCTAATTCTAATATTTTTTTTACTGGTGACCAAGCCTCACGAAGTTCAGTGCACTGTTTCTCAAAGGAACATGGAGCTCCCAACTCCTCTGACTGTTAGATACCTGGTATCCCTCAGCAGCACATCAGCCCTTAAATTATGCCTGGGGATGAGGTTTGACTCCTGCCTCTTGGGTCAAATATCTCCCCCTTGGTCATGGAACAGTTTTAGGTGACTTCTGGGCTGTCTTGAGCAAAGGCCACTGCCGTGGCTAAATGTGGCCATAGCTTGTGCTGCCTTCCCATGGGGGAATAACTCTTTAACAAAATATAAGTAAACTTCAAGAGTTTCCCTAATAATGAAAAGTTCAGGTCATGAGGCAGCAATAAGTTATCAATACCTTGTTGTCTTTCATTCCTAAAAGGATCTGGAAGGGTTAATAGCATGTGCAAGCCGAGAGTAACTGAGATGTCCACTCATTTCTTAGTTTTCCCTATTTAGGTTCAAAAAAAAAAAAAAAGAAAAAAAGACTCTTGCTCAAACCTGGTGAAGCAGGCAACACAGCTTAACAAATAGGCTTATCTCAAGTGCTCTTTAATAAGAATGTTTATCATTTATTTCTGGAAAATATGCTGAGCCTGGAATGCTGAAAGCTGTCCCTGGTGTTTGACCTGTTCAAAGCCAGGCATGGGGGGTGTTTTTTGGGAGGGGGATATTTTGTCTGGGTGTCCCAGTGTGCTGCCCACCTTCCTTCTCAGGGAAAAGCTGTTTTTCATTTATTGATGTGTTCATTTAGAGCCTCTCTAAGAAAACAGATTTCTCCAGAAGATGATTTATACTAGCTCAGGTCTGCAGTTTAAATAACTGGGAAAAATCTCTGGATGTGCTTAAAACTCTCCATCACTTATAGAGAAATCATCAAGATTGCTTTAGGGGAGGTTCTTGGTCTGTGAGGGGTGAAGTTGGGTGGCTCGGAACTCTCCAGAAGTGAAGGAATTCCTGTGGGATCTGCTCCCTTTCTGTTTGAGTAGGGTGGGAGGTGAACATGCACAGAGCCCTGGAAATGCTGCCCTGTCCCCACTGCAGCCAGCCCACCCCCCTGCACCCCACCCAGCCAAATGGAAACTCCAAAGAGAAGCTGTGCTGCTCCCTGGATCAATGATCCCACTGATCCTATTGATCCTATTGATCCCATTGATCCCATTGAACCCACTGATCCCACTGATCCCATTGATCCATTGAACCCACTGATCATTGAACCCATTGATCCCAGTGATCCCATTGATCCATTGAACCCACTGATCATTGAACCCATTGATCCCAGTGATCCCATTGATCCATTGATCCATTGAACCCACTGATCCCATTGATCCCAGTGATCCATTGAACCCACTGATCACTGGACCCATTGATCCCATTGATCCCAGTGATCCATTGAACCCACTGATCACTGAACCCATTGATCCCATTGATCCCATTGATCCCAGTGATCCATTGAACCCACTGATCACTGAACCCATTGATCCCATTGATCCCATTGATCCCATTGATCCATTGATCCATTGATCCCATTGAACCCACTGATTCCATTTATCCCATTGAACCCATTGAACCCATTGAACCCACTGATCATTGACCCCATTGATCCCATTGGTCCATTGATCCATTGATCCATTGAACCCACTGATCATTGAACCCATTGATCCCATTGATCCCATTGATCCCATTGATCCCATTGAACCCACTGATCACTGAACCCATTGATCCATTGAAACCACTGATCATTGACCCCATTGATCCCATTGGTCCATTGATCCATTGATCCATTGAACCCACTGATCACTGAAGCCATTGATCTCATTGATCTAATTGATCCCATTGATCCCATTGATCCATTGAACCCACTGATCACTGAAGCCATTGATCTCATTGATCTCATTGATCCCATTGATCCCATTGATCCCATTGAACCCACTGATCACTGAACCCATTGATCCCACTGATCCCATTGATCCATTGAAGCCACTGATCATTGATCCATTGATCCATTGAACCCTCTGATCATTGACCCCATTGATCCCATTGATCATTGAACCATTGACCATTGATCATTGAACCCATTGATCCATTGAACCCATTGAACCCATTGATCCATTGAACCCACTGATCCATTGATCCATTGAACCCACTGATCGTTGACCCCATTGCTCGAGGGTGCCTTTCCCCACTGAGCACAGGGAGATGGGGAGGGCTGGTTCAGGGCTCCTTTTAGGAGCAGATTTATCTGCACACAGCCCATGGAAGGTTCAATGTGAGGCCAGCCATGGTGAGTCCAATGAAGGGAACATGGTTTTCCCTATCTTGCCTGTCAACAGTGTCCCCCCAATTGTATCCCTGCAATATATTCATTTTTCCAGCATAATTCACCCTTGGAAGTTGCAGGACTGTCCAAGAGGCTCCCAACCTAAAGTAATATCAGAGGAAGGAAGGAATGTTTGAAATTGGCAAAACCAACACAAAATTTCTCAGGGCATTCCAGAGACATTGTGCAAAGTCATCCCTTTGTCATGTTGGATTTTTATTGCTCTGAAGGAAGAGGCTGGGCCTCTGTCCTGGTGATGTTCAGCTGAAAAATGGACTTGTGTCAGTTTAAGTGGATTTGTTTGATTCATATTTGGGTTGTCACCTCCCACAGAGCTCTGCATGGGTTAAATGGTGACAATACAGGTGGCATCTCTTCTTCCAAAGCACACAACTCCTGTTCTGAAGAGGAAGGCATATTTATTTCTTATTTCTCCCCAGTTGAATTTCAGCCTCTGATATTAAATCCCATCCTGCCAAAACTACAGAACAGTAGGAAAAAGCACACAAACACAGGTTAAAATTAATGCTTTTTTTTTTTTTTTTTTTTTTTTTTTTTTAATTTTCATTATAAAGTTAACACATCTATCAAACTTAACTGGTAACAAAAAACAGTTACAAGACATTGCTAATGTGCTGTCAGTAGAAAATAGGGTAAAAGCCAATGAGGTCACAAGCACAACAGCAGAGCAACAACACTGTCCCAATGAGTTATTTCTGCAAATATATACTCTTACTAATATATACATTTATTCATAAAATAAATAATCATAAAAAAATCATCAGACTTAACAAAATACTGAGAGAAACAAAAAAAAAAAAAAAAGGTGACAACTCTACTTTGTACAATAGCTTTGGAATTTCAGGTTGTATCATACATGCAATCTGTACAGGGGTGCTGGGGTGGGGTGAGGGCAGGGGTCACAGACAGGGATGGAGCTTTGAAGAAGGTGATGTAATCAGGCAGACAGTCTGTGGGAAGGGAAAGCAACGGTGAAAAAAACCCACTCACAAGAAGATACTTGTCCTTGACTGCTGGACAAGCATGTTTTGTACCGTGGGGGAATCCCCTGGGGTGCTGCAGGTTTGTGTTTTATGTCTTCCACGCTGCTGGTGGGCTTGTCAGAGAGTCTAAAGCTAGGACAGGTCTTGTTCGGGCAGGTTTGGTCCTGGGAGTGACAGAAAGTGATGCCACAAGGGATTGATGGAGTGGGGATGAAGAGGTGAAGGCTGAGCTGCCATCAGCTGGGGGCAGTGGGACAGCCAGGGCTGCACCAGAGAATTTTATCTTTTTTTGGAGTTTTTGGGAGGCTGAACTCAGACCTCTTGTGCTTTCCAAGTGGTAGCAGCAGGTGGCAAATGTTGGGAAGGAGCTCTGACACAATGGTGCCATCCCTCAAAACCATGGGTGGCACTCAGCTGCTTTCTGCAGCAGATCTGCCTTCAGGATTTTTGGTGGAGTAGAATGAATGGAGAGAAATAAATAAATACTAATAAATAATAAGAGGAAACTTGGAGAAGAAAGGGAAATGGGGAAAGCTCCTCACACTTTCCCCTCTTCCATGCAAGGCTGTCCAAAACCTCCCTTGGTGTGCAGAACATGTGTAAGAAAAGATCTACAGAGACACTGTAGGAGGAGATCCTGTGGAAAAGACCCTTGTGGCTTCAGGACCTTTCTCTGCCTGGGTGGTGTTCACCTCAGAGCATTGTTCCTGTGGATGACTTGGTGGGACCTGTCCATTTCCATTATGTTCTCCCCAACAGGAAGAGCAGAGGTACTCCCTTGGGGTCAAAGCCATGACAAACCAGGCAGTAAAATGGATTAAAAAATTATTTTTACAGAATCAGTCCACCTTCTGCTCCCCTTGAGACACTTGCACCTGATTTTTTTTTTTTTTTTTTGTTTAAGTGAGAAGAGGATTGGGACCATGAACAGTTTTCCACCTTAGAGAATCTACAGAGAGTTTGGGATCTGGAGTGGGACCCTGCTCATGGATGAAGACACCCACTTGTGGATGTGTCTGCATGGGAGTCAGACATCTAAACACCCATCTCTGATGGGGAAGAATCTGCATGGATCTGTCAGATATGCCCTGAGATTCAAGAGAAGCCCACATTCTTCCAGAGTTGCTTTTAGGAGCCACTGGGGTACCCTGGAGCACCCCAGATGGCTCTAGACACCTATTTCAATAATTTAGTTCAGCCCTAAACGCTAAGTTTAGGCAAATGGAGCCCATAATTTGCTTTGTATGGGGATTTAAGCACCTAGCACATGTAGATGGCTGCCTTTAAGCATCTCACTTTGTATTCCAAATCCCACTGTAGGTACCACTGCCTGGGAATCACTCCTGGCCTCTTGTTCGTGCTTGAGAAAAAATCTCCTCCTCCAAGGTGGAGATGCACCAAAAACCCTCTGGAAAATGCAGCAGAGTGGGAGCAGATGATTTGCCCAAGCCCATTAAGGCACTGGGGGGGGAAGGAATGAGGACTGAACACCCTTTCTTTGAAATGGAGGCCAGAGGAGCCTCCACTTCCCACCAAACTGAGGAATCTGCACCCCACAGCTGTTAACAGAGACCTGAGCTGGGGGGTGAGGAGCTGCAGATCAGGAACTTTGCTGGAGAGCACAGGGGAGGGCAGGAAACAGGAGGATGGAAGGGTTAAACCATGAATAAAGCAATTCAGCCAGATGCCACTGCTGCTTCCAGTGAGAGAGGGGAAATTAAAAAAACCCAGATACTCCCATAATGAGAAGTCACTACCAAAACAGCCAAGATTTATCTCGGAGGGAGGTAGAAAATAGGAAACTACAGGCATGAAGAAGAGATGAGACCTTGTCCTGCCCAGCCACCTTCTCTCCCATCATCCAACTCTTTTCCATCTCATCCCAACAGCTGCTTGAGCTCAGGGATGGCAGATCAGAGCAAACACTCAGCAGGGAGATCCCTCCCAGCAGGCTGAGCCCTGCAGCAGGGCTCTGGCAGAGCCAGGAGCTCTTTCCCTGTGGGCAGCCCCTGGAACCCATGACACTGCTGATGGCTGCAGGGCAGCTGGATTCCTGCCTTTCATGGCCCTGTTTGCATCTTCCCAAATGGATTTGGTTAAAGCATCAAGGGAAGTCTGGAGTGATTTCCATAGTGCAGATCCTAGGACTGGATGCACAATTCCCAGCTCCTGCAGAGTGCTCATGCTGTAGCCCTGAATATCCCCAACAACATCAAACACCAGATTTGCAGCCCTGAAACCAACCTTTGAAGCTAAAACAAAAAGTGACCCAAAGCTCAGAGTGTTTCTCCCATATATGAATTTAAGGATGGGGGCATGACAGGAATATGAGCACACATGGGGAATAATAATCCATGGATATTTCTGTGGCAATGGATCTGAATGCAATGAAAACACCAAAAATATTTGAGACTGAGAAGCAGAAGAAGTTGTTTTCTGAGGTTTGTTCCTACAGAAAACCTGCAATGTTCAGCTGACAGCACTGCAGGGCTGCCGAGGTCAGTGCTGACTCAGGGATTTCTGTGCATTTTGTTGGGTGGTTTTCTCTGCAATCCTCTCCAAAAATTAAATCCCCACTGCTTTAGTTCTGCACGTGAAGCTTCCCAAAAAGAGTGGAAGCAATTCTGGAGAATTCAAAATGCTTTGGAGAAGACTGTCAGTGCTGGGCTCAACACTCAGCTCAGAGATACACCAGGATCAAGCAACAAAAATATCATGCACTTCCCTCCCCATATTTCCATTTTCTGTGAGAAAGAGAAGCCCCCAAATTCTAAAACTAAGCCAAACCAAGGAAAAAAAAAAATTAAAAAAAAAAAAAAAAAAAAAAAAAAAAAAAAGGCAAAAATAACCAAACTCCTAAACTTTCCATTTCTTTCATAGAAAGAAAAGAGATGAGGCCAAATTCACCCCTCGCAGGTAACTCCACTATCTTTAATAAGCTGATTGTGGAACTGATGGGGTCCATCTGACCCATCTGTTCAGCTAAAGGAGAGGCTGGATAGCAGCATGTGAGAGGATGGAATTATGGTCCTTTTTCACTTTTATTTTTTACATCTGTCACTCTGTTGGGTGACATCTTGTCCCTTTTCCCCAGTCCTGCAGTCACACCCCTGGTACAAACCATCTGCCTGAGGACAATCCTCACCAGTGGCACTGAAGGAAAGGACAGCAGGGAGCACAGAGGTGAAGGTGGGAAATAAATGATGTTTTCCTTTTGTTTATAAACTGGAGCATTACACCAAGGTGGGGGTGAAGATTTGACAGAAAACCATTTCCAGAGAAGTGCCCAATTCAGCTGCCTACACAAAGACATCTCAGGCCATTTTGGACACCCAGCAGTCTCATAAACTGCCCAGGTTTATGATTTGTGGGGGTGTCAGGCCATTGGAACAACATCTGGACCCCAACAGAACACTGTAGGGCACCTATAATAAATCTGCACCTATAGGGCACCTATAAATCTGTCACCAGATGTTTGTATTATTGAGGGAAATGCCAAGACCCTTCCACAAGTGAGGTCCTACTGTTTTCACAGCAGAACCTGAGCTCTGGGTGGTATTTACACCATCTCCTGTAGGGAAGGATGGCACCTCACCCATCATTGGCTAAATTTTCTCAGCAGTGCAGTGCAAACCCTGACTCGAGACAGCCAGTGCAGGCAGTGGAGAGGAATCTCAATTTTCCAAATTCCTGCCCAGTTCATGTGTAGCAGTGAGCAATGGCCCAAACCCCCTCTCCAAATCCACGGGGTGAGGCACAGGCCCAGCTCCCAGACCCCTCACAGGTTCTTTTCCCCCTCAGGGATGGGCAGAGTCAGACCCAGGACTGGAAGCCCCAGGTGAGCTCGGGGTGATGAACAGAATTCACACAGGCATTTTTCATTGACTTTAGTAGCAGCTGCTCAACCCCTTACATTGGATCCTCACAGAGATGGTTAATTACATAACAAACCCAAACAGGTACCCATAGCTTTGTTAAAAACCCCTTGGATGGGGAGGGGGGAGCCCCCAACCACTGAGCTGGTCCAAGCCTGACTCCAGCTTGGAGGGAAGGAGCACAACTTCCAGCCCAGCTCAGGTGATGACCAGGTTGTAGCTTCACCTCCTTGACTCATGGTGGATTTCACATCATCAGTCTGGAGCCATGGACGGGCTCATCATCTACTCTGAGCCCAGCAGCTGCAATCAGAGATACACCCAGAGGGCACCCAACCAAACATAACTCAGGTACCCTCCTAAGTATAATGAATCACCTTCTTTGTTTCTTGCCATTGATCCCAGCAGAAAATTAGACAAATAGCTTAGACCAGGTGAAATAAATCCCACTGTAGCAGTCAAATTTTGTTCACATCTTGAGGCAATTGCTCAGCAAATGCCCAGTTTCAATTTTTTTCCCCCCCTGCTTCCCAAAAAGCTTCACCTGCTGGTGATGCTGGGCTTGTTCTGGTGCAAAAGCAGAAACGGTGGATGTGAACATGCTGTGGATGGGCTGGGGTCAGATTCCAGCTCCCACACCTGGAAACAAATCCTCCAGCCCATTTCTTCACTGGTGTGGTATAAAAGAAGGAGTTTGGAACCACTTGGCTTAAAAATCTTGGGGTAAAACCAGTTGTGGGTGTGACCCTGCTGAAGTCAATGGATTGAAGGGACCATGGCCTGCAATGATTTGAATTTTCACTCTTCGGTCACCATTTATTGACAGAAGTTCCTGGTAGGAAGTGTCTGACATCTCCCACTGCATCATATTAAGTAAATCAGATGTATCTTCCCTTATCCCTATCCTCTCCAATTTATCAATGTCTTCCACCCCACATGTGGCTTTCTGGAGCATTTGCTTTATTGACAGATTGTGTTTGAATGTTGGTTAAAGGTGCAACCTCCCCCTGCAGAGGCTTCCTTCTCTATTTCCCATGATTAAGTTTTCCTTTTCTCCAAAACTGCACTATGAAAATCAGTCATGAATTGATCTTTACTTAAGTTTCCAGTAATTTTCTGCCTTCCCCACTTGGTGTGGCCATCGATGGGGTGCAGTGTTTACATGGACAGATATCACAGATTGATTTTCTCCCCATATTTTTCTTTGCTTCTCTTGATCTCCTCTCTCATTTCACTGCAGCTTTTTTTTTTTTTTTTTCTTTTCTTTGCAAAGCACTGATAGAAGTGCCTCCATCAATAAGCAAATCTTGCTTGTGCCCTTGGGCACAGCCCTGAGACAAATGGGTGATGCACAAACTGCACCAGCCTAGGAGCAGTCCCAGGAGACGCCTGTGACTCAGAGTCAACCCCCAGAGGCATCATTTCCTCCTGTTGATGGGATTAAGCTCTGTTTGTTCCCTCCTTCTTCTGCATGCTCCCTGCTTTGGTTCCTGGGAAAAGGCTGATGTGAAGAGAGGAGCTGATTTCTCTTACAAAGATTTCCAGAAGTGAACCAACCAACAGCCATGATGACATTGCCATGAAAAGGGAATTAACTCATGCCCTGCTTCCCTTCCTGTGCTGAAGAGACAGAATTAACACCAATCCATTGTCCTTTTTCCAGGATAGGACCTAAAAGCAGGGATAAGGCAAAGAGGACACAGGGCAAGTGCATCTGGGGCTAAAACCAGCTGTGACTCCATGCTTGGTTCCCCCATCATTTAACCCAGTATTGATCAGGAATAACCCAAGCAGGGTTACAGTGCTGTAGATACCAAGGTGATGGGCTGAGTTTGTGCCTGACACCCTGAAGGGAGTCCTGATGCCCATGGAAGAGCTGAGACCTGTTTCTGTAAACTGTGATCCTGATCTGGAGCTGGAAGCAGAGCAACATGCAAAGATGGGGAGTCAGGGGTGAGCAGCAGAGATGGGCCAGCACTGCAAAGCTGGGATTTGGCTGTGTCCAAACTTACCCAAACTCTGGGCTGGCTGAGACTCTGGGCTTTTGTCCATTTTAATCTGTGCCACTTTTATAGGTGGGAATGGCTGTAGGAACAAAGTTTGGCTTGAGTCTGAGACTGCTCCAGCTTGTGGAGTGTGGTGGTGACAGTGGGTGGGTTCACCCAAATGTAAATTAAGGGGTGACAATGAGTCCTTCAGATCCATGTTCCCAAGAGACCTGTGGGCTCAGGCTGCTGCCAAGTGCCCAGGAATCCTGCAGCAGGTGCAGAGAGTGGATGAACTAAGTGCACTTTCCACTGCTGGCAACAGAGCTCCCCAACGAGGTGGGAAGGGTGAACGCTTCCCACCCATGGATGTGCTGTGCTCAGGAGTGAGTGTCCAGCCCCAGGAGACTCCCTGCACCACGTTTCCAAGGAAGACTCACTGGCTGGAGAGCTGGAGCAGCATTCCCAGATGTGGGGCTGTGTCCTCAATGCACACAGAGTCTACTTCACACACAAGACACTGAACTTCTCCATACTGTGCACGTCACCTGTGTGCCAACAGGGCATTTGCAGGAAGTCATCAGCAGTTTTCTCTCTTTCTCTCCCTCCTTCTTCTCCCTCCTTCCCTTTCTACAGATGTCATGGAATCCTATGTTATATCTGGCAGAAGCTACTATGCTAAAAAGTTCAGATCAAGAGCTTGCCCACTCTCCAGCTCTGTTAGATATTTGTAGACTTCTCTGGTTCCAAGGCAAAAGCAAAAAATGTAGTCATGTTCTTTATTTAAAAAATCCTTATTTTATCTGCTTTTATTTCTTTTGCTGCTGTTGCTCACATCACACAGTCAGGCCATTTGGGTGTGCAGAGAGATCTCTCAGAAAGCTCAGTGCTGCTGTTCAGCACAGCCTCTGCCTGGCTGAGGGAAAAGGAGATGCTTAGGAAGATGCAAGTCTTTCAAAGGACACTTAATCACACGGGTCACTTCAGGTGGGTGAGAGCAGAGCAAATCCATGCTTTTGCCAATGCTCTTCTTTCCAGCTCGGTGTTGTGGGCTGGTGGAAAAAGCTGCTCTCCTGCCAGAGGCATCAGCTTGTGTGACTGCCAGATGCACCTTGGGATAGCCCACAAGTCATTAGACCTATTCTATCCAACCACTTTTAGCCTTTTTATTTATTTAAATTTATTTATTATTTTTTTTTGTCCAGTTTTTATTCTTTTAATACCAAAAAAAGTAGACTTCTCTCACGTCTGCAACCTCAGAGGAAGTAGGCTCAAAAAAATTTCCATTCCTCCACTCGGAGCCCGGCCAAGGGTCTTGCCCGCTTTATTTGCACGTGTGGACGTCGTAGACTCGTATGCACTCCTGGCAGCGGACGTAGCAGCACCAGTGGAAGATACAGTGGCACTTCTCTTTCCTTTTCTCAGTCCTCGTGTTGTGGCCGCGGCCGCAGCACAGCAGGTCGCAGCCGTCGATGCCGTGGGAGGTGACGTTGCAGATCCTGTCGCGCGTCCCGAAGGAGCCGGTCTCGGGGTTGGGCTCGCAGAAGTTGGGCGAGTTCTCGTAGTAGACCAGGTCCTTCTCGGTCGGCGCCTTGAAGAAGTTGTATTTGGGCCGGAGGGTCTCGACCCAGCCGCGCGACTCGCGGTGCTTCTCCACCACCATTTCCGAGGCGCTGTCGTACTTGTCCTTGAGGTAGTCGCCGATGACCCTGAAGTCTGGCTGGGACCACCAGCAGGTCTTCACTTCGCAGCTGCCCGAGAGCCCGTGGCACTTGCACTTGAGGTGCATGAGCTCAATGATGGACTGCAAAAGAGAAGGAAGGCAAAGAAGGAAAACCTGTAATTAAAATACTTACGGCATTCTGCTACGTAGCCATGATTTTCCAAGGAATTATTAATGTTTTCATCAATATATTTATACTCCTGTGAACCAAAAATCCCCTTATCTCCCAGTCACTGCTGGGTCTAAGCTATAAAACTTCCCTATTTTACACTTTTCATTGACTAATTCTGATTGCCAACTCAAATTCAAGGATTTACCAAAAACTTTCACCAAGGAAATTTCTGAGCTTATTAACTTCTGTCTTATCAATGTTCATGTGGGAATATTGCAGGGTTGTCACCCAGGAAAAGAATTCAAACACATCTGGGCAGAGAAGCAAAGAGCACACAAAGCTACTCAATGTCTTCATAAATGAAAAATGCAGCTTTTCTGTTGGGAATAAAAGGAACATGAAATGTCCTAACTGTTTAGAACACAACTCCATCCTTTACATATGTTTCATGTATACTTAAGCAAAAAAGGTTCAAGCCTTGCTATGGCAACTTTCAGAAATTGAAATGGAATTTTTTTTTATTTTAAAGCCAGGGTTATGATTTTTCTAAAATAATTTCAAAGAAAAAAAAAAGAGCACAACTTTTGATTTGAAAGTCTCAGACTTCTACACAAAACACTTTCCTGGGATAAATGTGAGCGTGGTCATTGATCCCAGAAGCTCACTACTTGTTTTCACCTCTTATAAAACGAGTTTAAATAACTAGAGGTGTTGCCCTCCAGTACTCTGGGAGGTGGGAGACAACCTTATGCAACAGCTGGATAATCTGCATTTTCAGAGCAATCAGCAAATTTCTGGGTGCGTGAACAGGCGAGTGCCAGCCTGAGCCCAAGAGATTTGCCATGAATCAGCACCTTGGTGCTCACCAGGTGCTTTCCTGTGTTATTTACAGAGCAGGTTGTAATTAGCAATGAGAGAGAACCACGGGAGGTTGGGTTTGTGTAATCACTCTGAACTTCATCAGAACTCCCGGTAGAGCGGCAGGGTTGGAGTTCCTATGGGAATTAACGTGGAATATTGCCCGTGGCTCGGGGTTAGCTGGAAGCACTCGAGTGTGGAGGCCTGGAAGAGCTGTCCCATGGGTGCTGGCATGGTGAGAATGGAAAACACCAGTGCTTCCTAAATCAGTGGGATTTCAGGTCATGGTGGGATATCTGCTCCCTAATTTCTGACACCTGTAAATGTCCTAGAAGAACGCAGAGTCAAGGAACAAGGCTCAGAGTAAAAAGATCTCAGCAGGCCTGTGATCACAGGGATGTTCATTCTTTTTTTTTCCACTTTAAAGCAAATTCTTACTTTAAAGGAAATCCCTCCTTTCCACTCCACACTGCTTCTCCCCAGCCCTCTTTTTCCCACTACATAACTGCCACCAGCACTGCCCCATCCCTGGGGGTACCCGGGATAATTTAGGCCAGAGCTGGAGGAAACCACATTACTGCTTGTGGTCATCTCCATTGCAGACAATTTCGGTTTCTGGTGGTATTTCCCTTCCAAAAGTTGTGTTCCAACAGCTCTGCTGTGGTGTGAGGTGGGATAACACCATGGGAATTCACAGGATCCACCTCAGGAGCTCTCAAGAAACCCCAGGCTGCCTGAGGACAAGTGTCCCAACACAGCAGCTGTGGTGGCTTTGCTACAGCTCACTGCACAAATGTCCTCCTGGATGTGTGCAAGATCCTCTGCTGAGGGGACAAGACCACATTAACCTGTTCTCTCAGAGAAGCTGTGGAATAATCTCTGTTAGAAAGGGCTTTGTGGTTCAGTTCTACAAATTGTTTCCCACAAATTACATTCTTCTGGCATTTATGGGCTATTCTGGAGATGAAAAAAAGGAACATCCCCTTTTTGGGATTATTCCACCTAGGGAAAAAGTTGTGTATAAAGCAGATTTTGTGCTTTCTTTTCCTCAATACATTTTGTTCCAGGATTGTTTGAAGAAAAAAACACTTTAGGGCATGATCCAAGTTTAATCTGGAGGTACCAAAGTCATATTGCCTCTAATTTTGTTAAATATTCCCTGGGAAATAGAGCTGGGTTGAGAAGATGGGCTGTGGGAAAAGCTCTCCTGCTCTTCTCCTCCCTCAAGGCTCCAGAGAAGGGGAATGGACAATTGCACTCAAACTTCAGGTGCCCCACAGTCCAGGGAAGGGAACAGGCACAATTAGGACATTATTAACTGGTTTAATAACTCTAATCATGGAATCATAGAATGATTTGGGTTGGAAGGGACTTTAAAAATCATTCATTTCCAACCACCCTGGAATGGGCAGGGACACCTTCCACTAGACCAGGTTCTCCAAGCCCTGTCCAACCTGGCCTTGGATGCTTCCAGGAATGGGACATCCACAACTCCTAAGATGGGATGAAATCCCCTCCTAGACCTGCCTGGATCCATCCTCTATAAAAGAGATCTGGATTCCCAGGCAGGAGTTTACAACTGTGTGGGTGAATTTACGTGGAGCTTTCACAGACCAGCCACGCCGAGCTAGAACTCTCACAGCACAGATATTTTATGATGCAAATTTAGCCCAGATTTAGGCCTTTTGAGCCCCCTTAATTCCCTCCCACCTCAGGTAAGAAAATAAAACCAGGAAAGGTGAAATGTAAAGGTCCTTACGGTCCTTCCAGCCTCGTTGTTGTGCCTGTTCATGGCCGAGCGAGCGTCGGGCCGGTTCTCCCGGGCGTCGGCGAACTCCCGGGACACCATGCTGCCAAATTCCACGTCCTCACTGCAGCCCCCCCACTTCCAGCCCTCGCCAGGAGAGCCCTTGTGGCGCGTGTCACAGCCGCAGATGGTGGCCGAGCCCTCGGCGCAGGACCTGGTGACGGCGAACGCCACGCCGGCCGAGGCGATGGCGTGCACGAAGGCTGACTCCCTGGTGGCTGTGGAGGAGAGCAGGCAGTGAGGAAGGGCCACTGGAGGATGGGTTTGGTCAGCCCTGTGAGCATCTTCTCCACAGGGCACGGCAGGAGGCCAGGAAATCCTCCTCTTGCCTGTGGTCTGGCTTGGAGCTGCTCCAAGGATGTTTTGTTTCGCTAGGAAATGAGCTCCTGTGCAGACAGGAGCAGGCCACTGAGGTCAGCCAAAAAAGCTCTGACTGGGGTCATCCTCAGGTCTTTGGATAGGGCCATGGCACCACAGAAAGCTGTGTGAACCTGGATTTCAGAGGGCACGTGGAATATTCTGTATGGCACTGTGCAGGCAATGCACAAGAGTCAGACACAGAAATTGTGCAAACCTGAATTTCAGAAGGAACATGGAATATTCTCTATGGTGCTGTGCAGGCAATGCACCACAGAGCCAGACATAGAAAGCTGTGTGAACCTGGATTTCAGAGGGCACGTGGAATATTCTGTATGGTGCTGTGCAGGCAATACACCAGAGTCAGACACAGAAATTGTGCAAACCTGAATTTCAGAGGGAACATGGAATATTCAATATGGTGCTGTGCAGGCAATGTACCATAGATCAGACACAGAAATTGTGCAAACCTGAATTTCAGGGGGCATATGGAATATTCTGTATGGCACTGTGCAATGCATCACAGAGCCAGACACAGAAATTGTGCAAACCTGAATTTCAGAGGGCACATGGAATATTCAATATGGTGCTGTGCAGGCAATACACCAGAGTCAGACACAGAAAGTTGTGTAAACCTGGATTTCAGAGGGCACATGGAATATTCTGTATGGCACTGTGCAGTCAATGCATCACAGACCAGACACAGAAAGCTGTGCAAACCTGGATTTCAGGTGGCATGTGGAATATTCTGTATGGCACTGTGCAGGCAATGCACCAGAGCCAGACACAGAAATTGTGCAAACCCAAATTTCAGGGGGCATATGGAATATTCTGTATGGCACTGTGCAGGCAATACACCAGAGCCAGACACAGAAATTGTGCAAACCCAAATTTCAGGGGGCATATGGAATATTCTGTATGGCACTGTGCAGGCAATACACCACAGAGCCAGACCCTGAGCCACGGGCTTTCCTTCAGACATGCAGAATTTGGATATGCTCACCAAAAAAATGGAAAATTTAGGTTTACACTTTAATGACAGCCTCATGCTTCACCTGGTGGTGGGACCAGCATCAGGTAAAGCTCCTCTTCCTTGACAGGCTGGAAGGCAGGAAATGCCAGGATGGTCAGATCCTCAATCCTCAGGATGTAAACCAAACGCTGTCCCCACCCTCCAGCCCTTTTCCCCCAGGCTGTGCCTCTCTCTGTGTCACAGTACTCAACGTGCACCTTGCACCTGCCCCAGGTTTTCCTCACTTGCCTAATCAAGGTCCCTGCCTGGGACTGGAAATGAGCTTTCTTTTCATGCCCATTGCCTCAGGCTGGAGCTGGGATCAGCCAAAAGATGTCCTGGTTAAGGACTGAGGAGTTTTAGTCTTTGTGGAGAGCTCCCATCACAGCCTTCCATCCCAGGGAGAGCTGGGCAGGGAAGGCTTTCCTGGATCCACTGCTTTTTCCACACTGTGCCAAAATGAAAACCAAATTTTACAAAATACCTTGCAAGTGCAGAATACCCCAAGATATCCATTTATATTTCCATTTCTCCTCGCAGTTTTGATTTCCTCACTCACAAGAAATGACCCTGCAGTTCAGCACCACACCTCAGAAAACATCACTGCTTTTTGGCAGAAATAAAATGGGATTTTTACTGTAAACAGGGCTGTTTTCAAACCCCTGGGGCAATTCTAAGCAGACACAATAATTCTGATAACTGGTCTCCCTTAACCTCCTGTACTACTCCCCACTCACCTCATGCTTATAGACCAGTTATCCTTGAAGCTGTGCTGTTTCTGACACTTTTCAGATGATTCCACTGGCACATTGAAATATCAATGGATCCATAAAGGCACAAAGTCACATTTTCAGTTGATGCAGCTTCACCAGAGCTTTGACTGAGCTTTGTATCAGCTGACTACTCAGAAACCACTCAAACCTTCCCTGCACCATGTTTTGCTGATCTGAGCTTTCCCTGGGCATTTTGGCTTAATCTTTGCCTTTCCAGATGCTTCCAGGCTTTACTAATGTGAGGAGAGTTTCATGCAAGCCAAAAAGTCAACATGTTTTTGGGGAGCAATCACAACTGGGGAGCAGTCCTGGCTGGGTTGAAGGCTTAAGCAAGAACTCCAGCTTTTCTTTGGGAAGGCTACCAAAGACAACAATATGCAAATCCCACAATGTGCATGAACTTACAGGCAGAAGGGATGAGCAATGTCCTGGAACATGTTTGTCAGGGCACTTGGGGAGGTTATTAAGTCACCGAGGGCAACAATCAAAAAGAAAAAAATAAAATAAAAGGAAAATGCAGGAGCCCTCAGGTCCCCAGTGTGATTTTCCCTTGTTCAGCATCTGTCCAGCCTGGAGGATCCCAGCATCCTGCAAATGATGACCATGCAGTTCTTGACTGTGTCAGCTCAGCTTTGAGCAAGAGCAGGAGAGAGAGTCCCGTTCAAACAGGACTGGGGACTCTGCATCTTGTGCTTGCCTAAGTCCAGGTGGGATCCAGAATCCAAATTTTGGGGATGCAGAGCTTTGTATGAGGGTCTCTAAGGATATTTTTGACCAGCTCTGGAGTCTGTGAAAAATAAAAGGCTTCTCACAAAAGCCAGTGAGATGAGGTGGTGGGTGGGTGAATGCCATTATGTGAGGGAGGTGGGAGGTGCAGTGTCTGGCCAGGGAAAGGCTGACACACCTCCCACATCCTCCCAGCAGGGCCAACTGATCCCAAAACCTTCCCATGAAATCATAGCTTGGCTGGGTTGGAACGTCCTTAAAGATCATGTGGTTCCAACATTCCCAGTTTTTCTGCTTTCTCCCCATTCTCCACCCAGCCTGTGTTGGGGTTGGGACTGGCCTGATTTTTGTGCACTTGCTCTTGAAGGCCTTGAACCTTCATGAGGTTTGCACAGACCCAGCTCTCATCAGCCTGCACCTCAGCCTGGTGCCAGCAGCAAACTCCCTGAGGGTGCCCTGGATCCCACTGCCCATGTCACCAACAAACAGTGCCCCAAAAACCACCCCTGCATCTCCTAGAGTGCCACCATGCAGATAATTCCTGACCCACCAGGTGCTCCATCCTTCACATCCAGGGATCTCCAATTCAAGTATCATCAGTATCAAGTATATCAGTATCATCCAATCCAAGGGTGATCTGTGTTTTTATGGCTAGAGCATGTTCCTTGGTTAGTCAGCTCTCATCTCTTGGGAATCACCCTTTCCTCTGCTCAGGAGAGATCTGATCCAGCCCTTTGGCTTATTGGGAAGGTGCTGTGGGTGCTGAGCTGATGTTTGCAAACCTCATGGAGACCCCTGTGTACCTTCCCAAGCTTGGACCAAAAAGAAAATGGTGTTTGTGCAGGAAAACTTCTCCTGTGTGGGTATCAGAGGGGTGGCCTTGGCTTGGGAATCCATGGTTTGTGATCCCAGCTTGGGTTCTGCAGGAGCACCAGCCCAGCACAGAGCATTCCCTGTGCATTCCCCTCACTGCAGAAAGGCATTGAGGGGCTGGAGCGTGCCCAGGGAAGGGAGCAGAGCTGGGGAAGGGGCTGGAGAAATCCTGAGGGAGCTGGAAAGGGCTCAGCTGGAGAAAAGGAGGCTCAGGAGGGACCTTGTGGCTCTCACAACTCCCTGACAGGAGGGGACAGCCAGGGGAGTCAGACTCTGCATCAGGGAACAGGGACAGGAGGAGAGGGAACGGCCTCCAATTGTGTCTAGGATTGGATATAGGGAAATGTGGATATTTGGGTTAGATATCAGGAAAATTTCTGCATTGAAGGGGTTGTCAGGCACTGGCACAGCTGCCCAGGGCAGTGGTGGGGTCAGCTGGAGGGATTTAAATGGATCTGGCACTTTGGAACATGGGATAGCAGTTCCTAACACGGGATCCAGCATCCAGCACGGGATGTGGGAGTGCTGGGTTCAGGTTTGGGCTCAGTGGCCTCGTTGCCTCTGCAATCCCCTCCAAAAATTAAATCCCCACTGCTTTAATTCTGCACCTGAAGCTTCCCATCAGGAGTGGAAGCAATTCTGGAGAATTCAAAATGCTTTGAGAAGACTGTCAGTGATGGGCTCAGCACTCAGCTCAGAGAGATACACTGAGGTCAAGCAACAAAAATGTCATGCACTTCCCTCCCCGTATTTCCATTTCCTCTGACAAAGAGAAGCCCCCCAAATTCTAAAATTAAGCCAAACCAAGGAAAAAAAAAAAAAAGAAAAAAAAAAAGGCAAAAACAACCAAACTCCTAAACTTTCCATTTCTTTCATGGAAAGAAAAGAGATGAGGCCAAATTATACCCCTCGCAGGGTGACAAAGAGAAGCCCCCAAATTCTAAAACTAAACCAAATCCTTGCTCTTTTCCAACCTGGAGAATTCTACGATCCAGCGGTTCTGTCCAGAGCTCACCAAACCCCAGGGAGCTCCAGGCAGCACAGCCTGGAGAATCCCTGTGTTTGCCAGAACAAGCAGCTCCAGGCAGACAGATGTGGCTAAAACCCTAAATCTCAGCTCCATCACCTCAACTCCACAGTTTTGTGGGTTTTTTTAGCTCTTGTTGAAAGCCAGGAGGGCGCTGATGGGATTTGCCTTGAGAAGCACCAATTGCAGCGAACTCCTCTCTTCCCAAAAAAGCGCTCAGCGCCTTTTACAGCCTGGATAGGACGTAATCACTCCGCTGCTTTTGAAATGCAGCCACCGCTTAAGGGAGCACAACAGGAAGCAAATCGCGCTGTATCTGATGGAAACCACCTGGGGAATGCGGGCAGGCAGGGCAAAGGAGCTGGGATCTGCCCCGGGGCACCGAGCTGAGCGCTTCTGCCTCTCGAGAAAGTCGCCGCCGATCTCCTAATGACTCCACGGCATTAGGGCACCGGGTTTAACATCTCCTGGCCCTAACTTAAGGCAGCGGGTTCAATATTGACGCAGATGGAGCGGTGCCACGGTGTGAATCACGTCCTGCCACCTCCCCGAGCCGTGGCACTGTCCTGCCCTGCCGAGCATCCCTGACCCTGCCCCGCAGGGATGCAGAAGGAGCGCACGGAGATGGAGATAAGCAGGGGGAAAGCATGCACTTGTAATGGAAATGAGGGGTTATTAAGGTGCCATATAAAAATGCGAGATAGCTGTTTGTCAGGTCTCATTCCTATCCGGGTGGCTCTGGGTGGTAGCAGCTGTTAGGGCTTGAAGAAAGTTTCTGGGAAGTCACCTGGCAGGAGGAGGTGAGCAGGGACCGATATCTCACGGGGATGTTGACTTCAGAGCATTTAAACCACTTTCTTTTGGTCAGCAAAACTCTTCAGCTGGTTGGATTCCTGCCTGCTGCTGAGTTTCCCTGCAGGTTTCAGAGGTTTGGACACAATTCCCTCTCCATTCTGGGGAGGTTGAATAGCAGGGAAAAAGTGCCTTTGGGGGTGTCCCCTAAAGCAGAGGTCTCCAAGGCACTTCTGGAAAGGGATTTCCTAAGAAGCCCAGACTGAAATCTGAGAAATTGAATATCCTGTGCAGAACCTCTCTGACCACTTGTCCCAGCACCAAACCCATCCTGGGATGCAAAAAACCCCTTGGCTGAGTGGTTTAATTTTGATAATCCAGAGCCTGAGGATGATGTGACCTAAGGTTTGCTTTCCTGCTGTGATAGGGCTTTTTTTATGTGACTTTGGGCAGATCCTTTGTCACTCTGTGCTTCTGCTCCCTTATCTGGACACCCCAGGACAATCCTGCTTATCTCCCCTGGAGCCTGCAGTGCTGAACTCAGTGATGGCTTCAGAATTGTAGGCAGAAGGAACTGGAGCCCGGCAGATTCTTCTCAGATTGAGGCATGAGGAAGGCAAATGAATAACTGCATAAATATCTCAGCTGCCCAAGACCTGAAAACTGCTCTCCTGTGTTCCTCTGCCCAGACAGTGACTTATTTTCCCTGAATCTTTCCCTGAATGACGAAATTGTTAACCCCAGGTCAAGTACAATCAATTAATCATAATTAAATGATTAATACCAGCTAGGTATCCCAGATGTGTGGCAAGATGGACTGTGGTGATGTAGCAGGATGAATATAATGGTTTATTTTGCTCTGAAAATCCCTTTTCACCACACCTATAGTGAAACACTGAGCCCTGCTGTCCCCATTCCTGACACACTAAATCTTTCCTTTTTGAAACAGAGTCCTTGGAGTGAGGCATTGGCTTAGTGCCTTTTTGGGCTGGACAATGTATGAACAACATGGAAAATAATGGAATTGTCCCAGACAACAAAGGAAGGATTTCCCAGCCATGTCTGCTCTTGAGATGAGGATCCTGCTCCCTGTTCCATGATTGGAAAGACATTGGGAAGTCTCACATTGGCTGTGAGCCCTGAATTTCTGACACCACAGACTTCTGGAGTGTCCTTGGGAGAGGCATTTTGCTAAAAATGGAGTGAAATAGAGGAAATGGTTCATCTGTTTAGCAGAACCGTGGGGAGGAGTCATGCTGGATTCTCGGAGCTTTGTTTTTCAAAGCTAAAAATCTACAGAAAGGAACCTCCAGCTACTTGAGACACCCACCTTTGAGGAGTGAAAGGTGCAAAGGCTTTCCAACATTTTTCTGGTGGGGCAGACTCCCTAAGAACAGGAGAGAGTGTGAGAAAGGGTTTCAATTCCCTCCTTGGCTCAAGGGGATATAAACCCACAGCTGCACAACAGTTGACACTGCACTGACTCTGGATTAAAAGGGAAAAAAAAATCCGACCAAATAAACTCAATAAACCCTAAGAACTAAGAAACTGGAAATAAAGCTGGGAACAACCTGGTGTTTCTGGTATTTGGAGCAGCACAACCCAGCCTTTTACTCTGGGGGCCCATCCTAGCTCAGTTTTCCCTGGTTCTCGTGGTCCCTCCTGCACCTTTGGCATCACAGGCATTGGAAGGTGATGCCCAGTGGACAAAGGTGGTGAGGAATTTGTGAAGAGCTCTGGAAGTCCAGCCTTTGAGTGAGGTGAGGTGAATCTGGGTTTTGGCTGCAGTATGAATTTCACCACCCCTCTGCTCTCAGCACAACCTGCTCTCCTCCTTGAATCCACCCAGGGAGGCACATCCACAATCCTGGATGTGGAAACAGCTGTGCCATTCCCCTCTGGGGAGGGTCACCCATGAACATTTCCATGAGGATAAACCAGAAGGCTTTGAATAAAAGCTCACACTGCATCACTTTGGATGAAAAAAAGAAGAATCCCAGAACAGATTAATGCCAAACAAGCTGCTGGGTTGCTGAGTAGCTGGTGGCCCCTGGGAGAAGGAGTTTCTTGAGGCTCTGGCTGCCTTGCAGGCACAGCAGCTTTCTGAGCAGCAGGAGTGAAATCCAACGGGACTGGTGAGTCAGAGCTCCCAGGATTTGCAGAAGCACACGGAGGCATCACTGCTGGCTTGTACCAACACCCATGGCATTGCCTGCTGGAGCTGGAACCCACGTGCAGGAGCAGCAGGGCAGATCCAGCACAGGATGCTCCAGTCCCTCAGCACAGCTGGGCTCTGCTAAGCTTGGATCAGCAGATCCCTGAAAGCCAAAAACTGAGAGGGCAGGGTGTGGGGATGGTGTCCCCACATGGACAAAGCTGGGGAGAGAATTCTCTGTTGAACTAAAATAGGGGTAATGGTTTTAAACTAAAAAGATGTGGGTCCAGACACAAAGAAGTAATTTTTTATGATGAGGGTTGTCCAAAGAGGTGGTGGATGCCTCATCCCTGGAAGCAGCCAAAGTGAAATTAAGTGTGGCTTTGAGCAACCTGATCTATTGGAAAGGTGTCCCTGCTCACTGCAGGGGAGTTGGACTTGATGAACTTTAAAGGTCTCTTCCAACCTAAACCATCTTAAGAAATGAAGGTTCACATTTTCACAGGACATATTTCTCCCCAGGAAAAGGAGTGAGGGTGGAGAAAAAGAAAAAAAAAAGTTAAAAAAATAAGTTTAATGCCTTTTTTTTTTTTTTTTTTTTTTTTGAATGATCACCAAGCAGAAAATCATTTGCCAATCAGAACTATTAAATATTGGCCCAGCACCAGGGGAAGGCAGAGAACAGGGAACTCCTTGGCTGACAGATCCATCCACAGGCAGTGCCCAAGTGCTGGAGGGGAACAAGCATCATTCCCATCACAGGGGAGGAGGAGGAGGAGGAGGAGGATCACAGGGGTGTCACGGCTGCTGGGACCCTGGCAGTGCTTGAGGGGAAAATACTGGGAATGTTGGAAACCAAACATTGGCTCTGGCAGCCTCAGAGGCAGGTGAGCTTCAGTTTCCCCACATTCCTCTCAAATTTAGCAAGAGAGGATCCCATCTCAGATAAAGCAACTGAAAGGTTTTACATAAATCTGGCTCAGCCTCCAGCTTCCCTCTGGAGAGGTCCCTTCCCTGTTTCCAGTGCTTTTCCCATTTCCCTTGACCCATCCCCACCCTCTGCAGGTGCTGATCTCCTCAGTTACCCCTTTACTCCTTAAAAGTGGCTCCTTGTCCCACTAGGATGGAAGTTTTGCCTTGGATGTGCCCCTGTGAAAGGAGGGGACAAGTCAGGTTCCTGGTGGGAGGGAGATTCATTCCACAGAGCACATTCCCAAATTCTGCAGTGTGAGCTCTCTTCATCCTGGTTATGTTGGAAAATAGTTTCCTAAGTGGCAGCTTAAGGAAGAGATCCCGAGATTCTGAGATCTTTAAAGCTTTTCTTTCTTTCCTTGGTCACTCCCAAGCCTGAACCACCAGGTGCCCTGACCCAAATTTTCTGCTCAGCCCCAGCAGCATCAGCCCTTGTGGTTACTCTGAGAAGGCTCCAGAGGCTTTGGGAAGGTCAGAGCCTGCTGACTGCCTCACCCACTGGGATTCCCATCCTGCACAAAGGGCCTCTCTGGACATGGGTGACACCAAAACCCTGCCTCAGTTTCCCCACCTGCAATGCCAGAAATGCAGGAAGCTCATCCTACACTCCCCAGCCTGAGCTCTGGGCACCATTTCAGCCTGCAGCATTCCACAGCAGGAGCAGGAGACAGCAGTTTCCTCCTCAGCCAGTGCTGCATGAAGCCTTTTTACCCCATGAGTGATGCTGTGCTGGGATCACTGTCTATCCATGGACCTTCCAGGAGAACCTCAGCACCTGGAGCTGCCTCTGGGCTGAGGTGTGGTCACCTCATTGCAAGGGGGTGGGACCAGAGGACCTGCCACTGTCCCTTCCAGCCCAAACTAGTCCATTATTCTATGACATGGAGACTTTCTAACCAGCTCCTCATCTGGTTACAGGCCTTGGCAGCAGCTGCAGGATGTTCCAGAGCAGCTCTGCCTTGCACTAAGGTGTGTCCAGAGTTATTTAAATCCCTCTTATATAAATCCCCATCCATCTTAATCCTCAACACCTTGATTATCTGGGAACCTTTGAACAGGAGCAGAAGTGAATGGCTGCCTGGGATCCCTGGGATGCTGAAGGATCACAAATTGCATTCCTCAGATATCTCTTTGTAAGACTGCCATCAGAGAATTATAGACTCACAGAATGGTTTGGATGGGAAGGGACCTTAAGATCATCTCATTCCACGGGCAGGGACAACTTCCACTATCCCAAATTACTCAGAGTCCCACCCAGCCCAGCCTTGAACATTTCCAGGGATGGGGGGTCCACAGCTCCAGTCTCCTCACAGTTCCACAGACTGGCTGAATGGTCTGGACCCACTCAGCAGTGAAGCCCAAGCTCCTGCTGCCCTTGCCTGGTGTGTAGTTTGTCACATCCCCTCCTCCTCAGCAGCACTCCCACATGGGTGGGGATTTATTTCCAATCCTAGGGAAGCCCACTCTGCCAGAACAGCAGCCCCTGGGGGCTGCAGGTAACCCAGGCTTTCCCTGGAATGGGCTGAGGGTGGCTCAGCAGCCAGAGCACAGCAGGTGATGCCAGCCAGGAGCTGCCCCATGGCTCTGTGTGACACCAGCCCTCTCAGCTCCATGCCCAGCTGATTCTGCACAGTTTCTCATCAAAATCCACCTCCAGGGTTTGCTTGGCTTTTTTAACCACTTAAAAATCAGGCCCCTTAATGCAAAGACTTATGCAAAATGCATAATAACAAGAAGTTAACCACACTTTTGCATATCTGAAAGGAAAGGTTAGGTTTGGGTTCCATCTGTGTTTTGAACAGAGTTCTGATTGAGTTCTTGTTTCCTCTGAACCAGCTGTGCTAGTGTCAACACATCCCTGGGAAGATGAAAGGCCCTAGAAAGACATTTGATCAGATTAGCTGTGATTCAGCTCATTGGAGGGAAATTATTAAATGGGCAATTCCTGCCAGGGAACATGAAGGCGATAGAGATAAGAGGGAAAGTTGGATTGAAGGAGGTTGGATTAGCACAGCTTGTAAAATCCTGACGGCCAAGTTCCCCCAAACTTGAATGATGGGGTCTTTCCTCATTCTTTTTATTTTTCTTTTCACTTTCTCTTTGCTATTTACTCGTAGTTATCGTTGTACTGGAGCAACACAGAGCAGCAACCTCCAGAGCTGTGGTGCTCAAACCTTCCTGGAGTTTCTCCCACTCCCAAACCTTTCAGGCTGCACTGAAACAGGCAGAGCCAGACTGCCAGATTGCAAACCTGGTGCCCTGGGACAGGGCCAGTGCTGCCCCTGCCCTCCAGCCCCTCTGAGCAGGAGCCAGGCTGGGCTGGGGGCTGGAATCTCTCGGTAATTAACCACTGACAAACAGCCCCAGGTGATCCCGCAGGTAACAGACCCCCAAGGTGGGTGAATCAGCAGGATGGTCTGCTCTCAGTAACCGAGTCTGATCCCTGCAGAGCAAACATTCCCTTATCTCTATCTCCCTGCTGATCTAATCATCGCCCTGTGTATCTCCCTACCTACCCCACTTCATGCTTTATCTGGCTTTCTGTTGGCTTGGTCATGTGTGAAACACCCGGGTGGTGTCTGATCCCCATTCCTGCCATCCCATAAATGCCTTGTCCTGAATATTCCAATATTCCATCATCCTGGAGTCCCCTTGATCTGCCATGAATTACCCCGAGCCCTGGTCTCCCCAACATCCCTGGGAGGCTCTGGACAAAAGGAAGCTGTGTGATTAGCAGAGATGCTCATTGTGGCTGGACGGAGCTCTTAATGAAAGGGGAAGGTGGAAAAGGAGCAGGGTGAAATCCTTCCAGGTTAAAGGATCATTGGGGGTCCCTCCCGGCCTCGAAAAGAAAAAAAAATAAGGCAAGAAAAAGAAGGCAAGCCCCAAAAACTGCTATGCAAAACTGTCAGTAAGATACAGGGAAGAAGAAAAAAAAAAAAAAAAAAAAAAAGAAAAAAAAAGGGATATAATTGTATTCTGTTATCAGAAGCAACACGGTCGAACAAAAGGATCGCCTTCGCCCACCTGAGAATGGAATGCGAGGCTCCATTTCGCTGCTCTGATCGTATTTGACAGCCCCCCTCGAGACTGCCCGGTTGGTATGGCAAATCGTCCTTATTACCTGCTGGGGTGAATGAATCCCCCTTTGTGCTGCCACTGTCACGCCGCATTAGGCTGACAATGGCCCGAGATATTTTATATGAAATTTGCCCTCACTTGTGATTAGCCAGCACCAACTAAGTCATAGCAACCTAGAACTATGCATTGGCCGGGCCCCGTTGTCGGCCGAAAGGGAAATCCCTATTCAAATGGTTTAATAAAACAATCTAAAGGGCGTGTGAATCGTGAAAAGCATTTTCACTTTTCTCTTTAGCTTAATCTCATGGTCGCTGGGATATTGTGCTCCGAGCAGACCCCAGCAGGGTGTGGGCTAAGGTCCCCCATCAACTTCTTTTACAGCCTCCTTTTCTGCGAGTTAATGATATACCGGTGTGATTGCCTCCCGCAGCAAGAAGAAACACGCATCTGATGAAAAGGATGGACCTCCTAACACATCCTAAATGGCAACAATTTCTCATCCAAAGGTCGCAGGTCATAACCTGGATTTTGAATCACCACCCAGATCTTTTTCAAAGCCCGGCTAAAGCCGGGGGATTGGGCGAGGCTGTTTTACACTCGCACACACACAGGCACCGCGTTATCTCCAGAGGTTCCTGCTCTGCTTGAGTCCTGAGCTTAGTGCTTGGGAACAATCGGATTTTCCCCCTGGTTTGGGGCTGCAGTTTGCTGCTTTTCGCATCCTCTCAAGCCTTGGGAGAGGTGGGCGATGCAGAGATGTGCAGCCCCTTGGGGGTCACAGCAGCACCCCAAACCTGTCGCACTGCCAGCCCCAAACTCACCTCCAGCAAGGCTTTGAGCTCTCAAAACTCTCCCCACTCGCTTCAAGGTGTGGAAAACTCCCCCAGTGCTGACCCCTGGACGCCCACACACGCCACAGAGATCTGGCAGATTTTTGGGAGGGAGAAGGATTCACACAGGCTTCCCCTTCTGCATTTCTTGCTCCACTTGCTCACTGGGGCTGGGAGGAAGCCCTGCAAGGCTCATCTCAGCATTTTCCTGAGCGGAGGAAAGCTTTGCCTCTGCAAGACGAGGCTGGAAATCCCCAGGGTAACGAGCCCATGAACCTCCCAAGCAGCACAAAGCAAAGGTGAAAGCAGCACAGGAACCTGTTCAGTTTTCCCCTTTTCCTTCCTCCTGATTCCCCCCACAAAGCCTTAAACCAGTGGGGAGTTCATCTCCTGGATGAACATCAAGGTTCTCCCTCCAGGTTTTCCCACTGGAGCTCAGCAGGAAGAGTGGGTTTGCACAGGCTGTCATGAGGGACCCTCTTGGCCTCCAAAATCCACATTTACCTCTCCTAAAAGGTGCTCACATGAGCTGTGGTGTGTTTCCACTGCAGCTCCCCACATAATTGCAAGTGATCTGGGGCAAGGAATGATTCTGTTATTAAGTGCTCCTACACTGTTTAGCACAATGGGGCCCTGATCTCTGCTTGGGGCCTCAGAGTCTACTGTAATACAAATAATTAACCATAATAGAGCTGGGAAAATATCTTAATAAAACCATGGAATCAATTTGAGGCAATTAGGCAATTTTTCAGCTTGCAGGGGTTTTTTGCTTTACAGGCTCCATTTGGAGAAGGGGGGGTCAGGGTGCTGGAGGAGCTGCTCACCTCCCTGCAGCAGGCTTGGGCAACCTGGTTTTTGTTGGCTTTTTTGGGAATTTTTTTGTTGGTTTGTTTTGTTTTCTGTGGGTTTCAGTTTCACCCAGTTGGGGAAGCAGAAAAATTTGATGTAGCTCCCACAGCATCAAAACCACTTTTTATAAATAGCTCGTGAGAGGAAACATGGTTTGGAGGCTGGATCTGTGGTTCCTAAGGGAGAAGGGGCTCAATCCTACAAAAAACGACTTTCAAACAGCTCCTCTGCCCCAGCTGCCCACCTGTGAGATGAAGAGCCATCATCATCTTCCCACTTTCTAATCCCAAACACTTGAGGACAATGCTGGGGAATTTCAGACCTATTTAGACACCCAGGAATAAGGAAATTGCAAAGCCCCAGATGCAGGCTGGATGATTTACAAGCAATTTGGAGGCAGCAGATAAGCTGTGGATGACAGATATTCTGATTACAGCTGCAGCTCTTGTATAAATGTCAAGCAGGAAAGGGAGTTAAATACATTGAGTCTGAAATGTCTCCAGTTGTGAGTGTGTCCATCACTGGCCTTGGACACTGCCAGGGATCCAGGGGCAGCCACAGCTTCTCTGGGCACCCTGTGCCAGCACCTCCCCACCCTCCCAGCCAAGAATTCCTTCCCAAAATCCCATCTAACCCTTCCCTCTCCACCTTAAAACCATCCCCCTTGTCCTATCACAACTTGCTCTTTCACCCTGACCAACACCCCTGTTCTGAGACATTCCCTTAAATCTTTCAATCCTAAAATGACACAGTCAAAATAATCAGAACAGAAAAGTGGAAAAAATAAATTTCCTCCTTACACTGTTTTGCATTGCTGAGAAAAGTCTCTGAGCTGGTGATCAGCCTGGTGCTGGTCCCAGATGTGGAGAAATGAGTCCTAGTGCTTAAAAACTGAAGGAAATTATCCTGACCACAATTTCAAAGTAGACCTGCATCATGTCCTAATCTCATTTAATTTCAGCCACCATGAGGAGTCAGCCTGCCATTGGATTGGGCTGAAAATGTCATTGGTTGGGTTTGAGAAGCTGAGCAAAACACAGAATTGAATACCTGGCTTGGGGACCTCCTGGAATCTGTCACACCCTGAATAAAACAAGCACCTTGTGTTCTTGGTGAATATAAATCACAGAAATGTGATTTGTGGAAGTTCTCCATTGGCTTCATTGTCAAATCACAGACAGAGGTTAAGTAATAATAATAATAATAATAATAATAATAATAATAATAATAATAATAATAATAATAATAATAATAGTAAAATAGCAGAATTTGTATCTGCTTGTGCTTTAGAACAGTGAAGCTCTCACCTTGCCCTCACCAACCTGAGTGACCTCAAAAAAAACCCCAAAAATCAAATAACCTGCTGTAGAAGCAGAGGGTACCAAAAACCTCCAGATAATTTTCTCACTCAATCATAATTTGTATTCACAAGACAAACCAATTCCATTCATTCTTTTCTTTTACCCAGGTTTCTGAAACTCAAGTAGGATCACCTCTAAAGAGAGAGATGCCTGTGCCACACACTGCTCAGCCCTCACAGCCAGAAATCCTCTCTCCTCTGGAGATGATCTCTCCCAGCCTGAACTGTACATGGATTTTGCCCTCCCAGGCAAGGACAGCAATGAGACCCAGAATGGGAATAATCCCTGAGCTGGGGTTGAGTCTCTCTGAGGAGCAGAAGTGCTCTGGGTTTCCATCCAGCTCCATCTCTGTCCCTGTGTTCACCCATTTTAACAGATCTCCTGATGAACCCTTCCCTTGCTCAGGCTATGTCTCATTTCAGTCTATTTTCTTCTTCTCTTTCACATTGTGAGGGTTTTCCAGATCTTTCCCACCCTGCAAACTCACAATTCCAGCTTTGACTTCTCATTCCTGCTGCTGCCAATCACCAAATGCCTGCTTGCTCTTGTATCAACCCTGCCTTCATATCTGAGGACTGGACATGATTTTATTCCTGATTTGACATCTGATGTTCTGTTTCAGCTTCTTGAGGAGCATCCACACCCCCAGCTCTGGGTGTGTGCTCTCTTGCTGGGAACAGCTCACAGAATATCCAGAATATTAACTTGGAGGGGAGGAGAGGTGATGACCTGTTCTGCTTACACTGACTTTGGTGACTTTTTGGGAGGGAAAGGCACTTGTAGAGCTGCTGGAGGGACCCAGCACCTCCAGGATTTACTGCCAGTGCACATTGCTTTCATCCCTGCCTGTCTTAGAGCAACAAAATCAAAGCTCTGCATCCTGCACTCCCTTGGGATGGGAATTGCTGAAGATTCCTCTCTTGCTGTTAAATGTGAGCTCCCTTGGTGGCAACACTGCTGCTGCCCTGTGTAATGAGTGGGGGATAGATGACATGTGAAGTGCAAAAAAAAAGAAAAAAAAAAGAAAAAAAAAATAGGAACAACCGAGCAGCCTTCGGAAATGTCTATGCAAATCAGTTACTGAATACATCAAGTAAGTAAAAATATATGTTTTGGCCATCAGCAGAAAAATATGTGGCCTGATCCTCCTCTTGGCCTGGTGTAAATCAGAGTAATTCATATATATATTCAGTAATTTATATCTATATTCAGTAATTCATATCTATATTCAGTAATTTATATCTATAATTCAGTGGAAGTGGCAGAAAAGTTGAGGCAGTGTAATTAGGAGTGCATTTTAGTATTAAGATAATTTTTTTCCCTATGAAAAACTTGTTCTGTTGCTGAAACACTTTTGATTTTGCACTAATACCTGGATAGACTGGCAGGCTCAGAGGTTTTCAAGTGAACCAAGGGAGGGCTGGGAGGGAAGGGAAGGAGAGGGGAGCTCTGGAGCTGTGCAACATTCAGAGCAGAGCTGGAGCAGAGCTCAGCTCCCTGCACTCTCTGGGCTATTCCTGCACAAACAAGGGAGCCCTTAATTCCAGATTCCACTGGGAACCTTGCCTTTCTCCTGGCCTTTTTTAAAATATGTTCCCTCTCCACGCTCTTCCATCTCTCATGCTAATTTCCCTTCCCTCTCAGCATCTCTCACATGTGCCCTGCTGCAGCACACAGCCCCTGACTGAATCATCCCTTTGCTTCTGCATGACTAACACCCCTGCTATTTGTCCAACTATTCCCATGGATGTACATTTAATATGTAAAAAGTTAATTAAAGCCTTGTTCATAAAAAAAAAAATATCTGGGCCAATTTAATATTTTTTTTATAAATACCTCAAGGTGATATTTCAATTAGGGACTAAATGCCAGGAAACACTGTCAGATTCACCCCCACCACCTCCTCATCTCTAATCAAAGCATCAGGTTTTGATATTATAAAGGAAAAGCCACTAAAACCACAACAATATTTAGAGGAATTCACTCTGCAGGTGCAGAGATCAATCCTGAGAGAAGCTGAGAACTTCCAGCTCTCAGTGGAAACCAGTGGAAGTGACTGAGGAGAAGCCAGCTCTGTGCCCAGAGTCCTTCCCAGGTGGATCTGTGCTCATTCTGGGATTGGAAACCTGCTGGATCTTCCTAAGGCCTCACATCTTCTGTGCAGCTCCAGACTTGCCAGCAAAAGGCTTGAAATTGGGATTTGTGCTGGCACAAGCAAGCTGCTGATGGTTCCAGGCTGGAAAATGCATCCCAGCAAAGGGATGCTTCTCCCAGGCCAGCTGGGAGGAGTGAAAATTCTGGCTTGCAAATCAAATGTTCCAAAGAGTCTCCATAGTGGACAGTGTCATTCAGGAGCCCAGGGGATAGGATGGTGTTTTGTGGCATCCCACAATGATGGAATGGTTTGGGGAGGAACTGGGAGATCATCCAGTGCCACCCAGGGCAGGGACACCTTCCACATCCCAGGGTGATCCAAGCCCCATCCAGCCTGGCCTTGGACACTTCAGGGATCCAGGGGCAGCCACAGCTGCTCTGGGAACCTGTGCCAGGGCATCCCCACCCTCAGGGAAGAATTTTCCCCCAATATCCCATCAAACTCTCTTCTCCTCCAGCTTAAGCCACTGCTGTTTAAGCTGTGAATGTCCCATCCCCTGCAGGTGACCCTAGCCCCAGCACCTACAGAATGTGAATTCTCCCAAAGTCAGGAAGAAATTCTTTACTCAGAGGGTGGTCAGGCCCTGGCACAGGTTGCCCAAGGAGAATTTGGGGATGCCACATCCCTGGAAGGGTCCCAGGCCAGGTTGGACAGGGCTGGGAGCAGCCTGGGATAGTGGAAGGTGTCCTGCCCATGGCTGGGAGCTGGGATTGGAAAATCTTTAAAGTCCCTTCCATTCCAAACCATTCCAGGATTCTGTTTCTGGGAAATCTCAAAACAAGACCAATGAAAATCTGTGTGTCACATGGAAGGAGCCCTCCCCAAACTCTGCAGCAAAGGGAGAGTCAGGAGATCCATCCTTCAGATCTGCAGGCCCTTTTAACCCAAGTCCTCATTTTGGGAATTTTTATGGGGTCATGCAAAGGCTGCTCCATTTGTGCCTTCAGAGGAGATAGTGGGGTACCTGCACTGGTGATTTCCCCCCAGGGAGCCTTGAGGGCACTCACAGGAGCTGCCAGAAACGTGAGATGGGAGCACAGGCCCCAACTGGAAACCCTAAGAGGGGATTAGAACAGATGAGTCCTCATTTCTCTTTCCAGAACAACAGCAGAGATAAATCAGGCTGCTCCTTTGGAGGGTGTTAAAGGAGGATTTCCTGGGAGGTGGATCCCCTCAGTGGGGTTTTATTGTGCTGCCAGTGGGGAGGGAAGGGATGGATTAAGCAGCTGGCAGTGGGATGTGGGGATTTTGCCTGTGCTGACAAAGGATCTGAGCTCTCAGTGGGTGCAGGAAATCAGGGGTGGCTCCTGGCTTATTCCTGGAGGCCACAGTGCTGCTCTGGAGCTGAGAATCTCCCTCAGAATTTCAGCCATGGAGCTGGTGGTGTGGAGGAGCAGAGGTTGGGTCACCCACACCCTGCTCAGCCCTGTCCTGCACTAGAACAATCAGATAAGAAATGTTATATCCTGCCATAAAGCACTCCCAGCTCCCACCATCCTCTTGACTTGAAGATGAACAATTTTTTGTGCTGTTTCATGGGAATTTTGGGATGTTTTCCTTCCAATCTCCATGTTTGTTCTGTTTTGGTGCTTTGGGCATCACCACCAACATTGGTGCTAATTTTTGGGATTGGTGGAAGCCGACAGAGAGCTCAGGAGCTGGGAGCTCAGCTGAGCAAAGCAAAGAGAGGAATTGCAGGGATTATTTGAATTTCAGGACCTGAGTTTGCCTTTATTTTAATGCTGAGTGCAACAGGCAGCCTGTGAGGCTCAGAGTACTCGAGAAAACACATATTTTAACCCAAGAAATAAAATGCTCACTATCTGCAGGTCCCCATGGTCTCACTGAGCTGCTTAGAGCACTGAGATGAAAAGCTCCCAGATGAGTTTTACACAAGGAAGACAAACCTTCCACCCAAGCTGGTTCAGCTCAGCTGGGTTAAATCAGTTTTTATGGCAGGGCAGTTTGTGCACTTGCTCAGGTGAAGTTCAAGGCAGGTTTGGGGATTATCTTGGGTTATAGGAGGAGCTGCAGCCCAAGCTGTGAGAGCTGGAATGACTCCCCAGCAGCTCCTGGATCACTTGTGGCTCTCCAGTATTTGGTTTCTGGTTTCTGGGCTGGCTGTGGGCTGTGGGTGCTGAAGCCCAGCACCAGCTGTGTCACCCTGGGATGGAGTTTTCCTGCTCAGAGCAGCTCCAGAGGAGCCACCACCACCCTCTGGGGGTGTCCTGGGGCACCCCCACCACCCTGGGCTTGCTGATGAGCATCCCTGAGGTGACAGTGGGAGCAGGATCCACCATCCCACACTGAGCTCATCCCAAGCTGTCTGATCCCAATCTGGACCAAGCTCATCTCCCCTGGCATTTTAAGCCAGGCTAACTTCCCCACTTGCCCAGCCTGAGCTAAGAGCACCCTCCTTGTTCTGGCAGCACTGATGGAGCCAAATAAAAACTTAAAACACCACGAGGCACAAACCTCATAAAGAAGGTGCAGCCCTGCATTTACAAACCAGCAGTGAGCTCCAAGCCTCTTAAATATCACCAGACCCATCCCTAGCAAGAAAAGGCCAATACAATTCCAGCTTCTAGCCAGCCACATGAGTGGTCAAGCCCATAAAATGGGTGAATTCATGCAGTGAATTGTCTGGAGTGCTTGATGCAGTGACCTCACTGAGTTACAGCACCAGTGATTACAGGCTCTTTCCCAGCTGGAATGCTGATCCATATGATTTTAAATTGCATCTACCCCACTCTCCAGGCTTGGAATAACTAATATTTTGTGGCCAGCACCTGTTTAAGAGGCTTGTGCTGTGCTGGTGGCTGTTAGAGCTAAGTACCATCTTCCTCTAAAGCATACATGTGAAAAATCAGGTTAAATATGGAAATATGTTTGGAATCCTTAAAAAAATCAACCCACAGAGCAAACACCTTTTCACTGTTTCTTTTAAAATAGTCACTGGCTTTCTGTGAGATTGATGTGAGGATTTCAGGGGTGTCACAGCAGCTTTAACATGTACAGAAACATCCAAGGTGAGGCTGGGTGGGGATCTGAGCAATCTGACCCAGCTCAAGATGTCCCTGCTCATGGCAGGGCTGGCACTAGATGAGCCCTGAAGGTCCCTTCCAACCCAAACCATCTATAAAGGAACAAAAGGGTTAATGACTAGTGGAGCAGGAATGTTCTCAAGGTCAGTGATGGGCATGGCTTGAAGTGAGGAGATTTTAGGGAGAGTTTTTAACTTTAAATTTGTTGTATTGTAGTTGGAAATAGATGATTTTTAAGGCCCCTGCCAAACCAAATCATTCTATAGTTCTGTGACTTGATTCTTCTCACATATTGGTTATTTGATTTTTCTTTTTTTTTTTTTTTTTTTTTTTTTTTTTTACTGAACCCTTGGGAAAACACTGGAAACACAGAACTGAGAAATGAGGTGGTGATTTTCTGCTGGTTGGGAAGTTCAGAAGTTCTGTCCCCTTGAGAACCAATACCAGCAGACAAAATCCATTGTTTTTCCCAACAGTGAGAGGGAGAATTTGAGAATAAAACATTTATATCTTCTTTAATTTTCCTGATCCACAGATGATATCAGGGTGTGTTTGGGCCAAGGTAATAATTAATAAAGACATAAACAGAACTTTACAGAACTTCATATTTGCCTTCAGAGTCACTAAATCATGTCTGAAATGTGCAGAAGATGGATCTTGAATGAGAAAACCTCTTGCTCAGGGGAGCAAAATGCAGAGAATATTCTTAATTTTAGGCACTGGTCAAGGATGATAACTCGAATATAAATCTCACCAGAGATTTCCCATAAAAACTGGGCTGCACAGAGCTCCCATCTACCCCTCAGAATTCATTTACATCTTCAAATTCATCTGACAAGAAGTTAAATTCTATCTCTCAGATAGAATCTCTATCTGAATCCCAATCAGAAAACCAAACTGGAAATTTTGTATGAACAGAGACAAATTTCTCCACCAAACCCAAGTGCACTGAAAGAAATTTTCACCTTTTATTTTTCTCTGTGGGATTTCCTAGGGGAGCATCCTCATGCCAGGATTCAGCAGTTGTAACTTGAGAGTGAACCACAGATTTGGGTCTTATCTTTACAGCTATCATTTTATAGAGCTGTATGAATTCAGAGGGGGGTTTAGTGACCACTGCTCAGTTTTAATTCTGGATTTAGGCAGAATGAAAGAGCTGAGAGCTCATATCATGGCTAAGGTTATTAACAAGGGACAAAAAACCCTTAACATATTCTACAAAATTCTATTTTGCTTCATTTTTAAGAGTTGAAAATCTGATGGACCATGTAAGAATCTGAATTTTTGGGCTGATTAAGTGTTTTATCTTGTTAATGTCAGATTTTTTTGTTTGAGAAGATAAAATTTAACCTCAATAATATAAAAAACAACTCTGTATTCTATGAAATACTAAAGGTGTGATTTTATGATGATTTTTAATGATTTTCCATTTTAGCATAAGATCACATTTAAATTAAAAAGAAAAAAGTGCTTCATTTTCAATAATTCAAATGAAACTATCTGAAATGTGCAAAAAAAATAAAAAATAAAAAAACCCTTAAACCTTTCAGGAAAAAACAGAGCTGTGAATTTTATTTTTTTTTTCCCTAGAAATTAAGGAGAATCTCCAGTTTGGTGCAGCTCTCTTTTTCTGATGGAAAAAAAAAAATGGCTCAGAAGAAGAAATAAACACATTTTTGACAAGCTATAATATCTCCTAGGCTGAATCTTGTGCTCTTAGCCTAAGGGGTCTCCAACTTTTTCGTGGCTTGGGGTGAACAGAAACATCTCCTGGTGCCCTCCCCACCCATCCACACTCCCACAACATCCCTGTGGCAACAGCTTCCCTGGGAAAGCAGCGTGATTAGGGAAGGATAAACCATAATTATTAGCTATCAGTGAGTGTGATTTAGCACCTGGAAATAAAGGGCAGGAAGTGGTGCCAGGTGCTGAGTCAGCAAGCTGCAGCCTCACACTCAGGGAGTTTTGCTGCCCTGTCGATCAAACCGCAGAGGAGGCTGAGAAAAGTTCCCAAATTGTGCTGCAAGAGCTGCAGGGCTCTAGGTGTGACCTGCTTTGGAATATCCACACAGTTCTGGGGTGGCTCTGTGGGGAGTGGAGAGGCAGAGGAAGGAGGATCTGCTCTGCTGGACCCAGAACCAGAAGTTCTCTTCACAGAATCCCAGAATCACAGGTTGGAAGAGACCTCCAAGGTCATGGAGTCCAGCCCAGCCCAACACCTCAATTAGATCATGGTACCCAGTGCCACATCCAGGCTTTTATAAACACATCCAGGGGTGGTGGCTCCACATCTCCCTGGGCAGACCATTCCATTTCACTCTTTCCATAAAAAACCTTTTCCTAGTATCCAACCTCTATCTCCCTTGGCACAGCTTGAGGCTGTGTCCTCTGGTTCTGTCAGGGCTGCCTGGAGAAAGAGACCAACCCAGCTGAGCACAGGCACCTTTCAGGGAGTTCACAGAATCACAGGTTGGAAGAGACCTCCAAGATCATGGAATCCAACCCAGCCCAGCACCTCAACTAGACCATGGCAGCCAGTGCCACATCCAGGCTTTTATAAACACATCCAGGGGTGGTGGCTCCACACCTCCCTGGACAGACCATTCCAGTATTTTATCACTCTTTCCATAAAAAACCTTTTCCTAATATCCAACACTTGGCACAGCTTGAGGCTGTGTCCTCTGGTTGTGTCAGTGCTGCCTGGAGAAACCCAACCCCACTGAGCACAAACACCTTTCAGGAGCTGTGAGAGTGATCAGGTCACTCCTGAATCTCCTTTTCTCCAGGCTGAACACCCCCAGCTCCCTCAGCTGTTCCTCACAGGGTTTGTGCTCCAAGCCCCTCACCAGCCTTGCTCCTCCTCTGGATGTGCTCAAACACCTCAAAGTCCTTCCTAAACTGAGGGACCCAGAACTTCTTTTCCTTGTTCCCCACCACTGCTCCTGGCTGGGTCACGAGTGCTTTGTAAACTGCTTTTCTTCTCTGGGAAGGGTGAGATGAGTCAAAATGAAATAAAAAGTGAAAGGTGTTTTCTGTTTCTCAGTCAGGACCTGTTCCCAGGGCCTGAGGACAGCTCTGCATTTCCCAGCATCTGGAGGCTTTCTGCATCTCTCTCTGTGTTTTCACAGAAGCATACAAATATTTGGGTTGGAAAAGATTATCCCAATCCACACCCTGCCATGGGCCAGGACACTTTTCACTATCCCAGGGTTCTCCAAGCCCCATCCAGCACTTCCAGGGATCCAGGGGCAGCCACAGCTTCCATGGAAAATCTGTGCCAGGGCCTCAACACCCTCTGAGTGAAGAACTTCCTAACATCTATAGAATTCATATTCTGATTGCTTTGCCATCAGATTTTTAGAGTCTCCTCCAGCCGAAGCTCCAGAGTTTCCCTGAGCTTCACCACAGCACCATCTACCTCCTTAAAAAACCTGCCCAGACCAAAACCAACCCACAAGAGTTTCCTTCAAGCCCTTCCCTGGAGCATATCCAGACTGTGACATATCCACATCCCTCTTTTCTGGGACTGTGACATATCCACATCCCTCTTTTCTGGGACTGTGACATATCCACATCCCTTTTTTCTGGGCCCAGCTGGCAGTGGTTTGGTGTGGGCAGCACTCTCCAGGAACATCTCTGTGACCCCTGGGAGCTCAGTGAAGGTGGGCAGGAGACAGAGCACCCCACACTTCAGCGCTTCAGGTCTTGGGGTCAGCTCCACACAGCCCTCAGCTGCCTCAGCTTCACCCATCTCCTGCTGCTTCCCAAAAAATGCCACTCCTGTGCTCCTCCTTTGCCTATCCTGGCACAGGAAAACTCCCCACCTGCATCAGGTGGAGCTCTCCGACCCCAAGATTTTTGAACACCCTAAAACCTGCTTTCCTCATGATCCTGCTTGTCCTCACTGCCCAGCCTCGAGTCAGCTGTGCCCTCATCATTCCTGGTGCTCATCATCCACATCCACAGCAGAAATCCAGAGTTACACCAATCCTTTGGAGCCGTTCCCTCTCCTGGTGCTCCTCATTCCTGGGAGCACATCATCCACATGCACAGCAGAAATCCCAATCCTTGGGAACCATTCCCTCTCCTGGTGCTCCTCACTCCTAGGAATACATCATCCACATGCACAGCAGAAATCCCAGTCCTTGGGAACCATTCCCTCTCCTGGTGCTCCTCACTCCTAGGAGCACATCATCCACATGCACAGCAGAAATCCAGAGTTACACCAATCCTTTGGAGCCATTCTCTCTCCTGGTGCTTCTCACTCCTAGGAGCACATCATTCACATGTACAGCAGAAATCCCAACCCTTTGGAGCCATTCCCTCTCCTGGTGTCCCACCCTCACCTCTCTCTTCACCCCGTGGATCTTTTTGGATGGGCAAGTCCTCACTTTGAAGGAGATGCTCCCAGAAAGATTAGGCTGAGGAAACAAGGAATGAGAGGGGCTGAACCACCCAGGAACAGGATTCCTCCTGCCCCAGAGCTTAGCAGGGAACGTGCAAAGCCATATTCTGGTGGAAAATGCCAGTGGTGCTCTGCAGCAGACACTCCCATTCCCTGCCATCACAGAAAAAACACTCAGGGCATCTTTATACACTCTGGGGATGGGAGAGGGGGAAAACTCTGCTGGTTATAGAGGAATCCACCAGATGATCCCCCAGCCCCTCCTCTGTTGAAATCCCCTCCTCTATTCAGCACTGCCAGCTCTGCCGCATCTCCCGGGGAAGAAAAGCCACATTCAGGGGCTCCCATCCCTCTTTGTCAGGACACTTCTCCCGGCTTTTTTGGGACATAAACACACGTTTATCTCCTCAACCAGCAAAACCCACGCAGGGCACGGCACTGCCCGGTCCTGGAGCCATCCCAAATTAAACCCCCAGCGTGTCCCCCTTCCCCCAGCACTGGGGTGAAGGCGACCAAGGCTGGGCTGTGGCTGTTGGCTGCTTGGCTGCCATCCATCCCTGCGTGTTTGTGTGTGTTTGTGCCTCCTGCGGGGCGCCAAGGGCCCGTTTGGGGCCGGGATTCTCCCGGGACAAAGGGATGCTAATTCAGCTCCCTCTGCTGTTGCCTTTTGTCTAGGGCTGGCTCTCCCACGCCTGGACTTGGCACTCCGGGGATGCGGCAGAGGGAGCTGCGTGTTGCCACCAACCTGAGCCGGGTTTGGGGAATGCGGTGGACGCAGCAGGGAGAGGGGATGGAAGGGGGGGAAGGAAATAAATCCATAATTTCAGTTTTTTGTGAGCGCTGGGGTTTCCAGAGAAGCCACCGCGGTTTTGTAGCCACGGGCTGTCTTGTTCCTTCTGCCCTCCCTCATCCCTTGTCTAGTGTTTAAGTCGGGGAGGGAAGGGAAAAAAAAAACAACACCATGAAAAAACCCCAAAAAACCCAACAATTTAAAAAAAAAAACAAACCAAACAACATTAAAAAAACCCCAAAAAACTAAAAACAAAGCAAGAAAAAAAACCCCAAAACAGACAAAAAAAACTGCCCAAAACCAAACCAAACAAAACAACAAAAAACCCAAAAGTCCCAAAAACAAAGCAAGACAAAAGGTGGGAAAAAACCCAAAAAAACCCCAAAAATTAACAAACAAAAAAACCTCAAAAAACGAAACAAATAAAACAACAACAAAAAACCCAAAAAAAAAACAAAAATAAAGCAAGAAAAACCCCCCAAAAATACCCCAAAAAGCAACAAACAAAACAAAACCAAAAAAACCACCAAAATCAAAACAAACAAAACAGCAAGAAAAAAAACAAAAAACCCCAAAAACAAAGCAAGAAAAAAAAACCAAACCCCCCCCAAAAAGCAACAACAAAAAAAAACAAAAAACCCAAACAAAACAACAAAACAGCCAAAGAAAACAACAACAACGAAACAGCCAATGAAAAACAAAACAAAAATATAACAAACCCAAAAACTACACCAAACAAACACAAAATAAAAAAAAAATAAAAAAAAAAAAATACCCCCACAAAAATACTAAAAAAAACCCAAAAAACCCCAAAAGCTCCTGCATGTCAGGGTTGACAGATGAGTGGAGCTGGAGGGAGCACAGAGAGCAAACGGGACGGGCTCCCGGAATTGCTGCCATTTCCTTTTCCCCATGGCTCCTCTCAGGGTTTGCAGCCTGTGCCGGGGTGTTGGCTGTTCGCAGCTGTTTACAGATGTTCACAGCTGTTTGCAGATGTTTGCAGCTGTTTGCACGGGCTGTCTCCTCTCCCGATGCACGGCAGCCAGATCTTTATCCCGGCACCACTGTGCAGGTAGGGAGGTGATGAGGGCAGAGCCTCTGAGGAATCCCCAAAACGCTGGAGCCGAGGCACTGGGGATGGGGAGGCAGATGCAGTCGGGTGTGACATTAGCCACAACCTGCTGGGTGCCATCCCAGCAAGTCACACGAGGATGAAGTGACTCCTGTGCTGGTCCCAGCTGGCTCCAGCAGCAAGAGGAGCTGCTCAGCGCCTCACTGGACTCCTGCTGCCAAAAGCTGAGTGACAGCACCTCAACACCTTTCCTCAGCATCTCTGCTGCCCCTGCAGCTCTTGCCAAGGCTCAGGGGAAGCTGCAAATCCCCCAGGACTCTGTGGGCTGCAAAGCAGGGATGCAGCTACAGCTCCCAAAAACAGCTTGGCCAACGCTGCCTGTACTGAGTTAGGTACCCAAAACCCAGGAATGCTGCAGCTGGGAATTTGGGCAGGAATGGAGTCAGCAGTGCAGCATCCCCTCACTCATGCAGCAAGCCCCACTCCAAACTCAGTTTTCATGGACACTAAACCCAACTGGAGCTCCTGTGTGGAGCCAGGATGTGCCAGCCTTTCCCCCAGCAAACCTCTGGCCCGCAGGATTCCTGATTCTGGCTGAGCAGAGCTTGCACAGTCCCATTTTCAGCCCTGCTCCTTCCAGTTTCCTTCCCCATAGTTACAGGGCAGAGTTTGTAGATCTCCGTTGTTGATAGCGGGGCAGCTGCCCAAATTGCCATTAGCGGAGAGGGAGACGGGGTGTGGCTGGAAATCAGATCCTCTTGGGAAGAGTTTCATGAGAGAGAGGAGAGCACCTCTCACATGTAACAAACCTCCTGGATGGATCAGTATCTTGTGGCTTTCTGCTCATGCCTTACTTTATTGCAGAAGTGGAGAAGGCTGATGCAGAGCAGGGGAAAGGGGAGGGGAACGTTTGGCTGGGAGACAACCCAGATGCCAGAATGCCATCAGGAAAATAGGAGGAGATCTGCTCAAGGTGTTAATTTTAAATCATTATGAGATGTTATTATGCCTTGAGTAGCAAGGGGCTGCCTGAATTCAGCGGTCCAGGAGATCTTTTCCATTTGCCATGTGGCTCCTTTATTAAAATGGCCTCTCCAGCTGGGGCTGGATGTCAGGATTGCTTTCCAAGAGGAGAAATGTGAGGGGTGGGAACTATTTGTCCCCAAAATGGGCCTCTAAGAAGCACCCATGGAAGTCTGAGGCTGTAGCCCTAGGCTCCCTCTATAGTCAATGGAGAGAAATAAACATCTTGCTATGATTCATGTTATCCTGAGATAGGTGTCTGAGATAGGTCAGATGAATTGCTCCCTGGAGATGCCGATTGCTCTCCACTGACTACAAAGGGAGCCTGGGGTGACTCGCTCAGACTTGGACATCTGACTTTGGGAGATGAGATCAGGCCTATCAGGGAGCCTGGGGAGCCATGCTGTTATGACACAGCAAGAAAAAAATATGGAGGAGACTCGTGTCTCCAAGGGATTGTAACTGAATTTAAATTCTGGTTCCGTTCTTGCCTAATCTGGGGGAAAATTCATGTGGATTTCACCAGACATGAGATGAGATTTCTCATCCACAATGGTAAAGAGTCAGCCCTCCAACACAGCTTTGTTCGGGCTTTCTTGAGAGAAAGAATACGTGGGGTTTATGCCCAAAATATCAGAGTCCAAAATAAAACAGAATTCACAAATCAGCCTGGCAGCAAAGGTGACAGTGCCCAGCATTCCACAAGAAACTGGATGTGATTTGAATCCCACATCTCTCAGGAGCTAGACAGATGCCAGCTCTGCCCTTCATGGAGTCCCTGGGAGCAAGAGGCTTCTCCTCCAGAGCCGGTCTCCCTGGATTCCCTCAGTGATTGATGCAGAGATGTAGAAACGTCAGGGTGTGAATAATTCAGTCCAACTGTCTGGAATACATCAGGTGAATCATGCCCTGGAGGACCCCCACAACAACTGGAACCACCTCTACCCGTCTCTCTGTCTGGCATAAAGGACCCAAAGTTTTGCTGACCCACTGCTCTTCTGCAGGCCCAGGTTTTAACTTTTTAGGAAGTCTAAGTAGCAAAGAAAATGGTCAGTGCTAGAAGAGAAAATAGAGGGGCAGGTTGTGAACACCAGAGCAGTGGAGGAGGTTTGTAAAGCTGGCTGTCTGTCTCTTGGTGATACGTCAAGGCAGAATGTCCTTTGGGAAGAGATGTTGCAGTCAAATTCACATTTTGGTTTCATTCCAGAAGTCTTGAGGGGAAATTCTCCAGTCTGGATCAGGCAAGAAGCCTGCTTGGATAATGACAGTCACGTCAGGCTGTGAACATTGAGCATTGTGTGCTCTGCTGTGGGAAGGAAAGAGGCACTGGAGAGCCAGGGATTCAGACCTGTGCTGGTTACACTGTTGGTGCTGCCCCTCTGCACTGCCAAGGGACCTTAAAGGGATTATTTGGGCTCACTCCCTGAAGGACACTCTGCCATGTCTGTAGGACAGTGGCATCTGCAGGAACATGGTGAGGGAAGGAAATTTTTAGGCTTTGTGGTGAGTCTGGGTAAGATAACCAGGAGATGCCATCCCATCCCACCTCAATTTGAGATAGAAGTGCCGAAAGGCAAAACCTCCCCTGTTCAACAACAAAACAATCCATAATGCTCCACATTTCATCCCTTGCTCAGCCTGGTGGCTGCCCAGACAGCTCTGCAGCAGGAAGGACGTGGCTTGGCTGGGCCCAGACAGGATTAACCCCGAGGGACTCCGGCCGCGCTCGCTCTGACTCCCGACTCTCCCCTTGCAGCGGGGTCGGCGGCTCAGCCATCATTTCCGAAACGAATTTGTGCCTCCCAGGCCTTGCTCACCCACCAGGCTCTCGTCTGTCCTCTGGGGAGGCTGATCTACGTGCTGGCAGGGCACATCCCGTGGGTGCAGAGCCACGGGACGCCCCCAGCCCTGCTCCTTCCACCCTGCGCGGAGAAAGGTCCAGAAAAAGTCTGGAAAAAAGTCTGGAAAAAAGTCCGGAAAAAGGTCCGGAAAAAGGTCTGGAAAAAGGTGCAGAGTGGCTTCCCAAGGCTGCACACGAGTGCTAAAGTCTAATAAACAAGCCCTGCCGGCCGGGGCTGAAAGAAGCCGAGCCCTCTCCAACAAAGCATTTAATCCAGTTTGGCGTAACCTTTGACATTATTAGGGATCGCAGTGACCCTAATCCAATCAGATTGATTAACTAAAGCCCAGAGCCCATCAGCAGACCCCCCCTGGCCTCTGCTATTTAGTCCTGACCAAACAGTGGGAGAGACGTGCTGTATTTACACCACAATGGGTCGGCGCTGAGAACCTGTTTCATTACAGAGAGACTTAAACTCCCATTACTCCATCAATGTATCATTCTTCAATAGTTCATTAAAAGCTGCTCCTCCACAATAACTATTAACCATTTCTCAGCCCAGCTGGCAGGTTTAAAGCCCTGGCCAGTCTTTAGCAGAAGGAGGTGGGAGTGAGTGAAAGAAGTAGATAGACAAGGGCTCCCTTTTTAAATTTAAACGAACAGCGGGTTTAAATAGTTGGAGGTAATTTACTTTTATTGAATGGGGGAGAGGAGAGGAAACTTTTATTTTGACTTAATTATGTGCTGAGGTCCTTTAAAGAGACAGGGCCATGATAAGCTTTTATTGTATTACTCCTCTCGAGATTGGTTCATATTTCTGCCCAGAGGAGTTTCAAAGAGAGCTCAGAGAGACTCTAAACTCACAGCTTAAGCATGAACAGCCTCTTCAGCCCACAAAAGCTAAAATAAAGGCAAAAGGCACAATTCCACTTCAGCTGGAGATGGGAAATGCCTGTCAGGTCACACTGTTCACTTTCTGCTGTCAGTGCTGGGGTGTCCTTCTGCTACCTCCTCCAAAGTTTTATCCTGTTTATTTTTAGAGGCAACTCAAAAATCTTCCCTTCTCCTGGGTAAACTGAGAGATGCAATAACTGCATTACAAACTGCCAGGCCTCTCAGGAAAGTGGCTGAGCACGAGCTGTGGCTCAGGTGTCACTTCAGGTCATGTGGCCATTGCTGTGTTTTTCTCCACTTCATAAAATACAGGTGGAAAAACAAATAACAATATTTTTCTTTTTGATATTACTGTTGGAAAAATTCAAGTGAGAGGTTTTTCTACTGTCCAGCAATTGAGATTTGTACTTCTGGGAGACCAGAAATGAGTTGTAGTGTCTTTATATCAGAAATGATAAGCAGGTAAAGCTTAGGTAGAGAGAAAGATCAGACTAAATTCTTTCCCCATATAGGAATCCAGTTTTGGGCATTCTAAGTAGTCCAAACTGACCAAAACTCCCCTTTCCTGGGGTTTGCAAGGAAGACCCAAGAGTGGCACCTGTCTGAAAGTTTCTCCATGAAGCTGCACACCTGCCCATACACTCATAACACCACAGAGGAGGAGAAAAGCCCTTTTCTACAGCCCTGACCCCAAAGCTCCTCTCATTACACCCTGCTGTGGGCAGGGACACACTCCACAGCCAGGACACCTTCCACTTCCCTTGGACACTCCCAGGGGTAGAAAGTCCAGACCTCTCTGGATAATGGAATAGGGAAAGTTTATTCTACAGCCAAGGGCTTGCAAACCAGAATAAATAGGGTAATCCAGTGAAATAGGGTGGGGTGTGGGATTTCTGCTCTTCCTCTGCCCTGGGTGACATACAAAGGGCAAGAAGGATTTAGGGCCAAGCCTGTCAAGTGTTGCCTTCAACAGCAGCAGGGCAGGATCCCCTGGGCATCACCATTCCCTGGTAGCCAAGCTGATAATGCCATTCCTGTTTAATGTGTGATTCACTACAAAATCCCAGAATTGTTAGGGTTGGAAGGGACCTCTGGACATTAGGTCTGGCTAAAAAAAAAATAAATTATGTATAAATATAGTCTCAGCTAAAACATGTGGGATCTTTTCCCATAAAAAGGCTGATGGGGAAAAAGAGTTTTAGATGAGATACCAGAACATGGCTCTTAACAGGGCCAGAGCCTGGTGACAGTTTGGCACTGCTGAATCACAGCTCGAGCCTAGCCCTGAATGAGCAATGAGGTACCACAGCAGCAAGGGCAGCCTCAGAGAGATTTGGGCCTGGAAAGGATTTCCTGCAGGCATTAAAATCAGCCCTTTGCAGAGAAAGGAGTGCAGATAGTCTGTGAGGCAAAGGGGAGATGCTTGAGCTTTGTGCTGAGAGAGGATGGGGCTCCCACTGGCTCACATGAGAGCTGCACTCACATTGCTGGTGACTTAAAATCCAGACTGCAAAACAGATTTTTGCTTCCTTGCTTTCTCTCTCTCCTTTTCCCCTTCTCTCTTTCTGGGTAGGAGCTCAAGTATGTTCCTACCCTGGGGGATCTGCTGCACAAGAATGCAACTGAGCTGTTGTTTTTTTTGTTTTTTTTTTCACCCCCCTCCTGCTGTAGGTGAAGCAAAACTGAAGGGTGGTTTGATTCTCCCTCAAGGAACAACATTCTTCAGTTATGAAATCGTCCCAGTCTCCTCTCCCTCCCTGAGCCTGGATACCCAAAACCTGCAGTCTGGAGCAGGGACAGACCCTGGTGCTGGCACTGCTGGGAGAGAAGAGAATTTGGCAGATTGTGGGGTTGGGGTTGCTGTGGTCAGCAGGGAGCTGAGGGGCAGTTTATCTACAAGGAAAATTGCTGCAGGACATGGGGGGTGTCTAATCCCAGGCTGGCTGGGAGCACATTGACAGGAGAGGTCATGGACTCCCCATCACTGGAAGTCCTCAAGGCCAGGAGCAGCATGGGCTGGTGGAGGAAAATGCCCAAATCTGTTCTGAGTGATGCAGCAGGAGGAAAAAATATTAAAAAAAAAAAAAAAAGCAGATGGGAAACACTGCAGAACACAGCCCAAGGTGGGTATAGATCAATTATATACACAGTAAACTATTGCAGATGCTCCCTGCTCTAGGAGGGAAGGAAGGAAGGAAGGAAGGAAGGAAGGAAGGAAGGAAGGAAGGAAGGAAGGAAGGAAGAAAGAAAGAAAGAAAGAAAGAAAGAAAGAAAGAAAGAAAGAAAGAAAGAAAGAAAGAAAGAAAGAAAGAAAGAAAGAAAAAGAAAGAAAGAAAGAAAGAAAGAAAGAAAGAAAGAAAGAAAGAAAGAAAGAAAGAAAGAAAGAAAGAAAGAAAGAAAGAAAGAAAGAAAGAAAGAAAAAAAGAAGGAAAGATAAAGGAGTTCTCACAGGCTCCTACCAACTTATAAGGGAAAAGATCAGATACTCAGGCTTATATTGAGGCTTAAATCTCACAAGATTCAACAACTTAGGGCAGAACATTTCTAAGAGTTCCCACTCCTATCAAGGGGTGCAGAAACAGTTGTTCTGAATTTGCACCCTAATTTACTGTGTTCATAACCAAGGAAAGCAGAAGCATTAATTGATGGTGATTTCCCCAGGCATTTGATCTTCATTGCATTTCATAAAAGCATCAAAACTGATTGATTTGCTGAGTCCAGTCCCTAGGAACCATCCCCAACAGCCCATCATTTCCCCTCTGCCATCATCTAGAGAGCTGAAACTACAGCACAGGGTCAGAAAGGGGCCAGGTCCAGCTTGAGCACTGCAAACACAATAAACCTGTGTTCCTTCTCAGGGTGTAGGGCCATGGGATAATTTGTGCTGAGAGGGACTTGGGGACTTCTCTACTCCAACCTCCTGCTCCCAGCTTTATCCAGCTCAAATCCTGTCTCCTGCAGGACATTTTCCTGGACATCAGGAGGGAACAAATTCACAGGATTTTTCTCAAGATCTCTTCTGCCACTCCACCAGGGACATTCACCTTCCCAAACCTGCAGCTCCTCACTCACCTTTATCCAGCACGGGCCCAAAGATGGCCAAGCTGTCGTTGACAGTGGTGCAGTTCCACCTCCTGCCCCGGAACTGGTGCTGGCACTCCTGGATGCCGATCTTGACCCCTTCTGCCACGCTGGGCATGATCTCCACGTAGTTGCGGCAGAAGCGCAGCTGCTTGGGCACCAGCCCCGGGATGCTCCCGCACAGGATGGGCTGAGTGCCCAGGGACGAGTACTGGTGACCAATTGCCAAGGACCTGGCCAGAGAAAAATGGGAAAAGAGATGTTTTCAGGATGGGTTTCACCTTTGTAATTGGTTCGGAAGAATAGCGATGGAAAATCAGCGGCTTCCATTTCTCTGCAATCCCCATCACCAGAAAATATCATTTTCGTTGTCATCCTTCCTCAGAACATCTCCTGAAGTTCACTAAAGGCCCAGCAAAGCAAAAAATTCAACTTTTAATATTTTCCTTCCCTTTTCTTTCTCCTCTCAAAGCCTTGATCCATCATTGTGCTGTGAAATGTATCCTTCCTTCCTTCCTTCCTTCCTTCCTTCCTTCCTTCCTTCCTTCCTTCCTTCCTTCCTTCCTTCCTTCCTTCCTTCCTTCCTTCCTTCCTTCCTTCCTTCCTTCCTTCCTTCCTTCCTTCCTTCCTTCCTTCCTTCCCTTTCCTTCCCTCCTTCCCTCCTTCCCATTTCCTTTGCAACCAGGGGTCAAACACGGATTTCTTTCTTTGAACTCCACCTCTAGAAGATGTTTTATAGGGAATTTTGGCAGCTGAGCAAGCCCAATCTTTTTGAGAAGCACTTTCAGAGCTACCCAGAGCAATAACTCCATCAGCAGAAACCATCAAGCTCTGAGGCTTTGGAAAGGCAACACCAAGAATTTGGGAAGGGCAACAGTTCTGTGGGGCTTTGGTTAAAGTGAGGGGAGTGAAATTAAAGCCAAACCAAACCAACAAGCAAAAACCAATCCCAATTAAACTTGAGTGCAAACTCTGTGCTCAGCCCAGTGGAAGTCTTGAAAGGAGTGTCCATGAACCTTGATGTTGGTGAAGCCTTGGAGACAAACAAGTCAGCTCTGCAGGGAGATCAGCAGATATGCAGCTAATTAGATAGATTTTAAAAGTGTTTTTTACTGGTGCTTCTAATAATAACCTTGATTACTAAAACTGAAGGGTTTTTTAGAGTATAATTTCCTTTTCTTCTAATTAAATCTCTTGATTGTCTTTTCTGCCCTGAATTAATGACAAAGAGGAACCTGCCTGGGCAGTGTGTATTTCTGTTTACATTCATTTTTTGCTGTGTGGTTTTCATTTGGGAACAGCCTGGTGTGTTTGAATTACCACCAGGGAATAAAGCCTTCACTCTCTTTTGCTCTTACTTAAAAAATAACACAAGGATTCTATCATTGCTGAAGTCCAGAAGAAAATTGGCTTGGTTTTAGCAGTTCTCTGGGCTGGGATAAAAATTATTTTAATGTGACTGTGTTTGTTTTAAAGAGAAGGGTCCTTGCAGCTAATTAACTCCTGTCCTGGAGGAGAGGAGGAGGTTCTGCTCCAGAGGGGACAGAAGTGAGAAGAATTTGGACATTCACATGGGCAGGAGCCACATCTCAAGGGCTTTGCTAACTGCAGACTGAGCTTTACAAATCCATCCTTTCCAGGCAAATAAGGATCTGTTTCTGGATCCCAAATGGCTCCAGGCAGGATTTTAGAGCCAAGAACCTGCCCTGCAGTAGATGAACTTTAGATGGACAAGGTGGAAGGTGTGTGGAAAAGCAAAGGGTTTCCAGCTGATTTCCCAAACTCTTTCCACCTCTGCTGAACTTCTGGGAGATGATGAATCTCAACATTAGAGACAATTCATCCTACCCCAGGGAGGGGAGCTGAGACAAATGGCATGAACTGCCCTCCAGAAGTGTCCCTTTTATTTCCATTACATTAAAAAGGAGGGAGCAGAAATTGTGTCCCTGTCACCCACACTCCAGTGCTTGTGACAGGGCTGTCTCCAGCTGGTCTGCTCACCCCAGGGCTGCTTTTGCAACCAGTCAGGGAGAGGAGCAGACACTTCCATCCAGGTGAGCTGTGTGCTCTGGGCTGAATCACCTTGCCCCCACTGGCTGTGCTGGTGAGACTCAGAGCCCTGGCTGACTGGAGTGGGGCATGTCTGCACCGTGGAAGTCTCCAGGTGAATCATGCCATGATCCCTGACAATGAGGATGGATGAGTTCCTGGAACAGTCCCACCCAGGAAAGTCCAGCCCTGTGCTGAAGGCCATGCAGAGAGCTCAGCTGGAGGAAGGAGACGAGTTCCTGCAGGAACCCACAGGAGAAAACTGAGGAAAGGACACATTCAACTCATTTCTTTATCTCAGTGGACAGATATGGGTTTTTTTGAGCTTTGGATTAATTCAGGGTACACAACTGGCAGTAAGCTGCCTGTGAAATGTATGCCAAATGTACATTTTTGTTTCACTGTTAAATATTGCACAAAACACTGGACACCACAATTTCTGGACTAAAAGCACTATTTCAGGCTTCAGAGTGCTGAGTGTGTGTGCTGCCTTTGTCACCTTGTTGGGAATGGAGATTTAGGGTGCCAGGTACCCAAAACTCAATCCATGGAACCAAGACTGGGACTTAGGAGTATTCACAGCTCTAGGATTGGGAAGTAGGTGATCTTATCTCTGTAAACCATGTGCAGAGAAGCCTTCATTGAACTCTCTGGGGAAGAACATGAATTTAGTTGTTCCAACTCATCCTCCAGCCATGGACTACAGAGAGTCCAAAGTGTGGATGTTTTCTGCTGTCTGAAGTTAACTTTGGTGGGAACATCTGTGGAGTTTGTTTCCATGTCAACTGCAGTGACCAACATTCCCAAAGCCTTCCAAAATCTCTTACCCAGTTCCCAATAAAGATAAAACATCTGCTGAGCTGCCATCAGCCTGTTGCAGGCTCCATCCACCATGCTGTGAAGCCATAAGGACTTTTTGGAGCTATTTCAGTAGGACCCTGAAAAAGTTTAGGATTCTAACCTCATGAACTTGAATCATATGAACAGCCAAACTCAAGCCTGTCTCTGGGATTTTTTTTTGATGGTTACTACAGTGGTAGAATGAAAATACCAATCATAGGAAGAGGAGTTTATAGGTTGCTGCCCTCAACTATTCATTTCCATTGCTGGGAAGATCATCTAAGATTAAAACAAAAACCCAAAACATGGAATTGCTTTTTCACACTGCTCCCTGCTCAATTCAGCAGGGAAACAGTCACACCTCACTTTGATCTGTGCTACAGTCTGGAAAGTTTAATCTGCAAAAGACAATCTCCAGCAAGAGCCTTGTTCTCAAGGTGTCATCAGGCCCTGAGACAGTGCAAGGCAAATTTGGCATTTCTTGGGCAGTGTGGAGTCACTTGACTTCCAGCTGAAGGTGCAGGGTGGAATCTCCAAACATCTGCCCATGAGCAGAGCTGAGCACAGTCCTCCTCCTCCTCCTCCTCCTCCTCCTCCTGGCTCACTCTCAGCTCCTGGGGTGTGATAACATCTCCCCAAGCACCCTCTTTTGGTTTCTACTTTGCTTCCAGCTGTAAACACTTTCTCCCTCTCTAAAGTCAATTTATCTTTTGGGAGAACCCAGTTCTTTCAGCTCCCTGTCATTATTATTGATCATCAGGTGGGAACCCTACGAACCTCCCAGCCCTCTCCTCCACCCAGAAAAACCCAACAGCAGCCCAACATCCAAACCTTTAGAAAAGATTGGGAAAGTCTATAAAGATCAGAATCTCATTTCAGTGTTGCTCAACTCTCTCGTAGCTCCCATCATTCATTTTTTTTTCTCTCACTGTTTCCAATGATCAAACCTGGCATTTGCATTTTTCCACTCTCCTGAGCAATCCTCCTAAACAATCTCCTTCATGTGGGTAATTTTGAGAAGTGGGCTGGGTGTCCTCTACTGTGGTCTAACCAGGCATCACCTTTAAATTCCCAAAGCACCAACATTTCCTGGATGCTTTGACCCCAGCCTCTCCTTTTCCTCTGGAGAATTCCTGAACCCTCAATTTTACAAACACACTCAGAACAGGCACTGCTCAAGGGAAAGGGGTCAGAGAGTTGTTCCTTTCAAACCAATCATGTTTTTCTTCCCACTAGCACAGGAGGAGCCATGAAAACACTGCTCTGTATGTCCACAGCCAAAGTTCTTAGCTTATCTTTAAGCCTTGCATGCCCTGAAGTGTTTAATTCAACCTCCAGTGAGCATTTTTCTTTGCCAACACACCTAGAGAGCTCTTCATTTCCCTTATCTCAATCTATCTGCTCCTTCAGCAGAGCCGTTGTAAATAAGTACCTGGCCACCTTCTTAATAAATTACATGTACCCTCCCTCTTGGAATGGACACCCCAGCCAGGTTAGGAGGGAGAAATATGCAGGAAATACCTGCTCAGAGCTTTTTTTGTCAGAAACTGAGAAGGTTTTTTGTCAGAAACTGAGAAGGTTTCAGCTCTGGATGACCTCGTTGTACAGCATCACTCCACTGACTTTCCAAGGTCACCACCTTCCCAGCGTGTCAAAAGTCCTTGACACATCAGGAGCAGCATGTGGAGACTCCTCCACCTGCTCCTTCCCCCTGAATTCTGCCATTCCTGAGCTTTGCAGGAGCTCTGTGCTGCTGTTCATCTTGGAGAGGCCTTTTGAGAGCTTCTCCAGGGACGTCCTTCCGACACAGGGAAATAACTTCATTTATTAATGCTGAGCAGCAAGGGGGCAGCTTGCCAAATGACCCAGGATAAGACCCTGAGTGCACTTAAACCCCACCAAATATTGAGAACTGAGCACCAGGAGTGACTTTGCTCCTTTTGTCCAGCTGGAGAAGAAGTTAAATCAAAGGATGTCCATCTGCTCATAGAAGAGGGGATTTATGTTCTCTTGTAGATGCCTTAAGTGCTTCTCCCTTTGCAGGGAGAACAGCAAGATTCCACACTTCCTCCAAATCCTTTCTTATAACCCATCCAGTTTTCCAGAGGTTCAGCTCAGCCCCTGTTCCTTTCCAAATAATTTTTGCCTCTCTGTGGTGCCACATCCCTTAGAAGAATCTCAGCCATGTGATGAAGGAGAGGACAAATTGTGTAGAGTGGTTTGTCTAAAAATACGTAGTTTCACAATAAATCTGTGGCATTATGATCCTAAAATATTGAGATTGAGAAGATAGCTGGAGATGCATGTATCTGAGGCTGCCTAAAACCACTTTTTCTGGAGAAATGAGCAGCTGGAAGGCTGAGAAGGTTCCAAAACTAGAGGCTGCCATGAATGGCTAATGGCTCTGAATGTCAAGAGGCTCCTGGGGCAGGATCTGTAAATCAGCTGTGATCAAATCCCACAAACCCTCACCACACAGGGCTGACACGAGACAGATGGAAGCTGGGAAGGATATCCCAGAGGCAGAGACCAGGAACAGGAGGTGGAGTTGAGCCTACTGTGTTTCTTCCACACAAATGTTCACAAGATTCTTGTGTGGACACACAGGAAGGACATGGACCTGCTGGAGTGAGCACAAAGAGCAGCCAGAAAGTTGATTTGAGGGATGGAGCATAAGGAAAGGCTGAGACACTCATATTTGTCCAGCTTGGAAAAGAGAAGACTTTCAGGGTGTCTTCATTGTGAACTTCTTGGACTTGAAGGGACCCATAAGAGGATGGAAAAAGACAATTTATGAGAGCCTGGAGTGACAGGACAAGGGGAATGGCTTCAGACTGCCAGAGGGCAGAGATGGATGAGATATTGGGAAGGAATTATTCCCTGGGAGGGTGGGGAGACCCTGGCACAGGGTGCCCAGAGCAGCTGTGGCTGCCCCTGGATCCCTGGCAGTGCCCAGGGCCAGGCTGGACAGGGCTTGGAACAACCTGGGATAGTGGAATCTGTCCTGCCCATGGCAGCAGAACTGGATGATCTTTAAGGTCCCCCCAGCTCAGGCCATTCTGTGGTTTTATGATTCTATGACTTGAACCACCAGCCCAGAGGCCAGGAGGGTGGACAGGCAGAAAAACTTTAAATTCTGCATTCACTGAATGGCCAGGTTTTTCACACAGGAAATACCAATATTCCACCATATGCTGTGGGTTTTTTGTCTGTTTTACTATGAAAACAAAACCTAGAGAAATGTTTGAATGAAAAGAAAGGAAGTGGATCTTGCCACACCCCATTATTTGAAATGGAAAAGGAAATTGTTCTGCTCACTAATGTCCCTCCATCAGAGTGGTTTTTCTTCTATGACATTAAAACTATCCCAAACCCAAACAACAACAAAATGTGGACAGTAACACAATTTTTAATTGATGTTTTAGTTGAAAACTTGGAAACCACCTTAACACAGATCAGCAAAATGATAGGTTTGGCTCTAGAAGGCGTGAATCAAGTAACTGATTCTGGTGAAAGATATTTTTCCAGTTTGGGGGTTGTTTGTTGTTTTGCATGGACCAGTAACAATCAGGCTTAGGCCTAAGCAGTCTAATTACAGAAGTGTCATACTTTAATTCACAAATTATGACTCTCTGCAACACTGATTGCAGTGGGGTCTTCAACATTTGAAGACTATCAAGACTAAGACATTCCAGAGAGGTTCACAAAAAGGAATCTAAGCCTGTTATAGGCAGCTCAAATTCACTGTGCAGGTGTCTGTCCTTCCAGACTTTTTTTTTTTCTACCAGCCTGGAAAAGAAAAAGGCTGCAACCTACTGGGCTAACTGTTGCTGTTGGATACCTGCTCACCTCCAAGTCCAGCACAAGGGCTATATTTAAATCCTTTTTTCTCCTCTAACCCTGAAAGCATGCACATAATTTTGTGGCTGAGTCCAATCCTGCGAGCACCCAGGCACAGAGGTGACTTTTCTCCCATAATAATTCCCTCACCCTTGCCCTGTATTAATAACCACCAAGGTGGTGGTGATGATGCAGCAGCATTGTGTTTCTGCAGCACCTTTCATCAGAGGATCTCTGAGCGTGGGACTCACCTCACCCGACTTTGACCATTTAAATTTGGGAATCTGGGCCAAGCTCTCTGTCTGCCACAGTCCATGGAGCAAGATCAGCATCTCCAGAGGGCAGCTCAGCCCAAGCTGGGAGAGATGCCTCAGATAGGTGGGCTGAATCACTGGAGATGCCCAGGAGGCAGCACTGGCTGTGCAAAAATCAGGAGCATAAACTGGACATCTTTTTTTCCAAGCTAAATTCCTGGGAATTTTGTGAATTTCATCCTTATTTTTTTTTTGCAGAACCTCAGAAATGCTGGGAGGGCTGGAAGAGGAGGCTGAGGAAAGTCTTTGTTATCTCTAACCTGGACCACAACAGCTTATTTGGAGTAGATTGAGGCTGGATTTGAAAATTAATAAGCTCAATGGCAGCTTCAAGTGGGTGCTAAGAAAGCAAAATTCCCTGAGCTGAGGTTTGGCCAGGACAGAGAATTCCCACAGGAACTAAGGCACACCACAACACTCAGCACCTTCCACCCTAAGTGCAAGAGATGTTGCTTTGACTTTGTCTTCCCTTAGGATCTGCAGAACAGAGGAGGAGAGAATACAAGTATTAACAACCCAGTTCCTTGGAAAAAGTCTTTGGAACTCTTTAATTACCCAAGGCAATTAACTCCTTTGCTACACATGTCATCTGAAAAACAACCAGCAGAATAATGGCCCCTCAAACCACGTTTTCAAGGCTGGGTCCAGCTCCCAGTGACCCTGGTGCTGCTCCCATCCCACATCCCACATCTGGGGGACCTGCAGGTCTCCCCAGCTGGGATCTGCCTCCCTCCAGCTCCATTTGTCTCACAAAAACGTGCCAGGATGGCAGTGCAGGGTTTTGGAGATGTATAAGCCTTAACATTTTAATCTGCCACCTACACTGCAGTTTATGAGTGCTGTAAATCTCGTGGTTATAATGAACTCATCTAATGATATTGCTGATGGATAAATTTACCTGGGACCAGGAACAACAGTTACTTGCAAATGAAAGGGGAGTAATTTGAAGTTTCATGTAAACACCTTTGCTGCCTTACTTCTGACTTCTCCCAGCCTAACCCCTCTCAGGGTTTCATGACAAATGGAAAGAATGTGTGTTTGTGAGGCAACCACTGGCTGGCCTGGAAAAGAACCTGCCTCCTTCTCCCCAGCACAATGCTTATATAACTTGGGCACTGGAATGAAGTTTTAGGTGAAAATAGCTCTAATTTTCTGGGTCAGGTGTGCTAAATTAGGGGAATGGAGGGAAGGGATAAAAGCAGCATATTAGGCAATGAAAAATGCCTACACAATGTAAAGATATTTAGACTCCTACTCTGAATTTCAATAATAATTAGGGCTGTGGCTAGTCCTAATGCTCCCAGCTCTCTTCCCCCCACCCCTAAAGCATCCCAACTTGAACCTTTTTTAAATGATCAGCAATATAAAGTACATATTGTGGTTTCAAACCTCTCATTAAGGCTCATCCCCCTGTGCTGAGGTCTGGTCTGGGCTATGTCAGTGCTGAATTCCTTGGAGGACTGGGCTCCAAGACCTCAGATCCCTGCAAAGATTGGATTTGGGCTTCTAAATTGCTTAAGTGCTTAAGTGCTTGGGGGAATTTTATCCTGAAACTGCTCCGTGCTGAAGCCAGTTTTGAAACGAGAGCCAGGGGTGGAAAAGCACCATCAGGTTGAGGCTGAGGCAAGAACAGCAGGATTTTCCCTGCCCGTGCTCCAGTGAAGGAAATTATTGCCATTCTCTGCTGTTCCTTCAGGGGCACACACAGACCCCAGAGCACACACACAGCCCTGGGAGCTCCTGCTGGCACTGACTCATCGGGCTCCCCAAATGTGTGAACTCACGCTAGAATGTTCTCCCAGAAAAATAACAAATTGATTTCATTTTTACAGGCTACAGCATGCTGTATAATTGGAGACACTGCCTTGTCAACTCAGACCGGTCTGACCCGACCAGAGACATTGCTTACAGCTGTTTACCCAGCCATAAAGTTTCCTCCTCTTTGTTTTTCCTTCCTTTTGCTTTTGCACTCTCTTTTTTTTTTTATTATTATTTTTCTTTTCTTTTCCCTCTAATGAATCCTACAACTACTTTTTTGTCCTGGTCATAAAATACTCCTTAGGAAAATGCAGGAAGCCTTGATTTAGAGAAGCACTTCAGCCTCACTGGAATCAACAGGGCTTCAGCACATATTTAAAACTTATTTTATTGCATCCAGGGAGTCAATAAGGAACTTGTTGTCACACTTGCACGTGCTTTTTTTTTTTTTTTTTTTTTAATTTAATTATCGATACCAAATTAGAAGTTTGGATTGGGCAACCTGAGGGATTGTTTCCTTTGCAGACCCACAGCACAGCTCCAGTTGCATTGGGAATTTTGCCATTTCTCATTGTCACTGTGTCCAAATCTTAAACATCTGAGGAAGGGCAAACTCCTACATTACTTTATCAATTTATCAATTCCACTGAAACTGTCAGCTAGGACTGGGCACAATTTTTTTACATTACAAAAAAAACCCACCCTGAAATCTTCTGAGTTTAGCACATTTGACAAGCACTCACAATAAGCTTATTTTTTTCTAACCAATATAAAAATAACATTTATATGGAGGGTGGATTTGCAAAAAAAAAATTATTTTGTGTAAAAAATGTTTTATCTCAAAATACTCAGAACCTTGAAAATTAAATGTTTTGATTTTTTGCAAAAAAGGATTTCTGATCACATGCCTGATTTTGCTACCATGAAAAAGTTGCTTCACTTTGAACTAATGAACTGAAAAAAAAAAAAAAAAATCCCAAACCCAAAAAAGGCTTTTCATCTACTTGCACTATCCATCAAAATACCTTCTAAGTACTCTGCAATAAATTATGGTTGTGCTTCCTTTCATATCATCCATTCATCCTGGAATCTGCTCCTCCTTTGCTCTGAAATGTCACAATTCTCCCATTCAATGGCTCTGAAGGAGTCAAGGACTGATCCACAGGGAATCAGCTGCTCCAGAGTCATGAACAGACACAAACACCTCTTACACCTTCTCTGGGACCATTCCTGTCACAGAGGGGAATATTTGTCTGGATCCTGGTCCTGCCATGTGGGAAAGGAACATGAGAATGGGTCAGGAAAGACAAACTTTCCTCCAGAAATATGGTTCTGTATTCCAGCTTTTAGAAAAATGTGGGAAGAGCAGAAGGCAGAGAGCTTCTTATCAAAGGAGCAAAAATGACCTGGGATTAGACAATTAAAAATCCCCATGGAGGAAGGGCATGAACAACATCAGAGCCCAAAGAGAAAACAACTCTTTTTTTAGCACTAAAACAGCAACAAGACTGCAGTGAAACCAAAGCTCAAATGTTTTTTACTGCTTCTAAAAGGACTTTTTCTCAAATGAAAGTGCAATTTCTGCTGCAACAGAACAACTGGATTTTTTTTTTTTTTTTTTTTTTTTTTTCTGCAAAGAAACTGCTTTGCATGGGAAAAAATCCTCATGGCTCCTTGACATGTTTCAGCTAGATCTCAGTAAAATTAAAGAGGTACAGACTGATGAGTCGCTCAGAGGTACAGGAAAAATGCCAGTGGATGTCCTGGCATTTGTATCCACCTCGAGAGAGAGAAGAATTCTCTCTCAGAGATCATCCCTCACAACAGAAAGAATAACAACTGCAATAAAACCTGGTGCAGGGAAAGAAGGGAAAGGTTTAATTTGCTTTACAGCACTGACTTTTGCCACTGTCTGCAGCTGCCTCCTGTTTACTGAAATGCATGTGCTGTGTCTCCTTCAGCCCAAAATTCATCCTGTGAGGGGAACAGGCTGGGAGGTTTCAGTCTTAAGAATGAAATTATATTCTTGGGTTGCTCAGCAAAATCCTTCCACTTAGCAAACCCTCAACAGTGACAATGACCTAAAGTTAAGTCAAGGTTTTATAATCTGTTCTGGAGAAAGCAAGCCATATATATATTTATATACGTTACTCTAGGTGTTACAGAGGAATTCCTCCCTGTGAGGGTGGGGAAGGCTGGGATGGAATTCCCAGAGCAGCTGTGGCTGCCCCTGGATCCCTGAAGTGCCCAAGGACAGGTTGGACAGTGGGGTTTGGAGCAGCCTGGGATGGTGGAAGGTGTCCCTGCCATGGCAGGGGTGGCACTGGGTGAGCTTTAAGGTCCCTCCCAACCCAAACCATAAATTATTCCATCATTTTATGACTCTCAAGTAAGAGGCCACCCACTCTCCAAACCTCTTGGGTGAAAAAAGGTGATTTCTGTGAAAGGTTCTCCCAGACCTGGTCTAAATTCCAAAAACACAGCCAGAGCATTTTGGCACCAAGCTTTCCTCCCCAGGCTCCTCTCCCTAAAGCTGGGGGTCTGGTGCTCTCACACAGGACTGGGGCTCAGGGAGTTCCTTCTCTGAGTGGTTTGGCAGATGTGGTGCCTTGATGTTCCTCAGAGGAACAGAATTGATCTCCAATTGGTGTTCTCCAGTTCTCCTTGACTGGTGAGGCAGTGCCTGGATGGAAAACATCTGGAAGGGTCAGGCTGATGAATGGCAAAGGAACTGGGGAAAGAGGAAGAGTCACAGAAACCCAGACTGTTGGAAGGGACCTTAAAGATCATCTCATCCCATCCCCTGCCATGGGCAGAGACATTTTCCACCATCCCAGGATGCTCCAAGCCCCATCCAGCTTGACCTTGGGCACTCCCAGGGATCCAGGGGCAGCCACAGCTGCTCTGGGCACCCTGTGCCAGGGTCTCCCCACCCTCACAGGGAAGAAATCCTTCCTAATATCTAATCCAGCTCAACTCTCTGTCAGTTTGAAACCATCCCCCCTCATCCTATCACTCCAGGCCCTTGCAAATAATTTATCTCCATCTTTATTGTAGGTCCTGGCCACAGTGAAATCACCCTGAACCCTTCTCTTGCCCAGGCTGAGCCACCCTCATTGCAGGTAGGAGGGGAAAGATTTTGAGGAAAGAAAGTGGGTAGGGATTATCCCTGGGGCAGCATGAACTACCCCAGATATCTCACTGGAGGGGTGGAATAGGATTTTGGGTGAAGAGCAAATGGGCATGGAGCCTCCATGGATCTGGGGATCAGAGCAGGAGCAGCACCTGCACATCTCCCTGAGCAGCATCCCAGCCTTAATGATTTCTTTCTGAGAGTGGCTGGGGAGCTGCAGACAGGCTGCCAGATAGTGATCAGCTCGTGGAGGGGGGATCACTCTCAGGCAAAGATACCAGCTTTGACATGCAGCAAGGGAAGCAGCCAAGAATTTGGGAAAGCAATCCCAGCTTTCTGCTGCACCTTCCTCTGCCAAGATAGCTGCTGTGTTTACTTTAGAAACCAGAGATGAGCCCTCCTCTTCATCATCATCATAATAATAACAATAATAATAAAGCTTCAGGGTCACTCAGCTGATGGATTCCTTCCAGCCTGGATTTCTCTGTGCTCCCTGCAGAACTGCAGCACTGATGGATCTGGGGGTTATACAATGTCCATAATTGGGTTTCACAGGAGATCTGAACTGTGACAAAAGCACACTGTGGGCAGGGAGCAGAGATCCATCCCTGGATCTCATGAGGGTCTGAGCAGCTCACAGGGGCCATGCAGCCTCTGCAGAGGCAGCTCTGCCTCACCACAGAACAATCCAAGGGGCTGCTCACCCCTGGTTTTCAGCTTTCCCCTGCTCCTAGACCCTAAACACACAACTGGACAATCATGGAATGGCTTGTGCAAGAATGGTTGGTCTGGGAACTTCAAAGGTCACCTACTCCAACCTCCTTGTCATAATCAGGAATGTTTTCAACCAGACCAGGGTGCTCAGAGCCCCATCCAACCTGACCATGGATGTTTCCAGGGATGGAGCCACCACCTCTCCAGCCAACCTGTGCCAGTGAAAATGCACCAGAATGTGGAAAAGCAGGGATCTAAAGGAGATATTTTGACTGGCCAGAAATATTTAACTGAACCAATCACTCAAGATTTTAGCAACTTTTTTTTTTTTTATCAAGTAATATAGGAATTTTCAAGTGCCCACACTGCCTGGAAAAGAGAAAGTTCAGTTTTAAAGGAATTTTTACAGGAGTAAGATAGTAAATGGTATAGAGGCTCTATAACTGTCTTAGAGCACAAGTCTGGGGTTTATTACAATGCTGAACTGATGAATGAATGGGGCTCAGTTTCATAAATTATCACCGAGGTTCAGAGGAACAGAAGGGGATTTAGCAGCAGGGAGAAGGGCTCAGCTGTTTTACACCAAGCAGGAGCACCTGGAGATTTGACAGCACAAACACCAGGGGTTTAAAGGTCTCTGGGCTCACCCACTCAGCATCACCCATCCATCACCAGGCAGGAGGGCAGGGAGGAAGCTTTCTTTGGAAGGAATTGCTCAACTGCAAGGCTGGAAGTGGCAGTGGCAGCAAGGCCAGGAGCACAGGGAGATGTTTAGCCCTGATGGCACCATCAGATGTTCTCTGCCTTCTGTTCCCTTCCCTTTTGTACCCACACACAGACACACCTGCTGACACAGCCCCGGGTTTGGAGGCTTGGGTGAACATTTCTCTGCTCTGGTGCACCCAAGCATGGGCCAGAAACATGGAGGGTGCCCTCAAGGAACTCCTTCTTACACCTCCTTTTCCTACTAATCCTGGCTAGAACATTAGGAAATCAGAAGCTCAGGAGGTGGGTGAAGTCTCCAAAAGCTGGTGAGGTATCTCAGGATGTGGAGGGTCAGTTTGGTGAGTGCACAGGGACATCTCACACCCTTCCAGCAGCTCTTGGGGGTCAAACCTGGCCCCCAGGTGCCACAGGTTTTCTGCAGGATCTGTGCAGTGGCTTCCAGCCCTGCTTGGGTGTCTCTGGGAATCTACAGCAGCACTGGGAGACTTGATGTGTCCCCTCAGTCTCATGGGATTCAGCACAGACCTGAGCCAGCCATCCCACATGTCCCCTGTGTCCAGTGGGAAGAACTGGACACAATTAGGAGACAAGGAACTGGGCCTAGTCAAGATACCAGTTTCAATGAGAGGTTAAGTCATGGAGTTAAGTCCAGTTTAGTGCTGGACTCCACTGGCCATGACAGTGTAATGCTGCCTGTGCATCCCTGGCAGTGTCCAAGGCTGGGCTGGGTGGGGTTTGGAGCAGCCTGGGACAATGGGAGGTGTCCCTGCCCATGGCAGGGGGTGGAACTGGATGATCTTTAAGGTCCCTTCCAACCCAAACCATTCCTTGATTCTGTGATACCTCAGGTGTGAGTTACTGGCAGTGCAGGTGTCCAGTGGGATGAATCCCACCTTGACCTCAGATTATTTAGTCAGGTGATGAACAAGAGGTTTGTACTCACAGAATCACAGGTTGGAAGAGACCTCCAAGATATTGAGTCCAACCCATCCCAACACCTGAACTAACCCATGGCACCCAGTGCCACATCCAGATTTTTATAAACACATCCAGGGATGGTGACTCCACCTCCTCCCTGGGCAGACCATTCCAGCACTTTATCACTCCTTCAGTAAAAAAATTTTCCTAATATCCAACCTGTATTTCCCTTAGCACAGCTTGAGGCTGTGTCCTCTGGTTCTGTCAGTGCTGCCTGGAGAAACCCAACACCTTTCAGGGAGTTACAGAGAGTGATCAGGTCACTCCTGAGTCTCCTTTTCTCCAGGCTGAACACCCCCAGCTCCCTCAGCTGTTCCTCACAGGGTTTGTGCTCCAAGCCCCTCACCAGCCTTGCTCCTCCTCTGGATGTGCTCAAACATCTCAAAGTCCTTCCTAAACTGAGGGGACAGAACTATTCACATGTACCAAACCCTGTGGCCAAAGGGCTGGTTCTGAGCTCCAGAGAGACTTGCTGAGAGGGCAGGGTGGATAGAAGTGGGGCAGAAACCCCCTCCTTTGGAACTATTACAAATACAGGAGCAATGACCCAAACCCAGCAATTCCCACTGCAGTCCAAGCCAGGGACATCCTCACCAGGACACAAAATTCTGCACTGAAGATTCAGCACTTCCACTCACTTGTCTCTTTGTGAGATGGTTTTCTCAGCTGGGGCAGGGAAGCTGGTCCCAAGAGTTTAAGGAATCTGCCAAGCTCCCTTCCAACAACACTGTAATCTCATGGACTCATCAAGGTGTGTAATTACCGAGTTAGACCACCCATAGCTCATCTCCTCTGCACCACTGGCCGTGGCTGAATCACCTGTCCAGAAAGGTGCCCACTCTTGATCCAGAGATATCCAGAGATGGGCAATCCAGCAGCTCCCCAGGGATGTGCTGAGCATCCTCCCTGCAGGAGCTGCTGGAGCCAGGCTCCCATCCATGGCAGTGGTGCCAAAGAGGTTTGTGCACAGGGACTGTGCCTTTCCACACATGGCACTTGCAGGTGCTAATTTTGACTCTGCTGAAATCACTGAGGCCTGAATCCTGTCTAGAGCAGGAAGCAAGAAGAGGAAGACAGTCAGTGCCCCATAATTTTTAACCTGGGTTTGGTTTACACCCTTAAAAATAATAATTAGAGGCTTCACCCTCTCCCTGCAAGAGACCATTTATTGCTTCTGCTGTAAAAATGAGCTTGTCAGGGAACACTGGCTGTCTCCTGGACGTGCTGGGTGTTCACTGTAAGGAGGGTGATCTCACCAGGGAGCAGGGAGGGGGCGGTGGGGAGGAGGGGAGGGTTTGGGGTTTTCAAGGAGGCTGGTGGGGGAGGATGGGGACACTGCTCTCCCCTCTCTCCCCACCACACTCACCTCCTTTTCCTTTCTGAGCAGCAAACTGCTGCTGCTGTTATTGACACATATTTCAAACAAGCCCGTGCAAGGGACTGGAGACACATTACATTGCACATGGTGCCCCGGGCCACACATTCGCCTCCTTCCACCGACAGCACGTTCTGCTTCAGAAGGAATGTGCAGGCCTTCACCTGGAGCTATTTATCTGCTGTGCTCCAAAGAAAGGAGAGAGGCAGAAAGCCCCACATGCCCACGTTGGCTGTTAACCCCAAGCTCCAAACCCCAAGCATTGACCTCTGTGCCTGTGAGGTCTGGGCCACTGTCTGCTGACACACCTGGACTGATGCCTGCAGTCCATTCCCCACTTCCTGAGCACCTGAATTTAGGAAAACCCCTTTCTGCACCCTCACTGACCCACTCCCACAGCTCCCAGCACGTGCCCCATCAGGGAGCACAAGCAGAGCTCCCAGGCTCCAGCATCACCCCACCCTGGAAGAGGAAGCCTATCTGCTGATTAAAAGTTGCTGATACACACCTCTTTCCAGGAGCAGGGCAATCTTCCCTTGCTGTTAGCAACATTTTTTCCCCCCTGCTTTCTCTAAATCTTTCCATCATTGTTATTACAACGATAACAACAATAATTATTATTATTATGCCTTGAACCCGAGTCTGAGATTAGGGCTCCCATTGTGCTAAGAGCTCGGTGGAGAAGTGTCAGGGAGATGATTCCTGCTGCAAAAAGCACATTTTCTGCATTCAGGCAGGACATGAAGGGGTGAAAGAAAGAGAGAAGGGGCCAGGAATGAGGTAGGATGGGAGGCAGCAGTAAGTAGAAAATGAAGAGCAGTTAGCAGAATAGCAGGAGTCAGCACTGGTGCTTTGCCTAAGCAAACCCCGCTCCTTGTCTGTGTCCACACATGTCAAATCTCGACAGGGAGAAGGGGAATGCTCCCTTCAGTCTCCCAGCTGCAGAAATGTGCATTCTATTTATTTATTTTTTTTTTTAATATTTTGACACAGCAGCAGGAGAGCCTTCAGCAGCTGCTCACAGCCATTCTCTGGTAGCTTCAAAGGTGTGGAATGCCCAGAATTAAACCCCTTCCTCTGTGGCAAAATCAGGGTGGAGAACTTTCCACCACATAACCCCCCTGTGCTACTCTTACCTTGAAAAGAAATACCTGCACTCCTGTCCTTTTTTTGGGGGCTGGAAAGCTGCCAGGGATCCGGGGTAAGGAGTTGCTAACATCGTGCCATACTAATAATTCTTCATTTCACCCACCTTTTTTTCTGTCTCTTTAGATTAGATTTGAAGTGCTGCAGGGCAGGGACTGTCTCTTGCTATGTGCACACACGGTGCTCAGGACAAGGAACCTTTCCACTTCCTTGGAACTGGCAACTGCTGAGGCATAATAATAAATAATGGGGAAGGTCTTGAAAGGTGAGGTGCAAAACGACAACAGGCTGACTGAGAGGGTCCTGGAAAAGTTTTGAAAGCTTTTTTTTTGGTTGGTAAATGATTAAAAAAAGGACATATTTCCTGGTTGTGAGAAATCAATGATTCTACTGGGACTGTGGTACTACAGTGGGAGGTTAAAAGAAAAGTCTGTCCAGGCAGAGCATGAGAAGTTTAAGAAAAGTGAATGCAATTCTCTAACTCACCTTTGCTCTTACAAAATTGAAAAAAAAAAAAAAAGAAAATAAATGTAGGTGAAATCCCATGGTGTGGTTTAGAAGTCATGCATCAGCTCCCAGCACTGCTGATGAACCCAACTCACCCCATTCCTGTGTGCACTCAAAGCCCAGGTGAGAAGAGTGGGAGATTGTGAATATAAATTAGGACTCAGTGAGGCAGATAAGTGATAAGGAAAGCCCATTGTGGATAATCCATGGTTAGTGGTGCTAAGAACATGGGGATGACCAATAAATAATTGTTTATTGTGTTGTCAGAGAACCCACAGAGATATTCATGCACACATTTGTAGTCCCTAATAATATATTAACCTCCTGCAGATAAACAAGGAGATAAAGAAGGAAGGGAATCTCGGATATTTCTGGATAACTACTGTTAACATTTGTAATAAATCTCCAAGTGATGATGGAAAACAAGAGAATGCCAAATAGGTTAGGAATCCACTGTGCTGTTAAAGAGCAAATGGATAACTGTAAATCTGTTATCTGGCCCAAAAGGAAAATGGTGCTACAAGACTGAACCCACAGAGGATGGAAAAGTTGTAATATAATTAGTGGTAGTAACCACAGTTCTATGGAAAACTAATTTCATGCAATTTTTAAATGAGATTGTTACACAGGGGTGATGAAAGTGACGTTGATACAGCATTTTTAGTCAGAATATAAAGAAAAATAATAAAGAAATAAAGAATTCAAAGTGGTTATATTTAGGATCAGCATAGATCCTAAAAAAGAAATACATGGGGAGTCCACAACTCTCCAGTGTCACTGCTGAAAATTGCCATCAAGCAAGGCTGGTTTTAACTGGAACTCCCTGAGATCATCTCAGTGCTACTGACTTTACCAACAGCCCAAAAACTCCATCACATCCTTGTTGAAAAAGCCTGAAGGGTGTGGGAGCATTGGGGGGGAAGAGAGAAGGACACAGACAGGCAGCAGCACAAAGGTCAGGATGTCACCACCCAAAGCCACCTCCATGGCCCAGGTGCCACCAGGCTTGTGGGAGTGACAGGAGCCACACCAGGCTCCAGGAGGATTTGGGGTTTGGGGAATTGGGGATTTGGGGTTTGGGGACTGACCCCCAGGATGTGATTGCTGAGCACAGCAGGGCTGGAGAGTGAGCCCAAAGGAGGGGGAACAGCCCAGCAGCCAGCACTGGGCAGGACAGGGCCCAAAATGCCACATGCAGATGTACTGAAGAGCTAGAGAAAGCCTGGAAAAGCAGAAGGAACATCCAAATCTGAGAGGAATGAGTGATTGACACCATCTGCTGCATCACCCTTCCCTTCACAGAGGATATTGGACATGGGACTGGAGCAAGTCACATACACAGATACTTTGAATATCACCAAACTTCTCCCTGGTGCTCAGAACCAGAGTTTTAACCCGAATTATTCATTCCTTTCTTGATTTTTGACGTTACAGTAGGTTCCAATACGTTCCTCTGAGAGCAGAGGTGTGAATGGGAGCTACAGGAATTTTAGGAAGTGCTACCTGGGGCAATGCTCTAACTCACACAGGGGTTGTCAGACCCTACAAAGGAGGTGGAGCCCTCCTGGTCCTGATGGTCCTGCAGATACAGAGTCATGCCACGATTTCCTTGGAGGTTTCCCACCCAGGCTGTGACTCAAGCTCCTCATTGTTTCTGTGATCTGACACCATCAGGCCGAGATGATCCAGGGCTCCAGGTCACAAAGTCCCCTATCACCGAGTGCTGTAAAATCCCCTGATCAGAGGAGCTGCTCCCCGCAAGCTCAAAGGGCTGAGCACCAGCTCCTGCCTCAGACAATGGGATGCAATATATCTACAACCATATAAATAGCGAGTTGGATGAGACTTGGATAAGATCATGGCTTTACAATGCTGCCCCTCCTGCTTTTAACCCATCCCAGTGTTGGCTGAAACCGGGATGTGGCAAGCCTCAAAGGGATTTATGCCTTGGAATTACCAGGCTTCTCCAGCCTTACAGGAATAAGGATGTTGATTCTCACCAGCAAATTGCTCCCACTCAGCACCCGACTTTCCTCCTTGATCCTTTTAGCACCACCTTTTTGTTGGGAGCATCTAATCACTTATCAGCAAGGGTCTTCAACTACAAACGCCCTTTGGGGACATCTCCCATTCATTGTCCAGCAGCATCCTGCTCATCAGAGGCTTTTGCACCCAAATCTTTCCTGTAAGTGAGGCTGGACTGGCTTTGGGTCACCCTTGTGAAAGACACCCGTGCCAGCACAGGGGAAGGAATTGCCTTGCTGCAATCCCGATGCTGCTTGCTGTGACAGGACAGAAATGTCTCTTGGGTACCCAGAATTTGGTTGGCGCCAGAGCTCTGGGAACAGACTGCAAGGCGTGGGTTGTTTTTGGATGAATCATGTTTTTAATCATCAAACACTGCCAATCAGAACTGCAGCACATTTTCCCCAGATTTTTTTTTTTTTTTTTTTTTTTTTTTTTTTTTTTTTTTTTTTTTGTGTGTGTGTTTTTTTTATATTAAGAATAATAATTTCAATTTCAGGCTCGCAGCTCTGGGTTAAGCACACACAGGAACCTCATGAGCATCGAGTAACAAAAATTCTCATCCCTCTTGCTGGAGATGGAGAACCATCAGCACTGACAGATTGGGTGTGTTATGAAACTGTCCCAATGCTGGATTTGAGATAATGATCATCCCAGCGTGCACATGGATCAATTCTACCAGTAAATTACTTTAATTAGCAGAGAAGGTGATGTATTATTAAGGTGTGAGCATGGGACTGTGGACTGGGGGCATTTTGGTCTGCCTCAATTTCCTACCTGTGAAGTGGGAATAATATCCCCACACACATCCATGGAAACATCAGGGAATTGAGGACAGAGCTGCTGGCACACAGATGGTGGATTATTAATGAATGGGCTGTGTTTCAGAGGAGAGCTGCTGATGGATCACTGGGTGGATGCTCCTCAGCAGAGCTGCAGGGGTGCACGTCCTGTCTCTGCCCACAGCCAGAGATTTGCCAGTGGTTATGAAAACCTCACTCCCGAGCCACTGTGGCACCTATAAACACAATTTTGGGTAAAGGGAAGCTTCACTTCTACTTCTATTTAGGAATCTCCTCACTTCATCCATAATTTTTCTCCTTTTAATCTTTGGAACAACACCAAACATTGTTTTCTGCATTTCCGCTCAAGTCTTGTCAGATCACTGAGGTTTTTTTAGGTTTTCAACCTTTCAACTCACCCTACTAAACAGGGCAGGTGGTGAGAAGCTGAAAATTTCCTTTTCTCCCTCCTGGGTCAATTCCATTGGTTCCTGATTTACCCAATGCCCCTAGCTGAGAGATGGATCAATGAGACACGAGCAAGAATGTAAGGACAGGATGTCCCACGTGCTTAAACATGTGGTTAAGTGTTTGGCTGAAGCAGAGTTTTCACAAGGATTAGATTTAATGCAAGGAAAATGAGCAATCCCACGCATGACCCAGGTTTCCCTGTGTCAGATGCTGTCACATTGGACCCTACTCTGAGGAAATGTTTTAACACTTCCATAATTCAAAAGCATGAACATCTCCAAGAATTTTAATAAATAAATAAGTAAACCACAACCAAAACCAACAGAATCCCTCTCAGGTGAAACTTCCAATAAATTCATGTTCAGCTCTACCAATTCTAATTTTCCACTGAGGGATTTCATTCAAAACTTGTTTACTGAGGGTATTATTTATTCCTATCAGTTGCTAAATTGACAAAGATCTATAGGGATGCTTTAGCAGTAGGAGATAAAATTGGGCATGCAGAAGGAGGGTTTGGTCCATAGCCTGATCCAAAATCTATTCCAGAGTAAAAATAAAAAGACTCCAAGAAGCCTCTGCCTCTCCAGCTGGATGAAGCTGACTGGAAGAGGAGCCCAGACAAAAAAAAAAAAAAAAAAAGAGCAGGGAGATGACACAGTTATGTCTTTGCACTATGTGAATATTTAACATATGTTCACCTGTTTTTTCTATTTCAGCATTTTCTTAAATGATGCCCAACAAGGAAAATCCAGGAGGCAGCTCAGATGGACCCAGGGAAGACTCAGACAACAATTGTCTAAGATTTGGTGCTCACAAGTCTTGAGCAGATTTGCCTTGAGGAGAATCACATGAAAATGGCCCAGATTACATCCCTCTGCTCACTTTAAATTTTTGAATTCACCCACTGTTGCATGTGGTTTGTACATTATTAGAGATTATTTTTATCAGCTCCCCTTTAAAACCACTTGGGAGCTTCTGTTTTTGGGGTTTTTTTTTAGGATAGGTGGGAAAATACCTCTGGGGCAGCAAAGTCAAACCTCTAATTTTTGAGAATATCCTTTTCCAGGTTGTTTTTTCTGCTATTTCTCCTCTTTTTCAGAGAGACAAATAAGGAATTGAGGTGAAGCTGAGCTCTTTGGGAGAACCTTGTCCCCACCTGGAGCTCAGCTCCTGAAGATTGGAAATCAAAAAGCATTTTGCCTGTTCCCTTGGCTGGAAGTGCAGCACTTCATGTGCTTTGGTGGAATCAGTATTTCCTGGAAAGAGCTGGCTTCAGAGGGCTCTGGATAAAATAAATCAGGATTCTGGTCATGTCTTTAGACCCTGAGCCCTGTGCAGAGCTGCTGGCAGTTTTTGGATACAGATGAGATCAACTTAGTGCTGCAACCAAGATTTGGGGTTTGATCTGAGTGAGGAGACAAGAATCCCAAAGACCAACTTTATGGCTCTGCTGCTGATAAGGTGGCAGAGCAGGGACTGATCTAGATAGCAGCATAATTGATAATGACCTTGGAGCTTCTGTGAGCTGTTTAATGACCCAGGAATCTGGGGAATGCTGCTGCATGGCAGAGCTGCTGCCATGTGCCTGACACTGCTCCTACCTGGGGCTGGAGATGTTGGGTCAATACCCAGCAAAAGGATTGCTTCAGCCCCAAAAGGAATTAATTCAGCCCCAAAAATGATTGTTTCAGCCCCAAAAGGAATTAATTCAGCCCCAAAAGGAACTAATTCAGCCCCAAAATGATTGTTTCAGCCCCAAAGGAATTAATTCAGCCCCAAAATGGTTACTTCAGCCCCAAAAGGATTGCTTCAGCCCCAAAAGGTTTAATTCAGCCCCGAAAGGAATTAATTCAGCCCCAAAAGGATTGCTTCAGCCCCAAAATGGTTACTTCAGCCCCAAAAGGAATTGCTTCAGCCCCAAAATTAATTAATTCAGCCCCGAAAGGAATTAATCCAGCCCCAAAAGGATTGCTTCAGCCCCAAAATGAATTAATTCAGCCCCAAAATGAATTAATTCAGCCCCAAAAGGATTGGTTCAGCCTCAAAGGAATTAATTCAGCCCCAAAAGGGTTACTTCAGCCCCAAAATGATTGTTTCAGCCCCAAAAGGATTATTTCAGCCCCAAAAGGGTTACTTCAGTCCCAAAGGATTATTTCAGCTCCAAAAGGATTGCTTCAGCCCCAAAAGGATTACTTCAGTCCAAAAAGGGTTACTTCAGCCCCAAAAGGGTAATTTCAGCCCCAAAAGGGTTATTCCAGCCCCAAAAGGGTTATTCCAGCCCCAAATGTTGCATGCCTGAGATCTTAACTCCTCAGACACCCCCCAAATCCTGGGATGCCACACCATGAAGGTGAAGAAAAGTGTGTGGGACAATTCAGGGAGGCAATGCAGAGCTCACATCCAGGAGCTGGGTGTCACAAGCAGTGGCTTCCAGCTGGGACAGGCTCAGCACAGCCTGGCCAGAGGGGTGGGGGCTCCGTTTTTTGGCTCACCCCATGGAGCTGTGCCCAAGGACCACGAGGGTCCCTGAGAGCCCAGGCAGGGCTGGGGAGGGGCTGGGGGGGATCTCTGGTGGATTTGGCTGGATGGGAAGTGTGGGATGAGCTTGTCCCAGCTGGAAGGAGCTCAGCACAGACAGGACTCACCCCAGCTCTGTCCTTTCTGCACAAATGTAATCCCGAGGTGTTTTGGAGCAGGGCAGAATCCCAGGACAAGGCTGCAGGGATCCCCTGGGACGGCAGGCAGGGTCACACAGCGCTCCTGGACCCAGGTCCTTAACAGCATTTAGCAGCCAGACTGTCCCTAAAGATACCAACCCCACCTTGGCTGGGATGGCAAAACCATTTCCACAGGGTCTGATGGAACACACTAGGGTCCCACCACACCCCAAAAAACAGTTTGCAATTTCAACGTGCCCTTTTCCTATCAGTGTCTTGTCAGGTCAGCCAATAAACCCTGCTTGGTGCATTTCTGTGCATTTTTGGCCGTTTTCTGTGAGGAGCCTCTTCTCAAACAGCAAATCTTTGATTGAGGAACACGCTGGGTGTTGTCAGCAGGGTGCTAAAGGGAGAAGCAGCACAGCCCTTGAACAATGCTGATCCTGAGAGTCTTTTTTAGTTCTTTTGTTCTTTTCTTTCACACCTTTAATAATGGGGAGCTGGGAAATGACACCTCACACACGGAGGGTGTGTCTGTGTCCTGCTCCTCTGAGTGCCACCAGGTCACTTCTCCACCTCATCCCCACCCAGGACAATCTAAAGGGAAGCTCTGACCTGAGCTTAGGGGCTCTGACAAAGAATTTTCTGTTCTCTTGCACTCAGGAGCTTCTCAAAAGCTCATTTGCAGCTCAGGTAGGACCCATCTCACTGAACATAAACTGAATTTACCCAAATGTGACTGACTATTCACCCAAGTCCTACCAGATCTGGTGAAAGGAAAAGTTCTTTCAGGCAGCAACTCATTCATATCTCAATTATCACAACCTAATGAGGGAATGACAAATTCCATCTGTGGAATCACAGAATAATTTGGGGTGGAAGAGGCCCTTAAAGCTCCTCTGTCCAACCCCCTGCCATGACCAGGGACATCTTCAAGCACTGTGTTCAGAGCCCAGGCCAACCTGGCACTGAATGTTCCCAGGGATGGGTTATCCACATCTCTGAGCATCCTGTGCCATCACCACTTCCATCATAAAAAATGCATTCCTTATATCTAATCTGAATCAATAATTTCTTAGTTTAAAATCCTCAAACCTTGTCCTATCTCAGCTGGTCCTGCTAAAATGTTTGTCCCCATTTTTCTTGCAGGGATTCCAAGGTCTCCTTAGCCCTTCTCTTCTCCAGGCTGGGCAATCCCAGCCCTCTCAGCAGCTCTGTGGCCTCCTCTGGCCCTGCTCCTGTGCTGAGGGTTCCAGAGCAGAGAGGAAGCATCACCTCCCTCACCTGTGGGGATGCAGCCCTGGATTTCTGCACAGGTCAGGGAGTGTCCAGCCTCTCACCCAAATTCAGCTCCCAGGGCTGCTCTCAATCCCTTCATCCCCAGCCTGGATTGGTCCCAGGGTTTTCCCAGCTCTAGGAACTCACCCTGGCTTTGTTGAGCCTCTCTGGAGCTCGTCCCTGTGGATGCCATCCCTGCCTCCATGGTGTCCCCATGCTGCAGATCCCACTGCCCATGCCACTGAGAAAGGGATTAAACAGCTCTGGGCACAGCACAGAGCCCTGAGGGATCACTGATCTCCAAAGGACATTTGGCTGTGAGCATCCACAGCTCCTCACACAAATCAAACCCACAGCTCCCCAGCTCAGAGGGGGGATGCTGTGGGCACTGAGTACAGAGGCTGAGCAGGCCAGGAGATGAGCTCCATGGTTCACTTGAATGCACTCAGACCTGCTCACAGCAAGTCACTGCACTCAGTGGGAGTTATAACTGTACAGTTTGTTATCCCTGGTGCACAAAGTCACAAACTGGCAATTTCACATTTTGTGTCTGAACAAGTGAATGGCTGAGCCCTGAGGCTGAGGCACAGATCAATGCTAGAGTCCATCCAGCCCTTCCACTGCCTCTCCCATTCCTTTGGATTCTGCAACAGCTCCGTGGGAGTCAGGGCACCTCTGGGAGTCCCACCAGCTGAGATAAACCCTCACTGAATTCCAGTGAACTATCTCTTGTTTGGTACCACCCAGCCATGAAACAGAAACCTCCATCACACACTCTCATGGTCTTGCCTGGGATCATATTGAATAAATGAAATTATGATACTTCTATTGTTTTAACTCCTCTGCAGTGTCATGCTAGAGCATCCAGGCAAGTTGTTTTCTCAGATATTTAACTTTAACCCCCTTTCTTTCCTTCTCCAAGTTATGCCCCTGGTACCTGTGGAACGATCCCTCCTGACTTTCCTCTACTACACACACCTGACAAAAGCTTGGGAGCTTATCCTGCCATTCTTTGGCCCAGCCTAGTCCTTAGAGCTGATCTCTGCTCATCAGCATCAGTCTGGCTGACCCTGGCAGAGCAGGGGATGGTGATCCAGGTGCTGTCCCAGAGCTGTGCCACCCATCAGCTCCATGCCAGGGCTGCCCTGGGCTGTGCTGGGCTCTCCCCCTCCTGCACACCCAGGCTGGGGCTGCATGTCTGTGCAGAGCCCGTCCCCTGCCCTGGCTCTGTGCAGCTGTGTGTGTGTAGGCATGGCAACCCTTTCCTCAGCCCTGGGGCAGGGGCTCTGCCTGCCTCTGTTTGCTCACCAAGGTGACAGCAGGGAGCTGTTGGCACACAGTGAATGAGATCAAGCCATTCACAAGTTGCTGCCTGCCAGCAGAGCTGCTGCAAGTGTCCTCCACAGAGACAGCCAGCCTCAAACCCTTCGTTGCCCTTGACTTTGGATTAAGCTGAGGTCATGCACAGGTGCTGCAGTGCTGCTGAGGGCTGAGAACGTGTCAGGCATCTGAGGATGATGCATTCTTTTTATCACAAAGGAAGCTCAGTGCTTTGATAACCTGCCTGCCTCTAGTGCAGCTGCTTCTGGTAGTAAATTGAAGATTATCCTGTGTAACAGCAGGATTTATCCTTCTAGGTAAGACAAACACCTTAATTTTCTTCTCCAACAATAATCAGACCCAGATCTAGATCAGCACTACTCGATTACTCTTGGAAGTGAGAACTTAAAGTCAATTCAGGCTCAGTGGCAGCTACCAGTCTGGGGCTGTGGGCTTCCCTCATCTCCACACCTCAAAGGGAGATTCCACTTCCCTGAGCATTGCTCCAGATCAGCTGAACCAAGCACAGGAGGCTGGTCACTCTTTTATTTCATATTTTCAGGTTGCCCTTGGAAGTTGCTGATGTCCCAAAAGGTTTTGAGCAGCCTGGGCTGGTGGGAGGTGTCCCTGCCCATGGTGGGGGGAATTGGGACTGGAGGATAACCTTTCAGATCCATTCCAACCCCTTAACCCCCTAGAATTCCCTAATTCTGTGTTTCACCCCCCTGTCTCCATGATCAACAGCTTGTGATGAGAGCTCCATGCCAGGCTCCCATCAGCATCATTCCCATTATTCCCAGGATAAACCTGCATTGCTGCACAGAAGTGAGCTGACCCCACTTTACCTAACACCACTTCTAGCCAGGAAGCAGACATTCCAAACAAACCTCCCAACAGCTGCCTTTTGGGAGAAATTGTACTGGCCTGCTTGAAATTCTCTGGATATTTTTTTTTTATTTTTTTTTTCCCCATAGTTTATCACATGTTGAATTCTCAGGCTGGAATTCAACTGCTTGAGCACAGGGGTGTTGAGTGCCATTTGAGGTGTTTTCCAGCACCCACCTGGCTCCAGCCTGCTTCCCTAAATCATGTGGATCCCCTTTGTTTGTGGACAAACACAGGGAACCTTAAATCTGCTCTGACTGGCATCACTCAGCAGAAAGCCAAATAAGAATATCTGGATCTCAAGCTCAGGAATCAATTCAATTAGCTAAATATTTCCACAGTATTTCCATGTGAAAAACCCTCTGTGAGATCCTTACACAAGACATGATCATGAGGGAAAGCTGCACATGGACTCCAGGGGAATCTCAAATGGCTTTGATCACCTACATTTAGCCAAATGTATCAAACTCTCAGGGAGGGTTATCACTGTTCTGTTTGGAAATCCACTATTTGCACAGTATTTTACTTCTTTTCCCTGCTTAGGATTGTACAAGAAATTAGGAATTCCAAAAGTGAGATTATGGAAAGGACTATCTGTGTTAGGGAAGGAAACTTGAAAAAGATTATCTATGCTAAGAAAAGGAAAGGTGCAGCATTGTATAGGCTATTGAAAGAGAAAATGAGTGCTCAGGTCATTATTTCTGAGCTCAAAGCCTCCTCATTCATCTCCTGTGCACTCAATACCTTGGAACTTGACCAGTTCTATGATTTTGGCTCACATGAAGGCAGGAATTGCACCCTGCAGAAATCACTAATGATTTACCTACATGCACAGAGCAGCCAGGAGTGGAAGTACATTCCTGCTGTTCCTCACAAACCCTGACACACAAACAGGCAGCAGAATGGAACAATCTGCAGCAGAATGTCTCAAAAAACCTCATCCTTCTTTAGCCCATAGTGTCTGAGATACCAGCAGGTCTGAGGTGGGATTTTTGGGAGACCTGAGACCTTTTAAAAGGCAGGTGGAGGCTCCTTGGATGGCACAAGATCCTCATCATCTAAAAATTGGTTGATGAAAGTATAATGGGAGGTGAGATCCATTGAGGGCACAGTTCAAGGTGTTTTCACTCTGGTTTTTTTTTTTAAATCTTTAGGGTGAGAATGATGTCTCACTATAATCCCCCATTTCTCCTCCTCATGGACAGAGGAGACAGGACAAGAGGTCCTGAAGGAATCTGTGCTCAGACACTGACAACAAATCCCCACCTCCACCTAGGGCTCAACCTCATGGTCAAGCAAGCTGAGCTCAAATTACTCCCTAGTGCTGGCTGACCCACAGCAATCCTACTCATGTGAATCCCTAGCCTACAGCAAGTGCTGGCCAATGTGATTTAAATTAACCCTTTTTTATTGTGGGTAAGCAAAGTCTAATTACCTGAGTGGCTGCAGGCTGTGAGCACACAGCCAGCTACCAGGGGTCAGCTGCTGTGTGGTAACTTGCTGCACCACAGAAACTCCACCAGCAGTTTAATTTGCTACAACTTCCACAGGCAGGCAAAGCCTTAGACCTGGATTCTAATTTCTGCCCAAGCCTGGGGCGGTACAAAACTGACTAAAAGTTGTATTCAGGGGAGGGAGAGAGGTCACAGCCATGCCCTTCTGTGCTGGGAGCTGCTGTGGCATGGTGGACTTCAGTGTTGTTCCAAATCCTTCCATTTTGTACAGATCTAACTATAAAAAACATCCTTAAATTCCCTCATCTTTTTACAGCTTAAAGCATTAAGGGTTGCTTGTATCAAAGAGCAGCAAATCTGTTTCACCAGGGGCAGCCATTCCTTATAACAGAGCTGTGCTGAGTAGAAAACAATAAAAGGTGTTTATTTCTCACAAATAAATCAGTTTTTAGGTAGGTTTATAGGACTTTTGCTTCTGAGGTAGGGAACAAGAAATGAATGGCGCCAAAGTCGCGGGTCCCAGGATAGTTCAGTCAGGTCTAAGTCAGGTCTAAGTCACAAACTCAGCCTCTTTACAGTTAGAAGAGGCAAGTTGCAAGACAGACAATGAAAGTTTTCCTCTCCCATCCCATCTCTGCTCTCTGCTCCCAAGACAGATGTGATTTTGGTGTTATGACCACGAGCAGAGTCCTGCTCACCTCACCAGCCTGGACAGAGCACAGGAACTCTTCACCCTCCAGTGATCCAGAGGGTCCACAGGACACTCCTGAAATTACCTACTCCAACTGTTCTTGGAATGACAAACTCACAACCAGATACTTGGATTGGATGAAGCATTTTTTTTTTCTAATTTGGAAGTGAAATGGGAATCAGTGATGGTTCACTGAAACCAGCCAGACTCAGCTCACAAGTCGACCTGAACTCAATGAATCCCCAGCTGGATTCAAATCCCTCAAGAGAAAGGATGGATTCTCCCATCTCCAAGATCTCAGCTCAAAGCTCTTCCCAAAAATGCATTTCAGCCCAGCTTGTTTGGGTGAAGAGGGGAAATGTGGTGGAATCCTGAAAATGAGCCCACATACCTTTACATCCCAGATCCACTTTCAAATGGGTCAAGCTATCAATCACTAATGCTGGAATTTCCTGGATGGGACTCAGGTCATAGTCTGAGACCAACACAGGGATTATGGATACAAAAATGTCCAGCAGAACTAATTCTGCCTGTACTAACCCCACTGTACACAGAATATTTGGCAATTAAACCTCATCCATCCAGGACTGCAGGGGACCCCAGTCACCTGTGGGATCAAGCACTCAGTATTTATAAAAAATATGGAAATATGGAAATATGGACCTGTTTTATGCTAAAGAGCTGAGCTTGCTGCTCCCACCACTCCCTCTGACTTCCTAAATGAGGCATGGACTGCACTGCACCAACAAATGAAAGAGTTTCTGAAATCCTAGGGAAGAAGTGATGTAAAGAACAGGGAAGGATGTCCAGGCATTGTGGAGTTACAGGAAAGCAGATGGATGTTTCAACTGGAGAAAATCGAGGTCAAATCTGTTTTAATTTCGCAGAGCAAAATTAAAAACTTTGTATTAACTTAGAAACTCAGTCGTAATCACAAAATCAAGGTAAGGATGGGAAAACCATCCCGAAAACCAAGTTGCCATGGAAGTCTGGAGGTCACTGGAGACCAGACCCACGCTCTGCAAAGCCACATGGGTTGTGCTGACATCCCTCAGTTGTTGAGGACGTTCCTCCCCGTTTCCAGCTGCCTCCTCTGAGCACACACACAAAAGCCTCAGGAAGCACCTTGCTCTGATGAAACCAGTCTGCACACAGACACTTTCTCACTGGGGAGGTTTGCAGCAGAGCAGGGAGAGAAGGAAGCTCCCAGAGCATGGTTGGAAAGTTCCCTGGAGTCAGGAGCAGCACAATTAGATTTTGGGAGGGTGTGTAGGTACTGGCAAACTTCTCAGGCTGTGACCCTGTGCAAGCAGCAGCTCCTGCAGCTTCCTCAGGCACCAGAGCTGAGTCCATCCCTGGGACATCATGGGTGTGACATTTGTCACCTGCTGTCCCCACCCTCCAGGCTGTGGAGCTGTGCCAGTTCACACCATTCCAGCTTTAAACAAGTTCTCAAGGCTGCAGGACTTCCATAGGTATGAACAAAAAAAAACCCTCTGGATTCACCAGGACTGGAATTTCACACATGCTCCTGGCAGAAACCAACGTTCAATGGAGTTCATCTAATCTCTCTGGAACACCTTAAAGTTAGGAATTCAGTTAATGATATCATCCAGAACCTTGCAACAGAATCATCAGGGCCACAGAAGAGCAATTTGCTCTGTCCTGAGATAGATGGTTAGAATAGGTGGGGTTGAATTGCCCTTTGGGGGAGTTAGTCCCTAAAAATGGGTTCTACATGGAAATTACAAACCAGATGTTTGATTTTGGGTGACAAAAACTTGCCATGATCAATCACATCCTCCTGAGCCATAGTCACACACAAAATATCCAACAGTGAGTTCATGGGGAGAGGTTTTTAAATCAACTCTCAGCTTGGTTTTAAACTAAACTAGAAGAGATTTAGATTAGATATTGGGAAAAAATTATTGGCTGGGAGGTTGGGGAGGCCCTGGCACAGATTCCCAGAGCAGCTGTGGCTGCCCCTGGATCTCTGGAAGTGTCCAAGGCCAGGTTGGACAGGGCTTGGAGCAACCTGGGCTCATGAACTTGTCCCTGCCATGGCAGGGGTGGAATGAGATGATTTTCAAAGTCCCTTCCAATTAAACCTCTTCTGTTTCTATTATTTCAGTGATTCTGTGATTAACAAACACTGTCAACAACTCAATATTCCTCCAAAGCACTGCCAAAGTTCTGCCAAGCCTTTGGCCAGTCACAAGCCATGAGCAAGGGTGCAGTGATGAAAAATTGTTTCTGCTTTCTCTACAAGGTCTTGGCTGCCCCCATCACAGCCATAAATGGTTATACCAGGCTGGTGACAATGCTCCAGTCCTAAAGAAAAATGTGAATTTGCAGACCTGAGGTCATCAACCCTTTCCTAGAATGGCCAGAGCTAGCTGCTACAGGAAAAAAAAAAAAAAAAAAAAAAAAAAAAGTATATATATATTATATATATAATGTATATGTATATATATACACACATAAAAGTGCCCTGCATGGGATTTTCATGGAACATCATTTCCTTGCAAAAATCTTATTCTGGTCTTCATTAGCCAGATATCACTTTAAGCCCAGAAATAAAAGTCCCAAAATACTCTTTGTTATTAACTACAACAGTCCAGAATTTTCTGCAATAACTCTGCAAATATTGCCTGGAAAAAAAATGTATTGAAAAATACTATGTGCAAATCAGAAGAGTTTGAAGAAGAAGAAGATTTGGGTCTTTTAGCTCTTTTCAAGGAAGGTCAAGGACTTGACAAACACTTCAGGTTTCTCATCAGCCTCTCTTAAAATAGGGATAAAAACCTCCCAGACACCCACTGGCATCACATCAATGATATTTGTGGGGTGTTCAGGCACCCAGTCATCCCTCCCAGCTTTACCTGTCTAAAAGGGAGGTGTCCAGGCTGTTTCCAGCGTGGATGGAGAGAGATAGGCAACTCCAGACAGTGATTCACCACATCCCCTGGAGAGATCCCAATCTCAGGAAGGATGAATCGCCCTCAGAAGGTGCCCAGCTTTCTAAGATGGCAAGCTCAGATAGTTGAGCTTTACATGGCTAAAACTGAGTGGATTTGGTCTCTTAGGGAAGGCTCTGCCACCCAGCAGAGCACAGACAGCTCTCCTGGTGTGCCTGGGGACTGCAGGTGTGCTGGGACGTTCTGAGAAAACCCTGCTGCCAAAGCAGAGTTGGAGGAAAGCTTCCTCGAGGATGGGTTGAACCTTCCCCATCTCACCTGAAAGGAGATGCCTCAGATAACTTGAGTCAGCTTTGGGATCATCAGGAGACAAAGTCCCAGCCCTAAGCAAGAGGGTTGTTAGTTTTGTGGGTATTTATTTGACTGGAACATTCAGTCCAGCTCTTGGGATATTTGCTCTGTCTTGGGAACTCATGCACAGTTCTGCTGTGCTGCTCCTAGGCAAGGTTTCTATCTCTGCAGCACTGGAAGACTCACAGACCACTGTTCCAAGGTCTTTCCTTCAGAGAATCGAGGTCTTTCCCCCAGAGCACTTTGTGACCATTTCCCAGGTCTTTGGAAAGCTCTTGGAAAAGCACCTGGTGACCTCAAGGCAACCTGGGAGCATTGCTCACCCCACAGCCACACCAGCCTTTCTCCACTGGCTGAAGAGTGTTTCATGTGCCTGACTTCATATCTCCACATGTTTAAATCTCTCCAGGGCTCGGGAGCTGGCTGTGAGAAACAGCAATATTAATATTCTGTCAGTGCCCAGAAGGTCTCTGACTATGAGGCAAGAAAAGCTGGTGTGGTGTCTGTGGGATTATCTGCCCTTGTTGGCTGATCCTGACCACCAGGACCTCAAGGACCTCAAGCTCCCTGCCAAAACAGGGCAGTGGAGCCAATCTCAGCAAATCCTTTCTGGCAAACCAAAGATGAGCTGAAATAGTTGCAATTTGAAATGGAGAAATGGCTAAATTGTGGTTTATGTAAAGCAGAGGAGTTGGATTTTTTTTTTTTTTTTTCCTTTTTGGGATGGCTTTTCAAGGGTACTGAGGTTAGAGGCACAGGCCCAAGTTATGGGAGTCAAACCAGGGTGTGAGCCATGTGAACAGCCATGTGAACGTTCTTACCCCCTGGTAAATATGACCCAGCTCGTGTTTATTGCAGGGAAAGAGCATTCACACGGGCAGTTACCACAGAAAAACTGGCATCTGATGAGTTCACACCCTAACTTAGCTCCTGGTGGTTTGTTCAGGTGCCCATCCCCTAGGGTGCCATTCCCAAAGTGAAGTTGGAGGACGCAATGTCCCCTTTATCCTCCGAGTCAGCAGCTCGGTGGTTATGGCACCTACCCAGGGGATGGGAAAAATGAGCTTCACAAGCTTCCTCTGCCCCATCCAGAGCTGGGGGTTGAGCCCAAGTTCCCCAAATCTCAGCAGCACACCCTCCCCAATGGATTATTGCCATTTCCCAAAACCACCAAATCAATTATTCACATTGACTGAGGCTTGGCCAACGCTGGGGATTCAGCCAGGAGCTCAGAGCTCTCAGCACCCATCCCAGCTGAGAGCTGGGTGCAGGTCAGGATGGATTTTGGGAGCTCTGAAGGATACACACCAAAGTTCTGCAATTCTGCCTTTGCATGCCCCAAAACCCCATCCAGCTCCAGGCCAAGTTTTGCTGCACCTTGTCAGATATGTACAAGCCTTAACCAGGCTCCTTCTCTGCCCTGCTCTGGGATAGGGGAGATGGGACTGAGATATGCCTGTAATTTCCATACATTATTACTGTATGGCCCTGATAATGGATCAGCCCAGCACAGGAAAACTCTCCCTGCTCCCAGGCTTCATCTCAGCCCGGTGCCCAAGCACAGAAAATGAACAGAAATGGGATTTAAGGGTGAACACAAAGCAAACACAGCACTTTGCTGGCCCAGAATCAAAGGGTGAAGCAATTGGAAGGATCAAGACCTAAAGGAGCTCGGAGTCTTAAGCCATGAGACAAAGGAATTGCTCCAAAACAGCTCTTTCCTGGCCCAGAATCAAGGTGTGAAGCAACTTTGCTGGTCCTGAAGGATCTCAGAGCCCAAGACAAATAAGTTGTCCCAAAGTTTGTTACAGTCAAAGAAGATTTTCTGTGACTTCAAACTGTCTTTGGAGCAGAAGCCAAAGCTAAGAAGAGGGAGATGTGACCTGCCTGTCTATGCTCATACACACAGGCACATGTATTAGATATGTACTTAACTAGATATTAGATATGTATTTGTATTTATATATTAGATATGTATTTAACTAGATATTAGATAGGTATTTGTATTTAGATATTAGATATGTATATAACTAGATATTAGATATGTCTTTAGATATTAGATATGTATTTGTATTTAGATATTAGATATGTATATAACTAGATATTAGATAGGTATTTGTATTTAGATATTAGATATGTATTTGTATTTATATATTAGATATGTATTTAACTAGATATTAGATAGGTATTTGTATTTAGATATTAGATATGTATATAACTAGATATTAGAAGTGTATTTGTATTTAGATATTAGATATGTATTTGTATTTAGATATTAGATATGTATATAACTATATATTAGATATGTATTTAACTAGATATTAGATATGTATTTGTATTTAGATATTAGATATGTCTTTAACTAGATATTAGATATATATTTAACTACCTGCCTTCAATATTTCTTCTGCCCAAAGAACCCTCCCAGAAGGGGCTCACTGGACTTTTCCAGGACACATCACTGGGAGCTGCCAGCACCAATCCAGCAGGGAATTGAGAGACACCAAAGCACTGGAGTCCTTCATTCTCCTCTTCATCCCTTCCTCAGCCACACAAAGCAAGGGGGAGAAACCTGGAATGGCCCATTCCTCTCATTAATCACACCTTAGATTGGGAAAGGAAGGAAGGAAGGAAGGAAGGAAGGAAGGAAGGAAGGAAGGAAGGAAGGAAGGAAGGAAGGAAGGAAGGAAGGAAGGAAGGAAGGAAGGAAGGAAGGAAGGAAGGAAGGAAGGAAGGAAGGAAGGAAGGAAGGAAGGAAGGAAGGAAGGAAGGAAGGAAGGAAGGAAGGAAGGAAGGAAGGAAGGAAGGAAGGAAGGAAGGAAGGAAGGAACCTTTGATGATCAGAGGGTTGGAGCAATCATCCTATAAAGGCTGAGAGCTGGGATTGTTCAGCCTGGAGAACTGGGAAGACCTCAAGACCTCACTGGGGCCTTACACTAATTAAAGGGGGGTTACAAAAAAAGAGGGAGAGGGATTTTTTACATGAGCAGAGAGGGATTAGACAACAGAAACAGTTTTAACTAAATGAGAAGATAATTAAATGAGATGTTAGGGGGAAGTTCTTTACTCAGAGGGTTTCTATGAAACCAAAGCTGATGGAAGAAAACAAAAATCAGACCCAGGAGTTCTGTGGGCACTGAACTGGTGAGCAGTGACTCTTCTGTCTGGATTTGGGATGTCCAGGGTACATGGATGCTCACACCCAGCCCCTGGGAGGACCCTGCTCACATTTCTACCCCATGTAACTGCCCATTTTGGTGAGATTTGGTGGATATTTAACATTTTCAGAACCTCTGCCAAATGAAGCTCAGGGGGCCAAGAAGTTGAAATGTCATTATGGGGACAAACAGGCAGCAGGGTTGCTTCAGCCTTGGATCATGTAGGAACTAGTTCTGAGAGATGGATTAGAGCAGCAGTGGGTCTGAGAGCCCTTCCCTGAGCCCCTCCCTGCCCCAGCCTGGGCTCCCCTCTGGGACATCAGTCCCTTTGCACAAGCAATTACAGGTCTGCACAAAAACACCTTGGAAAAGCCTGAGTTTCACAGAAAAAGGGTTAACATGGCTGAAAATTACACAAATTACACCTGAGATGTCTCTGCCTATTCTTTCCTAAGATTAATAATAAAGTCTAACTCAGCACAGTAATGCCCAAGGCTAAGTTCCTGCCTAACTTAGCACCCAGACAGATTTAATAGCAAAACCTGTGTAGAGACCTGAAGTTTAGTCAGTTTAGAGTTCACATCACTTCCCTCACTTTTCCATTCTATTGATGCCACTGTATTCTTCTGGCATCAAAGAAAATCCTGGGCACCTCTCCTGGCATCTCTGAGATCAAGGAAATTTCAGATAAACCCAACTCTTCCTCATTCACAGGAACAGAAACAGTCTGGGAATTCGAGGACCAGACAGCACAAGCATATGAATAAATTTGTACAGATCTTATCAGCAAGGTCAGCAGAACTATGAAAACGTGGAGCTCAGAAGACAACAGGAGTTGGTGAAGGATTTCAGGATCAGAATCATGGTTGGTTTTGAGGGTGGTCTCTGCCAAGGTGCCTCCACTACTGGTTACAAAAATTCAATCCAAATGACTGAATTTTCAACAAATTGTGCCTTTGCAAGAGCACTTTATTGAATCAGCCTCTGCACTGAAACACCACAGAACCCAAAAATGAGAGAATTCTGCAGAAACACAAATTCCTTGTCCATGGGAAGCAAGGGCAGGATGAGCATGAGGATTTGGGTATGATGGAATTAAACCATGTGAGCCAACCTTGCTCATGCAGGAGCCAGGCTCCCAGCTGGACACCTCAGAGAGATCCTTTCCTCCCCACATGGACTCTGGTGAGTCACAGCCAGGCAGTGCCAGCCCTCATTCCCTCATTCCCTCATTCCTGGACTGCCAAGGGAGCTGGGATGACTCCCTGGGACGGGATGTGCAGCACAGAGAGAACATCCCTCAGCTCCTCACTCGTGATCCCTGCCATGCTGACACACATATCCAGCTGCCCTGGCTCTTATCCTCACCCAAAAATTGTTGGTTTTTTTATTTTAAACAGTGAGTCAAGGTAAGCCTGGCCCAACTTCTCCTCCTGGCTCTGCTCAGTGACCCCACACCATCCCTTGGAATGGGATGTGGGCAGCTGCCCCTGCCACAGCCTGTAGGAAATTCTCATTTTCCACCTTTCTGATTCTCCTCTGTCCAGGACACCCAGCTATTCATTCAGGCTTGTGAAGGGCAGAGAGGAAATATGGCCAGAGGTCCATGTCCCAAGGATGTGTTTTAGCTCCTGAATTACCTGGTCCCCTGGTTAATCACTAAATCCGCAGCTCATTAGGTAGTCAAGGTTTTTCTGGTACCAGAGCTTGCCCAAATGGGCCCTTGTATGCAAGAATTCAACAAGAGCCTGGTTTCCCCCATTTCTGGAGCCTGTCTGCAGCACAGAATTCCTCAGTTTATTCTGAGTCCCAGTGTCTGGGGCAGCAGGAGCCACCACCACCCTCACTGCTGCTGGCAGACACCACCAAGGGATCCTTGGCTGTAAATTTAAACCAGTCTATACAAACCCTGAATTAGTTTCTCTGTTAGAATTTGTAAACTCTCCTGGCCAGCAGGACAATTGCAGTTCATAGCTGTGCTGGAAACACCTGCCTTGTGTTGGGCTGAGCTTGGCCCTTTCATTCCCCAGGAGATGGAGGCTCCACTTGGAGTCAGCAGGACAGATGGACTGGCTGCTCCCTGGCATCACAGACTCCCACATGCCTGTGGGCAACTCCCCCAGGCTGTCAGTGGCCACCGAATTAGCATTTCCCTGTCTGATCCCCGATCTGCTGCTAATGTGTCTTATCTGTTCTCTTTCAACTTGTTTGCCCCATCTGTCTGGGCCATGTTCTCTCCCAGGAAAAACCCACCGTGCCCTCAGCCCTCTGTTGCAAGGGACCTTGAGGTTTTGCAATCAATCCACTAATATCCATGAGCCATCCTGCTAGGAAAAAAGCAGTGATCCACTGAGCTCCTTCCTTCTCCAGATGATATTCCTGTCAGCAGTGACTCAGTGTTAACTTCTTTTATCCATGACTTGTTCAGAATTCTGATTTAGGCAGATTTAATCCAGCCTGGAGCACGTGAGGATGGATGAGGTGATTTCTGGATTTAATGGTGGTGGAAGTGGTTCTGCCTAATTTTGCAGTGGGATGGATCTCAGCTAAGCCAAGGTGTTTGAGAGTTAGACAGCTAAATCTGTGCTGCTCTCCCTGCAGCATGTGAGAGGAAATAAGCACTTCAAGAAAAGCAACAGAGCTAATCCACTTCTCCTCACACTCACAACGAGCTGAGGGTATTCGTGGACCAGTCACTGCCACCCACTGACGAGGGGCAGCTCAATAAAATCAGCTAATTGATCACACTGCCACCAATAAATCTGAGGCATAAAGCACAAATTGTGCCAAAGCAGCTCCACACTTCCCTCCTCTCCTTCCTTGTGTTTTGTCTGAGCACTTCCAGCAGCAAATCTTCCCAGGGGCTGACCCAAGCACAGCCCTGCTAATGCTGCAGCAGAGCAGCTCTCAGGGCTGCAGGTTGGGCTGCCAGCTCCTTTCCCTAAAAATATCAGCAGAAGTTGTTCCAGCCAGCTGGGAAAGGGGAGAGGCTGGGCTGAGCTCCCCAGCCCCTGAATCCCAGCTGTAGGAAAATAATAGAAAATATCAAAAGGGTGGATGAACCAGCTGGGATAGTGGGAGGGCTCTAAAGTCCCTTCCAACCCAATCCATTCTGGGATTCTGGAGTTCTATGATCCACAGAAGGATTCTTCAGGATGGCTCCTCACCATCCCAAATCCACAGGGCCAATGTGGTACCCAGCTCTCCTGCTCTGGATCACTAATGCAACTTATTCCACACCAAATTCATCTCCATGGCTGTTCAGAAATGGAAACTTCACAAGAATTCCCTTCAAATGCCCTCCTGAGATATGGGATTTTTGCTCAATTCTTCTGCACTTGTGGAAAGCAACACCAGGACTTTAATGAAGAGTTTTTTAAAGGTATTTTGGTCACTAAAAATTCACATTGAAGGGTCCTCCAATAGCAACATCCTCTTTCAGCACTCCACATGTCTATGTGGATGATAAAATGCCCAGATGCTCCTAACTTTTAGGAGTGTTTCAAAGCCAAACCTGACCTGATATCTTTGTTCCAGTCACCCAGGATCCTCTACCAGGCAATGATTTGGGAAACTGGGATGGGATTCACCTCATCCCAAAGTAAAAGTCTGACAGATGTCACATGAGCTGTATCTCATCTCTCACCACTAACTCTTAATGAAGCTTCACTGTAAAATATTCAGGAAGATTCTCCCTCCAGGAGGGATAAAAACCAATCACAAATCTCCCAAAAAACCAGCATTAACTAATTTTTGTGTCCCTGGAGAAGCTGTGGGTCTCCCAGTAAATTCTTAAACCTTATCCAATGCCCAGTGGCATTTCCCTGATATTCACTGGATTTTGGATTGACTCCTACCTGTCCAGACTGTCCCATTTCCACCCAGCTCCAGCAGGCTCAGGAAAAAAAAAGGGGAATTCTCCCTTCTGCCAGCCTGCTGAGGATTTAGAGCTGTTTTCTGCCGTGCCACACAACCCTGTCTAGCAACAGGCTCCATTGTTGTTCTGGTGGGGACAGAGGGACAGGCTGAAAGGAAAATTTGGCAGCTGTTCAAGGAGCCTCATTGCTGCTTCCCACCCCTCTGGAAATGTCTCTGTTGGACAAGGTGCTCCCCTCTGGAAGCACAGGGAGCTCCTGCTCTGCCCAGAGCAGTCTGGAGTGTCTGACAGGCTCTGCCCTCCCTCCCTGCTCCATCCCACGCTGGGAATTCTGCTGGGTGATGCTGACTTCCCTGCAAAGGTGGGTGTGCAAAACTTCTGCCATGGGACTGCCTCTTCCAGCAGAAGTGTAGAGGAAATACAAATCTGGAAAGTGGAATTAAGAGGCATAGGCTGGGAGAAGGGAAAAGCGAAATGGGAAAAGGAAAAAAAAAGGAAAAAAATGGGAAAAGGGATAAAAGGGGAAAAGGAGAAAAGAGGAAAAAAATGGAAAAGGGATAAAAGTGGAAAAGGGATAAAAGTGAAAAGGGGAAAAAAGGGAACAGGGGAAAAAGGAAAAAGAGGAGAAAAGGAAAAAGGGGTAAAAGGGGAAAAAGAAAAAACGGGAAAAAATGGAAAAGGGATAAAAGTGGGAAAGGGATAAAAGTGAAGAGGGGAAAAAAGGGAACAGGGGAAAAAATGAAAAAGGGGAAAAAAGGGAAAAAAGGAAAAAGGGGAAAAAAGGAAAAAGGGGAAAAAAGGGAAAAAGGGGAAAATAGGGAAAAAGGGGAAAATAGGGAAAAAGGGGAAAAGGGGAAAAGGGGAAAAAAAGGAATAGGGAAAAAAAGGAAAAAGGGGAAAAAAGGAAAAAGGGGGAAAAAGGGAAAAGGGGAAAAAAGGGAAAGGGGGAAAAAAGGGAAAGGGGGAAAAAAGGGAACAGGGAACAGGGAACAGGGAAAAGGGAACAGGGTTTGATTTTAGAAAAAGCAAAGCAAAGTCAGAGGAACTCCTGAAATGCAGAAACATCTGTTTCTGTGTCCCCCTGCCAAGACAACTGTCAGGACAGAGCCACAGAGAAACCACCTCAAATCTCCCTTTAAGAATCTTTGAGATAAAGTTCTATCACAGCCTTGTGGGTGGGATTGGGGGGTGGTGGGAGGCTCTGGATGTGTCTCAGAGCACAAGGAAGATCCATTTGTTCTCTGGAGTGTCCTGGATTGAAGGCAGGATGAAATGTCTTACAGAGCTGAGACAGGACAAAACAGGAATTTCCAGGGGACAGAGGTGGTCTAGAGGTTTTTAGTACCAGCCTGGGTGTCAAGAATGTCCCTGCACCCATTCCAATACACCAAAGAGCTCTAAAGAAATGATAAAATACAGGGAAATGATGGATAAAAAGTCAATGATGTGATTTGACCTGTGTGAATTTACACCTGGCAACAGGAATTGTGGATTTTAACCACTAGGAAAGAGGCAAGTGTGCAAAGACTTTTGTTTTGGGTGTATTCTGACTAAGCCTGGGTGGTTTACATGTGGTGGGTGAAGTGAATTCCACCTGAGGCTCTGCTCAGCTGCTGCAGATGGATGTGGAGTGATGCTCTGGGATTTTCCCAACTGGTCTCCAGCTGCTGCCAGGAGAGGAGCAGGTCCCCAGTGATTGTGCACAATCCCTGCCAGAATTCTGAGACTGACCAGGTGTCCCCAAGCACCCTCACCTGGCCTGGGCTCCTGATGGGAGCCCTGGCATCTCCATTTGGGGGCTGGATGCCATTCCAGGGAGGCTTGTTTGAACTGGGAGCACTGGGAATGGAAGCCAGGAAAGCTCCCAAACCTGTGGTGAAGCCCAGGAAATGCCTCTGAGCCTTCTCCAGCACACTTGGAGCCTGCAGGACCCCATGGGAGAGGAGGAATGAGCACCCCAGACCCCTGGAATCCCCTGCAAGGTCAGTGCTGTGAGAAGGGAACATCAGTGCTCTGATGTGACTTTGCTGGTGAAGCCAAAGGTGCAACAGGAGAAAAGAATTTCACACCAAGAGCATGAAGGAATATCCACCTTGGGAAAGAGCAACAGCATCCCTGCCAATAATTATCACTGTGTCCACAGAAGAGTCCCTGAGTGGTTTGACACCAGGACAGAAACTGTGCTGAGGAGGAGACCAAAGGCACCTTGAACTCCTTTGATGGCCCAGTCTCTACAAATGCAAAGCTCTCCCTGGGCAGCAGCAGCACCCAGATGGGAAGGGGGCTGGGAATATGCAGGTGACAAGCCAGGAAGAGGGACAAACACCTTTGTGATGCAGAGCTGCTCTGCCCTGGCTCCCAGGCTGCTTTCAAAAGCTGTGCCCTATGTTAGGAGTTGAGAACAAGGCAGTTAATGTATCAGCTCTCCCTCCCTCCCTTTGTTTTTTGGGAGTTCCGGTGGAATTTGGGACTGATGGGTTTTTACAGGTTGTGCTAAGGCAACAACAGGACTTAAAGCAAATCCTGCCTCCTTTAAAGGGACAACAGGGGGAAAGAGCATCAGGAGTGGCACAGGGTAGATGGAAAGAGCTGGAAAGTTTCATGAGTGCAAGAGCAGCCCTGGCCCTGGTCCAGCCAAGCCCTGATGGATGTCCCGTGGGAAAGCTCCTCCAGTTCCAGTGTGAAGCCCACTGAAGTGCCCTGGCTCTGGGTGGTGACAGCAAAGCAGAGATGGGTTTAGAGAGACCTTTATGGCTGGGGACAGCCTTGGGGCTGGGCCCTGTCCACCCTGTGTGCTCTGGCCAGTGCTTCTCCCCTGCCATTCCCCCAAATTCCAGTGGGTGTAACTGGCAGTGCCACCCCAGGGCCATCCACCCCCTTGCTGGGCAGAAATCACCGGGATTTCCACACCAGAGCTCAGGGGGTGCCTCTTCAGAGCCTTCTCCATCCCAGCTGTGCCCTCCAGATCTTCCCCATCCTCCTCCCAGCCACGCTGTCCATCCCCACAGGGGCTCTGCTCTGGGTGGGATGGGCTGGCAGGACCAGGAACAGCTGGGACACCTCAGTGGTCCAGCCCCAAAAACACATCCTCACTCTGTGCCCCAGGATTCCCCCCAGCCCTTGGCATTAAGCCCCATTTAACCCTTTGAAACCCGAGTTTCAACCCAAAAACCTTGAGCAAGGGCAGAGCCCAGGTGCTGCTCCCCGTGGGATTCTCCTGCACAAAGGAAAAATATTTGTTCCCCATGAGGCCTAACATGGAATAATCTCCTTTTTCCTGCTGCTTTCAGCCCCAGCTGAGCACCAGCAGTGCAGGAATTGGTGCAGGGATGGAGCAGCAGGGAGGAAGAGGGATGAGAGCAGGAAAGGGATCCACAGGTCTGGGATGGAATCAGCCTCATTTCCCCTTCTGCAATCCCCAACCCTTGCCTTTCTTTTCTAGGAGTAAAAAACAAGGCTCCTCCAGCCTGAATATTTTAAAGGAATGGCCAAAAAGTGTTTTTGGTTGACAGAAACCAATGCAATTCCCACCCCTCACTGCAGGACTAGGTGAGCTTTAAAAGGTCCCTTCCAACCCAGACTATTCCAAGTGCTCCAAACTTTTCCAGTCAGAATTCTCAGAGCTGTTCAAATATCTGCAAAGGGCAGGTTTCACCTCCAGGGTTACCTGGAAACAGCTGGGGAGCAAAGGATTCACTTCTCTTTATCTGAGTTAGGAAAGGCTTTTTGTTGGATGCAATTCCTTCAGCCAGTGCTTTGAATATCAAGTTGCTGGTTTTCAGGTTGATTTATCTAATAAAATCCTCTTAAAATGGAAAGAAAAAAATCAATGAATACACAGCAGAACAACACAATTTGATAAAATGAGTCTGAAAGCTGAGTAGATGAGGGATTTGGGATTTTCTTTAGCACATATTGGGCTCTCTGGGAAAGTCCCAGCCCTCCCCATGTTTCAAACAGGGACTTCTTGCTAAAACCTTGCAAAATTTTCAGTTCCTGCTGAGAAAAAACCTCCTGGTGTGATGTCACCACAACTGGGCTATGCCAGGAACAACACAAACAGCATCAGAGTTTGTTTCTTCAGTCCCAGCAAGAAGATGGAGATGGGAAATGATTTCCCTTCCCCTTTGCACACAGCATCCTCTGCACAGAACAGAAAAGAGCTGGTTTGTACCACTGAGATCTGCACAGAAAGATTCAATGAGCCTTTTCCCTCCACTCCACTGCTGCTTGGGAGCAAAGCATGGGTGGATGATGGAGGGATGGATGGATGGATGGATGGATGGATGGATGGATGGATGGATGGATGGATGGAGTGATGGATGGATAAATGGAAGGATAATGGATGGATGGATGGATGGATGATGGATGGATGAATGATGGATAGATAAATAGATGGATAATAGATGGATAATGGATGGATGGATAGATAGATAGATAGATAGATAGATAGATAGATAGATAGATAGATAGATAGATGGATGGGAGGATGCAGAACAACTGCACTGCTGGATTTGAACATCTCCCCACAGCTGCTGCAGGAGGGCAGGAGATGAAGATGAATTCCAGCACCTCACCCCAGCCAATGGAGCAGGGAGGTGGGGAGATGCAATTCATACTTCTGAGCTCTAGAGATTGCTCCAGGAGCCCTGGAGCCAGCTCAGGCTGTCCCTCAGGTGACCCCCAGGGCTCTGCCTCCCTCCTGGCTGGGGAGGGATGATCACCCCTCTCTGTGCCAGACCAGGCTTTGCTTTCCTGAGCCTGCCAGGGCTCGGTTTGGTTCTGCAGCAGGCAAGGATTGGGTTCCCATGGGAGCCAGAACCTGGCCTGGGCCTCAGTCACTTTAAAATGGGAGCTGCTCCACCCACATTGAGGGGAACAGATCCCAGAAAAGAGCAGGGAGCACAAGGCAGGAGCTCATCCTGCACAGAGGCCCCAGAGCAGGGCCAGGCTCAGGTGCTGTACCTGAGCATTGCTGGGGGGATGTCACCAAGGCTGGCAGGGCTCCCTCGAAATCACACTCCCTGAATTGCCAAAAATGCAGATGGAAAGAGCTGTGGGATCCCTTCCCCAGCTCCCCAGAAAGGGGAACCTGGAGCTGCATCCTGCATGAGGAAATGCTGGAGCAAAGCTGGGCCACAGGCAGGGAAATATCTGCACACACATCCCCACATCCTGCACACCCCCTCCTCTCCTGGCACCTCCAGGAACACTGTTCACTCTGGTATTCCCACTTTTTCAGGGGGCTGACCCCATCCCACCCCACTCTGGGTGTGACAGGAGCTGTGAGAGGGCACAGGAGCACAGAGGAAGGGACAGACCCTGCTGAGCTCCTCTTGCCATCCCTCTCCAGGCACAGAATTAACCCACACACATCCCAAAGCTGCCTCACACCCAGGAAAAGTGATGCCAGTCAGTTTTTCCCACAGCAAAGGAATCTCCCTGTGCTTCCAGTTCAGCCCAGGGAGCCTCTCCTGGGACCCTCTCCCCCAGGAGCAGCATCCAGGGTTCAGGAGATTAAGATTCCTGTCATGGAAGCTCTGTGTTAATTTTTATTGATTTTTTTTTCCCCCCTCCTGCATAATTTCTGCCCACTGGTTGTGTTCAGACCAAGTCAGGCCACTTAGCACAGATTGAAAAATAAAATAAATAAAATTAAAGGCTTCTTTCCCATTCCATGTGGAGTCAGTCAAGGCAGTGAAAGTGAGCTGGAAAAAGTTTAAACTCTGTCCATGCTGCTCCTGTGACTCCCCACAGACCCCAGACTCCCCCAGGACAGGGAACAGGTTATATTTAATCCTCCCAACCCATGAATTTTGCTTTGGAACTCCCTCAGCCTTCCTTCCCTCATTCCAATCTCTCCTTTTATTATTATATATATATATATATTTTTTTTTTTTTAAACAAAAAATGAACAGCACTAACATTAAAAAAAAAAAAGAGAAGTAAAACCCAAAAACTCTCTGATTTTTGCTGTTAATCTGGTCCCCCTGGGTGTGGAAGTTGCTGCTGCTTTAGGTTGAGCAGCTCCACTGGAGAAGGTCCCATGGGGTTCCTGTGGCACAATAAACCCACCAGCACATCCCCAAAACTTGCCTCATCAATCCCAGTGGGAACCAGCCCCTCTCCTCTGATTATTTTTACACCATTCTTTCCAGAGCCTCTTTTATCCCAGTCTGTAAATTCATTTTTTGCTGGTTTTAAGGAACTCTCAGAGCCTCCCCCCCACCCAGCATCATCAGGGATTGCTGTTCCAAGGGATCCTTTCCCTTTTCCTCCACTGAACTTTTCCCAAAGCTCCCAGGAATGTGGGAATCTGATTTAAACAGGTGCCCTGAGCCATGGTGGGAGCAGCAATTTTACCAGCTCAGCCAAAAAAGAAGTGATGAGAGGCAGACAAAACTTACAGCAACACTTGATCCTCCTGACAAATCCACATTCCCCCTAATTTTGGGACAACAATTAACCAAAACCCACAGGAAAATAAAATTTCTCAGTCCCTGCTTTTTTGCATGGATTTTCTCAAAGTGCAAATATCCACAGCCCTGTGTGCTTTAGGATGCTTTAATTAGAAACAATTAGTGGGGAGGGGGGCACAATTGGGGGGTGGTAAATGACAGATTTTCTGCTCTAAACACCCAAATCACTGTGAGAGATGGTTGGGATGGGATGTTCACTGCCTGCATGACCACACAAAAAAATTCCTGGTTCTCTCTCCCAAAAATAAAACCAACCAACAACAACAACAAAATAAAATTAGAAGGAAATTAAATTAAAATCAAATAAAGCAGCACGATTTGCTAAATTTGAGGACAGCTGGGGCTGGCCTGGGAGAAAAGGAACTTCCCTGCTGTTTTTGGGATGTGCATTCCCAAATTCCCACATTTCCAGGGCTGCTCCTCATCCCCAGCCATGGGTGGGTTTGTATCTGGCTTGGGGGTAAATAAAGAAAGAGGAGAAGGTTGGGGGTGAATAAAAAAAGGAAGGTTGGGATGAATAAAAAGAGGAGAAGGTTGGGGGTGAATAAAGAGGGAAAACTTGAGGGTGAATAAAGAAGGGTAAGTTGGGGGTGAATAAAGAGGAAAAGTTGGGGGTGAATAAAAAAGGGAAGGTTGGGGGTTAATAAAAAAGGGAAGGTTGGGGGTGAATAAAGAGGGAAAGTTGGGGTGAATAAAGAGGGGAAAGTTGGGGTGAATAAAAAAGGGAAGGTTGGGGGTTAATAAAAAAGGGAAGGTTGGGGTGAATAAAGAGGGAAAGTTGGGGTGAATAAAAAAGGGAAGGTTGGGGGTAAATAAAGAGGAAAATGTTGGGGGTGAATAAAAAAGGGAAGGTTGGGGGTTAATAAAAAAGGGAAGGTTGGGGGTGAATAAAGAGGGAAAGTTGGGGTGAATAAAGAGGGGAAAGTTGGGGTGAATAAAAAAGGGAAGGTTGGGGGTTAATAAAAAAGGGAAGGTTGGGGTGAATAAAGAGGGAAAGTTGGGGTGAATAAAGAGGGGAAAGTTGGGGGTGAATAAAAAAGGGAAGGTTGGGGGTAAATAAGGAGGAAATGTTGGGGGTGAATAAAGGGAAAAGGGATGAGGGGGAATTTCGGCAGCCAGTGCAGCACCTCCCGGCCTCTGCCGCGACTCCCCCACCCCGAGCACAGCCTCCTTTGCATTTCCATGGCCTGAGGGGGGTTTCTCCTTGCGACAGAAAACCCCGAGACCGCTGCTCGGCTCCGGGGACGGACGGGGAAAAGCCGCCCCCGAACCCCGGAGCGCCGCCGCTGCTCCCCCCGCGCACACCTGATGGGAAGGCACCTCCTGCCCCTCTCCCAGCTCCTTTTTCCCGGATTTTTCCCCCTTTTTGCGCAGCTCTGGGGACAGGGGGGACAGGGGGGGACAGGGGGGACCGGACCGCGCTCCCCTCGCCGGGTGACAAGCGAATATTTATGTCGGTATTAGAGGAATGCGTTCCCTTCTCCAATCAGGAATGCGAGCAGAGTTTCTAATTATAAGTTAGATGGTGGCTGGGAATAAAAGATTGCTTTTTAATGACTCCCGTCCAGGTGCTCTCGCTGCCTGTCTTCCCAAGAACACATTTGCATTTTATTGCTTTTTTTTTTTTTTTTCGCTTTTTTTCTTTCTTTCTTTCTTTCTTTTTTTTTTTTTTTTTTTTTTTTTTTTTCCTCCCATCCCAACGAATTCCCTGCTTTCAGACATACCTGAAATAGTTGGAGAGGCTGCTGCCTTCACCACCCTCACCTCGGCACCGCCGGACGGGGGGGGACCGCGGATCCCGCACCCGCGGCGGGGGCAGCGCGGGTTAAAAAATTAATTAGCGGCACGGGGATGATGATGATGATGATGACGATGATGATGATTATTTTTTTGGGGAGGGGGGTGCCCGGGAGCTGCTCCCCCCCGGCTCATCCCGCGGAGCCTCCCTGCGCTAGGGCTTCCCCGAGCGCAATTAGCTCCGCGGGGTAATTAGAGCAGATCGTGCAGTTACATGCCTTGCCCAGCACCATTTGCTTTTCGTGGGGGAGCGCTGAGCGAGGAAAAGGCTCTTAAAGGTACAAAGCGAGGAAAAAAAGGGGGGGAAAAAAGCCGCGAGCCTCCCCCCCGCCTCAAAAAAATTGCCGCATCCCAAAAAGGAGCCGCGCCGGGAGCATCTCCCCAAATCCCATCCCCGCTCCGATCCCCGCAGCCTGCGCCTCCTTCCCTTTCTTCCCCTTATTTCTATTATTATTTTTTTTTTTAATTTACCCCTTAGTATTCCTTAAAGCGAAAGCGGGGCAAAAAAAAAAAAAAAAAAAAAAATCACGCAAAAGTTTTTCCTCCGTTCCCCCCCTTCCTTCCACCTGACTAGCTCGAAATCACCTTGAAATGCTCATGTCAACTTGTATCATTATCTCTTTAATTCAGGCAGCGCCTTTTGTTCTTCACAGGAGAGGATCAAAGCACTCAGAAAAAAAAAAAAAATAACTTTCCGATCGCTCCCTCTCGCTCTCTCTCTTTTACAGTAGGAGAAGGAGAGATCAGGTATAACCCAGTCAAAATAAACAAAGTGAATGCATAAATAAAAGAGGTGAAATGCAGGTTCTAAGAACTTGCTGGCGCTGGAACAATCCCACCTCTTTAGCTGAGTGGCAACGAAAGGAGAATTTCAAGTCATCTTAAGCGCAGGGGTTGCAGAGAAAACAGAGGAGGGGAAAAATAAATGAAAATGAGCGAAAAAAAAAAAAAAAAAAAAAAAGAAGAAGAATAAAACTTACCACCAGATTGGGTAACTTGACAGAGCCTGACTCAACCCACAAAGAAACAGGAAATATCCAAAAGAGGCCATTGATGAAAAGTTGTCTTTCTTTTTTTTTTTTTTTAACCAGAGTTGCCAAAAACCTTCCTTTCTTCTGAGGCAGGATGATTATTTTAATAATAATAATAATAACAATAATTTAAAAGAAAAAAAAAAAAAAAAAAGTCAAATGAAGTGAACTCAACCCGACCAGGTAAATCCTCTCTTGCTTCCTCTACTACTCTCAAGGAAAAAAAAAATCTCAGAGAGGTAAAAAACTCTTCTCTCAGCCAAGACACTGAAGGCAAATATTAAAAAAAAAAAAAAAAAAAAAAAAAAAAAAAAAGAAAAAAAAAAAAAAAAAAGTTTGAAGTAGCTCTCTTAAAAAGGACCCAATCAGCACTTATTGCCAAAGGGAGAATTCTGATGCTTTGGCTTGTTCTGTCAATCAGGAGCGTGAAGTCAGGAATGAGCTAATTGCAAGGAGATAGTGTTTTAATACTCATTAGGGGGCACGTTGGCCCACAAGCCAAGGGATAAAATGTAGTTTTAAAAAGGGGAAGGAAGATTTAGGGGGTTTAAATAGACAGGGGGGACCCCTGTGGATTTGGGTAGCTATAACAACCTGCCCGGATTTCACTCCCTGGGTCGAAGCTACTAAAATGCAAAAAAAAAAAAAAAAAAAAAAAAAAAAAAAAAGGAAAAAAATGCGAAAGTTTTTTTTTTTTCTTCTTCTTCTTCTTTTAAAAATTATTGTTTTCTCAGTTTTCTCTTTCTTGCCATTCTGTTTTCTTCTCAAAGCTCCATTTCCTCACGGGGACGGTTGGGATGCATTTGAACCAACTTTCTGGAAACTTTCGCTTGCTCTCTTTTTGGGGGGCTTTTTTCCTCCTTTTTTCTTGGAAAAAAAAAAAAAAAAAAAAAAAAGGATTTTCACGCAGACACCCCCCAGGCACTCACCCCCCTTCCCCACCAGTCCCAGCAGCCGCAGATCCAAGAGCTCCACTGAAGACATCTGCTAAAAAATCGACTTTTTCCATGCAAATCTCCAAAGGGCTCCTTCAGATCATCCCAATTTCCAGGAATCCCAGCCCCGGACATTGGGAAGGCGCTGCTGCAAACGACTTCATCCACTAGATCCACCCCACAGGGCACCAGTAATTGAGCTCTTTTTTAATTTCTCTCTCTACATATTGTCCCAATTTCTCTCTTTTCAGTGCCGGTGGTGGGGGGTGATTTCTGCGCTCCCAAAAATTCCAATTTTTTTTTTTTTTTTTTTCCATGGGGTGGAAAGGAGGGGAAAAAAAAAAAAAAAAAAAAAAAAAAAAAAAAAAAAAAAAAAAAAAAAGGAGAGGAGGGGGTAATCATTATAAATATTATAAAGACGTAGCTGCTCGATTCGTGGTCCGTGGTCGGATTTGCTGCTCCTCTGGAACATATTGGTGAAAGCTGCTGGGGCTGGGAGCAAGTGTCACCCAGAGCTGACAGGCGTCCCCTTCCCTGGCTCATTTGAAAGGGGCTGGAGAGGCGAAAAGAGGGGATGGAGGCACTGCATGAGCGAGGAGATATTTTCTATTTTCTCCCTGGAATAACAACAACGATCCTCTTTTCCACACTTTTTTTTTTTTTTTTTTTTTTTTTTTTTTTTTTTTTTTTTTTTTTGTGTGGTTGTAGCTGTTTGCTGCTCGTTTTTATTTATTTTTTTTTTTCCCTGGGTTTTGCCACCTTTTTATTTATTATTTTTGAAAAGCATTCAGCGAGCTGGAGGAGATTTTATTTCTTTCTGGGACTCGCTTTTATTTTATCTGTGAATCAGAAAATTTCTGTGGCTCGCAGGGAACAAAGAGAGGTACAATTTTTAATGACTTTGTTGGGGGAAGCCTTGCAACCCCGCATTAGCTCAAATCAAAATCCGCTTTCATCCTCATTAAGAGCCGCATTTATATTTTCCCTTAGTCGGGAATATTTCTATTTACACACACGGCGCTTTACATGCATATATATAAAGATATGTTTGTGTGGAGCTAGATGGAGAGATATATTCATTCTAGTGAAATTATACTAGAAATGCAGTTCATTCGGGGATATTTAAATCATCGGGAATTTGGCAGGGGTCGGGCCCTGATTATTTTCTCTCGGGTTGGATGACAAGCGATTGCAAATGTGAGCTCTGGCAAGTGCTCCGAGATTTTAATCGCGGGCTCGGGCTGATCCCAGATCCTGCGGAGGGGGAGCGGATGCTCTCCCAGCGAATCCCCGCGGTGTCGATGCTGCAATTACAGCGAGGGTATTAAATCCATCCCCCCCTCCTCCTTCAGCATCTCCCCCGAGCAGCCCAAGGGGCTGGAGGAGGGAATTTTATTGCATAAGGTGGGATGAGGGGAAAGGAGGAGGGGTGGTGTGTGTGTCTGTGTGTGTGAAAAATCATCTTAAGGACTTTCCCTGTGTATTAGAGAAAATCCCATCCAATTATAGCATTACTGGAAAGAACCAAACACCGCGGCTTTCAAAGGAGGGGATTTCTCCGTCTTTTCAAGTGGAATTGCTCACGCTGCAGACGGGAACACACACACTCGCACACTCACAGCCCGGCCACGGGGCAGGATGGATGGGGCAGGACACACATCCCCAGCTAATCCCCCTTCCTTTTGTTCTTTAAAACATCTCCCAGAGCCTCTGCCCCTCCCTGCAGGAAGCACCGGGCGACTTTACCTGAAGGTACAAATTCAGCCACTCTCCCTTTTTTTTTTTTTTTTTTTTTTTTCCCCCTCTTTGCCGTGCAGCTGCCGCTCGGGGAGGATGGAGATAATCCACTTTGTCAGGGGCACTCACACTCACTCCTCACTCCCGGGATGGGATGGGGAGGCTCCCCCGGCAGGGCAGCAGCTCCCAGGGATGCTGATAAAAGAGCTCTGGGCTCTGCAGTGCTTATTCCCGGCCCCAGGAATGCTCCTGGTGGTGGGTTATCTATCAGCAATTTTAATTAATATCACTTCTTCTTAATTAATAGCTGATCCACATTATTCTGAACCTCCAAGGGGCAGGTTTTGAACCTCCAAGGGGCAGGTTCTGCACCTTTGCAGGACATCAGAGTGGGTAAAAAAGCTGCCACGGGCCTTAGGGATGCAGGGAGGTGACATCTGCAGGGTTTTCTCCCAAGGGCTGATTTAGGGCCAGGCTGATCCATTTTTCCCCCCAGGTGTTTTTGTATGCACGTTGTGATGGGCAGGACCTGGCCCTCAGTGCAGCTTGGCTCTGGCTGCTTGTCCCCTGGATTTGCTCATCAATATTTGAGGGAATTTTTGAGGGGACAAGTTGCCCAGACAAGCTGTGAGTGCCCCTAGGAAATGTCCAAGGCCAGGCTGGGCAGAGTTTGGATGTGGATAATGGGATGGGATGGTCTCAAAGGTCCCTTCAAACCCAAAAAATGACAGGATCCTGTAATTCCACAACAACCCTGCTGCAAGAGCAGGAGCTGCACAGCCCCAGTGACCCAAGAGGGAGAAGGGGATGGGAGCACAGGGGCTGGAATGCCTGGTGAAGGCATTGCTGCTTCTGTCCTGCTTGCTCACCCTGGTGGCCCAGCTGGCATCTCCAGGGGCCAGGAGAGCTGGATTTAGGAACATGAGCAGGCAGGCAGCACAGGGAACAGCTGCACTCACCCACTCAGAAAAGGCACAGCCAGGTGCTGCCATCCCAGGATGAGGGGCCAGCAGGGAGATTTGGGGGATCCAGGCCTGTCACACTCCCCAAATACCCCCTGAGTCACTCCTCCTGCCCTCCTTCCCCAGGGAAGGCTGCAGGATGGGCAGATCTCCCTCAAGGAGAGCCCATCAGGATCAGGAAGGGCTCCTTGTGGAGAAAAAGGTTTTGTTTAATTTTAGCAGAGGACACCAGAGTGATTTGTCCCTTCCCTCCTTCCAATCTGAATCCACTCTGATAATTTTTCTGCTTCTGCAAATTCCAGCTGGAATTGACTCTGGCTGGGCTGTGGTTGATCTTCCCCACTCACAGTTTTCTCACTCTGTGCCCCTCTGCTCTCCAGGGATGTGGGAGAACATCACAATCTGGTTTTCCTGCTGTGCCCAGAAGCCCAAACTGGTTTCTTGGGAAGATCAGGAAATCCCCACTGGATCCTCCCTAAAGCCAGCCCTGCTGTGGAACCCCCAGAGCACAGATATCAAAATATAACTAAACCTCTCATCTCTTATTTATATGAAATTATCCAAATGCCAGGATTCTGCATTCCTGGGTGCTGGGGTGAAGGGTTTGCCATGGGCTCGTTGGCTTGTGCCATTTCTAATCTTCCATTTTTAATGTCCCTGAAGACTGAGATCCAGGAGTCACAGCAGCACAAAAAGTGACAATTTGGCCAAAATCCACCTTAGCAGAGAGGGGAAGGAAGCAGGAGATGGGCTGGTGATGTGGCTGAGTGGCAGAGGGGATTCTGGTGCTAAATTCATGTCCCCTCACCAAAATTCATGTCCCCTCACCAAAATTCATGTCCCTTCACCAAGATTCATGTCCCCAGCTGGTCTGGCTGCAGCTGCTACCCAAAAGTGGAGGTTGCTGCCATGCTGGAGAAGAGTTTTTTTAGTTTTTTTCCTGCAAGGATTCCACTTTCCTCCTCTCCCTGTCCAACCCTCCAGGGGTCAGGGGGGACCTGAGCAGCTCCTGCCAGCCCGTGGATGGGCTGAGCTGCTCCTGGAGCTGCATTCCTGAGCCTGGGATCTGCTCTGGACTCATCTCCTGAGATGAGATGAGATGCCCACAGGGCATCACCCCTGCCCTGATAGCACTGAGCGAATCAGGAGCAAATTTGGGTGTGTTTCTCAGCTCTTCAGGCTTCAAAGAGATGTCCTCAGCTGGGAGGGGACAGCAGACATGAAAGGGAGCAGCAAACCTTTGACATTGCCCGAATCACCCCTGGCAGTGGCTGTGATGCGCCCAGCTTATTCCGGGTGTAAGTGGAATTTTGGCTGCTCCTGGATTCCCATTTTAACATTTCTGTACAAGTGTATTTTCTGCTGATCTCATGGAAATGGAGGATGGCAGAAAGTGTAAAATCCAGCGGTGGAGTGAGCCCAGGAGGGATTGGAGGCAGAGCACCCAGAGGGCTGCACTGGGATGTCCCAGAGCAGAGCAGATCTGCCATGCCTGGCCATCCCTTCCTTTGGAATTTGAGATACAGACTTCCACATTTCTGCTACCCCACCCTGAGTGACAAAAATGTCATTTTGAGGAGGGTTCCCTCTCATGTTCTGTGTGCCTCCAGTTTTCCCACAGTGCTGACTCTTCCATGCCAGGCTCTGACAAACCAAGGAGCTGCTTTAGGAGGGCAGGAGGTGACAGACACAGGGTGGTGGTGGCTCTGCCTTTGCCACCACTCTGGGATGTGGCTTTGTCCCAGTGGGATGGTCACTCCTTTAGGACAGGACCCAGCAACACTCAAGGAGGACCCTGGGGCTCTCTGCCACCTCTCCCTGCTCCTTTTCTCCATCTCCTGTGCCCCGGACACCGGGGTGAGGCAGAGCCACCTGTGTCCTGTCACGGTGTAGCTTTGGCCCACCTAGTGGTACAGCAGGAGAACAAACTGCAGAGGGAACAGGAAAAAGCAGCCAGAGCTGGGATCTGCAGCAGCAGGGCTCTGCTCCCTCTGCCCACCCCGGAGCAGGGACCAGAATCTGGCAGGGACACAGGAGGGGATGTGTCCTTGTCCCTGCTGGGACACAGAGAGCTGCTGGGAAGGATTGCAGGGACCTGGAAGGTGATGATGTGCTGGATCCCACAAACCTGGAGGTTTGAGATTTCTGTGCTTTCTGCACTGACCCCCTGGAGAACACTGCTTTTGGCATGAGGCCTTGGAGAAGCTTCCAAATCTGAGTGATGGAGTTAAAATAATGGGTGTGTAGTTAAAATAAAAGTGTGATTTCACATGGTGAAGGGTTTGGGATTTGACATTTTTTAATATAGTAATAGGTATGGGACAAGATGCAGGATTTTGGGTGGTGTCTTTTTCAGAGTTCATTTTCCTTCTTCTCCATGGTTTCAGGCAGTAGTTTCTGGTTGGTCAGTCAGTGCTGCACTGAGGGCCATGGGAATTTGGTTATTGGGTTAAAAGTATAAATAATACAGGTGTTAATTCTCTATTGGACTGCTGAGCTTTCAGAGACCTTGCAGCAGCTGGATCTCTCTCCATTTTCCTCACTTCTAGCTGGTGGCCAGAAGTGTCCCTGCTCCTGGCCCTGCTGAGCTCCCTGGGATCCATCCCCAGAGTCCCAGGCCAGGCTGGATGGAGCTTGGAGCACACAGTGGGATGTGTCCCTGCCCATGGCAAGGTGATTTTTGAGGCTCCTGCCATTCCTTCCAGGATTCTGTCACTCTGGGATCTCCTCCAGAACTTCCCAAATCCTCCTGGGGTCCTGGCAAGAGGAATCAGGGCTTGGCTGATGGTGAGGGAAACTTTGTGGAGATCACCCTCTGAAAAATGAGCTCTGCAGGATGACTTGGGGTCTGCCTTAGAGGATGAGATTTGGGGAAAATCAATTTATTTTGGAGGCAAACCGACCATTTGAAGGCAAATCTGAGTCCATCCTGCTGTTCTGGCACATGGAGAACTCCAGAATCAAAGAGAAAATAACCCAAAAAATCAACTGAGAGCCCTGACCAGTGGCAGTTTGCCCCTAAGGAAATCCAATAAATGTAGACATGACCTGAGCCCTGAGTGTGCAGTGTGTGTTTGCTCCTGTGCAACTTCTCCAGGCCAGATCCAGATTAAAAACCCATTAATCAGCAGGGCAGGCTGATAACCTTCATGGCCCCAAAGCTGCTGGGAAGTGTGGAAACAACCATTCACAGGAGGCTGGATGCCACTAACTGAAGAAATGAAATATTTCATTTTCAATATTTCAGTAAAAATCAATTAGAAAAAAATAAATAAATAATAATAATAAATTCATTGCCTGATTGCTTTGAGAGAAGCATTTTAGGGTCAGGTATTTTGGCTCCTTTTTGGACATTTCCCTATTTCCCAGTCTCAGCTCTGAAGGGTTCAGTTCCTGGAAGTGAAGGGATTTTGGTGAGTGGAATAAAACATCCTTTGGGGGTCCTTGTTTTCTGCCCCTCTTTCATTAACTGCTTTCACCTAAATGCCCAAAATCTAGAAAGCTGAAATCCAGCATTAATTGCAATTAGGTGATTTTTAATAAAAAATATTCTATGATTTTTTAAAAATATTTTCTCCAAACTCACACTTAGAGTAAGGAATGGCTTTAAAACTGCAGTTTCTTTTTCTGCTCCATCTGATTCCTCTTTATTTATTTTGAGGGTGGAGATACACACTGGATTAAGGGAAGAAAAAAGAGAGGAAAGCCAAGTGTTTGTGAGACAGAAAGAACAATAAGATGAACAATTATTTATTAAATCATGGATGCACTGCTGTTGAAATTCTCTAATCCCTTTCTAACACCCAATTCAAATCACTCCTTTTCAAAGGGCTGGCCACACTCCTGCTGCAGGTGCAAACAAAGGAAAAAACAAATTTAAAATTTAAACCAGAATTGGATCCCTTTGTGAACTGGCTCCTAACCCCCCTCTTTGAAACTGGAGTGATAGCATCGCTGGAGATGAATGTTTGCAAATCAATATGCATTTCAAACAGGGATTACTCTGGGCTGCTGGACTGAAAAACTGCCCAGACTGGAGTGTCTTCTCTCCAGCCACAGAGCAAGTTAATTAAGATACATTCAAATCACTAATAGGAGCACAGGGTACAGTTTGAGAGCACAGGAGCATCTGCAGTTTCTGCCTGATCTTGCAGCAGTGCCTTGGTCAACGTGGTCCAAATGTCTTTAAAAGTGCAGAATGTCATTTTTAATTTTTTTAAGATTTTTTTTATTAAGTTTGTTTTAAAAAACAATTTAGAAAAACAAGCTAAATGGAAAATATCACAATGGCAAAATTGTGTGTGTGTGTGGTGCAGACAGAGGATGGGAAAAGGGAGTTTGGAAGGGGACAGAATTCTGCCATGAGGTGGGAAATGGTGAGAAAAGAAAGAAATAATAAAAATATAAATAAATAAATAAATAAATAAATAAATAAATAAATAAAATAACGAATAGTGGAGAAATAATGAACAATGAAATAAATAAAGAATAATGGAATGTCTCCCCAAAATTCACTGCCAAGGCCTGGCTGGGGATTGCTGGAGGAGGATCTCATGCCAAGGGAAAAAGAGCTCTTGCAAAATTAGTGGAAGGAAAGATCTGCCTGCACCCAGGGGAGGAGAAGAGCAGGAAGATTTGGCTGAGGCAGTGAAATAAAACCCACAAAACCCCAGCAAGGTGCTAAAACCTCAGTCAAGTGAGGTGTTGACAAGGGATCCCAGCTGATAAATAAACAGAAAGGAGCTCTCCCTTGCAAAGCCTGAATGACAAAGGAGCTGCAGAGTGTCCCTCACCATTTTCATCACAAAAGCTGATGGTGGGGGGCAGGTTTTAACACGGCAACAAGTCTGACTTTCTCTCCCTTTCTCCCTCCTTTTTTTTTTTTTTTTTTCCTTCCCCCCCTCCTTCCCCTCCCTCTTATAAACAGAGAGGACAAGAGGTCATATCCCCAGGGTTTGAAGAGCCACTTCTCCCCCTTCCAGGGAGGGTGGATGTTCTTTCAGCCTGTTTACAAATTAGTCCAAGTTATGATGTCTTAATGCAGTTGCAGGGTGGCCACCTGTCCCCAGCTCCCTGCTGCTCCACTCGGTGGGCAGGGGTGACACCTGCAGATGGTTCCTGGCCCAGCATCCCAACCCACCCATCAAAATCGGGGCAGAAAGCCACGAATCAGGTTCTTTGCTGAGTGTGAGGAGTGGGGGAGGTCGGTGCCTGCATCTGCAACGTCCCTGGGGTGATCTGGGGAAGGGCTGGGCTCCCAGGCAGGGATATTGATGGATTTGGTGCTGTCCTTTCCTATGGGGAATGAATTTAATAATGAAAGGACGTTTAGATTGGATATTAGGGGGAAAAATTTTGGCTGTGAGGGTGGGAAGGCCCTGGCACAGGGTGTCCAGAGAAGCTGTGGCTGCCTCTGGATCCCTGGGAGTGTCCAAGGCCAGGCTGGGCAGGGCTTGGAGAAACCTGGGACAGTGGGAGGTGTCCCTGCCCATGGCAGGGGGTTGAAACCATCTTTAAAGTCTTTTCCAACCCAAACCACCATGTGATCTATTCTATTCTATTCTATTCTATTCTATTCTATTCTATTCTATTCTATTCTATTCTATTCTATTCTATTCTATTCTATTCCATTCCATTCCATTCCATTCCATTCCATTCCATTCCATTCCATTCCATTCCATTCCACTCTATTAATCTATTTATCTATTACAATATGATCTGATTGAGGGAATTTTGCCACAGAATTCAGAGCATTTGGAAGCAGAAGCTGGGGCTCCATGTCTCTGGTTTGCTCTCAACCTCGTGTTTACAGGACCAAAATCAAGCCCACATCCTCCCATTCTTCCCACTGTTTGGAAAAGCTGTTTCCAAGCCCTGGGCATGAAGCAACGTGGCTTTAGCAGCAAGAAACTCAGAGGGAAAGGGAGCTAATGATGCTCAGTGCCCCTTCCCCCTGCCTCTGTGGGCTCTCTGATAAGGGCTGAGCTCCCTTTTCTCCCGGGGGAAAGGAGGCAAATGCAGTCATAAGTTGTTTGGTTTTTTTGTTTTTTTTTTTTCCCTCCCCTACCTGTGCCCTTATTTTCATACAACTTAATCTCCCTGAAACTTTTATCTTCCTGCCAATGTGGGCTGGGATTGGCCGAGGGGGTTCAGAAGTTTGGAGGGGAGGAAACGAGCGGATGGAGCAGCTCGACATAATCAGCTCAGCCCAAGTTTCCCAAGGAAAGCAGACTTCAAATGCTTCACAAGTCGTGCAGGAGCTGCTTCCAAATCCCAGTCATGAGCCAGAACCCCCAGTGCCAGGCACTGCACCAACATATTCCTGCACACAATCCTTTCCCCAGGCCAGGGCTCAGGGTTTAAAACGAGCAGTTTCAGGCACTGAGGTTGGCAAGCACCCCCTTTTCAATATGAATGTGGAGCAACTCCCTTAATGTGGGTTGGATTTGGCTGCAGCCTGCAGAGGAGCAGAGCTGGGCTCTGCTGGGGTTGGTTTTTTTCATGGGAATGGCAAGGAAATCACAGGGCTTGATGAACTTTGCCTCTTAACAGCCCTGCTTGGCTTTGATCCTGCTCAGAAATCCTGTTGGCTCCGTGGAGTAAGGAGGGAGTAAAATCTGCAGGGCTTGGCCTCATTGGCAGCTGCAATTTTTTTAATTTTTTTTTAATTTTTTTTTATTTTTTAAATAAAAAAGGATTATACTCTTTCTCTTTTGGATCTTCACAGGGCACTGGGTCACCCCTGTGCCATTGCCCTGTGGTTCACACCTGGAAAAAGCCTTTACCAAGGCAAGGGTTAAATCCTGGAGCTGCAGTGGGACCCACTGAAAAGGTTTTTTCTCCTTTTAACTCCTGCAGAACCTCCCAGGAATCAGGGACAGGAGCAGAAAGGAGTTTGTGGCCACAGTTCCATGCCAGGAAGGGAGTGCACAGTGCTGGGATATTTGGGTGAGTTCAGAAGTCCTGGCTCTCCTGGCAGGATTTGGCTCATCTTTTCCCAATCCTGCTTTTCCCAGGAAAAGGGGATTGCTGTGCTCCCATCCCTGAGCTTGGTGGCAGCACTGCCTGAACTGGAACTGGGTTTTCAGCTGGTAGGAAATCCCTGGTGGAGTTCATGGAGCTCATCTCTGTTCTTCCCTTCTCAGTGCCCTCCTGGCACTTGGGTTTTGGGGTTTATATTTTTCAGAATCTCTGCTTAGTGTGCAACTTCACATTAGGTGTTAGTAAATTCTCTTCACAGGGTAATTAGATAAAACAATTCCTTCCCAGCCAGAGAATCAAGGACAGCTGGTACCCAAAAAGCAGAAACAATAAGAGGAAAAGGGGAAAAGCCAGGGGCTGAGACTGCATAGCCTGGGGCTGTGCTTGGATAATTGACCCCAATGTGTAAATGAACCAAAATTTATAAAAGTGTAAAAACTCCTGTGATCCATCTAGGATATAATTTGGGTGCAGCCCCAGCCAGGCTCTTGCACTGCCCAAGGTGGATCCTTTCAATAAATTCCTATTTTATCCATTCAATAAATTCCTATTTTATCCTTTCAATAAATTCCTATTTTATCCCTTTTGCTCTGCCTGGTCTCTGTTCCAGCTCAGCCTTTCCAGACAACAGTCTGACCCTGCAAATTTGGAAGACATCAAGAAATGTGCACCCAGACATCAGCAATCAGCTCCTTCTGCCTCCTTCTCCCAGAACTCACAAGATTTGAAGGAATCAAATAGATGAGGAGTCACAAGTTACTTTCCAGTTTGTAAACTTTTAAAAATAGGAGGGGAAGGTGTTTTCTGAAATGTTCTGCCCACCATGGAGCTCAATGCACATCTGTACAAAGCAGCACAACTCCAGAAGCTGTTGTGTTGTAAATAAACCCCCAAAATACCATCAAATATCAAAGTATTTGTAACTTAATTGGGAGATACTGATACCTGAGGAAGCAGTGCATAAAAATGGAGAGGCTGACAGGTGTTTTCAGGTGGGCTTGGCAAGTTTGGTGGCAAATAATGCAAATTTTCTGAAATATTTTTAATTTTGGAAGAAATAAGTAATTTTAAAGACTCCTTGAAGGCCACACTTAGGTCACATTAAAAGTTTTTTCCCCAGGCTGAACAATCCAAATTTTCTCCAATGACATCCCTAAAAAGATAGAAACAAACCACATCTCCATGGGAGCATGGAAACATCCAAAAAAGTGCAAAAAAAACCAAAAACCACATTTTTCAAGCATTTCCAAAGTTTCTGTGTCAGCTTGGATGCACCTCCTGCAGACTGAAGTGTTAGCATGGACTGTGAATATGGGATGGATTTCCCAGGCTTCAGGGTGATCATGGCTCATGGAGAAAAAAGAAGATATCTAGAATTATTAAAAAAAAAAAAAAAGTCCAAAATTCTGCTGATAAATGGAGAGATGAAGTGATGGGAAGAGCAGGAAAAAGGTGAATAAAAGAGAAAATGCCAATTTCTGTTAATGTGGAGGAGGAAGGAATCATCCAGGTGAAATCTGGTTAAAAATAGGTGATGGAGCAAAGTGATGGTTTGGGCTAATTGGGGTTTAATTATCACTGTGCAAATGAGACTGGCACCAAGCACAGGCAGCAGGTGATGAACCCACACTGGGGGCACCACACAGGATTTCTGCTCCCAAAAAAAAAAATCTGTGTCCTTGATGGACAGCTCTCTGTGCAGGGATGATCCCCCCAAAAATAGAGAAATGGAGTCAGAATGTATCCAGGAAAAAAATGGGAATAATGCTGGGGGTACCTCGTGAGAGTGGCTAAATATGAAAGTGTCAAAATAGAAAAGAGAGAGAGAAAAGAGGAGCAGGTTAAAAATATAAAATATCAGGGGTTCCTAGCTGAGGGGTGGTGAGTAAGAGCTGAGAGACAAAGTGATCAGCAGAGAAATCAGCTCCAATTTCTTCTGACTCATGATCCAGTGGAATTGAAAGCAGAGAAATTAAAAGTGGTCACAGCAGCCACTTCTCTGCAGATGATTAAACCCAGCAAGTCACTGCCACAAGGCAGCACGGGGTTCTAATAATAAAATAATCCCAGGAGCAGTGAATAAGCAATTAGAAAATTAGACTATTACTAAATAGTAATAATAAATAATACAATTATTATTATATTTTTAAAAATTTATACAAAATTGATAAATGTATACAATGTATAAAATTATATTTTATTGCTTTAAAAATAATTTAAAAATTTAAAACCCACTTTCCAGATGAACACCTGCTGTCCTGGTCTGCACCCCCTGACAGTTCCAGTCTCAGCTTCTGTTAAATTCCTGTGGATCAAACCATCCCCTAAAAAGTGCAATAAAATTCCTCCAGCCACCAAAAAAAATCAACAACTAGGAAATCAACAAAACCAAAGCAGCCAATCCTTTATATCTTTTTTTTTTTTTAAATAATTTTTCTACTTGCCAAAATTTGGGTGGGAAAATGCAACAACTGAGAATCACATTAATATAATAATATATTAGCTATATAATTCTGGGGAAAAATTAATTTACTCAGTACAGTGCCAACCACTGTGACTGCCTTGCTCTGCTGGAGGTTTTTTCCATTCACTCTCAGGAGTCTGATGAGTTTTCAAAACTTTGTCTCAGTTTTTTCAAGAAGAAAATGCAGAACAGGAGGAATGATGCATAACTGTGGGAAAAGGGAATTTTTAAGAGGTTTTAGGGCAGTGACCACCCCTGTGGGTTTGCAGAGGAGGTGGGGAGTGGGTCCCTTCCTTCCCCCTCCTCCTCCCCATCCCCAGGATAATTCAGCCAACAGAGAGGACAAAATCCTCTCTGGGATTCCCACTGGAGATCCCACAGCAATCCCACTTGTGGAGTGTAACAGTTTGGTGTTTCTGCACCACTTAATTAGTGTTTTGTCTGGAGCCTCTTCACTCAGAGCCAGGATTAAAAAACAAACCAAGGAGATGAATTTCCTCGTGTTAGGCTTGGTTGTTTATTAAATCTTATCTAAAGTACAGAGAGTTCAGCAACACTTCCAGCTAGAAGTGAGCAAAATGGAGCAAGATCCAGCTGCTGCAAGGTCTCTCAAAACTAAACAGTCCAATAGAGAATTAACACCTGTATTATTTATACTTTTTACCAATAACCAAACTCCCATGACCCTCAGTGTGACACTGACTGACCAAGCAGAAACTACTGCCTGAAACCATGGAGAAGAAGGAAGATGAACACAGAAAGAGACACCACCCAAAATCCTCCATCTAGTCCCATACCTATTACTATATCATAAAACCCCCAAATTCCAAACCTTTCACTATGTGAAATCACACACTCCTATTTAACTACACACCCATGATTTTAACTCCATCACTCAGATTTGAAGCCATCTCCAAGCCTCAGATCAAAAGCAGTGTTCTCCTGTGCCAGAAACACAGAAATCTCAAAAATCCCAGATTTCTGGGATCCAGCAGCAGAGCTGGGAAACCAGTGCCAGACAGGGAGGACAAACCCAGGAAGGAGCTGTGTGGGCTCCATGGATGTTCTGAGCCCTTGCACCTCAGAGCAGCTCCCCAGAGACCTGTCCCCCCTGTGGAATCCAGGCAATGACAGGTTCCTCATGTCCTGAGCCCCAGATCCTCACAGGGTCCCCACAGCACCCAGGGCAACCTTTGGGTCAACCATGATTGACCAGAGTGGTTGATTAATTCCCTTAATTAAGCCAAATTAAGGCTTCTCCTTGGGGATGATCTCATGGGATATCACACACAGAGCAGCAATGGGTCCCTTTCTGTCCTGAAATGAGAATTATTCTCACCTTGCCACAAGGGTGATTTTTTATTTTTTGTTTGTTGTAATTGTAGAATCCCAGAATGGGTTGGGTTGGAATGGGATGGATTTGGATGGGATGGGTTGGATTGGAATGGGATGGATTGGATGGGATGGGATGGGATGGGTTGGGATGGGTTGGGATGGGTTGGGTTGGAATGGAATGGGTTGGATTGGGATGGGTTGGATTGGAATGGGTTGGAATGGGATGGGAAGGATTGAGATGGGATGGACTGGAATGGGTTGGGTTGGATTGGAATGGGTTGGGATGGATTGGGATGGGTTGGATTGGAATAGGATGGGATGGAATGGGTTGGGATGGGTTGGATTGGGATGGGTTGGATTGGGTTTGTTTGGGATGGGTATTAAAGCTCACCCAGTGCCACCCCTGCCATGGGCAGGATTATCTTCCACCATCCCAAACTGCTCCAACCCCATCCAGCCTGACCTTGGACAATTCCAGGGATCCAGGAGCTTCTCTAGGAAATCCATTCCAGCCTCTCACCACCTGCACAGGGAAGAATTCATCCCAAAATCCCATCTAAATCTCCCCTCTTCCAGCTCAAAGCCAGTCCCCCTCACCCCATCACTGCATTACATCTCCTGTGCTTTTGCAAGGCAGATAAATGTGTAAATCAGTTTATTTATTGAAATAAATTATTGTTTGGGGTTTTTTTTCCCCTCTTGCAGCAGTGAGTTGCACTGATGAACAATGTGACATCAACAGTGTGTGGAACACGGAAGTTTAGGAACATCTCACATGTAGGGTGGGGAGCAGCACTGAAAATTGTCAGTGTTTCCCAAAGTGCCAACCACGAACTCGTCCTTCCCGTCAGAGCTGCCCAAATGTGAACAGGCACTGCCATCTAGTGACACGGAACACACTCCTGAGCATTCCCCTGAAGAAGCCAGAAAAGGAATTTTTGGGAGCTGGGAGCTGAGGAAGGAGATGAGCACCTGGCCTCAGGTGAAGAACCCCAGATTGTACAGAGTCCATCGGTTTGGCATTTCCTGACAGCTGGGAGGGGATGTGAACTTCGCTGAAGTGCCCCTTGAATTTTTAGGGTTGGAGAAGCTTTCTAAGGCCCTAAAATCCAAGCAGCACCACTTTGCTCACCCCTAACCCATGTCCCCACGTGGATTTGAACACTCCCAGGGATGGTGGTGCATCTTACCTGGGAGATACAGATATTTGAGGAAGCAGTGCATAAAAATGGAGAGACTGGCAGGTATTTTCAGGTGGGGTTGGCAAGCTTGGTCATAAATAACACAATTTTTCCGAAATATTTTTATTTTTGGAAGAAATTAGAAGTTTGGGTTAGGGGTGAGCACAGTGGTGCTGGGTGCTTGGATTTTAGGATCTTCTCCAACCCTAAAAATCCTGGGGACACTTTGGTGAAGTTCACCAAACTCCACCACTGCCCTGGGCAGCCCCTTCCAAAGCCAGACCAGCTTTTCAGGGAAGAATTTTCCCTGATATCCAATCCAAACCTCCCCTGGCCCAGCCTGAGGCTGTTCTGTCTCCTCCTGTCCCTGTTCCTGGAGCAGATCCCAAATCCCCCTGGCTGTCCCCTCCTGTCAGGGAGTTGTGCAGAGCCAGAATTTCCCCCTGATCCTCCTTTTCTCCAGCTGAGCCCCTTTCCAGCTCCCTCAGGATTTCTCCAACCCCTTCCCTGGACACCCTCCAGCCCCTCAATGTCCTTCTGGTCATGATGGGCTCAAAACTGACATCAGGATTTGAGGTGTGGCCACAGCAGGGCTGAGTACAGGGGGAAAATAAAACCTGAACAGCTCCTGACTCTGCTCACACCAATTATCTGCCCACATTCCCAGGAAAAGCTGTCCTGTCCATGGAGAGGGTGATCTGGGGACAGGAATTATCCATTTTTATCAGGTTCAGCTGCTCTGGTCCTCCCTGTGGCTCAAACCACACAGCTGCAAGAGTTTCAGTTATCAGAGCGTTAATTCATTGATTAAATGAAGTGATTAAAGTGATTAAATTAAAGATTGCCATCTGGGAGGAGCCCACTGCTGACAGGAGGGTAATTCCAAATTCCCAGCTATTCATCCCTGTCTTCTGTGAGTTGCTCCTGGATGGCCCCAAGGCACAGCTCAGATCCCAAATCTCAGCCTCACCCTCAGTGGATTAGGAGAATGGGACTGGAATTAGAATTAGTCCTGGACTATTCATGGTGATGATTGAAGGGAGATGATGTCTCTGGGCTCCATCACTCTCTGAGAAACCCAAATTTTGTCCAATCACCCACTCCTGCATGGACATGGAGAAGAGGTGGACCCCAGCTCTTCCAGGGACAACATTTCACCCTCCAAAACACACCCCAGGGCTGGGTGTGAGCTGACACAATGTCCCTGCCCAAAAAAAACCCCAAAATCTGTGTCAGGGCTGGGGCTGTGCTGGGAAAGGTCCCGTTTGCCAGAAGATGGCACTGGCTCTCCGTGGAGCAGGTGCAGCCCAGCCCAGCCCAGCCAGATCCACTTTTTATTTTTTATTTTTAATCTTCCTGCAGTGTTTCACTCCCTTGAAGAAAAGCTTTGTTTCCTAAAGAGAAAAAGCACCTGATATAAATAAATAAATAAATAAATAAATAAATAAATAAATAAATAAACAAACAAATAAACAAATAAATAAATATCAATAAAAACAAGTAAATAAATGTATTCAGCTTGCCAAGGATTATTTGATTTAATTCCTGTTTATCTCTACACTGGAGATGTTCACCTGCCGATTCCAGCTCCCAGAAGGACACAGAAATCGTGGCAGAAGTGGCAAACAGAGGGTTTTTATTCTGAAATAGATGAAGAATTATGATTTTAAGGTGATTTTTTTTTTTTTTTAAATCTTCTTGCAGCATTTCACTCCCTTGAATCAAACCCTTGTTTCCTAAAGAGAAAAGTCACCTGAAATAAATAAATAAATAAATAAATAAATAAATAAATAAATAAATATCAATAAAAATAAATAAATAAATGTATTCAGCTTGCCAAGGATTATTTGATTTAATTCCTGTTTATCTCTACACTGGGGATGTTCACCTGCCCATTCCAGCTCCCAGAAACCCACAGAAATCATGGCAGAAGTGGGAAATTGGAGGATTTTATTCTGAAATAGATGAAGAATTGGGATTTTAAGGTGATTTGGAGCTCCCTGTGCTCTGGGTCAGGTTTTGGAATATCCTGGAATTCACAGCTCTTCCTACGACCAGGCAGAGTGGATTCCTCACTTGTCAATGTATGGGAAAATCACTTTTTTACTTTTTATTTTATCTTCTGGCAGAATTACACTCCCTTGACTCAAACCCTAGTTTCCTAAAGAGAAAAATCACCTGAAATAAATAAATAAAAATAAATAATAAATAAGTAACAAATAAATAAATAAATAAATGTATTCAGCTTGGCAAGGATTATTTGATTTAATTCCTGTTTATCTCTCCACTGGAGATGTTCACCTGCCCATTCCAGCTCCAAGAAACCCACAGAAATCGTGGCAGAAGGGGGAAAACTGAAGGGTTTTATTCTGAAATTGTGATTTTTGGGTGATTTGGAGCTGCCTGTGCTCTGGGTCAGATTTTGGAATATCCTGGAATTCACAGCTCTTCCTATGACCAGGCAGAGAGGATTCCTCACTTGTAAATGTATGGGAAAAACACTTTTTTATTTCCCTTCCTGCAGCATTTCACTCCATCAACTCAAAGCCTTGTTTCCTAAGGAGAAAAAGCACCTGAAATAAATAAATAAATAAATAGATAAATAAATACATAAATACATAAATAAATGTATTCAGCTTGCCAAGGAATATTTGATTTAATTCCTGTTTATCTCTCCAGTGGGGATGTTCACCTGCCCATTCCAGCTCCCAGAAACCCACAGAAATCGTGGCAGAAGGGGGAAAACTGAAGGGTTTTATTCTGAAATTGTGATTTTTGGGTGATTTGGAGCTGCCTGTGCTCTGGGTCAGATTTTGGAATATCCTGGAATTCACAGCTTTTCCTATGACCAGGCAGAGTGGATTCTTCACTTGTCAATGTATGGAAAAAACACTTTTAATTTTTTTATTTTATCTTCTTGAAGCATTTCACTCCCCTGACTCAAACCCTTGTTTTCTAAAGAGAAAAATCACCTTAAATAAATAAATAAAAATAAATAATAAAGAAGTAATAAATAAATACATAAATACATAAATAAATATATTCAGCTTGGCAAGGAATATTTGATTTAATTCCTGTTTATCTCTCCACTGGGGATGTTCACCTGCCCATTCCAGCTCCCAGAAACCCACAGAAATCATGGCAGAAGTGGGAAAACTGAAGGGTTTTATTCTGAAATAGATGAAGAATTGGGATTTTAAGGTGATTTGGAGTTCCCTGTGCTCTGGGTCAGGTTTTGGAATATCCTGGAATTCACAGCTCTTCCTATGACCAGGCAGAGTGGATTCCTCACTTGTCAATGTATGGGAAAATCATTTTTTATTTCCCTTCCTGCAGCATTTCACTCCATCAACTCAAAGCCTTTTTTCCTAAGGAGAAAAATCCTATGAAATAAAACAAACAAACAAACAAATAAAGAAATAAATAAGTGTATTCAGCTTGGGAAGGATTATTTGATTTAATTCCTGTTTATCTCTACACTGGGGATGTTCACCTGCCCATTCCAGCTCCCAGGAGCCCACAGAAATCATGGCAGAAGTGGGAAAACTGAAGGGTTTTATTCTGAAATTTTGATTTTTGGGTGATTTGGAGCTGCCTGTGCTCTGGGTCAGATTTTGTAATATCCTGGAATTCACAGCTCTTCCTATGACCAGGCAGAGTGGATTCTTCACTTGTAAATGTATGGGAAAATCACTTTTTTATTTTTTATTTTATCTTCTGGCAGAATTACACTCCCTTGACTCAAACCCTAGTTTCCTAAAGAGAAAAATCACCTTAAATAAATAAATAAAAATAAATAATACATAAGTAACAAATAAATAAATAAATAAATGTATTCAGCTTGCCAAGGATTATTTGATTTAATTCCTGTTTATCTCTCCAGTGGGGATATTCACCTGCCCATTCCAGCTCCCAGGAGCTCACAGAAATCGTGGCAGAAGGGGGAAAACTGAAGGGTTTTATTCTGAAATTGTGATTTTTGGGTGATTTGGAGCTGTCTGTGCTTCGGGTCAGGTTTTGGAATATCCTGGAATTCACAGCTCTTCCTATGACCAGGCAGACTGGATTCCTCACTTGTCAATGTATGGGAAAATCACTTTTTTATTTCCCTTCCTGCAGCATTTCACTCCATCAACTCAAAGCCTTTTTTCCTAAGGAGAAAAATCCTGTGAAATCAAACAAAACAAACAAACAAACAAACAAACAAACAAGTGTATTCAGCTTGGGAAGAATTATTTGATTTACTTGCTGTTTATCTCTCCACTGGAGATGTTCACCTGCCCATTCCAGCTCCCAGGAGCCCACAGAAATCATGGCAGAAGTGGGAAAACTGAAGGGTTTTATTCTGAAATTTTGATTTTCGGGTGATTTGGAGCTGCCTGTGCCCCGGGTCAGGTCTGTGTCCATCAGATGGGGCCATTTGCACACCCAGCACCCGAGGTCCCTCCAGCAGCCTCTCCCAGTGCCCACAGCAAGGTGGCTCCAGAGCCCCTGGGATGGAATTTCCATTTCCATGGGATGTGCTGAGGAAAAGCAAAGGTGGAACAGACCAGCAAGCCTCCAACAAATCCTGTTCCTCCACCTCTGCCCCGTGATAAAACCTGCCAATAAAAGCTGGAAAACTCCCAGAGGGCAGATTTGGTTCCTCAGAACAAAAAGATTTTCCCTTTTCCAGCCAGCAGCAGCAGCTCTGAACTTCCACGTGCAGGGATGCAGGATTTCCCTCTGCTTTGGGGAGATCCAGGCACCAGTACCTCACTGAGCCAGGGCACAGCACTCCCAGACTTTCCCCATCAAAGAATCCATCAGAAAGGCAGGAAAAAACCATTTTGGATAAGCAGAGAAATGGAGACTTGGAGCAGAGGTAAATAAAGCCCCTCTTTTATTCCATTTCCATCCCTTGTGTAAAAAACAAAAGAAAGGCATTCAGCTCTTTTCCAGCAGGAGTTTTCCTGCTGATTAATCACTAATCCTGGGGTATGATTGAGCTGGCAGGTGGCACAGAGCAGTGCTGGGGCTTGCTGTGGCCACAGGTCCCACCCTGAGTGTGGATTTTCCTGCCTGCCCTGTGGGAAGGACAGAAAGGCCCCAAAGCAAAGTGAAAAACCCAAAATCAAAGGAAAGCTCAGCAAGGTGCAGATTCAGGCCAGGCCAAGGGGAGTCCCCCAGCCCCATCCAGCAGCACAGGTAAGTGCTAGTCCTGGTCTCACAGGGCTGTGCCAGTCACACCTGGAACACCTGGAACCACAGGAGGGATCCACGGGGATCCAGATCCTGGTCCTGCACTATTCCTTTTATTTATTTTTATTTAATTTATTTTTTCTTATTTATTTATTTATTTATTTTATTATATTTTATATATATATTACAACATAACATAACATAACATAACATAACATAACATAACATAACATAACATAACATAACATAACATAACATATATATATATTTATGTATAATATAAAAGAAAATATATTTTATATGGTCTAGTTGAGGTGTTATGGCATGGGTTGGACTTGATGATCTTGAAGGTCTCTTCCATCCTAGTAATTCTGTGATTTATTTATTAATTTAATTTAATTTAATTTAATTTTTATTTTTATTTTATTTTATTTTATTTTATTTTATTTTATTTTATTTTATTTTATTTTATTTTATTTTATTTTATTTTATTTTATTTATGTTATTTTCTCCCACTTGAGATAAAATGCCTCACTTTAGCTCAGAGGAAAGGCTGTGTTAGCCCAGCTCTTCTTTCCACATCCTTCACCTTCCCCCAGCTGGCTCACCCCAAACCATCCTCCCAGATTTTAAGCTCCTCCTATCGCTCCAGGCCAAGATTTTGATCCCAAGGGCCACTTTTAGCCCCTGAATCTCCTCTCCCCACAGAAGCTGCTGCAGATCTATCCCAGTACAGACCTGTCCCAGTACAGACCTGTCCCAGTACAGATCTATCCCAGTGCAGATCTATCCCAGTGCAGATCTATCCCAGTACAGATCTATTCCAGTACAGATCTATCCCAGTACAGATCTATCCCAGTGCAGATCTATCCCAGTACAGATCTATCCCAGTGCAGATCTCTCCCAGTACAGACCTGTCCCAGTACAGATCTATCCCAGTACAGATCTATCCCAGTACAGATCTATCCCAGTGCAGATCTATCCCAGTACAGACCTGTCCCAGTACAGACCTGTCCCAGTGCAGATCTATCCCAGTACAGATCTATCCCAGTGCAGATCTATCCCAGTACAGATCTATCCCAGTACAGACCTGTCCCAGTGCAGATCTATCCCAGTGCAGATCTATCCCAGTACAGATCTATCCCAGTACAGACCTGTCCCAGTACAGATCTATCCCAGTGCAGATCTCTCCCAGTACAGATCTATCCCAGTACAGATCTATCCCAGTGCAGATCTATCCCAGTACAGACCTGTCCCAGTACATATCTATCCCAGTACAGATCTATCCCAGTACAGACCTGTCCCAGTACAGATCTATCCCAGTGCAGATCTCTCCCAGTACAGATCTATCCCAGTACAGATCTATCCCAGTGCAGATCTATCCCAGTACAGATCTATCCCAGTACAGACCTGTCCCAGTGCAGATCTATCCCAGTGCAGATCTATTCCAGTACAGATCTATCCCAGTACAGATCTATCCCAGTACAGATCTATCCCAGTGCAGATCTATCCCAGTACAGATCTATTCCAGTACAGATCTATCCCAGTACAGATCTATCCCAGTACAGATCTATCCCAGTACAGATCTATCCCAGTGCAGACCTGTCCCAGTGCAGATCTATCCCAGCACAGACCTGTCCCAGTGCAGATCTATCCCAGTGCAGATCTATCCCAGTACAGACCTGTCCCAGTGCAGATCTATCCCAGCACAGACCTGTCCCAGTGCAGATCTATCCCAGTGCAGACCTGTCCCAGTGCAGATCTATCCCAGTGCAGATCTGTCCCAGTTCAGATCTATCCCAGTACAGATCTATCCCAGTGCAGATCTATTCCAGTACAGATCTATCCCAGTACAGACCTGTCCCAGTGCAGATCTCTCCCAGTGCAGATCTATCCCAGTACAGACCTGTCCCAGTACAGATCTATCCCAGTGCAGATCTATCCCAGTGCAGATCTATCCCAGTGCAGACCTGTCCCAGTGCAGATCTATCCCAGTGCAGATCTATCCCAGTACAGATCTATCCCAGTACAGATCTGTCCCAGTACAGATCTATCCCAGTGCAGATCTATCCCAGTACAGACCTGTCCCAGTACAGATCTATCCCAGTACAGACTTGTCCCAGTACAGATCTGTCCCAGTGCAGATCTATCCCAGTACAGACCTGTCCCAGTGCAGATCTGTCCCAGTACAGATCTATCCCAGTGCAGATCTCTCCCAGTACAGATCTATTCCAGTGCAAATCTATCCCAGTACAGATCTATCCCAGTACAGATCTATTCCAGTGCAAATCTATCCCAGTGCAGATCTATCCCAGTACAGACCTGTCCCAGTGCAGATCTATCCCAGTGCAGATCTATCCCAGTACAGACCTATCCCAGTGCAGATCTATCCCAGTGCAGATCTGTCCCAGTGCAGATCTATCCCAGTACAGACCTGTCCCAGTACAGATCTATCCCAGTGCAGATCTATCCCAGTACAGATCTATCCCAGTGCAGATCTGTCCCAGTGCAGATCTATCCCAGTACAGACCTGTCCCAGTACAGATCTATCCCAGTACAGATCTATTCCAGTGCAAATCTATCCCAGCCTTTCCCAGCGTTTCCCAGCGTTTCCCAGCCTTTCCCAGCCTTTTTCAGCCTTTCCCAGCCTTTTCCAGCCTTTCCCAGCCTTTCCCAGCCTTTTCCAGCCTTTTCCAGCTTTTCTAGGCTTTGCTGCAACTTGCAGGAGCTGCTCAAACCCGGCGTGCCTTTGCCTCAAACAGGACCTGCAGGAAGGATGGACGAGGTCCAGCCCGTGCTGGAAGTGCCAACAAGCCTTGCACATACTTTGGAGGATTTAAATGAGTGGTTAAATTAGATGGGATTTTTATTTTTATTCTTTTTTTTTATCTGCCCAGCAGCCCAGGCCAGCAGGGACACGCTCCTGGGAGCTGCACACGATTTTTTGGCTTTGGAATTTGCCCCTGGGGAGGAGCCCAGGGCACGGGTGGGAGCACTCAGAGCTGGGGACAGCCAGGGTCCCTCTGTCCCCCCGGGGTGCTCAGAGCCCCTGGGCAGGACGGGCTGGGGCTGAAATCTGTGCCAATTGCAGAATTGTGGAGTGTGCAGAGTGGGGAGGGACCCACAGGGATCCAATCCTGCACAGACACCCCAAATCCCACCCTGAGCATCCCTGGGGTTGCCCTTTCCCTGGGGAGCCTGAGAAGTGCCTCCTTCATCCTCTGGAGGTAGAACCCTGCCCTGACTGCCAGCCCAAACCTCTCTTTGTACAGCTCAGCCCTCCCTGAAGGGATGGAGGATTCCTGATTTTGGGGAGGTGTCTGAGACTCTTTTCTGGCTGGAGGTGGGATGCAGGAAGGATGTGGGAATGGAGGGAAGAGAAGACCTGGGCTGGTAAGAAGGCTCAGAAGGGGATTAAGAGGGGCTTGTGCAAGGTGATGATTTTTATCTTTGTCTTTTCCACCCTCACTGCTGTTTGCCTGCTCAGGCTCACACCAAGAACCTGTGAAGGAGCACAAATCTCCCAGCAGATCCCCCAAAGGATCTATTTTGGGTGTCCTGTGCCTTGCCCATTCTCCCCACACCAGGTGCAGAGGTGGCTGAGCAGCAGCTGAGTGCCCAAGGAGCCTCTGCAGGAGATTTGTGTCCCTTCCATCACTTCTTTCCTGCTTTTGTGTCCCTTCCATCACTTCTTTCCTGCTGAACCCAGCACTTTGCCATCTCAGAGTGACAAAGCTGCCCCTCCTGCACCCCCTGGAAATTCCCTGTGCTCCCCAAAGCCTCAGGGGGCAGAGGCTGCTGGAAATGAGGGCATGGTGCAGGGGATGCTCCAGTGCCCAGCCCCTGCCCTGTGCCTGCCCTGTGGGAGTGCTGACAATGATTTACAGGCCAGCAGGGCTCTGCATGCCCACACACCCCCAAAATGCCCATTGCAGCTCACAGCCTGCACTGCCTCCCCTGGGATGGGCTCTGCTCCTCAGGCCAGGCAGAGCAGAGCACAGAACTTCCCTCCTGCTCCTCGTGGGGGTTTGGGAACAGCCAAAATAAGAGAGAGGAGGGGAGGGGAGGGAGGGGGTGATGGCTGCAGGGGAGCCTGGAGTGAGCCCTGCCCATCAAACCTGCACCCATTTTGGAATATCTCACACCACTGCCTGTGCTTGCCCAAAAACCCAAGGTCTGAGCCAGGATGCTGTGGCACTAAATAAACCAGGCTGGAGTGTGGACAAAGCCCATGCAGGCACCTCTGTGGTGTCCCCTCTCCAAACAGGGTGGGTGTCCCAAACTGGCTCCTGGGAAATGACATTTTACCTAAAAATACTCTAGAAAATAAGAGATTCCATCCAAAAAAAACAGATGTGTTGATACTTATCTGCATACAGACATACTCCATCCCTTGCTCCAGGTGTGCACAAGGTTCAGGCAGCCACAAAAAGTTTGGAAAAATGTTCCCAAGCCAACCAGACTGTGATTCCTGCCCATGGCCCAGTGATGTGATGTGACTTTTTTAAAGAAACCTGAGTGCCCAGCAGCTCCAATGCACTCAGCAGAATATTTTCCTGCTATCAACCTCAGAAATGGATTCCAAAAGAGCCACAAGATGAAGGAGAGTAGAAGAAACATGGAGATAAACTGGAAATGAGTGGTCAGGTGTCTCCTAAACCTCCCTGGCAGCTGGGGAAGGGAAGGTGAAAATACAGAACCACCCTTGGGCTGGTTTGTGGCTCCTTCCAAACCCAAATTCTGCTGCTTGTTCCACATCCAAGCAAAGATGTGTGAGTTATCCATCCACCTGTGGGGCTCTGGGAGCCAGAACCTCCCAGAACAGGGCTCTGCTGATCCAGGGAAGTTTTCCTTGCATTTCATTCCATGTGCCTCAGGGAGGTCCAGAGCAGGAGAAAAGCAGCCCAAGATCATTGCAGGGATTGCCCACGTGTTTGGTGACGAGATCAGAACCCCACAAATCATTAAATGATCACAAAATCATGAAATGGTGAGATTTCCTCTGACATGGAGCCCCCCAATCTCCAATCAGCTGCCTCAGTGCAGGTGTTTGATGCTGCCTGAGGCACTGAGAACACCCACATGTGCCTGAGCTGCAGGACACCAAAGCTTTTGGATGTGGGAAGGCAGCTGGAGGCTGCTGGCAGCCCAGGGAGGATTTCAGGTGGCAGGAGGTCCCTGTGGTTGAACCCCAAAGTGCCTCCAGGTGCAGACACCAAGGTGCAGATGTTCCATGTGCATCCAAACCCCACTTCTCCAAGGTCTGGAGGTTAATCCAAAGGATTCCTGTGGCCAGCAGAGCTTTAAGGGCAGTGGTGAACAAGAAGAAAAAAGCCAAACTGGAGAATTTCTGGGACCTGGGGCTGCTTTTCCACCCTCTGCATCCTTTTCCTGGGCATGAACTCTGGCACCAAGAGTCTCCTAAACAGTCATGAGCAGCCCTGGGCTGCTGCCAGATTTTCCTTTGGCCATAGACCTGAGAGCCCCAGAGCTCAGGTTTTATTGGGAAGTGATAAAATTAAACCATTTGCTGCAGGAACATTCAGGAGGGGGAATCCCCAAGGATCAATGTCAAGAGTTTTACCCAAGCTGTTTTTGCAGGTCAAGAGCAATGGCTTCATAAAGGACTGGAAATTTAAACCCTGGAGTTTTTATTTAGCTGGAAATGAGTGTGGCAAGCAATTTAGAGCTGCTGGAGGGAGAAACCTGGCTGGGGACAGAACTTCTGGTTGCTTTTATTGGTTTGCAATGATCTGTGTTGGGCATTTTTGGGGAGCATCAGCCTCTCTCTTCCCTGAGAGAAAGAATTTCAGTTTATTTTTTAGGACAGTGCAAAAGGAGATAAAACCAAAAAAGTTTTAAAAGAGTGAAGTGGAGAAACTGGCTCCAAGAAGCAGCAGAGTGATCTGCAGGGAGGAATGATACAGAAATAACTGATGGATTGCTGAAATGCATATTTTCTGTACCTTATAAATGCCATCTGCAGAAAATGAGTTGGGATTTGAATTGAAACTGAATTTCATGGGTGAGGGCCCTTGGGAAAGGGAAAAGTGGTGTCAAATAGATGTGGCTGGTCAGGCTGGAGAAAGTTCCTGTGATTTTCACCTGCTGCCCCATCCCTGGGAGTGTCCAAGGTCAGGCTGGAGCACCCTGGGGTAGTGGGAGGTGTCCCTGACCATTCTGGGATTTTGTACCAGGCATGGATGTGCCTTTAAGGTGCTCCTCAGACAGGTTTTTCCTGGATTCTCAGTTAAAAAAAAACAAAAATAAAAAAAATCAGCCTGGTAGCAAAGGCTTGCAATCAAAGCAATCAGAGCACAGCTGTCGTGCAGGGGATGAGATCCCAAAGGATCTGCAGGGTTTGTTGGAATTGCATGGACAGGAGCTGGGCTACAACAGAGGGGACAAGCAGGCAGGTGTGAACTGTTTGATTTTAAACAGGTTCATTTTTTGTGCTGGGGAGGTTTTTCTGTGTGTTGCTTTGCATTTCTGTCTTGAGAAAGAGGAGATATTCTGTCTTTGCTCCTTGGGGTGAAATGCTCTTTGTTATTCTTTGTTATCCTACCACTTGTGAATTTGAGTGACTTTTCTGGGTGTCCTGGGTTGGTGATTTCTGAGTGACCCCTCCAGCCTGAGCCCTGCCCTGTGCTGCCAGCCAGGCCTGCAGACAGCTCACACTAATGTTTAACTGCAGCCTGTGGCACTGCATTCAGAGCCTGCTCTCCCTCCCCTCTGGACAAGTTTATTCCCAGTGGATGCAGTGACCCCATCACCTCTCATGTCCCCTACTCCAAACAAACTCTCTGTCCCCCAGTGCCCTTCCCAGGGCATCTCTGAGAGCTCCTCTCATCCCAGCCCTCCAGCCTGACCTCCCCAGGGGCACAGCCTTCCTTGGAGCAGCAGAAGGGATTTTGTTGGGAAGGGCAGGTGGATTCCTGGCAGAGGATGTGGGGGGAGAGGGCTCAGAGGAAAAACCATCCCTGCCATCCTTTGGTGTCGGATTTGTTCATTATCTTTCACTTGCAAGGTTGGATATTTCAATCAGGGCACTGAAATTACGATTGATGACTGTGACATGATGACTATCATGATGATTTTATGTTTTATTATTATCTATAGTTGTAGTTATTAGTATGACTGTTATGGTTATGTATTTTATTATATACTATTCTCATTATTAGTGTGACTATGATTGATGAGTATTGATGATGATGGTACTAGATTATTATTTTTATTTATTTTTATTTTTATTTTTACTTTTATTTTTACTTTTATTTTTATTTTTACTTTTATTTTTATTTATTTATTTTAATTTTTATTTCTATTTTTATCTATTTCTATTTCTATTTCTATTTCTATTTCTATTTCTATTTCTATTTTTATTTTTTATTTTTATTTCTGTTTTTATTTTATTTTTACTTTTACTTTTGATTTTACTTTTATTTTTACTTATTTATTTATTTTTATTTGTATTTGTATTTGTATTTGTATTTGTATTTGTATTTCTATTTCTATTTCTATTTCTATTTCTATTTCTACTTCTATTTCTATTATTTCTATTTCTATTTCTATTTCTATTTCTTTCTATTTTTATTTTTTATTTTTATTTCTGTTTTTATTTTTATTATTATTTTTACTTTTACTTTTGATTTTACTTTTATTTTTACTTTTATTTTTATTTATTTATTTTTATTTTTATTTTTATTTCATTTTTATTTCTACTTCTATTTCTATTTCTATTTCTATTTCTATTTTTATTTTTATTTTTTATTTTTATTTCTGCTTTTATTTTATTTTTACTTTTACTTTTGATTTTACTTTTATTTTTACTTTTATTTTTACTTATTTATTTATTTCTATTTCTATTTCTATTTCTATTTCTATTTCTATTTCTATTTCTATTTCTATTTCTATTTCTATTTCTATTTCTACTTCTATTTCTATTATTTCTATTTCTATTTCTATTTCTATTTCTTTCTATTTTTATTTTTTATTTTTATTTCTGTTTTTATTTTTATTATTATTTTTACTTTTACTTTTGATTTTAATTTTTTTTTTACTTTTATTTTTATTTATTTATTTTTATTTTTATTTCATTTCTATTTCTATTTCTATTTCTATTTCTATTTCTATTTCTATTTCTATTTCTATTTCTATTTCTATTTCTATTTCTATTTCTATTTCTATTTCTATTTCTATTTCTTCTTCTTCTTCTTGTTATTATTATTATTATTATTATTATTATTATTATTATTATTATTATTATTATTATTATTATTATTATTATTATTATTATCCTCTGCAGTACCTGTGCTGTGGGCACTGTCCCATAATCTCCTCCAGGAATGCAGAACCCTCTGGCACACAGAGGAGTTCCTGTCTGAACCCAGGGCAAAAAGATTCACCTCACTCTGTAACCCTGATTTCAGAGCCTCCAGCACATCTTCCCCACTGGCCACGACCTCTCCCCATCACCCTGTGTACCATCCCTGCCTAACAACCCAAAATCAGCTTTAATGCCAAAATTTAATTGATGAGAGAAGAACCCAGGCAGCTGCAGGTGGGGAGGGAAGCTGCACTTCAAAGGCTCCTTCAAAGGCTGGAAGTGCCAAGTGTCCTCAGGGGAGGAACAAACACCCCAAGTGTTTGCAGACCATTCTCCTCTTGCCCCTTTCCTCCTGGGATGATGACAAAAAGTCGAGGCTGCTGTTCCTGGAGTGGCCTTGAAGTGTGTTGACCTTGCTGAGTCACACGGGTCCCAAGGGTGGCTCTGTGGCTGCTCTGTCAGCCCTGAGAGGAGATTGCTCTCTTTTCCCCTCTTGGGTGTTGTTTCCTGGTGTTGGGCTGTGTGTTTTGGGAGATAGGGAAATGGTGATATCCTGCTCAGGGTGATGGGAATGGATCAAGGGAGTTATCAAGGGAGTTATCAAGGGAGTTATCAAGGGAGTTATCAAGGGAATTATAAAAGGAGATATCAAGGGAGTTATAAAAGGAGTTATGTATTCCCAGGGTACTGGGGGTGATGTCTCCTCCTTCATTCCCTGTGGCTCTGGAAGTGACCAGCTCAAGGGTGTTGGGTGCTTAATTTTTGATTATGTGTGGAATCAAACTCCTGTCAAATTAAGGTGAGTCATAGAATGATGGATTATCCTGAGCTGGAAGAGATCCACCAGGATCATCCAGTGCAGCTCCTGGCCCTGCACAGACCCCCCAAAAATCCCAGCCTGTCCCTGGAGTGGTGTCCAACACTCCTGGGGCTCTGGCAGCCTCAGGAATGTGCCCAGCACCCTCTGTGGGCAGAACCCTTCCCTGAAATCCACCCCAAACCTCCCCTGGCACAGCTCCAGCCCTTCCCTGGCTCCTGCCACTGTCACAGAGGGAAAAACTCAGTGCCTGCCTCCCCACATGGGGGGAAAGTGACATTTGTCACCGTCACACAGAGGATGCAATAATGAAGTTTGATATTTGCTGAATACACTAAGGGAGAAAATTTGACCCAGAGGCTCCTTCCTTGCCACTGACAAACTCTGATTTCCCATGTGGTGACTCCAGGGAGATGTCCCCAGCAGATGTGCTGCTTGGGGACGTGGTTCAGGTGGATTTGGCAGTGCTGGATGAATGATCCTGCCTTTCCAACCCCAATGATTCCCAGGCCCTCCAGGAATGGGGAGAGTGGTGCATTCCCTGTGTTAGACATGTCCAAACAAGAGACATCTCCAAGATGGTACCAGTGAGTAGAACTGGGCCCCTGACTCCTCCACAGCATCTCTGATGGACTTTCAGACACAGAGGGTGCAGGTGGGATGTGCAAACGTGGGATTTGCAATCAGAGCAGGAGGAGACACTCCTGAAACCCTGGATGGTGGTGGCCCTCAGCCTGAATTGCTGGTGAAATAATCTGGAGTGAGTTTTGCCTGTGAGCTCACAACCATCTGTGTGAAATTCCACCTGCCCATGGGCAGGGTCCCTTCCAACCCTTCCATTCCATGACTCTGTGCTGTCTGACCACCAGCTCATTTAACTCTTGGGAGATCACGTGGGGTGCAAATAATAATTTCACGTGGATCTGTGTGTGTTTCTGCCCCACACACATTTCTGCTTGTGCATGCACAGACAGACACAAACGGATTTGTGCCTTTTTTTGCCTCCTAGCCCAGCATTTCCCTGTCCCTCCTTGTGCCAGGGTGAGATCCTTGCCCTGCTCAGGCTGTCACATGAACTACAGGCCAGGGGCATTATCTGCCTGCCTTTCCTGAACAATGCAAGTAGATGATTAACCATTAAAGCAACACACTTTGCTGAGCCATTAACCAGGGAGCAGAGCTGTGCTTGGCTGAACAATGGCCCCATACAAACCCAGCCCAGCCTGTCCATCCTGGAGGTGCCTCTCTGGCAGAGCTGGCTGGATTTTCCCTTGGAATGGCTCAGTTTGGGCTCTCATGCAGCCAAGCCAGTGCTGGGGAAGGTGCTCCCACCTTTCCATCTGCCCTGTGCTGACCTTGGGAGCTGATCTTGCCCAAATCCACACCTAGGATCAGATCTCAGGAGGTTTAGGAGCTGCCACTGGTTTTCCAGGCTCCCTTTTTCAGGAATGCTGGGTGGGAATTCAGGAGCTCCAGATTTACTCATCTGGAGGCATTCCCAACACATCAGACAGAATTCATCACTTCTCTCTATCTGATCATTGCTAATTACATCTTTTTGGGGGATTGTGGTGCTCCATCCCACCCTGGCTGTGTCAGATTCATCCTCAATCAAACCATCACAGAATCACTGAAGGGCTTAAACACCAACCAGTTCCATCACTTTAAAATCCACCCAGTTCCATCTGGATGTGTGTTTAGAGTCCTTCTTTTTTTTTGTATTTTAAAGACCATCTAATGTGTTTTAAAAACCATCTAATTCCATCATTCCTGTGTCTTAAAGACCATCCAGCTCCTTGACTTTTAATTTTGCTCTGTTCACACCCAGCTGCCCCATATTTATCCCCTGTCATTCTCCTTGGTGTATGCCACTGGGAAATCAGGGGAAAGAATTTCCCAACTCTTTGATTACAAAAAAACCAAACCAAGCCAAACCAAACCAAATCAAAAAAAAAAAAAAAAAAAAAAAAAAAAAAGCCAAAAACAAAACAAAACAGAACAAAACTGGTGATGTGAACATACAAAGGAGGGAACTCTTCTCTCATCAAAACTGGATGTGACACAAAAACTGGATACTGTGATGGGAAGATTCCTGCTTTTTTTTGCCCCTGCCAAGGTTAGTCCATGGATGCAGCCTGGGGGGATGTTCTGCAATGTGTGCATTTGGTACATGGAATATTCCTTGGTGCACCTCAGGCTTCCCAGGAATACTGAAACAGGAATTCCCCCAAAGACAGAGATCCTTGGAGTTGCATTTGACTCAGATTTCCAAAATTCTTTACAGTGCAAAACAGAACACAAAATATTTCTACTGGATAAGAAGAGAGAAAACTGGGTGAAAATCCTGCTTTTGTGGCACTTGGAGATCCAGTTTTGGGTTTTGAGTTTTTTTGGATCCACGTTGGTTAATTGTTGGAGTGGATGATCTTGAGGGTCTTTTCCATCTTTAATGACTCTGAATTGAAGCTTTGACCCCAATATCTGCTTGAAACAGATAAGGATGAACTTTCCTACACATTGAGCTTCATCTCTGCTTCCCCACACAAATATCTTAAAAAATCCCCTGTCAGATTAACCAGAGATATGACAGAAGTTGGATTTTGGGCCTGATATTCAGATTTTCCCCAGCTGTGAGTTACCTGTGGAGAGCTGGGATTTTTGTTCTGCTGCTTGGATGGAAACAATTTTGGGAAAGGATTTCGGGGTTGCAGCAGGCTGGGATGAGGTTTGCAAGAACTTGAGCAGCAGCTGGAACTTGTAAAATGATTATTTCTGTATTTTGGCTGTGCAGGCAAAAACACTGGCAGCAGCCAGATAGAGCAGCAAGAAAAATCCTCTATGCTCAGAAAGTCCAGAATTAGAGAATGGTTTAAAGATTATCCAGTTCTACCCAGGGACAACTTCCACCATCCCAGGGTGCTCCAAGCCCATCCAGCCTGGCCTTGGGCATTCCAGGGATCCAGGGGCAGCCACAGCTGCTCTGGGAATTCCATCCCAGCCAGGAATTCCTCCCCAAAATCCCAAAATCCAACCCAAACCTTCTCTCTGGCACTTTGGATCCATTCCCCCTCGTCTTGTCACACCAGGCTCTTGTTAAAAGGACTTTTGAACTTGAGTTTTCTTTCTCTTTTCTTTTCTTTTCTTTTCTTTTCTTTTCTTTTCTTTTCTTTTCTTTTCTTTTCTTTTCTTCTTTTCTTTTCTTTTCTTTTCTTTTCTTTTCTTTTCTTTTCTTTTCTTTTCTTTTCTTTTCTTTTCTTTTCTTTTCTTTTCTTTTCTTTTCTTTTCTTTTCTTTTCTCTTTTTCTTCCTTCCTTCCTTCCTTCCTTCCTTCCTTCCTTCCTTCCTTCCTTCCTTCCTTCCTTCCTTCCTTCCTTCCTTCCTTCCTCTCTTCTCTCTCTCTCTTTCTTTCTTTCTTTCTTTCTTTCTTTCTTTCTTTCTTTCTTTCTTTCTTTCTTCCTTCCTTCCTTCCTTCCTTCCTTCCTTCCTTCCTTCCTCTCTCTCTTTCTCCTTTCCTTTCCTTTCCTTTCCTTTCCTTTCCTTTCCTTTCCTTTCCTTTCCTTTCCTTTCCTTTCCTTTCCTTTCCTTTCCTTTCCTTTCCTTTCCTTTCCTTTCCTTTCCTTTCCTTTCCTTTCCTTTCCTTTCCTTTCCTTTCCTTTCCTTTCCTTTCCTTTCCTTTCCTTTCCCTTTCTCTCTTTTTCTCTCTTTTTCTCTCTTTTTCTCTCTTTTTCTCTCTTTTTCTCTCTTTCTTTCTGGAGCAGGGGAATCACTCACAGGAACCTTTTTTTAACTCAGCCAAAGCTGGCAGTGCTCACCAACCAAGCCAGGTGACAACACCCAGCTCCAGACACTCTGGCAGGGGCCCAGACAGATGACAACCCTCCAGACAATGACATTTCAGTTCCAGCAAGAAATCATAAACCCAGTTTCAAAGAAAGCAAAACCACTGTGAAATAAAACACTTTTATTGGCAAAAAAAAAGTGAAATAACACGCCCAGCATCACCCGTCCTCTAAAAATAAAAATAAAGAAGATTTTTCAGCAGGGCTGGAAAATCCCCCCACACACTTTCAATGGGTGGGCTCGATGTTGTGGCTACAAAAATATTTCTGCTCACTTTGTGTCTGGCTCTTCTGCAGCTGAAGGGTTGCCAGATCTCTTGGCTGGATCCCTTTTCCTTTGGCATTCTGGAAATTCCTTTGGAAATTTGGGATTGCTCATCCCAAAAAGGATGGTGGGCTCAGGGAAAAACTCCCCTGCTGAATGTCCCAGAAATATCCCAACGTTTTCAGCCACAGCAATTTCAACAACTCAGAGAAATTCCTTAAAAAAAAACCCAAAATTTTAATTTTTCTCCAGAATTTCAGGCTGGGAAGAGCAGGAATGAAGAATAAGACTTTTTAAAATTTGTTTTTTTAATAAGTGTGGCTGCTCACAGGATGGAGGACACGACCCTGGGGACACTCCTGCCATCCAAGGAGTGGCTTTGGACAACGTGGGTGTCCCAAGGGACAGGCTGGACCCAAAAACAGGCTGGGAAAAAGTGGCACAGGAGGAAATTCAGGTAGTTTGGAAACACCAAAGGAGTTAGATTGGTTTTTTTTGGGTTTTTTGAGGTTTTCCAGCAAAAAATGAAACCAGAGAAGAGCAAATTGGCTCAGCCATGACACCCATGCCCCTTCTGAGGGCATTTCACTCCACCCTTTCCAGCCTTTAATTGCACACAGGGAATTTTTATTTTTATTTTTTTTTCAGGCAAAAAGGTCATATTTTGAAATATCCAAGGAAATCTGTTGATGTTTTGGACCTTTTATTTTTTTCTCCTGCCTTTTGTGCCACCCACAGGGTTTCAGCGTGGATTTTTTGGGATATTTTCTCTTCCCTGCCCAATCTTCATTCCCAGATAAATTAAAAAAAAAAAAAAAAAAAAAAAATCAAACAACCAAACAAAACCAAACAACTAAACTCACCAATTAAACAAAAAAAAAAAAAAAAAGAAAAAAGAAAAGAAAAAAAGAAAAAAAAAAAAAAAAGAAAAAAGGGAAAAAAAAGAAAGAAAAGAAAAAGAAAAAAAAGGAGAGAGAAAGCACTGCTCACACCTGCACCTCATCCACTCTTTTTATGATTTTTTGTTCTTTGCTGTGTTAAAAACTGATTAAACATCCCATGTCCCTTTCCAGTAGAGCCAATGGAAGGAGGATGTTGCAACTGGAATTATTTTATCAGAGCAGTAATCAATTAGAGGAATTAAAAAAACAAAAAACCAAAAAAACCTGGTGGAATGCAGCACCCACAGATAACAGAGATGGTTGGAAACTGCTACAAAACTCCCACCAGAAATGGATTTGTGGAGATTTGAAGAGTTTCTGTTACCTCTCTCCAAGGTGACAGCAGTGGCCACAACCACAGTTAAACTCCAAAAAAACACTTTCTACTCTTTTTTTCCTTTTTTCTCACATTATCTCACCTCTCCTTTTCCCTCTCATGCTCTTCCATGGTTTAATGTCTGTTCAAGGTCAAAGAGCTTCAGCTGGGGCATCTCCCTGCCATGATGGACAGAGGTGACCTCAGGGCCAGAGGGACAGGTCACCAGGGCACTGTCACCCTGGGGGAGGCAAACAGGAGCTCCTGGAGGATATTTACCCTCCCATTAACCCTTCAGTCTCCCCAGTTCCTGCCCCACAACCTCCATTTCTTGATTTCTCCCTCCCAGCAGTGTCACAGCTCAGGAATATTTCAGGGCTGGCTCTGTAATGGGATTAATCAGCTCAGAGGAGGTGCTGAGCTCACACAGGGAATCCTCCAACACTGTGCTCAAGTCCAGGTCTGGCTCTTCCACCTGATTGTCACAAGGAAATGACAATTTTCAGATTGTCACAGTCCCTCAGGTATGGCTGGTTAATCCCTGTGTGTGGGAAATGTCCCTGCTTGCTTGGCACTGCTCCTTCAGAACTAAAAAAATCCCTCCTGCAGCTCTGCCTCACAAAAAAACGTCCAGTTGTCATAAAGACAAGCCAGACCTGGTTGTGCACTGGGATTAATTGCATTAAAAAGCATTCAGGTCCAGATATAAAGTCCATCATTCTCCATGAAATTACCAGTGGAAAGGAGATTTCCATGTGAAGAATTCCTGCCTGGGATTGCTCAGAGGAGCTGTTCTGATGCCATGGATGTAGTGAAGAGCTCAACTCAGGAAGGATGTGCATGGAAGCAGGAGGCCAAAAAATTCTCTTTTTAGGTACTTTCAAAAAATAATTTGCCAGCTCTTCATCAGTGAAAACAAAGTGAACTCAAGGTCACTTCATGCAAAAAGGTGAAGAATTGGAAGAAACAGCTTCCTAAATTAGAGAGAAAGAAAAAAAAATTCTAAAAATCACCCTTTTCTCTTCTAGCATGAGATGCTTTCAAAGAATTTTATTGTGTGTCCTGTAATCAGCTGAGGGAGGGGATCTCTGAGGGGAATTTAGGGAAATCTCCTCCTTGTTGAGATTTGAGGGGCTCTGCTGCATTTCGACCACCTTGGTGCCCTGGCTGATTCTTTTCCCACAAGATTGCCCCATTTGGGGTAGATGTACAGAGGAAAGGGGAAATGGAACAAGTGCAGCCCAACAAGCACAGCTTCTTGAGGGGTCCCAGATGGATCTCAGAGGGCAGAGCTGGTGGCTCCACACTTCCTGCAGCAGGGACACACTCAGCCTTACAGCACCCCCATTCCCTCCATCCAGCTCTGCTCCCACCTGCTTTTTGTTTTCCATAACTCTGCAACTGACCCCTTGTCTTTTCTTCACTTGGAAAAGTTGGGACCAGGGCCATGCTGCTCCTTATCCCAGGGGTTTGCACAATCCAGAGCCCAGGGGAAGCAGGGATGCTCTCAGCCTGGCTCTCAGCATTCCAGCAAAGGAACAGATGTGTTTTTTGATCACATTTTCACCCCTCAGAATTACTGACCCAGGGAAGGGATGGAGGTATAACAGCACCAGTGGCTGGAGCTCAAGGTGATTCCTGATGGAAAAGAAGCAGGAATGTGGAGGAAACAGCCTGAAGTCCACATGGTGGTGAAAAAAGAGTGGAAATGCAGGAGGGGAGGGTTGCACAGAGTGATCCCAGTGGAACAAACCCTGTCCCGTGGGCAGGCAGCGCTCCCAGCTCCTGGCTGTTATTTCAGCCTCTGCCCAGAGGGCACAGAAATGCCAGGCCCACTTCTAATTCAGGAATCCGAGGAAGGGAAATGTGAGTGGCTCCTCTGGGAGGTGATCTGCTGGGAGGAAACACCAGCAAAGGCTTCTCAGCTATCCCAGCCCAGCCCAAGCCCTCGCTGCCTTGCTTGGGTTACTCCAACCTGGGAGCTGCTGCCAAGTATCTGGTGGGGAATCCATGCAGGACGGGCAGTGAGGGGTGAGAGAAATGAGCTCACGGGTATTTTCCTTCCCTCTCACCCTCCTGTGAGTCAGTGGCCCCGCTGAGCTGGAGTGGCTGCCCTGGAGAGGTTTGGTTTGTGCAGAGAGACATCCATGGGTAAAATCCTGAGCTCTGCAAAGGGATGGAGTGTGGAAGTTGGTGGTGCACTGCAGAGAAAAACACCTGGAGCAAAGCTGTGGGGAGAGAAGAGAAGCCTTGACCAGATGATGTGCTGGAATTCCTGCAAAAACGTGGATGGGAGCGAGGGATCCTCCGGGATGGGGAAGCCTCAGGCAGGTTCCTGCTCCAGAGCGAGTCATGGAGCAGGAAAAGTTGAAATCACCCTGCAGATCCCCTGGGGTGGACACTGGCTGAGATCCAGGACAGGGACACAGGCTTTGTGCTGGTGCCAGACCAGTGGTGACAATTTGGGGATCCTTGTCCAGCATTACCCTTGCACCTGGCATCTTTTGATCCCAGATAACACAAACTACGACCCTTTGGAATTGCCACTTACACCACCAACCTCCTCGGGCGCTCGGCTGTTTCCCCCCGGCTCTGCTGCGTCCCTTCCATCCCGGACAGAACCATTCCCGTCTCCAAAGCCGCGGCACCGCGCCGATGTGGCACTGCCCTCTGCTGTCGGTGGCCGCGGGGACAGCGCCCAGGCCACTGCCCTGAGCAGAAACACCGGGTTTATGTCACCCCAGCGACTCCTGCGAGCCACAAAGCCGTGCCAGGAGGATGCTGCGCCCATGGTCCCCAGGCACAAAGCAGCAAACCCTGGAGGAGTCAGTGCCTGCTCGGGCTTCCCTTTTTCCCTGGCTGGAAGCAGAAGTGGGGACTATTTTTGGTGCTGCCTCACTTTGGAAAGAGTCACACACGGCCAGGGCATCACCCCGGATCGGGCACCTCGCTGTGGGCAGAGAAAATGAGTAAGAGCAAGGGTCCCTCTGCCTTTCCATGACCCACAGCTCTGCTCGGGGCTGCCTGGAGGAACTGGAGTTTCCTTCCTCGTGCTGGGATCACCAGCTCCTGGGGATGTGCGTGGAAATGACTCCTAAACTGCTTTTTCCACCAGAGGAACGCTCAGGCAAAGCCTCCCAGTGATAACATTGTCCTGCCCTCCACCCGCAGCCCTTCACTGCCTTTCCCAAGCTCGGGTGGCAGGATAAGGACACTCAGCATGACCCTGGCACTGGTCCCATCTCCCAAATTCTCCTCGAGGAAAGGCTTTAATGAAATATTGCTCCGGCCTCTGCCAGGCTGTGATTGCCCGTGCAGCTTCTGAGCCCACAGGGGGCTGACTTGGTGCCACTTCACCCCAACAACAGGGAGAAAAAATTCCCAGATAATGGTGAATCATGTGGATTTGAGGAAGCTGGAATGGATGTGACACCCACCCCAAGCAAGTTTCAGCCCCCACCCCACGGGGTGCTGGTGGAGATCCACAGTGGGAGCCCCCACATCCTACATGGGTGGATGTGGGAGGTTTAGAACAGTCATTTTCCACAAGGCTGCTTTTGTTTTGGCAAAAATGTGGACAGGAACTGGGCTGAGATGTTTTAAACATTAAAAAAATAATTATTAAAAAAATCTTTCCCCTCCTCACCCCCAAAATAAGCAGAATCCACAGAGTTCACACAATGCTGGGAAGGCTGGAAATGCCCCACGGGCACGGGCAGAGTGAGAATAAATTCACCGAGCTCCCAGTGTCACTCCAGGAGCTATCCCAGGACAAAAGGCTCATCCCCATTAACTCTCCCCCTGTGTGGCTCCTGAACTGGTTTGTCCACAGATTCTGGGGGTCAGAAACACCGACGACCCCAAAAAGGGTCTTGCTGCTCACCATGCACTCAAATGTCACCTGCAGGGCACAGCTCTGAGGGGCTGAGCTCAAACCCCCAGGGACAGGGATTTCTGAGATGAGCCCAGGGCTGTGTCCCCACGGGGTGGCTCAGCAGGGTGACACACACATGCTCAGCAGGGGAACCTTCCTGTTCTCGGGAGCTGGAATCACCTCCAGGATGACGCTGACAGTGACATCGACAGATGGAAAAACGCTGCCACGCTGAGCCCGGCTGAAAAGGTGACATTTGGGGCATTAACTGCTTCCCCCCCGGGGTGCTCGGTGTCCCGTCCCTGCACTGCTGTGGGTGTGCACCGGGCTGTGCGACGCCTGTGCCTTCCCACATCCCAAATCTGCACAGCTGCCCAGATGTGGCACACCTACCCCACCCTGCACATCCAGCCTTTCCACCACTGCCTGATTCTCGCACAGCTGCCCAGATGTGGCACACCTACCCAATCCCGGCACAACCAGCCCCTCCATCACTGCCTGATTCTCGCACAGCCGCCCAGATGTGGAACATCTATCCCTTGAACAACTGCCCCGATCCTTGCACGACCACCCAACCTCTGCGCACCTCATCCTCGCCCAGCTGCGCACCTCTGGAACTCTCACGCCTCGCTCACCTGGCCCTGGCACTGCTGCCCGCCCCTGGCACACCCATCCCTGGCACACCCATCCCTGGCACACCCATCCCTGGCACACCCATCCCTCTCCTCACACCTGCCCATCTCGCCCCTTTCCCCCCCAGCCGTGTCCCATCCCCGCTCCGCCGCTCCGCTCCGCTTTCTCCGCGCTCTGCCCGCCCCGCCGCTCCGTCCCTCCTCCCGGGGAGTGTCCCCGTGTCCCAACCCGCCCCTCGGCCGTGTCCCTCCCCCCCGGCGGCCCCTCCCCGGCCCGCCCCGCCGCCGCTCGGGCTCTCGCCGCCGGCCGCGCTATAAGAAGCGGGGCGGGCGGCGGGGCCGCAGCGGGCGCGGCGGGGGAACGAGATGAGCAGCGCCGGCGCCGCTGCAAGATGCTGGATGGACACGTCCTGCTGGGATGGCTCTCCTCCTGCGCGCTCCTAGGGCTGCTCGCCTGCGCCCCGCGGCCCTCCGCTGCCTACTTCGGGTAGGTGCTCCCCCGCTCCTGCTCTTTTAACTTTTTGCCCGAGTTTATTTTTTGGATGCGGGAGGGGTTCTGCGCTTTTTGGGGATGCGCGGGCATCTCCTGACAGCCGGACAGGGGCAGCGACAGCGCCGTGCCCGCGCCTGTCCCGCGTCCCAGCGCTCGCAGACGGGCACCGGGATCCCTTTGGGTTTGCCAGTCGGGACCGGGCTCTGCGGGAGCTGCCGGAATATTCCCCGGGAGCTGCCGGAATATTCCCCGGGAGCTGCCGGGGCTGGGCGAGCGCTCCGTTCCGCCGTTCGCGCACGGAGCGGACCCGGAGCGCACCAGCCGCGGGCTGTACCCCCGTGCGACACGGGGCAGAAAACTCCTTTTTCCCCGCGATTTAAGGGCGTGTTCCAACAGCAGGTGCTGGCTGGTGATGCTTTTTGCGGAGTTTTTTTTAATTTTTGGTGGGGGATCCGCGGGTGCGCATCCCCGGCGCTCACCTGTGCGCGCGGCGGGGCGCGGCCGGCAGGGGGCGCTCCCGGCCCGGCGCAGGTGGATCCCGCTCCTTCCCTTCCCTTCCCTTCCCTTCCCTTCCCTTCCCTTCCCGAGATTTTATCCCTGTTTTATCCCGCTGTCCCTCCTCTGTGCCGTGAGCTGGACCGGCCAGCTCAGCCCGCGCCCCCGCTCCTCTTCAACCCGCGTCGCGCCGCCTCAGCTCCGTGCGCGGCTTTCCCTCCGTGCTTTATGGGGTGTTGCAGCCTCTTATCCTTAATTTTCAACCATTAGTCCCGAAGTGTCAGTTCGAGAAGAGGGTGGGACGCGCGCACCTGTGTAAGAGGTTTTAAGTTTGCACAGCAGTGATGGTTCTTACCCTCCTCTTTTTTTTAGTGTTTTTTTTCCTTCTCTTCTTTTTTTTTTTTTGGGGATGTTGTGTTGTGACCACTGGTAGGAGCCACTGGACCAGCCCTAGAGAATGTTTTAGCAGACTTGAGGTTTTCCCCCCTTCTTTCCAGTAAAACAAATCCCGGTGTTGAGGCTTGTCCATTGCTTGTGGTCTGGCAGAGTTTTCCAAACAGTGCTACTTACATCTTCTGTTTCCAGCTCCAGAACCGTTTCACTTCCTGCTGCTGGGGCTGGTTTTCTAAGGAAACAGCCTGTCCTGTGTGTGCAGGTTTTTAGGGAAAGCCCTTTTCTCCCTCGGCAGTGTGTGGAGCGCTGTTCCCAGCCCGTTGGCTCGTGTGTCTGCCGAGGACCACCGGCACTGTGCAGCTGAATTGTGCCGTGGGGACTGACAGGCTTTGGAAGGAGCTTGGCTGGAGCTCCTCTATTAATCCCTGCTGTGCTGGTGTCTGCTCTAGAGCAGCAGGTAGCTCGTTCCAGTTCCTTCTGGGGTTTCTCCCTTGGCTTGTAGAGGTTTTAAGTTAAGCAGGGACATCCTGAGCCCAGGGCAGTGTCTGCTGTCTGTCCTGACTGCGCTGGGTTTTCTGTCTTGGTACAGCTGCTGTCTCTGATTTGAGACTCCCTCCCTGGCAGTAAGGAGGGGAGAGGAGATGCTGCCAGATGTTCACCCAGCCAGATGTGCACTCCAAGTGCTCCAGGGCTGCTGTGGTGTGCAGTGGAGTTTGCTTATGCAAAGCATCCTTGTCTCTGGTTAGAGCCCAGTGCAGGAGCAGCATCTGCTGCTGATCCCTCTTTGTTCTTCCAGGAGCAGGGGCTGCACTTGCTGAGCTGCTGGGGACACTGGGAATAGCCAGTGCTGAGATCCCAGGTGCTGATAATCCACTCTGAGATCTGACAAGTGTGTGGGAGAGCTGAGCCCTCCTTGCTGTGTGCTTCTGTGTGTTGATAAGGAAGGAAATCCCACCTGGTAAAAGCTGGATATTACTGCAGATCTCGATGGCTCTGCAAGTGCCCTGGGAGGGCTGGTATTGATCTTTTTTCTTATGCCATGTGCATGAAGGAGCTGCTCCAGGTGAGGCAGCACATCTGCTCATCCTCATAAATCTGTCCTGACAACTTGGCTGCATCAGCTGAGCTAAAACACACCCTCTAGGCATCTTCTTTTGAGTCCAAGGCATCACCTGCTGGCCTGTCTGGGTGCTGGCATCCCTGAGGAGGTGGTGGGGCACAGAGTGAGGTAGTTAAGCAGATGTCAGGCTCTGGCTGCAGCTTGGCTGTTCCCTTCTGCAGTCTGGAGGGGGATAGGGACAGCTGTGCATGATCCCTTCCCCACCCCCCCCAGCCCCAATGTCTTATTTCAGGGAAAGAATTCCATGTCTCCAAATGTGTGGCCTGGTGGGGAATTAGTGCCCAGGGACAGCAGTGGGGCATGGTTACACGATAATGAGATTGTGTCAGCATGGAGTTATGTCTGTGCTGGGCTGGGAACAGCACGGCTGGAGGCTGCTGCCTCCCTGGAGCTCTGCTCCTCCTGCAGGGATGCACAAGCAGCCAAGGAGGATAAATCAGCTCTGGAAGCTGAGTGTGGAATGTGGGGGGTTAAAGCTGTGGTGCAGGTGGGGCTCTTGCTGTTTTATTCCCCATGCCCAAGCTGCCTGACTGGGAGGTGTGCAGAAGGTGATGGTCCATGCAGGGAGAGATGTTTTTTTTTAATTTTTCTGAGGGATATTGTGGCAGCCTGGGTGTTGCTGCCCTGCTCCCTGCAGCAGGTGCCAGCATGACCCAGGGCTGCAGTGATGCTGGTGTGCAGAGCTGGGACCCTGCAGCCACCTGCTCAGGAGGCATTTTGAGGGGTTTGGCTCGGCCCTAACAGCTGGGACACAGCTGGAGGAGCCTGGCAGCAGGGATGTGGTGATGCCACAGCTCCAAAGCTTTGTCTGATAAAAAACTTTATGATAGAAGAAAGCATGTCTGCAAAACTGAGCACAGCCCTGGTGGCTTTTTGTCATTTAGAGCTGCCCCACAGGAGGAGGGTGATGGTGGCAGCTGAATTTTGGGGAATTTGGGAATTGTGTTGGGACTTACACTTCTGGGCTTTGTGACAATATTAACCATGCTGGGGTGGCAGAGTGGCTGAGGAACTTCAATCCTGTGCTGGTGGGAAGGGAAACCAGCCCTTAGGAGCTTCTGCTTTCCTGAGCTGCCTGATCTGTGGATCCATAAATCAACCCCCCCTCTATTTCTGGGGGTCCTGATTTGGAGTCTGAATCTGTTTTGATGCACCTCTTTAAAAAAAATAAAAAATAAATTATTTATATATTTCTTTATATCTGTATTTGTTTATATCTATATTTATTTATATATTTATATCTATAATTCTTATATACTTATTTATATATTTATATATTTATATATTTTTTATATATTTATATAATTTTATATTTATTTTTATATTTTTATATATTTATATATTTATATCTATAATTTTTATCTATTTATTTATATTTATATATAATTAGTTATATGTTTATATTTTTATATACATTTTACATATATAAATATGTATATTTATATATAACTTATCTATATTTATATATTTATATTCATTTGTATGTTTATTTATATTTTAATATACATTTTTACATATATAAATATGTATATTTATATATTCATATATATTATATATTATATGTATTTTATATATATATTATATGTATTTTATATATATATTATATGTATTTTATATATATATTATATGTATTTTATATATATATTATATGTATTTTATATATATACACATATGTATACACATATATGTACAATTATTATTTTAATTTTTGCTGGAAGAAGCATTTTTCCTGCAGGTTGGGATTTGCTCTGCCTTCCCTCTGGGAGCAGAAGGATCCCAGCAGCTCTGCCCCCTCTGCAAACACTTGTCAAGACAGTAGTAATGTTACAAGTGGCTCATGCTTACATAGTGTTTATATTGACAGATTGCAATGTTCTGCATAAATGTAACTGATCTGTGCCCTGCACGCAGGCAACAGGAACCCTCAAATGCTCACGGGGGGAGAGGGAGGGAGGGGAAGCATAGCTTGCCCTAATTTACCAGCACAGCCCTCCCCAGGGCTGCTCTGTGGGGTTGGCAGTGTGGGAAGTGAGATGTATTTTTATTCCCTCTGGCAGGTGCAGAATAGGTGCCTGCTCTGCTGTGGGGCAGCAGCCTCGTGGCTCAGGGTGGGATTTTAAGAGAGCCTTAGGAAAGAGCAGAATGTTGGGCTTGAAGGGCTGTTGGTTTTTCCTTGCCTGGTTTGTGTGTGGGATTTTATTTAATTTTTTTTTTTTTTCCCCCTCCTCTCTTGCTGTTTGGAGCTGGTGAATTGTCACTGCTGTGAGTCCTGCCTGGCTTTGCTCCCAGACTTGGCCTCTCTGGGTCAACTCAAGTGTTTAACCTCCATCCCTTTGGAAAAGGAACCCTGTGCCCAGGAGCAGCTTTTGCTTTGCAGGTGCTTGGAAGTGGCACTGGATTGATGGGGTGGTGACAAAGCTGGAACATCTGGAGAAATGACTGTGCCAGAGCTGCATCTTCATCCCTGGGGAGTGGGGTTTGTCCCACATCAGGCTGGGAAGAGCTTGCAGAGGATGGAGCAGCAGTAATTCACACAGGAATTAATATTTTTTTGGCTGAAGTAGTGGGTTGACCACGTTGCTTCACCTTTTGGAGCCACTTGTGCCTCAGTTTCCCTCAGCTGGGGCTGTTCCTCCCTGAGCTCAGGTGAATGATGGGCACTCTTGCAGCCTCCATGTCCAATTGTTGCATTTTTCTTTTCCCAGTGCTGTAAATGACACTGTGGAGAACTAAGATGGGTTGTCAGGAGAATATTGAGTGGATACCTGGCCAAGCAGGAGGCTGGTGACTTCCTTTAGCCTGGCTGGTGATGCAGAACCAGAGACCAGGAACCCACAGGACTCTGCTCTCCTGCTGAAAGGCTGGTCAATCATTAACTCCATTTCTGGGAGCTGCTGACAACAATAAAAGGGAGTCCAGCCCCACAACCCCAACACAAAAAGCCCCAGAGTGTTTAATAATTAAAAACCTTGTGCTTTCTCTGGGTAATGAGGATCCCCTTGAGGCTTATTTGGTTGTGGTAATTAAATTAGGCTGTGGGATAGGGAAGGGGAGCAAGTTAGGTGGAAAGTCTGGAGGACTGCATGGAGAGACCTCTGTGATGCTGCTGAGTCTGAATCTTTCAGACCTGAGCAAGTTCTGTCAGTTTTTGCTGCTTTATTCTTTTTTTCTGAGGGATTAATTCATTGTGCTGGCAGATTTGGTGTAGCTGCCTCTTGGAGAATCAGGGAATGATTTGGGTTAGAAAAGATTTTCAGGTTCCCTGGGCAGGGACATCTTTCACTATCCCAGGTTGTTCCAAGCCCTGTCAGACCTGGACACTTGCAGGGATCCAGCTCTGGGAAACCTGAGCCAGGGAAGGATTTCCTCCTAATAGCTACTCTAAACCTGTTCTCTTTCACTTTGGAACATCCCCACTTGTCCTATCACTATCTAGCTGTGTAAAAACCTTCTCCCCAGCTCTCCTGTAAATATTCCAGGGATGCTCCATTCCATTCCCTTCATTTAAGGACATGGTGATGTGTTATTTCTAATGAGCGTTGATATTTAAACATTCTTTAAGTTTTTTTTTTGAAGTGGAAAATCTGAGAGTGAACTGCTGAAGTTAAGCTGGTGTGAGGGTGGCTGGGCAGCCAGAGGAGGTGCTGGAGCAGTGAACATCACTGGTATTTCCACAGGGTGAGGCATTCATGGTCCAGAGCTGCACAGGGTGGGACATGGGAATCTTGGCTCAGAGCTGAAGATGGGATTTGCCTTCCCTGTCCCTGGTTCATCTCTGTGCCTTGACCCCTTCTAACAGGCAGTGAGGTCAGAAGGGGATTTTGAAGATGTTTAATTGGAATATCCCCACTGGGGTGGGAGGAATTCTGATGGCAGGAGCTCCATGTAGATCCTCCCTGCTCCAGTTCATGGAATTATGGAATTATGGAATAATGGAATCCTTCAGGGCTTGGGTTCTGTGGCCACCTGAGCTCTGTAGGAGAGAGAGGGATCAGCTCTTCCCCTGGAGTTTGAGGACTTCATGCATTAAAAATGTCTTGATCTCCTCTCAATTTCTGACCCTGTGGTTCCAGCTGCCTCCTGAGACCCCTCTGGGGTGGGATGGTGAAACCTCCTGTTAGACACAAACCTCCCAAGTTCCCACCTTCCAGGGCTGTGCTGGAGCAATCCAAGAACTCCCTTGGATGTGATTTTTCCAACCTGAGCCTCTGGCTTTTCAATCCCCTTCTCTCTGCAGCCAAACCATCTCCCTGGTGGCTTGTGGTGTGTTCAAACAATTGATTTCCTCGACCTGAGGAGCCCTGGAGCCCAGGACTTGTTGTTTGCACTCCTAAATGGTTTTGGGGGGCCACTGCTCCTCCTGCAGAACGTGGCTGCAGGTTCTGGACCAAGGATCAGTTTTCCTGACTTTTTCCAGAGCTCAGGTCAAGCTGAGAGGACCCAGAAATTATTAGGATTATTTTTATGGAAAGGGTTAACCCTTTAGAAGGTTTTTTTTGACGTCAAGATGCAAATTTTTTTTCCTCTTCTCCTGTTTGTAACTGTGCTTTTTCAGGTTCCTTCAGATGGTGGCTGTAAGTGCTAATGAGCCTTATCTCTCCAGATACTGTCATAAACACACTTATGAAGTTTATCAGCTCAGCAAGCTTTACATTTTATTGTAATGTGTGTTTGCACTTCCCTAAGTGGAACAGGGAGTATTTTGACTCCGTGGATAAACACAGCAGTTACAGGATTTGCTGGAGCTGATAGAAAAATCTATGCTGATTTTTTTTTTTTTTTCTTTTTTTCTTTCTTTCCCCCTCAGCTCTTACCAGGAACTCTTGCTTCAAATGGATCCAGCAGCTCCTCATTGGGCTGTGCAGCCTTCCAGTCTTATTACAAACCATTCTTTAAGGTGTGGGGAGCATTTTGTTAATTCAGTTGAAGGATTTTGTGGGAAGGGGAAATGAGAGGTAAAAAAACCAAAAAAACAACTAAACTCTTTTTTTGGGAAGAACTCAGAGGAAAACCTCTTTTCTCTCCATCCACCACAGAACATGCAAACTCAACAGTGTGACAGTAATGCTGAGCTGGGGGTACAGCATGGAACCCCCAATTCCTGTTCATTCCCAGGCTGGGTGGGACTTGGCAGTAATTCTATCAGCAGATTAATTAAACCTGGCTGATTAAAACAGCATTAATTGGGCAGCCACATGGCCATGGAGCTTGGGGCAAAATTTGCTCTGATTTCTGCATCTGCCATGCACTGGATGGAGGAGTTTCCCAATTGGAGCAAAACTTTCCTTTCTTGGAAAAACTTCTTGGAGTCTTCCACAGTGAAGCAGCAAACTTGGCCATGGGGCAGAGCAGGAGTGACTTTTTGGGATGTGGAGCAACAGATGATTTCCCCTAGACATGAAAGAAGCATTGAGAGAGGTTCTCAGGATATCTCAGCTTAGCTTAAAACCCTCCCTGGTGGCTGGCTGAGGCAGTCCTGGGAGGAATGGGCAGAAGTTTAACCAGAACATTGGTCTGCTGTTGATATTTTCTGAATTTCAGCAGCCCCAGCACAAAGAGGGTCAAGCCACTGTTGTTTTCAAGGCCAAAATCCTTTTGGAAGAGGTCAACTGGTGAGCAAAATAAATAATACTTAAACATTAGCAGCTTGTTTTGAAGTACACAGGGAGGTGTGCTGAGTCTGAGCCCTGGGTGATGCACAGGAGGTGACACAGGTGGCAAAGATGAATTGTGCTGGCTCAGAGCCCACTTGGCACTGGGATTTCTGCTGCTGGATCTTCAACTCTGGCCATGGAGAGACCTTGGAGCAGCTTCCAGTGCCTAAAGGGGCTTCAGGAGAGCTGGAGAGGGGCTGGGGACAAGGGATGGAGGGACAGGACACAGGGAATGGCTTCACTGCCAGGATAAAATGGGATTTTGGGAGAGAATTCTTCCTGTGAGGGTCTGGCACAGGTGCCCAGGGGAGCTGTGGCTGCTCCTGGATCCCTGGGAGTGCCCAAGGCCAGGCTGGATGGGGTTGGGACAGTGGAAGATCCCTGTCCATGGCAGGTTCTGATGAGTTACTGGGGTTTTTGTAGCCTTCCCTCACCTGATCCCAAAAGGAACAGCACAGGGACATGGCTGTGCCTGCTCCTCATGGTTTTCCTGCAGCTGATTCCCAGTGTAGATCTCAGTGGGAACCCCTGTTGTCAACCCCTGCTGAGCTGGGGACATTGGTTTTTCACTATTTTAATATCATTGGCATCTCTTCAGATTAATGTGGTTTTTTGTTTTTTTCTTTTTTTTTTATTTTTTTTTTTGGTTGGTTGCGGGGTTATTTTTTTTTGTTTGGTTGGTTGGGTGTTTTTTTGTTTTTTTTTTTTTTTAAATACTTGTGATCTGATGCTTGGTAGTGCAACAAAACAAAGCCAGGCAGCCCTGGGGGTGTAACCACCTTCTTTTTTTTTTTTTTTTTTTTTTGAGATTGCAGCTGAAGATTTTAGGTCAAGGTGGCTCTTTTCAGAGGACCCTGTGAGGTTTTCCAGCTCTGTTTTAGCATCACCATCAAACACCTCAGTTTCCAAAGCATCCAAGGTGTGAAGTTGGATTTTCTGGATGTTGGGTAGTTCTCACCTGTGATTGAAGTTGGAGTGGTTTCATTCTGCCCTGGTGACTGTGCAATGCCACCCTTGGGATCCCTGGCAGCTGTCAGCTCTTGGGGTGAGATTTTTGGGGTGGATTTCCCATTCTGGAGCTCCTCTCTGCTGCAGGGAGGGTCTCTGCCTTGTCTGCCAGATTCCTGCAGGAGGAATGATTTTGCTTTGGGCTCCTGTGAGTCTCTTGTGTCTCCCATGGGTGCAGAGCCCCTCCTAAGGCACAGGGGAGAGTGGGTGAGGGCTCATCAGGCAAAGCTTGGAAAATCACTCAGATAATCAAGTTTCCACTCTAGTTTAACTTGAAATGCTGCTGGATTTTGGGGTTTCTCAGCTTTTTTACATCCTGGGTGCCAGCTCAGGGATGAGCATCCACCTTGGACTGGCTCCACTGGTGTTGGCTGCAGAGCTCTCCCAGGGCAGCCCATGACTTCAGGGGACCTTTCCCAGCTCAGAACACAGAGTTCAGCTGCTCTGCAGTGCTGCCCATCTCCTCTGACAGGAAACCCAATCCTGCAGCCCAAACCCCTCTGGGGACAGTTCACCAGAACTGATACTTGATTTAAAAAGAACTGACTTGTTTGGCTTAATCTTGACAAAATTCTTTTCCAGCCCTAATCCTGTCCCAGTGTAAGGTGAGATGTTGAAATACCTGGCAAACTTAGAGCTCTGGGCCTCCCTGCAATCAAAGGTGAGGGGGTAGGGGCTTTTCCAGCCCCTGCCAAGGAGAAATCTCCTGCTGGGAGCAGGCAGGGAGCTCTTTCCCAGTCTGTGGTTAACAAGTTGATCTGACAGGCCAGAGGTGAAGCAGCCACTTGAGCTGAATTACAGGGTCTGACCAAAGATCCAGCATTTCCTCTGGCTCATTAGCACAGCTGTGTTGCATCCCTGGGGACTGTTTCTATCTTCTGGCTTGTCCCATGTTGACTCTGGAAATCCAGAGGCTTAGCATGAGTTTGGAGAGAGGACTGGAGTGAAGAGCTGCCCCTGGGAGGGTGTGAGCTGCACTGAGGAAGGCTTTGAGCAGTGCCTGTGGTCACTGTTATGAGCTGTGATGTCCAGGCTGGTTTGTGGAGCTGAGGGAAAACGTGTTTCCACTGAGTCCTGCCTCTGCAAGGTGCAGGAGAGGCACTGGGCTGCAGGGCAGTGGGACCAGGCACATCCTGCACTTGCAGGGTCACTGGACCCCTCAGCTTGCAGAGGGGTCACCAGCCATGAAGGAACAACCTGATGTTGTGGAGATAGTTTAAAGCAGCTGCAGTGCAGTGGGGATTTTGTGTTGGACGGGCTGGGCTCAGCAGGGTGGGAGGTACCAGGGCAGGAGAAGAGCATCCTCCTCCCTCAGTGCTGCATCCCTGGGGCTGCTCAGGCTCATGGAAACTGAGTGAGCTGGGCTGACTCACTGGGACAGAACCACCCCAGTCTGGGCTGCACAGGCTGGCTGACCCTGTCACACCATGACCCTGGGTGTGTTTTTGCTCTCAGATGTGGGGAGTGACTCCTCTGCTCCCAGGGATGCTGTGCTGCAGCTGGGCCCATCAGGGACAGGCCACTGCCCCTCCCTGCCTGTGTGGGGCTGTTTGCTCTGCTCCCAGAGCTCTGGAGGCTCCTTCTGGTGGTGGTGGCTCCAAGGCTGGTGCCTGACCTGTCTGGATGTTGTTTTACCACTCTGGGTGCTCAGGGTCTGCTTTGGGTGCTTCAGCTGTGGCACAGGAGTGTTCTCACAGTGAGCAGGCTCTGAGCTGAGTCAGGGATTTGTGCACATCCTCTGGCTCTTCTCAGACCCCCAGAAGGCTGTTGGACCACGAATTGTGTTTGAAAATGCCCTCAGTATGTGCCTGACCAAGCTGAGCCCGCTGGGTTGGAGTTTCTCCTCTTGTTGCAGCAATAAAGGAGATGTAAAGACAAATTGATAGGAATCTTCCTGCTGACCTGGTGAGGTCTGAAGCCTTTAAAAGCAGGAAACACCAAGCTTCTGGCTGCACACCAGGAGGGTGGTGCAGCTTCACTTTGGGGGTGCAGTGTGGCACCTGCTCTCCTTTCCCAGAGCGTGGCTGGATTTCCAGGGCAGCTGCTGCTCTTGCTCCAAGCAGCAGCCACACTCTTGCTGCTGTCAGCTGCCTGAGCTCCTCTGCCTGTGTGTGTGCCTGAAGGCTGGGAGAAGGAAGAAACCTGACCAGTGCAATGGAAACCTTCAATTCCCCACGGTCCCAGGAGGAGCAGAGCAGCCCCAGCCTGGAGCTGGGCATGAACTCGGTGTGTACACTGCCCTGCCTCTCCAGGAGCAGCAGCAGCCAGGAAAAACATCAACAGTTCCATGAAAAAGTCTGCTGGTTTGCTCAAGTAGTGGAATAAACATACCTGTAGGTAAAGGAGCCCGAACCACACAGGAAACATTAACAGGAGTGAACACACACAGCCTGTGCCTGTGGGTCAGGAACTGCACCCACGGCAGTGGGACAGCACACAGCAGCTGGGGATGGTTCTGGGCTGGGGGAGAAGTGGTTTGCATCAAACAGGGGCTCTGTGGTTTCCTAGAAAGGCAGAACCTGGGCTGAGCCTGCCCTGTGCTGCTGCTGGGTCCTGGGGGGACCTGGAGTGAAAATGGAGGCAGGATGTGGTTTGGGGTGGTTTGATTGTTATTATTATTATTGTTTTTTAATTGCTCTTCTTGGCTTTCTGATCCCTGTGGGGCTGACCTGCTTTTGCTCTAACCAGTGGAAAAGCTGGGATGGAAACCAGTGGGGAAGCTTGCAGGAGAGTGGGATGGGTGTGGCAGCACCAAATGGGGATCCAGTCCCCAACAACCAGCAGGGCAGGGGGGAGTTGGCTCATTCCAGCCCCCAAATCCATCCTCTGACCCCTTTGGGATAATGGGGGTGCAGTGAGATGTGTATTTGATATTTCAGTGAGGGGGTGAGAGCCTTGAGCATGGCTCAGGTGGGAGATGCTGCCCATAAACCCCAATTTCCCTTTGGCAAATCTGGCTTGCCCAGAAAATCCATGTGGAAAATGCCTTTGGTTGCAACCAGATGGCACCTGTCAGGCACAGGGAGACATTTCTATTAGTGCTGCTCCTGGAGTGTTTTGGATCCCTCCCAGCCTGAGCTGTCCTCCCCAGGGCAGATTGATGGGATTATTGCAGCCTGGAGACAGTCCCTGTGCTCCCAGGCCCCATCTGCACAGCCACTCAGCACAGCTAATCTGAACTGACTTTTAAAGTGGATTAGTTCAATTACTCTTAACCAGCCCTGGTGGAAACTGCTCTCCTTGGGGATTAAAGATCCTTAGTTCACTTCAGCAGGGCTGGTTTCAATGCAGAGTGGGCTGAACTGAATTAACTGAATTAAGGGCACTCCAGAGCTGGTGTGGTGCATTCCTGGGCTCCATCCATTCCAGCTGGGCATTCTGGGGTGTCCTGCCAGTGAGTGACACAGGCAGCCTCTGACAGAGCCTGCCCCACCTCAGCTGGTGTGGGACCAGCCCCTCTGAGCACCTCCTGAGCCACTCTTCAAACTGGAGTTTTAGAGGTGCTTGCTCTCCTTAAGTTTCAAACTTTTGTTTTCCTTTTTTTTTTTTTTTTTTTAAATTTTATTTTTTTTTTTAAATTTTATTTTTATTTCCCTTTAACTCTTCAAACCAAGCTCTTTGCTTTTTCACTCAAAAGATGCAGGGCAGTGAGTCCCACATCAGCTTTTCCCTGCTGTCCTGGTGTCTCTGGATGGAGTGGGAACACTTGACCCACAGCACACTCCTCCTTTAGCTGAGGAGTTTCCCTCCAGTTGTGGCTGTGAAAGGCTTTTTTGGCCTCGGTGTTCCTGAAGTTTTTGTGAAAAACATTCATTCCATGTGGTGCCCTGGGTGTAATTCTTGCTTTGGAGGGAGCTGGGTGGGACAGGGCTTTTCCTCTGCATTTGAGCTGTTGGATGATGTGGGTGTGGAGGAGAAGAGGGGAATCCTGCCAGTGCCAGGGAAGATCCCTGAGGGGAAAAATACCATTTTAATTTTATTCTTTTCTTCATGCTGATCCTAAACATTTTGCCTCTGGAGGGTAGAAGAGCACTGACCCCTCTGCAGATGGGGCTCTCCACCCCTTGTCCTCATCCCTACACCCCAATCTCTGACCTGAAACCATCCTGAGCCCTGCTTTGGGTCCAGATTTAATCCCTGAGCAGATGGTGGAGGGCAAGGCTGCTTGGCACAGCTTTGCCACCTTTCCAAGGAAAGGAAGGGTTAAAGGCAGCCTGCAGTGAGTGCCAGCATGCTCTGGGTAAGGCTCCTGCAGCCTGCCAGAGCAAGGTTTATTTTACTAATAGCCCTGTGTAACTTCACCCTCCCCTCCTGCTCAGGGTGTTTCAGCATCACTTCACAACTGGGGGAGCACTTTGGGTGGCCACAGCAGCCACTGGCAGCTGTGTAAGGATTTATTTTATTTTATTTTGGTGGGGGGGGTGAACAAACCCTGAGTTGGGTTTTTCATGGCTCTGCTGTGGGGAAGGGAACAGAAATGGATGCTGCTGCTGTGCTGGGGCTCAGAAATCCCTCCCAGCCCCTCTGTGCTGCCCTGCAGAGCTGTCTCTGCCTGAGCCCTGAGTACTTTAATCTCATTTTCCTGCCACCAAGGCCAGGGACATCCCCCAGCTGCTCCTCAGTCCCTGGACCTTCAGGCTTGGCACCAACACTGGCAATGTGGCTGCTGAGGTTCTGCACTGAATTTGCTGGAGTTCTCTGGGGCAGGGATGGAAATCAGTCCCAGATTTGAGGTTTATTCTTATCATGGGATGGCTCATCTTGTTCCACCTCTGCCATGGGCAGGGACACCTTCCACTATCCCAGGGTGATCACCTTTAGCATCTCTTACAACTTTTGGGGCTGTTGCTCTGATAAATACTGAAAACAAAAACAACTGAGAGAGAGAACACATCAATTTTGTGTAAGCATCCAACTGAGAAACTCCTAAGGTGTTGCTGAGAACTCTTTCACCTCAGGACACATTTTTATTTGGGAGTGGTGCTGTATTTCAACCTCAGGGTCTCTAATAAAACCTTCTCCTCTCTTAGGGGTACCTGGGGCACCCCCAGCCCTGGGAGTGTCCAGTGGGTTGGACAGGGCTGGCATTATAGACCCAAATTCAATTATTTCATTTGAAGTGCCACTTCTTCCATCGTGTGTTGCTGTGACCATTGGTTTTAGTGGCCCTAAAATGATCTTTCAGTAGGTGGAAGGTGCCTGGCAACACCTAAACTGAATTTTTCCTGCTGTAAACTTTCAATCTGAGGGATGTTGGCCTGTGGCATTCATGGATTAGTGAGGTTTTCTGTATTTTCTGTGTTACTTGCCCCCTTCTTTCTGCTCCTGCAGCTTTCCCACAGGGATGTGAACTCTGCTGTTTGAGGAGATCCTCAACTTCCATCTACAAAAATGAGCTAATGAGTGTCAAAATTGGGAGGGGTGGATCAAGTGAGGTGTTGGTGTATGGATTTTAGGGTTTTTTTGTGCTTTCATGTTGGGAAGAACAAACCTAGGAAGGTTCTAAAAGCTTCCTGAGTTCTTGCTGTGATCAGGTGGTGGCTGGGTGAAGGGCAGAATTAAATCTGGAGTAGAATCACAGCTGCTCCCAAGTCCTGTCCCTGTGATGTGAAAGATCCAAAGGGGAAATTTCTTTGCAGACCAAGCTCTTGTTCAGTTAGATGAGGCCAACATCTTCCTCAACACAGAAAGATGAATCACTGAAAACTCTTAAAATCACTCAAAATCTCTGCTGTGGGATTTATATCCATCCTGCTTAATGGGTTCACACTGGAACACTTCTTGATCTCTTGCTGCCCTGTTTTCAGCAGCCTCTGGACAACCTGAGGGCCTTTGCATTTAGGTGCCAGGATAATTTGGTAAGGATTTGTCCTTTTTAATGGTTTCTTTCCCACCTCACTCCTTAAAGCTGCTCTAATTCCACATTGCCCTAATTGTGATATGCAAACTTTAAAAGGAAAATTGCAGCCAATGTATTTTAAGATCCTTTTGGGCAAGCAGCCCCCTGCTTAACGTGATAAATTTGGACAGCTTTTCTCACTAAGGAAAATAAAAAGCTTTCCAAATCAAGAAAATTATGTAAGCAAATCCGATGAGTGTGCTCTAAAATTAAACCTGCCTCACAGGCTTTGGGACCTTTAGTGTGGAACTAGTGTTGGGCTTTTTTGAGTTTTTTTTTTTGGTTGGTTTTTTTTTGGTTTTTTTTTTTTTTTTTTTAAGCTGTAAAACCTTGCTGGGCAATGTCCAGTGGTTTTTCTCTGATGGATCCATCACTTATTGTGACCAAATGTGGAAGAACATGGAATTATCAGGGACCATCCTTGCCCAGGACACAATTCCCATCATTCTAAGTGAGCCATGGTAGGTGTTGGCCCAGAAATTTTCTGGAAGCAGTGGCTGCCTTGTCCTGGGTCTCCTGCCATGCAGCATCCAAAGGCATCACTCTGTAGAACTCCAGAATCTTTGGGTTGGAAGGGGCCTCAAAGCCCATCTCATTCCAACCCCTTTCCACCATCCCAGGGTGCTCCAAGCCCTGTCCAGCCTGGCCCTGGGCACTGCCAGGGATGGGGAATCCACAATCCCTGTGGGAGCTCAGTGTGGGATTTCTGTGCTGGAGCCAAGCTGTGCTGTCTGCTCACCTGTGACCCCAGCTGTCTGGTGTGAACTTCCTAAACCTGGAGTTGGCAAACTCCTACAGACACTCTAGAAATGACAATTATTCCAGGATGAAGGTGGGATAGAAATGTCTTTACTGGTCACTTTTCCATAAATCCTTGTCTCCTCATTCCAAGTGCATTGGGAAATTCTCTTTTCTTGCTGCTGTCTTCATCCTGCCTCCCACTGTATCACCCAAACTCTCCTCCACTTTGTCCAAGGAGTGTTTCTCTGTGGCCAAAGTTGCTTTGGAGACCTTCATTCCCTTCTCTCTAGTGACCAGTGACAGGATCCTGGAGAGCAGCAGGAAGCTCTTGAGGGGTTTAGGGTGGATATGAGGGAAGGTTTTTCCCCCAGAGGGTGCTGGCACTGCCACCACCCAGGGAATGGGCACAGCCCTGAGGCTGCCAGAGCTCCAGGAGTGTTGGGACAGCACTCCCAGGGACAGGGTGGGATTGCTGGGCTGTCTTTGCTTTGATGGTGCCTGTGGGTCCCTTCCCACACAGGGTATTCCATGATTTGAGTGTCTCCACGAGGTTTCCCTGTTGGGACTCTGGTGCCAAATGCCCTTCCAGTTTGGAAAGGAAGACCCTGAGCTGTGCATGCAGTTGTTTTCTCCAGCCAGAGCTGGAGTTAATTTACCTTAACATTTGTTCTGAGCCACCTTTGGGCTGTCGATAGCCTGGGGTGACCATCGGGGGATCATGGCACCTTTGCTGGCCAAAACCACCTGTACAACTTCAGCATTTCACCCTGCTCTGTGCTCTTCACTTGCCAGCTGTGTCAGCTCAGCCTCCCAAGGTGTCTCCACGTGGGGAGAATCTCCCCTGATGCTGTTCTGCCCCTTTATCTGCAGCCTGGGACGGGTTTCCAGCAAACACTGGGAGCAGTTGTTAGCGTTGCTATCCTTCCCCTCTCTCCTCTTGGCCCTTGGTCCTCCCCAGCTCGTGCAGCCAGCACTGTGCAGGACACAGCAGGGATAAACATCTTAATCTCAGGGATCCTTCCATCTGAATGTTTCCTGGGGCCCTCCTTCGGGCGGGATCAGGCGTCCCCGAGGTCGCAGCCCTGCCGCTGCTCGGGATGCTGGGCGTGTGTGAAAGCCTCAGCAGAGAGCCTGGGATGCCATCCCTGTTCTCCAAGGAGCATCTGTGTGTCCTCCTGGGCTTTGGACTTGGCTCTTGGAGCTCTGCCTGGCCCTGTTAGCCATTGTGATAGCGTTGCCTGGAGCGCCCAAATGTGACATGTAGCAACTGGCATTTTGGCTACACTGAAGTGTAAGATTTTTCCAGTGTAGGTTTATATCTGGTTTGTTGAGTTTTTTTTTTTCTCCCTCTTCTCTCAAGTGTGTGCTTATTACTGTTATGATTTATTTTCAGGCTGTAACTCGGGGTTTTATCGCTTGAAATGCTTTGGAAACTTGGAGGGCTTTTTTTTTTTTTTAAATTAGCAGCATGGCCTTCTTTACCTCGGAGGAAAATTTCAGGGTGAAGAATGCTTTTGATTCCCAAAGAAATTATGTTAGAAAGGTTTTCCTCTTATCTTTGTGTTCTTTGGGCATTACTTTCCTCCTTGGAGCTGCCACTTGCTTTGCTAAAGTTCACTTTGCTTCTTGACAGCTCCAGAATGGATTAGGGTTTGTTGCTGGAATGTCAACGTGGATATCCTTCAGCAGAAGGTTGGGTGGGAAGTCATGATCCTGGGAAAATGGTCTTGACTTCTTGCTTAAAGTGACACAGGGTGGAAGAAATAATGCAAAGAGTATTTTGATGACAAACAGCAGTATTTTTGTGCTGGGATGGGCTGTTCTTGCTCCTTCCATCCCAAGACCTGTAACAATGCAGTGAACATCTCCCAGTCTTTCCCTCCCTATAAAATGTGTCCCCACAATTTGGGTTTTGGTGTTTTTTGTTGCTGCAGCTGCCTGTGAGCTGAATGTTGTTGGGGCTCTTTCCACCACTGCTGTTTTAGGGATGGACAGAGGTAAACTGGAGGGATTCCTTTGTCCAGGAGCACAAATGGCACCTGGGGAATGCAGCAAAGTCAGTGAGCTCTGCTGTTCGTGTTGTCCACAAGTGTCCTGGTTTGGAGGACAGGTGTCTGCCAATAAAGGCAGCAGCTTCTCTCTGAAATGCAGAATGTAAACCCCCTTCTTCCAAATTATGATAATTTTGAAATTAAGGGGCTCTCAGGCAAAGATAGGGGAATTAGGAATAACAGTTCTTTACTAGGAAAATTAAAATAGAAATGCAGTATTACACAGAACAATCCCAAACCCTGCCAGAGTCAGAATCCAAGCTGACACCCGTCAGTCAGTCAGGGTGTTGGCACAGTCCCATTCAATGGTGGCTGCATCCTCCTGCAGGGGCAGATGTGGTTCAGCTGGAGCAGTGCTCCTGGAGAAGGTGCAGTTTCCTCTGAAGCTCCAGGGATGATGTGCAAAGGTCTGACTTTCCTCTGGAATCCAGTGGAAAGAAGGTGCCTTGGTGTCTGAAATCTCAGTTTTTATCTGGGTAGGAAAGGCTTGGCTGCTCCCCTGGCTGGAGCATCTCCCAGTGGGATGATGGAATTTTATCAGTCATGCCCTGGGACTCACTGGCCATTAACAGGAGATATCTCCTGGAGGGAGGATGGGCTGTGGGAAGATAAAGATGATTGCCCAGCTGGTTTAAAGATGGCCCATGAGCAGATAATGTGTGCCAGGAGATCAGGGGCACTGCCCCAGCTGGGTTAACAGATGGGACAGAATCCACATTTCTGGCCACATCAACCCAGCACAACAAGAATTGAGGTGTGAGAGCTGCAGGTGGGATCAGGAAATGTGGGTCAGGGGTGCTGGATGCCTCCCCAGCCTCAGGGGGGTTGGGCAGGAGGCTCTGGCAAGGGGGAGCCCCCAGGGCTGGGCTGGGACAGGGTTCCTGACTCGGGGTCAGCAGGAAAGTCTGGGCTCAGACAGAGGGGCTGGGGAATGTGATCCCAGCTCCCAGGAGCTGTGTCTGCCAGGCCGAGTTTTGTCACAGAGCTCTTGGGTTTCAGCTGCTGCTTCAGCAACGTGGTTGTGTAGGATTTGCTTCCAAAGCTGGGAATTCTCGTTTGGTTTGTCCAAGAAACCAAAGGCAGGTTTCACCCTGGGATCTGTGTCTGCTTAAACTCCAAACTTCCTTGAATCTCCTGATTTTCCCTTCAATTTACATTAATACCCTTCCTTATAAATACATTTTGCCACAAGATTCAGGGGAAAAAAAAATGACTCAGGCTAAGTTGGAGTGCAAGCAGGGCTCAGACAGATTTTAATTTCTTTTGCTCTGAATTTTCTTCATGTATTGAGTGGGTGTCTCTGGTTTTGCTTATCCTCCCTGCTGAGGAGGTTTGTTCATAAGCAATTTTTATTTGGGAATATAATCTACTCTTGCTCCAGTGTCATAATTAATATTTTTTTTGAGATTTTTACTCTATAGCCGATCACCTTCGTGACACTTGGAAATTAATTTAGATCCTTCTGGTTTTATTTTTTGAATACTTTTAGCTTATTAACTCTAATTCTGATGGGCTCCATGTGCCCTGTATCCTCCTGGGAATAATGACTCAGTCTCCAGATCCACAGGAATAGGTGGGATGTGGGATTTGTACAGCTAAGCCCACGTGCATTTTGGAGACAGATGGAAACTCCATTTCAGGCTGGGGCTGCTCTGCTTGTGATTAGCTCTAATGAGCATCTGTTGATGGAGGAGCTCAAGAGGGTTCTCAGTGTTCTTTATCCCTGCTTGGGTTGGAATATCAAGAGCTGAACTGAAAAGGAGGGTTCAGGTTGTGAAGATTTCCAGCAAATCTGTCTGAATATGGAGTATACCGAATGTGGGAGTTTTAATCTTTATTTTAATTTTTATTTCCCTTGTTGTTGTGTTTCCATATCGGACAAATTCCACCTGTGTTGTCAAAAATATTCACTTTTTGTTTATTCACACCCCAGGATTCCCCTGGTGTGTTTGTACCCTCAGGTACAAACTGGACTCCCTGGAATTTGCTTGTCCCTTGTAGTGCTGGACACAATTCCTGGCAAATCCACGAAAAATGAGCATAACCACCAAAGTGAATCCAGCTGTAATTTGTGCCAGACACCTTTTCCTGCACAATTACTGCTAATTAAGAGCTCACAGTTTAATTTGGGAAGCTCCAGAGGAGAACTGAATTTCTCAGTCATCCCCTCCTCTCCCTGCCATGGAATTTTGTCCCGTGATTCCATGTGAGGTTTGTTCTGCATTTCCTCACCTCTCTCGGTGAATGGGCAATTACTGAATATTTCTTTTCTGTTCTCATTAACTGCCTGGCCCCAGGGCTGATTTAGAACACATTATCCCTGTTCTGTATTCCATGGAAAACACATTTGGGTCCTCGTGGGTGTTTTTAAGGTGCTGTCTGAGACAAGAGCTCAGAGAAAGCTGTCAAGAGTCCACTTACTCCAGCATCCCTCCTAGTGCTGAAAATCAGATTTCATTACTTTGGAGTACTTGGAATTATCACAGGTCATCCTATATTTGCTTGTCACACCAGGGAAACCTAAAGCCTGGAAAATGAGGAATACTGATGGCTTGGGAACAACTGTGAATGTTCTTTCCCTGAATCTGCCTTTTATTGTGGCACTATGAGAATGAATTTTAATTCTCAAAAAATGAGTTTGCTCCTCCCATTTCTCACTGCTTCCTTTCCCTTTAGCTGTCCTTTGGGAATTAAGATGGGAATGTGGAAAAGGATTCTGCTCCCTTGCAGAAATGGCCATTTTTCTGTTTTTAATGGAACTGATTTCCTACTGCATACATAGAATTATGCTGATGTTTCCTGGCCCTTAAGTGGCTCAAATAGAAGTAATTTGTCTGTAATGACTTTGTTCCTTTTGCTTCTTCCACTCCTAGTTCCCAAAGGAATTCACAAGGAATAATTCAGACCCCAAACTTTCAAATCTCTTCATCTCTTTCACAGATGGATTCTGTAGCATTCTGGGTTTCAGAGGAATTTAGGGATGTAGATGTAATAATTCCTATTAATGCAGGAATTATTTCAAATGAGCTGCCAGCTAAATACCTCTGAATCTTTGGAAAACTGATTGTCCTGGATTGGGAATGGATCCTGCATTTTCAACACAAGCAATTCCTGTTGTGAGGCAGAGCATCCTCTTGGGTCAAGGCTCTGTGCTGAGTGCAGAAATTGCACCACATTTTCCCAAATGTGGCCATTATTGGGATTTCCCTCAGCTGGGGCTTCTGGCCTCACTGTAGTTTTTCACAGAAACCTAACACTCTCCATGCAGCTGAAACTCAACAACCTTTGAAAGGAAAAGATTCAAACCCTTTACTGGAGATTGGTTGGGGAATAAACTCCTCCTTTCTGAGGTCTAAAGAGTAAAATTAAGACAGGGAAATCATGGAATCACTCAATGGTTTGGATTAGAAGGATAAAGGATAAATCACCTCAAGCCACTGCTCTGGACACCTTCCACCATCCCAGGCTGCTCCAAGCCCTGTCCAGCCTGGCCTTGGACATTCCAGGGATCCAGGGGCAGCCACAGCTGCTCTGGGAATTCCATCCCAATATCCCAGCCAGGAATTCCATCCATCCATCCATCCATCCATCCATCCATCCATCCATCCATCCATCCATCCATCCATCCATCCATCCCTCTGGCAGTGGGAGCCATTCCTTGTGTCTTGTCCCTCCATCCCTTGTCCCCAGCTCTCCTGGAGGGTACTAGGAGCATTTTCCTTTCTCCTTCAAGTTCTTTGGGACTTGGAAATGCCCAGTGTGAGATACTGAAAGGAGCCAGTGTTAGGCCATGGCAGCTTTACTGATCTCAGTTCTGGTCAGCAGGTGAAGGTACAACATCATTTTTTCTGGGTAACCCATGATTGGCCTGATCTTTTTTTTCTGGGTAACCCATGATTTGGGTTGATCATTTTTCTGGGTAACCCTTGATTGGGTTGATCATTTTTCTGGGTAACCCATGATTGGGCTCATCATTTTTTCTGGGTAACCCGTGATTTAGTCACTGTATTTCTGCCCTGCTGCTTTTCTGAGCTGTTGATGTGTGTTTTAGGAAATGGGAACTTGCACAGATGGATTTCAGGTGCTTTGGATGATATTTACATGCTGAGTTAACTCTAAACCTGTGGACACTCTTCCCATGAGAATCTTCCCTCAAGTTACTTCCTCTTGTGTTTTCTTGCACTTTTTCATTAGAATTCAAGATTTTTTCCCCTTTAGCTGCAGGCACCAGGGATGCAGAGGAATAACACAGTGCAGCTCTGTTGTAGCTTTTGTTGGGACTTCCTTCTCCAACACGCCCAACTTGAAAACCAAATTTTTTTTATTTTTTATTTTTTTTTTTTTTTTACCTGCTGCTCCTGAGGTCACCTTTTTTTAGGCAGTGGTTACAACTGGAGCTGCTTCTTGGAACTGGGGTGGAACAGCCCCAGGCTGATGAAGGGTGAGTCTCACAGAGCAGCTCTCAGCTCCATGAATATGGATGCAGCTGTGGCATCCCACAGCTTCACCTCCAGCCCCAAAGCCAGGCTCTGTCCCCCCAAAAGGAGCCCAAAATCTCCCAGGAACAGCTGCCACATTCAGGGGGGATTGGGCTGGCCAGGCACACAGTGACATAATTTGTCTTTGGCCTCTGTAATCTTTCACCCCTTCCACCATCCAGGCACACAAGAGCCGATTCAATTCTTAATCTTGGTGGAAGGAAACCACCTCGTGGTCTGTGTGTTTGAGTTGCTCTAAATTGGGATGGCAGGAGCTGCTGAATCTGACAGCTTTGGGCTATTTTAGGTGGTGAAAATCTGCCATTGGCACTATGGGAGGCATTTATAAGTAACAAGCTAATTATGTAAAATGCACACTGTCCACTTGTTAAGATCTTCTTAAAGTTTCATAATCTAATCAGAATTTGCTATGTATAACACTTGGCTTGTTGTCCTCCCCCCTGCCTTTTTAATGCCACTTTGTGGGGTGGGGGCATGATCAATACAGGAAGGAAATTCTTTCCTTAATACTGGTTGGTGGAGTGTGCCCCACGTGCTGCTCTAATACAAGGCACAGAGGATTTTCCTTTCAGTTCCTGAGCACAAATGCATTGCTTTGAAGTGGATCAGAGAGCCAGAGGCTGGGTTGGGACTTTTTTCCACACCTCCTGCTATCCCTGGTTATTCCAAGCCTCACTCATCCAGGGATGTGGTGCCTTACAGGGAGGAATTTCTTCCTTATATCTAATCAAAACATCTCACCTTCTAAACTAAAACTCTTTCTGCTTATCCTATCACTGAAAAATGGCTCTCCCTCTTTCTCTGATTTTTTTATGGATGCTGTGCTCTGCCCAGCAGCACTCAGAGAATAAAACTGTGGCTTTCCCTGGCCTGGAGTGTTTTGGTTAACGTGGCTCTTTGTTCAGACAGATTTTATGTAGTACTAAAAAAACCCAGGTATGTGCTGAACTCAGCAAGTATCCTGAGGGTGTTCACCTGAAGTGCTGGCCAGGGTGGGTCTGGCTGAGGTCCTTGCCAATGTTCTGTAGTCAAGGCACTTTCAGAAGGGAGCTGAGGTCTGTTAAAAACACCAACATTGATATTTGTCCCCTCTGATTAACCCCAGTCACAGCATCAGCTTCCCTCCCACGAAACTGGGCCTGGGCTCAGGCCCTGGAGGGAGCTGAAGGAGCATCAGGAGGTTGAGGGCAGATGTTCAAACTGTTCTTTCCTTTTGCTGGGACAAGCTGAGGTGTGCAGGAGCAGGTTTTGGGGGCTGGGGGAGCCCCAGAGGGATGGATGGATGGATGGATGGATGGATGGATGGATGGATGGATCACCCAGTGCCCCTGGGTCTGGAGCAGAAGATGGTTTGTGGTGTTGGTGACTTTCCTGGGAAGCTGCTCCAGGTGCAGCAGCAACAACAGATTCCCCTGCACTGGTGGCTCGTCCTCACCTGAGTGTGAAACCGTGGCCAGGGCTTTGTTTAGCTGGAGGTTTGGCCATTGAAGTGTCATTTGAGGCTTGTGAAGCCTCAGGACTGCAAGGCTCCTTCAGGAAACCATTCACAAGACTTTTGCCATCCCTTTTGTCATGGGATGGATTTCCTGCAGGAGCTTTTGGGTGTCTTCCTGCTGAGTTTTGTAAGGAATCAACCTCTGTGCTCACAAGGATTCCACTCCCTGTGCTGGGGCTCGGGATGAGGATGAACTTCCACCTCCCCATCGTGCATCCTGCTCTGCCCAGTGCCCTGAAAGTTTGTTTTTTCACCTGTTTAGTTTTGAAACCTGCCACGAGGATAATGTGACATGAGAGTGGAAAAGCTCTGGGGGCTGTGCAGGGGAGGAATTGCAGCCCTGTAAACTGCTCCCAAAATAGCTGAGATGATGTGTCAAACTGCCCAACCATCCCAACCCTCCACGAGCTGACCTCCCAGGGATATCTAATAGGGGCTGTGATGGTCTGAGGGGAGGGGGAGAGGATCCCCCTCCTCCCTGAGCCCACATGCCTCTTTCCAGAAGTTGTCATTTATCCAGGATTGACCAGGAGCCAGTCTGTGCTTCCAGCTGGGACCTCCAGCTCCTGTAAAACCAGGGCTGGCCAGGGAGGAAGAAGCTCCAGTTGGTTTTTATTCCAGTTGTGTGGTTTTTTTCTCTCTCCAGTTGTGTGGTTTTTTTCTCTCTCCAGTTGTGTGGTTTTTTTCTCTCTCCAGTTGTGTGGTTTTCTTCTCTCTCCAATTGTGTGTTTTGTTTCTTTCTCCCGTTGTGTGCAGTTGGTTTTTATTCCAGTTGTGTTTTTTTCTTTCTCCAGTTGTGTGCTTTTTTTCTTTCTCCAGTTGTGTTGTGTTTTTTTCTTTCTCCAGTTGTGTTGTGTTTTTTTCTTTCTCCAGTTGTGTTGTGTTTTTTTCTTTCTCCAGTTGTGTTGTGTTTTTTTCTTTCTCCAGTTGTGTTGTGTTTTTTTCTTTCTCCAGTTGTGTTGTGTTTTTTTCTTTCTCCAGTTGTGTTGTGTTTTTTTCTTTCTCCAGTTGTGTTGTGTTTTTTTCTTTCTCCAGTTGTGTTGTGTTTTGTTTCTTTCCTCCAGTTGCGTTTTGTTGTTTTTTTTTTTCTCCAGTTGCGTTTTCTGTCCAGGTGAACTCCACCAGCTCTGTGCTTCCCTCGAAGGTTTCATTTCATTTGTGCTGTCTGGAGAGTGAGTTTGATTTTCCCTTCAGCTGCTGTGTGTGCCCAGGGATGTCTGCAGGCTGCCCTGCTGCCAGGCTCTGTGCTCTGTGGCAGTGCAGAACAGAGCAGGCAGTGTTGGGATGGATCTGTGTGTGCTGCAGGTAAATGGAGTTCTGCCCTCCCTGGCTGTGGCAGTGACCCTGCCCATGGCCCTGGAGCCCTGGGAGCTGTGCCCAGCATGGCAGGAGCTGGGATTGCTCCCACCCCATCCAGCCACAGCTCCCATGGACACCCTGCTTTTCCAGCCTAGAGCTTTGTCACAGCACCTCTCTAAATATTTGTTTAAAGCCATTCCCCCCTTGTCCTATTCCTTTCTTATTATCTTGTAATTTATTATTATCTCATCTCTTTCTTATTGCATCATAAAACATCTCTCTTTTCTTTCTCTTTTCTTTCCCTCTTTCTCTTTTCTCTTTTCTCTCTTCGTTCCCTCTTCTTTCTTTTCTCTCTTCTCTCTTCTCTCTTCTCTCTTCTCTCTTCTCTCTTCTCTCTCTTCTCTCTTCTCTCTTCTCTCTTCTCTCTTCTCTCTTCTCTCTTCTCTCTTCTCTCTTCTCTCTTCTCTCTTCTCTCTTCTCTCTTCTCTCTTCTCTCTTCTCTCTTCTCTCTTCTCTCTTCTCTCTTCTCTCTTCTCTCTTCTCTCTTCTCTCTTCTCTCTTCTCTCTTCTCTCTTCTCTCTTCTCTCTTCTCTCTTCTCTCTTCTCTCTTCTCTCTTCTCTCTTCTCTCTTCTCTCTTCTCTCTTCTCTCTTCTCTCTTCTCTCTTCTCTCTTCTCTCTTCTCTCTTCTCTCTTCTCTCTTCTCTCTTCTCCTCTCTTCTCTCTTCTCCTCTCTTCTCTCTTCTCCTCTCTTCTCTCTTCTCCTCTCTTCTCTCTTCTCCTCTCTTCTCTCTCTCTCTTTTTGATTTGATCCCCTTGGAGTCTCTTCATCCTTTTGGGCTTCACAGCACTGGTGGCATGGAGCCTTGATGTTCAGTGATGTGCACTTTGGAAACAGGGCTCTCTTCTCAATGTCTGCCACTTAGTATTGTTTTATTTTTATTTTTTTTTAATGCCTGGTCTGAGTCAAAAAAGCAGAGTTCTCCCTGGGTTTGGTCAGGCCCAACAGCTTGAGCTGGAGGGATCCAGAAGGATGGGCAGGAATGTTTTGGGAACTGGAATTATCCTTTTGAAGGAGTGTCCTTACCCCCTGTGTGATCTTTGCTGATTCCTTGGTAAACCTGCTGGGATAAATAAACAGCAGCACAGGGAACAAACATTTATGGGGTTTTTGGGCCTCTTTGTTTAGATTTCAAATTCCAAATATCATTTATTCTGTGCAGCTCTTCCCAGATAAGGGAAGCTGGTGAGAAAGAACATGAACTTGGATTTTCTTTGCTTGGAAAAGAAAATCAAAGTTATTTCTGCAGGTTTCTAGATGACATTTTGGCTTCTAGGAATTTGGGATTTGTGGTAGGAGCAGCTGGAACAGAATTTCCATGGGGCTCAAGTTTGTCCCAAGAAACTGAGACCACTGGGCCCCTGGGCCACTTCCTTTGGTCTCCTGTCTTTAAAATGTTGGATAAATTCTTTTTTTTTGGTGTTCTCTCATGTGATCCATGGCATTTGTGGTCCTTTCCTGGTGCTGAACCCACCAAAAACTGTTCAAAGCAAGGCAGGGATGGTGATGTATATCTTCTGTAAGTGGTATCTAGAAATGTCCTTTGTTTTCTGTGCCATTTTAGGCTCAATTTTATTAAAAATCATCTCACCCTGTGCCTGAGCATGAATTTCTCTGACCCTGTGTCAGGGATGGAGCTGAGATTCTGGGATGAAAAGATATTCAGTAATGTAAAAAAAAATAAAAAAAAAAAAAAAATCCCCAAACCCACAAGCTATTCCCCCCTCCCCCCAAAAACCCAAATAAAAGCCCCAATATTCTGAAAATCTGTCTCCTTCTGGGTTTTTTGATTTTTTTTTTTTCCCTCCCTTCTATACCATGTGGAGTTAATGGGTTAAAACATTAACTTTAATTTTCTTCTGTGGGTTAATTCTTCATCTTCATTTCCCTGCTTCCCTGCACCAAAACTCCCAACTCCTTGAATTAAAAAAAATGAATTAAATAAAAACCATCAGTGGCAGGAGCTGGGGTTTGGCTTGGGGGTCCAGGAGCTGTCCAGCCAAGGAGGGGACATGGGGGATAATTCCTGCCACAGGGGCACAGCTAATGCCTCTTAAACCAGCAGTGCAAGCCCCTGCTGCTGCCTGGCCCGTGCATTCCACTGGCACTGAAAATCCTTTGTAAATCTCCCTGATTGCTGCTTCATTCTTGAGAGGATGAAGGGGAGAGGAAACAACTTTTCCCTCCCCACCCTCTCTCTCTCTGCTTCTTGTTTGTGGACAGAGTGGGTTGTTCCAGGGGAATTAGGTCTTGGGGTTGAGATATTTACCTAAAATAAAATGTATTTTGCTGTGATGGTGCTGGAAATTTCCTGAGTAAGGTTTGGTGTAAGAAGAGCCTTGTGGTTCAGGTGCAGCACCAAAGACCCAAAATTGATTTTTTTCCTCTGCTGTGTTTGTTCCTCCTGTCTGGGGAAGGGAAGGCAAATCCTTTGGGATGTAATTCCTGCTCTGTGCAGGGCTGGAGGATGCTGCAGCAGCTTGGAGGAGTTTCTTGTGGCCAGAAGAGCTGTTCCTCATGGCACCTCCATCCCATAAAATCTCTGCAGGGATGGGAACATCTCCAGCCCTCCACAGCTGGATTGAGTCACATCTTCCCTGCTCATCCACTGAGAGATTTTTTTTTTCCTTTATGTCACTTTTTTTCTCCTTTTTTTTTCTCCTTTTTTTTTCTCCTTTTTTTTTGCCCTCCTTTTTTTTTTCCCTCTTTTTTTTTTTTATTTCCCTCCTTTTTTTTTTTTTTTTATTTCCCTCCTTTTTTTTTTTTATTTGCCTCCTTTTTTTTTAATTTTCCTCCTTTTTTTTTTTTTCCTCCTTTTTTTTTCCTCCTTTTTTTTTCCTCCTTTTTTTTCCCTCCTTTTTTTTCCCCTCCTTTTTTTCCCCTCCTTCTCTCTTCTCCTTCTCTCTTCCCCTTCATCACTCAGAAGCTGATCCAAGGACTTGGAGAATTTCCCTCTACCCTAAAATCCCAGAACCTTGCACTGGCAGAACCTTTGCTCTCCTTTGGAGCAGGGCTGTGGGGTTTGGCTGTTTCCCACCTGGCTGCTGTGAGGTTGGGAGGCTCCATCACCCCAAATTTGGTTTTTTGGGAGGGTGTAAAGGTGTAGTGCTGTGCTGGGGGCTGTGACTGGTGCAGAAGCTCCAGCTGAGGTTTGGGTACTGCTGACTAAGCAGGAGAGGTTGTCACCTCAGGAAAAGTCTGGCCCTGCTGTTTGGGAGGAAGATAAGGATCAAAACAGGCACTGGGGGTGATTGTGATGGGAATTGCTGGGCTGGAGTTTCCAGTTGCCTCTCTAATTTTCTCCCACAGCAAGGCACCATTGTCCAGGGACAATGATAGGAGAGGTGAGCCCAGGGCAGAGCTGGAATGGTCCTGAGAGAAGAGAGCTGGCAGGAGGAGTGCTGGAACTTGCAAAAATGAGTTTTAACAAAGCTGGGTCTTGATTTCTAGCTGGGGTTCATGGCTTGGATTCCCTCAGGCTGGGAAAAACACTTTTTTTTCTGTCACCTTCCATGACCTCCCAAGGTCACAGAATCCTGTCAGAGGAGATCACTGGGAAAACTGCACTGGGAAGGGTTGGGGTAGAAGTGGAGAATTCTGACAGAGCAATCCTTCTGAGCACTTGCTGAGATTTCACTTCGGAAGCTGAGGTTTGGGAAATCCATTGCCTGATTTTTATGTAATCTAAGGAGATCTGGGATATTTCAGAGTTTAGAGTTCATGTGGCCACTTAAAAACACTTAAAAACCCAAACACAGTAAAAAATCAGGATGAGGCGGTTGAGCCTTCAATGTCCAGCTCTTCTTCCAGATACCAAATTTTCATCCCTCACCTTGAAATTCAGATGTTTTTCTTTGACTTTTGGGTTTTTATACTTGAAATATTCCATAGCCTTTGTGGGAGGAGGAGTGTGATAAATCAATTTAGGAAAGATTCACGGTGTGTGAATGTGATGATGGGGGGAGAGAGCAACTGGAGGTTATTAAATTATTAAATAATAATTAAATAATAATGCCTGGTGTCCAGCATAACTCAGACTCCTTGAGCTACAATCATTAATTTAAGTGTTGTAGTGAAGTTTTGAGCTCATATTGTCAGTTTTCCTTTTTTAAAGTGGTGGAAAGAGGGGGGGAAAAAAAGGGCTGAAAATGTGGCAATTCCACAGAAAAAAAAATTAATGTGGAAAGTGGAACCAGAATAAATTCAGTCATTGTGCAGATGGACCAAAGAGGAATTTTCCTGGGAATAGCAGAGAAGACAGCTCACCTTGGATCCCACCTCCAGTGGAGCAGCTCAGGAGTGAGGGTGCACTCACAGGTCTCTGTGGGTGCCTGAAATCTGCCTCAGCAGATTTTTTGCTCAAATCCCCATCAGGAAAGTCCCCAGTTAAAGCAGGGAAAATCCAGGGGCACTGGTGGGAGTGTGAGCTGATGAGGCCAGGAGAGCTCCTGAGATGAGTGGGAGGCAGGATCTGCCTGGAATTGCCTCTTGGAAGGGCAGTGAGTGGTTTCATGATGTCACAGATAAATCTTGGTGTGGTGGCAAGGCTCTGCTTGGGATCTCTCCCAAATCCTTGGGTGGTTGAACTCCAGGAAAAAAAAAAGTAATTAGCAATGTCTGAGATAAAAGTTCACAAGCAAGGAAGCAGGGTGACAGCAATAGTGTGTGCAAACCAGCTGGGTCTTGTTTTTTACATCAATTAATGATAAACCTCCTGATTTCCTGGCCTCAAACTGGTGGAACTGGGATGGGAACAGCACAGATGGTGCTGCAGAGGTTCCTCTCAGCGTGGGGGCAGCCAGGTCCTTCCTGAGCTTTGGATGTGCACTCAGAGCAGAAATTGGGCAAGATTAGGTCAAAAAACCCACAGAATATCCTAAGGAAGGGTTCATCAAAGTGCAAAGTTGTGCAGCAGAAATTCAAAATTCTGAGTTTTACAAACAGTCCCTTGACTCTGGAGGTTGATGTTGCTCTGAGAGAGGCTGGAGTTGATTTTCAGAGAGGTAAAACCTCTTGCAATGAGCTGTTTGCTCTCTCCAGGTTCCTGGTGGACACACACACAATCCTTTGGAATCTTGGAATCCAGCTAAAAACAGTTTGGGTTAGAAGGAACCTGAAAGATCATCCAGTTTCAACATTTTTCCACTCAGAGATTTCCACTCCATCTCCCACTCAGCCCCTTCTTGGAGCAAAAAAACACAATCCCAGAGTTCTGGCTGGCAGTTTAATCACAACAGTGGTGTGTAAAAAACAAAGGAACCACCCCCCTACACCCCCTGAAAGGTTTCCTTGGGAAGAACAGCTCGGCCTTTGTGAGGAGCTGAGAAAGAGTCCGACTGACACCGTTGCCTTACAGGACCTGGCTCAGCCAGGGTTGCATAAAAGGGTTTTATGGGATTAGGAAGGTTCCCTGCAGCAGTGGGGCAGCTCTCCTGCCTCTCCCTGGCCTTTGGTGTTGGTGGAAAGTGCCACCTCAGCCCTGCTCCCTGTTCTGGGATGTGAGGGTCCTGGCAGGGAAAAGGGAAAAGGTGTGTGTGTGCTTCTGCTCGTCACCTGGCAGAGTTTCTGCTTGCTGGTGAGGGAAAACCCCTTTTTCCACTCCATTTGCTCCTTGTCTTGTTCCAGGGATGCTTCTGATGGGCAGACCTCTGTTTGTCATGAGTTTTGTGGCACTGTGAAGCACCATGAGTTCTATTTCCTACCCTCTGCCAGTCCCTGGGTGTTTATTTCGTGTGTGTTGAGGTTTGCTGGAGATGCACACCATTGCTGTCAGCAAGTTTTGGAAGCTGATCTGTGGGAAACTGTAATTTTCAGTATCCCAAAGCCAAGCACCTGAGGGGGAAAGGTGGGAAGAGGGTGAAAATCAGCAACTGCCCTGCAGGAATTTTGGCTGTAGGATCAATTCCCATATCCCTCCTCACTCCACGAGCCACCTGCTGCAGGATCCTTGGAGATTTTTCCCAGCCCGTTTAGGTGAACAATGGAAAGAGAAAATGGGGAGGGAGTTTAGGAAATGCTTTGATGCCTCCCTCCCTCTGCCTTGCCAGTGAGGGTCTCTTGTGCCAAGCATGGACATTTGCAGAAATGAACATTTAGAGCACCATGAGAGCCAGGAATGAAGGTTCTGGAGTTTTTGTTACAGGTATTTGCTCCTGGGAGTTTTGGCTAATGAGGCACCAGGGCTGGGTGATGTCCCCTCTCCTTGGGGAGCAGCTGGGACAGACCAAAAATGAAAGGGTTAAAATATGCTTCAAATAGAACTTGCTGTTTGGCTTTTCAGATTTTTTTTTTTTTCCTTAATTATTTTTTTTGGGGAGAGCAAAACTTAAGGGAAGATATTTTTCCATGTTTCCCACAAATCACTCTGTGCTTTTATCACTGCAGGATTTTTCTGGAGATACCAATCCCTTTGATTGTTACTGAAGGAGAATTTTCCTGCCCATTTTTGTTGTAAAAATCTCACCTCAGCCATTTTTGCTCCCTCCCTTAGATGATAGCTGATATTAAATCACCATCAATGCCTCATAGTGACTGGGTCTGTACTGGATGTCCCTGGCTGGGGCTCAGCTCAGGATTTTCTGCCCACTGTGCACCAAGGCTTGGGAGTTAAAGCATCCCTGAGTGCCTGCTGGCAGGAGGCATCCCATGCTTAGAGAGAAATTATCATTAAAAACAGCAAATCCCTGCTCCTGCAGGACAGGTGGGGCTTTAAAGGGTTCCCAGCATCCCAGCAAAGGGGGTGGTCCCATCACCCCATTTTTCCCAGTGATGTCTGAGCCCTCCCCAGTGCAGGACTGCAGCATCCCAGTGTGTTCCCAGTTCTGCATTTCAGCCATTCTTCCTTTTTGGCTGGGGATTGTATCCCCAGCTCCTGGGACAGCGATTCCCATGGTGTGTGTGTGTGTGTGTGTGTGCACTGGCACCTGGCAGGGCCAGCAGAGTGGGGACACAGCCTGGCCACAGCTCTCTGAGCCCAGCAGATGTTCCTGCAGCCTCTCTGCCCCTGGGGCTGGTGCCAGCCTGGTCCTTCTCCAGCAGCTCGTCACTTGACACCGGGAACAGGCTGCTGGCATCTTCTGCTGCCCACTCTGCAGTCACAGAAGGCAGGGGAGGGAGGGGACAAGGCAAAGGGACACAGATTTATCTGGGTTTTGGGTTTTTTTTTAGGTTTTGAGCTCGTTCTGTCTTGTAAAAGCTTTTGGCAGCATCTCCTGGGAAGTGTCTCCTCTCTCCAGCCTCGGGCTGTGGCTCGCTGGGTTTTGTGTCAGGATCTCTTCTGCTGAGGGCAGGGTGCCTTTCTGTGCTTTCCCAGGGTGTCTCTTGGGCTTTGATGGGACAAATCATCCTCTGTCCCTTCCCAAGCTGGGTTCTGGCTCTGCTTGATGTGCTGAAGTTGTTTTTTTGTTTGTGCCCAGGACAGTGACAGTGGTGCTGGTGTGTTTTTGCCAGTTCCCCAAGTTCATGCAGCGAGACACCTGAAATGATTTCTTTCCACTTCTGGTTATAAACACAGTCCTGTGGTGGAGGTGGCCAAGGGTTTATGTCCTAACAAACTCTGTGAGAGCTGGTAGGGAGCATAAATCCAAATATTTCCTTTTACCTTTTTCCTGCTGCCACCTTGCACACACACACTGTGAGGAGCCCACAGGGATGCTCAGCCAGGAGATCCTGATCCCACCACCGACCCCATTCCTGCCACAGACTGTATTTCCTGGAGCCCCAGGATGGTTTGGGTTGGAAGGACCTTAAATACCTCTGTCCTGGTTTGGGGCAAATTTGGGAGAAACCCCCTGAATGGGGTCCCTCTAGGAAACAGATTCAAGCAGTCCCTCCCCCAGCTGGTCAGGGAAATATTTCCTCAGAGAGAAGTGAATTGGTGAAAGGCTGTTTTAAAGTTGGTAAACTGACTGAGTTGTTTTCTGTACGTTTTCAGTGTGAAAGAAAAGAAGTGTGTGGAGGGAGAAGAGTGGTCTAAAGTTTTATTCTGAGCTTTTTTTTTTCCTTATAGTTTCTAGTAATAAAGTTTCTCTTTGTACCATTTAAAGTTAAGCCTGTTTTGCCTTCCTCCTAATCCTATCTCACAGTAGGAGAATTTCACAGAATTCACAGAATGACTGGGTTGGAAGAGACCTTCAAGACTGAGTCCAGCCCAGCCATAACACCTCAACTAGACCATGGCACCGAGTGCCACATCCAGACTTTGATTTTTAAACACATCCAGGGATGGTGACTCCAGCACCTCCCCAGGCAGAGGAGGCTCAGATTGGTGAACCAAAACCACTACATTAATTGGTGTTTCCGCCTGGTTTTGACCTGGAACCAGGACAACCATCTAGATCCAAGCCCCTGCCCTGGCTGGGGGATTCACCAGATCAGTTTTCTCAGGGTCCAGCCTGGCCTTGGACACTCCCAGGGATGGTGCAGCCACAGCTCTCTAAGCAACCTGTGCCAGTGTTCACAGGGGAGACTCTCTTGCAGTAATTTTTATTTCTCTTCCCTCACTGTGGTGCCCCTGTGTTGGAGTCAGTGAGTCAGGGGACTCTGAATTCTTCAGAAATCAGAGTGCAGGGATTGAAAGCCTTTGGATGGATTGAAGTATATTAAGCCACTCACACATAAAATAGATGTTTAAGTTAGTAACTCTTAGGGTGAGTTCTAATGCTTTTAGTGAGTGAAAGGTTTCAAATGCCAGAGTAGCAGAGCAAGTTCTAGTGAAGGTTGAAACACTGATATCTTCAGCAAGAGACTCCAGGCCCACAGTTGTAGACAGGACTTAGATATAATAGAGCTGTAGAAAGAATATTGCTTATATTTCTTAGAACAAGATAGGTCATATTGATGCTTTGAGGTCTGAGTTTTCTGTTCTGCTTGGGTGTGCTTTTCTGTTGTGCTTTAGGGTGATAAAGACAAAACAGTCTGATACCAGCTGTGATTCAAGGACAGTATCTTCAGACTTCAAGTCTAAACAACGTGAGGAGGATGACACCTGACAATTTGAGACTATTAATTGGATGGTCGACTCCTGTATGCAAATGGACTGAAGTCTATAAAAATGTAAAATCATGTGACCAAGCTCTCTTTTACTTCCATCGTGGAGCCACTCAGGCAGGGCAGGGGCCACACTGTGAAGTCCTTTCAATAAATACCCATTTTACTTCCCTAACTCTGTGTGGTCTCTGTTCCAGCTCCTCAAGGCAGCAGTACGCGTAGTTTATACCTAGTGCCAAGAAATTAGGATTCTGATAGGTTGAGGAGTGGTGGTTCGAGCTTGTTGGGAAAATCCTACATAAGAGTTAGTGTTGAGGAGAGAGAATTCAGAGGAACCCCTGGCTGACTGATGCTCCACCCGTGTTTCTGCAGGCTGACGGGGAACGAGCCGCTGACCATCCTCCCGCTGACGTCGGAGCTGGAGGAGGCGGCGGCCAAGGCGCACTACAAGGTGTGTGACCGCCTGAAGCTGGAGAAGAAGCAGCGGCGGATGTGCCGGCGCGACCCCGGCGTGGCCGAGACGCTGCTGGAGGCCATCAGCATGAGCGCCCTGGAGTGCCAGTACCAGTTCCGCTTCGAGCGCTGGAACTGCACGCTGGAGGGTCGCTACCGCGCCAGCCTCCTCAAGAGAGGTGGGTCTGGGGCTCTGCCCCGCTGCTGTGACCCGGTGCCTAGAGGTGTAAGGGGTGTCTGACCCTTCCCAAGTCCCTGTCCCGTTGGCACAAAGTCGTAGGAGCCTCTTCCCTCCCTTATCTCTCCAGTTACCTCGTGTCACTGTCCCGTTGCACAAAGCTGTAGGAGCCTCTTCCCTCCCTTATCTCTGTTACCCTAACCTCGTGTCACTGTCCTGTTGGTACAAAGCCAAATCTCCTCCCTTGGCCCTTCCCTAGAGAAGTCCGTTAGCTCAGACCCTAGCCCTCTTTGTCCCCTGAGTCATCATGCAATAAACCAGAACCCTGAGAAAGACAAAGAGCTTCTTTTGGATTCCTTGCTTTATCTAATGTAACAAACTCTAGCTCCCTCTGAGTGAACAGCTAGGAGGGAGTTACAGTTTGCTGCACCCGAGGTGTCTCCTTAGAGCTGACATCACCTCAGGAGGACATGTAGGTGATCTGGAACCCAGCTCTTCCCACTGATGAGAGACTGCAGGAGCTTTTCTTGGAGGTTTTCATGGTTGTTTATTGTTCCTTATCTCAGGAATCCTTTGTCCAGAGAACAGCAGTCTGCTCGCCAGACATCCAGGGCAGAATCTGCCTGGTAGAGGCAGGACTTATCTTTTATAGTCTAAATTACCTACTAGGTATTTACAATTATTTTCCAATATATCTTTGTTAAACTGTCCAGTTTTTGTCCCCATCCAACCCAAGAGTGCCATCATGTCACCCAGCATGGATGACATGGAGAAGAAGGAGGAAGAGGTTCCACACCCCAAATCCTCCATCTTGGCCACGAGCCCCTTAGTATAAACATTCTAGAAATCTGCTAATTCTACATTCTAACAGTCTAATTTACACTCTGTTTATTTTTGCAGCTTGCATTTCTTCTCTCAATGTTGGTAAATTGTTCCAAGGAGCTCAATCCAGCCCTGAGACACCTGGGTCTCATTGGAGGGTCTTTGGGGACTCCCCCAGGGGGGTCTCAAACCTCCCAGGGAAGCCAGAGGAACACTCTGGGCTCCCACAGGGGTTCACTGCCCACAGGGTTTTGTTGGAACCCACAAACCTGGGGTTTATGAGCTTTCTGTGCTTTCTGGCACTGGCACACTGTTGGGAAGGATGAATCAGGAAAAACTTATAAATAAGATTGCCTAGCTTGTTGGAGTCCAGGATGTTCCCCTGGCTTTCTTTGGTGCTTCTAGACCCCCCTGGCATGGTGCCCAGGGGTCCTGGGGGCTGGACTTGGGTCCCTGGAGAAATTTGCCAACATTGCAGGAAGAATTACCAGTCACAAAAAAACAAGTAGAGTATAAATTAGGCTGTTGGAAAATAGAAAAGTGAATTTTAGAGGTGTTCATATTAAGATGGAGGATTTGGGGCGTGGTATGCTTCTTCCTCCTTCTTCATGCCATCCATGCTAAAGTGCCACGTTGGCATCCTTCGATTGGATGGGGACAAAACTAGACATTGCAATAAGATTGAAGTGTATTGGGAATTAATTGTAAGTATCTAACACATAATTTAGAGTATAAAAGATAAGTCCTGCCTCTGCCAGGCAGATTCTGCCCTGGACATCTAGCTAGACAAATCACTGTTAGCTGGGCAAAGAATTCCTGAGATAAGAAATAATAAGCAATCCTTGAAACCCCAGAAACCAGCCTTCTGCAGTCTCTTATCAGCAAGCATTGGGGAAAACCTGAATTTTAGACCACCTTCATGTCCTCCTGAGGGGATCTCAAGCATAAAGAGACACCTTGGGCTGTGACACCTAGCAAAAGATTTTGAGAATATGGAAACTATAAGTGAGATTGAAATGAAAGCCATCTTTGAGGTACCAAAGGTTAGTTACTAAATCACTAGAAGACAATAGGATGGCCAGGAAAGTAATCCCCTCTTGATAGAACAATGGTCCAAAGGTCAGAGAAGACCCTGCTAGCTTGGCAGATGGGGTCCAGAGAATAGTTTTTTGGGGTTTAAAGTATAACACATTATGTTAATGTAATGATTCTTATGGGCTGTATGTAAATGCTATAGGATTTGTATCTTGGATTATATTGGTTAGTGGAAATTAGAATATTCAGCATAGAAGAAGATTTATTGTATTGTAAACAGGAAAATCACTCTCTTACTTCCTTCTCTTACCACTCTCTCACCTCTTGGAATTGTTACTACCCCCCAATCTCTCTCTGCCCTGCTTCCAGCTGTGGCTGGCAGCTCCCAGCAGGGCCCTTTTTACCCACACCTGTGCAATAAACCACAAGTTTCAAGACCTGGCTTATACAGATCTCTCAGTCTGTAATTTAATAGAAAAAAAAAAAAAAAGAAAGAAAAATAAAATACATGTAATAGTACAAAAGAAAAACCACTGACAAAGTCAGAATACAACCTGACACCCCACTAATTATGGTTGTGGTAGCAGTCCAGATGGAGTGATCTTGTTGAAGCAGTGATCCTGTAGGAAGGTCTGGTTGCTCTTTTCCTCTAGAAACCAGTGGGTAAGGGATGCCTTGGTGTTCCAAATCTCAGTTTTTATCTGGGTAGGAAATGTTTGGCTCCTCCCCTGGCTGGAGCATCTCCCAGTGGGATGATGGAATTTTATCAGTCATGGCCCATTAACAGGAGATATCTCCTGGAGGGAGGATGGGCTGTGGGAAAGATAAAGAACATTACCCCACCTGGTTTAACAGCTGGCCCATTAGCAGAGGATATCTCCACAGAGATCAGGATCACTGCCCCGCCTGGTTTTTAACACATGGCCCATTAGCAGAGGATATCTCCCACAGAGATAAGGATCACTGCCCCACCCGGTTTCAACAGATTGTGATAGAATCCAGACTTTTGGGCACATCTTTACATTGTAACCTAGGACACTAAGATTCCCCTCTAATGTACAACCCTCCATTTTAATTTTTAATTCTTACAGAATTCATAGTTTTTTCCCCCATTGCTTCTTTCATCTTTCAATATCCAATTTCATTTATCAGCAAACCTACAGTTTGTTTGTAAAATATCTTTTTCCATTCATCCATCAGTGGAATCCTTCCCATTGTTTCTTTTATCTCTCAGTGCTGGTTTGTAAAGCCAAATCCATTCCTCTCACCCTGGAGAACACTGCTTTTCACCTGAGGGCTTGGAGAAGGCTTCCAAATTTGAGTGATGGAGTTGGAGTCATGGGTGTGTAGTTGAAATAGAAGTGGACATGCTCGAGGCCAAGCTCAGTGGGTCATTAAAAAACCTGTTCTAATGGAAAGTGTCTCTACCCTTGGCAGGGGGGCTTGGAACTCAGTGATCTTCAATGTGTGATTTCACATGGTGAAGAGTTTTGAATTTGAGTGTTTTTTTAAATATACTAATAGGTATGGGACAAGATGGAGGGTTTTGTGTGTTGTTTTCTTTCTATCTTCTTTTTCCTTTTTCATGGTTTCAGGCAGTAGTTTCTGGTTGGACAGTGCTGCACTGAGGGTCACAGGAGTTTGGTTATTGGGTCAAAAGTATAAATACTATAAGTGTTAATTCTCTATTGGACTGTTTGGCTTTAAGAGACCTTGTAACTAGCTAGGTTGATCTCCATTTTGCTCACTTTTAGCTGGTAGCTAGAAGTGCTGCAGAACTCTCTGTACTTTAGATAAGATTTAATAAACAGCCAAGTCTGAACACAAGAAATTAGTCTCCTTCATGTTTTTAATCCTGGCTCTGGGTGAAGACAGAAGAAACTGCAGACAAACCACTAATTAAGTGGTGCAAGTACCACCTTTTCAAGTTTTTATCTTCTTTTTTTCTTTTTGTAGTCAGAGTTGGGATTAAAGTACTAGAGACGGAATTTCGTGTTTGGACTGAGATGTTTATTAATTTTTATTTATAGTACAGTGAGCACTATGGCACTTTCAGTTAACAAGCTAAAAATGAAGGAATGGCGTGATCTTTTAAAGCCAAACAGTCTAATTAAAGTCTAACACCTACATTTTTATTTTACTTTTGACCTAATGACCACACACCCATGACCCCCAGTACAGCATTTTCTATTTAATTAAAAGTACTGCCTCTACCCAAGAAGAATAAGGACAAGAAGGAAGAAAAACGCCCTAAAATTTCTATTTTGTCCTGTACCTATTACTATATTCTAAAACCCCTAATTCCAAACCCTTCACATGTGATACTACACTTCTATTCCAGCTACAAACCAGTGATTCTAGTTCTGTCATTCAATTTTGGAAGCGTTCTCCAAGGCCTCAAGTCAAAACCAGTGTTCTTTTGGGGATCAGTGCCTGACAGCACAGAAAATTCAAAACTCCCAGGGTTCCAGCAGCTGGCCTCCTCCCCTGCCCTGATGTCAGTCTGGGCCATCCTTTGCTGGTGCTGTTTGCCCCAAGATGCACAGAGAGTTCTGTGGAAGGCTGGAGCTCATCCCTGGAAGTGCAGGGCAGGCAAAGAATGTGCTAATGGGGGTAATTTATGGGCTCACCCCTGCCTGCTTCCCACTGCTGGCCCTGGCTGCTCTCCTTGGAGGCTGGAGGTGTTTGTGCAGGTCTCTGCAGCCAGGAGCTACATTTTGTGCCCATTCCTGCTGGAAATTGAGCTGCTGCTGGAGGAGAGGGTTGGGGAGCTCTCAAAGCTGTCCCCTCTTTATTATTTTATTCATTTGTTTCCTAATTATTTTTCCTATTTGTTATGCCAGTCTGTCAGGAAAGAAGTTGAGAAAATGCCTTTTTTTTTAAAGAAATAAGGCAAATCAGGCTGTTCTGTGCTGTTCTTTTAGAAGGGGGCAAAGGGAACCCTGTCATAGTACAGGACAAAACCTGCAAATGTCTGTGTGCTGTTACTGCCATGGATGTGAGCAGTGGGTGATTCCCACCCCTCTTCCCAGCAGCTCAGGTGGAGATGGCCAGGAGTTAGGAGTATTGGAGGAGAAAGTGATATTTTTATTTATTTTCTTTGTACTACCACGTATAGTCCAGTTTCTTCCTTCCACCCTCCCAGTAAAATCCAGTTCTTATTTCCAGCCTGCAGCACCATTTTACAGACAGCATGAGAGGGTCTCCAGGGCTTTAGTGACTTCCAGAAAGTGCCACACTCAGCAACGAGCCTGGACCTGGAAAAGCCAGGGTGTGAAGTCTCCAAAGATAAGAGCAGAGGCTTGCAGGGCTAATTAGTGAGGAGGAGTAATTCAGAAGCACCAGGGCTTAACTAATGCACTGTCACTGGCTGGTGGAAACAAGGAAAGTCCTTATGAAACCCAAGAGGTCCGGCCCGAGCTGCAAGACATTTAAAAATATCCCTGCATGCCAGAGGAGTCCCTGGATTAGTGGTGCCTTGGGGAAGCCAAGCACTTTCTCATGCTGACACCTGGAGGCCACAGCTCGTTCCTTCAGACCTGCCTGTCCCCTGGCCAGAGTTAAAATCCCACGGAGACCCCCCCAAGGCAGCCCTTGTCAGGGACCCAGGTGATAAATGCGAGCTCTGGGGGCTGCAGGGCTGTGCTGCTGTCTCATCCTGCCGTGCTTTATGTCCCTGCAGCATCCCTGCCCTGCCCCAGTGCTGTAAATCCTTCAGCTGCTGCTCCCCAGCAGTAACACAGTGCCCTGTAAATCTTTCCCCTCCTCTCCAGGAGCTGCTGGTTCCTGGTTCAGCATTGCAGCAAGGGGTAGCCCAGGGCAAAGGCTCACATGTATCACCCACCAGGGCACAGCTTTCCAGATTCATCGCTCAGGGCTTGTGTCATCTCCTCCAGGACTTTGCAGGGAGAAAGGAAAAAGGGGGAAAAAACCCTTAAAACTTAAAAGTTTCTCCCTCTGCTTTTACACTTAGCTCTGGCTGCTGGTTTGCTGCTTGGGCTGATGCAGCCCCGTTTCTTAAAATAACAGAGGATTGTTTAAGGGACTCGTTATCCCCTTTGGATACTCGTGCACAATTTTGGAAATGGCTGAAACTGGATAGCCAGGGCCGGCAGACTGTCAATGCACTGGGGCTTAGAATGCCTGCATTGATTTAAAGCTCATTATCTTGTTACAAAATATCTTGGTGCAATCAAATAGTGCGTGGTGGAGATGGCTTTAAAATCTGGCCAGAGCCAAATGTCACATGGAGCTCGTTGGGAGCTGCCTGTGGGTGAGATGATCCCGGTGCTGATGGGCTCCGGGAGTTTGGAAAGCTTTCACTGATTAATCAATTAAGGCTGAAGTGTGCAAGGCCAGCTTGGATGGGCTTGGAGCAATCTGGGATAGTGGGAGGTGTCCCTGCCCACGGCAGGGGTGGCACTGGATGGATCTCGGGGTCCCTTCCAACCCAAACCGTGCCATGATTGCAGTCTCAGACCTCCAGGGTTTGCACACCCCATCCCACTGAGGATTCTCTGTTTCACACTGGTACCTCTTCATTCTGTGCAGCTGTGGCAAGAATTCTCCAGCCCAGCAGCACAGAGGCTGGGAACATCTGTCTTTGGTAGTGGCATCCCTCTGACAGGCATGTGGGCAGTCTGACCTGGGGTGTCCCCCTGAAAAAAACAGTCTATAAAGGATGAGAGATGCTTAGAAGGCATTTTCTGCTCAGAGGAGTGATCTGGATACCCCTGAGTTTCTGTTGTGTGAATTAAGGATTCTCTCTCTGCTCCCAGTGAAGTATTTGCAATGCTGAAGGTGTTTCTGGGCTGTCAGAGGACATGGTCTGACTTCAGGGAGAAAACAAAATTTGTTATTTTAACTCTCACCTCTCTTTGCAGGGTCCTCATTGAGTGTAGAGGTGAATCCTTTTTATTTTAATGTTGTTTCTAGTGAGGAAAAGTTCCTGTTCTCCTTTTCCAGGTGAGCAGTAGAATGATTGGATAATTCCTGCCACAATCTGGGAGGAAGCAGAACCTCAGAACCCTGGGGAGGACCAAACCTCAGTCTCCTGGGCTGGATTTTCATCAGTCTTCCTGCTCCTGGGAGTGTTTTGGGGAGGCAGACTCTGGGAATGGCCACATGAGTTTGCTTGGAGTGTCATGAACCTCCCAAGGAACAGTTCCAAAAATGACCTGGCAGTGTCTCTGCCTGTCCTTGGTTGACACACCAGCTCTCAGATATATCCACTACTGTCACCATCCACTTGTGTTATTTTTGAGTGGGGGATTTCTTGAGTCCCATCCAAAGCTGGTCTGGAATTGCATCTCAAATATGCAGTCGTTTACAGCTTCCATAGCTGCAGAATGGGCAGCTATAAATACTGCCATGTTTGCTTTTTATTTCTGGCTTTTATAATTTGGATTGAAACCGTGGGTCCCTCTGGGTGTCGTTTGCCTGCTGGGGGAGTGGATGCTGTCACATCCCTGCAGGTGAGTGTGGAGGTGTAAAGAAAGGCTGTGCATGGAAGGTTTGAGGTGTAAACTGGCTTTTTTTTTTTTTAGTGAGGTGCTGCTTTGGGTGACACATCTGCCCTCCAGCTCTCAGGTGTCTTCTGTCAGCAATTCTGCTGGTCTGATTTGATTTGATTCAGGAGGAGAGAGAAGAATGAGGAGGACTGAAAGTCTGTGCTGGGTTCCTGCTGTTTGGTGCCTCCATGTCCTGCCCAACTCTTCATGGATCAAACAGTGCTTTGGCTTTGAGGGGACCTTAGAGCTCATCCAGTTTCACTTTCCATCAGACCAGGTTGTTCCAAGCACTGTCCAGCCTGATCCTGGACAGTTCCAAGCATGGGGCAACTCTTGCTCAACTCTTTCCATTTTCAGGCAGAGACTGTGAGTGACACAGAGTGACAGCCACCGAGCTGGCCAGATCCCATTTGCATTCCTGGATCCTGGCTTGTGCCCCTCTGTCCATCATTCCTTGCCCTCCCCATGCCCTCTTCACCATCAGTGATGAAGCAGAGCTTGCCATGCTTTGAGGGTCAGGAGCACAGACTGGTTTTTCCAGTGGTGCCCAGCAGTGCCACCACAGGAGGAGCAGGCAGGAACTGATGCCCAGGAAATTCTACCTGAACTTGAGGAAGAATTTCTTTTCTGGGCAGTGACTGAGCCCTGGTGTGGAGTCTCCCTCACTGAGAATATTCCAGAGCAGTCTGGATGCAATCCTGAGCCTGGTGTGGAGTCTCCCTCACTGGGAATATTCCAGAGCAGTCTGGATGCAATCCTGAGCCTGGTGTGGAGTCTCCCTCACTGGGAATATTCCAGAGCAGTCTGGATGCAATCCTGAGCCTGGTGTGGAGTCTCCCTCACTGAGAATATTCCAGAGCAGTCTGGATGCAATCCTGAGCCTGGTGTGGAGTCTCCCTCACTGGGAATTTTCCAGAATAGTCTGCATGTCATCCTGAGCCTGGTGTGGAGTCTCCCTCCCTGGGGATATTCCAGAGCAGTCTGGATGTCATCCTGAGCCTGGTGTGGAGTCTCCCTCACTGGGAATATTCCAGAGCAGTCTGGCAATCCTGAGCCTGGTGTGGAGTCTCCCTCACTGGGGATATTCCAGAATAGTCTGGATATGTAATCCTGAGCCTGGTGTGGAGTCTCCATCTCTGGGGATATTCCAGAGCAGTCTGGATGTCATCCTGAGCCTGGTGTGGAGTCTCCCTCCCTGGGGATATTCCAGAGCAGTCTGGATGCAATCCTGAGCCTGGTGTGGAGTCTCCCTCTCTGGGGATATTCCAGAGCAGTCTGGATGTAATCCTGAGCCCTGTGCTCTGGGATGGCCCTGCTGGAGCAGGGAGGTGCCCCCAGATGCCCTCTGTGGTCCCTTCTTTACCACTCTGCTGTTCTGTGACACAGCTCACGCTCTTCTCCTGTTGGAGTCAGTGAGCCAGGGGTTTCTGAATTCTTCAGAGAGAAATCAGAGTGCAGGGATTGAATTAAAAGTGCGAGTTCTAGTGAAGGTTGAAAAACATGCTGATGTTTTCAGCAGAGGCTCCAAGACCATAGTTGTAGACACTGCTCAAACATAATGGAGCTGTAGTAAGAATATTGTTTATATTTTTCAGATAGAACAAGATAGATTGTAAGTGTAGTCTATACATAACCTAGCATGTTAAAAAACTAGAATTCTAGTAAGTTAAGAAGTGGTGGTCCAAGTTTGTGTCTTAGCTTGTTGAGAAGATTCTATATAAGAGTTTGAAGAGATTTTATATAAGAGTATTGAAAAGAATCAGTGCTTTTTGCCATTTACTTCTTGCCATCTCTTTTCTGCTTGTCTTTTGACACCGATGTGCTCCTGCAATAAATAACCTTTTAGCAACTACTAGCTGCTTTACTCAACAAAGTTGGGTCATAACCTCACGTTCTCCCAGTAGGATTTCCCTCCATTTCCTGCTGGTTTTTTCCCTTTTTGGCTGGAATTACAGCCTGTCCCTGGTGTCCCTGCAGGTTTCAAGGAGACAGCGTTCCTCTACGCCATCTCCTCAGCAGGGCTGACCCATGACATGGCTGGGATTTCCCTCCATTTCCTGGTGATTTTTTCCATTTTGTGCTGGAATCAGAGCCTGTCCCTGCTGTCCCTGCAGGTTTCAAGGAGACAGCGTTCCTGTTCACCATCTCCTCGGCGGGGCTGACCCATGGCTGGGATTTCCTTCTATTTCCTGGTGATTTTTTCCATTTTGTGCTGGAATCAGAGCCTGTCCCTGGTGTCCCTGCAGGTTTCAAGGAGACAGCGTTCCTCTACGCCATCTCCTTGGTGGGGCTGACCCATGGCTGGGATTTCCCTCTATTTCCTGCTGGTTTTTTCCCTTTTTGGCTGGAATTACAGCCTGTCCCTGGTGTCCCCGCAGGTTGGGATTTCCCTCCATTTCTTGCTGGTTTTTTCCCTTTTTGGCTGGAATTACAGCTGTCCCTGGTGTCCCTGCAGGTTTCAAGGAGACAGCGTTCCTCTACGCCATCTCCTCGGCAGGGCTGACCCATGGCTGGGATTTCCCTCCATTTCTTGCTGTTTTTTTCCCTTTTTGGCTGGAATTACAGCTGTCCCTGGTGTCCCTGCAGGTTTCAAGGAGACAGTGTTCCTCTACGCCATCTCCTCGGCGGGGCTGACCCATGACATGGGATTTCCCTCTATTTCCTGGTGATTTTTTCCATTTTGTGCTGGAATCAGAGCGTGTCCCTGGTGTCCCTGCAGGTTTCAAGGAGACAGCATTCCTCTACGCCATCTCCTCGGCAGGGCTGACCCATGGCTGGGATTTCCCTCCATTTCCTGGTCTCCTTTTCCCTTTTTGGCTGGAATCAGAGCCTGTCCCTGCTGTCCCTGCAGGTTTCAAGGAGACAGCGTTCCTGTACACCATCTCCTCGGCGGGACTGACCCACGCCATGGCTGGGATTTCCCTCCATTTCCTGCTGTTTTTTTCCCTTTTTGGCTGGAATTACAGCCTGTGCCTGGTGTCCCTGCAGGTTTCAAGGAGACAGCGTTCCTCTACGCCATCTCCTCGGCGGGGCTGACCCATGACATGGGATTTCCTTCTATTTCCTGGTGATTTTTTCCATTTTGTGCTGGAATCAGAGCCTGTCCCTGGTGTCCCTGCAGGTTTCAAGGAGACAGCGTTCCTCTACGCCATCTCCTCGGCAGGGCTGACCCATGGCTGGGATTTCCCTCCATTTCTTGCTGTTTTTTTCCCTTTTTGGCTGGAATTACAGCTGTCCCTGGTGTCCCTGCAGGTTTCAAGGAGACAGCGTTCCTCTACGCCATCTCCTCGGCGGGGCTGACCCATGGCTGGGATTTCCCTCCATTTCTTGCTGTTTTTTTCCCTTTTTGGCTGGAATTACAGCCTGTCCCTGGTGTCCTTGCAGGTTTCAAGGAGACAGTGTTCCTCTACGCCATCTCCTCGGCAGGGCTGACCCACGCCATGGCTGGGATTTCCCTCCATTTCTTGCTGTTTTTTTCCCTTTTTGGCTGGAATTACAGCTGTGCCTGGTGTCCCTGCAGGTTTCAAGGAGACAGCGTTCCTGTACACCATCTCCTCGGCGGGGCTGACCATGGTGTGAGATTTCCCTCCATTTCCTGCTGTTTTTTTCCCTTTTTGGCTGGAATTACAGCCTGTGCCTGGTGTCCCTGCAGGTTTCAAGGAGACAGCGTTCCTCTACGCCATCTCCTCGGCGGGGCTGACCCACGCCATGGCCAAGGCGTGCAGCGCGGGGCGCATGGAGCGCTGCACCTGCGACGAGGCGCCCGACCTGGAGAACAGGGAGGCCTGGCAGTGGGGAGGCTGCGGGGACAACCTCAAGTACAGCAACAAATTCGTCAAGGAGTTCCTGGGGAGGAAGCCCAACAAGGACCTGCGAGCCAGGGTGGACTTCCACAACAACCTGGTGGGCATGAAGGTGCGTTGGGGGCGCCGCGGGGTGGGGTGGGGGTCACACTCTTTGGGGTTTTAGGGATAAAAATGCTGGTTTTGGGTGTGGAACAGAGTGTTGGATGTGAAATGAATGGAGTGATCCTCTTTCTGGAGTCTGAGTTGGTTTGCACCGTGCAAAACCCTTGGAGAGAGAAATGGGACTGGCCAGGTGTAGGAATTATGAGGTGAAGACAAAGATTGCTGGTTTCCCACAGGGAAGAGAGGATTTCACACCACAGAGGGATGGAATGAGAGGTTCCTCAGGCTTGCATGGGGTAGAAGAAGAGTTTTGTGCTGCTGCAACATGTCCTTGAGGGACGCTTCTCTTGCAGCAGTTCAGTGTGGCATCTCCTTGGCCAGGCTTCTTTAAAACTGGCTGGAGAAACACCTGGCTGGGAACCAGGGTGGAGAGATTGATTTCTGGCTGACCTCAGACCTAAAAGTCCCTTCAGTGGTCTGGCAGAAACCTTCTGTGTCACCTAGAGCAGGAGAAGGTGCTAGGTTGTAGAGTCCCTTTTTTCTTTTCCCATCTTTATCCTCTTTTCTCTTTACACCTCCTGTGAGCTGCCTGGGGGCTTCCCTGCAGGACTGCCAGAGTTCTGGAAGCATTTGGATGATGCTCTGGGGCACATGGTGTGATTTTTGGGTTTGTGCCGTGCAGGGCCAGGATTTGGAATCAATGATCCCTGTGGGTCCCTTCCAGCTCAGCATTTTCTGTCACAGATGTAAAGGACAAAGTGTCTGCAACACTGGGTCATCCAGCAAGGGGGAAAAGGAAAGGGCTTTCCACCTTCTCCCATGATATGCTTGGCTGTACCTAGCCTAGAGTTGCTCCAACATGAAAATCCCCCAGATTGGCCAGCACAGGTGCTCAGGATCAGTGTTTCATTGCACCAACCTCCAAGGGGGACATACTGCAGGGCCAGAAATAGCCCTGGAGCCTTGTTATTGTCTGTGTGATTGGATGCAGGCTTGGGGCTGGGATGGGGGACCTGGGTCTCCAGTTTCCCAGGCAAATGCAGCCCAGCCAGTTGTGCATTCTAGGAATGGCCACCCCAGCTCAGTTGTTGCTGTGTCTATGTATAAAATGTCATTCCTCGCGACGGAATTGGGGCATCGGGGAATGCACCAGCCAGGGCTGGCCAGCAAAATGTCTCCCCCTCTCCCCACCACCAGATGCTCCTAGACAGAGCTGAGATCAGGATTAGAAATATCCTGGATTTAGCTGGTGTCTGGTTTTGGCTGACAGCTTTCCTGCTCTGGATTAAAGGGCTCAGTGTCTCTGAACTCCTCAGCAGCTCTTTGACGTGTGAAATGGGCTTTGCAGGATGATGAGATTGTTTCAGTCCTTGTGTTGGTTGCTCTGTCCCATCTTTTGGAGCTGAGTGTGTGCTGGCAATGGATAAGGTGGCCACAGAGGCTGTGATTCCATGCTGGATGTTTCTGTGAGGTGTCCTGGCTCTCCTCTCATTCCCAAGTCACACAATACTCATCAAAACCTCCAAGGATGTGACTTTAGCTGCCACTGGCAAGTCCTTGCAGCTCCAGGAATATCCACCAACAGTGGCAGGGCTAAAAAACCTCCCAGATGGGTTGGGTCCAACTCCCAGTGTTCCCAACCCCAGGAGCTGCAGTCAGGATGTCCACACGGCTGAGGCCACTCTTGGATTTAGGATTTGTGTCCTTAATTACCCATCTGTGCTCTGCACTGCCTGCCTTTGAGCTCCAAGGATGAGCTGGAGGGCTTGAACCTTCCCTTGTGTGTCCTGATCCTTGTAGTTAGCTCCCAGGGGAAGATGCAGGGCTCTCCAGCATCCTCTGCCTCCACTTCCCCTGGCACAGTCGGACTCTGGCAGAGGTTTCAGAGTGTGAGACCTGCAGCTGAGCAGCTGAGTAACAGTTGTGACACTTGTCCAGACACCCAGAGCCCTCCTGGCAGTGCAAGTCACAGACCTTTGCTGCAGGTCAGTGATCCAGTGTTCCTATTTTTGTCCCCCCGTGTCTGCCGAGTTGGGATTGCTGTCTGACAGCTTTCCTTTGCCTGTTTGCAGCAGCAGTTGAAATGATTTCTCTGTTTGTGCTGCTGGAATAATTCATTGTGCCATGGTGTGGTTGAAAGCCAAGCCAAGCAGCTCTCCAGGCTCCCAGCACCACCAGGGGAGGAGGGAATGTTGAGAAGGAAGCTTTCAGGAGGGTGGTGATTGAAGATCACACATCTGTATGGTTGGGATATGTGGCCCTAAACCACTGGCACAATTCAGTGTCACTGAGATGATGATCAGAGATGAGGATCCAGGTTGGCTTTGTGGCTACAGAGTCAAAACTTGGGAGTGCTTGCTTCAGATTCCACAATATTGAAACAGTTTGACCCTCTTGATGCATCTTTGCCACTGCTTGCTCTCAGGTGTAGATTAATATCAGGTTTGATCTCTGCTCTTCCTCCTGTTCCCACTAAATCTGTCCTGGTTTGAAGGACAGGTGTCTGCCAATAAAGGCAGGAGCTTCTCTTGGAAGTGGAGAATGTAAACCCCCTTCCTCCAAATTATTATTATAATTTTGAAATTTAGGGGCTCTCAGGCAATGATATGGGAATTAGGAATAACAGTTCTTTACTAGGAAAATTAAAATAGAAATGCAGTATTACACAGAACAATCCCAAACCCTGCCAGAGTCAGAATCCAAGCTGACACCCGTCAGTCAGTCAGGGTGTTGGCACAGTCCCATTCAATGGTGGCTGCATCCTCCTGCAGGGGCAGATGTGGTTCAGCTGGAGCAGTGCTCCTGGAGAAGGTGCAGTTTCCTCTGAAGCTCCAGGGATGATGTGCAAAGGTCTGGCTTTCCTCTGGAATCCAGTGGGAAGAAGGTTCCTTGGTGTCCAAAATGTCAGTTTTTATCTGGGTAGGAAAGGCTTGGCTGCTCCCCTGGCTGGAGCATCTCCCAGTGGGATGATGGAATTATATCAGTCATGCCCTGGGACTCAGTGGCCATTAACAGGAGATATCTCCTGGAGGGAGGATGGGCTGTGGGAAAGATAAAGATGATTGCCCAGCTGGTTTAAAGATGGCCCATGAGCAGATAATGTGTGCCAGGAGATCAGGGGCACTGCCCAGCTGGGTTAACAGATGGGACAGAATTCACATTTCTGGCCACATCAACCCAACACACACTGCAAGTGCAGGGATGAGAGGATGGAGGCTGAGAGCACTGCTGCATTCCTTGCTGAGTCGATGGATATTTTCCTTGAGGAAGCTAGGGAGTTAAATATGATTCTCAGCACGTTTCTTGTGTCTTCAAAGGAGCTGCTCACCAACCAACTCCTGCCCTAAAGACTTTGCAACCATCGAGTGGGGTTTGATCACCCCGTGACTGCAGCAGTCTGAAACCACTTTGGGCTAACCTGGTGTGGTTACTGGAACAATAACTCATCTGGGTTTGATTTGGGGTGGATCAAAGGCACTATAGGAGTGCAGACAGCCTTGATTTGTGCCATTTTTGGAGCTGAACAGTTTGGAGCTGCAGTGTGTGTGTTCACTGAGGGAGTGGAGAAGTCCCTGTGAAAGATACAGCACAAGCTTGGTGGTCTCCCACTCATTCTTTACATGTCATTTTTCCCATCTAACTACTCCCAAACGTGGCAAAACATACAAATAGTCCCTTGAGACCCAGCAAAATGAGGACCTGTGCTGGACTGACTAATCTGGCAAGCAGCCCTCTCCCCTCCTGGTCACCACAGCAGTTTCTCCATGGTGCCACAGCAGCAAACAATCCATGTGTTTCTGAGAGGGTGACATGATCCTATCCCGCCTAGTTTTAGTGTCTCCTGCTAGACGTTCTCATTTAATTATGATTTTACTTCTGCTTTTTTACAACCTTGATGGGCTGCCTGTAATTCTGCTGCCACCAGTGAAATAATGACTGAACATGTTGTGCCCGTGGTGGCTCACCAAGTTATATGATGTGACCTCAGTGGTTAATGAAAGGGCGAGCTTGTCTAGAGTGAGGATGAGGTAATTAGACCAGGACTTCTCCAGCCTCCTCTTTATTGAAAAGCAGGAGTTCTGAATAGGCCACTTATTAAAAAAGCAATTTCCCTTCTTTTGCCAGATCTACTCCCCTTCATTCAGCCATTCTTTCCGAGGGGTCTTGGGTGGAGAGGGTGTTTTGGGGGGAGATGTGTGTGTGGAGGGGATGGGGGAGAAGTCAACTGTATTAAAGCTCCATTGCCAGCAATGAAGTTTCTGAGTTATATTAAATGAAGCCCAGGCAGCCTTGCTAAAGCTCTCATCTCCTCTCTGTCCTCCCCCCTTTTCCCCCTTGTACACACAAGTGCAGCCCTCTTTTGTAACCCATTAATGAAAAGGAGGAATATTAGAGCACTCAATTAGTTCCACTGGGCTTGAGTAAGTGATGTTTTAATTAAATTTGCCCACTTTCTCAGCAAAGTATCATTAAACATGACTTTCCAACTCCCTCTCTGGAGCGTTGCTAAGTTTCTTAATCCCAGGAGTGCTGACCTCTTCCAGAGGTATGTCTGGTCAAGCATGTCTTACAGATCCAAGGGGCACAATTAAAAGGGGCTGCTGTTACCCTAGGAAAAAAAAAAATTATCATGTTCTCATTGCCTTTTCCTTCATCCTTCCAGAAGGAGGGATGTAAACCTTTGCCTGAAGTGTATAACCACAGTTGTCTTGAGAGTGTTTAATACCAAATTGTGGGGAGGCAGAAATGGAGAACAAGAAAAGATCTCTCCTTAAGCAGTTTTCCTGCTTTGAAACTGGTTCCTTCCATGAGGCTTCATTGGTTTTTTTGCACAAGATGTTTTGGTCTGTGCAGAGCAAGTGTTTCTGAAGGATCACAGAATCCTGGAATGGTTTGGGTTGGAAGGGACCTTAAAGCTTGGCTTGTCCCATCCCCCTGTCATGGTCCTTGTCACCCTTGTAGGCTTCAGATCCAGACCCATCCTGAGACAGCTGCACCTGAAACCATCTGGGATGCTCTGGAGAGGATGGTGGGAGGTGCCTGCACTTCCCCTTGCTGTTGACTTGCTTATTTTGGAATTCCATGTGAGGAATGGCTTTTCCCCCCAGGCAGTGCTGGCAGGGACCTCTCTGGAGGGCTGGAGATGCACTCTCCATATCAGGGAGATGTTTGCCCAGCTATCATCTGTCTGAGGAACTTCATGAGCTATCACATAACACGTTATCAGAGCATGCCACCCTCTTCATTTCTGGAGCTCTGCTGGGCAGAGGGGGGAAACTGAGACCCAGAAAGATTAAGTGACTCACTAAAGGTCACACACAGGCAGAGGGAGGCACAACTCTCCTGTTGCAGAGACAGTGTTTACAAGCACTGGCCATCCAGTCTCACACAGTTCCTACTCCTTAACACAGTTCCAGTCGAACTCCAAGTTTTGCTGCACCCTCATGATGTGTAATCATTGCTGTTTTGGAGCTTTATCCACTTAATGCATGAAAAAAAAAGGAAGATAAAGAGACTTAAAGCATCCTTTTGGCAGTTTTTTTAGGGATGTGTTTGCAGTGAGAAATGGGGCATCACGTGTTCACCAAGGTACAAATCAAACCCAGCAAATAACAGCTTGAGAAGAGCTCTTAATGTACAGATCAGTTTTCAGGGCCACCACTGGTATTAATTGCTGCAGGTTATGACAGGTAGGAATGCCCAGGCGTGCTCTCTGGATTTTCCTCTCCTCTCAGGCTGAGAATGGCTCAGCCAAAGCCTTTCTTAGGCCTGGAAATCAATACTCTGGAAAAAAATCGCTTGCTGTGTCCCATAAGTGATTGCAGTTGGTTGTTTATGTGGAGCTTTTTTAGCATGGGAAGCATGCTAGGAATACTGAGCATGGGGAAAATACTTCTGAAGTTCTCAATTTGAAGTGGGGTTATGTTGTTCTATGATTAAATGTTTGTGTTTTAATACCTATGCCACTAAAATATGAGTGTTCCTGTTTTTTGAAGAGGAAGGGTGATGGGAGGGGAAAACTGTTCTGAAACAGCAGGTTGAGAACAGGATGAGAAGAAGGGTTTTTTTAGCAAGGTAGGAGAAAAAAAAAAAGAAAGGACAACTTCTAACAATCTGTGAAACTTTTATAATTCAGGCAATGGCATTGAAGGGACAAGTCTGGTCCACTGGCTGTGTGTGGGGACCGTGGCTGCTGTCCAGACAAACATTAATACTTGAGCTGAGAGAGTGACTAAGCCTGTTTAAATTGAAGAGGGGGATGGAAGGGATTGGGTTTGTGGGGAGGCATCCCAAAGCCCTCTCCAAAGCCAGGCAAGGCTTTTCCCTGGGTGAGCTGCCCCGAGGAGGAGGGTTTGCTGCCTGCTCTCCCCCCAACCATAGCGAATGGTTTGAAGCCCTGGAGCCGCAGCCCAGCCATGACGACAGCGGAGCAATGGAATTCCCACTGCTGCTGCCCAGACAAGGGTTGTCTGAAAAAAAAAAAAAAAAACAAAAAAACCCACCCCCAGAGCCCCGTGACCCAGCTGGGAATGAATGGGAATCCTGTCCTCGGCGTTTCGGCTAAAACACTGAGAAATTGTGTGTTGCAGCATGTCTGAGACTGATCCTGACGGGGCTGAGCTTCGTGGCACACCATTGTGGGGAGGAAGGATTACATGTTGCATAGCAATGCTCTGCTGTGATCCCTTCTCCCCGTGGCTCCTTGTAAAGCCACTTGGGAAGGCAGTCCAGCAGCGCTATCTGGTTTCCTCCCAGCAGCAAAGCCCAGGGAAAATGGTTCTGTCTTGCTTTGTGTTTTCCTTTCTCTGTGTTTTGGGTGTTCTCACAGCAAGGTCAGTGGGAATTTGTGTTCCTAAGTCAAGCCAAATAGCTCAAAAATCCTTATTTTCCTCCCAAACTGTTCTGTTTGAGACTGCCAAACCAGGTGGTTGCTCAGAGGAGAGTGGGAGGACAGAATTTTCGTGTGTGATGCCATCCCTGACCCACCACTTGTCTTTCTTTGGCTTTGTTTTCATGGTAGGATCTCTCTACAGCACCCAGTACTAAAAGGATGCTCCTTGTTGCTGTTTCTCCTGAGTTACTACAACCCTGCTGCTGTGTGGTAACTGTGGAGTTGGGCCCATGGGGAGCATGAAATAATTTTGTGCCTTGGATTGAATCTGGGCCATTCTGCTTCACATCTGTGACAAACGTGCAGGTGGCCACATCCTTGGTGTAGACAAAATGATTATTCAGGGCTCTGTTCAGAACATGTTCAGGGCTGTGTAGGATGCAGGTAAATCAAGCTCTGAACTGTGATGAGCCTTAAAAAGAAAGCAGGAGCTACTACAACTCTTGAAATATGATTTTATATGGTAAAACCTTGTTCCTCCTCATCTAACCAAGAGTTCTTTTGGGAATAAACATTGCATTTTTCTATCCTGGAAGCCCCTCCAGGTTTGAAAGCATGATCCAGACATTTGTCCCAGCATCCAGCCAGCAAAGCTTTCTCCAAGCAACCTGCTGACTTGGATCAGTCTTGCTCTGCTTCCTGAAGAAACGAGGTGGATTTAAGTGTCTCTGACAGGAGCTTGCCACAAGAGGAGGAGAGGTGGTAGTGGAAGCTGGGGAGCGGGACGGGAAGCAGAAGGGCTTTTCCAAGATTCTTTTTGGCTCGTGGGTGGCTGGGGAGGCAGCAGGTCCCCATCACGCAGCGCCTGGAGGAGCTGCAGCCTGACTGACAGCAGCAGGGGAGGCTGCCTGGGCAGGGCATTTTCCTGGGATTTTCACTCCTGCTGCCTCGTAACATTCTCGAGCCCGTCCCGGTGCTTCCAGGGGAAGGTTTACGGGGCGGTCGGGATGCGTGTGAAAATCCACACGCTGCTCCTCCTGAACTGCTGCATTCATGGCTATGGGCACAATGGAAACCCTTTATGGCCCACCAGTGCCTGACACCTGAGCTGTCCCAGCCTCGAGCTAAAAGTGAGTCAGGAAAATCCAGACTGGGGTTCATTTGGAATTTCCTTTGACCCCAGATGAGGAGAACAGAATTAATCTACTTGAATGCACTTATTAGTACCCCTTGAGGGACTTTTGTGCTGCTGAATGTTTTAAAGAATGTTTTAAAGCACCTCCATTAGTGCTAGGTGGAGATGTTTAGACACCTGAGTCTGGCCCAGAGGGTGGGATTCTGCTCACAGAATCCCCCAAACTGAGGTGCCTCTGTGTGAGCTGGGTCCCCAGGCTCCTGTTGGTGTGCTCAGCTGTCAGTGGGAGCCTGGAGAGCTGTTCAGTGGAGCAGGTGTTTGCCTCACTGCAGGGTCCTCCCCTGACTCTGACAGGAGTTCTGAGGTGTTTCTCAAGCAGAGGTGTTTAAACTCAAGTGTTTGCCTGGGTGAGGTCAACCCTGGCTGGCTGATGTGATTCAAGTGCCTAAACCTACATGCTTACACCTGACTGAAGGTCTTCTGCCATCAGCCAGCTGCCAATCCATCAGGATCAGGTTTTCCAACACGTGTTGGGCTGTATCCACCAGCCCCACGTGGATGCCTTGGCCGTAGTGCTCCTGCAAGGTCAGCACTCCCACAGAGCTCCAGAGAGCTCCTGACCAGAGCTGCCCCGGCTCCAGGTTCCCTTCCTGAGTTTCATGACCCTGTCTTGTTCAATCAGCTCCAAGCTGAGCCAGTTCCTGTTGGTTTCTTGCCTTCCCATCTCCTGTGCAATGGGGGTTGTCTCCTGTTCCAGGTGGAGCAGATGCAAGTGCGCTGGGGGAGGAGGAAAGGTTGTGGAAAGCCTGAATGGATGAATGAGTGCAGTGTGCAGCCTTTCCCAAGTATCCCAGCAATGTCTGCCCGGTTTGCTGATGGTGTGGGCGTGAAATCAGGTGGGGGAGCTTTGTTTCACACGAACTCAGCTCTCACTTCTGGGCAGGCAGTGAAACGAGACTTTACACGAGGGAGGGCGCGGGTGAGGGTTGGGGTTTTTCCCACCCCCACGGTGTTGAAATGTGTTCTGCACGCTCTTGTCTGACATTGTGGGATTTCTTGTGGACTTGGCGAGACACTTTGGCACACAAAGCGTGACAGCCCTTACCCAAGCCATCCCAGCTGAGCGCTATAACCAGCAACACATCTCCCCCTGTAACCCGCCACCGCTTCCAATGCTACTGTGTATTATTGGATTGCACTTGCAAAGGTCTCTGGCTGTCACAGGAATGAAGTGTGACCATTGGACAGGCTCTGCTGAAGGCTGCATTATGCATATTGTCTTTCTAAAAATGTTTCTGGAATATCACAGTTGGGCCAGGCCCCAATTCCGAGTCCATGACCTATTGCACGGTTGCACATGGGGCTCAGCAGGATTTGTGCAGCCAAATAATTAAGAACCGGATGGTCAGGAAATGGACTGCAGCCAGTCCTCTGCTGTCAGGAGGCCACAACGTAGCCAGATGCCATCATGGGCACGGGGGGGTTGTTTTCTTCTTTTTTAGGTACCGTAGATGCCCAAAGGAAGGGCACTTTCAGCAATACTTTGGTACCTTGTCAGGACCCAGCTCTGTGAAACAAACTCTGTTCTCACCTGCTGTTCTAAGGGGGGGTTGTACCTTACCCATTTAAAGCCAATAGAATCTAATTTTGGGGAAGTGGCAGGGTAGGAAAATTAGAAATACAAATTTGTGTTTATAATCCCTGGACAAAATGTGGGGTATCTATGGTTGTCCAAATAACATCTCTGCTCTTGTGTTCCCATGGAGGTATCCCAGGTGACAATCTCTCTCTGGAGAAGGGGAGTTGGGACATTCCAGTGCTGTTTCTAAGGAGATGGATGTGGTTGTCTGCCATGAAACTTCTTTATTGCAGTTGACTTTTTTAAAGCATGTGATCTTTTGTTTAGCATCAGTCAGTTGATGATGCTAAACTAAGATTACTTCTACTCATACTTGGGTCTGGGGTCATGTGGTATGGAGAAGGTTCCTATTGTCCACACTCCTATTCTGGAGCATGTGCCACCCCACCTCTTTCCACTAAACCAATTTCTTCCACTTTTATATCTTATCTACTTATTATTGACAAAGATAAAGAGGTGTTACAATATGTATTAATCTCTTAGTTGTATCACAGTTTCAGATCTCTGTCTACACGATGAGCGGCAGCACTGGACAATCTTTGTGCACCTTTCTGGTATCTTTAATTAGCCAATTAAGCAAAGTTTTTGCAGGTAAATGTCATACTCTGGGAACTAAGATCCTTTTGAAATAAATATTCCCTGTAGGATGTGTCTTCCAACAGATACTTTTTGCACTGTCATCAACTTTGTGTCCCTCAAGTGTCTTCTAGAAAATGTCGTGTTTTAGTTGGTGATTTGATTTCTTGGGCCGTGACTGATTCTCTTGGGGGCCGTGTGTGTGTCTGCAGGTCATCAAAGCGGGCGTGGAGACCACCTGCAAGTGCCACGGCGTGTCGGGATCCTGCACCGTGCGAACGTGCTGGAGGCAGCTCTCCCCCTTCCACGAGATCGGGAAGCAGCTGAAGCAGAAGTACGAGACCTCGCTCAAGGTGGGCAGCACCACCAACGAGGCCACGGGGGAAGGCGACATTTCCCCGCCTAAAAAATCCAGCCCGGGCCACAGCGATCAAATCCCAAGGACTACGGATCTCGTCTACATCGACGACTCGCCCAGCTTCTGCCTGATGAGTCGCTATTCCCCCGGCACCTCGGGGCGCAAGTGTTACAAGGACAAGAACTGCGACAGCATCTGCTGCGGCCGGGGGCACAACACGCAGAGCCGGGTGGTGACGCGCCCGTGCCAGTGCCAGGTGCGTTGGTGCTGCTACGTGGAGTGCAAGCAGTGCACCCAGAGAGAGGAGGTTTACACCTGCAAGGACTGACACAGCCCACGGCCGCCCCCGGGGATGAGCTTGGAGAACTGCCTATGGAGACAAACAGGGTTTGATTGACCTTCTGGGATCTGGAAGCTATGTTGAGACATAAGCACTTTGTAGGGTACAGGTGACCCAGCTGTGTTGCTGTTTTGTTTTGGGGTTTTCTTGTTTTTGTTTTTTTTTTTTTGTTTTGTTTTTGTTTTTCCTGTAGACTGAATTTTCATGAGGTCCAACCATGTGGAAATAAGTGCCTGTCACACTGGGGTTAGACACCAGTTGACCTTCACCTTCCTCGTCTACGCAGTTTGACGGATCATTTCTCCTTGGAACATTGTTTCAGCCATCCTCCATGAACTCCTGGGCTAAAACAATCCCTTTGGCATAAATATCCTGTACTTCTTTATTCCTGGAGCTCACCCAGCTGCCTAGAGAGCTGAGCAGATACAGAAGATCTTTTTGCTTTGAGTGCGGTGCTACGTGAAGCGGACGCATTTCTCCTAAAACTGGAGAGGGATTTGTAGGGAATGATGGGTTCTTCCAGTGGAGTTTCTGCACATGGAGCAAACCAGGCTCTGACAAAGAGACCCGCTGGGAGCATCAGCTCTGTAATGACAGCTCTGTATCCGCGTGCACTGCCACCACGTGCAGCTCCAAAACGTTGGGTCCACCACGCTGCCGACAGAAACAGATCCAAGGAAGAGGTTGGGAAGACAGCAGAACACCAGACGTGCCTGTCCCCTTCACCCAATCCCACATTCTTTATTTAAAACAATTTGCCCAAATGCAGATTCTTTAGCACTATCGCTGTCTTAAATTTATTTTTTTTTTTTTAAACCACTAGATACTTTTGTTTCACTCTTCACTTCGCGCATGTTTTTTCTCTCCTCTTCCCGCCTCTTGCCGATGGAGGTCAACCTGTGGTAACAGCTTCAGAAATCCCAACTGGAACTTGTTGAGTCTTATGCCAGCTGAATTTGGGTGTTTCTCTTGAGTAGGACAAGAGGAATCCAAATTTCTCAATCTTGGAACTTGGGCTGTCTTGCATTGTGGAGCGTTTTGGCCTGGATCAGACCTCTGGAGGAGTTGACTTTTCTTTCCTAGGTCATCATTCCATTTACTCTAAACCATGGCAGTGGTACATGACACAAGCTGTATGTAAACCCTATGACCTTAAGATGATTTTTTTTTTTTTTTTAAACCACTAGATTCAGAACTGTATTTTAAAAACACACCTGCTAAATCCTAACAAACTCGTGGATTTGGAATAAACCAATTGACACAGAGGCAGCCTGAGAGAAGCCAGAAATTTGACTGCAGGGGTTGATCACTCCAGTGCTGTGAAACACACGACAATCTCCAGCATTTCTTTTTCACTTGGAAGAGAAGATTTACAATCCAGGACTTGGTGTGCCAATATTCTTCATATAAAAGTGGATTGGAGGCAGCCAGCGAATGCCTGAACGAAGCTTTCTAAGGAAAAAATGGGGAGCAGAGGGAATTTTGTTTGATTTTTGGTAGCAGTTATTGATTGTCCAGTAGTAGCAATTTCTACCAAGTTTCTGTAAGCCATTGATCTGGTGTTCAAAAGAGGAGATTCTCAAGCATTAGTAAAAATTAGTGAAACAAAACGAGAGCAACTTCCCAAGACAGACCATTATTTTTCAAAGTATTTTTTCCTTATTTTTATTTAATTTTTAATTCCCTCCCCCCAGATTGTAGCCACTAATATTTAAGTTGTTCATATGCATCTGCTGGGAGGAGAAAAGATAGATTTGGGGTTTTCTTGATAACAAATACCTGCAGCTCAGCCTGGCTTGTTGGCATCAAATCTTGAGGAGGGGACTTGGGGAGGGACAGGGTGTTACTCTTCAATAGCACCATGGTTCTGCAAAGAGAAGAAAAATGTCTCTTTTTTTTTTTGGTATTTCCCTATTTGCTGTACAATTCTAGAGGTTGGGATAATGCTGGAGGAGTGAGGATGGAATCCACATGTGGAATTCCCACCTTCCACCCCAGCAAAGCACCAGGAAGGTCTCACAGCTTTTGGGAAAGTCACCCTTGAGCAGTTTACCTAATGGTTTAAAAAATAAATTGCCTAGAAACCTATTATTCAGTGTGTATGTATAGATATATATACACACCCTGACACATAAATATATATATATATAAATATTGAACATTTATTTATTGTAAAGCCCTTCAGAAGGACCTTCTTATGGTTTCAATGTGGTATTATGTTAAATTCTCTTTCTCCCTCTGTCTCTCTCTCTCACACATATGTGCAAATGCACTGTTACATTTTTGTGTGTTCTAGAATAACTCTTTCCCTCCAAAGTAAAGCCAGATCCAAACCTGCTCAAAACAGGAATTTTGGGATCTGAATTACTATTTCTGGCTCCATTCTTTTTTTAAATCTGTTCTTAATTAAAAGAGGGGCCGCAATTTATGTGCATTATTATTATTATTAATTATTATTATTATTATGGTTATATTTAAACCATGGGCCTCATTTTCCTCCTTTTCACTGGTGTCTCTGTCTCCATTGACCTCGCTGGAGTAACTCCACATTGCACTGGTGTGAGAGGAGAATGAGTCCCTAGAAGCAGAAGAGAGGGGAGTGTTGGCATGGATATCCTGGCTGAGAAAACTCCAGGATGGGATGGACAGGGAAGCTTGGTGTGTTCAGCAGTGTGGGGGAGAGAGAGATGGGTGGGAAACAAGGCAGATTGTCCAAGCTTGTCTAGAAGAAAGCAGCAAAGAGTGAATGAACTACTGAGTGAAAGAGCTCTTCTGTGTATTATAACTCACGCACTGAAGCCTGGATGCTTTCTGTAAGTATTTAAAAAAAAAAAACAAAAAAAAAACAACAAAAAGACAAAAAAAGAAAAAAAAATAATAACAAAAAAAAAAAAGACACCACAAATTGTATTTATGTTCATGTGGATATAGTACTTGCCTGTTATATATTGTAAATAGCAAGGTTTATTCTCCTGTGGTTAAAAAAAAGTTATAAATAAATAGTAGCGAGGCACATGTGTTAAATGTATAGGCAGTGTATAAAATATACTAACACTCTGAAATCAGGAGAACTTGTCTTCTTGGCCTTTTGACCTAGGGTGGTAAAACAAATGTGGGTTATTTTTCTTCTCCCCCCTGCACCACGCTGTGGGTGTGTTTTGGATGGGGGGTCTTTAGTTCCAGCATTTTCCAATGTTTGCCTTATCCTTGAAGAAGGAATGGGGGCAAAAGCCTCCTTCTGGAAAAATCCAGTGGAACTGAAGTAGGAGCTGGGAGAGAAGATGTCAAACCATCTCAAAACCCCTGGGAGTGCTAGGCCTGGGTTTTGTGATGGTGAGAGACGTGTTGGAGTTGAATTAACTCGTGGAGTACGAGTGCTGCTCCATCCACAAGTCTGGAAAACCCGAAGTAAGAGACTGGGAGCTCCTGTGTGAAACACTGGGGAGTGTCCTGTAAAACCTTTTTGTCCCAGCTGGATTAAACTGGATTTTTCCAGAGAGGCTGATTCTGCCACCACACCATTGGATCTCCAGTGCAATTCAAGGAAATTGCTCGGTTTTGTAAAACTACTTCAGCGGTGGATTTGGGTCCCTGAACTTTTTCATGGTGTCATTTCTTATATATATATATATATGTATAAAAAACAAAAAGTGCAAAGCAACTTCCCCCCTTTTTCTTATCCCCAGAGAAACAGGATTTTGCTCAGATGTAACTGGAGAAGGACAGATGGGTGGAGGGGAGATTTTGGTTCCTGACCCCCTTTCACTCCCTGTTCCCCCAAAAATGTCAAAGTGTTGGTTCTCCTAAGCTGATCCAGCCAGATCAGTTTTGGGGTGGGGGGGTGCAACCATTATTTATATAACTTTTTTATTAATTTTTTTAAAAAGAGAAGTTAGCTGATGGAAGAATATTTTTATTGAATAGTGCATTTTAGTTATGTCAGAAATATAAAAAAAAATATATAATATTTTTGTAAACAAGGCAAACTGAAAATGTTTGCTGTTTTATATTAGAATTTTCTATTAAAAGAATAAAAACCCACAGAAATAATTGTTGCACCCGTCATCTGTTTTTTAACAAGCTTCTATTCTTTGTGACTGACTCATTTATGCTGGATGTGGAGAAATGCAAAACAAGTCCTAAACATTATGTTCTTATCTTCCAGTTATCAAAAACTCCAGTTGGTGAAACGTGCAGTGTTTAATCAAAGGGGATTTTTAATTATTACCATTATTAAGGCTAAAAAAAATTAGTTATGAAAAATGAGTAGCTTTTAATGGAAGTATAAAAGAATCTACCCCAAAAATTCAAGTTTACCTTTTTTAGCTGAACATCTTGGGTTTGAGATGGGTCTGGATGGAGGAAATCCCAAATTTATTTGCAATAACTGGGGATTTGCCATTGAGCTCAGTTGGCTTGGGAAGAAGGGTCTTAAAAAGTTGGGGAAAATCAAATCATAATCTGAGTAGATTGGAAGGTTGAATGAAAAGGACCAAATTCCAGGCTTGATCCAACACCAGCAACTTTCATCTCTTTGAATGGGGCAGTGCAAAACTGGGGAGCTGGGGATTCGATCTGCTGTGATTCAGGAAGTTTGTCCCTCGCCTTGGGAAGCAGGGAGTGATTTATGAGCCCCCTGTTTGCTAAAGAACACTTGGGATTGCTGGTTTGGAGACCTGAGCTGGGGCTAAAATAATTTCTGAGGAGTTTTTGTTGTCAGCCAGCTCGTTGACATCTGCCTCCCTTCAGCGAATTCCTTTGTCCGTCGCTTTTCAGCTGCCCAGTTTTAGGGAACATACAGTCGGCTGCTTTGGCTGGGCCAGGCTTGGATGACCCCAGATGAAGGGACAGATTTCTCAAGGGTACTTTCATGGAGTAGAAGCTGCTTAAGGTGATTTTCTGGTGGATTATGGTGCCTGTGAAAAATTCCTCAGTTGATGCTGCAGTAAAATCCGGTCTGTTCTGTTCCCGACGGAACAGGTGCAGTAAAGCTCCTCATTCCCGGTTTATCCAGCTCTGCAGGCACATCTGTTGGGTTGAGTCTGGCTTCCGTGGCCAGCTCATCCTGGATTTCAGTTTTTAGGATGCTAATTAGGTGATGACTTTTAAAAAGTGATGTTTTCCCACAAGAAATCCAAGATACGACCTTTCTGGACCACGTTGCTCAGTGTGGCACGGGATGAGGTCCAGAGGAATCACAGCAATCAGGGAATGTTTGGGCTTGGAAGGGATCTCTAAGATCCATCTCATTCCATCCTCCTGGTTGAATCTGCTCAACCCCCTGAAACCTGGATATTAGCACTGAATAGATTTTAGATCTGTTTTTCACCGACTAACCTTGGCTTTGACCAAATCATTTGCAAGTTCCACAAAGTGAATATTTCTGAACAGAGCAAACAAAAGAAAAAAGGGAATCTTGAGGCTTTGTGGGTGAGGAGGAAAAGAAAATGGATTTGGCAGCAGAGTTTTACTCTGGCTTCCTGTAACTACAATTCCTCAGGTGCAGGGAGGGAGTGGGGAGCGAGACAAGGAATTATGCAGACACATCAAATTCACCTGTCAGGAGAAACCTCAGAGTTTTGCCTTTTTCTCAGTTGTTGCTGAGTGTTTTCAGAAGTGGGAAAAACCCTTCTTAGCACTGGGCAGAAAGGACAGGAGATTGCTTCCCCCAGTAATGTTGGGAAGGGTGTTGGCATCGATGTGCAATGGATCTGGAATTTTTCCCCCTTAGGACAGGAGCCCGTGGTCTGCAATCCGTGGGGACACCTCTGGAAGGTGTTTGGCCCATGTGCAGGTGCTGGCAGCAGGAGGGGATAAAGGCATCCAGGTTAATAGAGGTGGGATTGAATTCAGGAAAATCGAGGTGTGTGTGTATTATCCCCTTGAGCATGGATCCATCTGAAACACCAATCACCAAACCAGCCCAGGAATTCCCCTTGGACCACCCCACTTTCACAGTTTGAAGCAGGAATGTAAAGTCTAGGATTTGTTTTGCACACCTGGGATGGCATTTCCTTTTAAAGGGAGGTGGGAATACTAACATGAAGGATTAGTATTTTTCTTGTTTTTTTCTTTTTGTTTTGTTTTGTTTATTTTCCAATGTCTTATGGGAGCCTAAGTTATTTTTCTCTACCTCATATGTACAGCTTGTAGGTATAAATCTGATTCTGAGTGACTGTTGAGAATGTATTTAAGTTATTTAACATCTTTGTATAACAAAAAAGAAAAAAAGCAAGAACAAATGAAACAATAAATGTATTTTAAATTATACTTGAAGTGTGCTCCTCTTCCTTCATATCTCTTGGAAGTCTTTGTGTAGTGGTTGTGGTAGGTCATTCCTTCAGCCTCATTCATGAACATAAGCCTGGCCTTGGGGCTAATTTAAGCCCGAAGAAAAGCCTCTCCATCCATTGTAAATGACATCCTTAAACAAGCTCAGGAGGCTGAGGGACTCCATCAGCTTCCCCTGGGATTCCATGGTCATCATACTTTGCTGGAGAAGTCAGGATACCTTGGCAGAGTGTCACCATCAGGATGTGATTCCAAAATAACTGCCCGGAGCTCAGAATAGGTTGGACGTGGTCAAATTTAGTCTGGGGGAATGACAACGATGAAAAAAATTGTTGTTATCCCAGGCAACACATTGACCTGCTTGATCAAATGTCCTTTTCTTCACTGTGGAGCTCTGGAGCTCCTCAGTACCTCACTGCAGCTGAGCTTTAAATAACCAGAGTGGGGAGGGAGCCACGAGCACCATCCAGTCCAACTGCTGACACCCCAGCAGTCCCAGCCTGTCCCTGAGATGTCCAAATTCTCCTGGAGCTCTGGCAGCCTTGGGAATGTTCCCTGGGGAGCCTGGGCAGTGCTCTGGGGGAAGAACCTTTCCTGATTTCCACCCTAAATCTTGGAACAAGATCATCTTTACTGCCCCTCCAACCCAATTCTGCTACTTTGGAAACTCTGACTTGAGTCTCCAAAGGGTTTCCAAAGTCCCTTTGGCTTTCCAGTTCTCTCCTTCCCATGCACACAAAATTCTTGTATTTATTCATTTATTTTACCTTTCCTGCTGTGGGGAAAGCACCCAGGCTTTTAACCCTTTCAGAGCTGGTTCCTTTATGCAGAATCAGCACTGCTCATCCTCAGACAGAAATGCTGGATCTTTATCCAGGATTGTGCTGGTGTCCCACTGTTGTTCTTACAGATTATTATTCACCCAAGGAATTGTTACTAAATCAGTGAAAATCCTGCACAACCACTGCTCCTCCTGCTTTTGCTGTGCTTTGTCCCTTCTTGTGATGAGAAATGCCAGCTCAAAGCTCTGAGGAACCAGGCAAACACTTTGATCCAGGTATTTTTCACACAACCATGGTTTGTGTTGGAAGGGAGCTCAAGGATTATCTAATTCCCACCCCCTGCCATGGGCACCTCCCACTAAACCAGGCTCAGATTTTAATCCAGAAGAGCGGACGAACGGAGGTGGTGGGATGGGAGATGGATCTACCTCTGCTTTGCTTCCCACCAAACCCTGCAGGGCAAGCCCTGCCTTCTCCAGCTTCCCAGCTGGCCTCCCATTCACACTCCTGGCAGTTGGGTGATGGGAACTGGCGGGTTTGGAACCTCACAGAGCCGCTCACGGGAGTCGTGGAGCCGCAGAGCCGAGGAGGTGGCAGCGTTTTGACAGCTGTTCCCACAGAGGAAGTGAGTGATGTGAGACTGCACTGTGAGAATTTGGGATTAAAACAAGGATCAGATGAGAGGCTTCACCTCCAGAAAAACTGAAATAGGTTTTTTTCCCCCTTTCTCTCAGTTGTTTTCCTCGCTGTCGCTGATCCTTGAAGGTGGTTTCAGCCTGAAGCTGTGGGTGTGCTGAGCAGAAGGGGAGCAGGGGAAGTCAAATCCAGTAAAAACAGAGCTGCCTTTAGCTTAGAAATAAATAATGAGCTTCCAGGTACACTGAGGGATGTGTGGAACTGTGTGTAACCCAGATGAGTGGAGAAGAGCATGTGAGTAAAAACAGAATGAGGAGAAAGAGAGAAAAAACAATGAGGGGACAAATTTTATACCAAGCTTCCTCTTAAATAGGCACAAAGATAAAATCTGACTGTTATTTGGACAAAAATATGATTAATCACCAAGAGATGAGATTAAAGAGTCAGGTGCCAGAATCACAGAATGGTTTGGGTGGGAAGGGACCTTAAAGTTCCTCTCATTGCACCCCACTGCCATGGACACTTTCCACTAGACCAGGTTGCTCCAGCCTGGCCTTAAACACTGATATTGATTCATCATTATCATCATTAACATCATTAACCTCATTAATATTTCTCAGGCTGTGTAGTGTTTTGAGTATCTCCCTTTATCCCAGATCCACACAACTAATACCAGAATATCGATATCAGAATATCAGTTATAAATATCAGAATATCAATTATGAATATCAGAATATCAATTAGACATATTAGAATAGCAATAATCAATATTAGAATATCGATTATAAATATCAGAATATAAATTATGAATATCAGAATATCAATTAGACATATTAGAATAGCAATAATCAATATTAGAATTCTAGTCCAGAGCCTGCTTTTCAATCCATTTCCCACCTCTCCTGGATGATGAACTCCCTGAAATGACATTCCTGTCCTGGCTTCTCTGTCATTTCTGGCCTTCTCAGCTTCCCAGGGCAGTGTTCATTTGCAAGGTGCTAATTACAAGGGCACTCAGCCTAAATTAACACTCATTTCTGCCTCTCCCTTGCACAGAATAATCTCTCAGAGGATTAGGACAGGTTGGATGGGGCTTGGAGCAACCTGGTCTGGTGGGAAATGTCCCTGCCCATGGGACAGGGTGATCTTTAAGGTCCTTTCCAACCCAAACCAATCTGGGATTCTGTTTTTTTTTTAAGTTTTCAGGCTCTCCCTGAGTGATGTCCAGGAGAACTGAGCAGCCTTTTGGGAGGGCTGAGGGAATAAAATGGAAATAAAGTGATTGGGCACTAAAGGGATCTCCAGCCTAAAGAAATCCCCCAAAATCTGCTGGGAAGTTCCACCAGCTAGCCCTGCTTGGTGATTCAGACAGAAGGCTCTGCATGCCTGAAGTTTCACTTATTTTTGTCAGAATTAAGGAGGGAAAAATGGGATTTGTTACTTCTAACAAGGCAGCACTAAAATTGTCATGGACAGATCTTAAAAAAAGGCATCAAGAAGATATTTGAGATTTGATTTGGTGTCTTGGTTATGAATCCCAAATGTCCCAGACACCCAGGCTGGTCTGGAATCGTGTTTTCCATGAGCCACCTCTCTCTGGTTCCTCTGTTTGTCTCCTGAGGCAAGGAAACTTCCATAAAACCCAAGTTTTACCTTCCTCAGGTGGGAATGACCTCACTTGGGGCTGTTTTCCTTTGGAATTCCTTGTGACAGTCACTGGGACACAAACCCAGCTCCAAAATTCCAAGGCATAAACAGGACCTTTGTGAAAGTGACTGCTGTGGCTGGATATTAATTTGGGTTGTTTCCTTTTTATCTGTGCAAAAAGAATTTTTTTTTTTTTTGGTTGAAAAACTCAAAAAAAAAAAAAAAATTCAGCTGCTTCAAAAATCAGAGTTCAATTATTTCCATTCCCACTTTCCCCAGTGGATTTGCCTCCTGGGCTCACCAGATTATCCTGGTGCATCCATGGTGCCTTGATCCATGGGGATGAACTGGCCAGGAAGTTTGGGCTGTGTCTCAGAGCAGTGACAGGAGATAACTGAGTTTTAATTTTCATTAAAAAAAAAAAAAAAAAAATTTTTTCAGTGGGTGGAAGTACAAAGGAAAGGATAGCAGGGAGGAAATCTGATGAAAATAGCAATACTGTTCCTGAAAATCAGAATATATTTTATAAAAAAATAGAATTTATGGGAATTTTTGGGTTTTCTGCAGATTAGAGGATTCTCAGAAATCATCAGGATAATCCTGAAGGTTCCTGATCCAATTTCTTGGCTCCTGATGCCAAGATCATCCCAAGGCCAACCTCACCCAAACCACCTGGATTTTACCTCTCATTCACCTGAAATCACATCTGAGATGTGCTGCAGCACAGGGGAAGGTTGTTGACCTGAATCCATATTTCATTTTTATTTCTGGATTCTGAATTGTGAATTTCTGAGAAATCCAGAGCCAGTCCTAACAGGTTAAACACACTCCAAATGCAAAACAAGCAGCTGTGTGGGAGACCTGATAATTTAAGTATTCAGGAGATATAGAGCTGAAAATATGGTTCATAATTTAATTATTATTCATTTTAAATTAGTTATTTTTAATTAATTTTATTTTCTATAAAAATTATCATTCTGGAATATTCTTGCTTTACACTTAATTCCCTATTTAAAGTACCTGTGTGGAACATTAGGAATCACCAGTGGAAGGAATGTGATAGAGTTATTCCTGATTATTTTGAGGAAAGAAAAGCATAAAATGGGAGTAGTAAATAAAATCTTTTTGCTGGGTGCCCTTCTCAGTTCTCTGTCCATCCTGGCTCCCACTTGAGCACCCACCTCAACTGGAATTGGAATTATTATGACAACTGCCAGATATCCTTGGGAATTAATCAGCAATTCCTGCCTTCCCTGTGGTTATTTCCAAGCATTTTCTTTTATTCTGGAGTTGGGGGTGAAAGTGTGGCTCCAAAAATTCCTTTTTTTTCAGGAGTTCTGAATTTTCTGTGCTTTCTGACCCTGACCCCCAGGAGAACACTGCTTTGACTTGAGGCTTGGAGAAACTTCCAAAATTGAGTGATGGAGTTAAAATCATGGGTGTGTAGTTAGAAGTGTGTGATTTCACATGGTGAAATTGGAATTTGGGGTTTAGAATATTGTAATAGGAGGTTCTGGGGTGTTGGTTCTTTCTTCCTTCTTGCTCCTTCTTCTTCATGATTTCAGGTAGTTTTTGGTTGGATTGAAAGTGCCTCAGTGTGGGTCACAGGTGGTTGGTTATTGGGTCAAAAGTATAAATAATAGAGGTGATAGCTCTTAATTGGAGAGTTAGCCTTAAAATACCTTGTAACTAGCTAGATTCACCTCAATTTTCTCACTTTCAGCTTGTTAGCTAGAACTCTCTGTGCTATAGATAAGAATTAATAAACAACTGAATCCAAACACAAAAATCCTGTCTCTTCTGCTTCTATCCTGAATCTGACTAAAAACAAAAAGAAAACAAAAAAACACCCCAAAAAACCCACAAAAAAAACCCCAAAAAACAAAAACCACCAACCCCCCCCCCAAAAAAAAACCCCAAAAAAAAAAAAAGCCAAAAAAACCCCACAAAAACCCAAACCAAACCAAACAAAACAACAACAAAAAAAAAAACAACACTAATGGGTGGGGGTTGAACTGGGACATCTGCTCTGCTGGTCTCCACATCCTTAGCTCAGGACACTGGGGTGATTTATGGAATAAATGGGGTTCCATGGGTGCAGGTGCCATTCCCAGCAACCATAAATAACAGAGTTTGGAATCAGCTTGATGGTAGAAGTCAAAGCATTGCATGTTTGGGGCTGTGGCACTTCATTAGCCATGAGCCAGGCCCAGCAATTTTTGCCAGCTCATGATTTTTGATTAATTATGATGTTTAGAAATTAGGTATTTAGTATTAAAGAAAAAGTTGGGGCTTTTTCATGATTCCTTTTTTTTCTTTCCGTGTTATTTTCTCAGGGATATATGCTGTTATACATTTTAAAATATCAAATTTCTTGCTTGCAAAAAAAGAGCCATTATTAATTACTGCTTTTAGGGAATGTTTTGCATTTCTGCAGTTAGCTGGATTTTTTTTTTTTTCAATCTTTTTCCTCTCTTCTTGGTTTCTTTCACTCCCTTGCTCTTTTTTATTCTCTCTCTCTTTCAATCTCTCATTGGTAACAGCAAAAACCAGACAATGATGTTGCTGCTGCTGTTCCAATTTTACCTGGAGAAATTAAGGCCTGGTCCGAACTTATTTTGCTATTTTGGACCAGGAACTGACCTGACTCTGCAGATATTTTAATCAGGATTTATTTTTTCAGTCATTCAAAGAGCTTTGAAGGGTCCTGCACTGATCCAGTGTTATCTCATGGTGTCTATATCTGTATCTTATCTTTTACAACCCCTTATCATTGCAGTCATGCCAAATGCACTGATAAAGCTGAAGTTATCTGCACCAGTGTGAGGCAGAGGTGCAACCTCCACCCTTTGGAAGCAAAGCAGGGCAGGTGAGACACTTCAGGTTGTCTCAGAGGACACGAGGTGCCAGCTCTGGGCAGCTGAATTCAGTCTTGGACATCCCAAAGGACAGCCTGGGAGATTTCATGCTCTGACCCCACTTGGAGAAGCCTTTAGGAATCACAGATTACCCTGAGCTGGAGGGGACCCATCAGGAGCATCAAGCCCAGCTCCTGGCCCTGCACAGACCATCCCAAGAGTCACACCCTGTGCCCAAAGGGTGTTGTCCAAACTCTTCTTGATGGTCTTTCAGCTCAAGAAAAATTCAGCCCCAAGGAAGATGCTGGGAACAGCTGCCAGCCCCAGGCTCCCTCTGCTTTCTGCCCAAATTCCTCTTCCCAGCTGTGGTTTCCCCATGGCTCTCACCATGGGCAGGGGATGGGTGCTGAATTTCCTTCCCTGCAGGAAGAAAATGTGTTCCCAGCCCACGGGAGGAGTCACATCAGAGGCACCCAGAACAAGGAGCTCTCAGCAGAACAGCACAGCAGGAACAATCCCTGTCCCCTTGGAGCCTGACCCAATGACCACAGCAATGACCCAAATGTCCTTTTTGCCACCAGGTGGAGCTGGGAGAGAATTCCTTGGAAGGGGCCAGCTGAAAGCACCCCAGGATGAAGGCACGAACAAAAAGAGGAATTTTTTGTTTGCTCATCCGGTTGCTTCTCCCAGAAAATTCTTGTATTTCTCACGGAGAAATTTCCCCATGAGAAGCAAAAAAAAAGGGGAAATCACAGGTTGTTTAATTTGCAATGAATAAACTCCTGCATGGCTGGAACTCGATGATGTTTAGGATCTCTAAGCCACGCCTGTGGGATTCTGGGGTTCCCTGGCTGGCTGTTGGCTGAGAGGAACAGCAGACACAACCTTTGTCATCGTTTACCTCGTGTGTGACTGCTCAGTGTCCACTCATGGTCACCTCACGTCCAGGACTGCCCAGGCTTGCTGGGGACAAGGCTGGCTGCAAGCTGTTCCCATGGAACTTGTGTCCCCACCCCGTGGTGGCTGCTCAGGGGATGGCAGCAGCGTTCCTGAGCATCCTGCTGCCTCAGTGGGAGTGGAAATGCTCTGCCCTTGCTCTTCTCCCATCCACGAGAGGCTCCCAGCCCCAGGAGACACTGAGACAGCTTCTCCCACCCTACAGCTCAGAGGAGCTGCTTCTGTACACAGGTGGGGTTGGTCTTTTCTCCCAGAAAACCTCCTCACCACCAGCTCAAACGTCCCTCACTGCGTAGATCAATGTTTTCCCAGAGTTTTCACAAGACCATGGAAACCCAGAATGGTTTGGGTTGAAGAGACCTTAAAACTCATCTCATTCCATCCCTCCCATAGGCAGGAACACCTTCCCTTGCTCCAAGCCCATCCAGCCTGGCCTTGAACACTTCCAGGGACATCCACAACTTCCCTGGGCAACCACCACCTTCACAGTGAAGGGATTTTCTCTCTCAATTTTACTCAGACCCAAGCAGGGTGTTTCTAGCCTCTCTCTTTGTTTCCCCCAGCTGTGCCATTCCTTCCTCAAGCTGGTTTATGTCTTTTCCATACACTCTGCATCTTTCACAGGGCTGCTGGAAAGGCTTTGCAAGCTCCCATGGAGGTACCCTAGGTAATAAAATTCATGTTACTGAATGCTGTGCAAACAAGTGAGGTCACTCTGTTTAGTAAATCTGTTTTTCCCCCGACTGAGGATAAAACCTTGTTCTCTCAGAATGCTGGAAAGTCTTAACACCTTCCTTTTTCCCCTCTCGTTTTTTTTTTTGCTCCTTTTGCTCATTTTGAATTCCCTCTGTCGGTTCCCCTTGTGAGTATCCCACCTATTTATCCAATGCTGTTATTGTTGTTGGATGACTGGAAAAGATCTGCCTTTGGTGAGCAGTCTCCCAGCCCACAATGCTGCCTTTTTCTCAGCAAAGACGCTGAGGATCACTAATACCAGCTTTATTTTCCTTGGCACTTCCCAGAGCTGGAGCCACCCAGCCTTTCCTTGCCGAGTGCTTCTTAATCAATATTAAAGGGCTGAGAGTGCAGGCAGCTTCCCTCTGCAAATAATTATTAATCAATGGTGTGGGGCTTTGGTGGGGAAGGGAGTTCAAGAAGCCTTTAGGATGGGAGGGTGCCTCAGCTGGGTTCTGGCTGAGGGGATGGGTGTTTATGTCAGGTATTTTGTTTAGATTAGATAGAAAAAAAAGGACATTTTTTTACAATGAGGGTGGTGGAACTCTGGCACAGAGAGGTGGTGGATGCCCCATCCCTGGAAATATTTAAGGACAAGTTGAACAGAGCTTGATTTAGTTGAAGATGTCCCTGCTCATGACAGGGAGGTTGGAGTAAATGACCTTTAAAGGTCCCTTCCAACCCAAACCATTCTGTGATTCAAGAATCCATCTCAAGCCCAGACTTAATTTGAAATTCTGGAGTAGCTCAAGTTGTATATTGACATTTCTTTAATTTAAGGAACATTTAGGTTCTTAATTGAATCAATATATTTTGAAAACCAAGGGTATAAGAATTTAAATTCTGAGAAAATAAAGAATTGGCTCAACGTAAACACTGTTTGAATTTAGTCATTGGTCTGCACTGCTCCTGAATACTCTGATTAAAATATTTAAATTCCTTCAATTTAAAAGGATTCAATTCCAATATAATAATTTTCTGTGAAATGCATCTTCTGGGAAAGCAATGTTGGGCAGTTGAAATTCTTGGAGAGCAGAACCAAAACCCACTCTGTGACCTTGATATTGCAAAGCCCTGCTTGCAAGCCAGTGGGAAATTTTCTGCAGGAATGCTTTCCTGTTGGAAAAAGCCAATTTGATAAAACTGATATGGCTTGTAAACAGCAATTCTGTCAAGCTTTCTTTAAAAAGAAAAGTTCTGGTTTTCAGTTTCAGGAGGTGCTTTTATTCCTATTTCTTTTTAAGGTGCTGCAGCATATTGTTTGTATAAAAACAATGAACCTCAACTCACTCCCAAATTCTGTCTTTATTGACATTTATATCGACTGCAAGTGTCCTTTTCCCTCAGAGCCCTGTTTCGTAGGAAATCTTGAAAATATTTTGCTTTCCCTCTCATCCAGACTGGAAAGATATTTGAAAGCATGGGATTTACCACAGAATGGAAAGTTGGGTTCCTCTCCAGCTCCAGTGCTCGCAGGTAACGGGCTCTTCACGGTTCCTTTCTGAAAGGACACGGGACCAGATTGTGGAAAAACCTTTCCAGGAACGTGGTGGAACCCCCTGTTGCTTGAGGAATGTTAAAGCTGATTTGACAAAGCCCTGGAGAATATGTTCTTGAGGGCAATTTGGGATTGGCAGGCAAGTGGACGGGTTGCCTTAAGACATTCTTTATGCTTCCATGAAGGGAGGACAAAATGTTTATTTTGGTTTCAGGGTTTAATAGGTTTGGAGATATTTCAAGCTACTGGAGGCTTCAAAATTATTCAGCCCAGAGACTTCTCCTTAGTTTTCTTTTTTTTTTTTTTTTTTTTCAGGACTAAGAGCAATCTGGGCAGAAACAAAACTCCAGCTATTGACACAAAACCTCTCTCGTGTCACAGTTGGGGTCAAAAAGCACTTTTCCACCTGAAAAATGAGATTTTAGAGGGCAAAGCTTTCTCCCTCTGTCAATGCACTCCTAAATTTCCTGCGACCTTCAGTCAGATTGACTTGGGGGGAAGGTTCAGTGTGAGAAATAAAACTCCTGAAATGAGCATTAATTCCTCTAATAGTTGTTTTGTGCAGCAGGGCGAGTGTCTCACAGCCTCCTCGTCTCCGTTTCCGTTGGCTGTTGACGTTTCCGTGAGCTTTGCAAGGAGCCGTGTTTTCTCCAGAGCGTGGAGACTTTTCTTGCCTTTCACTTTTCCAGCTGCACGTCAGGGAGCCAAAGCCCTTGGAAATGTCAACTCCAAGGGGAAACAGGTGATGTGAACTCGCCATGAGTAAGGCTGGAGGGTGGCTGCAGGAATATGACATTCCAAGAGTTTTACATAAAAACGCCGATCTGCTGGAGCATGAAATGACCCTGCTGGTCTTTTTTATAATTTTTTTTTTTTTTTTCCTTTTTCCCTTCTTTTCCTGCCTCTTTTAATTGTGTGTGTCCTTTTCCCTGTGCCGTGGGTTGTGTGTTTTGGATGAGGAGGAACCTCCTGCTCTCTCGTGTGACAGGATCCAAGGACGGGCCCACCAAGAGCAGATAAAACCTCGGGAAATCTCCCAATCCAAGTGTGAGTCACCAGAAGAGTTGATTTGAAAGGACAGCTGTACTAACATTGACTAAGATGCCTATTAAAAATACTGGCAGCCATGGAGGGATCACTCAGTATTTGATCATCCATTTTGGAAATTAGTAAAACAATCCGCAGAGATTCTGAATAATATTTTCATGTCGAGATAAGAACTTTTAATTTGTGGGCGTTTTTTAGCATTTTACGATTTCCTCCCAATTTTACTCAGGAAATCATAGAAACACAAAATACTCCTACTTTGGTGGAACTGATATTTGAAACAAAAACAGAAGCCTAGGCTACATTTGGTGAACCTAATTATGTTTTTCCCCCATGATCCATTATTCTCTTTATTAGCCTGTGACAAACTGCCTGAGGTTTCTGGGAAATGAGCAATTAATTCCATGTTCTCGGGGGCTCAGTTTGTGTGTGGTTCAATGCCCGGGTAAGGCACAAGATTTTGGGGGCGTTTGGAGCCTTTCTGGGAAAATCCTCAGCGATGAAGACGCCTTTCCCATGGGACCAGATGGATTTTCAAGATCTCCCCAAAGCCCCATGTTCAGGTGTGGTTTTGGGACCACATCACAAGGTCTGTCCCTGCACATGGCAGTCCTAACCCTCCATGGATTTTATCCACCAGGAATGCCTTGCTAAGGCCAGGAATGTGTCCATTGGTTCAGAGAACCTCTTCAGGCAAGGCTGATCCTCAAATCCTTGGAAACAAGGGGCTGGTTGTTCTTCTGTGTGAATCCCACGGTGGGATAAACCTGTTCCTCCCAAAGTCAGGTAGAAATGTAGGGAGAGGATTAGGATGACTTTGGTGAGGAGGGGCCCATGATGCCTTGGGTTTTGGTTTTTATCTTTTTCAGACTCTCTGCTACTTGGTGCGTAACTCTGAAACTTCATTATAGGTGTTAGTAAATTCTCTTCACAGGGTAATTAGACAAAACAATTCCTTTCTAGCTAGAGAATCAAGGACAACTGGTACCCAAAAATCACAAACAATGGTGAGGGAAAGGGGGCAAGCCAGGGGCTGAGACTTCATACCTGGGGCTGTGGTTGGACAATTAACCCCAATGTGTAAATGAACCAAAACTTATAAAAGTGTAAAAACTCATGACCAGGATCCATGTTGGATTTGAGTGTAGACCCAGCCAGGCTCTTGCACTGCCCAAGGTGGATCCTTTCAATAAATTCCTATTTTATCCTTTCAATAAATTCCTATTTAATCCCTTTTGCTCTGTCTGGTCTCTGTTCCAGGTCAGCCTTTCAAGGCAGATTTCTGGGAAGAGGGTGAGCTTCCAGAAGGGATTTTCTTCGAGTTTCCTTCTGGGGAATCCCAACCTTCAACCTCTGTCTCTCAATCCTTCCTAATTTCCCCTGACCCCTTATCCAGAGTGGGATGCAGCAGCAAAGGGACTTTGCTGTTTGCTCTCTCAAGGGATAGAGAGGAATGGCAGCACTGGATTCACTGTGGAGAACTCTTGGGAATTAGGGAATTATGGAATATTCTGAGCTGGAAGGGACCCACAAGGATCTTCAAAGTCCAGCTCTGTAGATGGAACATTTTTATTTTGGCCCACATTTCCTCAGCCCTCTGCTGTACTGGGGGTTTGGGGATGTCAGGGTTGCTTTTGCTGCTTGTTGTGATAGAAATTAGAATTTTCACGAGAACAAAATTAATTTTTAATATGGAAATCTTCTTTAACTGAAGTTTTAACTGAAGGGATGAAGCTTGTATTTCTTGGGGGTTTGTTTTCGGGTTTTACATGCTTTTCAATTTGGTTTGGGTTTTGTATGTTTGTTTGAGGTTTTGTTTTGTTGGGTTTTTTTTTTTACTCCCAAAGGAGAGTGGGGCAAAACCTCTTTGCTTTTGTCAAGGTTAACAGTTGGACTTTAAGATCTCAGTGGTCATTTCTAACCCAAATGATTCTGTGATTCTACATTTGTGTGAGCCTGCATGCAAATGAAAGCAGAAGGTATAAATAATACGAGTAGGAAAACACATTTTTTTTTTCCAAGTGCAGTAAATATGCTGCTTTTTTAAAGAGCTTTCACCCATTTTTCTTACCTCAAGACAAAAACTGAGCTCCCTGAGCACTTGTTAAAGAAACAGCAGAGGTGTGAGGCCCGTGGGAGAACAGCCCAAGAACTGGTCCCAAGAAGAGTGACCAAGGATGTGCTGAAATTGGAATTCAGACCTCCCACATCCACGATGATTTGCAGCCTCACCCAGGGCTGGTGCTGGAGGGAGGAGTTGGGTTGGTGCTGCTCATGCCAGGACAGCAAAGCCTGGGTTGTCTTATCTTATCTTCCAATAACTCTTATCTATCTTCCAATAACTCTTATCTTCCAATAACTGCTGTTTTCCAATCAGGCCCTCAGTGTTTGTATAAATCCTGCCATGCAGGGATCCTGGTGTTGTCCTCCCTGCTCCAGAGGAGAGGATCAGGGGATGGGAGAGATTTCCATCCATTCATTGTCCTTGCCTGTGCTAACCCTCAAGGAAAGTCCTTCTTTCACCAGGGATGATTTGCACTGCTCTGACTCCAGCCAGGCTGTCAAAACCTCCCTCCATGAATCCATGTGAAAAAAGAGGGGGATCTTCTGTCTTTCCAACCTTTGAAGAAAATGGGAATGACTGGTGAAGGAAACCATTGAAAGAGAAGCAGAACTTCATCCACGCTCTCCCCAAAGTCTCCTCCCTCTTGCCACCGTGGTACCAGATAAAATTCAGATTTGTGCTACTCCCTGATGAAAATCCATTTCCCCCCGTGCTCCTGTTGACAACCTGCCAGGAGAGGTTATTAGATACCATCCCTGAAGCCTGTGCACACTGACCTGCTCCGAGGGAATCAAATAAAAGCTTATTCCCTCCCCAGCCCAGGCCCACCCAGGGAGAAGCAGGCTGGTGGCTTTGCAAAACTTGGATTATTCTGTCCAGAAAGCTGCACTTTTAATGGATTAAACATCTCTGTCTTTTGTGGTTGCCTGCTTAAGAAAGAAAATCATTACAAGAAGAAAATGTTGAACCGGTGTATATTTTCATCTCTTGATTCAGAGTCATTTTTCTTTCCTCCCTGCCTTCTTCCTCTCTGCTTTTCTCTGTACAGAGGAGTAAATTTTGCCTCCGTGATATTTCTTTGGCTGAACATGATTCAGCACCGCTGGTGCTCTAAATCAAGGTAATCAAAATAATCCTGTTCTTTTAATCCAGCCACTGGACCCAACCCTGTGTACTACATATATATTTTTTTCCGAAGGTTTGGCTCTGACATCACTGAAATATTGCAGCAAAATATCAGGAATAAACCAGCATTGTTCATTCCTGCTTTCATCCCCAGCCAAGCTCCTGCAGCTCTCCACAGGCCTCAAAGAAGACCTGGCTGCCTAGAAATGCCCAAGCAGGATTCCTTCTGGGCTGCTGCAGAAAGAGGAGAAAAACTAGAATTAAAGATTTTGGGAGGATTGTGCAGAGGTAAAAAAAAACCAAACCAAAACAAGCAAAACAAACAAACAAAAAAAAATCAACAACAACACAACAAAAAATCAAAGAGGATCCTGAGCCAGCTCTGGGCTGATGTCACCCAGCAAAGCTCTGACAGTGTCCAAAGCTCTCTGCTTAACCCAGCTGGAGATTTGACCCAGGAAATTCCATCTGAGGCTTTTTCTCATGGAGCCCTAAAAACGAGCTCCTGGCTCCATTTTCTCCACATCCACTGAGCTCTGCTGGTCCATCCCAAGGTCTGCTGTGCTCTCCCTTACCTTCCCACTCCAGCTGCTGTAGGTCACTTCCACGGGTGGGAATGGTGCTGGTGGAATGGATTTTCCTCCTGAGGGAGTGGGAGGCTGATAAGGAGTGTGGGAACTCCACCAGCAAACAGGTGATATCTGATATCCCAGTTTTTGGTCCTTGCTTGTGCTCTAAACCTCCTGTTTGCTGTCTGAGCGGGTTCTTCTCTTGCTTCCACATCTAAACCTCCCAGGAAGCAGAAGTTTTCAGCTCAGACACAACATTTAATCCCAGCTATGTTGTTTAAAGGATTAAACTGATATTTTATATTGTGGCAGAATGGATTATATGAGGAAATTGGACAAAACTAAGTGTCAGTGTAAGATTCCATTGCTCATTGGAGGTATTCCCAAATTTTGGACCTTGCTGCCTTCCATGTGACCACTGCAGGTGATTACCTCTGTTAAAAATACGTTTGGTGCCTAAATCTTAAAATGCATAAAATTGTAGATATAGATGTAACTAAATCCACAGCTTCTGAAAATTTCATGAGTTTTCTTCCTGTTTTTTTGGTTTGTTTTTTTTTTTTTTTTTTGATAATATGAGGTTTGGAAATCAGCATGAACAGTTAAATTTTACACCAAGCCTCCCTCCACTGATATCAGGGAGGCTGCATCAATTCCTCATTTGAAATGTTGGCTCTGGGAAGTTGCTAAAAGTTCCTGGGAAGGAACCAGCTCAAAGTTTCAAGGAATCTCATTGAGAAGTTATGAGTAACAGGAAAAAACCAAAGGCCAAAGCTGGCTTTCCAGCTAACCATTTATTTTCCCAGAGAAGTCCCTTATTAATTTTTATGGTGCATAAATACCAGAAAACGAGACACCATTAATTAGTGACTGGTTTTGGTCTTTGTACTGAACTCGATTCAATCCAAGCCAAACTGGGATTTTTTTCTTTAATTTATTTTTTTTTTTAAGAGTAAAAGAAAAGTTCATGTGTGGATAGACAGATTTTGGTGCTTATTTGATTTTATGAGCAAGTCTGATCCTAATTTAAATTAGTACAGTTTTCTTTTTGTTCTAATCATTGGGACCCTCTCTCGAAAAACATTTTTCTTCACCTCCACCCCAAATATTCCAGGATGTGCATCATGGTGCTTAGGGATGGATACAGCACCTGGAAGAGTGAATTCCATTTGGTTTAGATCTTCACCCAAAATCTACTGGCTCAACAGAGATATCCATGGGCATCCTTAGGGTGGTAAGGGAGCCCTTTGGGAAGAGCCTTGTGAGATGGGTGAGTGTTGGATGTGCAGCCCCTCTCAAACATTCCCACTCCAAAACACGACAAAAAAAGCAGGAGATGATCCCTGCACAAAAGGCTCCAGCCCAAGAAACATTTTGGCTGCCAGAGTGGCACCAACAACCTCTTCCTCCTCTGATGGAGGAACCCTTGGGCTGACCTTCATCCCTCATCCCTCACCCAGAGCACTGGGATTGCATCCCTCGTTGTGGTCCAGGCAGACAGATATTCCCTGGACCCTGATCAGCTGCAGTTTGGAGAAGGCATCCCTGGCAGATCTGTCCCATCTGCAGTTTCTCTTTGCTTTCAGTCGCTGGCAGGTGTTTTCCTCATCTGGAGCTTGTTTTTTAGGTTTCTGTGAAAGATCCATCCTTAAAAAAATTACAGATAATCACACCAAGAATCTGCTCTACAAAATTCCTGGGCCTGAGAGGATTTGAGTTGAGCACTGGCACTCTAAAGGATGATGTTTCTCTGAGCCTGCATTTGCCAGTAAATAACATAGAAGTCTGACTTTTAATTTATTTACATTTTGGAGATGTGCCTTAGGTGCTGTTCTGTTGTCAGGCTGTGCTTCAGGGCTGGCTGCAAAACTGGTTCCAGCACAACTTCCAGAAGTCCACAAGAGCATTCACTGAGTCTTCAGCACCTAAACTCACTTGGATACCAATAAAAAAAGTAAAATCTAAAAATCTAAGCCCAGTTATGTTTGAAAACCTTGGAGATTGGATTCACTGTTCACACATGTTATTTCTGAACAACACATCCTCAACCCAAAGCAATAATATCCTCCAGCTTTGGGTTTTTTGTCAAGGTCTCATTGCAGATCCAACACTTCTGCTCCAATTCCCACCAAGGCAGGAAAAGAAATCCACCTTACAAGGTGTTTTTCTGTATCTACTGTCCCACTGGATGAAAGATTAGATTGGTTACACCTCATGCAGGTTTGAGGTGTAAAATTCTTTGGAAATCTCTCCATCTGGAACAGATTTGCTTCATTTAGGGTGAGGGTATTGCTGGAATGTGTCTGGTTCCAGCTGAGAGATGAGTTACCTTGGTCACTGCACAGATGGTCCAACAACCAAGCTACAAATTTACCTTCCAAATAAAGAATTCCCCCTTTTTTTCCCCCTTTTTAAGAATTTTGATTACACAAATGGCCTCTCTACCTCTATCAGCTGGAGGAGTGTCCATGTTCAGCTTGAAAAGATGGGTGAGGACTGAAAGTTTCAAAGATTTCTTCACTCCCCAAAAGGAGGTGGAAAAGAGGTAGAATGGACTTTTTCTGCTGTGGTTTCCTCTCCAGTTCTGTGTCCCACCTCACTCACAGCTGTTGTGCAGAAAAACCATCATGGAACATCCACCAACCCATCCTTGTCATTGTTTGGGTATTTTTCACCACTTTTTGCTTAATGAAATAATTATCAAACAGAGGAATTAATTCCAGAAGCCAATATAAATCAGGGCAAGAAACACAGTGCACTGGAAGCACTTTGCCTCCAGGCTCTGCCAGCCCCTTTGGAATGAGAAGACAATGTAAAAATTGGAGATCTGGGTGTTCAGACCGCAGGGCTGGGAAAACGGAGTTGTCTGAATGTAGGGTGGTGAGAAATGGTGTGAAAATTACAGGTCTTAGTCTCGAGCACAGCTGTAGAGCACCCAGGGGTATGTGCTGCTCTGGCTTTCTGCTATTCTTGGCTCTCTGAGTCCCTCTGAAGTGGCAGATGACATCCTGAGAGTCTCCATGATCCCTGAGCTCTGGGAAAACTCGCAGCATTAACTCAGGAGAAAACCTGGAGGACTTGGAGAGGCCAAAACTCGGGGTCACTCAGGGGAATTCAATCCCAGGGGCTGCCTCAGGGGAGCAGCAGGAATTTGGGAAAGGTTTGTTGGTGTTCAGAGAGGTAAATGTTCTCTCTGGGCTCTTCCTGCCTTCTCTGCTGTTCCACCCCGGTGCTGGATGATGTGTGTGGGCAAGGAGAGCTCTTCCAGAGGCTGGTTTAGAGCCTGGCGCCTTTACCAGTAAAACTGGACCCATTTCTTCAGCATTTGCCTGAAATCACTGTTGACATTACAGTTTAACTGAAGACAGACTCACTTGTGGCTTAGGAGATGTAGGTGCAAGTCCCAAGTGGGATTCTGGACAAGCCACTTGAACCTCCCCTGTGCCTTGGCTTTTTTTTTTTTTTTTTTTTTTTTTTTTTTTTTTTTTTTTCTCAGAAACGAAATGTTTTGGTTTTGAGCAAAACTCTTTTCCCCTCTTTAAAATGTTTCTCCCTCCCGTTTTTATGTTTTAGATGGAAAATTTCTAAAAGTTGGGGTTTGTTTTGTTTTGTTTTCCCGGTTCCAGTTCCTGTTGGAGAACATTTTTTTTTTTTGTGGAAAACACAACTTTTCCCACAAAGTGTTCTGAACTCTACCAGAGGAAAGCACAATATGAGTTCTATTATTCTTGTGGTGCACTTGGGGTCAGGACACATTCACTGGTCACGTAGCCTTACCCAGTGTGCTCTCCTGGAATGGGAATGCTGATGGGAGAGGAGCCCTCAAGGACATGGTTTGGGGTTTTTTTGGGTCTATTTGCTCTTTAAACATTTCTAACCTCTTCTTAAATTCAGCCTCCTGCTCCCTTTTTTCAACTCTTTCCAAAGGGAGGCATCCCAAATCCGTTCCTCAAGGGTTTTATTTTCTGTGTGGAAGTACCACACACAGCTCTTATTACCCTCCTTCACCTCTCCCCCTCCCCACTCTTCATCCTCTTCCCCAGATCCCTCCCAAACACTCGGGCTTGGCTCATTCCCGAAGCCAGTTTGGTTTTCCTTCAAGGAGCCTTTCCGCAGCTCTCGTTGCAAACCACACATTAGCAAAGCAACGAGCTCCTCCAAGCCTCTGTGCTGTTGTGAATCCAGGAAAAAAATAATAAAATCCCTCAAGAATAACAAACATCCTTCCTCCCCCTCCTCTGCAGACCTGGTGAAAAACCAGGATGTTCCCATCCTGAACAGGAGTTCATCGGGTCGGCGTCGCTGAAATCCACGGCGCGAGGGGGAATTTCGGGGAGCTGAGCCACAGCACTGAACTCTTTTACCCACCCCTTGGTGGGTTCACTGTCTGGTTTGGAGCAGAACCCACGACCTGGAAGGGAATGTTTAATTTAAAAGGGAACCTGGAGTTTAATTGTCCTTTGGTTTTGGCTGCGCTGCGAGCGAAGCCCTGGTGCGCGTCTTGCGGAAAGGGAGCAAACCCAAATCTAGTCAGGGCTGATTTGCTCGGGTTTATTTTGTTTAATTCGCATGAACACAAACCAAAAACGATTTAAAAGCGGGGTGCCTGAGCAGAGGAGCCGGAATGTGATCCAGGAGAGGGACCAAGGAGTGATTTTCCAGCAGCTCCGTGCGTGTTCACCCCCAGCTCTCAGATCTCCGGCCACAGCTCCGGTCTCTCACTTGCCCCCAGACAAGATGGGGAGTCAGGGCTCTAAGGAAGACACGAGGAGCCTCCTTGAGGCTGCAGTAATGAACTCTAATTATTAGTTGGATGTCTGGGTTTCTGCATGGGGATGTATCAGGGCAGTCATCTGCGGAGAGGCAGACTGGAAGGCACACAAGATGTGTGGGATCTGCCGCTGGCTTTGAAGAGAATCCTCTAACTCAAAAAGCACTGTAAACTTTCCCAAGAAGTTAATCCCCTTCCTTACCCTCTCTCTCCCCCAGATTGCTTGAATAACATGAATCATTCCACCCTGCACATGGCAGACGAGGAAGTTTTCATCTTAAAGCATTAATTTTCTATTGGTTTTTTTTCCTAGAATAAAGCATTATCAAAATCAATTTGCTTTCACATATTTTCATATTTTTTGCATGAAAAGCAATCTTTCAGATTAAAACCTCTCAGAAGCCAAACAGCCACCAAGATTCTAACAAATTGTGTCACAGCTTTTTGCTTTGTCACTGCTGCTGGTAAAAAAGCACTGTAAAAAAAACCAACCCATGGTCAGACAGTGCTGTAATGTCCAGTCTGCACCATGGGGAAAGGGTGTGCTGGAAACATCACTGGCTCCTTTTTGGATACAAACCAAACTTTTGAGATGTTCTTCAGGTCACAGGTTGGCTTTCAAATTGTTATAAAGTCCCTCCTTTCTTCTCTGTTTTCTTTTCCTTTTTTTTTTTTTTTTTTTTTTTTTTTCTTTTTCAGCTGAGGTTTTATTGATTATTTAGGGTTGCCTGTTTCTCCTTGGTCTGCCCAAAACCCTCTTTCCCCACTTCCTTCTGAAGTGCCTTGAGGCAAGACTTTCAATGATGCTCAGACACACACGGACTCGTGAAATCAGAATTTAACATCCATACAATGTACAAGGAGGGAAATATTTTGGGGAGATGATGGGGACAGAGCTGGCTTGTCCTGGCCACTGTCACCCTTGGGGACACTGTGGGGTGAGCCTGTTTGCTCCCTGGACACAGCAAGAGGTTTGTCTTCCAGCATTATTGGTTTTCCCACTGGGAAAAACAAATGGGTTTTCCCACTCTTCATCCAGAAGGAAGGGCTGTTCATACAATGTTAGAATGGTTTGGGTTGGAAAGGACCTTAAAGATCCTCCAGTTCCACCCCTACCACGGGCAGGGACATCTCTCACTATCCCAGGCTGCTACAAGCCCTGTCCAACCTGGCCTTGAAAAATTCCAGGGATCAGTTTCAGCTTCTCTGGGCACCCTGTGCCAGGTCTCTTCACCTTTATAGTGAAGAACTTTTTAATATTTCACCTAAACCTACCCACCTCCAGCTTGAAATCATTCCTCCTTTTCCTGTCACTCCAGCCCTTGTCCAGAGTTCCTCTCCAGCTCTCTTGGAAGTTCCCACTGGGCTGGAAGGGGCTCTAGGGTCTCCTGGGAGCCTTCCCTTCCCTTCCCCAGGATGAGCAGCTCCAGCTTTCCCAGTGCCCACCTCCTGTCCAGCTCCTCCCTGGCTCTGGCTGGGGCAGCATTTGCCCTGCCCTCACCTCCTGGGTGATAAATGCTTGATAAAAGACATAAGCAGAATAATTTTGGGAAGGGATGGGGAGTGATGTGAAGTCAAGGAGAGGAGATGAAATTCTCGTTATGATAAATCACTCCAGAGCTCCTCTGCTCATTGGAAATTCCTGTACATCCCCAGAAAAAATACACCTAAATCTAATTTTGTTCTTTTTTTTTTTTTTTTTTTTTTTTTTTTTCCTCATCTCTGCACCTCCCTTGCAATGACCTCTGTTTCCTTTGGAGTGAAGGCATTTTGCACAATGAGTGGCATTTTCTCTTCTACCCATCCCTTCCCCATTTTTCAGCCTGGAATGTGGGATTAGATGTTGTAATGTGGCATTAGGAGCCATAAAGGTCAATATCCTGCCTTCCAAAGTCACTCCTGGGCTCACAAGGCTTTGTTAACGAAAACCCCATAACCCTGCTTCCCTCTCCCTCCCGAGAAAAAGGATTTAGGAAACAGCTCAGGGTGAGAAAGGGGGAGGAAAATAATAATGACCAATAAATTAAATAAAGACCAAGCCTTGTCCTGCCATACACAGGAGTCAGGAGCCCTTTTGCATTTGAGACACCCAGCAATTACCAACTAATCCACTGGGCAAATGCAAGATGGTGCCTCCAGCCATTCTTCCCAGCCCAGCTGTTTTGTGTGGGGAATGTTTGCCGAGTGAATTAAGGGACAAGCAGGGAAAATACCCTCCTTGTTTCCCTCAGGGCAGCAGGGTGGCTGCACAAAGCCTGCAAAGGCTCTTTGGGCTCAGCTTTGGGAGGTAGAGGCTGTAAATGAGAATGTGAACTCCCTCCCTCCAAATTATTATTGTAATTTTGAAATTTAGGGGCTCTCAGGCAATGATATGGGAATTAGGAATAACAGTTCTTTACTAGGAAAATTAAAATAGCAATGCAGTATTACACAGAACAATCCCAAACCCTGCCAGAGTCAGAATCCAAGCTGACACCCGCCAGTCAGTCAGGGTGTTGGCACAGTCCCATTCAATGGTGGCTGCATCCTCCTGCAGGGGCAGATGTGGTTCAGCTGGAGCAGTGCTCCTGGAGAAGGTGCAGTTTCCTCTGAAGGTCCAGGGATGATGTGGAAAGGTCTGGCTTTCCTCTGGAATCCAGTGGAAAGAAGGTTCCTTGGTGTCCCAAATCTCAGTTTTTATCTGGGTAGGAAAGGCTTGGCTCCTCCCCTGGCTGGAGCATCTCCCAGTGGGATGATGGAATTTTATCAGTCATGCCCTGGGACTCACTGGCCATGAACAGGAGATATCTCCTGGAGGGAGGATGGGCTGTGGGAAGATAAAGATGATTGCCCAGCTGGTTTAAAAATGGCCCATGAGCAGATAATGTGTGCCAGGAGATCAGGGGCACTGCCCCAGCTGGGTTAACAGATGGGACAGAATTCACATTTCTGGCCACACCAACCCAACACACACACACTTGAACAGAATAACAACGGCGCCTTCTTTGTTCTGAATGTTCTCCACTTTCTAGACTCTTAACAAAATGTGACCTTCTGTCATTGCCTGCACAATAACCTATTACATTTATTGGAGCAAAGCAATTAGCATCATATATTTGGTAAAAGTTTTGCAAAAATTTAATGAGGCGCGTATACACATTTATTTATGCACGTAGTTTAACTGCAAAAATCCTTTGTGTATATTTTAAAATCAGTTTCCATGCTAACAGCCTTGTTTTCTTCCTTGCTACAGATACACTCAGAATTCATCAATTAATTACTCTTTCTTCTGCTGACTCAGATTGGCTTGCAGCTGTCAAGCCCCTCCACACTCTGCTTTTTCCTCCTCACTCTGCTAAAGGAGCCCTCTCCTAGCACTGAGGGCTTCCAGTGCCATTTGGAAAACACAAATTTCCTTCACACCTGTGTCTGAAAACGAAATTGAATTTGGAAATACCATGAGAGTTTGAACTGTAGGACATGGAGTACAGGGCCAAGTTCAGCTTTGCCCTTAAAACCCATAGCTGTCAGAAGGATGCTGTCAGTATTCTTTGTTTTCTACCTGGGTAACTGGGAAATTTGATGTTTCTTTGTCTAAAGTCAGAAGAACTTTTCAGGAAACCAAGGAGCTCTAAAGGCAGAGACAGGTAGGAAAGGTGTCTACAGAATAAAATTTCTGCATCATCATAAATCCCAGAAATTGGTCACTGACTCTGGTTTGCTCCTCAAATCTGTTTTCCCAAGCTTGGGAATATTTTTCAGGCTCTGATGGAAAATTTTACCCTGAACCTGACAGGGTCTAAGGTAGTATCTTCCTGAAAAAAACAACTTTTTCTATGATGAAATAACGTTTGTCCATCAGAAAATTTTCCATCACAAACAATAATCCAGGACCCCTTTGTAACCAAGAACATTTCCAAGCAATCTTATCTGAGTGGTATTTACAGGTTACTCAAGCAGGATTGTCATGCTCTAAATAAGAAGTTTTAATTTTGCTAGGTCAGGAATATTTTGAAGGATAAATATTCCAATAAATGATAATATCTCCAAGCATTGGGAGATAGTAACCATGTGTGTTCTGGTTATTTCTTGAGTAATTCCATAATATAAGAACAGTCCTTACTCCTGTTCTGGATTGGGTAAGTTTATTCCTGTTGTTATTCAAAATCCTATAAAATTGTAATTTCTAATATCCAAAGATGCCCAGTAAATTGTGAAAAAGAGCAATTATAGAAAATTGAACTGGTATCTCAGGCTCTTTACTTGTTTCTGTTCTTGGTTTTGGTATTTTAAAATGGAGAATGTTCCCTGAGATTATAATTTAAAATCTGGATTTAATGTCTGGAACTGTTCAAGTGATGGATAAAGCAGTAGATAAATAAAACAATATATGGATTTATATTGAATAAATCAATAAATTAGAAATACCTCAGATATTAGGACTGTGTCCCACAGACTTCTATCTATTAGTGTCCTGGATTTTTTTTGGGAATATCTGCATAACTTTATCTATGAGAAACCGTAACAGTGAATTACACAAATCCTGTTTCACACTAAGTTCAGATTGAGTTGGAATATTTGAGAGGGCTTTTTTTCATTCTGAGATTTCCAAAATCCTCATCAGGAATCTGCTGGAGGCTCCACTCTGAGCATTAAAAATAAATTTAGCACCCAGCCCAGCCACTCCAGTGCAGTGCAGCGACCTGGTGGGAGCGACAGCATTTCTCCCACCCAGCCATGGGAAGGGCCATAAAAAAGCAGGGAGGGTTTGAAATGAAAATCCCTGATTGATGGTGCTCACGAGGGCCATAGACCCAGAATTGCTCCAGTGTTCATAAACTGAGGACATTCCTCTCAGCAGCTCTGAGGAAAGGTGTCCCTTTGACACCTTGGCTGTCCTCCAGCCCCAGCCCCAGCAAGACCTCACACAGGGAGAAGGAGCAGGGAACTGTTGGAGTCAGTGAGTCAGGGGTGTCTCTGAATTCTCCAGAGAGAAATCAGAGTGAAGGGATTGAATTAAAGCCTTTGGATGGACTGAAGTATGTTATGCCACTCACACATAAAGTAGATGTTTAAGTAGAAGTAAGTCAGTAATTTTAGGGTGAGCTCTAATGCTTTTAGTAAGTGAAAGGTTTCAAATGCCACAGTAGCAATTCGAGTTCTAGTAAAGGTTGAAACACACTGATATCTTCAGTGGATGCTCCAGGCCCACAGTTGTAGACAGTGCTTAGACATAATAGAGCTGTAGTAAGAATATTGCTGACATTTTCTGGATAGAACAAGACAGATTGTATGTGTAGTTGTATAAGTAACCTGGTGTGCTAAGAAACTAGAATTCTAATAGGTTAAGGAGTGGTGGTCTGAGTTTGCATCTTAGCTTGTTGGAAAAATCCTATATAAGAGTTTGTATTGGGGAGAGTTGGTGCTTTTAGCCATTCAGCTTTTAGCCATTCACTTATTGCTATTGCTTTGCCATTGCCTTTTGAGACTGATGTGCTCTGTAATAAGATGTGCTTTGTAATAAATAGCCTGGATCCAGTTTTATTGTGAAAAATAGAAAATGTGCCTCTCCTGTTTTCCCTCTAGCTCGGAGCCTGTTTTGGCTGCAGTGGCCAAAGGCTCCGGGGTGCTGGCGGCGACTGACGCGAAACGGATTTGTGGTCCCAGCCCATTTCCCAGGACACTGGGGGCTGTGTCATCCTTAACAGCTTTAATTGGCTGGGGATTCAGCAGAGCAGCCAAGGCCTGCTCTGGTGCAGGGGTTAATTAATGGTGTTCTGCAGAGCAGAGGCAGTGGTTGGGAAGTGGGAAGAGGCACGGCGCTCTGACCCTGATTAAGTGTGGATTTGTGGAGAAAAGCCATCCCCGTTCCTGAACCTCGAGGAAAACCAAAGCAAACCAAATAAAGGAAAGCAAAGAGAATCACAGCATCATTTTCAGCTGGAAAGGAGCTCCAAGATCACCGAGTCCAACCATCCCCCCAGCACTGCCAAGGCCATGACTAAACCCTGTCCCCAAGTGCCGAATCCACACATATTTTAAATACCTCCAGGAATGGCTGCTCAACCACTTCCCTGGGCAGCCTGTTCCAGTGCCTGACAACCCCTTCAGGGAAAACATTTTCCCTGATGTCCAACCTAAACCTCCCCTGGCCCAGCCTGAGGCTGTTCCCTCTCCTCCTGTCCCTGTTCCCTGGAGCAGAGCCTGACCTGGGGCTGTCCCCTCCTGTCAGGGAATTCTGCAGAGCCAGAAATTCCCCCTGATCCCCCTTTTCTCCAGGCTGAGCCCCTTTCCCAGCTCCCTCAGCCCCTCCTGGTGCTCCAGACCCTTCCCAGCTCTGTTCCCTTCTCTGGACACATCCCAGCCCCTCAATGTCCTAAATAACTTCCTTTTCCCCTTCTCCCATCCCATTGCTGGGAAAAGATGGAATGTAGCTGTTCAAGCCTGATTTTGGTTTTCACCTCAGTCTGGGGTGTTTTATCCTCATCCAGATTTGCCCTAGATTTACCTCCCAGGACAGCTGAGGTTGGATTTTATCTCCTGGTTCTCTGCATGGGTGGTGTAGTTAATGGCTTATGTTCTCAAGCCACTCATGGATTGTTGTGAGGTTTTAGGATTTAAATGATAGAATCAATGGTTTGGGGTGGAAAGGACCTTAGAGATCATCTTGTGCCATTCCCTGCCATGGCCAGTGACAACTTTGAGGCTGCTCCAAGCCCTGTCCAGCCTGTCCTTGGGCACTTCCAGGGATCCAGGGGCAGCCACAAGCTCTGTTCCAGGTGCAGAGGATGTTTGCACTGCATTCATCTTGGAGGATTTACACCCCTCCACCTACAGCCTTGTAGAAATAGAGGTTGGCAACATCCTTATTTTGGCCCAGATTTTTGCCAGGAGCTTTTCCAATCAATGAAATTAGAAGTCAGTGTAAGTAATATTCCTGCTCACCCATTTATAATTTGATTTATAATGAAGATAAAGGATTTAGTGCATTGAAGAGACTTTAAGCCTCCTTCTGACAAGTCAGCTGTCTTGCCTCAGTTTCCTCAATGTTAAGAAAAAGTCTCTTATTCCTGGATTTCTAATATCCATGATTTTAAAGGCTTTTTCTTTACTGTCCTTAGCAGCTTGCCTGTGTTCCAGAAGTGTTTCAGGCCCTCAGCACTCCACACATCGTGGTGACAAAAACATCATGGGCAAGAGCACTACAATTCCAGCAATTTAGCTGGCTCCTGTGTCCTGCCCCATTATTTCAGATTTCAGGAATTATTTCTCTGCTGTTTAGCACTTTTATAACAAACTGATCCCACTGGAAGACAAGGAGACAGCTTGACCAGGACAAATCAAACCCAGCACTGAGCTCAAAGTGGTGTCACATCTATTTTGAGAATTTGATTTTCAGTTTCAATTAAGGAAACCTTCAGATGGTCAAAGAGCCCTGTGGCTTTGCAGCAAGTACAGGAGGTTCTTGGTTCAGGGGCTGGGGAGCTGGCCCCTCCTCAGTGGTGGGATGGGGATGCTTTCAGGGAGGGGTTATCCACACATCCCGAGGGGTTTGTGGGCTGCCTCTGGCCACCAGGGGATGCCTGGAGGGGCAGAAGGGTTTTTGGGAGGGTGACAAACCCTTTGTGCCATGCATGAGGAGGGCAAAGGGATTTGTCAGACAAGGGGGAGTTGAGAGGGATCCTTTGTGTGGTGAAATGCCAGCCGGGCTGCAATTCCAGCCGGGAGGGTTTTCCCTTGGGAGGGAACCCAGCGGCTTTAGGAACATCCTGTGACTGAATGCTGGAGTCATCTCCTCCTGGGAACAGCCCTGCCACCCCTGGCTGCAGCTCGCTGCTGGGTTGGAAATGCTCTCATTCATTCCCAGGGATACAATCCCTGGCTCCTGGTCACCCTGCCAGAGGCCAGCGCTGTCACAGAGCTGTCACTGCCCTGGGGGGACAGCGGGGGGACAGCCAAGGGCTGAGGTTTGAAGGCAGGGAAATAACCCCTGGAACAGCACTGGAGATGGGAACATGAGGATTGGATGGCAGGGAAATAACCCATGGAACAGTACTGGAAATGGGAACATGAGGATTGGATGGCAGGGAAATAACCCCTGGAACAGCACTGGAGATGGGAACATGAGGATTGGATGGCAGGGAAATAACCCATGGAACAGTACTGGAAATGGGAACATGAGGATTTGGTGGGAAGGAAATAACCCATGGAACAGCACTGGAAATGGGAGATCAAGGATTTGATGGGAAGGAAATAACCCCTGGAACAGCACTGGAGATGGGAACATGAGGATTTAATGGGAAGGAAATAACCCCTGGAACAGCACTGGAAATGGGAACATGAGGATTGGATGGCAGGGAAATAACCCATGGAACGGTACTGGAAATGGGAACATGAGGATTTGGTGGGAAGGAAATAACCCCTGGAACAGCACTGGAAATGGGAACATGAGAACTGGATGGCAGGGAAATAACCCCTGGAACAGCACTGGAAATGGGAACAAGAGGATTTAATGGGAAGGAAATAATCCCTGGAACAGCACTGGAAATGGGAACATGAGAATTGGATGGCAGGGAAATAACCCATGGAACAGCACTGGAAAGGGGAGATCAAGGATTTGATGGGAGGGAAATAACCCTTGGAACAGCACTGGAAATGGGAACCTGGGATTTGAGGCAGGGAAAGAGCCCCTGGAGCAGCACTGGAAATGGGAACCTGAGGATTTGAGGCAGGGAAAGAGCCCCTGGAGCAGCACTGGGGAGCCCGAGGAGCTGTGGCAGCGCTGCCGTGCCTCTGCCAGATGTGGCTGGGATGCTGCAGGGGCATCCAGCTGTTGCTCTGCTCAGGAATGCTCCCTCCAGCTGTTCCTCCTCACCAGCACGGACAAGCCCAGCCCTCACCCTCCAAATGGATCAATATTCCCAGCCTCCAACCCCCATTGCTCAGGGCCCCTTGACCAGGGTGGCAATGGGGAAATTAGCTGGGTGGATGTTTTGTTTAATGATGAGGATATATTTGTATAATGACATGTTCAGGTCTCAAATAATGAGCTCAGATTTTTCTCTCCCCCCACCCCCCCTCCCCGTTCTCCTTGCTTTCCAGGGAATGCTGGCAGGTTTGGCTCTGTGCATCATGCCACAAAAATCTCACTCCTCCAGAAGAAGGCGAATACACGGAGGAGCTTTCTACCAGGCTGATGTATCCCACATGCTTTCTATCTCAGCTTGGATTTCTTCAGGCCAGACAAAAGGATCAAAGACAGGGAGGGGCAGGGCTGGGGGGAGCTTTAATCCTTGCAGACGTGGAGAGCAGGGCAGCAGAGCAGGGCTAGAAAGGCTCAGACGTAGCCAAATTTAAGAGCTGGTATTTATGAGCTGTGCCTAGAAATTGCCTCTGAGGATTGCAGAGCAGCTGGTGTCCCTTTCAGCTGACATTTGCATGGCTGGAGCACGGCACGGGCATGGGCAGGGAAGGCAAATCATGGATGGAATTGGTGGATGCAGGAGCAGGAAATGGGTGTTGTGTGGTCCAGGTTGCCTTTCTGTGGGTTTGGGTCGTGTTGTCTGCGTGGAGCTAAGGCAGGGGTTAGTCCCAGGGCTGAAATGTTGCTGGGATGGCAGCAAATTTAAATGTCTTCAGCTAAATCAAGCTTCAGAGAGGGTCACCTCCCACCAAATCTGAGATTCTGCCATTCTTCTCCAGCTCTGAGGGTGCCCTGCAGTCAACCCTCCATGGGAAGGAACACGAGGTGGAATTCCAGCAACAGAAAGAGGGATTTCTACCCAAGAGTAGTAATTTAAAATATATTCCAGCTCACAAATATTTGAAGGATTTTTCCAAACACAGCTCACAAGGGCTGCTGTGCTTATTGAATGCTTGTTAAGTAACTGCACAGGGCCTTGTCCCTGAGTTTTGACTGGGAGTTATTAACACCCACTCAGTAACATTTCACATTCCAGGCTCTGGATTTTAAGGCAGTTTAATGTATTCAGGAGATCCAGGAAAGAAGAGAAGCTGGTGACAAATGAACATCATCCTGGTGACACACACATCTCCCATAACTGTCCCCCAGTGTAGAAATTCTTTTTCTTGGCCTCTCAGAAAACCAAATAAAACAGGTTTTATGCTGAGGTGCTATGTGAGGGTGAAGGATTCTGTGAGGCACTCTTGTCCCCAAGCAAGCAGCTTATATTTATATATATATTTATATTTATATTTATATTTATATTTATATTTATATTTATATTTATATTTATATTTATATTTATATTTATATTTATATTTATATTTATTTATATTTATATTTATATTTATATTTATATTTATATTTATATTTATATTTATATTTATATTTATATTTATATTTATATTTCATTTGTGCCATTTTAGCTAAGGCCATGAGGTTCTCTGAACCCCAGATCAGACTTGCCAAGTCCAAGAAGACAAAGCCAGGCTTATGTCGATAGGAGGGAAGGAAGGAAGGAAGGAAGGAAGGAAGGAAGGAAGGAAGGAAGGAAGGAAGGAAGGAAGGAAGGAAGGAAGGAAGGAAGGAAGGAAGGAAGGAAGGAAGGAAGGAAGGAAGGAAGGAAGGAAGGAAAGAGGAAAAGAGAGAAAGAGGGAAAGAGGAAAAGAGGAAAGAAGGAAAGAGGGAAAGAGGAAAGAGCTGTTGAGGAAAGAGGGAAAGAAGGAAAGAGGTCCTGCTCTGCCTCCTCCCCATCAGCCCAGCCCAGGTTTTACTGTTCCTTGCTGCTTTATTTTCCTTGCAGGAAGGGCTGGAGAGCTCCACACACATTTTTGTTCCCTCTGCCCCTGCCGGGGTTGGCAGGAGGGGTTGCTAAGCACTCATTGTGAGTGTTTGTACACACTCAGCACCAGGTTACCACGAAAATTTGGGAAAGGCTCAGCCTGGAGGTGACGTTTTCATGGACACAAGGTGCAGGGAAACTCTCACACTTTGCAAACCTCCATAGGATTTTTTAATTTTTATTTTTATTTTTTCAGATAATGCCAGTATTTTTGTTGTTCTCACAGCCTGCCCTATGACAAGACATCAGCAGGGATAGGGATAATCCTGCTTGGAGTAAAAGTGGGAAGAAGCTGTGCTGCACATCATTAAATAAATTCATTTGCATCACCCAGGGACAGGGAGGGTGAGTTTATCCCTGCCATTTGTTTGGAAATTGGGAGTGGATGCAAACCCAACCCCTCTCTTGGGTGCTCTCAGGGTGGAAGAAACCAAGAAACTCCAGTGTTGCTTTCCAGGGCTGTCTCACCAGATCTGGAAAATCCTAATTCCAATGTCTTTAAGGGCAGGACTGGGAGATGGGAAGGGATTCTTGGACAGGAGTGAGTGTGAGAGCTGTTCAGGGGAAGTCTTAAGCAGCAGGAGGGCAGAACAACAGCCCTGGTGCTGTATCCTGATCCTGCTGCAGTGGATTTACAGCTGGTTCCTTTCCTGGAATGAGAAGATTAGGATCGCTGGAGCTGCGTGTGCGTCTTCCAGCGAGGAGAAGTAGGTATGCAGCAGCTGTAAAAATAAAGAGCCCTCTCAGGCCCTCGTAGTAAAAAGGTTTGGAAGCTGTTGAAAGTGGGGTGGGGTGGGAAAATCCTCAAATTTCCTACCTTTTTTCTTTTTTTCCTTTTTTTTTTTTTTTTTTTTTTTTTGGTATTGGGAATTTCAGCCCGTGAGTTTTGAACTCGGTTTGAAAGAAAGGAAAGAGATTTGCATGAAACTGGGGGGAAAGGCTTAAAATGACAAAAAGGCTTCTAAACTTCCTTGAACACCCACAAAAATCAGTTTAGTTTTGCCTCATTTTGCTGCCTTTCCCAAGAGCCCTGCTGGTGTTGGAGGCTGCAGGGAGTCAAAGCCACAAAACCTGGTGAGAGGAATTCCAGAGCAGCTTGACAAGGCTGGGCTGTGTGCTTGGTTCAGCTTGGATCCATGATTTGGGAGCTGAAAACCCACGGGGATCATGGAGGGACAATGCAGGTGACCAGGGATTCACCTGTGACTGAACTTGTGATTTCCACTGAAGGAAACAGTGGAATCATGGAATCATTGAGGTTGGCAAAACCCTCAGCAGTGCCAAGCCCACCACCATCATGTTTTATCTTCTTTTTCTTGCCAGGGTCAGGATTAAATGCTCCAGATGGTATTTCTTGTTCAGACTCAGATATTTATTAATTCTTATCTATATTACAGAGAGTTCTACAGCACTTCAAGCTAATAACCCAAAAATGGAGCTGAATCTCTCTCTCCAAAAGGCCTCCCAAGGACCAACTCTCCAAGTCACCCAAACTACCCAAACTTTCAACCCAACAACCAAGCACCCATGACCTGCAATGCAGACTCCCCCACCCAATTAAAAAAGATCAGCCAGACCACGAGGAAGAAGGTGAAGAAGGACCAAACCTCTACCCCAAAACCTCCACCTTGCTCCACATACATCACCACATCCCAAAACCTCAAACTGCAAATCTTCCACCATGTGACACCACACACTCCCATTCAAACCCACACCCACAATCCCAGTTCTGTCACTCCATTTTGGAAGCTTTCTCCGTGGTCCAAAGCTGTGTTTTCATGGTGGTCAGTGCCCATCAGCACAGAAAGCCCAAAATTTTCAATTTCCAGGGTCCCAACACATCACTAATCCATGTCTCCAGGTGCCACATCCACATTTTTGGGCACTTCCAGGGTTGGCCTTTATCTCACAATGGTGGGAGATGACACTGGGATAAATGAGACCCTTTTTTTCTGGGTCTGGATGACTGGCACCACCACAAACTTTCCTCCCAATCCAGGAATCAGAGGATTCCTCCTGCCTGAGGAGGTTCCAGGGAATGGGGTGGTGCCTCCAAAGCTGCCAAGCAATGCAGGTTTCCTCAGGATAACCAAGCCATGGTGGTGTCCATCATTAATTTGGTGATTTTTCTGGTGGAATTAGGCTTTCCTGGAAGTAAAAACCTCCCACTTAATTGTAAATATTTAATTCCAAGCCCCTAAATTCCCTCATTTGATACCAAACCAAAGAGGAACTACAGGGAAAGCAGAGTGGACTGAAATCTTCTTCTCAGAGATGTTTTTATTAAAATACCCATCTTGCCTATCAATAAGTGAAATCTGTCAATGTCTTTACACACCAAGGTGAAATGATGAATTGTGAACTTACTGGCTTGCTTATTCTGCCTCATTTTGAGCCTCTTCTGCCTCTTTTTTAAATCTCTGGATGTGCTGCCTTGCTCAGGTGGATGTGGTAATTCCTGCCAGGAAGGTTCTCTCAGTCCTGAGCTCCATGAGGCTCCACACGGGCAGGAGGACACCACAGCTCCTGGTTTTTTTCCTCTCACCCTTGTTCCATTTATTTTTTGGGAATGGAGGCTGATATCCTGACTCAAATACACATCCAGAACCTCTCCTGACTCCCAGACACAAGTGCCATCCTCTACAGGAAAAATATTCCTATTAGCACTTAGGGAAAGCTGCCCTTGGAAAGTTTCTCCCTGACTTTTGTCAGCAAGAAATCTGTTTATTTTGGGAATTTCCATGCTGTCCCAAAAGTCCATGTTAAAATTCCTTATTAATCTTCTTACAATGTTATTAATCAACATTTCCTTTAAACACACAAGGACAATACTGGAGTTTGCAGAATTATTTGTTGTGTAAGGGCTTTTATCCCCCCTTGCTTTATAACTTCTCACAGCCCCTCACAGAATCTGTTGAGCAACCCCTGAGATTCGAGGCTGGTTTGGACTCAGTCCTAGAAAACAAGCCAAGCAGGATAAATAAAATAAAACATCTGGAAGTCTAGCCATCAGAATATCATCAGATATCCTCTGATTCCGAGGGTATCTTGTGTATGGAAGGTAATAATCTGAAGCATTGGGCTGTTCATAACACATAACTCTCCGAAAGAATGTGGAATGAGACACGAAATAATGTTGATCTGTGTTGATTGTCTCGAAAATTTACTGTGGAAAATCATGAGGTCTGTAATGAATAGTTGGATCGCTCAAACAAATGTCTGTGCCAATAAAACCTAAACATATATTTAAAAAACAAAGATAACAGAAGTCAGTCTCGCTGAGCAGAGATGGAGGGAACAATGTGAAGGATAAACACTGTTGAAAGGGGGGAAAAGGCAAATAAGGTTCTAATTAGGGGGAGGGACTGAATAGATTACAGAGAAAAAGATAAAAGCAAGGAAACCTAATTGGAAACACAGCAGTGTGGTATCAAACAATCCAAAATATGTTATCTGGGACAAATGGGGGTTTGGATCTTTCCACAGTGAGGAAAAAGGTTGATGCTCTGGAGTTTAGGAGACAGGAAGCAGAGAGAAGAAAAAATATTAGTCAGGACTAAAATCCCATTTCCCAAATTGGGAAAGGCCATGCAACTCTTCCTCCATGCGGAAAACTGGGATTCCTTCCTCAATCCTCATGGGAATACAAGAGCCTGAAGTGATGTTCAATGTCCAAGGTGCTCATCAAAGACCTGCTGAGTCCTCAGGCCTTTCAGTGCTGGTGGAAACAGAGCCCCAAGTTCAGCCTGGCCACTGCTCCCCATGGTGGCCCAGGAACAAAGGGAATTTCCCTGAATTTGGCCAACCCACTGGAGATATAAACCATGGACTGCATGGTGTGGGAGCAGGAAAGATCAGTGGGTGTTGGTTAAAACAGGATGGAGAAAAACTTCATGTTCAGTTTGGGATGGTGTCTGAACAGGCACCTTATCAAGGGCTTTGAGGCTCCTTTTGGGATCCATCCCTAAATCCAGATTCTGAGGAAGGAGCAGGAAGGAGCAGGAAATCACTCTCCTGAGATTATGGTACCCATGTTTATTTTATGTGCTGCACCTGGAGGCTGCAATATGTTCTCTGCAATATGTTCATTCTCTGGAATATGTTTATCCAAGCCCTGGTACTCAGTGGAATTTTCCTCTGTGGTGTTCTCATTGTCAGCTTCAGGATCAAAAGCACAAAAAAAAAAAAGTGGCCCATTTCCCCCCATATTCTTTATATTTAAAGAGAAGGGAAGATATTAGATCTTGGGAAACTCTCTGGTTAATATTGGCTGCCTTTCATCACTTTCTGTCTCCCAGGTTGTGATTTCCTCAAATTGAGGCTCCAACTTTGATTTTGGATCCATTGAGGGTGAGCAGAGACCCTGCAGGTGCCTGAGTTCCACAGCAGTGGGTTCTTCCTTTGGAGGGACAAGCACAGCTTTGGGAAGCTGTTCTGTAAAAAAACACAATCCCTTTTCCAATGGGCAGGATTGGTTTGGACGTGGGGCAGTGCTCAGCAAACTCCCCCCTTGCTGAGGATGCTCCTGGTGGATTTGGCTGCTCCCTTGCCAGCAGCACTGCCAGCAGTGCCAGCTGCTCAGGAATTTGGAGCACAGGCATATTTGTGGTCATTTCTCCTTATTTCACAGGGCCTGCTCAGCAGTACTTGGAACAAGCTGGCCTCGTGGATTTCTGGCAGGAGGCTGCAGAGCTGTGATCCCTGTAGGAACAGTCTGTCTGTCTGTCTGTCTGTCAGTTCTATCTGAATTTTAAACAAGCTCAGCTGTGCCTGGGGTGGGCAGTCTGCCTTTCCTGTCCCCTCTCTGAGAAGCAGCTGCCCTGGTTTTCCTGATTTTACTTTTATTTTAGCAAACAGAACCATGGGATCATCTTTGCTGTGACACCCCTTCAACCTGCTCCATAGATAACTTAGTTTGCTCCTGCAGAGAAGCTGCATTTTTAATCTCTTAAAAAGGAAATACATTCACAATTTTGAGCGTGGCCTTTTCCTCTGCTCTGCTATTCATAGCAGAAGTGTCACAGATGCTCTTCACTCCTTCCCCCCTCTTCCTTTATTCCCCCTTAAATCTTGATGAATAAACAGACAAAAAAGACAATCTTAGCCTTCCCTACTGTGTTTCTGAGGGTCAGTGAATAATTAAAACTTCCCAGCACAGTTCACAGCACCTTTGGGGTTGTAAAAAAAGATCTGATTAATAACATGGAAACAAATGCTCACTGTTCTGTTCACCCCATGATGGCACCAAGTGACCCAAGCACTCCAAAACTGACCAAAAACTCCAACGAGCCAATGGTGAAACATCTCTAAATAAGGAGAGAAAAGACGGATTCTAAAAATGAACGATGCCTCATCTCAGCATGTGGGAAAATCTTGAGGTTACTGCTGGGGGCCAAATATAAAAAAGCAGCTCTCCATATGTTCTCCTGATAGATTTGAAGCCGGGGACCACGCTGTGGCTGAGGTTTGCAGCTCAGATACGGAGTGATACAGTCACAGAAAAATTTGGCACGGCAGCCGGAGGTCGGGAGCGGCGGCGCCGGCACAAATGGAAATTGGGAGGCAGGACAAAGGTTGGGAAGGAGCAGAGGGATCAAACAGCCTCAGGAGCAAGACCCTGAATGCAAGGTCTGCAGTGACTCATCCCTGCTCCCTGCAGGATATGGGATGGAGTTTGTTTGTAGATTGGATAGCAGGAAAAATGTGTCCCCGGGAAGGGTGGCCAAGCACTGGACCAGGGAAGGGCTGGAATCTCTCTCCTTAAGTGCTCAAAAGGTTTCTAGGCAAGAAATGATGAATTGGGAATGGTTGGACTCCATGGCCTGAGTGGTCCTGTCCAACCTTCCTGATTTCATCATGTTCAGCCCCTCCAAGCTGGGTTTTCCCAATTCCTGGCTTGGTTTGCCAGGCTTCTCCCAAATCCGTGTGTGGGAGCCTCAATCACCTGTACTGATTGCCTCCCTCCCTTCCCATCCCCAAGGCAGCTCTTCCCTGGAAGCCAGACCACAACAGAGGGAAATTCAGGCCAGAGGAGGCTTCAGCTGATCTTGCCCAAAGCAGGGTCAGAGAAGAGGAGAGCACAGGTTGGGTGGATGAACTCTCACCCTGCACCCAGTTTTTGTGAAAGGACAATGAAAAACAACAAAGAAAATTATTTCTCATCATCTGACACGGAAGGATGGCCAAGCAAGGCATCCCACTTGTCACCCCCTGGGACAAGCAGTGGTGTCAGGCTGGCAGAATTCCTTTGGATCTCTGGAAAAGCCACTCCTGTCCAAATGACCCAAAGCTGTGAAGAAGAGCCCTTGTTTCTCGTGTTCCAGGGATTCTGAATTCAGCACTGCTCTTCATTTCCAGGGAATGAAATCAAGAGATGGAATTCTGGGAGCAGAATGACAGATCCAGAGCTGAATTAAAGAACAGAGCTGGTGCTGAAGACAACTCTGGGTAAGTCTGGCTGCTCTAGGAAGTTATTTCAAGGTTTCCACTGCTACAGAATTGCTTTTTTTGTGGCTGATTGCATCATCTGAACTGTGCAATGGCACCATCCTCATTCTCCAGGTGAAAATTGGGGTTGGTATTAAAAGAGGAGGTGTAATGTTCATTTCAGTCAATATTACTCATCTAAAATGAGATATCTTACATAATTTTTAATTTTTTTTTCCTTTAGAGGGTAAATTATCTGATTTCACAGAATCCTGTCATAAATGAATCCATGTCCAAGGATCATTCTGAGGATTAGGAATGGAAGAGGGGTGCATCAAAGTGAGCTAAATACTTCATTTCAGAATATTTACCTCTGATCTGCAAACCTGTATTGCTGAGAATTCTTTTCCCAACATTAAAGCACTAATTTACTGAGTGATAACAATGACAGAAACCTCCAAATTAGTTAATTATTAGGCCTTGGACACTCCAGATTCTGATATAAACTAATTTTCCTCTTTGAAGCCTGTAATTTTTATTCTCTGCCCTTGATCACAGGCTTCTCCCTGGGAGCAGATGAGGCTTCAGAATGAGTTGCCAGGCTTGGTGTGATGGGTGCCCTTAATGACTCCTGCTCAGTGATTTTCCCAACTTTGTTAACTCCACTTGATGTCCTGACCTGCTTCTCCCAGACCCTGAAGCTGCCACGTCTCCTTGGATGTCTGTCTCTGCAGAGAGACAAGAATTCCCTGAGGCTGAGTTATCAGCTGGTTTTCATCTCATTTCCATTTTTTTTTTATTATTATTATTATTTTTTTTCTCCTCCCTGCTTCCCTGGGCTTTTGTTTAGATCCAGAAAAATCAATAAATATCCCAGCAAAAGGCACTTCTGGAAGGTTGGGGTGCACAGAGCCACATGAGCCATTAAAATTGTCTGCAGGGCACAGTTCCCAGGCTGTACATGTGGGGGTGGGGTTTCTCTCATTTTAATATCAGATGTCTGCAAATTATTGAAGTCTGTGCAAGTCACTCAATTCTGCCTTTACAGCCTCCAGACACCCCTTCCCTCCCTGGCCTCCAGGTTCAATTTCATTCAAGGCCTTTATAAACCTGGTAAAAAGAAAAATAAAAGCCAAGAGGACCAACCAAAACACCCCAAATGGGTTTTCATTTGCAGCAGGTAGAATTTGAAGGCTGTCAGACTGGGATGTCTCTGATTTTTAAAATCTATTTCACTTGCAGCTGCTCTCTCCTCTCCTAAGTTTTCCTCACCAGAGACTCTCTTAACCCCAGCCCATTACAGCTGACTTAAAGCCCTGCAAGTCAAATAAAGAGCAGCTACATTTTCAGCAAAGTAGGGTCAGTTCTGGTTTAATTCAAGATGGAAAGCCAGGTGCTTTAAGTGCACTTTGCAAGAGGGGGTTAAGTTACAAAAATAAACTTCCTTGCACTGGCACAAGCTCGTGGAGAAGGAGAAAAAGAAAAATTATGCTCATCCAATTCTATAGAGCTTGGCAGGAGATGGGAAAAGCAGAGCAGGGTTTCTAGGAAAGCTCGGGGAAAGTCACTGCTTAGAAAGCTGATCTGGTGAATTTTGCTTTTTATACCTTTTTTCTTTTTTTTATTTTTTTTTCCTGGATTCTCACAAAACCACACAGGCCAGGAGGGATTGACTTCAGTGTCTGCCACAGTGCTCAGGGCCAGAAAGAAGCTTTGAGCAGATGATTCTGTGTGTGCTGAGTGTTTCTGTGGCCCTGGTTGAAGGGACAAAAGGAAAGTCCCAAAGTGCAGAGAGACCAAAACCCTCTTAGAAGTTCCAGCCACGTGGAAAGCCAGACACAGCTCATGTCTCCATCTACACTGGCAGTTAAAAAAACATTTAAGTTATGACCTTAAAATGAGAATCAGGTCTCCCCAGATCCCTTGGAAAGACAAGGATTGGGTTTGGAGGTGTGGGAATCATCCCATTCCACTTCTGTCTCAATCTCTTCTCATCCTGCAGAGCATCTGGACCTGCTCTAGGTGTCCTGGTGCTGCTGATCCACTCATCCAGCTCTCTGCTCCTGTTTTTACAAGGAATTTGGTGCACACTGATAAAGAGGATTAGGATCCTTGTGGGGTTTTGCTTCACAGCCCTGAGTGCTGGGACTTTCCTCTGGTACAGGCACTAATTGTGATCCTCTGGAACAGGTGAAATCAAAAAGGACAAGGATTTCTTGAGCATTTTTTCCTTCCTGACCCCATCAGCAAAAATGGAAACTCATGGAGAATTAATTTATGGGTATTTGATATTCAGGAAAAAAAATACAATGTGAATAAATGAGTAAATGCTGATGTTTAAAGATAGCTCTGCACAAAAATAAAACTGTTGGTGTTTTCAGGAGCAGCTCAGGTGGTGTTGGACACCTTTGTCTGGGAAAGGCAATAAAGGCCTTCAATCACCATGACCAGCTTGGAGAAAAGGGAAATGACTTTCTTTTTAAAAATGCTGGAAGGTCTAAAATTGTTCCAACATTTTGAAGGTTTGACCATGCCCCCAATCCCACTGGGAAGATGGAGCAGTAATCACATTTTTTCACTTTCATATTGCACATAATGAAGGAAAAATAAGGTAAGAGCACATGGGTACAATCAAAATGGGGAAATCCAGGGATTGTAGGATTGTTGTCCCAGTATTTACCTGGAGGGATTTTTAGGCATCCCTCACTCTGGAAGACAAGCAAACAGGAGGAAACATCAAGCTTCTTTCAAAAAGAAAATAAATTCCTAATCCTCAGAGGTGCAGAAGAAACCTTAAAGGGGCAAAATGGAAAAATTTCCAGTACAAGAAGGCAAATAAAGAGCCAACACTTATTTTTGCAGAAGTCTGATGAAGTTTAAGTCCATAATAAGCCCAGGGTGGGAGAGGGGAAGGTAGTGAGAGGGGCTGACTCATGTTTTTTGAATGTTTGGGGTTAGCACCAGTGTGTTTGGCAAATTCTTCTGTGTACTTAATACGTGTGAAGGAAATTATAATTGGTCCGTAGATGATTTGTTAACTAAAAATAGGGGCTAAAGCTGTAAAAATATTTGTAACATAAAATTTCAGCAGCTCTTCATCATTCTTTAGTGCTTTTCCCCAAACACATTGGGAACTATGGGGTCTCTAAACACCTCTCTGGGGTAATTTATTGGAGAGCTGATGGCAAAGCTGAAGATGAATTTCAGCACTTGGGGCGAGATCTGCAAAGGCAGCGGAACCAGACCAGGACCCGCCAAGGTAATGGAGCAACTGCTTCTCCATCCCTGCATGGAATTCCCTCCCTGTCACCCTGCCAGCACCTTCTGTGCTCTCAGGAGTTTGTATTTCTGAGTGAGGGTGCATCAGCTGAGCTTTGGCTGTCTGAACAATCTGCCCTTGGTTGTTGTCCCCAAAGCCACAAACTCATCCCAAGATTTGCCGTTATCTTTCCAGTCCTAATTTTTCACGTTGTTTCCGTATTTTGAACAACTTTCAGCCCATTTTTGGCCACTCCTTCCTTTGAACAAATAGCAAAAACACCTTTTTGGACACTCCTTTTTCAAACAGGAATGTTCCCAGATGTCCTCAGCAAAGTTTGCATGAGCGAGGAGCCCTGAGCGAGTCAGCCCTGTGTGGTCTCACTCGTTACGTGGCACGTCACCTCATTTTTTTGGGTACACGTAGGGAAAGCCACAGGGTGAAGCTGGAATTGATTGAAAGTCCAGTTGAACTTGGTGGAAAAATTCCTCTCTTGACCTTCCCAAGCTTTGGCTGCTTTCCAGGCTCATGATGTTCACACCTCCTTAATGCAGCCCCCGGCACTTGAGTCATGTCGAGCTGGGGCGGGGGAAATGTCAGGTAATGTGGGTTCAACAGCCACCCTGGAGGGGACTCAGCTTTTCCCAGCTCTGCCACGCTCCAGCCTGGAGTTTATGACGTGTTCCTGGTCCCAGTGCATCCCAACTGAGCTGCAGAGTTTGAGATTTTTTGAGATTTTGCTCCGCGTGCGACGGGAGCCGGCGGAACGTGGGCTGCCCCAACACCTCAGCCTTGAGCTCAGCCTTGAGCTCAGCCTGGAGCTCAGCCTGGAGCTCAGCCTTGCTCCTCTGCCCCCTTCCCACACATCCCCCCCTCTCATCTTCCTCTCCCCAGTCCCATGGCCAGCTCCAAAAATCCGTCAGCTGGAGTTGCTACTCCCTGAAATTGTGGAGATGGTTCATGGGATGGTCTGCTCAGCGTTACCTCCCTGTCACTTCTCGTTTGCCCTTTATGAATTGGTGGATGAACTTGAGCAAATCCCACAAATTCCTCTGTTTCCTCTTTTTGCCTTCCCATCCCATCTCTCTTTTGCTGCTCTGCACCTCCCATCCAACCCCTTCCCCCACTTCATATCCAAGTCAAAATTCAACATTAAAACCACTGTCCCTTAACCAGTTTTCACATGTGTGAAAAAAACCCTCAACATCAAGGTGATTTCTTCTTTCAGAAGGAATGAAAGACTTGGGAGGGAATTGATCTGGCCATGGGAGCACCCTGCTAACAGTCACTTAATTTTGTTCCTAATTTCGTTTTTAATTTCATTTTTAATTTCGTTTTTAATTTCAATCTTAACGATGAGGCCATGAAGACAAAAATCTGAATAAATCCTCATCCCCCTTGCTGTCACCTATTCCACAGGCCCAGAGAGAAGGCACAGCCTCCACATCCAGCACTCAGCAATGGAATTTTTTCCCCTTAGGGGAATTCTGCTGCTTGGAGGCGCTGGATTGAATTACAGCTCCCATCTTTCCCCAGGATGAAATCAGGAATTACACATGACCTGACAAGCCAACTTTCACTTCTCCAGGAAATTCTCCCCATCCCCTCCCTGTCCTACCAGGGGATACCCAGCATGGTCTGGTTTGAGTAGAACCACAGGACTGATGTCAAAACACGGAGGAATAATTTGGAGAGAAGTTGGAATCATGGATGGACCACAAGGTGGTTGCCCCATGGGTGGAATATCTCAGCACTGATATTCCACAGGGATATTCCACTGGGATATTCCATAAGAATATTCCACAGGGATATTCCACTGGGATATTCCAGTGTCCAGCAGTGCTGGAGTCAATGGTTTCCTGAAGTCAGAAATCACAAGAAAAAACAAATCCTGTCCCAGATGGATCCAGTAGATTGTTGTGACCTTCAAGTTTTACCTCAAGTTTTAGACTGAAAATAAATGGATATTTTATTACATTTAAAAAAAAAATTAAATAAAAATTTTAAATAAATATTTTATTAAACAAACAAAATTATTGAATAAGAAATCCACCACATCAGCATTTTATGTTTGGCCCAATTTTTCAAGAAGCTAGGACACCACTATCCAGCTTCTTTGCATTGACCCTTTGTTGTTTTCTTTAGAAAAGAAACATCACCCAGCCATCATCCTGGAGGTGTCCAAGGCAGGTTGGACAGGGCTTGGAGCAACCTGGGATAATGGAATGAGATGATCTTTGAGGTCCCTTCCAGCCCAAACCACTCTGGGATTCTATAAAAGGTGGTTTTTAAATTCAGCACTGGGTTCTGGATTTCTGCAACTCATTCAGAGCTCCCATCCCATCAAATCCCTTTCCATTCCCTGGGGAAGGAGGGAATTCAGGCCATGAGTTCATCCTGCTCAGCCTGTGAGAGATTGTTGGGGATTTTGGGATCTGAGCTTATTGGATGAGTGTGGTGAGGGGCTTTAAAAAATCCATTCCTTCTCATTGTTGAATTTATAAGGGTTTAATAACTCATCTAAAAATCAAACCTCAGTGATCCCTGTGGGTCCCTCCCAGCTCAGGAGATTCCACAATTCAATGATTGTCTCAACAACACAGCTGCCAAAAATTTAATTAATTATTTCGTTAATCAAAACCAACAAATGTTTCAGCACTTTTGGCATAAATGTGACATTTTCTTCTGTAATTAAGGACCTTCCTCAACTTCCATGTGAGCACTTCAGTTTGGCCTTAACCTGCAGAAAATTCAGGCTTAACTTGAATTTTCAGATTCTTTGCTGAACCAAGGCTTAGATATCAATTATTTTTCTCCTCCCCCCTCATCATTTCTCACCCCTTTCCTCATCTGCTCCTTCTAATCTCACCTTTTTTTGTATAAATAAATCCTAAATCGATGTCATTCTTTGTCCTATAGATAATTGTTTATGTTGAAGCAGTTTTGCTGGTTTTTTTAGGGCTGAAAGCAACCTGAAAGATCCAGGTGCAGAAATCCAGAGCTCAGTGACTTAAAACCAGCATGTGGATGGATCCAGTCAAATTTACATTAATTAACTGAACTTCTCAACTGTTCTCCTGCATTTTGTCCCCCCAGCTGCTGCTCCTTTGTTAAATAAAAACATTATCTTGCTTCACACTGTTTAAATTTTCTTCTAGGTTGACACAGAACTGAGGTGGGTTTTGCTTGGCAAAGCAAATATTGCCAAGGTTGCTGAAAACTGTGATTTCTATGTGATTTTTTTTTTAAATTTTGCCCTCACAGGTGAATTCAACCCAGGTCTACAAATGAGGTGAGTCTCATTTTAAACTCCTAACTGCTTTATCAGTGAAGTGACAAATTTGCTGGAACTGTTTCCTGAGGATATTTGTTTTCTTTTCCCCACTTGTGCTGAGAGTTGGGACATTTTTTTTTTTCTGTAGAAAGGTCACTTCCAGCTGAAACAGCTCCAGGCTTTGCTAAAATATAAATTTAAATGACTTCTACAGAAAAAGAAATAATAAAAATATTCCCTGAAAAGAGCAAGACCTGGAACAAAATTTGGTTCCTTGAGCTTCATTTTGCCACAAATTCCTGCTGTAACTTGGGAATGTGATGTTACCTCTTTACCTTGTTTATGAATGGACAGAAAATATGAAAAATGCTTCCTTTGTCTCATGTCTGTGTACTGGCCATTCTGCACCAATTTGTGCAGGTTTTGTAATAACTGTGTGTAATTAAGGGTCCCTTTATCAAGGCAGAATAGGGCATACATTTATATTTCTGTAAATATAAGACTCCAGCCTTTCATCTTTTGGTGCCTTGATCTGTAGTGACCATGATAATTCTTGCTTTGTGCCTGAGCTCTTTGATCCAGGGAGATTTCCAGCCCCATCACTTTTGGGAGTCCCTGGCTGAGGGGGGACTTTGTTCTTTGCTGGGTCTACCACAACATTCCCTATTTCCTAAAACACAGCAGATGTCCAAATTCTCATTGTAAGGTAGGGCTGGAACCACCCCTGGCCCATTCAGTGTCCAAAACTCAATGGGTTCATCTTAGAAAATGGCAATTAAAGTTATATATTATTGACAGGGTTTGGGGTTTTGCCCCTGGGTAATTTTCTGAAAGCTGCTGGAGAACAGAACAAGCCCTTTCCTTTCTCTGTCACACTCATATTTCACAACAGCAACATCTCAGCCTTTCTGCACAGATGGACACACAGAAAATTGCAAGGCTGGGACTTGCCTTCAGCAGAAAATTGAGCTCTGCTAACTTGGATTTTTTTTTTTTTTTTTTTTTTTTTTTTTTGTGCACCTGAACCAGAAGGAGAAACCACTTCTGATTTTCTACAGAATTTAAATCATGTTTGGGATAGAGGGAGAAGGACCCCCAATGGAGAAACGAAGGGTGGGTGTCACCACAGGTCATCATTACAAAATAAAAATATAAATTTAATAGTAGAAAAGACTTTTTCAGCTTCAAAATTCTGCTCCAGGCTCCATTACCTCCTTTGCCTGAGCTCAGATCCCTGCTGCCATCAAATCCCAGGGTGCAGATGAAGTGTCCTGTGCAGACCCATCTCTTTTCACTTTTCAGAGCCCAGCAGTCCCATGATGCTGCTGAAGTGAAAAATCACCAGCTTGCTTTTTAAATATTTTCCTGTATTTTCCCCCTTCACCTGCAGAATATGGAATAATAATTAAAACATATGGAAATGAGGAAAAGAAAAACAGCTAAACTGAAATGACATTTTACTCCCTAATTTCTTGCTGCTGAGATGATGATGCAATTTGAGGAGAGAAGGAAAGGAAGGAAATAAATTTTTTCTGTGAGTTTTCACCAACTCAAACTGATTTTTTTTTTTTTTGAGTAGGTGGTATTGTGAGGCACAGCATGAGACACAGAGATGCTGAACATCACTTTGCTGACAGGATTTGGCCTGACCAAATGGTTAAATCCCAGCAGCCTGATACAAACCCTAAATAATTATAGGTCAAACCATATCTGGAAACTGTTTGGCCACAGACAGATTTGTGTTTCTCTGGCTCAGGGACAGGAGGGAAACCAGCCCTGAGTGATTCACCTGCCTCACTGAGCAGCTCTAACCATCCCAGACTTTTTCTCCTTTCCTCCTGGAACTCAGCAGCTTTCCTGGAGAGGGTTTCTCCATCCCCTTTTCTCCTGGAACCCAGCAGCTTTGCCGGGGAGGGTGTCTCCAGCACCGTCTCTCTGCTGTAAGCCGAGCCAGTCAGGCAGGAGGTTTTATCCCGCCTGAGGAATTTGGAGGAAGGGTTTCTAAGCTTCTCAGCGCATAAGCCATGCGAGCATATGGCCATAAATCCCATAAGCTCGGGCACTTAGCGGTGATACAATAGCACTCCTCGGAATAATGCTGCTCTGATGGGCGGGATGCAGCAGGGAAGGGTCGGAGCTCGGGGAAGGCTCCGCGGGCTTTGCTGTCCCAGGAAAAGCTGTAAATGTTCCCTTTCCAGGCAGTAATCCCTCTGGGCAGGCGCTTTTTGGAGCCGGCAGAGCCAGAGCATCCTCTCGGCATCCTCTGCAGGATGGAGGTTTGGGGAGCTGAGCTTTGCCTTTGCCTTCCACTCATCCCTTGGCTGGGGATGGAGAGTCATCCTTCCCTGCTCCTCCAAAGTGTCAGAGAATCACAGAATATCCTGAGCTGGACAGGACACACACACACACACAGGGATATCCAGTCCAGCTCCTGACCCTGCTCCTGATCCCAGAAATCCCATCCTGTGCCTGACAGTGCCCGAACACTCCTGCAGCTCTGGCAGCTTTGGGAACGGCACCATTCCCTGCAGACCGTGATATCTGACTCTGTTTTGAGCATCACGAGCTTTGCTGTCCCAGGAAAAGCTGCAAATGTTCCTTTTCCAGGCAGTAACCCCTCTGGGCAGGCGCTTTTTGGAGCCGGCAGAGCCAGAGCATCCTCTCGGCATCCTCTGCAGGATGGAGGTTTGGGGAGCTGAGCTTTGTCTTTGCCTTCCACTCATCCCTTGGCTGCGGATGGAGAGTCATCCCTCCCTGCTCCTCCAGAGCGTCGGAGAACCACAGAATATCCTGAGCTGGACAGGACACACACACACAAACAGGGATATCCAGTCCAGCTCCTGACCCTGCTCCTGATCCCAGAAATCCCATCCTGTGCCTGACAGTGCCCGAACACTCCTGCAGCTCTGGCAGCTTTGGGAACGGCACCATTCCCTGCAGACCGTGATATCTGACTCTGTTTTGAGCATCGCATCCCAAAATGCCAAACCCAAGACGCCCATAATGGATTTTTTTTTTTTTTTTTTTTTTTTTTCCTGGTTCGCTCCTCTTTGGTTCCGAGCCGATCGCGGCGTCTCCTGAGCAGCAGCACCCCCTTCCTCCCCTCTCGGATGTCCCGGGGCTGAAGGGGCTAATCCTTTACATTAACCAGCCCATTAACCATTGTGCCTGTAAAAACAGCCAGCCTGCCACAACGCGGGCTGGCTCTGCTCGCCGCTGTCCGTCAGCTCGATCGAAGATAATGTGTAAGGGGATAGCTCGGCCGCTGCGTGCTGTTGACACTGGGAAGAAAGATCCCGGGGCTGAAGTGGCACTCGGGTTACAGATGAGCTGGAAAATCCACCCGCTCCCGGGAGTGGTGACAGCTCTGTACACAAACCGCTGCTGCCCGCGGTCCCCAGGGCTCGGCAGGCAGGGGCAGGGGCTGGGGGATGCTGCTGGAGGTCAGCAGGGTCGGATCCTTTAAACCCCGCTGTTGGAGCGGGAGTGGGACGAGTTATCAGCTTAAGGGAAATCAAAGGGGGGATCTGCTCACTCTCCTGGGGCACTGGAGGAGCTGGATGCACATCAAGGTTGTGGTGGTCCTGAGTTGCTCTTGCAAACGCTCTCTGGTGGGTAATTCCTAAATTCCATCCCAGCCTGCTGCCGGAATTTTGGCATCCCAGGGCCAGCAGGGAGAAGCCCTGCCTTGTCCTCCTGCTCTGACACTGATGCCTTGAGTTTTAGCTTTTATATTTTCCACATTCTGCACTGCATTAGTGTGTGGCTCTGAACTTCGTGTAAAGTGTTAGCAAGCTCTCCTCACAGCTCAGTCACACAAAACAATCTTTTTCCAGCCCAGAACCAAGGACACCAGTGCAGCTTCAGCCCCAAAAAGTGCAAACAGCAGCAAACTGAGGAGAGAATCTGGGAGGGTGGGACTGCAGAGCCTGGAGCTGGAATTGGACAATTAACCCCAATATGGAAATGGACCAAAACTTATAAAAATGTGAAAACTCAGAGTGACTCAGGGTCCATCTTGGGTGTAGCCATGGCCAGGCTCTTGCACTGCCCATGGTGAATCCTCTGAAATCCTTTTAATAAATCCCTGCTTTATTCCTTTAACCCTGTCCAGCCTCTGTTCCAGGTCATCAACACCAACACTCCACTCTCCACTGCTCCACCTCACACCAGGACCTTTATAAATGCTTCAAGGCAAGACTTCAGTATTGACTTTTAACTTTAAATTTTTATTAATTTTTATTTTTTCACTATGTCAGCTGGATCCCCTCTTTTTAAACCTTGGTGCTGGAGCATGAGTGGAACAAGAAATCAGCTTTAGAGAAATCAAACTCAGGGATCTGCTTCTCTTTCATTTTGGGCTGGGCAGATGGAGGAGCACAACAGTGCTGTGGTGGCCATGAGTTGTTCTTGCAATCACTCCAGGCTGTGGTGGATAATTCCTAAAGCTATCCCTGGGATGTGTGGCACTCTGCTGCCAGAATTTTGGCATCAGGACCAGCAGTGTCCTCCCCTGGAACAAGCTCTGCCTTGTCCTCTGACTCTGACACCAACACTCCACTGCTTCACCTCACACCAGGAGTTTTATAAATGCTTCAAGGCAAGGCTTCAATATTAACTTTTTTACATTTTTTTCCCCCCAAAAGTGTGTTTTTCTGATTTTTTTTTTCATGGGAAAAGGTTAAAAAGTCAGCTTCCAACCTTCAGTGGCTCAGCCCGAAGCAGAACATTTCAGTTTTATCAGCTGGCATGAAGGGATCTGTTTCAAATCATTTTTGACAGCATATTAAACTGCATTTCTATCCCAGCTTGAAACTGGCCCGCCCATTGTCATTCCCTTTCTCTGGAAACAACTTGCTTTTCTCCCTCTGAAACCCAGGTGAAAGTGGGGGAATCACTGGGACATGAACTTGGCTCAGAGGAGAAAAAGAGGGGCTTGGATTTTCAGAATGTGGATCCAACAAAGGAGCAGTTTGATTTTCACTTGATCTGAGCACAGCCCCTGCAGCCAGGCTGGATAAACTGAAATACAACACTGCAGAAATCCTGCATGGCCCTTGCCTTGGACATTTATTCACCAGCAGGCATGGCCAGACTTCACTGCTGGCTGTGACATTCCACGAAACAGCACAAATACGGAATAAAGGCCTCTGAGCACTCCAGGATTCCCTAGGAAGGATGAAATATGTTGGGATTAAGTGCAGTTTTTAGAATAGAAGCTCACAGAGAAGGATTATTCATTGGAATATTGGAAAATTATTGAAATGGAAAAAAAAACCCTGTATTTTTATTTTTTCACACACAGAACTTCACTGCTGATGTAGCAGCTCCTCTTACAAAGGCAGAGAATGGAGAAATAGAAAATGATCACTGGTTTTCCCAGAGAAGTTGTGGCTGCCACAGCCCTTGAGATGCTCAAAGCCAGGTTGGACAGGGCTTGGAGCAACCTGGAGTAGTGGAAGCTGAAAAAAGAATTTTAAGGTCCCTTTCAATCCAAACCACTCCATGACCCTGATTCTAAGATTTAAAGAGTCTGGGGACTGTTGTGACTCCAGCTGTGGGAGATGGGGGCAGGATTTGTGTTCAGATCTAAACTTCTCCAAGGAAATCACTTTGTAGAATGAATGCTCCCCTCAATCATTGTGTTAAATTCTTTTCCCAGTGGTTCATGTAGAAATAAACCAGAGCAAGGTGCTTTCATCTGATTTCAGCCCCTTATTTCCCTCTATAATGGGCTCTGAGGGGAATTCATTTCCTAGAATGAACTTCCTAAACCCAGAATTGTCAGTGGTATCTGCCCTTATCAGTGGAAATAATTAAGAAAGGGATGCCAGGAGATCATCAGTGCTCAAACAAACCAGGGGATGCACTTTTGGGGAGTGAATGTTGAAAAATCTCTTTTTTTGCCCTAGGGAGGAGAATAGGTGCTGGTCAGTCTGTTAATATTTCTTTTATCACTTTAATAATTCCATTCACTAAGGACATTGGGCATTACCTGGATAGGTAACAACAGCAATTCAGCTTTGGAGACCTCAGTGAGAAAGGTTGGGATGAGGAAGATTGAGAGAGAGAGATTTAGAAAAATAAAACAGCACAGAAAGCAGCAGGGCTGCATTACAAGCCCTTCGTCCTGGAATCTGGCAAAACACGGAGACTTTTGTTTTACAGATGCAGGAATTCGACTTTATTTTTGTTCCCTTCTCTTCCTTTAGCAAGGAATCCTGAGCTGAACTCCTGCTTACAGCACTCTGGCTGGCTCCCCCAGGCTCCTCCCTGCAAACCTGGAGTGAGTGGCTCAGTCCCTTGGAGCAGAGCTGAAGGAATGAATATTCCTTCCTTCCCTGCCATGCCCACGCATGTTCCCAGCTCCTTCAGGATCCGCTTCCCCAGCGGGTCGAGCCCTGTGCTCCTGCATTCCTCTGGCCACAGGGTGTAGGAATCCATCCCACTGCTCCTCTTACATAAGGAAATGCCCTGCCTGGGCCAGCCCTGATTTTGTCATTCGGCTTCCACGCCTCCTCTCTCCTCCTCCCCTTTTTCTGCTGCTCGTAAAATCAGCCACAGGAGTCATTAATCCAGCGAGCTGGGGAGGTCTCCATGCAAATGTTGCTGACTTGGGCTTTCAGCAGAGGCTTGAGGGCTCTTCTAGCCTGGGCTTTCCCCTCCAGGGCTTGGGGCTCAGTGCTGGTGGACACAGGAGAGGACTTGGCCCATAAATGTAGGAGTTGGTGGTTCCAGTAACCGCTGGCTCCAAGGGAGGACAGAATCCAGGAGGGGAGGCATGGGGTGAGGGAGGAATTTCCACCACAATGGGATGTTGGCTTTGTGATTCAACACAACCAGCACGTGGGGATTTTATTTATCTTTTTCCTTTTCCTTCTTCTTCTTCTTCTTCTTCTTCTTCTTCTTCTTCTTCTTCTTCTTCTTCTTCTTCTTCTTCTTCTTCTTCTTCTTCTTCTTCTTCTTCTTCTTCTTCTTCTTCTTCTTCTTCTTCTTCTCTTCTTCTTCTTCTCCTCCTCCTCCTCCTCCTCCTGTCTTCCTCTCCTTCCTCTCCTTCCTCTCCTACCTCTCCTTCTTCTTTTTCTCCTCCTTCTTCTCTTCTCTTCTCTTCTCTTCTCTTCTCTTCTCTTCTCTTCTCTTCTCTTCTCTTCTCTTCTCTTCTCTTCTCTTCTCTTCTCTTCTCTTCTCTTCTCTTCTCTTCTCTTCTCTTCTCTTCTCTTCTCTTCTCTTCTCTTCTCTTCTCTTTTCTCTTCTCTTCTCTTCTCTTCTCTTCTCTTCTTCTCTCCTCTCTCTCCTCTCTTCTCCTCCCTTCTCCTCTCTTCTCTTTTCTCTTTTCTTCCTCTCCTCCTCTTCCTCCTCCTCCTTTTCCTGCCCTGGATGAAAGTGGATGTGGTCTCCCTACAACACCAAGATCCCTCCAAAGATCCAAGGGCAAACCTGCCAGAGCAGGGACAGCATCAGGGAATCCATCATGGTGCTTCTGAGCTCAGGATGGCTCAAAGCCAAATCCCACTTGCACATTAGAGCAAAAACCCGTGAGTTTGAGGAACTTTTCCACCAAAGCCAAGGTGCTGGTGGTGGATGTGTCCAGAAAAGCTCTGGAGAAGCTGCAGCCCCACACATTCCATTGATTTTCCATACTTCCTCCGAGTGGCTGGAGCTCTGGAGTAATTGACACCTTCCAGGACATTACTTCATGGTGTGGTGGCTTTGCAGAACAACCAGGTTTGACTTTCCTACCACTGTCTTCACTCATGGCTGGCACTTCCTGAGGAGACAGCTCTGTCATGAAAATAGGGTTGGTATTTTGAAATATATATTTTTTTTTTTCACTTACAGAAAAAAAAGCTGTGTCTGGAGCAGGCTGCATTTTGCAAACATATGTGAGTGTCTGAGCATATGCAAATGTAGCATTTTGTGGGATGGAAACATTCTGGGTTAACCTTTGTCAGAAAACAGAATTACCAATTTTCATGTCGTCGTGACTTTCCAATTTGAGGACTGTTTTCTATGTAAAAGCTCTCATAATTCCTTAAATTATTATAATAGGCTTATCTGTTTCATACATGAGTGCCTTCTATTTCTATTTACTCATTTTATTGTCCTCTTCCCTCAAAAAAAAATATTTCAAGTTATTTTTATATTGCCAGTGATTTTCTTCTTGAATATTTTGAATTATTTCAGAAAAGAGAAATTCACATTTTTATGTGAACCTAGAAATGTCTCAGAGGCAGACAAAGAAGAGAAATTGCCATGGGTGTCAGGAGTGTGGAGCTGGGACTGCAGGTGCCTGGTGGGCATAGGAAGGGCATCAGGAACGTGGTGGGAAGGCAACAAAGGATTCCCAGAGCATGAGGATGCTGGAAGGGAGGTGAAGATCTGGGCAAGACACCCCATTTATAATGAAATACGTTCATAATGACCAGGGAATTCCAAGGAGGAATGTCCAGGGTGAAATTGATCCCCTGAAATATGGCAGTGAAGGAGGATGAACACTAGAAAGGACAGAGGATCTGAGGCTGGAGTCTCTTCTCACTGGGAGAACTCCCACTGTCCTTAAGCTTCTCCATGGAGAGGTTCCACATCCCCTATGATCTCCTGAGACTCTGCAGAAAATAAATCCTTTATCCATACCTTCAGGAAAACAGCTCTTACTGGCATCACTGATCATGGGATTCTAGGGTTTGGGTTGGAAAGGACCTTCAGACTCATCTTGTCCCACCCAGGGACACCTTCCACTCTCCCAGGTTGCTCCAAGTCCCATCCAGCCTGGCCTTGGACCCTTCCAGGGATGGGGAATGGCGACTGAGAGATAGATGATGGTTGCTTGTTTCACTGAGACAATTTCTCTCTGAGACACTTTTGCAGGGAATTTTGCCAACAAATAAAATCCCATCCAACACCTTCTATTACTCCTCATGGTGCGTCACTACTCATGAGAAGAGATTTTCACCATGCAGCCCATAAAAAGTGGCCTGATGGGCCAGACTGGTGGCTGGTGTCAGTTGAAATCTCCAGGGTGATGCTGATTCACCCCGAGCTGGGGACTCATGACTCTGTTTTCTGTTCGGAAAATTCGACGAGCGATGTGCGGGAAGGCTCAGCCTGGGATTTCCCGTCTGGAAATGCCATCTGGGAAAGGTATGGTGGCACCTAATTCCGTGGGTAATCACAGCCACGTGGTGATGACCACAGGGGAAAAGATGTCCTTCCCTTTCCAAGGATCCTCTGTAGTGCTGACACCGCTGCTGTCTGGAGAGGAAAATGACTGGGAAAGAAAACATTCCTGGATCCATCTGTCCAGGTGAATTAGCCTCTCCCCATTTCTCATCCCTAGCACAGTTCCAAACCCGTTTCCAAGCAGTGGAAACTGTGCTTGTTTTTCTCTCCCCAGAAACACTCCCAAATCCCGATTTCCCCAGGCGTGATCCTGGATTGCAGCAGCACTAAGCCTCCTGCTGCTCTCAGCACCTGACTGGGAGCCCCAGCAGGCACAGAGCTTTGCCCAGGCTCAGCAGTGACAGGGCCCTCCTAGCATCCCCTTCCCTGCCCTCTGAGCTCAGCTGGCACAGGATTTGCCTCCTTCCCTCCCTCCAGCAGCAATGTACAGGCTTGCACCGTCCTGCCGTGAGCTATCCCGTAAACAACAACAAAATGAGCTTATAACTTTAAGCCTCCCAATGAAATAAGAAGCTAATTTGCCCCATCACAGTGCTTGCCATCTGTAAGAATTAGTCCCAGGGGGAAATGAATAGAGCCATTATTCCTACCGGGCTCTTGGCTGTGTAATTCCTCCAGTGGTGAAACAGTAGACAGCGAGAGGAAAAACATAATACTTGTGTGACCAGGCTGCCATTGGCTAAAGGAGTCGTGTGTATCTTGTTCATGAAATGAAGAGTCGGGCAGGCAGCTTAAGGGGTGACAGACCTCGCTGTCCCAAATTCTTCTTGGGCACCAAGTAATTAAAGCACCCTGTGGAGGGGATAATAGGGCCAGGAGACAAGTTAAAGGTGCTTTTATTGATGGCTAGGCTTGGGAATGGCTCTGCTGCAAGCCATGGAAAATGGATTGTAATTATATTTGGATTGTAATTATATTTATGCTCCCTCTGAAAGTCTCTTGCTCCCTTTCTGTGTTCTCCTTTTGTTGGGGGTGATGACCCTGACCCTGGTGGGTCCATCTGAGTGGTTTTTGCCAGGGGAGGTTGGATTCTTCCCTGCTGGAAACTGGCCTGATTCCTGTTTTATCCTGCATGAGGATGTGGCCTCTAATTTATCAGCAGAGCTGAGCCCAAGCCATGAAGTAAAAGGTCCACAAGGATTTTCCAGCCTTAAGTAAAAGTTACTTTATCTGAGAGGAATGGACAAGGAGGAACATGAGCACCAGGAGCAGGAGAGCAGAGGGAGACTCCTGGCCAGGGGGAAAAAATGGATGTCCCTGAACACAACCAAATAACTGCTGTCTCCTAGAAAAGTCAGTATTATATCCAGGAGAGCATCTGAGCTCAAATCTTGCTGTCCAAACAACTGGAAATGCCTTAATTCCTGATGTCTGTGTTGAGGAGTGAGCCACAGCCAGAGAAACTCCTGACATGTGTGAAAGACCTGCCCAATGCCACACAAAAATTCCCAGCTCAGGGAACTTTTCCCCCAAAACACTTGGTTTTCCTTTGTCCCATGTATTCTGATTATTTTTGTGCTTTGCCAGTGAAGAAATAAATGAGTCTGGTCAAGACAGGCTCGGATTAGATGCACCCATTTTGCATCTAAAATGAAGAATTTTGGAGTCTGTAGGGGAAAAAAAAAAGCATCATGGGACTGTCACCCCTTCAGCTGAGGGAAAGGCTGCTCTGGTAGGAGGGAGGGAGTCAAATTTGAGGACTTAGTAAGTGATTCCACATGATAAGCAGCTTTTCTTGTGCAGCCCAGCACCACTCCGTGCAGGCACTGGCTCCTGCCAACTTTTTGCTGCTGACACGACTTTCATAATTTTTGATTTGTTTTTCTGCCTAGAGGCAGAATAATGGAGAAAATAATGTCTCCATTGATGCTGCTGACCTGCCCTAATACTTTTGTTTGCTCTTTACCTTGATGTTCTGTGTGGGTTTTTTTAGTTTATTCAGTGCTATAGCTGAAATTGTCTCTTGCCTTGCCTTGCCTTGCCTTGCCTTGCCTTGCCTTGCCTTGCCTTGCCTTCCCTGAAACTTCCCTGAAACTTCCCTGAAACTTCCCATGTCCCAAATCTACAGTGGGATTTCAAATTTCAGTATCATTTTAAGACTGACCACCTCAGACACTGAATTAAATTCGAGTCCAGCATTTAAACTGAGAACATGGAATGGAGCACCAGGAAGGAAATTAGGAACCTTTGCTGTGTTTTCACAGAATCCTGGGATCCCAGACTGGTCTGGGTTGGAAAGGACCTTAAAGTTCATCCAGACCCCCCTCCCACTATCCCAGGCTGCTCCAAGCCCCATCCATCCTGGACTTGGACACTTCCATGGATCCAGGGACAGCCACAGCTTCTCTGGGAAATCCATTCCCACCCTCACAGGGAATATCCCACCCCTCTTCCCTATATCCCACCCATCCCTGCCCTCTGGCAGTGGGAAGCCATTCCCCCTTGTCCTGTCCCTCCATCCCTTGTCCAAAGGGATGTCCAGAGCTCCTCTCCAGCTTTCTGGGAGGTTCTTTAAGCACTGGAAGGTCTCTCTGGAGCCTTCTCTTCTCCAGGCTGAGCAATCCCAGCTCTCCCTGCTGAGGTTCTCCACTCCTCAGAGCACCTCGATGGCCCTCAAATTTCTGACTCACAGCACATTTTGACAATTTGCTTTCCACCTTTGCTTATGAAATAGATATTTTTGTTCTCGGTGGAAACAGATTTGTGGAGTTAGGGCCTCAAAGAAAAGATCTAAAGGACCTGAGAATCCAAATCTTTTCCTGCTGTAAAGATCAGGAGTAGGAATTCCTTCGAAGCAGAAAAGGCTTCTGAGGCATGGAAGGTTCCAAAGGCTTTTCATGCCCAACAGCTGCCTTGGCTCTCCATGTCCAGGCAGTGAGGTGGTGGAGTTCTGCACGAATGGTCTGGATGGGGAGAGAGCAGATTTCACATCTCCTCCAAGACCAGCAACTCCCACAGCTTCAGCTCCTAAAAAAAGAAAAGAAGCCTTAACCAAACTAATTGCTTATCACATTGAGAGCTGGCAAGGGCTGTTTGGGGGTGAAGTGAATATTTGGTGTCGAGGAAGAAAAAGTATTGTGTTACTGACTCAAGAAAAACACTTTGCAGCCAATTTGCACAGTTTGAGCTCGTTTCCATGGAGTTCCTGCAGGAGTGGGAGTAGATAGGAACTTGCTGTGGGATTTGCAAGTGCTGAAGCCCTGAGGTCTCTTTCTCCATCCACCCCACAAAAGTGTCCAGCTCTGAACTGCACAGGCACAGCTTTGCAGAGCCACTAAGGCTGAGCCAAGGGTTTTACTGGGAAGGGCCCAAGACAAAGCAGGGATTTCAGGAGGGGCAGCACCAGGCACGCCGATTCCGTGCTCGCAGGCGAAACCCCGCGGATTCACACACACACAGAGAGTGGAAAAAGGGAGCTGGATTGCTCTGAGCTGCCATGACGTTAACAAGATGTCTCCCTGCAAACCTGTGACCCAAACTCAGATGTTCCTACTGGGAATATCAGGGCACAGAACACGACGTCAGCCCCACGCAGTTCCCGGAGCGCGGCTCTGCCTTTCCGCCCGGCGCTGTGGATTCCTGCCTTTCATCTCCTGGAGGGTTACCAGCACTGCCTGTTCTAGGCATGGAAATCTGCCTCCAGATCCTCAAGGCAGTTCACACATCCCACAGAACACTTGTGCTCGCATGGGTGGACAGCATCATAGGTCATGGAAGTTGTGCTGCCGTCTCCGTGCCAGCCTGGTGAGGTGATGGTGACCTTCTGCTGTCCCTGGAGCTGGTCCAAGGGTGTGAGAAGGTCACCACCACCACCACCAGGGTAATGAGATGAACAGGAGGCTGAGGCAAGTGAAAGCCTTCTTCCTGCAGCAAAGAAATTCAGTTGAACCGGCAGAAATGTCCCCAGAGATGTGAGGCAGGCAGGGCTGTATTGCCAGTGTTATTTAAAATTGGGTTGGTCTCAGTGTGCAGAGGGTTGGTGGGGTCAGAGAAAGGGAGGCTCGTTCCAGCCCTTTGGAGGGATGAGATCCACACTGGAGAAGATCTCTCCCTGCTCTGTAGGAGATTCCAGATGGATGGGTGGGTGCAGCCACCCCAAGTGTCTCAGGATCAGTGCCCAGGGTTACAGCACTGCGGAGCGACAGCAGATTTGTCTTATCTCAGACCCCAGTTTGACAAGCCACTGCCAAACAACAGGACCCTGCAGCCACATTTAGGTTCAAAGTGTGACATAAAATGCTTGGCTGAACCAAGACCCAGATCTCTTTGAATCAACATCCACGTGCTGCTTGTGGTGGCTCTTAAGTCTGGATGCAAACGTTGGGAATCCCTGTTTACAGCTGATGCTCTTGACACCTACCCTGGCTGGAAGTGTTCAGAGCCAGGTTAGATAGGGCTTGGAACAACCTGGTCTAGTGGAAGGTGTCCCTGCTCATGGGACAGTGCTGGAACTGGAAAATTTTTAATTCTTTCCAAGCCAAACCATTCTGTAATTCCATAAATCCCTGTCTCTTTCCATGGATCTCATGCATGAAGAGTGGATTGCATTTAGCTCACCTGTTAAAGTGCATGAAGAGGATGAAGATGCTCCAGATGGGATTTCATGGAGTGGCAGGGATGACTCATCCAACCACCCACTCTGCAGAGCTCCTGGGTGCCATCCCCATGTCTGTGGAGTGAAGCAGTCACGAAAAAAGAATTCGGCTCTGTGAGTAGGTGGTCAAGAGAGTCCCATCTTCCTCCATTCCCTGGGAAAGGAGCCAGATTCTGGCAGCCCTGACTGATGGATAGTTTGGGTTCTTACCAGACTTTTCATTTCCAGATTAGCTGTCTGTATTTTTAAAGGAACCACAGCTCCCTTCTCAGATACAGACTCATCGTCCTTGCGAGAAGCTTCTCTGCCACTTCCAAGTTTCCCTCTTGGATTGATGAGGGAGGTGCAGCTTTTCTACCCAGCCCAGATAGAAAACCAGCCACCACCCAGCCCATGATTAGGGCCCCTCTCATTATTTTAATTTTGGGTTTGCAGTGGGACGAGCTGGCAGCCGTGCGCTGCGCTTGGCACTGCAGAAGAGTTTAATAATCACCTAATAAAACTTTTCATCTGGCTTCCCACATCTCTGCCTTTCCCAGCTCTGTGCCCTTCCCTGCACTCTCTATCAGGGATGTGGGGTTTAGCATAACACACATCACTGCTGTAGCAACCAGCTTCTCCCTCCCTGCTCCTACAGGTATTTGCAGGTACCATAATTTCACTGCCTCTAATCCAGTCCCAGAAATTCCAGCCAAAATTGCCACTTGTGGTCTGTCTCTGTGAGTTTTGTCATGCCTACATCATGGGGTTCCTCACTGTCTCTAAGGATAAAGGAAAATGTGGATCTTTATTTTAGGTTTGTTTGTCAACAGCACTTGGGAGTGGTTCAGTACTGAGGTGGCTCAAGGTCTTGTCATAGTCCTGACTTTTCCAACGAAACTTTGAACTTCCCAGCCTGGATTCTTCAAAGGAAGGCCTGAGAATCCTGGCCTTGAGTAAAATGTTGGATTTGGAGCTTAAAATCCTGATTCATATTAATCTGGGCTGACCCAAGGTGACTGCAATTCTGTCCCTTTGGGGCTACAGGTTCCCTTCTCTCCCTTGCACTGCTAATGTCAGGCAGCAGCATTAAAATAAATCTATGCAAGGGAACAGGACAGCTGGGAAATTATTTTTTTAATATTTTTTAAAAAGGAGGAACTATAGATGTGCTATAATTGACATTTCTATACAAAAATTGCAGCTGAGCAGCAGGAGACAACTCTGCTTGTTTGTCTTGTATCGGATGCTCCCCTTTGGGCCAAGGAGAGGAAATGGAAATTATAACCCTCCTGAAAGCAGCAAAGCATTCCTAGGAAAAATCCATTTATGGAGGGCAGGAGAGAATGAGATGCAGACATGGGCAGAAGGAGCCTGGAGGAAAAGCAGGGACCTGGCTGGGAGCACTGGGGAGCTGCAGGGTGACAAAGACAAATCCCCCAGGGTGCCACAGGGGGCTGTGTGGAATAATTTGCAATCCAGGATGCTGCTGACAGCTCCTGGAATGAAAACAAGCTCTGCAGAGAGGCTCCTCAGGCCACTGGGACCAGAGAGGGCAGGTGGAGAGTGCTCTTTACAGCTCTTTGTGTTTCTAATCCTGGTTGGTTTTGAGTTTTCCCTGCTGAACACCGAATGAGGAGACAATTCCTGTTCAGGTTCTGAGCTTTTGGTGACTTTGGGGAGAATCAACAGCACAGGGCAGAGGAAAACAGGACTGATTCCTTTATGATGGTTTGAAATGTTCATCAACCCACAGCCTGAGATCATGCTAAAACTGACTTCAGGGCTCTTAAAAATGCTGCAGAATCCACAAAATAACCTTGGTGAATTTATTGAGCCAATTGATGGAACAGCACCATTTCCTTTACTTTAAAGTGGCTGCATTCACCAGATCTTGTGTCTTACATCCAAAGACCTCTTTCATGACTCCAGGAAGAGCTGAGGTAGATTTCTACACCATAAATATTCCTATTTGTGCTACTTGAATCCCACTGAGCACAGTTTAACTCCTGAAATATCTGTGGGTGCTGCCTGGGGCAAATTCTGAGCTGAGTTTAACAGCATTGCTCATGCTGGAAGCAGGGAAAGTGTGCAAAGATTTCCATGGAAGAGGGAAATCAGTAAGAGGGATACCCTGCGTAGCATTTTACTTATCCAAAGTCTTGCAGAGTGTGGAATTCCAGTTAAAAATGACTTTGACAGAACCATTTTGGGTGAAAATTCCAGTGTTGTACAAATTGTACCGAGTCTTCAACAGAGCCAGGAGAACACAGGTGGGACCCACTGCCCAGGAGAACAACTCCAGCTGTTCCCAGCTCTGGAATTATCTTGGACTGAGACCAAGTTCGCTGCCAATGGATGGAACAGCACCAACTTTGATGGGCAGTGGGGGTTTCACTGCGAGGAATCTCATCCAACCTCTGCCCTGGGCTGACCTTGCTCGGTCTGTGAAATCCGAGAGCGAGGTGGCCCAGCCTGTGTCCAAGTGCACTTGAGGAATGCCAGCAGGCAGAGAAGCTGGGTGAATGTCTGAGAAGGCAAATTTTCTGTTATTGTTAAAAACACTTCTATAGGATCCTTTCTTGAAGAGGTCATTTTGATTTGTTTCTTTCCCGTGCGCTTTTTTTTTTCTTTTTTTTTTTTTCCAAAAGTCAGTTTGGCATCTGATACCTTGTGCAATGTATATATCCCCGTGGTCCAGAGAGCTGGAGAGCGCCAGGAAATCCAGAATTTTGGCATGGATGTGGGGCCAGCTCCCATAACACAGTCAGGGCTTCTCCTTGTCTGTGGGATCTGTGTGACCCCAGGGTCCGTGGTGGGCTCAGGAATCAGCTCTGGGCTCTGCCCCACAGACCCTGGCAGGGAATCCCCAGACAAAGAAGGTTTGTTCTTCCCAAAGAAATAAATGAGGGCTGGAGGGAATAAAACACTGAGTGTTGCCCTCCTTGAGGGGAGGGGGAGAGGGGTGGTGGCCAAAGGAGTTGATCACAGCACTTTGAGTGCTAAAAGCATCTCTGCACTGGGAGGGGTGAGCATGGAAAACTGGGGATGTGTGCAGGATCCAGGATAAATTACATTTATTCTTCCATCCTGACTAGAATGTTGGATTTGTCTTTACAAACAAGGTGTGGGTCTGCTGGTAGGCAAGACTAGCACTGAGAGATGAAAGAAGCAATGGGAAGGATTCCACTGATGGTTGAATGGAAAAAAAAGAGATTTGCCTTTACAAACAAACTGTAGGTTTGCTGGTAAATGAAATTGGATGTTGAAAGATGAAAGAAGCAATGGGGGAAAAAACATGAATTCCATAAGAATTAAAAATTAAAAGGGAGGGTTGTACATTAGAGGGGAATCTCAGGTATCTTAGGAAGTCTGTGCCCTCAAATACCTCAGCCCAAGGGGAAAGAGAGAGGGAAATGCAGCTGGGAAATTGGGATAAAAGGGAGGCTGCATCCTCCAAAAATTGGAGAGATCCCAGGGGATGCCCATGGCCTCTCCCTTTATTCAAATAAAGAAAAAGGACTCCCCTGTCTCCTTTTTGGACATAAACCTCTTGTGTTTGTGGATTAATTTTCCTGACAATCCCACCTCCATGAGCTCAATAATTCATCTCTAGCCTGTGAATTCCTGATTGGAATTATCAAGTCACTGCTCTTTGCTCTCTGCTCTCCCAGGTAAAATGCTCTGCCCCTTTTCCTCTCCAGAGTGAAGCTCAGGCTGGGATTCAAATAACATCCATGTGGAAAAGCTGCACCACACTGGGAACTGAGCAGGATTATTTTGCTCATGGAATACAGACATTTTGATAATATTAAAATTATTTTAATTGATGTTCTCTTTGTGGAGAGGATAAAATATTGCAATGACTCAAACAAACGTTTTCTCCTGTTTTAAAGCAGTGATAATGTCAACTGCCAAAATTCAGTGATAAAACCAACCTCCAAAATTCAATGATAAAATCAACTGTCAATATTCAGAGATAAAATCAATTTACAGTGATGTAATCAGCTGCCAATCTTACAGTGATCTGGTAGGAGCAGATGATGTAAAATAGGATTAGAACAGGTGGAAGAATTTCTCATTCCCACCTGAGGATCTGATCCCAGGGAGTTTCTCCTGAAAGAATCTACCTCACCACTGTGAGTCCACAAATATATCCTTGGTGGATCTAGAACTCCCCCTTCTTCCTTCAGGAGAGTTACAGAGCTGGAATTCCACACTGGAGAGATTTCCTTTCCCCAGGCAAATTATAGCAATTAAAAAGAAAATTCCAATTATTAATTGCAGCCATGCATGGAGAACACTCACAGGAGCAATGCAATTGATAAAAGCAAATATTGGGTGCACATGGAGAAGACTCAGATTAATGGTTCCTAATTAATCAGAAATTTAGGATAATTTTTTTTTCTCTCTCTCTCTCTAACCAGAATTAGAAGAAGGAGCTTTTACAGGGCAGGCCTGATGTTAAATAAAGCTGAGATTGGCAACTTCCAGTTCTGACTAGAAACTGATAATTGATAAGAAATCAAATCAGTGAATGAGAAATTATTATTCTTCACTAATCAGTTAAAAGCGGTAACTTGGGAAGAAATATAAATCTAAATTCTGTCCAGTTTTGGGAAAATTAAGAAGTTATTCTACCATGATGAAACCCATTTTTCTTATGCTAGAAAATGGTCAAAACCAGAATTTCTACAAATGTGGAGTGTGTGATGCTGAAAATGAAACACATCTTTGATTTCTGTTGGGAAATGGATCTTAAATGTCAAATTCATCTCATCTGACTCCATTATTCATCTCACCAAGGTTGTTTTGACAGTCCATGGCGTGGGAGATGCATCCCTAAAAGGCAATTCCTTCTTTCTGGAGGTGCCTGGTTTTTTCCCCAGAATAAAAATAAAGCCAAGAGTGACCAGCTAAGACTTAAAAGTCCCATCCAGATTCCATGGTTAATGGTCAAAGTGACTTCCAACAGAAAAGGCAGAAAAACAGCTTTTATGCAAAGAAAATGAGAGAATCTGGTGAGTAGAAAATGCAGAGATTTTCACCACTTTGCCCTTCTCGTTCCAGTTTAGTTGTTTTACACATTCAGGAGAGCTGAGTCCCCCTAAACACACTGAGATGGGCAGAGACAAGAGTGGAGTGATCCCATATTTCAGGTGAAAACCCCAGACAGGGATGTGCAGTGAGTGCAGGATGAGCAGGATGCATGGCCCTGCTGTCATGTTCCCTGTGCTGAGAGTTTTTCCTGCCTGAGCTCAGCCTGTCGTGGTTCTGTGTGTCCACAAATCATCCAGGCTCTGTTAATGCCATTTTTCCAGTGCAGCAGAGCTGGGGCTTGTTTATCCCAGAACTGGGAATTGTGCAGCTGCTGCTCTGCTGGGAAGTCCTGGCTAAATGGCCACTAAATTTTAATTTTCTGCTTGCTGAAATTCTGGGGTAGGTGAAGAAGACATTCATGGAGCTGTCATTACAAAACTGACTTTTCAGGAGAGGAGGGGTGGAATGGATAAGACAGGGAGTAAATCTGTAAAACTGCTGCATGGGGTGAGGGTTGTGGCTTTTGACCCTGGATCCTCTTTCAGGATATCCATGGGCCTACCTTTGCCTTTGGATCACCAGACAAGATTACCTGGGGCTTTAAAACACTCCAGAATGCAAATCCTCACATACCCAAGGCATGGCATCCCAGGGGATTGCAGCACAGAACCCCTGTGGCTGAAGCTTGAATTTTGACAAGAGAAAAATTGGTCAACCTTGACCTGCTCAGCTCAGGGAAGAACTGGGAAATCTTTGGAGCACAGCTCTGGCTCTGCTCAGTGATTCATGGGGATATGAATCTCCCCGTGCCTGAGAGGACCAGGCAGCTCTGTCAGCAGCAGCAGAATTAGGAGGAGCTGCAGGAAGAAGGGATAAATGTGCTTTCCCTCAACCACAAGCCATTGGTTGCATTCCTGCAGAGGAACACAGGAACCAGCCCGTGGCATCACTGGGAATCTGATCCCCATCATCAGTTTATTAAAGCTGCATCTTAGAAATGCACGCACATAGTGGGGATAATTCCTTCCATTCCAGGAATCCCTGGGTAAGGTTTCGAGGCTGAGTTAAGAAAGGTCAGGGTGGATGATCAGGGTGTCTGCTGCCTTCCATGTCTCCAAATCTCTGCAGGGATTTAGAAGGAGCCAACACATTTTCACTTGGAAGTTGGGATTTAAATAGAGATTTGTTAACGTGCTCCCCTCTCTTTCTCCCTCTTGCCTCTGCATATCAGCATCAGCACAGAAATATTTCTTGTCTTTCCCTCACACTGCCCCACTCCTCATTTCTCCTTCCTCTGTCTTTCAGAGCTGTGACAGCAAAAAACCCCCACAAAACTAAACCCCAGTCCCAGCAGGGAAAGCAATTCAATCCCACACCCCCTCTGCCTCCCTCTCTGCCCCAAATCCGCTCCTGACTCCAACTGAACGTGAAATATTCCATTATTCAGCAAAAAGACAAGCTGAATATTTATTAGAGTTTTCCAGGCTCAGCCTGCACAGCACCACTATCCTAAGGATTAGAGAAACCATGGAAAAGCTGGGCAAGGCTGGGGAGTGATGCCACCTCTTTTCCTGTGCCTTCATGAAAGAAGTGCCTTGAAGGTTCTCTGCTGTTTCCCTTCTCTTTGGAAAATGGCACCTGGCTGTGGAAAATAAGGATAAGCTCTCTGTTAGCTTCAATTAATGAAGAACTTCTCAGGTACCTGAAGGACTGAGAGAAGGCAAAGCTGCAAATTTTATTTGTGTTATTCAGCAAAGTCATGGGCACATCTGGGGGCGTAAATTTGGGATTTCATTAAGGCTGGTGGACTTCTCAGTGATAGGATAAATTCTGAGCCATCCCTGCCAAAATCCAAGAGCCTATAAAGGAGTGGGGTTTCACTTTTTTTTCCCCCCCCTGAATTAATCCACATATGTAGCTCATGCTCACATCAGGAAAAAACTTAATAGCTTCGGTTTGATGCCAGTGACAGTATTGAGCAACTTGGCAAAGACCCCTGGAAAAAAGCCAAAGCCTTTAAAAATAACAGCACCACCAATAATAATGCAAGATTCCAATTAAACTGCTGTGCCACTGCATGGGAGTGACCCACTGGCCACGGGCTACTGGGAACTGAGGGAGCAACTGGTTGGTCTGCTCTGATTTATTCAGCAGATCAGCTGCACTCACTCTGGGACTGAACACCAAGTTCTTTGCTTGCCCTCAAGTGAAATTATTATTGAGGTCAGCAGAGGTATAGAGATCCAGGCCAAGTGGGAATCTGGCACAGCAGCTCCCAGTACTACAGCTACATTTTCCATGACTTTTTAATTTTTTTATTTTTTTATTTTTTTTCAGCAGAGAGTGCAAGTTTCAAGGAGAAAATGCTGCTTTCTGTGAAAAAGGAATGACTCAGCACCTTGGAGGCAGACAGATAGAAAGACAGATAATATTGGGGAAATCAGGTGTGCCAGCTTTGGCTGACAGGGATTGGAACATTTCTCTGTCCTAAATCAGTCAAATTTTTGTCAGTTTGAAACAAACACGATGAGCTGACACTGATGAGCTGTTTATTGTGGAAGCCAAGGAGTCTCCAGCTCTTTCCTTCCTCTGGAATTTCAGGTGGATCCTCTAAGCATTCCATTAAAGATTCTGACTCGTTTTTCCTGCCCAGGCAGCCTTTCCTTCTCTTCCTAGCTCAGCTATATCACGAAATGAAGGGACAAAAAATTAGTTTGTTCCTGCTCCTTTTGGCCAGGCCTGCTGTAGGACTGCAGCTCCAAATCCTCAGGACTGAGGTGGGAATTGAAGCCAATTCTGCTTTTTTTTGTGGCACCTCCAAAAATTGTTCTTTGGCATAATCAGGGTCATCTCCTCCAGCCAGTCTCCTGAATGCAGCAGCCCCTACTCCTAAATTCCACTGGATGATCATTCAGGAGCAAGTTCTCCAAGGGATTTGTCAGAAGAGCAGCAACACTCCAGCCAGATGAGCCAAGATGTGATTCCTGGGTCAGCAAGGAAGATGTTTGTGGAAGGAGGAAACACTGGAAAATAAATTTTAATACTTTTTTAATTTTTTTATGTGGTGTTTAAAAACATTTGACCCAATCAACGGAAATTTTTCATTTAGATCTTCATGGGCATGTGCTGGACCTGAATATGGGGTATAATTAAATTTTTTGGGAGTGGTTCCCTGGATGTGAAACTGAATTTTTTGGATTATTGGTGATGGAGAAACAGAAGATGCTAAAACAGCCAAAGTTTGGGTTTCCCCTTCTTTTACACATCCAAGCTTGACCTATTCTTTCTAAATCTCTACAACCAGTGGGGGTGAATCACCCAAACTTGGATTTCTGGGAATATAAAAACAGGGCAGGTGAATCCCAGCCTGTATGTCCAGTATGTTTATGAGATTAGTAAATAATGAATTGTGCCATCTGCTTTTTGTCTTTTTTTTTTTTATCCCCACATGATTTTGCAACTTGTATTTGTAACTATTGGCAGAAAGAAGGTGGATGAGGGATGGCAGGAAAAATTCATCTCTGTAAAACTTTTATAACCTTGTTAGCAATGCTATTAAAAATGTTCTCCAAGTAGTTATCAAGGTGTTTCGCTTCCTGAAATGTGGATTTATTGAAACTTCGTGACAAAAATAGTTTGGAGAAGTGAAATTAATCACTGCATTTATTAAAAAGAAAAACAAACCCCCCAGGAAAAACAAAGAGAAAAATGATGTGAAAATATAGAAAAGAATTAAAAATAATCTATATTGAGGCCTGGGAAATGTTGGTATTTCTTCAAGAACTGTTTTAAAATCCTCCTTACAACACAAACAAGATTTTGCTAAATGTTTAACTAAAACACCTTTTGATTTCAGACTTCTGAGAGCTTTCAGCAGGTTTTCTGGGGGATCTGGAACCAGGACAATTCTGCAGGAGGGACTGTTTTTATAATATATTTGGGCTTGGGAAATAGAAATCTCCAAATAATGTGAGCTCATGTGGATTTCTCCTGTGGATTCCTGACCCACCTTTCAGTGCAACTAAGCCAACTTTTCATCTGGTCTGTATCAATGTCACAGAGGCACCTCCAACTTCTACCTGAACCAAAATATTCACCCTCTAAAATGCAGATTAATCACGGGGAGGTGCATTAGTTGGCTACTGGAGCTTCCCAAGGAGTTCTGTGCATTTAAAAGCTCAGCACGAGGATTTATTGCCTTATTTTCCAAGTCCTTTTTCTTTCCATTATCTCAGCGCCTTGCCCAAGTGACCCTCCGATGGTGATACACATAAATACAGCCCAGACATGCCCAGCCCGTGATTAAATACCCTGATAATTTTGAGGCCCTCCAAGATATAGGATTTCACACTATCACAAATCCTGCTGCAGTCAACCAGTAGCCACAATCAATTACTCGCAGCGGCCGCGCTCGTGTTCCTCCTCCAGAGTTTCTTGATTAGGTGCCAACAGCGCTCAAGGCCTGCTGCTTTCCAAAGGCAGGGAAAAGAGCAAACTCCCACAGAGATAGCCTCAAAAAAAAAAAAAAAAAAAAGAGAGAGAAAGGCTCTGCCTGCAGGAGAAGCAGTGGAACAGCCCCTGAGCAAGTCCTAACAAATGCTCACGCCACCCGAACTCATCCCGCGTCCGAAGGAACGAACTTGGAAAAAGCACCCAAGTCACTGGGAGCCACGGCCAGTTCCAAGAACACTCCGAGACCAGAAAGCTTTGGCTGGGTAGGATTTCAAGGTCTTGTCCACAAGGATCCACAATTAAAATTTCTCGTGCTAAAGTTTCACGGTGAAATAAAAACCCTGAGATTCCAACGCTTCCCCGTCCTCCCCCCCGCTCCAAAACACCGCTCACAAAGCTCGGTGGAAGGAAAAGAAAACCTCCAGCATTTTGGCAATAGGCTCTGCCCTCTTTTACATATTTCAATTCCATCTTTTGGAAGAGCTGTAAATCTTTCCTCCTATTTTTTTCCTCCCCTCCTTGTTCTGTCCTCAGCCTGCTTGGCCGTGTAATTGCAGCGTTCATGTTACTTGCATGCAGAGGAAATGATGTTTAAAGGGAAGGGAACTAAAGGTCTTTCTCCTCCTTTCTCTCCTTGGCTTTAGGGATTCACTGGGAAGTGCTGGGAAGGGATAATTGGCTTGTACCAGCAATAGTGTGGCTAACAGGGTTGGGGAAGGGATCGTTGCCACACCTCGAATCCTGGGGTCAGTTTGGGACCTCTCATGACAAGAAGGACATTGAGGGGCTGGAGAGTGTCCAGGGAAGGAAACAGGGCTGGAGGACAAGAAGGGAGCTGTAGGAATTCAGTCTGGAGAAAAGGAGGCTCAGGGGGGATGTCCCTGATAGGAGGGGACAGCCAGGGGGATCAGGCTGTGCCAGGAGAGGTTTGGATTGGAAATTAGGAAAGTTTTTATGGAAAGGGTCATCAAGCATTAGAGGAAGCCGCCTATGGCCAGCAGAGAGAAAGGAAATGATGCTTGTCAATTATTCACAACACACATTCTAATTCTGGAGCACTTTGGGAGCATCCTCTGCAGAAGAGCAGCCAGTGCTTCAGTGCTCTGCAGGTGGGAAAACCAAATTATGGATCACAAATCAAGGCTGCAAATCATGGCTGGGAATTCAAAGGGACTCCAGAAGGTGAAGGACATTTTTCTCTACAAGGTGGCCACAATCCTTGTCCCTTATTTGTCACTTTATTTAAAATATTCTCCTTCCTTGGAGATGAACAGGTGGATTCTACAGGAAAACTCTCTGCAGGTTATGAGTATCAAGCAATGTTTTAAAGTTTTATGGTTATTCAAATTCAGAAGCTGTGGGCACAAAAGATTCAGGAAAAAAAACCCATGCTGTATTTTCAGAATAAAGTATTTTTTCCTTCCCATTTATCAGGTGAATAAATTTGAGTTCAAAACATGATGGGATTTAAAGCTGGTCTTTTTGTAATGGATATTTAGAAAACAACTCCTGATAAAATTTCTTGTTTCATTTCATTTAAATGTTTAAAAAGGAAGATTATTTTTTTTTCCCCCTCCAGAAATGTTCCAGCCTCCGTGAAATTTTCAGTGGGAAACTCTTCTGCAGTGGAGAATGAAGTGACCAAAGAGAGAGAATGAGTCACGTTCCCTTTCATGTAGAAACTGGGGTCAACACAATCCCATGGGATGTGGAAGAACCAACTTCAACTCCTCACTGGCACAGCTTGGACACTTGTGCCCCAAAAACTCCTTTCTGCACTGGCAGAGCAGCGAGTTCCTGGCAGCTGGAGCACAAATATTCCCCAAACCCTCCCGAGCCTGGTGGCACCGCTGGGTTTTGGGGAAGGTTCCAACCGTCGTTTCGTAAGCGGCTTCACTCCCACATCATCCATCTGTGGGAAGCTCATTCCATGGCCTCATCCCTCTCTGGCACGTTCAGGGAGGTTTCTGGCCAGCTCTGTGATGAAGTGGTGCATCCAAGGTGTTTGGATTTGCCCTTGGCCCCGGGTTCCCTGTGACGTCCTCTCCTCTTCCAGATTAATGTGCAGTTTGGGAGGGTGAGAGTGCCTCCAGCTGCCAGGGGCTGTGGAGATGGGAAAATTACCCTAAAGAAACTCCTGACAAGCCAGAGCTGGAAACTGTGGCCTCCATGGAAAGGAAAATCATTGTAGTGTAAACATGCGGTGATGCCCTTCAGGACTGGCCTGTTTTTAACCTGTTTTTAACCTTGCTTAGCTTTGAAATTTGCTTTGGGTTTTTGGGACAGCAGCTTGGGGTGAGCAGAGGGGAACCCATCCGTGTGTTTTGTTGAATGAAACATCAAATAAATGGCATAAGGAAGGAATGACAAGGTAGGAAAAATCAATAATGATGGGTTGGATCATGGTAAAACAACCATTTATCTGTGACAATCAGATTAATTGGGAAAATTGATGGGACCTTTTGATTGCAGCATTGCTGTAACTCGCTGCTTATACAGAAGGTCTGATGAGTTTGAGAACCAGATCCATTTTGAGTCTGTTTTTGGACAATGGAATTGGAATCCTGGATATCAGATATGCAAATAAACAATCATGTCTTTCCTCTTGTTTTGAATTAAAAGGTCAATAACACCCAAGATTAACTGAGGGGTGCAAAACATGATGGCACTGAGTGCCCATAAACCAGATGAAATCCATCAGATTGGAAGAAGAGGGAATTTTCCTGTTTGTTTCTCCACTGAGGCAAAGGCTGCAGTTTGATTTCAATCTTTTATTGAGAACAGATAATATAAATGTGGTGGCAAAAGGATAGGAAGAGTTTTTGTAGTCCCAGACGGAGCAAAAACAATCAATCTCAAAAGAAACACAGCTTCATCCTCAAAATCAACCAACCTGATCTTGCACACCTCAAAAAACAAATGGGATTTTTCTGACCTGATGATCTTGGTGAGTCCCTCTCAATTCAGGAAATTCTGTAATTCTAGTCCTGAGATCTTAATTTGGGGCTCTCTTTGAAGTCACTGTCACCAAAGGCCTCCAGCACAGAATTAATCCCATCTTTCAGTGGAATCCTGCAATAGATTCACGGATTCATCCTCAAAAAAAATCCTGGTGGGGATACAGGGAATATAAAGGGAGCTGAGGCACAAATGACAAAACTTAAACTGACATCAGATAAATTTCTTCCTGTGCTAAGAATGTACCAGTTTCTCCTTCCACTTCATCCTTCCCACCTCCATGAAAGGTTTCCAGAGCTCCAGAATTAAAGGGAAGAGCTGATGTTAACAACCTCGTCTTTGCATTGCACCAAATTCCACGCCAGCCACAGCAGAGCTTTACCTAATCTGGACTCCTCTCTCATCAGCCACATCTGGTGTTTTCCATCCTGCTTCCCTCTGGGTGGGGTTTATTCCCACTGGAGGATCATCAAGACTTTCCAGCCTCATTTTCCAGCTGCATTTTGGCCTTTCAGTTTAGAAGGGCTCAAAATTCTTTCCAAAGTCTTTATGGGAGCTTCTTGTTTACTGCCACAGCCCAAGGTGACAGGTCTTTCCAGTCACCCTAATATGGATTTGACTTCCCAAAATTTGTGCTGCATTTCCCATAATCAGTCTCTCTTTATTCCCTGTGATCATTTGGGCTGAATTTGCAAACTTGACTTTATATGGCTGATGTCAAGTGCAAGAATCAACCACACACTCACAGAGGAAAATGATGAATCCTATGCAGAGTGAATGTGCAAATCCACGGACTTAAATTAACTTTTAATTTTCCTTAATTCCTGTAACTCCTTAACAAACTGTTGAGGAGCCTGTTCAACGGAATGAAGAGATTAAATATACAAAAATATAAATATACTAAACTAAATACACTAAAATTACTAAAAGATGTATTTTCAAAATCCAACGCACACGTGCAGGCAGAAATGAGGTTGCAGTGTTTCAGTGGGGGATGTGTCTCTCTGGTGTAAAAATGTGCTTTTTGCAAGCATTTTTCCTCATTTTGCTCATTTATTTGGATGCCCAGGACTGGGGGAGGGAGCACAGCATTTGCAGCATCACAATCCTGTCCAAAATCAATGTCAGGGTGTATCTGTCAGCCTTCATTTCACACGAGCTCAGCACTGCAAGGAAAGATTTCTGCTCAGGATTTGTGGCTTGGCTGCTTTTCAGCCCATCAGGGGCGATGAGGAACCCTCAGCACCGGCCTGAAACGGGTTAAAACTCCCAAAACGCGACACTGGCCCCGAGGTGACAGAGAAACCCTCCTGTGTGGCCAGCACTGGGTGGCTGAGGGCACTTTAGGAAAGCTAAGCTGCCCTGTGGGCATCGTTTCTATTCCCAGCAGAGCTGGTTTCTTAATCCTCTTCTCCAGTTATGCGACTCCAGCGCTTTACCTGCGAGGGCAGCCACACCTGAGCCAGGTCTAAGCCTGCTGCAAGCTCAGTCCAAGGCAGAAATCACATCTCCCTCCTAAGGTTTCACTCTTTGTATGGCTGGCATGGAGAACCTCTTAGGAATGGAGCCAATTGTCGTATTACATGTGCTGCTTGTCCAAGAGGAATTTTCTTTGCTTTCTCTTCTTTCTCTAGGAAGTAGCCACAAATGTCCAGTGTAGGGTTACTGGGCCCACGCAAAAAAAAAATTATCAGATTTTAGCAGCTATTCCTGGAATTACAATATTGTTTTGTCTTTTTTTGAATTGAAATGACAGCAGCTCAAATGTCAATTTTCACATCAGGGGCTGTGGGGTTTTTTTTTCCCCTAGGAGTTCAAATTTTACAAAGATGACAAAATTACAGGGCAAGGTTTTCTCTTTTCTCAGTGATAGAGCCAAATATTTCTTTCTAAAAATCAAAGTTTAATAATGATTATGGTTCTTTTGGGATAAAAAAATAGATTCTCCCACAAGTCTGTGCTGGAGGAAGAGATCAGGACAGACTGAGGACACTGTCAATGTTTAGTGTGAGGTGTTTCAGGAGAGTGAAGGCTCTGAGCAGATGGGGCCCAGTTTTGATTCAGGAAAGGGAAAACTGACAGAGCCCCATAGGCAGCTCTCATTGCTGTGCCATTTCTTGTCTCATTTCAAGGGTGGCGTTTTTGGCTGATCCTGGGATTCTACACAACCCCAGAAAATCAAATCAAAGCCTCCTGTGCTACCCATCTCTGCAAAGAGTGTGAAATATGGATATTGGTCTGACTGTGGCTCACCCTTACATTTCAAAATGAAGATGACACAAAAAAATGTTGAATTTTTGGAATGAGTCCAGAGCTGCTCCAGGGCTGGATCCAGGCTGGGAGAGCTGGGAATGTTCACCTGGAGAGGAGAAGCTCCAGGGAGAGCTCAGAGCCCCTTGCAGGGATCCAGGAGAGCTGGAGAGGGACTGAGGACAAGGGATGGAGGGACAGGACACAGGGAATTACCTTAAACTGAAGGAGAATAGGTTTAGATTAAATATTAAGGATTCTCCCTAGGAGGGTGATGGGACTCTGGCACAGGGTGCCCAGAGAAGCTGTGGCTGCCCCTGAATTTCTGGAAGTGTCCAAGGCCAGGCTGGACAGGATTTGGAGCACCCTGGGACAATGGGAGGGGTGCAGGAATATCCCACTGCCATGGTAGCTCTGATTCTTCCACAGATTTCAATGTCAATATTGGGAAAGCAGCCTAGTGAGGAGGTGGCTTCACACACATGAATTAAAACTCTTGTAAGGCAGCTCAGGAATATTTCTGAGGTGCAATTCTTGCTTTTGGCTCGATTACTCAGCTCCTGACATTCTCCATTTGCTTTGTCACACGTGCATCACTCCAGTTCATCCCTTCAACTCCTGTCCCAAAGCTGAGATGCCCTAATGAGGAGAGTGTTGGTTTTCCCTTTCCACACAGCAAAAAAAAGGAGGAGAAACACCTCCAACACAGTGAGAGCCTCTGGTGAGGCCTCTTCCTCTCCAGAGGGATGAGAGCAGAGCTGAAGATGGCAATGCTCCCAGCAGATCACCCCCAGGTTAAACCAGGATCAAGCTGGCACGGAGCAATGCACACTTTGGGAAACGTGGGTGAGCACGGACACAAACAATGCCCTTTGGTTCAGGGAGTAATCTCAGTGCTCTGCAGCTGGGACAGACTCCAACTGTGTGAGCTGCCTTGGGTTGTTGATTGCTGCTTTCAGTTTTTTTCTCTCTTTAGCATTTTCCCCCCCTCTTTCCTTCCCTCTCCAAGTGAATCTCAGCAAATCTGACAACCCCAACACACCCCACCCTCTCTACCCCTCCTGATCTGATTTAAATGCCTGCCACTGCTGCTGGTACCAGTGCTGAAAAAAGAACTGGCTCCTGTTCAAGTCCTTCTCCTTTCCAAATGTTTAGGGATTTGGAGCCCATACATACAATTACTGTGTGTTTCTCGGGAAGAGAAAATAGCCAGCAGCTGTTCAGTGTCTGATCAATTATGAGTTGAGGAAGAGGAGTGGAAGAGAGGGGGGCTGTTGGTCAGAAATCTGCACACAATTAGGAAACAATGCTGGGAATGGGTGCTTGGGAGATGTGGGAAGGACAGACACTCTGGAAGTGAGTCCTTGGGCTGACAGGTCTGCAGTGGTCTCCTCAACAGGGAGAGAAAACTGCTTGTTACAGGCTGTAGGTGAATTTTTTAAGGATTTGGTGAGGTGAAGGAGGAAGAGGAGCCAGTCCTAGTCTGGGGACATGGACAATGAGAGGGATGCTGGTCTTGGAGCAGATTCCCAGCCAAGCACTGTCTTTGATGGCAGCTTAGACATCCAACTCCAGGTTGGAGACACAAATAAATGTGGATATCTTGGTCTGCAGGACAATTCCCGCCTCAGAGGTTCCATCCAGTCATGTGGGTAGGGAAAGACACACAGGGCTGGCAATATTGTAAAGTACCTTCAAATATTTATTCCTTAGAAGGTTCAAAAGGAATTTTGAAAGAGAGTTAAATCCAGAGACTGGAAGGTTTTTCCAAAATGCAGTGATCTCCCACCATTGTGCAAAGGAATTCAGCCCAAATCTCCATTTCATTTGGGATGAAAAAAATATTTTGTCTTGTATTTTACTGATGTGACTTGGATGAAAATGGGGTGATAGATCCTTCACTTATCAGCATTACCCAGCACCCCATAATGGAATCAGGAATGGTTTGGGTTGGAAAGGACCTTAAAGATCACCCAGTTCCACCCCTGCCTTGGCAGGGACACCTTCCCCTATCCCAGGTTGCTCCAAGCCCCATCCAACCTGGCCTTGGACACTTTCAGGAGTGGGGCAGACACAGATTCTCTGGACAACCTGTTCCAATTTATTCCCTTTAACTCACAAGTCATGACCTGAGCAGCCTCCACTGACTGAGATCATGACTGAATGTGTGTTTGGATGATGCTCACATTTACCTGAGATCCAGGGAACCTCTTTCATGGACAATCTGTGGCTGGGAGCCAAAGGACTGTTGAACATTATCTTATTCACAGAAATTTGGGGTGAAACTGGAGGGAGCTGTTTGTTAGTGACTAAATGAACCCATAAACCAAATTTTTACAGAGAATTTGGGTTCACCTTGAGTATGTCCAGAAACATTGATGTATTCTAGAGTGTATCCTGCCCATTGCTGACTGAATCTCAGCGATGTCAGAGAAATTAAAGATGTTTCCCCACAATCCCAATCCCAGCATAGCTCTGATTGGAAGGGACCTTTGGAGATCACCTAGACCAACCTCATCCTACAGCAAATTACCCTGGAGTAGGTCCCACAGGATCATGTCCAGTTGTATTTTGACTCTCCACACTGTCTCTCTTCCAGCCTGTCCCAGTGCTCTGTCACCTTCCCAGTAAAGAAGTTTTCCCTCATATTCAAATCAGACTTTCCCTTGAAGTCTTTGCAGTAATCAGTGACAAAATAAGCACAGGAGTTTGCATCCAGTTCCAGTGAATGAGAATAAATGGAAACCATCGGTACCTTAGGGCAAAAATGAAAACGTTTTCAAAATTAGTCATTTCTTGGGAAAAGGCTCGGTGAAACCTGATGGTTGAAAATGTGTCAGCATGTGGTTATGGGGACTGAGATCTTTATAGCTGATGAATTTAATTGCATCCAGCGTCCAGAAACGTGATTCCATAGTCACATGAAGCTGCAGAAAGACCAAATCTGTCCCTCCTTCCCACAGCAGCAGAAGCATTTGGTAAGTTCTGCTCAGCAGTGTCATCACCATGGATACATTAAATGTTTGTGTTGGGACACGTGGAATTTTACCTGAAGTCTCCATTCCCTTGCAATTACATAAGATTATTTATCTTCATTAAGATTATTCATCTTAATTATATATAAAGTGCTTTTGATCAGGAGCACCTGAAAACGTGACCAAAACACTTTCAGTGTTTCAGGAAAAGAGGTTTGTGTTGCCCTAAAATAGATTTATTATCTCACCTAACTACAGTAATGCAAAATTTAGATGTTTAGTCAACAGAGCTCTCTGCATCACATATATTCAGTGGAAAAAGCTAAAAAGTATTAATCTGAACCTAAAATATATGGGAAGAACCTTCCTCTGGACATTCCAGTCTTTCCATTGTCTGGAGACAATGGTTGGTTTTGAAAGACGCCACCCAACTCTTCGATGGATGGGGCCAGGTGAGAATCCACCAAATTCCAACCTGCTTTCTTCCCAGGCTCTTTAGGATGGAATCCATCCCCAGGATGACAGAGGAAATCTGCTGACCCAGATGTCTCCTTGGGCTACGTGAGAGCTCCAACGCGTTTTCCCCCGAGCCCCGGCCGGGTGCTGAGCTCAGGGCAATAAAACGGGTCAGGCACGGCTTTTCTAGATTAGAGCTGCAATTGAATTCAAGCTGATTTCCCAGAACACTGATAGCCCTCCTGGCTCTGCCAAGTCAAATTCAAAGGTCGTGGCTCTTGGTGCCGTTCAGATTAAGCCCACACTGTCCTAACGAGCAGGGATCCCCAAACACTCAGGGAGCTCCAGCCATTTATGGAATCACATCCTGGTTTTGCCAACAATGCAAAGAGGAGTCAAAGATGACAAACTGCCTTCTCAGATATCCCAGATTAGATTTTTCCATGGTGCTGCTGGAGTTTCCACTCTCCCCAGCTGATTTGACACCACCTCTGTCATTCCTCTTGCCTGTCTCCAGTAACAGCTCCTGGAATTCTGCATTCCACCTGGGCAGGGACCTGAGCCTCCACCCACTCTGCTCCACAGAACCAGCACAGACCTTCTGCTCCCCTAACTCTTCCTTCTGGTCCTTCAGCTTCTGAACTCAACAAGAGCCATGGGATTCAGGGAAAGGTTGGAATGTTCTCCACTTCAATCCTCAATTTACAAACGTGTTTTTCGTGACTCGTGGATGTTGTTACCTGAACATGGAAAGTGTGGCTGCTGTCTGACCTCCAGGATTAGCAACCAGGCATTTCTACAGCCACTAAAATTATTGTCAGTTGAGCTACCAAAGCTGCCAAGACATTCATGATGGGTTTTTCCTATAATTTTGTGTGTTTGGGGCCTAAATGTGTCTGTCAGAGAAGATTCGTTACAAAATACAATTTTTTTTTTTTTATTTTTTTTTTTTTTAGCAAACAGAGATTGCAACTTTTTAAACACTAGATTATGAAATATTTTGGCTGAAAATATGCTGGTAGATTAAATCAAGTTGACAAAAAAATTTAAATTTATTTCGTGTTTCTTAGGAAAATAAAATTGGCATTTGGGGAAAAGCAAGTGAGTTAATTTCTTAACTTTTGTTATTGAAGTTGCAAATAAATTTTTTTATCAATTTTATTCAGAAACATGCAGTGGCTATTTCTTTTAATTTTTTTTTTTTTTTTTTGAAAGCTGGTCCATCAAAGAATGGAAAAAATCCATGCCAAGTTTTTTTTTTTGATACCCCATGGAGAAACAAATTCCAGTAGGTATCTAATATAACCAAAGATAATCATCCTTTGGAGATGTGCTTATCTCCTGTGATTTTCCAGGAACTCCATGTGACCAGATCACTGGATTGACAAAAATCCCATGGCATTGATTAAATGCTCTTAACATGAATAAAAGAATTCTTCCAATGTCTTTGGAGCTGATATCCTGTGATTGCTTCCTTAGAAAAATTATTAAAAAATACCAAACCTTCTCTGGTTGATCAGATCCCAGATTTTCATCCCAGTCATCTTCTGCTTAAATTATTTCCCTGAGAAGTGTGAGCCTTACATAAGTGATATCTCCTCTCCTCACTTGAACATGGAGATGTTTATCAGCCATGCCAGATTTATGGATCAGGCAGAAAACACCCACAGCTTTCAAATTCAGATCTTTTCTGGCTGATTCTTTTTTTTTTTTTCCACAGAAGAGATTTGGGATATGTTTGGCTACAGTTGCTATCCAAAACCCATTTGATTAATAAAGTCCCCCTGTAGCTTAATTTACTTCGCACATCACTTCAGGAATTTTTCCATTTCCTCTTCCTGCATTCTCCAGCAGATACTTTCACCAGGTTCTTCTTTGTTCTCCATTATTTCCATCTTTAAAGAGAAAATTCATACATCAAACATGATTCCATGAAAGGATAAGAAAAGTTTTGTGTACCAAAGAAAACACCTGGAATTGCAGGCAAGACTTATCCAAAATTATGGATTTTTTCTTTCAAATCATAGAAGCTTCATGGTCCTACTCAATTCTTGAGATTTCCTCTCCATTAGTGAATTCCCATCAATGCAGCTCCCATGGTTCTTGTCTCTGTGGTTCTTCTTCATGAGCTTCACACTAATTTCTGCTTGAAAATATTTCTACAGCTTTTTTCCTCTGAAAAATTCCTTTTTCTTCTAAATAAAAAACTAAAGATGTAGCAACAATGAATTCAGAATATTGTAGGAGGTGCCCAAGTGGGATTAATTTTTTTGTTTCATTATTTTATGTAAAACACATGAGGCAAAATTTCATTTTCTTGGATCACAGGAAATCCTTTGTGTTTTGAAGCAGAAACATTTCTGTCAGAATATGCTGAGATTCAGAAAACAGCAAACATTGATTTGTCTTCCCTGCCAAAGAGATGCAACTTCGGCATATTTGGCAAAAATTTCAACCTTTTTTCCTCTAAACATTTTTTTCCTCATTTTTCTTCTGGAATGGCATTGGAATGGACTTCCCAGTGCCAGTGGAACTCTTGGAGTGCTCCTCATTGAAGAGCTGCTCAGACCTCAGTGAGAGTTCATTGGAGTCTTTGCTAAGGAACACGACAAGGGAACAACTTCAAAACCCTCCATGTGGAATTACGGATTGAGAACGTCCTTCTCTGAGATAAATCCTTTATTCCAATAAATGCTCTGCTGCCAATATTCCCTTCTCCAATCAGCTGAGGCAATGCAGGAGAAGGCAGAGGAGTTGTCAATGCTGGTCCTGTGGAAAAACGGATGAGAGCATGGATTGTGGTCCTTTGACCTCCTTTGGAAACCACCTTCATTCCTTCTTCCCACCACACCGCCTGGGCTCCAGGGCTGTTCAACACTGAGTGACTTCCCAGATGTGAGACCTCAGCATTGATGTGTCCAGGCCAGAGCAAGGAACTTGAGGGGAAAAATAAAGGCACTGGAAAAAGCAAAACACCTCCGGAATTACCGGCACCACTTCCCGGAGCGGCGGCGGTTGGGTCTGGTGGGGAAAAGTTTCACCTTCCAGCCAAATTCTGACTCAGCCTGTCCCCGTCTTTGTGTGCCAAACCTAATCAGATCAACCTGAAATTGCTTAAACTGGGGAAGCGTGGAGATATTCCAGCCAGGATCACTCTGGATAATCATAACACTCCCCATTATTCCAGTCAAGGTGTGCTGGGATCCAGCGGTTTCAGAGTTGACGTGGAATGGTTCAAGGATGGAGAAAGTCAGTGCTAGAAAATGGAATTAGGATTGTTCAAAGCTGTGTTTTCCCTTAACATTTGGATTAAAACCTTACACTGAGTGTAAGTCTGAAACCTCTCTCAAAACACAACCTGGAGTTAATTTTAGACAGGTTTGTAGGATGTGCTTCCTTAGTAGAAAGTTTTAGTGTGAGCAGAACTCATGGGAAAAGTAGAATTCACCCCTGGGAGCAATAATCCATTTATATCTGAAGTGTTAAAGAAACAGGTGATGTCACCTTTTAACTTGAGCCATGCAGATGTCAATATCCATATTCTCACCAAAGTATTCCAAGATCTCTATTTCATTTTAGAGATTCTTTATTTCACCCAAGCTTTGCAGCTTTCTACCCTGCTTATAACCAAAAAAAAAAAAAAAAAAAAAAAAATCTAGTTTTTCTTACCCTTTCTCTGTAGCAAAGTACATCTTTAACAAGTTTTCTCCAATGTGTGGAAGCTCAATCATGAATTTTTTTAAAACTCCCTCCCACTTTTGGATTATTGATACTGAGGAGACAATTTTTGCCTGACCTATTCTGCCTAAGAAAGTTCAATTTAGCTTTTCATGCTCCAGGTGAAGGCAGAGCATATGAGCACCAGAATCTTTCTTGTTAGTGGCTTAAGATAAACTTGGAACAGCCATAAGATAAATGCAGGGAATTTTTGCTGGTGGAATTGTAATCTGAAAAGAAAATTGATGTATGGAAATCATATTACCGCTGTCTTTCACATGCACGTTCTCAACACTCTTTTATTTCAGCGTTTTTAACTCTTGACCTCATGGCAAATTTATCCCTCATTTAATACTTAAGATGTTTAGACCATTAGGTAAAAACAGCGTTGTTATTTAGGTTACGTGTTGGAAGTCACAGTGCCTGGAAAGAATTCCACTTTGTGGTTTCCAGGCTGACTCCAGAAAATTAGAATTGCAGCAAGGCCGTCCATGGAGTTCAATTTAAAACAAAAATCCCAAACCCCAAATCCAGACTGAAGCAAGCCTTAACAGTGCAAAGGTTTCAAAATTTTTGCTTCACTTCATCAGCATTTGTTATTTCCTAAAGGAAACCAGGGAGGTTAACTGTGCAAAATGGATGTGGATACACAGATATTTCACACATAAATGTGTGCACAAGTGTATGCCTGTGTATATATTAATTTTTCCCCTGTTCTTCTTCATATCAGACTTCACCACATGGCACTAAAGCCATCATTTAATGTGGAATTCTGCAGCTGATGGAATGTGGAGAATGAGCTCTTGCTTTCCTATTGGTCACCAGGCTCCCCTTTAACTGCTGGGGGAGCACCAAACCTATAAACAGGTCTGTGACCATAGAAACCCCTAGATCAACTTTTCAATTTCATCACACTAAAATAATTGGCTTAATTTTTTCTTTTCTATACATCAGACAGAAAAAATGCCTGGCACGTGTGTTCAGATTTATATATTATCCAAATTGATGTATTAGGGTTCAAAGTGTGGATGGGACTCACAAATCAGGTAATTCCTCCTTGTGGGAAATGCCAATTTTTCTCTCCATCCAGTCTTTAGTAGCTCATTGAGATACAAGTAGAATTCAGAGCAAAAATTTCTTTTATCAGTGAAGTTTTCCACTCATTCCTGTTTTAGGGCTGCATTCACATATTTGCTTCCCCTCTTACTGAATTTTTCCCATTCACTTTCCCAGCTCTCCATACACAGATTGTGCCCTTGTCCAGCTGAGTTTTGAGGATTTTTTTCATTAATCCAGCTGTAATTTCCCTTGTGACTGTCCATCCTCATGCTGCACCTCTGAGTTGCTGCATTTCCTCCCCCAATCCCATTTCTGTAGTGGAAATCTGACTCAATTCAAGCTAAAATTGCTAATCCCAAGCCATTTGGTTTGTCAATATTTGATAGAAATAACTTCCTTTTCCTCCTTGCTTCTGTCACAGCTACCAGAGACTTTTTATATCCCTTCACACTTTTGCCTTCATATTTGATACATCACAAGAGATGCATCAAGATAAAACAGGAATATGATTCACTCCACCAAAAAAACCCCTCAAATCTGGTTTTCCATTCCTGTCCCTAGAATGAATATTTTTTACCAGCTGTCAGTTTGTTCCCAGTTTCTTAACCCTCACCCAATCCTCCATCTTTCCCAAATTTGATGATGTTCCATCTTCCATGCCTTGTTCAAAGGTAGTCTTCCTATTTAATACAAAAATATAACTGCTTGTCTTCCAGTTTCATCAAGATCTCCATATTTCTGCCTTTTTTTTTATTTTCATGCCTATTATTCACACAATCATCTCCTCTCTTCCATAATTGGATATTCAGCCTTACCTTTGATGCCTCAAAAAAGAAAAAAAGGTTTTAGTTTTGGTTAAACAAGGTCATTGGAAGTTGGTCTAAATGCCATGGAAAGCTCCACTGATTTCTGCAGGCTCTGGGTTAAAGTTCACATTTAGAACTCTCATGATAACACATTGATCATCATTTCTTTAACCTCATTATCACCACAGACCTGATCAATTATTTATTATCATTAATGTCTGCTGTTCAACAGTGGTGCTACGTGACCACAGACAAGAGGCAGGCCTGGAGTGACCTGTGGAAAAGCAAAGTAAGGGGCAGACTTTGCCCTGGAGAAGTTATGGGCTGAGCAGAGGACTCAGACAACGAAATAATGACTTTTTCCAGTGTTGGCAAAATCAACTTTACAGCCAGGGATCTGTCTGACTCCTGTGTACCTTGAATATGCCCTGGAATATCAGAGCATGGAGCTGCTGTTCCAACAGGGATCCTTATTTATTATTTGCATAAATAAAGAGAAACCCAAGGAGAGAAGGTTCCAGCTGGAAAACTTGATGCCACTAGAAATTCCATGATGATTTCAGGCATATCTGCCATGAACACACTGACTAAAGAGCAGATCTTTTACAGCCCATGGATATTATGGTCAAGCATAGTCTGATTAGGGAATGTCCACAGGTTTGTCCAATTTTCTGCTTTGGAATGGGATGAAGTGCATCCACTGCCAGCCAATATTTTTGACAGGAACTCTACAGGCTACCAAGGGGACCAGAATGGCTGATTTCAATGGAGATATCCAAATTAAATGTCTCATTAACACAACCTCCTTGGGTTCTGCTTGGAGTCCCATTTTCCATTTGTCGCTTCTTTGCCATCAAAAACCCAAGCTGCCCAAAAAAGCAACATGGCCCTCTCAGAGAGGAGGCTTTGCTCTGGAGACAAAATTTCCTCCCTGGTGATCGTGTTGCAAACAAGTTCTGCCTCAGAGACTCAGGGCACAAAGAACAAAAAGGGATTTGAGCAGCCAGGTGGTGGGAGAAGGGAAGTGGAGGGGGCTGGAATGGGAAAGTGCAGAAACAGTTTTAAATATTTGGAATCTGCAATTGTATTTCCCCCTCCTTCCCTCCCAGAGCTTCATTTTTTTTTTGAGCCCAGATTAACTATTCCCCTACAATGCTTTTTCATAAAGGGATCAAGCCCATTGTTTATAGAATTTGCTAATAACAGCCTCAGTCTCTCTGTCACAGCAGAGTGATTCAATTACAAGACTGGACAATAAAAGCTCAATAAAGAAACTCAAATCCTTATTAAATTCTTTTTTTTAATTATTATTAAAAAAAAGTACCCGAGCAGGCTAGGATTGCCAGATTGGGAATTTGCATGGAGCAGAAGAATGATATGATCTCTCTGAGTAGCACGGTGCAAATTAAAAGAGGTTTAGCGTTAAGTGTTCATGGCACAAAAGCAATTTTAAGTACCTGCAATCAGCTTAGGGTGGCTAAGCCTAAATATGTACAAATGGTGTAACAGGCAATAGCGCTGGCAGTACCACGCAGAGCCCCCACTCAGGAGTGCCCCAGCCTCTCCCACCTCCAGGGTCCCACCCTGCTCCTGGGAAGGGGAGTGGGAGCCTGTGGGACACCCTGTGTGTGGCTTGTGGGCCACCTAGTGTCCTGCTGGCGACTAGAGCAGGGGTTTGCTTCTCCTTCCTGGTGGGACAGGTTGGAAAGTTTGAAAAAAAATAAAAAAAAAAAACCCAATTCAGGCGGTTCTGTTGGTACAAAATGGGACAAAGCGAGCAGGGTTTGCTGCACCCTGCTCTTTGCTGCTTCTCTTGGAGACTCCTTGGTAGGATTTGGTGTCTGTTGAAACCCTTTTCCATTGGGAAATCCATTATTTCCCTTGCTGGTCAGCTCCATTTCTTGTTACCTTTGCTACACAGAACTTGGGATTTTTGGGGTTTTGTTGTTGTTGTTGTTTTTTCCAGCCTGGCAGGGCTGGGTTGTAGGACTGTAGAATGGGTTGGAAGGGGCCTTAAAATTCATCTTGGGACACGTTCCACCATCCCAGGTGCTCCAAGTCCCACTGTCCAACCTGGCCTTGGACACTTCCAGGGATCCTGGTGCAGCCACAGCTTCTCTGGGCACCCTGTGCCAGGGTCTCCCCACCCTCACAGGGAAGAATTTCTTCCCAATATCCCACCCTGAATCTCCTCTCTTTCACTTCAAAGCCATTTCCCTTTTTCCTGTCCCTCCATCCCTTGTCCCAGTCCCTCTCCAGCTCTCCTGGAGCCCCTTTAGGTACTGGAAGGTGCTCTAAGTTCTCCCTGAAGTTTTTTCTCAAAATTTTTAGAAGTCTAAAAACTTCTCCATCATGTGAAAATTTTGTCCTGTGGAAGCCCTGAGAGCCATTGGCTCAGAGCAATCCCAATCTCACCTTTTTGGTAAAGAGTGGGAATTTCTCAGTTTCCCATTGCAGTGTGTGATTCCCTGCTCATGCTGCCTCTGAATTCTTCCAGCCACTCTTGGATTCTACCCCATCCTCAGCTCCCTGCTCTGCCACCAGCATGGCAGTAAAACCTGATTTTTGACAGAGGACAAGTCATTTACAGGGGAAGATTTTGAGCATTTGAGGTGTAGGAGATGACTCCTGCTGTTGGAATTGCTCCAACAGTCCCATTCCATGATCCTAAGAATTTTTTTTAAGGTCTGTATTGTCAGGGCAAGGGTGAGAAGTTACAAACTGGGAGAGGTTGGGTTTAAATTAGACATTGAAAAGAAGAATTATTTTTTATGATGAGGATTGTGAGGCACTGGAGTAAGTTGTCCAAAAAAGTTGTGGATGCCCCATCACTGGAACTGTTTCAGATCAAGTTTTGAGCAACTTGGTCTGGCAAAAAATGTCCCTGTCTATGGCAGAGGCTTGGACTTGATGATATCTGAAAGTCCCAAAACATTCTGTGATCCTAGAATTTAAAAAACCCAACCAAACCAACCCAAACACAACTTTGGGAGCTGATCCCAGCTGAACCCACCGCCGGGTGAGGAAGCATGGCAGGCAGAGCACAGCAAAGCTGGACAGCTTCATACAAATAATGAGAACATGACACATGCTGGCCTTTGGGAGGGAGATCAGCACCCAAAATTCACTCTGTGGGATTCATCCATCCTTAGCTAACTGCCCAAAATAGATGGGATGGTGCCCTCCTGGGTGACCTTTCCCTGATAAAAGCAGGAAACCTGGCTTAAGGCAGGGGCTTACACTGGAACTGGCTGCAGCTAAGGGAGATTAGTTCTACCCCCAGCACTGAGCTGAGTTAATCAGCACAGCTCTGGGAAGACATGTGGAGCACTCACCCCATTTTTGGGTGCTGATTTATGATTGCTGGCATCAGCTGTGCTCCCAGGAGGAAGAAAGGAGCTCATCAGTGACTTTCTCAAAGAATTGAGCAGAATCAACACAGGCTTTTAATTCTCTGGAACAGAGGCCCAGAGATTTCTTAAGAGAAGAGAGATTCTTCAGAGATTTCTTAAGAGCTCTACTTGGGTCCTGCCTGTGAAATATTGGATGTCCCCAATTTTTAGGGATAAAATGGGGTGTTCATTCCGATGGTAACAACAGCTATAGAAGCACTTGGCTTGGGGCTTGCCACTTAAAATTTAAAATTTTAATAAATTTAGTCCTATCCTGAGTTGAATGTCTGAGATTTAGAGTAGGATAAGCTCTCTCAAAGTACTGGAATCTGTTCATGGAATCAAGGAATCAAAATATCCACAGGGATCATCAATTCCCACAGGTACCCCAACAATTCCACCTGCACCTCCTTAGGGGGTGTGCCCACATCCTCCTGGAATTCTGGCAGCCTTGGAAATGTCACCATTCCCTGAGGAGCTTGTGAAAATCCTTTTCCCAATATTCATTTCACCCCAGCTTGGACTGAACTTCCATTTTTTAGGTGGCCACCCATAAAAAAATGAAATCATTGCCTTTCAAGGTGAGGAATGACCTGAACCTCTTATTTTCTTGCCTGATTTAAGAAATGTTTAGAAAGAGCAGTAATGGTGAGGCAAAGGTGGAATTTCACCCCATTCAATAAACATAAATTATACAGACTGATCAAACCCAGCTTTGGGCAATATGAATTTTCCCAAGGAAACTCCTCCAGAGTGGAGTGAATTTCCAGGCACGCAGTTTTTAATTAAGAAGTGCAGCATTTATTAGAAGGGATGAGAGCCCTAAATCTGCCCCCGATGCCTTTGAAGCTCGCAGGCTCTGCTTGGTGCCAGGGCTTCCCCTCCCTGCCAGGTTTCTGTTTCACGGCATCCAGAACGTGGATTTATCAAAGGTCGCCATGGCAACAGGCAGGGGATGTGAGCTGGAAACGGCTCCAAACAAACGCGCTGGGATGGATGCTGGATTTTTGGATTCATTTTCAAATGGGCTGAGCTGAGCTGGGGAGGCAGCGTGGGGATATCGGGCTTGGGAGGGCCAAAAATGGGGAGAATTCTGGGAATTGTGCCCCCCAATGTTTGGGTTTCCATGGAAATAAGGGAACCTGCTGTTGGGTCCGTGGTTTGTTGTTGAGTTTTGGTTCCTAGGATTTGGGGAGGGGGTTATTGCTGTTTGCTTAGGAATGTCAGGACTTCTGTATGTGTCTATATATGGGCCTGAAGTTCTTAAAATGTTAAAAAAAAATCAAAATAAGAATAAGAATATAAGAATAAGAATAAAAAAACTAAGAATAAGAATAAGATAAAAATAAAAATAAAAATAAAAATAAAAATAAAAATAAAAATAAAAAATAAAAATAAACAAAAACTAAAACTAAAACTAAATATAATATAAAACTAAATATATAAATGTATACCTATAGATAAAATATATAAAAATAAAACTAAATATATAAATGTATACCTATAGATAAATATATAAAAAATATATATAAATATATAAAATATATCTATAAATAAAATAATATAAAATTATAATATATTAATTATTATATTATAAATATAATATAATAATATATATAAATATTTATATATAAAATATATAAAAATATATACAATATAAAACTAAATATAAATATAAATATAAAACTAATATAAAACTAAAACTAAAACTAAAACTAAATATAAATATAAATATAAATGTATAAATGTATAGCTATAGATAAAATATATATAAATGTAAATATGAATATATGTACAAATGTAAATATAAATATAAATTTATAAATATACAGCTATAGATAAAATATAGATGAAGTATAGATATAAATGGAAATAAAGTAAATATAAATATAATTCATATTTATAAAATATAGATAATTTTATAATATTGTCAATGCTAATATTAATATAATTAATATTAAATAGTGTAACTATATTGATAATAAATGTGTATATAGCACATATATAATAATGTATGTGACAGGTGTGTGATTCTGAGTGTCTCATTTGATATAACTATCATTATTTATATCAAATTATTTATATTAAATTATTTATATCCAATTATTTATATCAAATGGGACACTCACAGATTTGTGATTCTGTCTCATTTGATATAAATATCAAATAAATAAATAAAAATAAATAAATAAATAATGATATTTCTATCAAATGAGACACTCAGAATCACAAATCTCCCCCCTGACAATGAAAAGCATTTTCAGAAGTGATGGAGAACTTTCAAATATCTCAGACCTCCTCTACTGACAATATTTAAATCTGTTCTTCTGGATTTGCCCAACCACAATTGACTTTACTTTTATTTTTTGCTTTCTTTTCCTCATTTTGGAAAACTGGGCACATTTAAGATTTTATTCCTTAGAAAGAAAAAAAAAAATATCCAGAAGGTGAAAGAATTCAGAGCATTTTTTGCTCTCTATTCTTGTCTAATTTACACTTTTTCCCCATTGCACACACAGCCCAACACAGGCACACAAATTCAGGTGACAAAACCCAATGGGCTGCCAGGTGCAAAGTGAATTTCTCAGTAATTAAGATAAGCCAGAATAAAAACAGCTGATGAAACTTTACCTTTCTCCCTTTTATTGCACTTTATCTTCCTGCTTAATGACCCAGTAGCCTCTTATATTTATATTTATATTTATATTTATATTTATATTTATATTTATATTTATATTTATATTTATATTTATATTTATATTTATATTTATATTTATATTTATATTTATATTTATATGGGAGCTTCCCCTGGTGAGAACCATACCCAGAGAGCAGCAGAATTCCTCATAAAATTGGAGTTTATATTCTGTTTATTATTATCTTATTATTATTTGTTATTCTGTTCTAAAGACAGAACATTTCCTTTTTTTTTTTTTATTTATTAATAGTTTTTTATTTGGACATTCCTGAATGGTTTTCCAGTGTTAATCATCTTTGAAAAATCCCTCTGAAATTAGAATATTACCCTGATTTTACCAATGGGAAGCTGATAAATAGATTGAGATTAATGTGAAAATATCCAATTATTTTGGTGTCCAGGCCCAGCTTGGAGTTCCTGCTTTGGCAAAGATTTGAGCATTTTTACCTCATTAATCTTCCTCCAACTTTATCTGCCTAGAAATAATTTCTTTCTCTGAGCTACTGATTTGCACTGGGGAGAAAAAAGCACATTCAGAGGTTCTTCATCTCAAATGTCTTGGATGAGGATCTTGGGATAAGATAAATTTCCCCCAAAAACAGATTAATCCCAAATTGTTTATTTATTTGAGGGAATTTCCCTTGATTTTCAGTTGGGAGTGCTCCATATTTTATAAATATTTTATTTTAATTAAGGGTTTCAAGCACTTGTGGGAGATGATCTGGCCCATCAGCCTGTCTGTCAAAAAATTTATTCCAAAATTCAAGTCCTAACACATGAAAACTTGAATTTCTGACATTTGCACTGGAAAAAAAATTCTCAGCCTTCTTTACTGGAAATCGATTTTTGATTTTTTTTTTTCTTTGTGATAAAACCATCAGAAAATCATTGTGAGGTGTGTTGGAAGTTAAATAAAATAATAAAGTGGTAGGAAGGGATACAAGGAAAAAAAATCTACCTCAGTGGAAAAGAGTGAAATGGATTTTAATATTTCATGTGGTTAATATTTAACATTTCCCCTCTCCTTGGTGCTGTGCTCGGATTTATTCCCCTTCTTTTTCACACATCCATGGGTGGGGAAGTTTTCCTCTCATGGATTCACAAGTTCCCCTTCTGCAGGTGCTTCAATCCCAATTTTCTGTGACTTTTCCCCTTGTTTAATTACACAGTTAATTAATTTGGCCATCAGGGTCACATCTCACAGTGTTCAGAGTGACCTCTTAAAAATGGGATTATTTTTGAGGACATGGAACTGTTGGATTAGTTCCTTGACATTTTATGGACTGAAACTACCCCCCAAAAAAACCCCTAAATGTCTTTTTCTGATCAGATTAAACACAGAGAAAATGCCTGTATAGACAGATATAAATAAATATAATCAAAGGACTGAAAATAAGATTATTTTTAAAGAATGAAGAGTCATAATTAATTAATTAATTGCCCTAAAAGCCTCCAATTCCAAATATTTTTCAGATTTTACTCATGGAATAACCTTCTCCAAATATGCCATGACTTCAAGAAAAATCCTCCAGAATATTTTTTTCCTTAATTCCACAACTCCTTTCCTACCAAGAGGAACATTGGCCACCTCAGCTTTCCAGGGAAAAACTTGCAGGTGTTCAGGCTTAGGGAATATGGGTTGAGAAAAGAGATGTCCCAAAGCCTCAGGATACAGAATTCTTAATTAAAATTCTTAATTTCAGCTTCTCTGGGGAATCACATCCATAATATTCCTGAGCTAATAAATGAATGAGATTTTTTTTTAATGCACTTATCTTTTTTTTTTTTTTTTTTATACTTTTCTCAATAAATCTGTGCCTCAGACTTCACTACTGGTTGATCCCTTGAAAAAAAAAAATAATGATGGGAGGAATTTGGCTCTGGGGTTTGGTTGTAAAAGTTTTACTGTATTTTAAATCCAGAGCCTCCTGACAGCTGGAATGGTGGAATTCACCCTCAGACAGGGTATTGCTTTCCTGGCATGTTGAAGCTGATTAAATTATTTTCATATTATTCTAAATGAGTCTTGGAGAGTCTGGGAGGGTTGGATGTTTCTGTGATGCCATAAACTCAGACACCTGCTCAGCAGCTGGGAAATTTGGGGAATTCTGGAGCAGTTTTTGATCAGTACAAGGTGAGAAAAATGACTGGGGCAGGCAGAGTGTTAAGAATTCCTCAATAATTCACTTTTTATGATGAATATGGTTCATGACCTGGGAATAAGCTCCATGTCAACATCAGGGTGGAGATTTCACCTGGTGCATAGAAAAGGGATCCTGGAGGGGGGGACATTCCTGAGAGCCACCAGGATGTTCCCAGGGATGGAGCAGGAAAGGCTGGGAATGTTCAGCTGGAGAGGAGAAGCTTTGGGGTGACCTCAGTGTGACCTTCCAGGACCTGGAGGAGCTGCAGGAAACATGGAGAGAGACTTTGGACAAGGGATGGAAGGACAGGACACAGGGAATGGCTCCCACTGCCAGAGGCAGGGATGGATGGATATTGGGAATTCCTGGCTGGGATGGAATTCCCAGAGCAGCTGTGGCTGCCCCTGGATCCCTGGAAATGTCCAGGACATTGGGGCTTGGATCACCCTGGGGCAGTGGGAGGTGCCTGCCATTCAGGAAGTTTGGAATGAGATGATCTTTCCAGTTCCTTCCAACCCAAACCATTCTCTGATTCCATGACACTTTTTTTCCCAGTAAATCCTGGATAAAACACCTGAGCTGTGAGGTGTGTGCAGGGCCAAATCAATCATTTCCCACCAGCCCACGAGAAGCTGCATCATTTGTTTGTTTTCCCACTCCTTCCCCCCTCCCTCCCAAGCCTTAATGAAAGGATTTGAGACTCAGAATCAGCAGAGGCAGTTTGAGATATTGACCACAGCAATTAGAAATGAATTTGGCTTTCAGGAGCCACAGAATGAACCCAGCCAGGGATAACAAATTTGCAGAGAGCTGTGGCCGAGTGTGGGATCTCCTTTCTCAGGAGATCTTGCAGAGATGCAGATTTTTTGTGCTCTTTCCTTTTGGCTGAGCAGATCATCAGCCTCAGGGGTTGTCATTTTCCAGAGGGAAAGATGGCACAGGCTCTGGTGCCCAGGCAGTGGGAGAGAGGAGCCAAAGAATCCCAAGCCAGAGCTTCTCCTGTTTCCCACTGGAATTCATAACCCACGGGATTTTAACTGCAGCCAACAGAGGGATGTGGGGGAAACAAGAGAGCAGGAGAATGTGGATGCTGTGCCCAGAGATATGGGGAACCAGACGCTGCTTTGGGAGGGCTTGGGCCAGCAAAAGAAGGAAAAAAGGAGGATTTTGGAGCCCAATGAAGATGGCTTGGTGGTGCCAGGGTCACTGGGTAAGTGACACTGGTGTCACTCCGTGGCACTGCTGGGGTGGTGGAGGTCTCTGTAAAAATAATTTATTAAAATGCAGAGCAGTGAGGGGGCTCAGGGAGGGTCAGGAGCAGGAGGAACCAGGAGATCTCCCATCAGCTCCCAGGGGCTCCCCTGGGTGCATTCCAGCCCGGGGGAATGAGTCAGGCTCCCAGCTTGGATTCCTTGGATGTAAAACTCAGCCTGAGGCAGGAGGGGAGCTGCAGCTCTCTGGAGACCACCAGAAAAGGCAGGAGGTGGGAAAATCCCAGGATCTCAGCCTTCCCCAGCCCTCAGCATCTCCAACCAGGGCGACAGAAAAACGCTGGAAAACTCTCCAAGCTGCAGGAGCCTCATGAGGATTTCTGAAAACAATAAAACACATCTTGCTAATCCCTGTTTTTCTTCCTTCCTCTATTTTATAAGGGCATATTCACCAAATTAAAATCTGGCTAAATTTGACAATGAAAATGGAGCAAAATTCAAATTAGTTCTGGGTCATAGTATAATTTTTTCTTAGTTAACTTTAAATTAATGACCTTTCAGTGCCATGGCTGAGAAATGCAGATTAAACTCAAAATAGGAGTTTAATACTTAGAGCTTGAAAGCCTTTGCATCAAAATAATTGAGAAATAATAATTATCCCCCATTTTGCAGGAGCTACAAACACAAAGGTGCTTGCCCAGGAATCACTGGCACATCTGGAAAGTCACTGACCTCTGGGAATGAAGGTTCCTTCCTCTAAAAAAAACACCTGTGACTTGGGGAATGCAACTCACAGCAAATAAAGATTTTTTCTCATGAGCTTGGAGAAAACCCCGACATTCAAACTCCAAATTTTTTATTTTTCAATTTTTCCTCTCATTCTTTTTATTTTTTTTTTTTCAACTTTGCACAAGTCTTGAGACTTGGATCTGCCAAGTTTCACACAGCTCAAGGAGCGAGCAAAAATTCTGACTGGGAGTCAGATCCTAAAATTCTTCCTTCAGAAGGGTTCCCACTTCCAGGGGCTGGCAGTGCAGCTCCATTGGCTGATGGGATTTGATTAATCCCCCTCTAATGAGGAAGTGGAGCAGCTGAGATGAAAGGCTGAGCCCTCCCTGGGACAAGGTCTGAACTAATTAAGCCAAGCTCAGCTCAAACAGAGATCCAGGCATTCCCAGAGGGGATTGGAACCAACCTGACTTTGGTGTTTTGATCAAAATGGTGCCAAAAAAAATCCCTGCAGGGTCCAAAACTTAAAGCAAAAAGTCAACAATGCTACCACCTGTCTGCTCACTCCTGGTGCTATTGGGCATTCAGAAGAAAAAACTGCTAAATTCACCCCAAATTTCAGTGATTGGCAGAATTGGGACTCGTTTACCCATTTGCAGTGGACAGAAAAATATCTTGGAATGTACTCCTGCTGATGGAAAAATCCATCCAGTGTTTAAAACTGCATGGAGAGATGGGAATGTGAAGGGGAGGAATGTAATCAGAGGAATATGAGTGAGTTTGGGATAAACCCTGTGAACAATGAGGTTTATTGGGCTGCAGAACTGAATTTCAAGAATTGATCCACCAAAATGAGAAATGTAAAACTATCCCCAAACCACCCAGCAGAGAACATGCTGCACATCCTTGGCTAATGGATGTAAATCCTTTGGAGTGCTGTTTTCCAGGAGCTGGAATGGAAGAAAAATATTTTGTTGTTGATGTTATGTGAGGCTGCAGACTTTGTAACGATGGTGGTGCCCTCAGAGAATAAAACAGGCCTCACCCCGAGGAATTTCCTTCCTCAGACATCAACTACACACAGTTTTTAAAGCATGACTTTAAATGCAACATTCCTAAATCTATCCCTAATTAACAAAGCATGCAGGAGGACTTGATTGAGGGATCAGAGCTTAAAGCAGGGCTACTCCTAAATTAGATGGGATGGGAGAGTGGGAAACCACACAGAGGGCTGGAAGTCTGAGATGCCAGGGATGACACAAGGGGGGACAAATGGAATTTGCTCCAAAGCCAATTCCACAAGTGATTGACAGTCAAAAAAAAGACAGTTTGAACCACATTTGGAGAAGCTGCTGCCAATTAGCTGGAAAGCCTTGGCGTGCCACTTGGTGATGTTGGTATTTTTCTTTGCACAGAGAGATGGATCCGTGGAAAATTCCATTGGTTAAGATTCTCATTTTCCTCTCAGAGTGAATTACTGGTTGCAGATCACTGTTCCTGTGACAGGGAGCTGCTTTGCCAGGAGTTTCTCCCAGGAATGTAAATTAAAGTGCTAAACTGCCTTGCACTGGATTTGGGAATGGCATCCAAATGAACTGTCTGGGACAGGTATTAAATCTCATTGAAAATCACAGAACCAGAGAACCACAGAAGGGTTGGGAAGGACCTTCAGGATCATCCCATCCCACCCCTGCCATGGCAGGGACACTTCCACTGTCCCAGGGTGATCCATCCAGCCTGGGCTGGGACAATTCCAGGGATCCAGGGGCAGCCACAGCTGCTCCGGGCACCCTGTGCCTCCCCATCCTCACAGGGGACATTCCTCCCCAATATCCCATCTAAATTCACTCTAAATCCACTCTCTCTCACTTTGAAGCCATTCCCCATTGTCCTCTCTATGGTTTAGTTCAGCTCATTAAACCTCCTCCAGGTCCTGGAAGGTCACACTGAGGTCACCCCAGAGCTTCTCCTCTCCAGCTGAACATTCCCAGCTCTCCCAGCCTTTCCTGCTCCATCCCTGGGATCATCCTGGAGCCTCCTCTGGATCTCTCCAGCAGCTCCAGCTCCTCCCTGTGCTGGATCTGCAGGTGTGGCCTCACCTGAGCAGGGCACAGAGCAGAGTCCCCCTGCCCTGCTGCCCAGGCTGGGGGACCAGCCCAGGGTGTGTTTGGATCTCCGCTCCCAGTGCACACAGCCAGGGAATGTCCAGTGTGACCCTGCAGCACCCCCAGCTCCTTCCCCAGGGCTGCTCTCCATCCCCTCACCCCAGCCTGGATTGATCCCAGCTTATCCCAGCCCAGCACCACACCTGGCTCTTGCTCTTGTTAACCCTCATGGGATTCCCAGTTCTCCCTCTGCCCCTGGCCTGGGGGATGCAGGATGGCATCCTGTCCTTCAGCAGCACCACTCAGCTCTGTGCCCTCTGCAAACCTGCTGAGGGTGCCCTCAGTCCCCTCTGGATTCCATCTGCTGCCCTGCAAAGCTGCTCTCAAACACTCAGAATTCCCTCTGTGTCCTAAAGACCCCAGAGAGCAGTGCATGGATGAGCCAAGCCCACATCATTCCTGCTGTGGGATTTATCTGGTGTGAAATAACCCAAATAATCCAAGGACTGGGCACGATGCTGAGATGGTGAGATGATGATGATGGAGGTGGGTGAGGAAGGTGGGCAGGGGAAGGCTGAGTGTAGCCAACAACTTTCTGGGAAGTGGGGTGGGAAGCAAACTGGGAAAAGCTGGTTCTACCAAGGGCAGGGAGGGCAGCTCACCTTTGTGGGACATGGGACAAGGGGTCTGGGTCCTTCAAGGTGGTAAAGAGGGATTGTGTTACATCACAGCCACGCTCTCCTCCTCCAGCATTTCCAAGGGAGCTGCTCTGATCTCATCCCAGCTAAAATAAGCCCTTGGCACGTGTTCCAAGGCCTTGATTCCACCCTGCCTGAGGCTTGGAGCCACCCACCAAGAAGGGAAGCAGCATCACACAGCATGGCCAGCTGGGTGCTGCCAGGGACAGCCCCAGCTTCCACACAAACTGCAGAGCAAGAGCCTCAGCCCCACCTCAGGCCAAGGGGAAAACCTTTTCCCTGAATTCATCTCCTCCATGACAATATTAATCAGGCTGACATTGAGCTGGGACCATGAGGAGAGGGCACAGAGAAAACTGCTTTGACTCACATCAAACAAATCTCCTAAAGAAATCCTCACTAATTACATCTACAGCCTCAATTAAGGTGTGTGGGCCTTGATTGAGTAGTTCCTGTTCCAAATGTCCCCAAATTACACCTGTGCCAAGGATTCCAGAACTCTCTGTTGGTCACAGCTGCTCTGAGCCCTGCCAGCCATCTGTGCCTGGGTGTTTGGAGTCAGGCTGTGCAAGGGAAGCAGACAGGGCCATGGAAAGAACAGTTTTATTTGGAAAGTGCATTCCCAATGCACTCTGAACACACAGAGCCAGGCTCCATCACCTGGAGTGAGCCCATCTCCATCAGCTGCTCTCACAGATAACCAGCCTGGAAAAGTCCAGGTCTTTTCCCCAAGGATCTGCTTGATTTTCCCAGGGAATGCACAGAAGGCTTTGAAAAAAAGCATCCAGGTGTAGCTGGAGGGAACAGGATGCTTTTCATGGGGGAGTTTGTGAAAAGGAATCATGGAATGGTTTGGGTTGGGAGGGAACTTCAAGATCATCCCATTCCACCCTTGCCATGGGCAGGAACACCTTCCCCTGTCCAGGCTGCTCCATCCAGCCTGGCCTTGGGCACCTCCAGGGATCCAGGGCAGCCACAGCTGTGCCTCCCCACCCTCACAGGGGACATTCCTCCCCAATATCCCACCTAAATTCACTCTAAATCCTCTCTCTGTCACTTTGAAGCCATTCCCCATTGTCCTCTCTATAAGTTAGTTCAGCTATTTAAACCTGCTGTAGAGGAACTCTAGAGGAGCTGAGCTCCCAATCCATTTTCCAGTGAAATCCCAAAGGTTGAAGGACTGAACTTGAACTCTCAAAGCCCCCAAAAAAAAAGAATAATGGGGATAGATTTTATCCCAATATATCAGAGATTACCTTCTCCTAGGGCAACTCTGCTTTTGTTTCTGACCTCAGATCTCCCACTTGCAGCCATCACCAGGATTCAGAGTGAGGTTTATCCTGGATGAAAATGGAAAAGCCCACATTGAATCTGTACTAAAACAGATGGATGGTCTGAAAATTCAGATTTGGTTGCAGGTGTCAGGCTCCAGCCCAGGATTCCTTCTGGAACCTTGTCTAGCACTGGATTGCCCAAACAAGAGTCTTTTCAATCAAAATATTGATATCTTTTCCCCATCTGCAGGCAGGACAAAGAAGTTTTGTCAACCTCTGTAGCCAGTGAAGGTCCTGTATCCTTGAAATCCATGAGGAACACTGAGATTTCCATGAAAAAATGATGAATTTGCTTTTATATTTGGTCTTAATGCTGTTGCAAGACTGCTGATGCTGCTTTGGCTGTCTGAGATGTCACCTTTGTTTGTGGGGGGGAACATTCCCTCTGCTCTTCCCTTGTGACATCCTTGGAGTGACTTGTTCAGATCTGGAGTCCAGCATCAAAAGGATGTGGAACATTTAAAGTGAGTCCAGAGGAGGCCATGGAGATGTTCCAGGAGTTGGAGCCAGGCTGGGAGAGCTGGGAATGTTCCCCTGGATGGGAGGAGGATCCAGGGAGAGCTCAGAGCCCCTGAAGGGATCCAGGAGAGCTGGAGAGGGATGGGGACAGGGGATGGAGGGACAGGACACAGGGAATGGCTTCACTGCCAGAGGGCAGGGATGGGTGGATATTGGGATGGAATTCCAGAGAATTTGTGGCTTCCCTTGGATCCCTGGAATGCCCAAGGCCAGGCTGGACATTGGATCACCCTGGGACAGTGGGAGGTGCCCCTGCCATGGCAGGGGTGGAATAAGTTTGATTTAAAGTCTCTCCCAGCACAGAACATTCTGGAATTCTCCGGTTATGACATGGGAGCAGTTTTCCATTCATCATCTGGGGCAGGGCCACCTGCCAGGTGCAGCTCTGGTGACACCAGCCCGTGCCACCACTGCTGATCCTCTTGGTGTTTTGGAAGACATTCATGGAACAATCAAGAGAATTAAGGAAACCAACACCTAAAGGAATTATCTCCTACAAGAGCAGCTCAGAGCTGCTGTTTCTAACCGGGGTAAGTCCTGCCTGTCTATAAAATTGCCTCAAAATTAAACATTTTCCACTTCTGAAAGACAATTTTGCCACCAAAACTTCATATTCTGTGAGAGGTCTCCAGATTTTGGCATTGTTTCCACATGAAAGCCCATTTTGAAATAACAGAATTTCCTCCTGGATGATCACATTTATTTTTGTTTTGCAACGTGGTTACTCTTTTTTTTTTTTGGGTCATCGCTTTTGTGAAATGTTGGCCTTTTCTTTTCTTTCTTTCTTTTTTTTTTTTTTTTTTTTTTTTTTTAATTATCCAGGAAAGATCACAAGTTCCATAGAATCACCGAGATATAAAGCTTAAAAATCCAGATACTGAGAAGTTTAAGACTTGCAATAAAACTTCCAGGTTTGGCAATACAGACAAATGTCATAATTTCCTTATGGCTCATTTTTAACCTTTTCTTTGAGTCACAATAAATGTTCCTGCATTTTTTTTTTTAATGTCTGGTTTTATGTTATAGGAATAATCTGAGCATTCCAGTCTCTGTGGACTCCATTGATTAATCTGGCTGAATTCTTTCACCTCGGGGACTGACTCATCCCAGTTGTTCCTGACTTCCATAATTCCTGATTCCTGACATTTAGATTTGTGTCATAGCAGCCTCAATTTGTTTTTTTTTTATGGGCCCTTTTCACTCTGTTCACATTTATTGTGGCACCCTTGGGCACAGCAAATCTCAAACTCAGAGAAAGTGTGGAAAAAACCACACATGGTCCCTGTGCTGCTCTTTAAATTAGGTCAGGATTTTAATTCTTGAGGCTGCATCTGACACCTTATTGCACTAAAAAAAAAAATCCCAAATAATTAACCATGAACACACTCTGGATTTGTCTCACTCAAAAGCTTAAAGGACTTTAATTCATAATTAATTTGAGTGGAGGAGTTCTGGGTAAAGATAGTTATTATCAAGGGATAATTCCATGTATTTCCAGATTATTTAGGGCAGCTGTGGCTTTCACCCCTTCCAGCAGCTGAAGGGAACCTACAACAAGGATGGAGAGAGATTATTTACAGAGACCTGGAGGGACAGGACAAGGGGAATGGGTTTAGGGTGGAAAAGAGGAGATTTAGGTGGGATATTGGGTGGAGAGGCCCTGGAACAGAATTCCCAGAGCAGCTGTGGATCCCTGGGAGTGTCCAAGGCCAGGCTGGATCCACCTGGGATAGTGGAAGGTGTCCCTGCCCATGGAATCAGATGTTTTACCCTGTGGTAGTTCCTAAAATATGATTTTCTTTTGAATAAACCCATTATTAAATCTGTATTTATACCTGTGAGAGCTCCTCAGCAAGGTGGAATCCATTCCACTCTCTCTTTTTCTGCACTGCAAATTCACTATATTCCTTTGAAACAAAAGTTCTGGACCCAAACACCAATTTTCAAGAGAAAATCATTGTCTTTTAATAAATTTGAGGTTTTTTTTCCTCTTAGCTTTCTATTTAAAACTGATTAAATCTCAAAATGGGGGATTGGCCACCATTCCATGTCCAGATTGTTTCCAGCAACAGATTTGAGTGTGTAAGGCACAACAGAATCCTGTTCTGTCACTAAAAAATGGGTCATTGATATAGGAAAAGAAAATTATTTGAATATTTTTTTTTAAATCCTTGCCTTTTTTTCTGCAGGATTATTTTCCAATGCCTTATTTTCCATTCCTTCCAGGAGCCAATCTCTCTCTAGTGATTACAGGTGAATTGTAGGCCAATATCTTATGGAATATAATAAAATTTTGATAAAGTTAGGCAAGATAAAGCTCCCTCTTCGTGTCTCCAGACCTCCACACCTGAACTTTCAGCCTTTTGGCTTTGTGAACATGATAACAGAATTATCAATCAAGGCAGTATCTCTGTTATTAATTATCTGTATCCTCCTTTCATCAGGGGATTATTCTAACTCAATTATTTTTCATCTCCTCTGGATCCACCAGATGGGTTTGGCACCAGGCAAATTTATATTTTTTTTTCTGATTTATCTTATCACTTCCCAGGGAATTTTATCCAAATCTGCTGAGCCTGCAGCAGGAGGAATTCAGATGCCAGCTCACCTGCAGTGTGTCTTCTCCAAAGTGCTTTAATCCCAGGAATTATCTTTCCCTGGGAGGCAATTCCTTTGCATCCCTAGAAATAATTCAGTGCCAGGAATCCAAACTAAAACAGTGTCAACAAAGGCAAGTTCAGCTGGAAAATTATGATCCACTCGAGCACCTCTCAGCACTGATTAGTGAATATTTATGAGTGAGGTTTGCAGGAATTATTGCTGGACAAAACTCTGTCTGCCTGCACGGAAAAGGCCCTGGAATATCCCAGGCAGATGCATCATTTTTATGACTTTGTGGGGGACCTTTTTTTACAGAGCTTTGCAGTCATTTAGAGCATTTATTCCACAGCCTCCATTTCACCCTGTAAATCTGGTTGTAAATATGGAAGTGGCCACACACAGCAAAATTGAAAAGAGGCAAAGGAGCAGCTGAAATTCAGCATTTAAGGGTTTGCAAAAGATGGATTGCCTCCATATTCCAAAGGAAAAATGAGCTGTTGTCTGGTTTTGCTGGGATTTTGAAGGAATTTATAATTTAGGTAATAGGCTGAGGCACCACTGCAGAAAAAAAATCCCAAACTGAGGATGCTTAAAATCACTTCTAAATTTAGATTGTCGTTGTGACCTGAAGAAAGATCAGATTTAAGCTAAAAAACCTCCAGAATTTTCAATGGAACATTGCAAAAAAAATAAAAAATCTAAAGAGAAAAGACAAATTTACAATGAATTTAAAAGTACATTTTGGGGGGGTAACAGCAGAAATTTTTTCATTTGAATTTTGGAATTATTGATGAGTAGAGTAAATTGGGAGACAATAGTGGGCTCTAATTAGAAATAATTAGCACAGCATCTGTTTTGTTAGTGAAGGATTTTTTGCACATCCATAGGGATTAAGGAAAACCTCAATTTATTTTGGAATTCCTGGGAGAGAAGCTTGGGGAAGGAAGCTGAACCTCCATCTGATGCTGCCTGGGCACATAAATGGGCTTGGAAAGCAAAATCCCTGGAGTTTTTATCTTTATAAAAATTTTTTGTGATCCTTTTCACTGATCCCAGGTATCATCCTCTAAAAATTGGATTCTGTTCTCAGTGGTATTAAAATTAAATATTTAATTGAAAATAAAGCCACTGGTCTGCTCTTGGAAAGAATATTAGTATAAGATGGAGACATTAAATCACTCAGAAATGGAGTTATTATTTTCTATATTTTGGCAGAATTAAAGTGGCCAATTTATATTTTATTTATTTTGATTTTCAGCTGCTAATTTGGCTTTTCTCTATACCAAAATCAGCGTTATCCAGTGCCTGAATGGCAATTCAAGAGGTGTTCAAATATCTTGGAGCATTTATCCCTTGACTTCTTTTTTCCTAAAGGACAAGACTTTATCCACTTACCAGTCACTTTGGACAGAACTTGGAAATTTCAGAGGGATGGGATCATTTTGCTGCCATTCCCAATTTCTTCCATTTATGGTTTTCTCCATAATTTTGTCATCAGATTTTTTCAGCCTCACAAAGCCAAGAGGTGAACAAGGGGTAGGAAGGGAGAAAATTGACTCACAAAAAGAAAATATCAAGCACACTGCTTAAGAATTTCCCAAATGAAAGTCATGGGTGAGATTTAGAGTATTTATTTGTTTGGGGGACTTTTTTAGAATTTTTTATTTTGATTTTTTTTTGTATTTTTTTTGTTGTTGTTGCTGTTTTGTTTTTTGTTTTGTTTTGTTTTTTTTTTTTACTTTTTTGTTCAAACCCATTTTCCTCATTATTAATTATAACTTAATATAATGAGGACCATGGAGTAAAAATGCTTTTGAGAGTTTCTTCCTTGCTGTAAATCATGAGATTGCCACTCTCTATTTGAAATATGAGTCTGAATTTTCCTGAATTTCAGTAGGAACAAGAGACCAAGGGCTGGTTTAGGGTCACATAGATTTAAAATTTTAGATTTTCATGTGCCCAGTTGGACCCAGTGCCCTCTGCAGCTCCTAAATTTGGGAAAACACCCAGGAACTGAAAGCTGAACACCCTGATGGCTCCTATTTCCAATATATTTCCTAATTTCCCCTGTTTAATGTAGGAATTTTGAGTGGTTAAATAGGAATCAGTTTTTACAAATCCAGGTGGAGAGGCCTAAACCCTGAGTTAGCCAACCCAAATCAATTAATTAAAATTAATTAAAATGTCCCATTAATCAATTAAAATTAATGAGAAAAAACAGATTAAAAATTCATTGAAATGCTTTCCAAAGGAATTCTTCCTAAAGGGAATTAAAAAAAAAACGTGGGAGAGGATTTTAAAATTAGAATTTCCAGGGTAGGAGGAGAAGGTGCAGAAGGATTCCTCCCTATTTTCTAAGGGAAAACTGGGAATGTCACCAGCCAGGTGATTCACTGGATTTAAAAGAAGTGGGCAAAGTACCACAGTCCCTTTTAACATGCCCTGACTTGGCTGATCCAACTTTCCTTTTGAGAAGCACAAAGAAAACCATAAAACGACCTGGAGTGGAGATAATGCTTGGGAAAAAAAATAAAAAAATAAAATTATTATGGCCTGTTGTAAAATGTTACACATTTTATGGCCTTTCCAAACAGCTTCTCAGCTCTTGGAGTTTGCTTTTCATCCTTCTCTTGCATGGAATCCAGGAGGAAAAGCGAAAAAGGAAAAGTCTTCCCTGGAAAATTCCCCTGAGCTCTTCCAGCTCTGGGATTCTCCCTCCAAGGGTGAAACCCCCAAACTAGCAAAATGCTGAGTGAGCTTTGTTCTGTTATCATTTATAGTGCAACTTTTATCACAATTAATCCATTTCTTGATGAGCAAGGAGAGGGAACTTTCACCTCGCCACAAATTTTGATCTGGAAAGGGCTATGGTATTTTTTCCTATTATTTACAAAAGTTTTGGGAAGGAAAAAGGCTCTGAAATGGTCAAAGCACCCCACAAACTCCACTCTGATCATAAATTCAGAGGGCAAGATGTGATTTTTTTTCTTTTTCTTTCCATTCCGGAGGAATTTTTCAGGGCAGGGATGGGTGGTTGAAGTGAAGAATGTTCCAGATAACTCATGGATCTGTTTCCTCAGGATTTCTGCAGATTTAAGCAGATTTCTCCTTGGAGCCTGAGGTTCCAACAAAATAATTTAGAGCTCCTTTTTCTCACTCTTGAGGTCTGGAGGTGTGGGAAGTGGATATAATCTCATAAATATAAATTGTTTACTATAAATTTAGAGAGATTAGGTTTAAATTGGATAAATGGAAGGAATTTTTCTCTGTGAGGGTGGTGAGGCCCTGGCACAGGGAGCCCAGAGCAGCTGTGGCTGCCCCTGGATCCCTGGAAATGTCCCAGGCCAGGCTGGATGGGGATTGGAGCACCCTGGGGTGGTGGAAGATCCCTGCCCATGGCAGGGGTGGAATGGGATGAGCTTGAAGGTCCCTTCCAGTCCAAACCATTCCATGGTTCTCTGATTCCACAAACAGACCCAGGCAAATATCCCAAAGGATATCAACTGTCCCACAGCAATTGCAACATCACATTTAAAATAATTTTTTTTCTACTTCCATGACCTTTGTCACAGATCTCAAGACCTGAATGACAATTTCTCCAACTCATCCATCACAAACATTTCTCCATGAGTGTCCCAGCACCACCGGCCCTCACTAAGTTTTCCCTTCCCAACATCTGCTCTGTCACTGGCCTGTTTTTATAATTTTTACAATTTTTACAATCACAGGGGTCAAACCCAGGAAGAAAAAAAAAAAAAAAAAGGAAAATTCAAAGTCTTCCACAGGGATTTTGGGGAGATCTCTAAGAATATAATAAAGAACCAGCCCCTGGAGCATCAGGATGAGCAGGGCATCCATCCCTTCTGCTGAATACAGGGAATTCTGGATTCTGACCTTAGAGATTGCATCATTCCACCCCTGCCATGGGCAGCGACACTCCCACTGTCCCAGGGTGATCCAAGTGTCCAACCTGGCCTTGGGCATTCCAGGGATCCAGGGGCAGCCTCAGCTGCTCTGGGAATTCCATCCCAGCCAGGAATTCCATCCCAATATCCATCCATCCCTGCCCTCTGGCAGTGGAGCCATTCCCTGTGTCCTGTCCCTCCATCCCCTGTCCCCAGCCCCTCTCCAGCTCTCCTGGAGCCCCTTTAGGTTTCCCTGGATCCTTCTCCTCTCCAGGGGAACATTCCCAGCTCTTCCAGCCTGGATCCATATCTGAGGAGCTCCAGCCCTTGGAACATCTCCATGGCCTCCTCTGGGCTTGTTCCAGCGACTCCAAACATTCTGATTTTGGAATCCCTGGTGGGAGAGCAGAGCAGAGCAGAGAATTCCGTCCCTCCTCCAGTTGCCCACGCTGCTTTTGATCCATCCTGTGACTCCTGAGCGACATCTGAAGTGTCTGGGATGGCTTTGCCATGAGCACAGCTCAGTCTTGGGGCTTGTGGGCAGCTCCAAACACCAAACTGGGCTTTAAAGCATCCCTGGAACGTGGAAGCCTCTGGACATGGGCTCCAGAAGTTTCTCTGGTCAGGCCATCTGCAGCTTTATGGAAACGACAGCTTGGCTTTGCCAAAGGACCATAAACCCCAATTGCTTTATGGCACTTTGTTGAAAGTTTTGGCTGGGTGAGGTAGAGCTGGAATCGATGCCAGATCAGTTTGATGTTTGTGTCTTCTGAACTTTCTTATCTTAAACGTCTCTTGAGTCACTCTTATCTCTCTCACCCCCATTAACCTCCCCTCAATAATGAAAACACAGCAGGAGGAGAAAGGGCACTGGAATCAAGCTGGCTTAAAGTGGAACTTTGCTTTCTCCCAGCCAGGAGCTCAGATTAGGCTTGGTCTCTGCAAACCTTGGTCTTGAGCCTTGCTAGGCTTCACTTCTACCTTTGACCTGTGTCGTTAACTCTGGAGAACCATCCAAGCTCTAAAAATGGGATATAAACTCAATCTCAGCTGAAATTGGGATATAAACTCAGCAGAAATTGGGATATAAACTCAGCTGAAACTGGGATATAAACTCAGCTGAAACTGGGATATAAACTCAGCTGAAATTGGGATATAAACTCAGGTGAAACTGAGATATAAACTCAGCTGAAACTGGGATATGAACTCACTGAAACTGGGATATAAACTCAGGTGAAATTGGGATATAAACTCAACTGAAATTGGGATATAAACTCAGCTGAAACTGGGATATAAACTCAGCTGAAACTGGGATATGAACTCAGCTGAAACGGGGATATAAACTCAGCTGAAATTGGGATATAAACTCAGGTGAAACTGGGATATAAACTCACTGAAACTGGGATATAAACTCAGCTGAAATTGGGATATAAACTCAGGTGAAACTGAGATATAAACTCAGCTGAAACTGGGATATGAACTCACTGAAACTGGGATATAAACTCAGCTGAAATTGGGATATAAACTCAGGTGAAACTGGGATATAAACTCACTGAAATTGGGATATAAACTCAACTGAAATTGGGATATAAACTCAGGTGAAACTGGGATATAAACTCACTGAAACTGGGATATAAACTCACTGAAACTGGGATATAAACTCTTTGGGGTACAGCTGGATGGGGGAATGGATCCACAGGTGGAAAAACTTCCTGTGGATGTCCAGACAGAAATGGATAATCCTGGAATTACCCTGAGGTAATTTCTCCACTGACACAAGACCTGTAGAGAGTCAGGACTAAAATACATCTATAAACCATGGGTGATAAACCATGGGTTATAAATCCCTGGATTTGGGATGTGCTGGGAGTTAAACCCAGATTAAGGCTGGATTTAAGGAATGAGCCTCTTCTGAGGGTGGTTTTGGAGGAGTAAAACAACCTGGTGGCTGAAACCTGGGAGAGTGAATGTTGGATCATGAATTCAGGTGGGAATTCCACATGGGAGATGAGGAGTTTGCCATAAGAATAACACCATCAGGGGATATTGTTTGGGTGGAGTGTAAGGGATTTGGGAACCTAAATGGCTGATATTGGTCAACAGTCATGGAAACACCTTGGATTTGGATGAGTCTGTCTCAGATTGGTGATGAAATTTTATATCAAGAGCAGAAATACAGGTAATTTCTCTCTGAGCTGCCTTAGACACAAGGTTCAAATAACAATATTTGTGTGAGCTTAAAAACTGGATCTGAGGGAAAAATAATGGGATCAAACCTGAATGATGCTGGGAACAACCATTTGAAAGCTGATCATTCACAGATATATTGCCAAGTGTTGGCTGATAATTATCCTTCTCTTACCTAAAGACAATTAAATTATGATTTTTTTTTCTTTAATAAACAAACAAACCAAGCTTCATTCCCATGAAAAAGTGTTACCAGCTTCAAAAGAAAGATAAAAAGAACAAAAATTTAACCCTCCAGCCTAAATTTTCAATTTTCATCTCAGGATCCCTGGAAAGTTCAGTTAATATTTATTTAATTTATTCAGGTCAAGAATCCTGAGTCCTTTAGCAGGACTGGACTTCCAAAATTCACATGTTCCTTCTCATTATTCCACAGTTTCTGGAAAAAAATCTTGGTTTTCCCACTCAGCTGCTGCTGATGTGAAACTCTTCCACTTTTTGTTACCTTCAGTGAGAATAAAACAGATTTTCCTTCTCATTCCCTACTACAACATCTGGCCACAATTAGCCCGGGGTCTCACATTTTTGGAGGAGACGTCAGCAATAATTTGGATTTCTCCCTTCTCCTCCTTTTCCTGGGCAGCCTGTGGGCCACACTTCCAGGGGGACAGAAGGCAGAATGTGAGATGGTCGTTGCTGTCTGCGTCAGCCCTTCCCAGAATGGATTGCTCTCAGGACAAACCTGATGGCTCACGTAGCAAAATCCATTTTTTCCTCCCGTGTCACTGCCTGCATTTGTCACCACCTCATCCTTTAAGCTCTAAGCACTGCCCAGGGAGTTGCATAACTCCTGTGCAAAAATTCAAATACAAATCAATGCACAGCTCAGGCCTTAAGGAGAAGCCAAATTATCCTCTGCTAAATCATTCTTTATATTTTTTTTTTTTTTAATTTTTTTTTCCTTTTTTTTTTTGCAAAGACAACGCTCATTTTTCATTTTTATGGCCTTTTAACATGAACTCCTTGTAAGCACATAACCTGCTGCATGATGGAATACACAGAAAAACAAAACCCCCAAACAGGCTTGATATGAAAAACAGGGCTAAATTTTAGCTGTGCAAAGGGGAAGAAAATTTTAAAATGAAACTGCTACCAGAAGGTTTTTTATTTCAGTGCCTCTCCCAGCTCTGTATTGGCATTTTAGGTGTATTTTAGTGGCTCTCCCACCTCTGTATTGGCATTTTAGGTGTATTTTAGTGCCTCTCCCAGCTCTGTATTTGCATTTTTGGGGGGTACCCCATGTTTTTTTTGGTGTAGGAGTAATCCCTCTCCAAAAGCCAGGGCTGGTGATGGAGGCTGTGGTGTGAGTGGTGAGATTTTCAGGAAAGCCCCTGAAACTCGATGCTGGGTGTGGTGTGAGTGCCATGACTGGAGTGCCCAGGCTGCTCTGGCTTGGATTGGAAAGGGGAATAACACAGGGATGGGGGAAATGCTCAGCTTCAGGATGGGCTTAAAAATCCTGAATTTCCCAAAATTCATGAAGCTGTCGCTGCTTCAGCCCTTCCCAACTCATCTGGCCCCCAGCTGCTGTTGCAGGAGGATTTTGGCTTCCCAAGGAGGCAGAGTTGGAGCCATTTGTGAATTCCCAGCCACCCTCCACGGTGTGGGATGTCTGTGTGTCCTCATCCCCTGCTCACAGACTGGGAGAGAAGCTGGTACCTCCAGGGGGATCCACCAAAGTGCTTCAGGCAGCAGGGATGGATGGATGGATGGAAGGATGGATGGATGGATGGATGGATGGATGGATGGATGGATGGATTCTCTCTGCTGTGCAGGAAAACAACCACAGACACCCCAAACAAACACTTCAGGTTGGAGTCTCAGGTCTGCAGGGCAGTTTGAGATCCCTCTGTGTTGGGAAGGATAAGGATGTGACAGGAGGGTCTCACAGATGTGTGTGTGTATAACAGAAAGATCTTTGAATGTAGAATCTGAAGAAGGTTTAGAAATAATAGCAAGTTTTGATATAGAAGAAAAGAATTGATGAGCCAGTCTTACTGGGTTACTAAGAAGGCAAAGAGCAAATGAGCTGGAAGGGGCTTTTATGGCTCTGAGAAAAGGATAAATCCACCTCAAACAGAAGATGTTTTTACCAAGCAGAAGAATTTTCACAGACAAACAAAAATACCATGTTGCAAGTAAAGATCTCAGAATTTTCCACTGCAAGAAAACTGAAAAAACAACTTTCATCTGTTTTCTGCCTCTGGTGCCACCAAGATTTCTGGCCCCTAAACCAAATAAAGGGGTTTGATCTATGTAAAAAAGGAGCACAGCGTGGAGTACAAGTACTGATATAATGATTATTTAGATTTATATTTATTATGATTATATATATTATATATAACTATATTTATAATAATGATTATTTTTATTTTTATTTTTAAATTATATTTATATTTATATTTATATTTATATTTATATTTATATTTATATTTATATTTATATTCATATTCATATTCATATTCATATTCATATTCATATTCACATTTATATTCATATTCATATTCATATTCATATTCATATTCATATTCATATTCATATTTATATTTATATTTATATTTATATTATTTATATTTATTTTTATATTTATTTTTATTTTTATTTTTGTTTTATATTTATATTTATATTTATATTTATATTTATATTTATATTTATATTTATATTTATATTTATATTTATATTTATATTTATTTATAAAGCTGACGTTTTTTGAGGAAAGAACAGACTTTGACAGACAACAGAGCTCAGGTTGGGAGTGTGTGGTGTGGTCTGAAACACAGAAGGGGTTTTTTGATAATCTGAGCACTTGGATCCACACATCCAAGTCTCTGCTTTCAGTGGGCCATTATTACACCTGCTCTTAGAAAATTGTGTTGAGACACTCATAGATAAATCTTCCAGAAATTTTAATTTTTTTTTAGAAATTTAACCTCCTGCCAATTGTTTTTATTCTATTTTCTGCCAGAGCTCCAGGAGCATTTGGACAACACTCCCAGGCACAGAGTGGGATCTTTGGGGCTGTGCAGGGCCAGGAGTTGGAGCCTGTGATAATTTTAGGCCCCTAAAAAATGAGGATATTCCATGATTCCAGAAACACAGACAGTGAGGAGCACCTGAGATGCCCTGGAGTGACTTCCCCCAGTGCTGCTCAGAAGGACACGAGTGTCCTGGGTCACATCTCCCAGGCTGTGCAGGTGTTCTCAGCACCCCCAGGTCTGGGAGTGCCAGGGGAACCAAGCCTGGCACCCCCACCCTGCCCACAGACAGCTGGGGGGCTGCTGCCCACCTGGACCCAGATCCAGATGTTCTCATCTGAAAGTTTAACCCACCAGAGAGGGGGAAAATAAAATGTGGTGCAAATGTGGATCCGAGCCCACAGCTGGGATTGGAGCCCCAAAATCTGCAGCCCCCCCCAAGCAGCTCCTCTGCCCCAGGTGTGTTCCTCAGCTGGGCCAGGAAAAGCTGAATCCATTTGTCTCTGCTGGATTTGTCTTCCCAGAGTTTCTCAGGTGTCAACACTGTGGAATTGGAGCCTCACAGAGCCATAAATCAAACGGAACTGTGCCATGGCAGACAGAGCAGACGGGTGGAAAGGAGACCCTTCCCTCCTTCCTTTCCCTGCTCCTTTTCTCCTGTCCCACCTCCCAAACAGAACTTTCTCCTTGTTTTGTTTGGTTTGTATTTCACAGGGTTTGTTTTCACTCCCTTTGGTTTTTTGGTCTCATTTGCTTCCTCAGCACCTTTGAAACCCTTGGGAGCTGGAGAGCAGCAGCTCTGAGCTGGGAGGGATCCAGGACATCAGAACTGTGCACAGTTCTTGTCCAAATCCCAAATGAGGAGCTGCAACTCCCCTGTGCCTCCCAAACTTCAGATTTTACAGGAGTTGTTTCTATAAAGGAAATCCTCTTCGGTGATAGTTCCTGCTGATTATAAGAAATGGGAAAAAACAAGGGAAAAGTGTAGAAAATGTAATGTGAACAACAGGGACACTGAGGAATAAAAGGTGAGAATATCTGGAATATGTGGACTAGGAAGAGCAAACCAGTGACCACAAGATAATAAATCCCTAAACATCAAAGGAGAAAAGGGAAAACCTGAGATGGTGGAAGGTTCCTTTCCTATGGAACTGGATGATGTTTAAATCCCTTCCAGACCAAAGCATTCCAGGATTCTGTGGCTGCTGTGGCACCTGGAGCTGTGGGATTGTGCCCAGGTGGGAGGTGTCAGTTCCCAGCTGTGCCAGCAGGACCTCTGCAGATGGAACCCACCCTTCTTGGCCAAAATGACTCCATAAACCAAACGTGTCAGGCCTTGTCCCAGCTTGGATGGCAGCAGGAAAAGGATGGGATTGGGGACACCCAAAAAACAGCATGGAGAAAAGAGCCATGGATGAACCAGGCATTGGCTTCATCCATTTCCAGATTTTTTCATTTCTCCCACATGTGGCAGTCCAATTTTAAGGCTGCTCTAGTGGGTCACTACTGAAAATCTGGGAAATCCTCAATCCCAGGAAAATGGGGAGAGTGCAGCCTGCTAAAACACACCAGTCTGAGCAGCTCCTCCTTCCCTCTGCAGCTCCTGCTTTCCCTTTGCCCAGAGCAGATTTTGGGAATCCCCTGTGGGAGAGAAGGAAGAAAGGAGCCCCAAACCACCCCATGAATTTTCCAGCCTTTTGCTTTAAACCTTGGGAGAGGCTGTAATTAATTTCCTTGTTCTCCAGCCTTGTTGACTGATTTAACGAGGACTGGTTATAATAATAAAAAATTTATGTCCTTAGGCATTAAACACGAGTGTTGCTTTCTGGGGCTTTCCCAGCTCTCCTTCCTTTTTTTTTTTTTTGGCTTTTAATTTCCTCCTGGAATTCCTCACAGCCACCCAAATTCCTGGGAGTGCACAGCACTCTCCTCTGCCACCAGGGAGAAGATGGTTGGCACTGGGACCATGGAATTTTTCCCCTCATTCAGGAAAATTCATTCATTCCCTCATTGTATTCCTTGAAAAAGAGCAGCCCACAGCTTTTAGAGCATGAATTATATAAAAATAATAATTTAGAAAATGCCCAGAGTGTTGGAGACTCAAATTTCTCCTCTTTAATCTATTGATAATTTGGAAAAAGAGAGGTGAAAGTGAATTCAGATTCTCCTCTCTCGCAGAGAAATGAATTTTGCTTCAGTGTTTGGATTTCAATATTTTTAGATTAATCCTTTTTTTAAACCCAATCCCAAAATTAAAAATTTTTTTGAAAGCAACCCTCAATTTCTCAACAATTATAATTAAAACTATTGATGTGACCTGGGTTTCCTTTTCAATTCTGCTCATAGACTTTAGTGAGCTTTTTGCTGAAAAGAAGAAATTAATAATTTATTTCAGTGCTGCCAAATCTGATTTTTTATTTTTCCTAAGAAGAATTTTTTGCCAAAGCATTGTCACCTTGTGCTGCTGATGTGACAAAAAGCAAAGGGTGCTCATTCCTCTGATTTTATTTGATATAAATGGTTGTGAAACACCTGTAGGGAAAACTTCCTCCAGTTGGGAAATCTTTGCAAATCCTGCAGAATTGCTTCTCTTAGGATTCCTTAATTTTATTTTTTTTTTCATTTTTTTATTCCAGTTTTATTTTTATTTTAATATCAGACTGGAAGTATCCACCCAGAAAGGGAATAAAAGGAATATTCCTTTCTTTCTATCACAGCAAGGGTAAAAAGTGATGGCATTAATTTAAAATAAGGAAGATGAAGAAGATTTGAGGCAAAAATTTCAACACAAATGACTAAAGAACAAACAAACAAAAAATAAACAACCAAACCCTCAAACAAGAAGAGACTTTTTTTTTTTTTTTTACTTTTAAAATATTTTTTATTTTTTGCAGCTGATTTATGAAAGCAAGGTTGGAATCCCCTTCACCAAATTTTTTAAGACCAGATTGTACAAAAAAAATCAGAAATTGTGAGGCTGAGTTGGTTTTATTTTGGAGAAAAGGCAGAGTGGTGTTTTTGTCTTTTTGTCAACATTTAAAATTCCAGGATTAGAACTGAATTTATTGCTTAAAGCTGGCTGGGGAATTTTGCCTTTCCCAGAGATCAATTTATTTTGCCATGCCATCAAATATTCAAAATTTCCCCTGGAATTAACTGTGGAGTGGAGAAGGCAAAGGTGTAAAATTGGATTTAATCCAAACTGATTAAAAACTGGAAGGCCCTGCAGGATTATTTTGGTCCATTCTGGAAAGGCAGGTGGGAATAGAGATCCTAAAATCCTAAAATCCTTCAAATTCCAGCTCCAGAGGGGACACCCAGCCTAAAAGAATTTGTTTGTTTTCCTGGAGACCAGCAAACACTTCATGCTCCACAAATCATGGAATCATGGAATAATTTTAAATTAAAATAATACATTAAATAAAATTAAAAACCATTTAAATAAATTAATTAAAATAATTTTTTTTTTTTTTAAATACCTCCAGGATCATCAAGCCCAACCTCCTTCATCCCAATCCCACCCAATTTTTTGCTCTCAATCACCCCTTTTTACAAGAGGGAAGCCTTTCCCTGCCTTTCAAAATCATTTCCCTGGTTGAAGTTGCTCTGTTGGATGTGGGACTCATGGCTTGGAGAAGAACTGGTGTCCTCAGGAAAAATTGGGAATGTCCTTTTCACACACTGCTGTCCCTTGCTGGGTAATTCCATGGCCTGCTCCAAAGTTTTTCTGGAAACAATTAATAGCCCAAAAAAAAAACAAAAAAAAACAAAAAAAAACCAAAAAAAAACCCAAAAAAAAACAAAACAAAAAAAAAACCCCAGGGATTCTTTGTACCTCATCATGAAACTGAAAGAGAAAATTATTTCTTGTCTTTATCACAGAGCAAGTGGCAATTTATATTATTTATTTAATTTTATATATATATGTATGTGTATATATATACATGTATGTATGTATATAGTTATTATAATAATAATTTTTAATTATATATAGTTATTGTAATAATAAATATTTTTAAATTAAATTTATAATTTATTACTAATTACAATTTATATAATTGACAGTGGGTACAGGTTTAAGCAGGGCTTAAAATCCATCCCATTTCAGATGGAAATCCCCTGATTTAGCAAGGAAAGGACTGTATGGATAAAGAATTTTAATAATTTGGTGACAGAGTAGGAGAAAAGGAAAATTTGGAGACAGGGAAACCCTTCTGCAGGTCTGGGGCTATTAACAAAATAAGAAGTTGGGAGGAAAAAATTGTTCTGATAAAACTTAATGATGTTAATTGCCTGCAGAGGGATATTTGAGGAGCAGGAGGATGTGTTAGCAGGGAAGAGGGGACAAGGTTCCTCAGGGGATAATTATCCCTTGTGGAACAAGGAAAGGTTAGGGCAGGGTCAAGGGTCAGGATAATTGTGCTATAAAATCAGAATGTATTGTTTTTAGCAGGCAGTGGATCAATAATCTTATCACGTTAATCACTGAATATCCTGGCAGTTTTTTTTTTTTTTTTTTTAAGGACCAGGATGGAGCTAGAGGGAATGCTTGATGGAATAATAAATAAAATGTTTCTGCCCTTCCCTACTTTCTGCAGCAGCAGGAAATTTTCCATGGCCTCAGTGGCCTGAGTGCATCCCTGCTCTGAGTGTCTCCTCCTGGGAAAGAGGGAAGAGTTAAAACTCTGCTTGTCCCTCCTGGCACTGTCCTGAGAGCTGTCCCAGCCACTTCAGCCACCTCTGCTGGACTCACCCCCCGTGGAAAAACCCCTGTGGGAGCCCAGAGTGTTCCTCTGGCTTCCCTGGGAGGTTTGAGACCCCCCTGGGGGAGTCCCCAAAGACCCTCCAATGAGACCCAGGTGTCTCAGGGCTGGATTGAGCTCCTTGGAACAATTTACCAACATTGAGAGAAGAAATGCAAGCTGCAAAAATAAACAGAGTGTAAATTAGACTGTTAGAATGTAGAATTAGCAGATTTCTAGAATGTTTATATTAAGGGGCTCGTGGCCAAGATGGAGAATTTGGGGTGTGGGTACCTCTTCCTCCTTCCATGCTGGGTGACACGCTGGCACTTTTAGATTGGATGAGGACAGAGCTGGACCATGTAACAAGATTGTATTGCATTGGAAAATAATTGTAAATACCCAGTATGTAATTTAGACTATAAAAGATAAGTCCTGCCTCTACCAGGCAGATTCTGCCCTGGATGTCTGGTGAGCAGATTGCTGTTCACTGGACAAAACATTCCTGAGATAAGGAACAATAAACAACCATGAAAACCTCCAAGAACAGCTCCTGCAGTCTCTCATCAGCAGAAAGAGCTGGTTCCAGATCACCTGCATGTCCTCCTGAGGGGATCTCAGCTCTCAGGAGACACCTGGGCAGTGACAAGGCACAGAGTGACTGATCTCCTTCCCAGGAGCAGCAGGGTGGTGGATGGGAAGGGAGAAGGCTGAGGAGGAGCTGGGAGCGTGGCAGGAGGGGTGTCACCTCTGCTGTCACCTCCTGAGCCCGTGGCCTTTGCAGGGTCACCTCTGGTGGTGACATCTGGGAACAGCTGGTGAGCCAGCCAAGCACAGAACAGCCCTGAGCTGCTCTGTGAAACACCTGGAGGTCCCAGGGTGGAAAAAGGCTCCCACATCCAATCTGGGAATGGACTGAATCCAGTTCTGGGCTGCATTTCTGAAGGGAAAATGAGAAACTCTGAGATTTTGGGATGTGGTCATTGCCCTCACACTTCATCAGAGCAAAGTCCTGTGTGTTGAATGAAAAGGAATTAGTTCTGATTTAATTAAGCCAGCCTTAGCTAATTTGGCAGATGAAGCTTGTGTTTGTCTAGGCTAGGGAAGAAGAGCTTCTGGTGTCTCAGAGCTCACATGGGATATCCCATATTTTGGGAATATCCCATATTTTGGGAATATCCCATATTTTGGGAATATCCCATATTTTGGACATGTGGAGTCAGCCTGGTCATCAGAGAACCTTAGAAAGGTTTGAGTTGGAAAGGAACTTTAAAGATCATCCAGTTCCAGCCCTGCCAGGAGCAGGGACAGTTCCAATATCCCAGGGTGATCCCAGCCCCAGTTCCAGCCTGGGTTTGGGCACTTCCAGGGATCCAGGGGCAGCCACAGCTGCTCTGGGCACCCTGTGCCAGGGCATCACCACCCTCCCAGGGAACAATGCCTTCCCAGTATCCAACCTGACCTTGTTACTTTAAAGCCATTCCCTGTGTCCTGTCCCTCCATCCCCTGTCCCCAGTCCCTCTCCAGCTCTCCTGGAGCCCCTTCAAGGGGCTCTGAGCTCTCCCTGGAACCTCCTCCCATCCAGGGAAACATTCTCAGCTCTCCCAGCCTGGCTCCAGCCCTTGAACATCTCCATGGTCTCCTCTGGGTTTGCTCCAGCAGCCCCACATCCTTTTTTTGGGGACTCTGGAGCTGGAAGCAGCACAAGAATGGAGTGGAGTGTGAGAATTGCTTCATTCCCCTGCTGGCCCTGATTTTGATGCATCCCTGGATATACTTGGGATTTGGAAGTGCACATTCCCAGCTCATCCAGCCCATGGATACAGATATAGGACACAGAATATATACAGAATTTCCTGTTTATATAGGACACAGAATGTATACAGAATTTCCTATTTCTGTATAAATGTATGGAAATACAATCCACAGCCCTTTCCCGTCACTGGTGCTGTGGTTTTAGAATCTAGTGGGGGCACAGGGGGTGCAGTGGACCCACACTTGGACCAAAGGAGTTTCTTTCCATTTCTTGTCCTCCTTGTGCCCATCTGCATTGCTGTAAGGGACTCACAAAGAGCTGCCTCAATGAGCAAAGAGGCTTTTCCAGCATCTTTTTGCTCCTGGTTGAACGGAAGGTAAAGCAATCTGCTGTCAGGCAGCAGGACTTCATCCAGGCAGCCTGACCTTTCTCAGAGGAACATTTTACCCACTGGAAAACATTGCCAACTAATCCTATTAAATGAGTGTGCAGACAAACAATTTTCCTTGAATTTCTTCATTTTCCTGCCCTAAAACCTGTCTCTACACAGAGCTGTTATCTTTTTGAAACCAGATGTGTGCCCACTGTCTTTTCCTTCCACAGCCCAGAGGAATAAAATAATAATAATCATCATCATCATTATAAAAGCCTCATCAAATCATCTGTTTAGTCTCATCTCCTTGGTTTTGTTGCTGGTCAGTCTGGTGAAGTACTGAGCTGGGAATGTGAGTCTGGAGTGTCAGCGTTCATTAACGTAAATACGAGCAAATGGAAAAATATTCCAAGAGCTGGATTCACACTGGCTCTAAGGTCCCTTTTTACTGCTTTGGCAGTGAAAAGAGACTGAGAAGTGGGTGGCCATGTCATTTACTGCTCTGTTCCCATGTTTACAGCACAAGGACTTGCTCACTTTTCAACAGCTCCACTTAAATCTGCTCAGATGGACCAGCGGAGCTGTGGCTGCACAGCTTCATTCATCAAACAGCTCCTGCTCTGTTGAGCAGCCCCATTTCACATCCTCCAGTAGCAGAGGAGCAACTGAACTCATGCAAGGAGGGAAATCTTGGGTCATGCACTGCTAAATGTGCTCCAGAGGAACCCCAGCCCAGGAGCTCCTTTCAAGTCACTTCAGATGTGGTGGGATCGTTTTCAGAGTGGGGGTGTTGTGAACCCCCTCAGTGATGTCATCACTTCTTCCTAAAATACACAGGTCAGACAGGCTGGGCCTGAGGAGTTTGTTCTCTCCAGCAGCAATCTGGGGATCCAAGTGTGTCACATCCTCCCAGAATCTCCACATTTCCTTGGATTTCCCTCAGGATTGACCATTAATGGGGTTTTGACCTTTAGGCACTCCCTAAGGTTGCTGTGTCCCACCTTGGTCCATCCAGCTCACTCCATGCAGGGAATTTGGGTTTCCAAAGGGCAGTGAACCAGGAATTGCCCTGGGAGAATTTCCAGGGCGTGTTTAAAACTCTCCACTGGACAGCAGCAGAGGAGAGGTTTGCACATAGCAAAAAAAGAGGGAATAGGGGTCATCTCCTGCTCAGGGAAGGGAAAGGGAATCCTGTGGGAGTCCTCTGGAGCAGAGTGCAGGGGATGGAGGCTGCAGGGATGTCCCAGGGGCAGCCAGCCCTGAGCCCAGCCTGGGCCAAAGCACAGAGGAGCTCCCAGCGCTGCCATCAGCACCAGAGCCACATCTCCCTTGGTGTCCCCAAATCATGGCTGCTGTCACCCCTCAGCACACGACTGGGAGCTTCCTCAGGCTCAGCAAAACGAACAAATTGTGTGGTTGACCACAGGCCAGCTGGGGAAGGCCGAGCTGTGCTGCCATCAGTGTCCCCTGGGGGACACAGCACTGCTGAGCTGATTCCTGGGCAAGCTCGGTGGTTCCCAATCTTCTGTGGCCAGCAGCAACCTGAAACCTTTCCTTCTTTCTCCAAGGCCACCAAGCCTGAGGCTGGAAATGCCAGAGGAATGCTCCAGGGAGCTGCTGGAAGGACCACCAGGGCTCTGGAGCCAGGGAGCAGCAGCCACTCTTCCATTACAGCATCGCCTGTCCCGTCCCACAGGCAGCACCCGGGTGCTACCAGGGATGTTTTATCCATCTGCAGCTCTTCCCCTCACCTGTCATCATCTCCAAGTGCTTGGCATCTCTGACACCAGCAGCTGAGCTCGGGACAGAAGGAGCTGGATGGAAATCGTGTGGCTGGTTTACGTTGGAGATGATTTTAAATAATCCGAAAAGCCCTTGGCCCTGAAACGCAGAAATCCTCGGCTGTTTTTCCTTCCCTCGTGGCTTGCAAGAGTTCAAAGACCTCAGAAAGCATCTGCTAAAACACTCTGGACTGGCTCAAGACTCCAGAGCAACTGTAAATAGCTCTTAATTCCTAAAATAGAGAATGAGCAGATTCTCCCTTTTGGATGTGCTGGACATTAATCAGATTCAGAGCACAGGAAGAGCAGGAGTCCTTGAGGTCCTCTGAGCCCAGTCCTGCAATCCCAAACCTCCAAACAGAGCAGGAGAGGATCCACAGAATGTCCTGCACCCATCACCAGCCACAAAAAGCTTCCCTGCAGCTGAAAGGCTCCAAAAATCAGAGAGGAAAAGAGGGGAGGAGATAAGAGACAGTGCTGAGGTCTGCAAAAAAAATGATTATGGGGAGATCTTATTCCCTCCTTGTGTCCACATAAAGAGTAAGCTAAAAAATAAAAAAAATCTAAAATAGTAATTGTCCAAATTGCAGGACCTTCCAGGAAAGCAGGGTGAGGTTATCACAGAGGAAACAGTGAGGAGAGGTGCAGAGATATCTCTGAGCAAAGCCCTGAACTCCACATCCTTCTTATTTTCCCTACTTTGCTTTCACTTCTGTCTCCTCCAAATCAGGTTTTCCCCAAGAGGTTTTTCCATCACGGATTTTCCATGAATATTTGAGGATGAGTTCAGATCTTCACTCATTGAAAAATTTTCTGTATTGAAGATGAAACCAAAAGGAAAGAAGAGTCGACCCCTGGTAGAGAAGACACCTGCAGGGAATGTGCTGACTTTGGAATTGGTTTTTCTCCTTCAAATTCCACTTGCTGGGCTCATATGGGTTCCTAAATTTTAGATTATGATTTAACCAAATATCTTGCATTTTTTTTGGTGGTTATGGACAAAAATGTGAAGTTGCATGGCAGAAGACAGACAAAAATTATCTAATTTCTGTTGGTTCTAAAAATAAAATCTTGATTTATAGGTTGGTTCTTTCCTTCTCCCACTCACCTGTGGTGCAGAAATTTGGGACAATGAAGCAGGATTAGTCTCAAATCTTCATTTGAATGAATGATATTTTGGTGCTCACGAGGTACAGAACTGAATTCAATCTGTTTTCTAAAAATCACTTTATTTCTAGTGTGTGTCATTTCAGAAAAGGGATTTGGGTGAATATCCACACCAAAAAATAAATTAACTAAAAGATTTTTAAATTTGCATTTTTTTAAGGGAGAGCTCAGATTAAATAATGAAAAATAAAACAAAACAAAACAAAACAAAACAAAGCAAACAAACAAACAAAAAAAAAACCAACCAACCAACCAACCAAAAACCCAAAAAACCCAACCAAACCAAACCAAACAAATAAAATTTAAAAAAAATAAATAAATAAAGGAGGAAAGAATGAAATCTCTTTATTCTTAGGTTGGTTTGTTTGCATTTCTCAGTGAATATCTTGACTATTTGAGTTGCCTTCACACAGCATTTCAATATCTGGAATGATGGAGAAATGCTGCAAACCTCAGAGGAAGAAAAAGAAAGTTTAGAGTGAGAAACAGACTCCAAAAGGGAAGGAAGGAAAAAATAGATGGAAAAATAAACTAAACTCTTAAATAATCCTTTATTATCAATCAGCTAAATTAAATTCCCTGCAAATAGAGAATATTCTCAGGTAAAAGAGTAGAAAGTGTACCAGTACTACATAATTATTTGCAAAAAATATAATTAAGCCTTTTCTTGCCTCAGTACTAATTATTTCATAGTATTTGTTAACAATAGCTAATAAAATATGAATATTTTAAAATATTCCAAAATAATATTTTATTTCAAATGCTCAGAATTATTTTGTTTTCGATCAGAATAACCAGGATATTGTGATGCACAGAGGGAAGAAATTCTCTTTTCTCCTGTTTGGAGGTTCCTTAATTCCCATTGGATTTGAAGGGATAAAGTGTCCTGGAAGTGGTGGAGATTTCTGGAGATGAAAATTAGTTTGATTACCTATTTATATGGATTTTATTGATAAACACCAAAAAAAAAAAAAAAAAAAAAAAAAGATAGAGGGAAGTGGAGTGAAGCTGGAGGGAAAATCACTGAGCAGGCATCAAAATCAGCCCAGATTTGGTACATCATGAGCAGGTAGAGGCAATTCTGGGATGGTTTTTCTTAAGATGTTCAGATAATAAAATCCAGAGCAGAATTTTGTCCTTGTGCCAAAACAAAACAAAATTTAAAAAAAAAAACAAAAACATTTTTTTCCCTGAAATACCACAAGGGTAGAAGTTTATGCAGCATTTCAGAGTCAGGCCCATGAGGTTTTTATTTGGGACAAGCAGAGTTTGTATGGGATTCTCCAAATGAGGAACACATGGATGCAGGAAGTGCTTGGAATGGTGTTGTCCTCCATAAAAACTCCTGTTAAAGGCAGCTAAAAGTGTGGAGAAGGGGAAGATATCCGAGGGGAAGGACAGAAAATTATCAGCTGATTTACATCCCATGACCTGTGAGAAGTGTTTACAGGGGGTTTAATGCTCCCCAGGCACTTGGATGTCTGTTAAGGATTTGACAGCATCAAAATTCATGGGGTGGAAGAAAAAGAAATAAAAACCCTTAAAGAAAAAAAAAATAAAAATAATCTTGAAGTAATTTTGAAGACAGGTGTGATGTTTTACTGGGCAATTTTGTTGAGGAGGGGAAAAGCTGCTGAGGGTGTGTTTCTTTTCCTGGATTTGTTCTGTCACCTTTCCCTGGCTTGTCCATCTCCTTGTGCTGTCACCCTGTGCTGGGGAAGATGAAACAGGAAAACCTCAGTTACTGAATAACCATGAACAATGAAGGAATCCCCTCTGGATAGAACAATGCCCTCTGCCAGAGAGCAAGCACAAAGGTCAGAGAAGATTTTTCTAGGGTCCAAAGAGCAGTTTTTAGAGTTTAGAGTGTAACACACTATGGGAATATAAGGATTCCTACAGGCTGTATGTAAATGCTGTAGAATTTGGATCTTGTATTACATTGGTTAGAAATTAGAATATTCATCATGGAAGGAGATTTATGGTATTGGAAACGGGAAATCGCTCTCTGTTCTTCTCTCTCTCACTCTCCCTCCTGCTCTTCCTCTCTCCCTCTTCTCTTACCCCATCACCCTTTTATCCCATTGCTCTTTCTCTTCCCCTTTTATCTCTCTGTCCTGCTCTGGGCTGCACTGGCAGCTCTGAGCAGGGCTTTTTACAATAAACTGAAACTGAAACTTTTAGTTTATACAGACTGAGTTTTGTCCCTGCTGTCTATCCTGACACAGATTCCCACAACCCTGCACATCCCACTGCTTCCAGGTGCTCCCAGAGCTGGAATGAGAGGAAAAGGAAATCAGGGCAGAGTTTGGGGTGATTTCTCTGCAGTTCCTCAGATAATAATTACAATGAAGTAATCCTGGAATTCTGGGATTCTAATTTAGTGGAGTGGCTGTAGCTTGGAGATGGGATCCTGATGCTGCTGGCACACGGGGAAAAATCCCAAAACAGAGAGGCAGAAGTCCTTTTGCAGAACAATTCTACCCCAGGCAGGTTCAGGGAGAACCTGCTGTAATTCCTGCTGGGAGGGAATCACTGGAGCAGGTCTGATTTGGGATTAAAGGTTGGAAAAAGCTTTGTAAAAAGCTCTTTGGTAAAACCTGCCCTGTGCTCCCCCCCAGCTGGCTGCAAAGAAGATGTGTGGAGGTATTAAAGAGAATAAATTGTCTGGTGTGGTCTGGGATGAAATTACCAGGATCAGGGAGGGGAGAGCAGGATTAGCAAAAATTGGGAAAGGTGAGAGAACAGAGCAGGGGAGAAAAAATGGGCACACATGGGAGAAAGCACAGGAGAGCAGGTTTGGAAAAGCAGTTTATTCCTCTCCTCTGGGCATGGAAGTGAGAAACCAACTCCTCATGTGCAGGAAAGGAAGTTATTCTGAGAAAGGGAATGGGGTGAGGATGGGCAGAGAGCAGAGCTGGGACAATCCAGGGCACTGCTGAGGAAAAGCTGGGCTGGAAACCCCTGGAATGAAGTGAGGGAGCAGGAACAGGAGCTGCATCCCCTTGATGGGCTGGAGAGAGCACACCTGGGAGTGTGCAATAATTCTGGGAGTGTGCAATAATTCTGGGAGTCTGAAATAATTCTGGGAGTGTGCAATAATTCTGGGAACCTGCAAAATTTCTGGGGGTCTGAAATAATTGTGGGAATCTGCAAAATTTCTGGGAGTGTGCAATAATTCTGGGAGTGTGCAGTAATTCTGGGAGTGTGCAATGATTCTGGGAACCTGCAAAAATTCTGGGGTTCTGAAATAATTGTGGGAATCTGCAAAATTTCTGGGAGTGTGCAATAATTCTGGGAGTGTGCAATAATTCTGGGAACCTGCAAAAATTCTGGGAACCTGCAAAAATTCTGGGAGTTTCCATTAATTGTGGGAGTCTGAAATAATTGTGGGAGTCTGCATTCACCCCTGGGCATCTGCAATAATCCAGGGAATCTGAATTATTGTGGGATGCTGCACTCACTCTGGATGCTGCACTCACTCAGGGATGCTGCACTCACCCTGGGATGCTGCACTCACTCTGGGATGCTGCACTCACTCTGGATGCTGCACTCACTCAGGGATGCTGCACTCACTCTGGATGCTGCACTCACCCTGGGATGCTGCACTCACTCTGGATGCTGCACTCACTCTGGATGCTGCACTCACTCTGGATGCTGCACTCACTCAGGGATGCTGCACTCACCCTGGGATGCTGCACTCACCCTGGGATGCTGCACTCACTCTGGATGCTGCACTCACTCTGGGATGCTGCACTCACTCTGGATGCTGCACTCACCCTGGGATGCTGCACTCACTCTGGATGCTGCACTCACTCTGGATGCTGCACTCACACTCAGAGATGCTGCACTCACTCTGGATGCTGCACTCACTCTGGGATGCTGCACTCACTCAGGGATGCTGCACTCACTCAAGGATGCTGCACTCACTCTGGGATGCTGCACTCACCCTGGGATGCTGCACTCACTCTGGATGCTGCACTCACTCTGGATGCTGCACTCACACTCAGGGATGCTGCACTCACTCTGGATGCTGCACTCACTCAGGGATACTGCACTCACTCAGGGATGCTGCACTCACTCTGGATGCTGCACTCACTCAGGGATGCTGCACTCACTCAGGGATGCTGCACTCACTCTGGGATGCTGCACTCACTCTGGATGCTGCACTCACTCTGGATGCTGCACTCACTCTGGATGCTGCACTCACTCAGGGATGCTGCACTCACTCTGGATGCTGCACTCACTCTGGATGCTGCACTCACTCCCTGGGATGCTGCACTCACACTCAGGGATGCTGCACTCACTCTGGATGCTGCACTCAGGGATGCTGCACTCACACTCAGGGATGCTGCACTCACTCAGGGATGCTGCACTCACTCTGGATGCTGCACTCACTCAGGATGCTGCACTCACTCAGGGATGCTGCACTCACTCTGGGATGCTGCACTCACTCTGGATGCTGCACTCACTCTGGATGCTGCACTCACTCAGGGATGCTGCACTCACTCTGGGATGCTGCACTCACTCTGGATGCTGCACTCACTCTGGATGCTGCACTCACTCTGGATGCTGCACTCACACTCAGAGATGCTGCACTCACTCTGGATGCTGCACTCACTCAGGGATGCTGCACTCACTCTGGGATGCTGCACTCACTCTGGATGCTGCACTCACTCAGGGATGCTGCACTCACTCAGGGATGCTGCACTCACTCAGGGATGCTGCACTCACTCAGGGATGCTGCACTCACTCTGGATGCTGCACTCACTCACTCCCTGGGATGCTGCACTCACTCAGGGATGCTGCACTCACACTCTGGATGCTGCACTCACTCTGGATGCTGCACTCACTCTGGATGCTGCACTCACTCTGGATGCTGCACTCACCCTGGGATGCTGCACTCACTCTGGATGCTGCACTCACTCTGGATGCTGCACTCACTCAGGGATGCTGCACTCACTCTGGGATGCTGCACTCACTCTGGATGCTGCACTCACTCAGGGATGCTGCACTCACTCTGGATGCTGCACTCACTCAGGGATGCTGCACTCACTCAGGGATGCTGCACTCACTCACTCTGGGATGCTGCACTCACTCTGGATGCTGCACTCACTCTGGATGCTGCACTCACTCACTCTGGGATGCTGCACTCACACTCAGAGATGCTGCACTCACTCTATGATGCTGCACTCACTCAGGGATGCTGCACTCACTCTGGATGCTGCACTCACTCTGGATGCTGCACTCACTCAGGGATGCTGCACTCACTCTGGGATGCTGCACTCACTCTGGATGCTGCACTCACTCTGGATGCTGCACTCACTCTGGATGCTGCACTCACTCAGGGATGCTGCACTCACTCTGGGATGCTGCACTCACTCTGGATGCTGCACTCACTCTGGATGCTGCACTCACTCTGGATGCTGCACTCACACTCAGAGATGCTGCACTCACTCTGGATGCTGCACTCACTCAGGGATGCTGCACTCACTCTGGGATGCTGCACTCACTCTGGATGCTGCACTCACTCAGGGATGCTGCACTCACTCTGGATGCTGCACTCACTCTGGATGCTGCACTCACTCAGGGATGCTGCACTCACTCAGGGATGCTGCACTCACTCTGGGATGCTGCACTCACTCAGGGATGCTGCACTCACCCTGGGATGCTGCACTCACTCTGGATGCTGCACTCACTCAGGGATGCTGCACTCACTCTGGATGCTGCACTCACTCAGGGATGCTGCACTCACTCAGGGATGCTGCACTCACTCAGGGATGCTGCACTCACTCACTCTGGGATGCTGCACTCACTCTGGATGCTGCACTCACTCTGGATGCTGCACTCACTCACTCTGGGATGCTGCACTCACACTCAGAGATGCTGCACTCACTCTATGATGCTGCACTCACTCAGGGATGCTGCACTCACTCTGGATGCTGCACTCACTCTGGGATGCTGCACTCACTCTGGATGCTGCACTCACTCAGGGATGCTGCACTCACACTCAGGGATGCTGCACTCACTCTGGATGCTGCACTCACTCAGGGATGCTGCACTCACACTCAGGGATGCTGCACTCACTCTGGATGCTGCACTCAGTCAGGGATGCTGCACTCACTCTGGGATGCTGCACTCACTCAGGGATGCTGCACTCACTCTGGATGCTGCACTCACTCTGGATGCTGCACTCACTCAGGGATGCTGCACTCACACTCAGGGATGCTGCACTCACTCTGGATGCTGCACTCAGTCAGGGATGCTGCACTCACTCTGGAGGCTGCACTCACTCTGGATGCTGCACTCACTCTGGATGCTGCACTCACTCAGGGATGCTGCACTCACACTCAGGGATGCTGCACTCACTCTGGATGCTGCACTCACTCAGGGATGCTGCACTCAGTCAGGGATGCTGCACTCACTCTGGATGCTGCACTCACTCAGGGATGCTGCACTCACCCTGGGATGCTGCACTCACTCTGGGATGCTGCACTCACTCTGGATGCTGCACTCACTCAGGGATGCTGCACTCACTCAGGGATGCTGCACTCACTCAAGGATGCTGCACTCACTCTGGATGCTGCACTCACTCTGGGATGCTGCACTCACCCTGGGATGCTGCACTCACTCTGGATGCTGCACTCACTCTGGATGCTGCACTCACACTCAGGGATGCTGCACTCACTCTGGATGCTGCACTCACTCAGGGATACTGCACTCACTCAGGGATGCTGCACTCACTCAGGGATGCTGCACTCACTCAGGGATGCTGCACTCACTCTGGGATGCTGCACTCACTCTGGATGCTGCACTCACTCTGGGATGCTGCACTCACTCAGGGATGCTGCACTCACTCAAGGATGCTGCACTCACTCTGGGATGCTGCACTCACCCTGGGATGCTGCACTCACTCTGGATGCTGCACTCACTCTGGATGCTGCACTCACTCTGGATGCTGCACTCACTCTGGATGCTGCACTCACTCTGGATGCTGCACTCACACTCAGGGATGCTGCACTCACTCTGGATGCTGCACTCACTCAGGGATACTGCACTCACTCAGGGATGCTGCACTCACTCAGGGATGCTGCACTCACTCAGGGATGCTGCACTCACTCTGGGATGCTGCACTCACTCTGGATGCTGCACTCACTCAGGGATGCTGCACTCACTCAGGGATGCTGCACTCACTCTGGATGCTGCACTCACTCTGGATGCTGCACTCACTCCCTGGGATGCTGCACTCACACTCAGGGATGCTGCACTCACTCTGGATGCTGCACTCAGGGATGCTGCACTCACTCTGGATGCTGCACTCACTCAGGGATGCTGCACTCACTCTGGGATGCTGCACTCACTCTGGGATGCTGCACTCACCCTGGGATGCTGCACTCACTCTGGATGCTGCACTCACTCAGGGATGCTGCACTCACTCTGGGATGCTGCACTCACTCTGGATGCTGCACTCACTCTGGATGCTGCACTCACTCTGGATGCTGCACTCACACTCAGAGATGCTGCACTCACTCTGGATGCTGCACTCACTCAGGGATGCTGCACTCACTCAGGGATGCTGCACTCACTCTGGATGCTGCACTCACTCACTCCCTGGGATGCTGCACTCACTCAGGGATGCTGCACTCACACTCTGGATGCTGCACTCACTCTGGATGCTGCACTCACTCTGGATGCTGCACTCACTCAGGGATGCTGCACTCACTCTGGGATGCTGCACTCACTCTGGATGCTGCACTCACTCAGGGATGCTGCACTCACTCTGGATGCTGCACTCACTCAGGGATGCTGCACTCACTCAGGGATGCTGCACTCACTCACTCTGGGATGCTGCACTCACTCTGGATGCTGCACTCACTCTGGATGCTGCACTCACTCACTCTGGGATGCTGCACTCACACTCAGAGATGCTGCACTCACTCTATGATGCTGCACTCACTCAGGGATGCTGCACTCACTCTGGATGCTGCACTCACTCTGGATGCTGCACTCACTCAGGGATGCTGCACTCACTCTGGGATGCTGCACTCACTCTGGATGCTGCACTCACTCTGGATGCTGCACTCACTCTGGATGCTGCACTCATTCACTCAGGGATGCTGCACTCACTCTGGATGCTGCACTCACTCTGGGATGCTGCACTCACTCAGGGATGCTGCACTCATTCACTCAGGGATGCTGCACTCACTCAGGGATGCTGCACTCATTCACTCAGGGATGCTGCACTCACTCAGGGATGCTGCACTCACTCAGGGATGCTGCACTCAGTCAGGGATGCTGCACTCACTCTGGATGCTGCACTCACTCAGGGATGCTGCACTCACTCAGGGATGCTGCACTCACTCTGGATGCTGCACTCACTCAGGATGCTGCACTCACTCAGGGATGCTGCACTCACTCTGGGATGCTGCACTCACTCTGGATGCTGCACTCACTCTGGATGCTGCACTCACTCAGGGATGCTGCACTCACTCTGGGATGCTGCACTCACTCTGGATGCTGCACTCACTCTGGATGCTGCACTCACTCTGGATGCTGCACTCACACTCAGAGATGCTGCACTCACTCTGGATGCTGCACTCACTCAGGGATGCTGCACTCACTCTGGGATGCTGCACTCACTCTGGATGCTGCACTCACTCAGGGATGCTGCACTCACTCTGGATGCTGCACTCACTCTGGATGCTGCACTCACTCAGGGATGCTGCACTCACTCAGGGATGCTGCACTCACTCTGGGATGCTGCACTCACTCAGGGATGCTGCACTCACCCTGGGATGCTGCACTCACTCTGGATGCTGCACTCACTCAGGGATGCTGCACTCACTCTGGATGCTGCACTCACTCAGGGATGCTGCACTCACTCTGGATGCTGCACTCACTCAGGGATGCTGCACTCACTCAGGGATGCTGCACTCACTCAGGGATGCTGCACTCACTCACTCTGGGATGCTGCACTCACTCTGGATGCTGCACTCACTCTGGATGCTGCACTCACTCACTCTGGGATGCTGCACTCACACTCAGAGATGCTGCACTCACTCTATGATGCTGCACTCACTCAGGGATGCTGCACTCACTCTGGATGCTGCACTCACTCTGGGATGCTGCACTCACTCTGGATGCTGCACTCACTCAGGGATGCTGCACTCACACTCAGGGATGCTGCACTCACTCTGGATGCTGCACTCACTCAGGGATGCTGCACTCACACTCAGGGATGCTGCACTCACTCTGGATGCTGCACTCAGTCAGGGATGCTGCACTCACTCTGGGATGCTGCACTCACTCAGGGATGCTGCACTCACTCTGGATGCTGCACTCACTCTGGATGCTGCACTCACTCAGGGATGCTGCACTCACACTCAGGGATGCTGCACTCACTCTGGATGCTGCACTCAGTCAGGGATGCTGCACTCACTCTGGAGGCTGCACTCACTCTGGATGCTGCACTCACTCTGGATGCTGCACTCACTCAGGGATGCTGCACTCACACTCAGGGATGCTGCACTCACTCTGGATGCTGCACTCACTCTGGGATGCTGCACTCACTCAGGGATGCTGCACTCACTCTAGGATGCTGCACTCACTCAGGGATGCTGCACTCACACTCAGGGATGCTGCACTCACTCTGGATGCTGCACTCACTCAGGGATGCTGCACTCACTCAGGGATGCTGCACTCACTCAGGGATGCTGCACTCACTCAGGGATGCTGCACTCACTCTGGATGCTGCACTCACTCAGGGATGCTGCACTCACTCTGGGATGCTGCACTCATTCACTCAGGGATGCTGCACTCACTCAGGGATGCTGCACTCACTCTGGATGCTGCACTCACTCAGGGATGCTGCACTCACTCTGGGATGCTGCACTCATTCACTCAGGGATGCTGCACTCACTCTGGATGCTGCACTCACTCAGGGATGCTGCACTCACTCTGGATGCTGCACTCACTCTGGGATGCTGCACTCACTCTGGATGCTGCACTCACTCTGGATGCTGCACTCACTCTGGATGCTGCACTCACTCAGGGATGCTGCACTCCCTCTGGATGCTGCACTCACTCAGGGATGCTGCACTCACTCTGGATGCTGCACTCACTCAGGGATCCTGCACTCACACTCAGGGATGCTGCACTCACTCCCAGGCCCTTCATTTCCCTGAGATATGCACAAGCCAGAGAAGCACCACTGGAGAAATCCAATTCCATAATTAATTTTTGGAGGAGAGCAGCCTCAGAGTCAGGTCTAGATGATTGTCTTGAAAGCACAGCCTGGAGAACCTGGAAACCACCTGGGAACCCTCGAGGGGAGGCTTCCAGAAAACAAAGAGAATTTATTCAGCACGGAGCAAGGAACTGATGTTTGAATAGGGAAATTGGGAAAAATTGCTGGAGTAGGAGCCACTCGAGATGGGCTGGATGCTGCTGGGAATGGCAGGATTTCAGCTGGGATCATTCCTGGGAAAGGTTGGAATAATGGAAACAGTTATTTTGTGGTCTGGAAAGAGAGGGAGAACCGTTGTTTATTGGGGTTATAAACCTTACCTGAGGGAAGGAGCTGATGGGAACAACAAACAAGCCATAAACCACTTCCCAGATAAGATCTGGGAACACGCTGGAATCACAAAATCACAGAATCATTAAGGCTGGAAAAACCTCCAGGATCATCAAGCCCAACTGCCAGCCTGGCACCAGCACCACGTCCTGCCCTAACCCACACCCTCACGTGTGCCACATCCACATGACTCTGGAATTCCCAGGGATGTGACTCCATCCCTTCCCAGGCAGAAACTGCCTGACCATCCTTTCTGTGATGAAATTTCTCCTGATTTCCAAGCTAAACCTCTCCTGGTGCAATTTGTTTCCTCTTGTTCTGTCATTTTTTTGTCTGTGAGAAGAAACCAATCCCCACCTTGTCAGGGAGTTGAAGATGTTGGCCAGAGCCATCAGCTCTCAAGAGTGTCTCCCCTTTTTTTGGGCTGTGTCAGAGTGGGATGCTGCCAGATTGAAGTGCTCTAAAAATCAAAGAGTGACTTAATTCCTTAATTAACTCCTTAATTAAGGATTTACAAGATCTTACTGGCAAAAAAATTCCACTATCCCAACGCAGGTGATCAATATATTGAAACATGAAAATCAAACATATTAAAATATGAAATATTAAATTACCATCTGCCTTGGCTCTTCTAAATTGCATTTTTTTTTTGGTCTTAAAATATAGTCCCTCGTGGATGGCTTTGCTTCAAGGGCTTCATTTTCCACTTTCAGCTCAGGGGAGCCGTTAAATATCCGTTATCATTCCAGTTATCAGCACACAGGGAGCAGGAAGGCTGGCTCAGAGACAAGCTGAGATAGTTTGGGTCCTTATCAGGCAGCTGAGATAACCTGGTGGTGGAAAAGAGCTTTATCCTGCCACTGGAACCAAAGGGCAGAAGGAAGCCTGGGAAAACTGTTGGGAGTAAAGGAGTTCCTTTGGAAATCCTGGAGTAATTATGGAAATCTTGGCACAGGAATTGTTTAAATCCAGCACCAGGAGACAACCTGTAAGGAATGTGGTGGGCACAAGTGTTTGTTGGGAATCTTTATTTACCAAACTTGGTCCTGAGGGTTTGGAATCTCTTGGGTCACGTTTTGATGGTTGAAGCTCTCACTGAGCTCCATCAGCTCCCACTGCTTCCAGCAGTGGGAATATGGAGATTTTTTATTTAAGGGTAGTAGATGGAAGGTTTTAGCCCCAGTGCACCCTGCACAGATTTGAGGGGCAAGACCCTCACTGTGGCAAAGTCACTAAACCATAGAAAAACTCCTGTTCCTACCAGGCAGATACAGAACTGAGATATGAAGTGATTTTTAAGTTTAGAAAGATTTGTCTGTGGAACAAACACTCACTAGGAGCTGTGTCTCCTCTTCTGCAAAAAATAAACATGAGCTGAACACGTGTCCAGGTAGAAACTTGTGCCCAACATACCTAAAGGATTCCCTTTGGAAAAGGTGTGTGCAGGAGTGGTGAGGCCACACCTCAAATCTTGGGATCAGTTTTGGGTCCCTCACAAGAAACCCTGAGGGGTTGGAGCATGTCCAGAGAAGGGAATGAGGCTGGGAAAGGGGCTGGAGAGCAAGGAGGAGGAAAGGAGGGTTGGGGGAGAATTTATTTCTCTCTGCAGCTCCTCAGAAGGAGCAGTGGCAAGTTTGGGATCAGCCTCTTCCCCCAGGGAGCAGCAAGACAAGGGGAAATGGCCTCAGGCTGGGCCATGCTGGATGTCAGGAAAAATTTATTCACTGAGAGAAAGAAGAAGAATTGGAACAGGCATCCCAGGGAAGGGGTGGAGCCACCATCACTCAAAACATTAAAAAAAAAGAGCAGATTTGGCACTTCCAGTATGGTTTAGTAGAATGGGAGTGTTCAAAGGCTGCACGTGGTGATCCTGGAGGTCTTGTTGCTCCAGAGAGGTTCCATGATCCTGGGACTGTTTCCCATCTGCTGTGTGGTGGGATTAGCCCCTGTCCAGGGCCTGGGATCTTCCTGCTCCTCCCACCTCCCAATTCCCCTTCAGCAAGGACCTCTGCCTTCCTTCCTTCCTTCCTTCCTTCCTTCCTTCCTTCCTTCCTTCCTTCCTTCCTTCCTTCCTTCCTTCCTTCCTTCCTTCCTTCCTTCCTTCCTTCCTTCCTTCCTTCCTTCCTTCCTTCCTTCCTTCCTTCTTCTTCTTCCTTCCTTCTTCCTTCCTTCCTTCCTTCCTTCCTTCCTTCCTTCCTTCCTTCCTTCCTTCCTTCCTTCCTTCCTTCCTTCCTTCCTTCCTTCCTTCCTTCCTTCCTTCCTTCCTTCCTTCCCAGGGGAAGGAGGGATGGGGAGGGGAGGGATGGCCCTGTCTGAGGGTTTTCCATGGCTGGGCCACGGATGGGTCTGGGCTATGGTGATGCCTGAAGTTCTGAGTTTCCTGAAGTTCTGAGTTTCCTGTTCTGCCTGGGTGTGCTTTTCCTTGTGCTTAGGGTGATGAAGACAAAAATAATCCAACTCCAGCTACTGACTCAAGGACAGTTTCTTCAAACTCCAGGCCCTAAGAATAAACAAAGAAAAGAGGAGGGCAGACCAGCAAGCAAACAAGGAAACCTTACATTTTGAGATTATTAATTGGATGGTTGAGTCCTGTATGCAAATACACTAAAGTCTACAAAGACTGAGATCATTTTTTGCTTCCATTTGGAGCCATCCAGGCAGGGGCCACATTGTGGCACTGGTAAATTCCCATTTTATTCCCCTTAACTCTGTGTAGTCTCTGTAGGGAGGATTCCTCAAGGAATGCTCCATGTTGCTCACTGTCAGCAGAAAAAAAAATTAATATTAATTATTAATTAATTAATCTATTATATTATTTATTAATACATTATTAATAATAAAATGCAATATTTTAACTTAAACTGTGCTTATGAACACCCATTGATCCAGATTGGAGTTTTAGGGAGGGATGAATGCAGTTTTAGGGAGTGGGGTGGATGAAGAAACCTCAGGTAAGGGCTGTGACACTGAAAAAAATTCAAAATTCCTGAATTGAATTTGATGCTGGGGAGTTAATCAAAATACAGATGAAATAAAGATGACTTCTGATTTATAATAGGACTTAAAATTTAAAATTTGCATTTAAAATCCAGAATAAAGAGAAGATGAAGATGACTCCTAATTTCATAAGAATCAGAGGTACCACCTTTAAATTTCCTGCTGGAGGAGCTCCTACAAATGCAGATGAGAAAGTTGAAGGGAGAAGACTTTCATTTCTTTTTTCCAGTCAAAAATATCTGAGATTATTTTCATCAATACTCCATCCCCAGAAATAATTTAAAGAAATGTATTTGTTTCCTTTGAATTTGATGGAGACCTCAAAGTATTTCCTGAGTGGTTTTTCCTGTTGTCTGAATATTCTTGAGCTCCAGACTACAGAAGGAAAAAAATACCCAAACAAAACCAAATCCAAAAAATTCTCTCTTTCCAAGCTCCCAGTCAATCTTCATTAGGAAAAACAGAGATAGAATGCAAATCTGACTTCCAGCAGTTGTTGGAGCTTCTGGTGTTACGAAATTTTCTTGTGATTTGGAGTGAAATGAGAATGTGGCAACAAGTGAAGGTTGGAACGTGTGCAAACAAGTCTGGAGCTCAGGAAAAACTCCTTCCTAGGCATGGATCACACGTGGGGGAAGATTTTATCTGGTGCAGGAGCTGGTTGAGAAACCACAGGGAAAAATTGTTATGGCAAAATAGGGAAATGCTTTAAGAGAAAATAATTTATTCCTGAATTCTCACGCCAGTTGAGGTGGTGGCGAAGATTAGAGAGAAATAATGGGGAGAACCAAGAAATGATTTCAAGAATCTGTGGGTTTCTCACATTTGTGGTGGAGCACTCTGGGTTATCCCACCCTACCTTGCTGGTTTTTAATGGAAATTGTTTCCTAAGTGGTGCTTCCTCCTGTGCCAGAGGGAAAAGTGACTTTGGAAAACAGCTCAGCACTTCCCAGGGCTGAGCTCCAAACCAACATTTTGTGTGTTCAGAGATTATTTGGGAGGATCCTGCCTCTGACTGCAGCACAGCCCAGGCAGAGTTTTGTCACTTTTCCAGACAAGTGACATCCAGGCTGGTGGGACACGGAGGGACAGGACACCAGGAATGGCCTTAAACAGAATGAGGGAGGGTCAGATGGGATTTTGGGGAGAATTCCTGGCTGGGAGGGGCTGGGATGGAATTCCAGAGCAGCTGTGGCTGCCCCTGGATCCCTGGAATGTCCAAGGCCAGGTTGGAGCAGCCCTGGAGGGTCCCTGCCATGCAAATGGATGATCTCAAAGATCCCTTCCAACCCAACCCATTGAATATTTTTACAATTAAGATGAATTATTACAGTATTTTTCCATGAGTAATTCCTCAGAAGAGCCTTTTTCCTTTATGTTTCATAACAATCATTTAAAATAACAACCACTGCCATTATTCAGTGATTTTGTTATCACAACCTGAAAATGTAAGTGGGGGAAAGTGTGTAGGAGAGAATTTACTGCAGATTTTGATCCAGTTATGAACTTTGAGGAACACAAACTCTATTTTGAATTAAAGCCAGGAGAGATTTCAGAAATAAAATCCAAGTATTTGTCCTTCAGCAAATTTTAAGTTGGGAAAAAAAAAAAAAAAAAAAAAAAAAAGTCCCACCAAAATAAAGCTTTTTAAAATCCCTCCCTGACTTTGCAATTTCATTGTTATTAATTTTACATGAGGTGCCACAAGTGTGGAACAGTAACTCCATGCTCTAATGTGTCAAACAGAGAAAGCAGAAATAAAACATTTCCCTTGATTGGAACAAGATGTTTCCCTTTTCATAAATATTTTTCTGCTGGCAGTGTCAAAATGTGACAATTCCACGCTAATAAAATGAAATATTTCTCTGGGTCTGAATGGTATTTTCCTTAAATTAGTGTTGTTTTCATATGACATCTTGGAATTCTCGTGTTCATGGCTGGTTTAAGAGCAGCTCTTGGAATTTAGGTGGGACTGGTCTCACCTGATCAGGGCATCTCCCCTCCAGCAACCTGTCTGTGGAGTCAATAAAATCTAAATTAAATCCAGCTAATTGTAAAGCAAATAATTCCAACTTGTTGGTTAAATCCAATATAAAAATATCTTTTTTAATCCATCAATAATTTTTGGCATTGTTAAGTAGATTCATGTTGAATTTAAGTGCACCCTGTGCAGTCTTTAGGTCTATATTCAATTTTATTTTTATTTTCCTTCCTTTTTCATTGCATCCTCAATGATGGCTTCTCCTGGAAATCTTAACTGGAGAATTTCTGAATTAAAACTCAGTGCTCACTATTGATCCACTGAATGTATTTCCAGCAGAATTCCAGTTCCAAGGATCTCACTGGCAATCAACCACAATCTTGTTTTCTCTCTGCAGAAGTGAAACCAACTCGTTTTTCCATGGAATTGGAGTGGACTGAATCCAACAATTAAAGACCAACCAGTTGTAAATCCAGGAATTTCCAGAATTTACCTGCACTGGGCTCTGTCCCAGTGGAAAAGGTGGGAGATTCATTTTCTTCCTCAAAACCCAACTGCAAACAGCAGGACATGGACATGGTGGGGCTGATCCACCTGCCCTGGAATCTTTCCATGGATTCCAGCAAAGTTTTCAGATATTCCAACCTGGAATAGCTCCCAAATGTGATGGGAGCTCGAGTTCACCCCACATCTTCTCTGTTGTATTTTGGGACCATCCCCAAGAGCTCCTTCCCTCCTCTGTTGTCCAAAGGAGGGTTTCAAACAATGGCTTGGAGAATCTCCTGAGCCCATTGGAAATAATAATATCATAATTGGGGATAATAATATTAATAATCTTTATAAAAATAAAGATTAATAAGTTAAAATAAAAAATAAAAACAAAAAATAATTAAAATAAAAATTAAAATAGAAATAGAGAGAAAGAGAAAGAGAAAGAGAAAGAGAAAGAGAAAGAGAAAGAGAAAGAGAGAAAGAGAAAGAGAAAGAATAGAAATAGAAATAGAAATAGAAATAGAAATAGAAATAGAAATAGAAATAGAAATAGAAATAGAAATAGAAATAGAATAAAAACAAAACCAAAACTAAATAATAATAATAATAATAATAATAATAATAATAATAATAATAATAATAATAATAATAATAGTAATAATAAAGAAGCAGCTCCTTGTGGAACATGCTGATTGCAGGGACATGGCCCAAAATGTCAGAGTTTCCTCCACAACACAGATTTGGCAGCAGGGCTGGAATTGTATCTCATTCCAGACAGGGAAAATAACCAAAACCAGGAGGTTTTTCATGGAAAAAATGGGAACCATGTGACCAAATCACAATGGAAAAAGTGGAGCTGCTTTCAGCTCCCTAAGCCCTGACACTTCTTTTTGATTTAACCACAATAATCTAAGTGGAAAATGAATAAATTTCAGAGCTTTTTTTTTTTTTTTTTTTTTTTTTTTTTTCAATAAATCTGTGCATGAGTGAGAATAAGAACCAGAATAAAAGCTTTTCATGACATAAAATTCGTATGTTTGGATCTCTGACAACATTTTCCTTCTCTTATTTTTTATCAGTATGATTAGGTCTGGCTGCACCATTTATTTCAGAAAACGAAATATTCGAGGACAGGGAACCTGCTGGAGTTTCTAAGCCTGGAGTGAAAGCCCAATTCTTGACAGCATGACCTGAATCATGATGCATTTATTTATTTTTATGAGTTTTAAACCAAATATTGAGAAATAAGGGTGAGATTTGCCCAGGGGATCCCTGCCTGTTGAGTGGTTGAGCACAGAATCTCCACCTCATGCCAGCAGAAATTAAATGGGATAAGATTGGGTGTCATAATTGTCATTTTTTGGGGGGAAAATGAATGTCAGGAATAATCCTGAAGCCTCATGGGTGTGTTGTGATGTACCTGACTGAACCAAAGCCTCAGGGAAGAATTAATTCACCTGACAATGGCTGTTATCTCTTAGATAATCTCTCTGTAGACAAACAAAAGTGATTTTGGAACACTGATACAGCAGAGACTGGTGACAATTTGTGACTTTGGAATTTGATGGGAAAGAGAAATTTCTAGGGAGAAATTACTGCCTGACATACTTATAGAAAGAGATGATTTACAGATAATATATAAAAAATATTTTCCACTATAAATCTTGCCTTGTATATGATTTAACCCCTCAAAGCCACGAAACCTCTCCTGCTGTATCTATTTTACCTCCCAGTTCCAGCTCATTCCCAAAAGAAGAAGGATGCACAAGTAGAAAACCACAGAAAATAAAATGCTCCAACAGACAGAGTGTCCTGGAGGTGGAGGAGAAAAATCTGAAGTTCATCCCCTACTCTGTGCCAATCCCAAAGGCAAAAATTCCAATTAATATTGGCAAAGACTTCTACAATCCTGAGCCAAAGCAGTGCAGGCAGATCCCCCTGCTGGGAAGGATTCCTGCTGTTCAAACTGCTGCTGGGGGAGGTCCCCACATCTCCGGGGGTCTCATCATCCTGTCCTGACCTTTCCAGGTGGAAAAAAGCCACTCTGAAGGGGGAAGGTGGAGCTCAGAGGTGCAGGTGATGCAGAAGGAGCAGCAGGGAGCAGGAAGAGGAAGGGAGGTGGAATTCTTCCTCTGGGAAGGAGGAACAGGGAAGACTTCCCAGAGAAGATCTGGGGCTGGGGAATTGTTAATGCTGGAAAAGTTCATCAGATCCATCTGTCAACCCAGCACCACGTTTCTTCAAGTGCCACACCCACTCATTTTTGACTTTTTGACCCTTTCCAGGGATGCTGATCCCCCCCTGGGCACTCTGTTCCAATGCTTTTTTTTTTTTTTTTTTTTTTTTTTTTTTTTTTTTTTTTTTTTTTTCCCCAACTGTGTGGAATGAACACTTCTGGAACAATATTCCTTGGGAAAATGATTTGTCTCCTCTGCTGCATCCCCAGACAGGAGCCACCAAGTTGATCTCAGGGTTTTTTTAAAAAAACATCCTGGGGGAGTTGGGATTGTCCAAGCTGGGAGAGCTCAGAGCCCCCGAGATGTTGGAATGTTGGGAAGAAATTCCTTTGTTTTCTCCATGACCTGATAATATTTTCAAGGCCATCAATTCTGTCTGCACAGGAAGATCCTTCAAGGAATTCCTGACTCAACCCTTTTCCATTGTTGGAATTATGGAATTCATGGAATTCTCCCCACCCCTTGTCATGGAGGAATCCTGTTGGAAGAATAAAACAAGGAAGAGTTTGGGAATCTCAGCCTTATTTGTGTCAGCTCTTTCTAAATCTCCCATCCCACCCAGAAACAGGCACAAATTTTCCTTGGCCATCCTTTTATTATTAATTTATTAACAATTATTAAAAGCTCTGGATACCCTTGAAAGTGTCAACTCTTCTCCAGCCAATTTTTTTTTTTTTTTTAACTAATTCTCAATTTAAACCATCCCTGGTGCAACTTGAGGCTCTCTTGTCCTGTCACCTGTTACCTTGGTGAAGAAACCCAGCCCCACCTCACCACAGCCTCCTTTCAGGGAGCTGGAGGGAGCAATAAAATCCCCCCTGAGCCTCCTTTTCTCCAAAGAAAATAACCAATTTTTCTCCATCCCATCTCCTTCAGCTGCTCCTCACAGGACAAATTTTCCAGCCCCCAAATTAGGGAAAACCTCTGGGTTTGCAGGCAGAAGAGATGTTGGTGTGTGCATTTAATAATAATTAACAGTGTCCATTTATTCAGACTGAGAAAAGCTGGGAACACAAAGAATCCACCACAAGGGAAAGAAATTCTGCACTAAATATTTTGTCCATCACCTGAAGGACAAGAGAACGTGTGCAAAGTGTTACCAGCCTATGCATGCAGGGAAAAATCCTGGGAATGAGATTTGGAAACCAAGTGGGTGCTCTGGGAAGTGCTGAGAGGGTGAACCAAGGTGAGATAAGTGACAAGGAGAAGCTCACCAAGCACAGAGGATGTTCTTGTCTGTTGTTATTTTTCTTTTTTATTTTATTTTTATTTTTTATTTTTATTTTTTAAATTTTTATCTTTATTTTATTTTTATTTTTATTTTTATTTTTATTTCTATTTTTATTTCTATTTTTTATTTTTATTTTTATTTTTATTTTTATTTTTATTTCTATTTTTATTTCTATTTTTATTTTTTATTTTTATTTTATTTTTATTTTTATTTCTATTTCTAATTTTATTATTATATTTTTATTTTATTTCTATTTTTATTTTTATTTTATTTCTATTTTTATTTTTATTTTTATTTCTATTTCTATTCTTTGATTTTTATTTTTATTCTATTTCTATTTCTATTTCTATTTCTATTTCTATTTCTATTTCTATTTCTATTTCTATTTCTATTATTTCTATTTCTATTTATTTTTTATTTATTTTTATTTTTATTTCTATTTTTATTTTTATTTCTATTTCTATTTCTATTTTATTTTTATTTTATTTTATTTTTATTTTTATTTCTATTTTTATTTTTATTTTTATTTTTATTTCTATTTTTATTTTTATTTTTATTTTATTTCCATTTCCATTTCCATTTCCATTTCCATTTCTATTTCTATTTCTATTTCTATTTCTATTTCTATTTCTATTTCTATTTCTATTTCTATTTCTATTTCTATTTCTTTTTTTTAATTTTTATTTTTCTAGCATTCCTCATTCCCTGCTTGTCAGTGGTGGCTGGAATGACCTTTTCCCTCTCTTTGCTTTGCCAACATTTATTTCGAGGCTTTATCACCTTGCAGACTTTCCATGAGTGATGCTCCCAAGTGTGGGTGATGCTCATGGAACTCTCCCATTTCCAGAAACTGGATCCAGGCTGGATTAGGAGGGGAACAGGTTTAATCTCAGCCTGCACTGAGATTAAAAAAAAAAAAGAAAGCAGCATCAATCTGATTTTTTTTTATTTTATTTTTTTTTAATTTTTTTGAGATTTGCTCCTCAAATTCTTCCTGAAGCTTCTTGGTCTCAAGAAAAATTTTCCTGAACAATGGATCCTCAAGATTTTGTTCCAGATGCCAAAGTTTGTTGTAACCCCTGCCAGTTCCTAATGGAATAAAGAAACTTTGATTCGTGGCCCTCATTTGGCACAAATAATATTCAATAGTTCTGTTTAAACCAGATCAAACTTTTGCCATGATTTCATAGAATTGAATGGGAAAGAAAATTCCCATTGGCTGGACTGGCAACATGAAATATCACATAAATTTCTTAATACTTAATTACTACTATTCTGTCACATAAAGCTTTATTTTTAATTTTATTAACTACTCCTCATGTTCTTCCAATTAGGATTGGAAGGACTCAACACAAACTTTTAATAAACTTTGGGTGGGGCTCAGGGACTGATGTGGAATTTCCTGGCATAAATTGCTTTCTAGGTGCCCTTGGAATTTTCAGCCTGCATTCCATGTGGCCAATAGTTGCCTCCAACATTGATGGATTTAGGAAAAGTCCAAGTCTAAATTATTTGGGGTGTGTGTGATAAATCTCCCTCTATGTCTAGTTTGTGAAAAACACTCATTTATTAGAATTTTAAAATTTTTCCTCCTTGCAGCTCAGGTTGTAACAATTTGTGGGGGTTTTTTTGTTTGGTTTTTTTGGGTTTGGGGTTTTTTTTTTTTTTCATTTTAAGGAAGTCCTTGGTTGAATTTATGTGGAATTGACCAAGATGGAACTCAGGGAATCATGGAAATATAGATTATGCTGAGCTGGAAGGGATCCACAAGGATCATTGATCCAAGTCCTGGCCCTGAAAAGACATCCCAAAAATCCCACCCTGAGCATCCTTGTCACCACCACCCTCTGGGGGAAGAATCTTTTCCTGAAATCCAATCCTGACACAACCTCAGGCCAGCTCCTGCTCAGCAGAGGGAAGAGCTCAGTGAAAAAAAAAAAAAAAAAAGCTCTTGAAATCATCACTCAAAAAAAGTTTCCCAAATCTTTATCCATGAAAATTTTTTCTTGATGTCCTGCAGAAGGCAGCTCCAATTTATGTTCTGAGATGGCTTCACCAAGCCTGGATCAGGAGTTTTCTCCTGGAGAAGGCTCCCACTGCAATCCCAAATTTGGGGAATCCATAAAATCCTCCTGTGGGAGTCTTTGTGTCGGGATTGATGGTCGTAAGGGACTAAACTCATTCAGTCTGTACAAACTAAAGTTACAGTTTTAATTTATTGTAAAAAGCCCTGCTCAGAGCTGCCAGTGCAGCCCAGAGCAGGACAGAGAGATAAAAGGGGAAGAGAAAGAGCAATGGGATAAAAGGGTGGTGGGGTAAGAGAAGAGGGAGAGAGGAAGAGCAGGAGGGAGAGTGAGAGAGAGAAGAACAGAGAGCAATTTCCTGTTTCCAATACAATAAATCTCCTTCCATGATGAATATTCTAATTTCCACTAACCAATGTAATACAAGATACAAATTCTACAGCATTTACATCCAGCCTGTAGGAATCCTTATATTCCCATAGTGTGTTACACTTTAAACTCTAAAAACTGCTCTTTGGACCCTAGAAAAATCTTCTCTGACCTTTGTGCTTGCTCTCTGGCAGAGGGCATTGTTCTATCCAGAGGGGATTCCTTCAGGGGCCATCCCATTGTTCATGGTAATTCAGTAACTAATTATTTATTATAATAATATTATATATATTATATATATATTATTATATATTATTATATTATATTATATTATATTATATTATATTATATTATATTATATTATATTATATTATATATTCAGTAAATAACTATTCAGTTTCCTGTCACATCTTTCCCAACAATTCCCCCGTTTTATTTAACAACTAATACATTATACATTGCCTCGATTATATTATATATTATATATTATATATTATATATTATATATTATATATTAATTATATATTATATATTATATGTTATATATTATATATTATATATTATATATTATATATTATATATTATATATTATATATTATATATTATATATTATTATATATTTATATAATTATAAATTATATATAGTAAATTATATATATCATATATACTATATATATATATATACCCTTTATATATATAATATATAATAAATTATATATTATATATTATATATTATATATTATATATTATATATTATTATATATTTATATAATTATAAATTATATATATATAGTAAATTATATATATCATATATACAATATATATATATATATATATATATATATATTATAACCACAATTATTACTACTGGAATAAACAAACCCCTTTTACAGAGTTCCTTTAGCCAGGGTGCAGAGCAGGATTTCTGTGAGTTTTTGGTTGCAGGCTTCTGCCAGTGCAGCTTCAGCTGCCATCCTTTTGTTTTATAGTTATTCAGCAACTGAGGCTTTCCTGTTTCATCTTCCCCAATCCCTCCTTGCTCCATCCCAGGTTGGATGGATCTGGATCATTCCCTCGTGGAGCAGGGAAAACACCAAATGAAAACCGAATGTGCTGCCTTCACATCAAAGAACCAGCGCTTGAAGAGTCCCAGACTTCAACTCCGACATAAAAACCTCATTAGCACATGAAAGTGTTACATAAACATGTTTGCATTGTTATTTACTGAGTGGCCCAGGAATGCTTTGTACCACTTAATCAACTCAAGGGCTGCAGCAGCGGGAGGAAATGGCTTTGCAATAATGAAAGACAAAGATTCCAGATCAAATGGAAGTGGAAAAGAACAAATAATCCTCCAGAAACAACAATGAGAGCCCCAAATCCATCCAAAACTCCGTACAAGAAAAACGCAGCCTCCAAACCACTGTCTAGAAATGAAACTTGTAATTGTTTGGCATGGCTGCTTTGGAATTACATCTGCATTTTAATTAATATTTCAATTATTGCTTGGACTGCCCAGCTCATGCTTTCAGGTCATGAATCACCAAGGGGGCTGGAGTTTCAGGCAGAAAATAGATCTTAGAGAGGGCTGAAAAGAAATTTCTCCATCAGATCTTTTCCTTGGAAGGTTGTAAAATTCCTGACTGTAAAGGCAATATGGGTTGTACCAATGGGAAAGAGGATTTGGGCAGGACTCTGAATGTGAGGAGGGGAAAAAAGAGGATTATTTTGCAAAAAAAAAAAAAAAAAAAGATATTGTTTTAATTATGAGCAGCTGACAGGCAAGACCCTTTTGTTGCATGTCATCCAAAGCCTACATGGGCTGTTTTCATTTAGGGCAGGAAAATTGCAGGAGTTGGGCTCTTTGCAATCCAACTTGATAGGAACTTTTTTAAAGAGAACTTTCAGAGCATGGTGACTCTTCAAAAATCATTGTCTCCAGAGCACTCTGAGAATTGAGATGAAATTAGATCAATCCCAAGTGTGGTGTTTTGGTGAAGCTCCTGTCAAGTCCTCAATTCCTGTCCTTGGGAAACAGGAGGGACACTCCACAGCTGGGAGGAAATGATGCTGGAAAATATGATTTTTTTTTATTTTTTTTTTTTTTTCAGGGAGGGTTTGGGATCTGGGAACAGGGACAGGAGGAGAGGGAATGACCAGGGGAGGCTCAGGGTGGACACCAGCAGGAATTCCTTCCTGGAAAGGCTTTTCCAGCCCTGGGCAGAGGTGGAGTCCCCATCCCTGGGAGGGTTTAAATCCCTGTGGCCCTTGGGGACTCTGTGGTGACCTTGGCAGTGCAGAATTGATGATCTTAGGGATCATTCCCACCCCAGATGATTCCAGGATTCTCCCCTGACCCACCTGCTCTCTTTCAGAACATCCAGTGACCCAATTTTGGCTGAAGAGATGATCTCAGCCCATGGTGACCTTAAACATTTTGAGGGAATTTCAGGCACAGCATCCAATAAAAGAAAATTCTACTCCCTTCTCTCAGCACTTCCATGATTTAAACCAGGCCTAAACTCTAAGGGAAGTTCTCAGGAGCAGCCATAGCTCAGAGTGTGATCTGCAGCCTGACAGTCACCAAAATGCACAATATTTAATTATATTTTTTTTTCCTTCAAAAAATGTCACCATCCCCTTTCTTGTTTTGCTTTCATTATTTCTTTGACATGTTGCCTCCTGGTTTAAGTTACCACCAGAACACAGCAGGCTGTGATTCACTGGGGTTAAACCTCAAGTTTGATAGATCACTGCTCACTGGAAGTCAGGGAAGTGATTTTTATTTAAATCAGCTGTGGAATCATGGTGATAAATGTAAACAACCCAAAATAAAGGCAGGTTTTGTGAGTGAGGCTGTTCTTGTAGGAGTTTGGAAACCATCAGGTGAGAACAGACTGAAATCAATTTGCAGCTGTGGTGTGGATGCACTGAAATTATGGAAAACTTTAAAAAATTTAATCCTTTAAACCCACAGGGATTCAATCTCCCTGATACAGAGAATATTTTTTTTTATCTAGGGAAGACAAACAAGGCAGAAGTGAAAATTTGATCCTTGTTTAATAGAAGGAACTTTCACCTGCCCATTTCTGAGCACAGACAGCAAGAATTCAGCAGGATCCTCTCACAGAGTGAGCCTGTCATACATTTTGTGTGTGTAATCCCAGGAAAAATTCCTTCCCACTGGACACATCCAAAGATCTGGAGAAGCTGATAAAACTCAGCTTCTTCTCTGAATTTTTTGGCCTGGCACCACTGGGTGATTTATATTTGGCTGTCACACAAGGTTGGTGACACAGAGCTCAGGTCTGGTCCCACTGCCAGGGGCAGAGTTGAGTTTTTAACCCAAATTCAAGACCCCAAATTCCTGTCACCTCAAATTCCTGGGAATTATTATTATTATTATTATTATTATTATTATTATTATTATTATTATTATTATTATTATTATTATTATTATTATTATTTTAGTTGAAAAAATATTGTTATTGCTATTATTTATTAAAATCAGAACCTTCTCAGCTGCATCCTTCACCCAAATGCTGACAAACATGAGGAGGGATTCCCTCACCTCAGTGCTGCCTCTGGGAGTGAATTTGGAACCCTGGAAATTCAGAATTTTAGACTTTCTCTGCTGATCCCCAGGAGAACACTGCATTTGACCTCAGGCCATAAAGAAAACTCCCAAAATTAAATGATAAAACTGACATCATGGGTGTATCGTTTAAATAGAAGTGTGTGATATCACATGGTGGAAAACTTTGAGTTTAAAGTTTTAGAATATAATAATATATATAAAAAAAGATGGAGGTTTTAGGGTGGAGGCTTGTCCTTCTTCTTCACCTTCTTCTTCATAGGTTTGGATGATATTTTGTGATTGGGTAAAAAAGTCTGCATTGAGGGCTATGAGAAATTGGTTACTGGGTTAAAAATAAAATTAATTTAGGTGGCATTTCATAATGGGGCAGTTTACCCTTAAAAGGCCTTGTAAAAAGAGAGCTACATCTCCATTTTTAATTTGTTACCTTGAAATGCTGTAGAACTCACTGTTTGTGAGACTGGAACATTCAGAATTAATAAACATCTGAGTCTGAACAAGAAATCCCATCCTGCTCATTGAGCCCAGCCCTGGAAAAAGCAGATGAAGCACAACAGGGGGTCCCTGCATTTCCCACCTGCCTCATCCTCGTGTCCCAGCTCCTGTCCAGGCTCTTTTCTCTCCAGTTTTCTCCCTGAGCCCTGGGGGTCACTGCCAGCTCAGGAATTCTGTGATTCCACAATTCTGGCACCTTCCAGGATGAGCCCAGGAGACAAAGCCTGGTCACTCCAGGGACCATTTGTCCCCCTGTTGTACCAAAGGGAAGGAGGATTTGGGCAGGACTCTGAATGTGAGGAGGGGGAAAAAGAGGATTGTTTTGAAAAAAAAAAAAAAAAAAAAAAAAAAAAAAAAAAAAAAAAGAGATTTGTTTAATTCTGAGCCTGATCTCAGCTCAGATGGCCACAAAGCCACCACATCCTCCAACCCCCCACACACAGATGGCTTTGAACTCCTTCCTTCTGATTCCTGCCCTGTGTTTAGGTCTGGGTTTGCTGCTCCTTTTTGTTATTTTGTTTAGACAAACCTTTTCCAGGGACTGTGTTCTTTGTTATCCCTGTGGGAGAGGGACTATTGTTTTTTTCCCCCTTCCAAAGCTTTCTTTTTTTTTTTTTTTTTTTTCCAGGCACTACCCCAATATGGAATTTGCACATTTTTGGAGCAGAAATAAATGATTAACATTTTTTTTCCCCCTTTCTTGGAGCTGGATGAAGGTAAGAACACAGCATCCTTTCCTGCAGCCATCATGTGCAAGCCATTACAGAGTTGCCCTTAACTTGTACCATATCCCCAGTCAGCCCTAATAAAAAAGACACAAGAAATATGAAAGTGCCACCAGATTTCTGTATGGAATCAATCCCTGCTGTGTTGTTAAAACAGCAGAGGAAACTTGGTGTTGAAAGAATGAGAATTCAGGGGGAAAAAAAGACAAAAAACAAAAAACAAAAAAAAAAAAAAAAAAAAAAAAAAAAAAAAAAAAAAACCAAAAAAACCAAACAAACAAAAAAAAAACAAAACAAAACAAACAAACAAAAAAAAACCCACTGGATAAATCAGGGCTCTAACACCAGAAAGACAAACTTATATTAGATAAAATCTTATCACAATTTATGGGGTTTTTGGTCATTACACTGATATGTGGATATCTCTGCCAACTCCAGGCTTGAAAAGAGTAAAACTTTTAAATGAATATTCATTAAAAGGGATCCTGCATGTGGAAATGTTGGAGCCTGGATGAAGCTCAGCTTCAAAGTGAGGAGCTTGGATGAGTTTGGACTGATTTCAGTTCACTTTATCTGTGTTGTCACCCCCTAAAATCACTGTAGAGGAATAAATACATCCAGAAAGGGATTTATTCTCCCTCTCAGGATGGGAAATAACTTGTCTCTCTCTTTAATTCCAAAGCCAAGCTGGATGATTGAGGTTTAAATAGTTAAAATTAGGTAAAAACATATTTACAGATATTTCTGACTTTAAATGGTCCCTGCAAGAGAGCCAAAATCTCTTTCCAGGATTTTAGAGGTGCTGCTCAGCATCACAATCCTTTCTCAGCCAAAATTCAGGTGTCTGCAAACACCCAGGATGGCTGGAAATTGCCATGGAATCACAGAATCACAGCTTGGACTGGATGAACTCAGAGTTTTTATCCAATTTAATGACTCTGTGATTCTCTGACAGGCTGAAAGGGACCTTGCTGTGACAGCTGAACAGGGAGAAGGGAGTCACAGCCCCAGGGTTACCAGTGGCTGCATCAATAGCAGGAATATTTTGGGAAGAATATCCCAAAAATGCCCCGTGGGACCTGTTGGGTTGTGAGACTGAAATTCAGAGAGGTGAGGAATGTCCAGCACTGAGGGACCAGCAGAAGATTCAATAACCATTCCTACTCCTGATTCCCCATCCCAGAACCTGAGGATATTTGGAATTGGTGCAGGAATGAAAAGAGCTGCAGCAAGGAATAAGGGATGGGAGCAGAGAATTTGTTTTATTCCCTTTTCTAACCTATCCAGGAAAATGATTTCCTAAGATCTGTCAGTCAGAACTTTCTGGTTCTCTGGTGACCCCTGAGAATATCCTGAGCTGGAAGGAGCCCACAAGGAACCTGCAATGGACAATCCCAAAAATCTCACCCTGTCCAAACACTCCTGGAGCTTTGGGAATGTTCCCATTCCTTGGGGAGCCAGGTCAGTGCCCAGCACCCTTTGGGGAAGGAATTTTTTCCTGATATCCAACCTAATCCATCCCCAGCAGAGCTCCACGCTGTTAATTTTTAATTTAAAAAATTCAACTCCCATTTTCCAGTCCTTGGGGGATCAAAAATAATCAAGTAATTTGTCTGCAGGGTTTGGGGACGTGCTGGTGTGTGGAGCAGGCTCTGGGATGGGTCAGATTTTCTACAGGATGAGGAATCCCACATGATCCCACCCCAATGCCTGAGCCAACACCTAATTCTTGCACAATTTGCCTTTTTTATACATTAATTTAAAACTGTAAATTCCTGTTGGTTAAAACTCTCACCTTCAAAAAAAAAAAAAAAAAAAAAAAAAAAAAAAAAAAAAAAGAAAAAAAAGAAAAAAAAGAAAAAAATACACAGAATTCCTTCCTGGAGAAGCTCCTTTGGTCTGAGGCTCCTTTTTCTCAGGATCTGTGAACAATTTCAGCCACACAGTGTCCCCAAGCTGTGACATTCCCTTCACAGTGGCCTTGGAGAAGAATTCCTCTGGTTTCTGATGATCCCAAGGATTTCCAGCTCCCTGCTGCCACAAAGAACAAAAAAACACAGCCCAGGTTATACCAGACCAGCATTTCTCAGCAAATGGATTTCAGATTTTCTCTGGAAGGTGTCACCAAATATAAATTCTTCCACAAGTGGAGATGAAAGGTTTGGAAGCCTGGAGGGCTCTGGTGAGGTTTTTTCATTCCCTGTGCTCAGCTACTGCCTCTGTGCCCTTCATTCCCATCTGGAATCCCTTCAGTTCAAACATTCTGTTATCCCCAAATTATCCCCAAATTTGTTCGTGTGTTCCTGAAGGGAAAACATCCCTTAATCAGCCAGGCAAATTTGCTTTCATGTCATCCAAATTAAGTGTTCTTGCAGTGTTTTCCAAATAGTTTATCCAAGGGGAAAAAAACACAAATAAAAGCAGGCAGGGAAGGAAAGGCAGAGGGAGAGGATGGAAAATTGCTCTTTGTTATTTTGATTTATTTTTGTCAAGACCTGAAGCCACGGGAGAACATTAATGAGTCACTTTTGAGAGCTGGGATGAAGAAAAACAAGATTTTTATCTCGTTTCTGCAGAGCACGAAGAGCTGGACATTGATGGATGGTGTGAGGAAAAATTGGCTGGAGAAGAGTTGACACTTTCAAGGGTATCCAGAGCTTTTAATAATTGTTAATAAATTAATAATAAAAGGATGGCCAAGGAAAATTTGTGCCTGTTTCTGGGTGGGATGGGAGATTTAGAAAGAGCTGACACAAATAAGGCTGAGATTCCCAAACTCTTCCTTGTTTTATTCTTCCAACAGGATTCCTCCATGACAAGGGGTGGGGAGAATTCCATGAATTCCATAATTCCAACAATGGAAAAGGGTTGAGTCAGGAATTCCTTGAAGGATCTTCCTGGATGGCCTTGAAAATATTATCAGGTCATGGAGAAAACAAAGGAATTTCTTCCCAACATTCCAACATCTCGGGGGCTCTGAGCTCTCCCAGCTTGGACAATCCAAACTCCCCCAGGATGTTTTTATAAAAAAACCCTGAGATCAACTTGGTGGCTCCTGTCTGGGGATGCAGCAGAGGAGACAAATCATTTTCCCAAGGAATATTGTTCCAGAAGTGTTCATTCCACACAGTTGGGGAAAAAAAAAAAAAAAAAAAAAAAATCACATTAAATTAATTCAAAGCTTTACCCAGCTGAGGATCTCAGTAGGATGGAATTAAAGAACAATTCCCAAAAAACTGCTCGAGCCAGGGAGTTGGACCAGATGATCTCCAAGTCCCTTCCAGCCTCACCCACCCCATGATTCCATGAAAACTTGGAATTGTTCAGCCTCTTTTTGCTTTTTTTGTGCCCAGTTTGGGTTGTTCTGTAAATCCTGGGCAAGCAGATGTTTGGGGGTTTTATTTTCCTTAATAATGGTCCCTGCTCTTTGATCCTGGGACAAACCAGAAACCACAGGGAGGGCAAGGAAAATTCTGTTCTGATTAAGGTTTGGGACAAGGAAAGGTTTATTTATTTATTCATTTATTTATTTTTTTATTTCTTTTTATTTCTAAGCATGCATATTTAATTAGTGAATGACTCATGGAATCTTCTTCTAGGGGGAAAGCAGAACCTCATTCTTCAATTTCTTTCTCTCTTCTAGGGAGAAATTGAATCCTTTTTTTAGGGAGAAATTGGGTCCTTTTTTAGGGAAAAATTGAGTCCTCTTTTAGGGAAAAATTGAGTCTTTTTTTTAGGAAAAAAATGGATCATTTCTTGTGGGTGTGTGGTAAAGATTTGCACAAAGTCGCAAAAATTTCAGTTGCAAAATGTTAAATCTCTCAGAGCTTGTGCAAATCACTGGGAAATCACAGAAAAAAAAATTAAGACTTCCTTAAAAAAAATTTAAATTTCCTTGGTTTGCAACAAATCTTGGATAAATAAAAATATTTCTGTAGTACACACGTAGGAAAAACAGCTCCACAAACCAATGGGAATTCCATCCCTACCCAAACCTATGGAATAAACAGATGTGGGGGAAAATGCAGGAACACAGTCCCAGTTTTTTGGTCTAAAGGAATTTTCTGAAATTCCATAGCTCAGAGGAGGGAACAAAATATATTTGTGGAAATTAATTCCACAAAGTTTGGCAAAATTTTACAGCCAAGAAAAAAGGAGAGATCTTTCAAAACTGCTCATTTTCATATTTTGAGAGGAAAACTTTGAGATTTTTCATAGTGCCTGGTAGCCAGGCTATAAAATGTTTTTTAATTTTAGATGAGCAAAAATAGTTAAACCAAAAGTTCCAGACAAATCCAAATATTTGGTTTTTAATCCTCCTTCTTGAAAACCTGCAATAATTCTGCTTTCATCCCAAAAATCACTTTTCAACTTTTTGGGGTAACCTATTTAGCTTCAGTTCTGATATTTTTTCCTTTGCAAGACTGGTGGTGTAAAATCAATTTAATTTAGTTTAAGTTTGATATTTTTAAATTATTTTAAGCCTACAAAAAAATTTGTATTGATTAACCAAAAAGCTCTAGTGGAATTGGCTGTGCTGGTTTTATAATTGGATTTGATGGTCTTAAAGGTTATTTGATGATCTTGAAAACCTGTAATAATTTTCTCTCTTCCCACCAAAAAAATACTTTTCAACTTTTTGGGGTAACCTGTTTAGCTATTTAACCTATTTTGCTTCAGTTCTGATATTTTTTTATTTGCAAGACTGGTGGTGTAAAATCAATTTAATTTGGTTTAGGTCAGGCAAATATCCCAAAGGATATCAACTGTCCCACAGCAATTGCAACATCACATTTAAAATAAATTTTTTTCTACTTCCATGACCTTTGTCTCAGATCTCAAGACCTGAATGACAATTTCTCCAACTCATCCATCACAAACATTTCTCCATGAGTGTCCCAGCACCACCAGCCCTCACTAAGTTTTCCCTTCCCAACATCTGCTCTGTCACTGGCCTGATTTTACAATTTTTACAATTTTTACAATCACAGGGGTCAAACCCAGGAAGAAAAAAAAAAAAAAGGAAAATTCAAAGTCTTCCACAGGGATTTTGGGGAGATCAACACACCCAACCCATTTATTTCAAAATAAGATGAAGTATCCCACAGGAATTTTAGTTCCTAAATATTCTTGAAGCCAAACTCCTTTGCTCTACTGAATAAAATTGATACCATTAAATTCTGTGATGAGTGATAAAACATGACACAAAATGGTGCTGAAGCAAGACCATGAGTAGGGCAGAGTTGAGGCTCTTTGGTTTCCAAATATTTCATGGAAATGAAATTATTTTATTCCTGCTTTATGACTTCACAGATGCTTCAAACTCAACCATTTCCCTCTTTCCATGCAGGTGGCAATGATGAAAAAACTGAGAAAAAAAGCAGAAAATTCCTTCAAATCATGGATTGGTTGAGCTGCAGAAGAACTTCACGGGTTGGGATGAACGAGCTGAGGAGCTGCAGGTCCCTGAGGAGTCTTCACGTGGGACAAAACCCAAATGCACTCTGGAAAAAAAATATTAAATCCTTAATTTCCTTTATTTCTCTTAATTGCCAGCAATCCTGTGGCACGAGGAGCTAAGCCACCCTAAAATATTTCTCAAACCATGTCAGTTTTTATTCTTTTTCTCCAAACTGGTCCCACCAAAGATCAGCCAGGCCAGCCCAGGGAGGGATGTGGAGGTGAATGGAGATCAGCAGAAGTCCCACCTTTGTCCCACACTTAATTATTAATTATATTAATTCCCGTGGCACAGGAGCCTCCTGGAGGGAGTGTGGATGTTTGGTGCTCTTCTAGTGACTGCTCCACAAAGGGTCATGAGCAGCTCCTGGGGGCAAGAGTTGAGTTCTCTGATTTCCTTGGGTTTATTTCAGCTCAAATCCGTGAAAACCCCTCTTGGCAGCAGCACAGACAGAGCTGCTCAGGCAGGTTCTGGTGGCGTCAATAAATTGACTTTTTAATTTTTGCTTTTGGTTCCTCTCCTCATGTAAAACCCCAGGCAGCTCTTCCAAAGGAAATGGATTCTCTTGGATAGGGGAGTGGGTTTGGGATGGGACAGAGCAGGTTTAGGTCTGATGAAATCCTTGGGAATGAGGTGGATTTTCCAGAGAAGCTTTGGCTGCTCCATCCCTGCCCAAGGCAGTGGAAGTGTCCCTGGAATCCCAAAGCAGCCAGGAGGGTTTGTGAGAGATTTTAAACTAAAAAAAAAAAAAAAAAGCTGATCCAGCAGAGAACAGCTGGTCCTGAGGGGCTGATCCACAGGAACGTGGTCAGATTTCCTCCAGAGCCACATCCCAAAGCTTTGGTGTCAAAAAACCCACAGGATTTTTGTAGCTCTTCTCTTAAAAAAAAAAACCAACTTTTTATCTGTACCTGTAAAGAGCTGCAACTTCATTTCCCAAAAGCAAGCTGCTCCCCATAAAGATCTTTTCATCCTTAATTTTCCACATTCACAGAGATGTCGAATTTGGTTCAAATTGGATAAAGGATTAAAAATAGGCTCAGTCTTTATAAGTTTAATTTTCTTGGGAAAGCAGAGCAGAAACCTTTCCTGACACGTTCTCCATAAAATCTGGAGGGATATGGAAAGGAAGGAGACACCCACCTCCCACTTGGATGCTGATTCTCAATTATTCTGGCACCAGCATTAAAAACAACTGTAGAATTTCCCCTTTCCCCCACCTATTTTTTACTCATTTTCCTAAATTTATTTAGGCCAGATATATTAATTCTATTAATATATATATATTAAATAAATAAATATAAATATAAATATAAATATAAATATAAATATAAATATAAATATAAATATAAATATAAATATAAATATAAATATAAATAAATAAATAGAAATAGAAATAAATATATATAAATATATATAAATATATATAAATATATATAAATATATATAAATATATATTAATTATATATTAATTATACATTAATTATATTAAGGCCCCTTTAATACAAGGCAAGAAACAGAAACTCAGCGGTGAAGATATATATAAACTATATAAATATAAATTAATATATGTTAATATATATAAAATATAGATATTAATTATATATTAATTCTATTAAAGCCTCTTTAATACAAGGCAAGAAACAGAAACTCAGCAGTGAGGATATATATAGATATATATAATATGTATAAAAATATATTTATATATATAAACTATATAAATTAATATATGTTAATACATATGAAATATAGATATTAATTATATATTATTCTATTAAAGCCTCTTTAATACAAGGCAAGAAACAGAAAGTCAGCAGTGAAGATCTATATCTATATATCTATATCTATATCTATATTTAAATTTATTTTCTATTTCTATTTGTATTTGTATTTGTATTTGTATTTCTATTTCTATTTCTATTTCTATTTCTATTTACATTTATATTTATATTTATATTTATATTTATATTTATATTTATATTTATATTTATATTTATATTTATATTTATATTTATATTTATATCTATATCTATATATCTATATCTATATCTATATTTAAATTTATTTTATATTTCTATTATTTCTATTTCTATTTCTATTTCTATTTCTATTTATTTTTATTTTATTTTTATTTTTATTTTTATTTCTATTTTTATTTATTTTTATTTTTGTGTATTATATAATTGATATCTATTTAATATTTAATCTTTATTTTAATATTGTTCATATTTTTCCATCTTTGCTGCCAACATCCCAGTACCTTTGGGATGAAGCTCTGGCTGCTTCACCCTGGGGATCATCCTGCTGATCTGAGCTCAGAAATGAAATCTGGGCTCTCCAAATCTCTGAGATCAACAATCTGCAAGGACACTGCAACTTTGCTGAGCTTGTGTTCTTTCCCCTCTCCTTTTCCTCTTTTTTTTTTTTTTTTTTTTTTTTTTTTTTTTTTTTTTTTTTTTTTTTTTTTTTTCCCCTCTGTCATCCAGCTGGGTTGTTTGGTTTGGTTTGGTTTTTATTTTCATTTAAAAGTTTAAAATGTGCTTCATTCACCCTCCTCTCAGCTTTTTTCCGTGTTCACTATGGCAAATTCTTGTTGCTGGCTTGGAGCTGAATTTTCTCCCTGTATCAGTGAAAAACAACAACAAAATCCTAATAAAATTAATAAAATTAGGAAACCCCACATGACTCCAGAGCACTGGTGTAAATCAGCACTGGGCCACTGAAATCAATGTCAGTAAATGTCATCCATATTTGAAAAAATCAGATTTAAAAAAAAAAGAAATTAGATTAATCTCTTATTCCTGGCCAAGCAAGCCTTGCTCAGGAGGATTGTGTTAAAATTGGGTCTTCAGAAATCACAGCAAGCTGCAGAAAAAAATAGGCAGGAAGTTGTGATGGGTCTTGGTCTGACTGGTGTTGCTGCTCAAGAAATTTTTGGGGTGGCTTGGAAAGTTCCCCATACCCAATTCCACATCCCAGAATGTTTCCCAGGACAGCCAGAGCTGTCTGGTCTGGAGGAAATAGGAAAGCTCAGGAGGTCGGGGCTCCTCAGGTTCCTGCAGGTCCTGTGCATGGTCTGAATTCCAGAGGGAGAATTTTGGGTATTTCCTGTGGCATCAAGCAGAGCTGTCATTGCCCTGTGAGAGATGAGGTCTTGTGGTCTGTTTTGTTTAGGATTTTCCTGTTATGGGGTGGAAAATCTGGCAGCCTGAATGAGGGAAAATCACTTTATGTGTGTCTGTGTGCATGGAGAGTGTCAGTTAATCAATTTAATTTCTTGTATGAGTGAAGAGTTGGATTTACAAAGCTCATCAGAGCTCCAATCACAATGAGATGTGACCATCCTTTACCTCCTGGGTGCTCAGCTTGCCCCTCTCTGGGCACATTTTGGCAGATTTGGTGGCTCAGCAGGGCCGTGGCCACCTTGGAACAGCTTTCCCAGATTTGCTGTGGCTGCCCTGGATCCCTGGCAGTGCCCAAGGCCAGGCTGGACAGGGCTTGGATCACCCTGGGATGGTGGAAAGTGTCCCTGCCATGGCAGGGGTGGAACGAGATCTTTAAGAGCCCAAACCTATTTGGGATTCTCTGATCTCACCTTTCTGCTCTCAGTGTGACAAGGACTCTGCTTTTTCCTGTCCCCTTGAGGATGCACAGTGACAGGACAAGTCCAGCCCCTTTTATTGGCTCTGCTCTGGACCCACCTGGGCACAGGAATTCCTTCTCCTCCCTGAGCAGCTCTTTCCTGTTGTGCTGAACATTCCCTGCACTTGCCATGGCTCAAAACAAGACCCGAGTGACAATCCAGGGATTTATTTCCAGACTGATCTTGCTGAGCTCCAAACACGTTTCTGCAGTTGAATGTTGGTGCCACTCACCACTGGGACCAGTTTCATTGTCCCCTCTCTGTCCCTTCTGGTTCCAAGCTCACATTCCAGAGGATTCCATGCAGAGGTCACAGTGGGGAAGGTCACAGCATTCTTCAGGAATCACTGCTGGTTTCCTGGGAAAACTGCTTTGGGCAGCCCTGGTGGCTCCTGGCAGGAGTCACTGTGAGCTCAGTGGTTCTTCACACAACATCCCCAAATCTGGGTGGTTAAGGAAGGAATGAGGATGGCTCTCCCAACCCAGCATCTCTCCAGTGGGGTTAATGGGTCTGTGGAGAAGCTCAGCTCTGGGCTGAGGTGGAAATTGGGAGGCCTTATCCCATTTTAGTGCTCCCTCACCTTCTTCAGGGGCAAAGCACAGCCAGACCTGAACACAACATCCCAAAAACACCTCCCTGGGACCATCATCCTGCTCATCCCCCTCTCAGGAATCCAGAATAACAAAGCCCAGGTCCTGCTCGGAGGGTTCTGAGCTCTGTGGTCACTGCTGGTTTCTCAGGATAAATACAGGGTGATAAGGAAAACAATCAAAACCCACCCAGCCCAACCAATAATTTCAAATCAATGAATGGCAGGCAACATAAATGAAATTCTTAAACCTGGAGGAGCCTTTGGAAGTTTTCAATTGGTCACAATTTTTGCTCTGTCAGCTTCTCCAGGCCTGAATTTTGTCATGGAATTACTCCTATTGCTTTAGGCTGCAAAGCAAGACAAAGAGCTTGAGAGGAGAGGAAAGCTCAGCTGCCTTCCTGACCCACACTCACTGCAGCTCAGCAAACAGCAGAGATTTGGAGGCTCCAGCTTCAGCTGGGTGTGAGAAAGAGAGGCCCTGACTTCACTCCCTGCCCCTTCTGGGTCTCATCCAGAGCTCATGGAAACCAAAAGGTCTTTTCCTTTGGAACACCCCTGGAATGTCCCAGGATAAAAGTCACTGTGCTCGCTCACATCCCAAAAAATTGAGGATGTTGATGGAGTCAGAGAACCCTCAGGGCTCTCCAAACTCAGTTTTCAGCAGAGAGATTTTGGGAGAAGATGCTGTCCAGGCAGTGTTTGGGGATGTGCTGGGTGAAATTCCTCTTTCCAGAGGGGTTCCAGCTGTGCTGGAATTGGGATCAGCTGCAATTCACCCTCCCTGCCCCTTCAGCACAGACAAATTAGGAGTTTTGTCACCCCTTGGGGTCCAGAGAATCCTCATCTTTAACACACAAGGCCTAAACCCACAAAAAGGATGTTTGGACCCAAATTTTGTTGGATTCAAGGGCAAGAAGAGGTGGGATGGAGCTCACCTGCCTTTAGTTGTATGGAAGGAAAATTTTGAATTTCCAGGTAATCACCATGAGGAAAAACACCCTGGAGTCTCTCTGGATTTTGGGGCCATTTTTGGTTTTTTTTGGTGCAGAGTTTAGGATTTTTTGGGATATTTTTACTCTGATTTTTAGGGGATTTTTGTGTTTCTTAGTGCTAATTTTCAGGGATTTTTCTAGGTTGTCATGCTGCCTTTTTCCTGGGATTTTCCTGATGCTTTTCCCAGCAACCCTTGGAATCTTTGCAGATTTTTGATGTCTTTAAGTATGGATTTCAGGAGTTTTTGGGCCATTTTTTGTGCAATTTTTGAGGGTTTAGTCCATTTTAAGTCACATTTTATCTGGATTTTTTTGCCTGCTCATTTTCCCAGATTTTTTCCTCAGAAATCTCTGGAATCTCACTGGATTTTCAGCCATTTTTGGTTTTTTGCTGCAGATTTCATGCCAAATTTAAATCCAAATAATTCAGGGGTTTTTTTTATGCCTACCTTGGAATAAAATGAATTATTGAGTTTTTAATTAATTGCAAAGGAGATGCTCTGAGGTTTTAAGACTTAACTAAAAAAATTAGGTGAGATTTGTTCTACCTGTGACCTGTAATTACCTTTTTATTGCAACACATCAATCACTCATTATCCTGCATGATCCACCTTCCTAATGAATTATTGACAGCCAATAATTATAATTTTATTTTGACCTCTGAACTGCAGGGAGGAGGTTGGATGTCTCCAAGTGTTTCCTAGAGCTGTGCCCTGAAGGGATGGAATTTTTTGGGCTCCAAGGCAGCAGCTCCTGTGCCTGCTCATGTGAACACCCATCTCCTGTTGGAGTCAGTGAGTCAGGGGTGTCTCTGAATTCTTCAGAGAGAAATCAGAGTGCAGGGATTGAATTAAAGCCTTTGGATGGACTGAAGTATGTTATGCCACTCACACATAAAGTAGATGTTTAAGTAGAAATAAGTTACTAAGTTTTAGGGTGAGCTCTAATGCTTTTAGTAAGTGCAAGGTTTCAAAAGCCACAGTAGCAGAGAGAGTTCTAGTAAAGGTTGAAACACACTGATATCTTCAGCAAGAGGCTCCAGGACCACAGCTGTAGACAGAACTTAGATATAATAGAGATATAGGAAGAATATTGCTGACATTTTTTAGATAGAACAAGATAGATTGTATGAGTAGTTGTATAAGTAACCTGGTGTGCTAAGAAACTAGAATTCTATAGGTTAAGGAGTGGTGGTCTGAGTTTGCATCTTAGCTTGTTGGAAAAATCCTATATAAGAGTTTGTACTGGGGAGAGTTGGTGCTTTTAGCCATTCACTTATTGCTATTGCTTTGCCATTACTTTTTGCCATTGCCTTTTCAGACTGATGTGCTCTGTAATAAGATGTGCTTTGCAATAAACAACTTTTTTTGCTATTAGCTGCTTTGCTTATTTAAGATAACCTGATGAAGCAGGAGCCAAGAGCTCAGAGCTGGTGCTCAGAGCACTGGAGGTTGAGCACAATCTCCCATCAGGAAACAGGGATCTCCCCCCAGCCCTTCAGCAAAGATCAGGCTCAGCTCAGAGGCTGAGGAGAGGGAGCTGTCAAACCCCCCTGAGCATCTGAACCTCTCAAAATCCCAAATTTTCCCTGAGAACACAGAGCTGCTGCTCAGTGACACAGAGCTGCCACGCTGATCCAGTGACACTTTGGTGACATCAAGCCCAGCAAGGTCAGGAAATGGGAAATCCCTGTGCCACATTGTGTGCTGATTCAGTGAGCCCCAGCCCTGGCTGCCTTGTCGGGATTGTTCTGTGAGCTGTGGCCCTGTCCCTCAGCTAAAAAACAAAATTTCATCCTGCATTGCCCCTCCTTTCCCTCCCTCTCACTGCTTCCTCCTCCCTCCCTTCTTGTCCAATTCCCACAGCTCCAGAGCCAAGCCCTGGGTGCTTTAGGGGCTGGGCTAAGCTCAAATCCAGTCCAGGAATTCAAGTTCATGTCCAGGAGTGGCTGCACCAGCTCAAACCCCAGCTCCAGGTTTCCTGGGAAACCTTGGACAGGCATCCCACCTGTTCTGGGAGCAGAAGAATATTCCCAGTTTTCTCCAGAACCGTGAGGAATGCAGTCCTGAATGAATGTGAGATGGAATTGTGTTTCCACATCAATGTCATTCTAAAGAAGTTTTTAAATTGTGTTTCTTTCAGGAGCAGGGCAGTTTTTCCTTCCAAATTAAGGTTTTGGGGCATTTCCTCCCTTCCCATCTTTCCTTATCAATTTTCAAGCTTTAGAAGTTTCACTGACTTTATAACCCAGTCACGAAGAGAGAAGAAGAAATTTCAGAAAAGAAATTTTTGTGATTTTTCTATTTTCCTAATCCATTTGCCATCTTTAAACCTCTCTGACAATGTTTGATTTATACCAAGCTCAGGGGCTGATTTTTGTACAAAACAACAGAAATTTTAAATCTTACATTTTCGAAAGAAAACCAAGCATGGAATTTTCTCATTCTCTCACCTCAGCTGAAGCAGAATTTTTTTTTTTTTATTTAGAGCCTGAATTTCAGCTGTCCTAAATAACTCAGCCTCTAATTACAACCAGAGCAGGATTATTCCTTATGAGCAGGAATTAATGGCAATTAATTCCAAGTTATTATTGATAATCAGAGGCATTGATGAGGTTTGATCAGTGGGGATGGAAAATCATCAGCTGAATGAATGTGGGTGGCTGCAGCAGGGTGGGAGCAATCCCTGGGAGATTTTCCTGAAAATTTAATGTAATTTAAAGGGAAGGTATCTGGAGGATATTTGGGAGATGGAATTATGACTTAGGAAGCGAAATCATTGAATTTTAGGATAATTAAGGTTGGAGAAATGCACAAAGTCACCAAGTCCAACCTTTGACCAAACCCCAGGAATTTGAGGTGTGAAGTTTCACATCCACTTGGTTTTTGGTGATTCCATCCCTTCCCTGGGATCTTTTTTTTCAGGAAGAAATTTTTCCTAATGTGCAACCTGAGTCCAAGAGGATTCACTTTGCAGTGACACAGGAAGAATGTCCTGAGCCTTTCCTTCTCCCTGAATTGAAAATCTGAAATCCCAGCCTTTAAAATAAGAAACTCTGATCAGAACTGTCCCAAATTCCTGCAGAAAAACATTCATGGAGCATAAAATATAAAGTGCTGACTCCTTTCTCTACAAACATCCTTTTGCTTCATCCTGGCCTGAAAAATAAATTTATTCCTAGTGTGACTTGGGGAGAAGATGCCAACAAAGCTCTGAGCAGGGCAGGGTTTGTTTTGTTTATGCTGTTGGTTTGGAAAGGAAAAATAAAAGCACAAATAATGGGAAATTGTATGAAAACAGAGCCTGGGTTCTCAGGAGACAACTTACAATTATATGGGACATGACAGGATTTAAAAAACAACACAGGGAGCATGTAGGATAAACATGGCCAAAATATCCCCGAGGCCCTGCAGGTTCTGAGGGGCCATAAATAAAATAAAATGATATTTAGGTAAGAGGGGGAGGTCCCACAAGAGATCCCAGTCCTATTAATTTTCAGCCTCAGTTGTTTGTGAAGGTTGGGTTTGGATGCCTTTAATGGCAAGGAGATAATTCCAATTGAATTTGAATGATCAAATAATTCAAATTAAATTTGAATGAGTAATAAATATAAAATATAAAAAAAATATTGTTAAAATTTATAGTTAAAAGTTTATCATTAAAATAAATAAGAATAAATAAAATTGAATAATTCAAATTAAATTTGAAAGCAAAACCAGGACAGATCAAGTTTGTTGTGTGAAGTAAGAGAAAATTTTTACCCTTGTTCTGAGGTGCTAAAAAAATCCCCAAACCACAAATCCATAGGGAATAAAATGGCATTTGAGGAGTAAAAATTCTCCTTTTTTTCTGGCATTACAGCAGGGAAAATCTTTATTTTCCATACCTGTGAACATGAACTCTCCTTTAGCTGCAGTGGGGAGGTTCTGGGTTATTAAACTGAATTCCTGAAATAAATATTCCTAAATAGTTGCCACCTTTGTACTTCTCTGCCCTCCATTTTAAGGGAATTTATTCTCTTTTATCAGCAAAATATCTGGATCCTGTTTTATCCTTGAAACATCCTAAAGACACAATAATTTTAATTCCCTGACATTGTGGAATATCCCAACATTTTCCTTATAAAGTTTATAAACCAAACATCTCTTCAGTTTTAGGAGATGAACCAGTGGATGGATAAAACTGATGCTATAAATGGGGAATTCATGGAAATTCCAAAGTTGGCCAGAGCAGCAGAGAAAATGGGCTGGGAACTCTGGATTGTGGCAAAACTCTTCAATTCCTGGTGGGATAAATCCCATTTACACTCTGCAGGGTTTTGTGAATCCACCAACAAAAATATGCAGGAGAAACCAATGAGGGTTGTTAATTACCCAAGGTATTTAAATTCCATTAACAGAGTCCTTATAGAGCTTGAAATTAAACAAAACTCTCTGGGAACAGCAGGTTTTGTCTTTTTTTTTAAATCCCAATATGGAAATTTGGGAATTAACCCCTCCCTGCAGCTGCTGATAACCCCAAAGATTAAAATTCAGCACTCAAAGCCTCTGAAATCAGCCCCAGGTTGGCAGGAGCTGGGAACACATGGAAAGGGCAGGAAAAATTTAACAGGAGCTTAAAAAAGTGGGAGAAATCCAGGATGGAACTCAATAACAAACAGAATTCTGCTCCATTCAGGAGATTTTTGTGGCATCTGAGCATCCCTGGATGCATCCCACCTGTTTTTGGAGGGCAGGCAACTGAAAATTCAGATTTTATCTCCATTAGCCAATATCTAGCTGCTAAATTTCAGCTGAACTTTCTGATGGCTGAGATTAGAGGGCCAATTAGGAGGCAGGGCTAATTAACTGCATGGATAGAGATGCTGAGAGATAAGAGAATATTTTTTTCAGAGGAAGAGCTGAGTAGATAATAAATCACTTTCTTTGCCAGCTCCAATGCATTGTTACGAGGTTTAACAACATTTAGATGATCATTAAGGTCCCTTATAATTCATTTTTTTCTATCCTGAGCACTGATTTTTCCAGGTTGTCCACAAAAGAGGGAGATTTTATTTCCAGCTTTTATTCCATGGGCTGCTTGCTCCTGTTTAGGAATTTTTGGAGAAATTTTGGCCAAACAGACTCAAAAATATCTGTAGAGAATAGATTTAAACATGAATGAAACTCTTCTTTTTCTTCATTAAATACCCAAGGAAATATAAAATTTTATAAAAAGCAAAGCTCTGAATTTATGAGCAACTCAAAGGAGATGCAACTCCCTCTGTAGAGTGCTGGGCACAGGGAATATTTCTAATTCTGGAAATTTGGGACTCCAAGGACAGCATGGATGGGATTCCCACTCTATTCCCAAAAATAGTGAAGAAAAACAAGTAAAAAAAAAAAAAATTAAAGCCAGGAATTTAATTTAAAATCAGCAGAGCTTTGTAAGAGCACTCCCAGCCCATGAACCTGGTGCAGGACACATTTGTTGTTCACCATCAGAAAAATATTAACTTCTTTTACCTTATAAAATATTTAATTCCATTTCATAATGACAGGCAAAATTCTTATGCAGCACAAGTGAAAATCCACACGGTTTGCATTTAATAAAAAGCTTTTTATTTTCTCCAGCTGACCTTTAGAAAAGCATTTCCCAGGGAAAAGGAAGCAGAGGTTTGGAAAGAGAAAATATGAATAAAATGCAAAATGCAGCTTTTATATGAGGTTTGGTGTCTTAATAACCTTCAGTTTCTCTCAGGGAGATAAAATGATTGAAAAATTTAATTGAAAAGTGATTATTAAAGGCATTAAAGCAGGTTAAAGTGTCAAATTTGCCCCAGCAAAGGATCTGCTGGACTGGAATCTTTTTTTTATCCAGCCAGAATTTTACTGCGTGGATTTTAATAGCCAAACATTTGGAAAAAATGTATTTGGAGGGTTAGGTGGCTGAAATGCTCTTATGCAAGCTGGGAAAATCGTTGCTGAAATACAAAATTCAGCACAAAACATGGTCTGGGCCAATAATTGCCAGGCCAGGAGTGATAACCTGAGCTGGCAGGGATGATAGTGGCTTCTGTGGAATTGTCCCTCAGGGCTTTATCCAACATCAAAAAGCCAAAAGGAAGAGATTTCCCACCCTTTCCCCTGGGAAAGGCACAGTCAGCTGCTGCTTGTGGTTTCCAGGAAATCTCTCCTAATCATCAGCCCTCCTTTTCCTTCTGTCATTTTTCATCTCCCCACGCCTCCTCCTGCTTCCAACGCTGTTGCTTTTTTCTCTGCCTATCTAGGAGGGGCTTAAATTGCATTTTCCTCCCTTGATATCCTTCTAACTCACCTAAACCTGGGAAAATACAAAAGAAAATTTATATTTTTTCATTAAATTCTCTTCCTAGAAGCACTGACTTTTTAAAGACATATTATAAGATTAATGTGTTGCATAAAGGCTTGGAAGTGTTTTCTGTGAAAGGCTCCAAATCAGAAGGAAACTAAAATTATCCAATATGGCTAAATTAATAAATTTAAATAAATTATCCAATATGGCTAAAATAATGGAAGTCAGAGCCATAATTTCTGGGATCAAGATTTGTGGCAGCCTGGGTGTGGTGACTTTGAGTTTTCACACTTCAGGAAACATTAAAATTTTATTTTTTTGTTCTAGTTCTCCCCTGGTCAATTGGGCCAAGGTGAAAAGGGATGGATCAGCTGATCCCCAGAAATCCTTCTCAGCTTTTCTTCCTGTTATTTTATCATTCCTGCTGGGGTGTGACCCATGTTCCCATCACTCTGTGTCCCCTCCCATCACACATTCCCTTAGATAATCCTCTTTAATTTATTCATTAGTATCCTGCTCTTCATTTTAATACTTTTAGTATTTTTTTCCCCTGGCAGGGACACAAATATATTGAAGGTTTTTTACTTTCTCCTTTATCTTCTGCTTTCTGCAAAATATCCTTGTGCTCCATAAATCCTGCACTCCTTCTATCCAATCCCAACAATCCATTTCCTTCTCCCAGACCTTGCTTATTGAAGCACCTCAGGGTTTGTTCAGAAAAACTTAAAATTTTCAGTGATTTTCCCAATAAAATCTGTGTAAAAATACTCAGCTATGTGGCTAAAAGTGATTTAAGACTAACACATTGCTTCTAATTCATATCCTGGTTATGGTTAATTTAAAAAACAAAAAAAAATTAATTAGAAAATGATATAATTTCCAGCATATCTACTCAATTTAAGGCCAGGAGATTTTGCAGCTCCTCCTTCTGCCTTTTGTTCTGTCACTCATGATGTCATCCTCCTAAATTAAATGGGGATTTCTTTCCAGGTCACTCCCAAATCCCTTTGGAAATCCCTCCAAGCTCTGAGAGTCTCCCAGGAATTCCAGTTGCAAAGATCTTTATTTGGTGATTTGGCAGCTGCTTTTTGTGGCCTCCATCACCAGCTGAGCTCGAGGCAGACTTTGCTCTCCTGATCTTCCTTGAGGGTTAAAACACAAATTGAAACATCCCAGAAAATTGGAATCAGGGAGAATCTCGAGATTTTATTTGTTTGGTGAGAAAAGAACAGCTCAGTTAATGCTGGTAAATCAATAAACACCCACAGGCAACTCCTGACCATCCACTTCACTCTTTCATGACTTTTATCATTAACAAAATTCCACCAGAAAATTCCATCACCACTCCCAATTTCCAGAAGGACTTTCCCTGGCTGAAGTTGGAGGCCAAGGTCTCTCACCCCACCCTTAGTGGGAGAGGAGCTGGTTTATTTTCTGTCAGTGCTACTGTCTCCAGATCAGGGAAGTGCTGTCAGGTTTCCCTTCTGTTTATTTTCCCCCAGACTTTAAAACAACAAAAATCTGGTCACTGGAAGGGAGAGGCATCAATCCCAGAGGGAAAGCGTTTGCACTTTTCCTCCTACTGAGAATCCATTCCTCAAATAATAAACAGATGAGGAAGCCCAAAGTCAAAGGGATTTTTCAGCAAATCTGAAATTTCCTCAATGGATGAAACTGGGTTTTGTTGTGGCCACCAAATCAGATTCCCCAATCCCAGGCAGGTCCCTTCCTTCAGTTTCTTTGGGTTGCAAAATGAATAATGAAAATTATTCCAGAGGGACTGTGCAGGGAATTGATAATCTTGATATGAAAAAGAAAGGGAACAGAATTGTCTTGAATTATTTGACCATTTTAATTGATTTTTGGGGCAATTTATTGCTTTGTAACCAAACAACCAAACTTGATTTCATTACCAATCACTGCTGGTTTTTGGTTTTTGTTGTTATTGTTGTTGTTTGTGTGGTTTTGTTTGGGTTTTTTGTTTGTTTTGAGGGTTTTGCTTGGTTGGTTTTGTTTGTTTGTTCTGGGGTGGTTTTCTTTGGGTTTTTTTTGTTGTTGTTGTTTTTTTTGTTCTTTTTTTTTTTTTTTGGGTTTGGGGTGGTTTTTTGGTTTTGGTTTTGGTTTTGTTTCTGTTTTGTTTGTTTGTTTGTTTGTTTTTGTTTTTGTTTTTGTTTTTGTTTTTGTTTGTGTTTGTGTTTGTGTTTTTGTTTTTTTTTGGAGTCCAAGAACTCTGAACCCTATTTTTTAACCCCAGAAATCCCCAATATTATTTAACCCTCATATGATTCCCCTCTTCTCCCTGCTCTTCCTCGCTCCAAACCAGCAGCTTTGGGCTGGCAGGGAGCTGATTTCCTCATATCCCAGTGGAATGCTGTCCCCACACCAGGGATCATCTCTTCACTTTTCCATCCCTTCTACCCCGGCTCTTTGCCTGACATTCCCATGCAAATAGATTTGGCCTCTCTCCACCTGTTTTCCTGAGCTGGAAATTTCTTTTTTTTATCCTTTTCTCCTTCCTTATTACATTAGGAATGTGCCTACTCCAAAATACTGATTTATCAAGTCCAGATTAAAGATGACCTTTGCAATTTGCAAGGTCAACTTTGAGTTGGATTTGTTTTGCTCACAGGGGGCTCAGATTATCAATAAACCTGAATAAAACCAGAGCAATTTGCTGAAAGGCCAGGCTAAGAATAGATCCTGGGCCTGATTGGATCAGGAATACTTGGAAGGATTGGATTTTTCATGCTTCATATGGGGTAGGATTAGCTCCAGCTGAAGGCAGGAATTCAGCTCAGAGGTAAAGAAAGCAGAATTTTGGGATTTGCATGTGGATGGCCTGGGGGATTTCACCTGGCCTTCAGCTGCTGCTCCATTCTGCCCAAAATTCCTTTGTCATCTAAATCCTATGGATGTCTGGGAATCCCCTTCTCCAAAAGGTCCTTTTTTTGTGTGAATCCCATCTGGGAATCCTTGTTCTTCCAAAGGTCCTTTTTTGTGTGAATCCTGTGGAAATCTGGGAATCCCTGTTCTCCCAAGGGTCCCTTGGTGTGTGATATCCATGGATGTCTGGGAATCCCTTTCTCCCAAAAATCCCTTGTTCTGTAAGTCCTGTGGATGTCCTGGGAATCACTATTCTCCAAAAATTCTTTCCTAAATTCTATGGATATCTGGGAATCCCTTTCTCCCAAAAATCCCTTGTTCTGTAAATCCTGTGGATGTTTGGGAATCCCTGTCTCCCAAAGGTCCTTTGTTCTGTAAGTCCCGTGGATGTTTGGGAATCACTATTCTCCCAAAAATCCTTTCCTAAATTCCATGGATGTCTGGGAATTCCCTTCTCCCAAAGGGTCTTTGTTCTGTGAATCCTGTGGATGTTTGGGAATCACTATTCTCCCAAAAATCCTTTTTTTTGTGTGAATCCTATGGAAATCTGGGAATCCCTGTTCTCCCAAGGGTCCCTTGGTGTGTGATATCCATGGATGTCTGGGAATTCCCTTCTCCCAAAAATCCCTTGTTCTGTAAGTCCTGTGGATGTCCTGGGAATCACTGTTCTCCAAAAATTCTTTCCTAAATTCTATGGATATCTGGGAATCCCCTTCTCCCAAAAATCCTTTGTTCTGTAAGTACCATGGATATCCTGGGAATCACTATTCTCCCAAAGGTCCTTTCCTAAATTCTATGGATATCTGGGAATCCCTGTTCTCTCAAGGGTCTCTTGTTATGTGACATCCATGGATATCTGGGAATTCCCTCCTTCCAAAAATCCCTTGTTCTGTAAATCCTGTGGATGTCCTGGGAATCACTATTCTCCCAAAAATCCTTTCCTAAATTCCATGGAGGTCTGGGAATCCACTTCTCCCAAAAATCCTTTCCTAAGTCCCATGGATGTCTGGGAATCACTATTCTCCCAAAAATCCTTTCCTAAATTCTATGGATATCTGGGAATCCCTGTCTCCCAAAGGTCCTTTGTTCTGTAAATCCTGTGGATGTTTGGGAATCCCTGTTCTTCCAAAGGTCCTTTTTTGTGTGAATCCTATGGAAATCTAGGAATCCCTGTTCTCTCAAGGGTCTCTTGTTATGTGACATCCATGGATATCTGGGAATCCACTTCTCCCAAAAATCCCTTGTTCTGTAAATCCTGTGGATGTCCTGGGAATCACTATTCTCCCAAAAATTCCTTTCCTAAATTCCACCGATGTCTGGGAATCCCCTTCTCCCAAAAATCCTTTGTTCTGTAAGTACCATGGATATCCTGGGAATCACTATTCTCCCAAAGTTCCTTTCTTAAATTCTATGGATATCTGGGAATCCCTGTTCTCCCAAGGGTCCCTTGGTGTGTGATATCCATGGATATCTGGGAATCCCCTTCTCCCAAAAATCCCTTGTTCTGTAAATCCTGTGGATGTCCTGGGAATCACTATTCTCCCAAAAACCCTTTCCTAAATTCCATGGATGTCTGGGAATTCCCTTCTCCCAAAGGGTCTTTGTTCTGTAAGCCCCATGGATGTTTTGGAATCCCTGCTCTCCCAAAGGTCTTTTTTGTTTAAGTCCTATGGATATCTGGGAATCCCTGTTCTCCCTTGTTGTGTGACATCCATGGATGTCCTGGGAATCCCCTTCTCCCAAAAATCCTTTTCTGTGTAAATCCCATGGATATCTGGGAATCCCTTGGGCTTCTCACTGGCACTTGGGATCTTCAGCTACCAAGGGAACCCAGACTTGGATGAGAGCTCCAAGGGAATCACAGCTTGGGCTCAGGGGCCAATTGGAGCTCCTGTCACTGGAAAGGGATTTTTCCCAAGGGCTTGTAGTGCAGGACAAAGGGAATTAGGCTGCAGGAGGGCAGGGATGGGTGGGATACTGGGGAGGAATTCCTGGCTGGGATGGAATTCCCAGAGAAGCTGTGGCTGCCCCTGGATCCCTGGAATGTCCAAGGGCAGGTTGGAGCAGCCTGGGGTAGTGGGAGGTGTCCCAGGGAATGGATGGGAAGGGATAGAACAGGATGATTGAAGGTCTCTTCCAACCCAAACCATTCTGGAATTCCACAATTCCATGGACATTAACACCAACACTCACACTGACCATGTGGGTCTTATTATGTGGATCTGGACCTCCAGAAATCAAAAACTTCTTCTGGTGAATTCCACCTCTGTCCTCTTTATCCACTGATGATTTCACCTGCATGGAGTGGGTGAGAATGAAGAGCATCCCAAATATTCCCAGTGGTCCCTGATTATGCAGGAAGATTTTCCTGGGATCTGCAGACAAGCAGCAAAGATGGATTTTATTGTGAGAAAAACAATAAAGCTGCCAGACCCTTTTAAAGTGCATGTGGAATGTGATTTTTCATATTCAAGTCACACCTCTATAGCTTATTATTATTATTATTATTATTATTATTATTATTATTATTATTATTACTATTACTATTACTATTATTATTACTATTACTATTATTATTATTATTGTTGTTATTACTATTATTACTACTACAAAACAGGATTGTTTAACATGACACAAGAGCTGAGGGACAATTTATCCCAACTTCCTTAGTTCTTTTTCATGTGGGAGAGATCCTGGCCCCACCTGGATCTTCACTTAATTAGAGGTCACCTTAATCAAATCATCCTTTCCAGTAATTAAAAAAAAAAATTAAAATGGGAGGAATAAATACAAAATGTAATCCCAAGGGTTCAGATATCCACAATTCCTTTATCCTGGAGGAAGGAGGAGTGGGCAGGGGCTGAAATGCAAGTGCTTCACTTTGGGGTGTGGTTTATTGGGGTGGAATTGGGTTGGAGCTTGGAGTGGATGATCTGGGAGGACTTTTCCAACCTTATCATTCTGTTTTATGGAAAAATCAAATAATTTTGTGGAGATGTGCATCCAAAGACCTCGAAAACTTCAGAAAATGGGAATTTGCCTAAGGAATGCCAGGTTATGTATCATTAACCCCAAAGGAAGGAGGTCACAAATCCCACTCCCAGTTTTGGTGGAACCACTGGCTCTCCTGGCAAATGAAATGCTGGAGAAGAAAAAGTGGGAATTGCTGGGGAAAGGGGGGTTCTGGCAGCTGTGAGGAGGTGGCTGAAGGGATTTGTTTTCACTTGGACTCACAAGGAGCTTTAATGTGTGAGCTCCTTCTCCCAGGGACATAATGGGGAATTCGTGGCAATAAAATGGGGCCTCAGGAGGGGAATTCAAGCTTTATGAGTTTTTGTGGAAAGATTAAAACCCCATCTAAAGGCCATCCCACCCTGCTGCTCTGCCTGGCCACATTTTGGGCAGGAATGCTGCAGTGTGGGCAAGGGATCCTTCAGATTTTCCATGGGCCAAAGATTTTCCATCTCCCCCCATCTCCTTCTTCCCTCACCCCCTGCCCTGATCACTTTTCCTCCTCGCTCAACACAAACACAGAAACCCACATGGATTCTGGGATTTCTGTGCAAATAAAAAGTTGTGGATTCCCCATCCCTGGAGTGTCCAAGGCCAGGTTGGGCAGGGCTTGGAGCAGCCTGGGGTAGTAGAAGGTGTCCCTGCCATGGCAAGGGTTGATGATCTTTAAGGTCCCTTGCAACCCAAACCATTCTGGGATTCTGTGGTTTTAAAAATCCTTGTTTTAAAATCTTTATTTATTCGGGGAAGAAAAGGTTGCTTGGGCACATTTTACACTGCTCAGACTCTGTCACTGCTGCTAGACCTTCTCCTTCTCCACATCTCTTCTCTCTTCTCTCATCTCTCCTCTTCTCTTCTCTTCTCTTCTCTTCTCTTCTCTTCTCTTCTCTTCTCTTCTCTTCTCTTCTCTTCTCTTCTCTTCTCTTCTCTTCTCTTCTCTTCTCTTCTCTTCTCTTCTCTTCTCTTCTCTTCTCTTCTCTTCTCTTCTCTTCTCTTCTCTTCTCTTCTTCTCTCCTCTCCTCTCCTCTCCTCTCCTCTCCTCTCCTCTCCTCTCCTCTCCTCTCCTCTCCTCTCCTCTCCTCTCCTCTCCTCTCCTCTCCTCTCCTCTCCTCTCCTCTCCTCTCCTCTCCTCTCCTCTCCTCTCCTCTCCTCTCCTCTCCTCTCCTCTCCTCTCCTCTCCTCTCCTCTCCTCTCCTCTCCTCATTGCACTGGCAACTCTGGGATTGGAGTTCTCTGCCTGAGTCTATAGGAAAGGAATATTCTGCAAAATAAAACTCTTCTGTTGAGGCACAAAGCCAAATCCCAACATGTCTGTGCATGTGGAAGCTTCACTGGAGCTTTTTCTCTTGATTGAGTGGTAGGAACAGAAATCACACTCAGACATCAAAATTTATATCAGAATATGATTTATTGGCCTGGGAACTCAGAAGGAAGGGCAGCAAAAAATCTCAGGATTTTTACAGGACCTATGGAAATAAATTCCTCCTTAGGACTAAGCAAAATGACAAAAATTAAATACATTTATTTAGAGGCCTGATGTGGTTTAAGATATTCCAAACTGGTATTTATTTAGTTAGTCAATTAGTTAGTTTCAAACTGAATTGAAACATCTCCAAGTTCAAAATTAAAAATAAAATTCTATAAATTTCACCCCTAAATGTCAACTGGAATATAATCCTCTCTTGCTTCCTGCAGCATTAAGAAGGAGGGAGGGAAAAAAGCCACAACTTTGTTTATTTGTTTTGGTAAATTGCCCGTGCCCTTCCTTCACAATGGATTTTCTCCGTTTACATTTCAGGTGTGGAGGAGCCAATTCCTTCCCTTTGTCACCCGAATGCCAAGCCCTGGCCAGCCCATCCATGGCTTTTAGGGGATGGCCAGGCTGACCTGGATCAGCTGGATCTCAAATTCCCCCTTCTGGGGTCTCACAGCTTTTTCCAGGCTCCACACTCGTGTCCTAAACCAGGTCACCAGGTGGGATCCATCTGATGCCAGCTCTGCCAAAAAATCCACCTGGACTCCTCCAGTTCCTTTCCAGGGAAGGGGGACAAGGAACCATTTCTCAGGGCTGCCCAAACCATCCTGGGATGCCTTTGGAATGATATCTGTTCTAATAATTCCTGTCTGATGCCAGGGGACCTTTCATGGGATCATGGAATGGATTGGATTGGATTGGATTGGATCTTGGATTGGATTGGATTGGATTGGATTGGATTGGATCTGGGATTGGGTTGGATTGGGTTGGATTGGATTGGGTTGGATTGGGTTGGATTGGATTGGATTGGGTTGGATTGGATTGGATTGGATTGGATTGGATTGGATTGGATTGGATTGGGTTGGATTGGATTGGGTTGGATTGGATTGGATTGGATTGGATTGGATTGGATTGGATTGGATTGGATTGGATTGGATCTGGGATTGGGTTGGATCTGGGGTTGGATTGGATTGGGTTGGATTGGGTTGGATTGGATTGGATTGGGTTGGATTGGATTGGATTGGATTGGATTGGATTGGATTGGATTGGGTTGGATTGGATTGGGTTGGATTGGATTGGATTGGATTGGATTGGATTGGATTGGATTGGATTGGATTGGGTTGGATTGGATTGGATTGGATATGGGATTGGGTTGGATTGGGTTGGATTGGGTTGGATTGGATTGGATTGGATTGGATTGGATTGGATTGGATTGGATGGGATTGGGTTGGATTGGGTTGGATTGGATTGGGTTGGATTGGATTGGATTGGATTGGGTTGGATTGGATTGGATTGGATTGGATTGGATTGGATTGGATTGGATTGGATTGGATGGGATTGGGTTGGATTGGATTGGGTTGGATTGGATTGGATTGGATTGGATTGGATGGGATTGGGTTGGATTGGATTGGATTGGATTGGATTGGATTGGATTGGGTTGGATTGGATTGGGTTGGATTGGATTGGATTGGATTGGATTGGATTGGATTGGATTGGATTGGATTGGATTGGATTGGATTGGATGGGATTGGGTTGGATCGGGTTGGATTGGATTGGGTTGGATTGGGTTGGATTGGATTGGATTGGGTTGGATTGGATTGGATTGGATTGGATTGGATTGGATTGGATTGGATTGGATTGGATTGGATGGGATTGGGTTGGATTGGGTTGGATTGGATTGGGTTGGATTGGGTTGGATTGGATTGGATGGGATTGGGTTGGATTGGATTGGATTGGATTGGATTGGATTGGATTGGATTGGATTGGATTGGATTGGGTTGGATCGGGTTGGATTGGATTGGGTTGGATTGGGTTGGATTGGATTGGATTGGGTTGGATTGGATTGGATTGGATTGGATTGGGTTGGATTGGATTGGGTTGGATTGGATTGGATTGGATTGGATTGGATTGGATTGGATTGGATTGGATTGGATTGGATGGGATTGGGTTGGATCGGGTTGGATTGGATTGGGTTGGATTGGGTTGGATTGGATTGGATTGGATTGGATTGGGTTGGATGGGATGGGATGGGATGGGATGGGATGGGATGGGATGGGATGGGATGGGATTGGGTTGGATGGGATTGGATTGGATTGGATTGGATTGGATGGGATGGGATTGGATTGCAAGGGATTTAGAGGTCATTTATTTCCACTCCTGCCATGGCAGGGACACCTTCCACTCTTCCATGTTTCTCCAAGCCCCAATGTCCAGCCTGGCCTTGGACATTCCAGGGATCCAGGGGCAGCCACAGCTGCTCTGAGAATTCCATCCTAGCCAGGAATTCCCAATTCCCAATATCCCATCTAACCAGTGGGAGCCATTCCCTGTGTCCTGTCCCTCCATCCCTTGTCCTCAGTCCCTCTCCAGCTCTCCTGCAGCCCCTTCAGGCTGTGGAGGGGACTCTGAGCTCTCCCTGGATCCTTCCAGATCTCCCAAAGCTCCCGTGTCATATTCAGCCTCATTTGGGTGTCTTGGAGCTGATTTTGCTCTAAACCAGATCCCAAATTTTGGTGATTAGAGCTGCACTGACTCTGGCTGCCATGAGGAGATTCCTACATGTTGAACCTAAATTTAGGGGACTCAGCAAACTGGACACTACCCTGAAATCCTGGGAGATAAATCCTTTCTCCTTGGACACAAAGGTTGAGCCTGTCCTGGGTACAGCAGAGGGTTTAATTCACACCACCACACCTCCAGCCCCAGGCTCAGAGCTGAGAGCAGATTAAACATCTGCAAAAAAGGAATTTAAAACTCGATTTAGCTGCACACCTCCAGGCACCTCGAGCTGAGTGAGATGTTTGAGGGCTCTGCCACATCTGCACAGCTCTGCCAGATGTGACACCACAACTGCGAGGGGCCTGTGCCTTGCTGGAGGCAAACCAGGATCGTTTCAGACAGCTCAAATTGCAGCAGACACTCGTGCTGAGACAGCTGGGGGAGCCCTGGGTGCCTCTGAGGGAGGAAGAGGAGCTGCTCTCCAAAGGGATGATTCACCAGCAGGAACATCCCAGTATTCCTGGAGCTCCCCTGGGGCTGCAGGACACCTGGCAGCTGGTCTGAAGGACAGGTGTCCACCAATAAAAGCAGAAACTTTGATTTGAAATGGAGAATGTAAACCCCCTCCCTCCAAATTATTATTATGATTGTGAAATTAAGGGGCTCTCAGGCAAAGATATGGGAATTAGGAATAACAGTTCTTTACTAGGAAAATTAAAATAGAAATGCAGTATTACACAGAACAATCCCAACCCCTGCCAGAGTCAGAATCCAAGCTGACACCCGTCAGTCAGTCAGGGTGTTGGCACAGTCCCATTCAATGGTGGCTGCATCCTCCTGCAGGGGCAGATGTGGTTCAGCTGGAGCAGTGCTCCTGGAGAAGGTGCAGTTTCCTCTGAAGCTCCAGGGATGATGTGGAAAGGTCTGGCTTTCCTCTGGAATCCAGTGCAAAGATGGATAACTTGGTGTCCAAAATCTCAGTTTTTATCTGGGTAGGAAAGGCTTGGCTCCTCCCCTGGCTGGAGCATCTCCCAGTGGGATGATGGAATTTTATCAGTCATGGCCTGGGACTCAGTGGCCATGAACAGGAGATATCTCCTGGAGGGAGGATGGGCTGTGGGAAGATAAAGATGATTGCCCAGCTGGTTTAAAGATGGCCCATGAGCAGATAATGTGTGCCAGGAGATCAGGTCACTGCCCCAGCTGGGTTAACAGATGGGACAGAATTCACATTTCTGGCCACACCAACCCAGCACAAGGTGGAGCACACCGAGCAGATCCTGCCCTTTCCTGAGCAGGCAGCCTCAGAGAGGGCAGGGATGCACCCAAAATGCCCCAGACAAAGGTGCTGGTGTGACTGAGCCCTTCCCAAATATCTGTGTCTGTGTTCTCCACCTCCCAGGAACGGAGCTGTCCCTTCCCTCCTGTGGAATCCAGAGGGAATTCCCTGGATATTTTTTCTCCAGTGACCCCCAGAACAAACCTCCACAATCCCTGGGCTGCTCCTTCAGGACTTTTAGGGAAGCACCTCTGGCACTTTGGGAACCACTCTTTAAAGGAAGGTGGGTTATCCATAAACATTTTTCCCCCTTGCTGGGCTGTGATGGATTCAGAGCAGTCCCAGCCATCACAGAGGTTTTGCTGACCACAGAAAATATCTCATTTTCACTCCAGAGAGATTGTTATCCCCTGCCCACTTGTGTCTGGGATGAATTCCCTCATTTCCCCTTGTCTGTGTCTCCTAAGGAGCATTTGGAGCTCAGGAACAGGGATGGAGCAGCACATTCCAGCAGGGGGGACACAGGACCTGCCAGAGGTCTGATGGATCCACAGAAGGACCCTTTGCCTTTGGGATCTGGATTTTATTCACTCCCCTGTGGTTTTGGCTGCAAAGAGAAGTGGAATTGGAGATGGAGCTTGGCTTTCAGCACTGGTATGTTTTGTAATTTCCTACCAGATGGCAGAGGGGGACTTTTAAAAATTAATATTCCTTTATTTTATCTTTCTTTTCCCCTACAGTGGCAAAAGTGATTGTTTTCAGCCTTCTGTAACACTCTGGGAGTGTTTTTATCTTTAATTTTTGGTTCTCCCTTTTATCTTGCTCTGTATAGTTCTATACAACCTCATTCCTCATCAGCCACATTCCCTTTGCTTCCAATTCTGTATTTGGGACAACCCAAGTATTGCAATTGATATAGAAAAAAAACAAAAAAAAAAAAACCCTGGACCTTCTGCTGCCCTGACTTTGTGGTATTATATATTAGTATTTTGTTTTGTTCTGTTTTTACTTAGAGTTAGGATTGAAATTTGAGAGATGGATTTTTTTTTTATTTTGGGCTTGGTTGTTTATCAAATTTTATTTATAATATAGAGAGTTTTGCAGTATTTTTAGTTAATAAAAAATGAGAAAATGGAGGTGTATTTAGTTAGTTACAAGGTCTTTTAAAGGTTAACTATTTAATTAAAGACTAATATTTATATTATTTATACTTTTGACTTAATAACTAAATATTTGTGACTTGTACTGCAGTACTTATTAATTAATTAAAAAAGTACTATTAAAACTAAGAAGAAGAAGGAACAAGAAGAGACAATGCTTAAGAACTTCTATTATGTTTTATACTTATTGCTATATTTTAAAACTTCAAATATTAAACTCTTCACCATGTGAAATTACACACTTCTATTCAACCTACACACCAGTGATTTTAATTTTATTACCCAAATTTGGAAGCTTTCTTTAAAGCCTTAAGTGGTTTTTTGAGGTTAATGTTAGAAAGAACAGAAAGTTGAAAACTCCTGAGTTTCAGTGCTCCAACATTTTGTGATTATAAACTCTTTCTGATTCTATGATTTCTGTTTCCTTCTTGGAAGAAGATAAAAATCAGGCATAGATGCACAGGGAGAGGATTTATTCACTGGAACAGGCTCTGAGTTTTCCCTCTGCACTTCTGAACCAAGGCTCAATTTCTTGTTGAGGATCTATGACCCAAAAAGTTACTTGGTTTCAAAAAAAACCCCAAAAAAACCCAAAAAAAAAAAAAAAAAAAAAAAAAAAAAAAAAAAAAAAGTGAAATCCTGAAGATTCCATTGTACAAGGCAGAAAATTTTACACATTAAAACCAAATTCTTTACACCAAATATACCCAAAATAAGGCTCAAAATCCTGATTAGAAAATCCTAAAGTGAGGTCCTATATCCTGTGATTGGATTTATGGATTCTTCCATCCCAGCCTTCCATGCCCTGAATTATTTCATCCTGTAATTCTGAGTATTAGCTTAATTAATGGAATTCCCTATCATATATAAATAATTTAACACAGAATAATGAAGTTGCATCTGCTCCTGGTGTAGGAAAACCTAAAATCTGGACAGAACCCTCAATATGAACAGAGGAAAATAAGGCAGGAAGAATAATGAAAATGCAAATTCCCAAGTCCAGCAAGGATGAGCACAGAACTGGCAGAATGATGGATCACAGAATCATGGAATCACAGAATCATGGAAACACAAAATCATGGAATCAATCACAAAAATCATGGAATCACAAAATCATGGAATCACAAAATCATGGAATCACAGAATCATGGAATCACAGAATCATGGAATGCTTTGGCTTGGAAGGGACCTTGAAACTTCCCAGCAATGGGGCTCCCATCACCTCTCTGAGCAATTTGTGCCACCCTCATAATAGTAAAAAAAAAAAAAAAAAAAATCCCACTTAAAGTTAATTGAAATCCACTTTTTTTAGTTTAAACCATCACTCCTTGTCCCACTGCAGCAGACCCTGGTTACAAATTCGTCCCATCTTTCTTTGGGCTCCCTTTTCACCCTGAAAGGCAGCAATGAGATCTCCCTGGAGGCTTCTCCAGGCTGAGCAATCCCATTTTTCTCAGCCTTTCCTCACAGCAGAAGTGTTCCATCCTTCTGATCCCCCTCTGGACCAGCTTCCAGGTGCCTGCATTCCTGTCTGGAAGGATAAACAGGGAAGAACAAGGAGTGCCCAACACTCAGGGATGGATGAGCACTGAATGTTTCTATTGAAGAAAAGGAATCACATCCTAAAGAATATTCCCTGAAGAATATTCCTAAAGAATATTCAGGCACAGAGCAACGACTGCCTCGTTTTCCCACTGTTTCCACCTGTAAATCCTGGGGAATAAATTCTCCTGGAGTGAGAAAAGGGAGGAGAGGCACAGATCTAAGAGAACCTCTGCAATTTGGGACCATATTTGATGGATCCGCAGCTGCCAGCACCTGGTGTCACCCTGTGGGTGGATGCTGGGAGCACAGAACCAGGAAATGAGCAGCAGGATTTGTGAATCCCTTCCCTGGCTTCTCTTCCCAACCTGCAAAGGTGCGGCAAGGGACAAATGCTTGGTTTGGTCTCCTGGGAAAATGAGTTTCCCTCTCCCTGACCCCTCCCAGAGGCATTGAATATTCCATTTCAGGGACCTTTGGCTCCTGGTGGTGATCGAGGGAGCTGTGAGAGGGGATTGTTCGGGGCTGCCCAGCGGAACAGGCACACGGAGCTCCCCAGAGATGGAGTGATAAAGCTGGGGCCGCGCACAGCCCGGCTTTTCTGTCCCGTTTGTGTTATCAGGGCGGGTTCTAATTAACAGCTCCCCCGGGAAATGTCACCCTCCCTCACCTGGCAAGGTTTCCTGGGAACGGGCTGGCTGTGAGTCATTTCACTGCCTTGAAACAATGGATGAGCAGCACAGCTAATCCAGGGAAAGGGCACTAGAGGGGATGGATTAGCGGGCTGAGCACCGGAGTGAAACAGCGCTGAAACGCTGCCATTACCATTTCCCACCTATTTTTCCCCATCTCTTTTCCTTCTTCCAAGGGTTACACCCAAGGATTATTATCGCTGTAACTGTGGGCAGCTCCACAACCCCAGCAGGATGGGTGAGCGCGGAAAAGCGCATCTCACACGAACTGAATTCGCCCCGGTGTCCTTGGCAGCGCCTCTCCTCCCTTCCCATTGTCGGGCTGGATTCCAACCCCTGGGTGTGACATTTGGGGGTGTCATCTGCACAGTTCCCTGCGATCACGAGGGATGAGGGGAAAATCAAACCCTTTATTATTAGAGGCTGTGAAAGGACTGCAGGGAACAGGTGGGAACTTAGCTAAAACTTCCTGCTGGGCTGCCTCGGTCACCTCTGCCTGGCCTCTGTCACCTCTCCCAAAGCTCGGCTTTACCTCCACAAATTCCTCCACGCTTCCCACAGGGTCTATTTTTAAAGGCATTACCGAAATGGAATGAAAGCTGGAGAATTCCCTAAGGATCAGCTGCTGCAAAGTGGGAAATCTCAATTTTTCCAGCCTGGCATTTGGAGATTCCTGGTGTCCCGCGGATTACCTGTGCAACATAACTCAAGCTTGCAGTGCTTAAAACCAATTTAAAAAAAAAAAAAAAAAAACCAAAAAAAAAAAAAACCAAAAAAAAAAAACCCGCACAAAGGTCAAACTGAAACTGAGTGAAGGTTTTAAGCACCAAAACCGAATCCCAGGGTTTGGTCTCCCACTGTAAATTCCACTACAGAAATCACTCCAGGATATCTGGAATATCTAAATACACTGGGATGAATCACATCGGAATATTCTGGGCTGGAAGGAATCCAGACAGATCATCGAGTCCAAATTTAATGAATGGCCCAGACAGGGATCAATCCACAGTCTGGCGTTATCAGTTCTCTTATCTTGTTACAAATCTCCTGTGTGATCCCCAGCAACGTTTGCCCTTTTTTGCCCGTAAATAACATTTTTTTTCCATGAGGATGAGAGTTAAACTCTTACTCCATCTGTGGTTTGATGCCATCATTAATCGCTTCATCAATAAAAGGTAATAATAACTCTGGGAAAGTTGTGATTTTTGGTTCTTTGGGGTTTTTTTTTTCCTTTTCAGGCTCTGTTGGGATTGCATCGCTCCCTCCTGCCCTCGGCTGCCGGTAATTACAGCCTGATACCATCGGTGTCAAGTGACAGGCACCCGAAACAATTCCAGGAACAGCCTTGGGATTGCTGCGATTCTTTCCCAGGGGGTGTCCCACGGGAGCCAGGAGATGAGGGAAAACAAATTTTGAAAATTTAAAAAAAAAAAAAAAAAAAAGTTTTTTTTGCATGTTGAGCCAGGTAGGAGCTGGATTTTTTTTTGATGGATGCAGATATTTTCCTTGGGGCAACTCATGGTGTTCCAAAAAAATGGGAAGAGTGATGGTTCTGGATGGCAAAATTGTCTTGTCCAGGAGCTACAAGATGTTTTCCACTTATCCCAGAGTCCTGACTTGGCTTTTCTGAGGGATTTACTCTGATTTTTCTGAGGCTCTTTCCTGGTTCTCCTCCACCCAGCACTCACCTGAGTTTGCCTATTTTAGTCCTTGTTTGATGCAGGCACATTAAAATTTAAAATAAAATAAAATATAAAATAAAATAAAATAAAATAAAATAAAATAAAATAAAATAAAATAAAGATATTCCTGAACAAAATTCCAACTGATGGAAACAGCTCTGGACAGACAGGGCATAAATTAAATAAATCAGGGTTTACTGAGGGTTCCTACACCCTCTGGAATAAAGATGGGTGGGAATCAGGAAGTTAGTTCAGGTGTTACCAGACAAATACCAGCATTCAAATCAATTTTTAAATTAATTATTTATTATTATTTATTCATTAAAACATGGGATTGGTCAAAATCAGTGTCCTGGTAAAACAAGGATGGAATAATCCTTTTAACCAGGTAAATGTTACTTCTCCCACCATCACTCTCAGAACAAAGTTTGATTTTTTTTTTTCCCCTAAAAGTTTTGCTTTACAATATTTCCAGCTTTGCCACAGCACCACCACAGAGAGCTGGACCTAATTCCCAAAAATTCCCTTTATTTTGGGTCTAAGAAAAGCCTAATTATGAAAGTATTCCCTTCTTGACATTTATTTACAGCCTGCTGTAATAAAAATAAAAAACACTTTGATTGAGAGCGGAAATTGATGACTAAATTAATGACTAAATTAAACTTTTGATCAAGTCGCTGCTAAAGAGAGAAATGGGGAGAGTGAAGAGCGAGAAAATAAACAGAAGAAACTACAAAAAATAATAATTTTGGGCAGAGGATTAAGGATCCAAAAAAGTGGGGATCTAAAAGGAAAGGAACTGCTCAAGCTCAGAATTTCATTAATTAAACTCAGGTTTATTATAATTATAAAATCCCATTAATGATGACAATAAGAACTAGAGAGTAATGCAGTCCATGATGACAAAATGTGCTAAATTTAATTAGATTCACTGAATAATATTTTATCTTCATTAAATAATATCACAATTTCACTGGATAAACAATTGCTCTAGAGCAGGACCCAAATCCTGCTGAAATCAGTGGGAAGACTCCTAAAATCTTCAGATGACTGTGGAACAAGGCTTGTGTTTCTTTAATTAATATATCCAAGAGTAATTAACCAGGTCTGTAAATGGAAATTTTAAATGTAGGTCCTTTAATGCTGAGGCTCTGCTTTGGAGTTGATAAAGAGTCACTTTTTTCCAATAGTTCATGGAATTTCAGATAAGGAGCTACTGGGAATTGACCTTGATTTGACAGATTATTAATTGCCAGTGCTACTGCACTCTTCTTTTGGGTGAAATCCTGTCTGGGGATGGAAAACTTCAGGGAATGGCTCACAAATCCAACAGGCAAAAGTTTTCTCCTGCCTGCAGCTGGGATCTGACTCCCAAAGAGAGAAAATGTGCTGTGGCCACCATCCACAGGAAAAATAAACCCTGGGCATTCCATGAATTTAAAAAATAAAAGGCAAGGGTGCCACCAAGAGTTCCAGATGTCTGTGATAGGCTGAGACTAATGGATGGGATTCTGTCCTGGGCTGCAGTGCAGGATGTGGCCAGAAATGTGAATTCTGTCCCATCTGTTAACCCAGCTGGGGCAGTGCCCCTGATCTCCTGGCACACATTATCTGCTTATGGGCCATCTTTAACCCAGCTGGGCAATCATCTTTATCTTCCCACAGCCCATCCTCCCTCCAGGAGATATCTCCTGTTCATGGCCAGTGAGTCCCAGGGCATGACTGATAAAATTCCATCATCCCACTGGGAGATGCTCCAGCCAGGGGAGCAGCCAAGCCTTTCCTACCCAGATAAAAACTGAGATTTTGGACACCAAGGCACCTTCTTTCCACTGGATCCCAGAGGAAAACCAGACCCTTCCACATCATCCCTGGAGCTTCAGAGGAAACTGCACCTTCTCCAGGAGCACTGCTCCAGCTGAACCACATCTGCCCCTGCAGGAGGATGCAGCCACCATTGAATGGGACTGTGCCAACACCCTGACTGACTGACGGGTGTCAGCTTGGATTCTGACTCTGGCAGGGTTTGGGATTGTTCTGTGTAATACTGCATTTCTATTTTAATTTTCCTAGTAAAGAACTGTTATTCCTAATTCCCATATCATTGCCTGAGAGCCCCTTAATTTCACAATTATCATAATAATTTGGAGGAAGGGGGTTTACATTCTCCATTTCAAAGAGAAGCTTTGCCTTTATTGGCACCTGTCCTCCAAACCAGGACACACAGACATTAAACTCCATTTCAAAGCTCATTCCTTCACCCATGGAATTGTTTGTAAAGATGTTTTCCCTATCAAAATGAGGCTGTGCCCTCCAATACCTCGAGAGAGAAACCCCCAGTGGCCTCTCTCTCTTTATCCAAATAAAATTGCAGAACTCCTCTCTCTCCTTTATGGACACTGGATTTTCCCAGCAGGATTTTCTTCACTTGTAGGGCCCAGGAAAGGGGATGAGGTTTTCAGGAGTCTTCAAAATTATTCATTGCAACATTCATAGCCAGAAATTCATCTCCAATATCCTAAATATTCTTAAAGTGAACTTTACTGTATTGAACATCTATTTCCAAATTAATAGTTGCACTCATCTGCTTCTTTTAGCTGCTCTAAAATCAGATTAATTGGATCAAAAAGACATAAAAAAAACAGAACAATGGACAATTAGGGCAACCAATACAAAATATTTCCTCATTTCCCCCTCAAAGCCAAATGCTGTTCATCAGAATTCAATTTTAACTGTCATCATTAGGAGGGGATTAGACATTAAAGCTTTTTCGTAAGAGAAGAAATAAATCTCAATAAATTACATCATCAATGAAATGTAATTGAAATAATTATTAATTTTGCACTCTCATAATGTGAATTTAATGGTTGAAATTTTAAAAACTAGTGAGTGAAGGCAAGAATTCTGTTTTTGTTGTTGAAAATCCCCCCAAGGCTTTACTCTTTTAAAATTGCTTTAGAATTCCTTGAAGATTCTGACTTGATTTGGGGTAAAAATCAAGCTCAAGAAGTTCTATTTTTTAACTTCCTTAGAAAAAGTTTGATTATATTTGAAACACTTTCAGTTTTGATATATTAATATGTGGTTTTACCCACTTTAATTTAAATCTCTACTTCCAGTTCCATTGATTGAAATTTAGAGATTTAAATTGAACCGGATAAAAAATATATTAAAATCTCAAAATATGTAATTGAAATTAGAGGTAATAATTGTCCAAATGGACACAAAAAACCAAATTTTATCTGATTTTTAGGGGAAAAAGGTGACCTTTCCCTATTATTATTTTGAAATATTTGATATTTTTTAAGTCCATGAAGGAGAGGAGAGGAGTTGAATCATTTCCACCCCAATCTGTGGCTCAAGCTGTGAAATCTCTGAGCTTCCCATGAATTCCCAGCGTGTGGATTTGGATTTGGATGTGTTGGAATCACACAATAGCTTTAAATACCAAGAACATGGGATTGGTTCTGATCCCTGATGCTGGGGTAGGAGCAGGAACATGGAATTTTTCTGGTTGATTTCTGTGGGATGCAGAGCAGAGCCTGGAAATTTCCCACTGGGAATTTACTGAGTTGGGATGGAAGAGAGTTTAGATTTATGGCCATAAGGTTGTCCTGCTCATTTTTGGGGCTGGAAATTGGCTCTTCCCTGTTTTATTTCTCATTTATCCCTGTTTTATTTCTCATTTATCCCTGTTTTATTTCTCATTTTTCCGTGTAAACTTTGAGTCTGAGCCTCAGGTAGGGAGTGCAGAGAGGGAAGGTCATGGCTGAGAGAATTCCATGCTGGATTCTCCTGTGCCAGGGTCAATCCATTTTTCCATGCAAAACCCAGGGTTTAGCACGTGGAGTTGGATTCTTCATCACCTTTATGGGATTTTTGTTTCAAATTCACTTTGGTCTCCTCATCTTCATTTCAAATTTTAATTTTTATACTCAACACCAGCTGTGCATTTTTTCCCAGGAAATCCAAGCCCAGTCTCCCAATTGATTCCAGTCTCTCACAGCTGCAGTGCTTTATTTTTCCTTTCTCCCAGCAGAGAAGCAAGGTAAATTGGAAAAAATTAATTGGGAAAATTAAATGGAAAGATTGTTTTTCTGTTTCCTTCTTCCTCCATGAACTTCCCCCCGAGGTTGGATTGTCCCTGGGGGACAGGAGGCACCATTCCATGAGGACTCCCCAGAGATGCTGCAATTCCAAAACATCTTCCTGAGGTTCACTTCCTTCCTTGCTTCCTCTTATTTTGGGGAATGTGGGATTTTTGAGCAACTTGACACTCGTATTTCTCAGCACTCTTACACTGACTTGTGAACAGCTGGGTAATTCCAAGCCTGAATCTGGAATTCTGTTCTGCTGCTTCCCAAAAACCTCAATTTCAGGAGGAACAAATCCTAGCAAAAAAAGAAAAAAAGAAATTAAAGGAACATATTTTTCAACACACGTAAATGGTTTTATTAAGTGTGTCCTCATCCTGAGTAGGATTGTTCCCAGCTGTTTTCCTGGGTTTTCCCTGATTTCCCCTCCAGTCAGCTCACTGAAGGTGAGGGAACAGTTTCATCCCAGCAATCCATGGATTCTGTGGATGCCAAGATGCCTTGGGATCATTCATTAATTAAGGTTCACATTGCTCTGGGTGAGCACTGGGATTTTCCTTGCTGGAGAATCCAAGGGAAGGGGTGGAATGATTCCCTCAAGGCAGCCTCGCCCAGGGAATGCTGCCAAAGCAGGGAGCTGGATCAGGATAACCCAAGTGCCAGAATCCAAAGGGATTTTTTATTTTCCATGGCAAGAGAACTCCTGGGTGTTTATCAGTGTGGGAGCTCAATTCCAGGGCTCACTTGGGTTGGGAATGGTGTCTTTGACACCAGCTGAGCTGCTCTGGGACACCTTCATGGAGAATCCATATTTATTTTCCTAGGAATGTTCTGGAGGCAGCTGCATTCCAAGCAGGAGCAGAGGAAGGAAAACCCCTTGGCATGGGACAAACTCCAAGAAATCTCTTGCAGAGCAGCAGTGAAGGCTGTGCTATCTCCTGTCTGTGCCTCCAGCATTCCTAAATATCCTAAAGGATAAATCCCAGCTGTCCCACAATTTACTTCTGTACTGGGAATCCACCAGGCAGGGGAATGGGGTGTGGAGAAATTTAAGTTTTACAGAATTTTTTTCAATCTCATGGCAATGAGATCCACATGTAGAAAGTAAAGAATTCCCAGAGAATTTGGGGATACTGAAGAGGAATTCCATGTCTGGATAAGGAATGCATGGCTTTGTTAAGGGGATTTTTAAGGGAATATTCCAAATGTTTTATCCTGAGGTGGTGGGGACTGACCTCACCTTATACTTCCTACCCCAACCCCCTTAAAATAAATGGATATCTCTGCCACTTCCAGAGCTATATCCAGATGTGATGGCAGCCATCCTTCTTTTCCTCTGCCACAATCCCACTCCTAATCTTTCCCTTCCCTTCCTTATCATGTTGATCCCATCTTTTGTCAGTGGGAGAACAGAATTTGGAGTTATTTCCAATTTTTTTTCCCCTCTACCAAGGCCAGCTCCAGGAACAGATCTGGTAATATCTGGAATTTACCTCCCTCTTCCCTTTCTAGATTCCCAAGCCCATCCCTGATGCCAGGCAGCGAATCTTTCCACGGATAACTTGCCCAAGTGGACACGTGCAATGTGTTTTCCAGGAAGTCCCTTCCCTCCTGCCAGCTCTGAGTCACTGGCAAGGAGCAACCCTGTCTCCATGCCAGGAAGAAATTCCAGAGCCCTGGAAGGGGAGAGGCTTTGAGTTCACTGAACCCAGTGACCGACTCTGGGAAAACCACGGGGAAGGAGGATGCATCAATCCCCATGGGAGGTGTGGCACTGCCAGCCAGGAATTTGAGTGGATTTAAAATATTCCCAAGCACGATTATCACGCAGGAGTTCATAACTTCTGGATGAGTCTGAGCTGTCTCCAGACAGCAAATCTTTCCTCACCTTCCCCAGTCCTTAGGATAGAGATTTATCGGGTCATTAATCATGGATTTCAAAGAACAATTCCACCCTTTTGCTGACAGATTTGTCCTGAAAATAATTACCAACGTTTCTCCCTTCTAGGAAGTGGAAAACGTTTTCAATCCATATGGAAAAATACCCACATCTCTTATTTTTTGTGTCTTCTGAGCCCATTCCCTGGAATAATTTATCCCATCGTTATTCAATCCTGGCTCTGTTGATGCCATTGTCATGGCACAGAAAAAACTAAATAAAGAAATAAAAAGTGGTGGCTGATCCTTGCAAATTATTTTTATCCAGTTAATTTATGAGTCTCCAGGGAGGGAGAGTGATCCTGTGTCTCCACATGGACACCAGAGCCCTTCCTGCTCCTCCACCCTCCAGTCCTTGGATTTTAGGCTCCTTTTCCTACATTCCAAAGGGCTCAGTGCTAGAAGAAAAGCCATCCCCGAGATTTCAGAGTGTCTTTGCACCACATTGGGGTATTTGGGGGTGGTTTGGAGGGAGAAAACTCAGCAGAAGGAATTTTCTTTAGGAACTGAACATGGAGAGAGGGAATGGTTGAAAGCCACCCTGGAAGGTTCTGTGCCAAATAAAAAAACATCTGGCAGGAAAAAAAATAAGAATTTTAGTGCCTGAGTCAGTCAGTGGCAAAGATTTGGCATCAAGTGGGGCGTGACCAAGCCAACAGACATAAACAGCTCCCAGTCCTGCCCCGGGGATGCCATGGATACCACTCTGGGATCATTAATTCCTGTGGAATTGCCAGTGCTTGCTCCAGAGGAGTGCAGAATCCTTCCCACAGCCAGACTTCCACTGCTTCCTTGGGTGGAGGTGAGGGAGAGCTGGGCTTTCCCCTGGAGCATTCCCTTGGAGGTTTCTTTTCTCTGTTTCCCATTTTCTATCCATGGTACCTCCCTGCCCACTTTACCATGAAAACATTTCATTTTCTCTCTCACCATTCCTCTGGATTACACTTGAGAGAGCTGGAGCTAAGGATTGTTGAGCCTGGAGTAAAAAAGACTCCAAAGTGACATACTGGTGATTTTCACCAAAGCTGGTGAGATTTCCAGAAAAAAATGTGGATTCCCCATCCCTGGAAGTGTCCAAGGCCAGGTTGCACGGGGCTGGGATAGTGGAAGGTGATATTTTCTTTCCTGGAAACACCTGAGCTGGCTCAGTTGGGAAAACCTTCTGGAAAATCTCCCAATCAGAGGGAGATCTGCCTCTGGCCAGGAGCCCAGGGAATGAGGAGAGACTGGGACATTTCCTGAGGGCAGCTGGAGGTTTGCCTCTGGCAGGCAGCAAAGCCACAAAGCAGCCTCAGAAGGGACGGAAAAAAGGGACTTTCTTTGGGATTCAGAGGGAATGGAGCTCATGCAGGAAGAGACAGGAGATGGTGGGAAAGCCAGGCAGTGGCAAAAGGACCTCCCAGAAATCCCTGAAAGGCCCAGTGGGGAGGACTCGTTTGCAAATCTTTTCATTTGATGTCTCCTGCTGCTCTGAATTTCACTTTTTAATGAGTTAATTGATGACATGGGTTGGGAATGGCACCACTGGGATGGCATCCCTTGTCTTTTGGCATGTTCCAGTCACAGCAGGCACGGCCTGATCCGTCTCCAGGCTGGGACTAAGCTGGGGGGGCCATCCCAGCCCTTTCCAGCCAAGGCACAAAGCCAAGAAATGGGAAATCTCTCTCTGCCACCCCCTCCTCGCCTTTGCAGAAGGACTTGGAGGCATTTTTCCTTCAGGGAAAATTTTTCCTTCATTTTTCCTTCATTTCCTGTGGGAATGGGATGGTAGGAAACATTCCAGCCTTTGAGATCATCACACAGGAACTTCAAAACTGGAATGAGACAGGGAGAGAAGGAGGAACTGGACAAGGTTTTACAGTTGTGCTCACTGGGCTGCTCCCAGTTTGTTCCACATTTATTGGGGTGGTTTTTATTATTTTGGGGTTGGGTTTTTTGGGTTGGGTTTTTTTTGTTGTTGTTGTTGGTTTTGTTTTGTTTTTGTTTTTTTTTGTTTTGTTTTGTTTTTTTTTTTTTTTTTTTTTTTTGTTGCTGTTTGGTTTTTTTGTGGTTTTTTGTTGTTGTTTTTTGGTAAATTGGAGAGCTGAAGTCAGCCCTTATCCCATCCCTTGGATCCCAACCCAAAGCATTCCATTTGCACCTTGCACAGGAAAAGCAGCCGTGCCTCTCAGTGTGGCCAGCAGATAAATTCCTGCAGGGATGCACTTGTCCCTCTGAGAATCTGGAGGATTTTCTGGTTCTCCAAGATTCCTCGATGCTTTTGAATCAATGGATCCTGAGAAGCCAGTCAAGAGATGGATATAATTATTCCATCCCAACTGGATAAATTCCTCATCTATCAGCATTGAGGCAGAAACTTTTCATTGATCAATCCCTAAAAATATTGAACCCAAAGCTTTTCCAAAGTTCCTTTTCCTGCTGGTTCATCCTCTCCACACAGTCACAAATATCAGGCCAGGTCTCTCTTCTTCTTATCCACTAAAGAATTCCATAAAATATCCTATTGCCTCTGGATTTCTGGGTCAGGAAAGGACCACCAACAATTTTTAGAAGAAAATCCAACACAAAACATTTTTTATGGGAATAATAAACTCCAAATTTGGTGGAGGGAAAAAGCAAGAAAAGAAAATTGTAGGAAGTGGTCCTCTGGTGGTGCTGCAAGGCTGGGGAGGAGGAATATCAGAGGTGAGAGCTGCAAAAGTGGCTGCTCAGGAATGACCTTCCAGGAGTTCTTGGGAATCTGGGAAATTCAGTGAAAACCACATCATTCTTTTCATGGAAAGCCTTGTCCTCTCCAAAATACCTTTTTTTCATCTTTAATCAGGGGATGAAAGCAAATATTTGGGGGGGAAAAAAATATGAGGCAAAAGGTTCAAGAAGGAATTTTTGTCATCTTCCAATGTCTTGTTTATTCCGTCTGTTTCATTTTTCCAATTAATTTTGTTTTAATTTTGAATAATTAAGGACAGCTGCTTTCAGTACTAATACAAACATTCTTTTTCCTTTTTTTAAAGGTTATTTTCCCCTGTTCATCTCATCCTGAAATAATTTCACAATCCCCCATTTTTTTTAATCCTATTTAATTTCCCTGAAAACTCTAAATAAAAACCTGAATATCATTACTCAACTTGGAATGTTGGATAAGGAAGTGTGGCTGGTGATGGGATTGAGGAATTTATTCATGCATTCAATCTCCATAACAAAATAAAATTAGACAAAGGTGCAGGAGGGGAAATCTTAATCCTGTGGGGGAGATTTTGGGAATTCTCCTGGAACATGGATTAGCTGAGCCAATTTTGGTGCTAAACCAGCCACATTCCCTGTCCCTATCCCAGATTTGAACCATTCCAGTGTTTGGGACTCACTGTAAAACCTGGAGAATGACCATGAAAATATTCAGGGTATTGTGTGTGCAGTGGTGTTTGGATCATACAGGAATATTTTGGGAATATATTGGGAATTCTCCATGGATCCAAAGGTTTCGGTGTGTAATGGGAGCAGGGTCATTTTTAAATCCAATTCTTGCTGAGGATTTTTCCCCAGTGAGCTCCCAACTTCTCCTCGTCCCTGTGGATATTATCCCAACATAAAGAGCACCCCCAGCTTGTGATATCCTTGTTTTTTCTCATTTTAATTTTATAACATAATTTTTAATGGTTTTAACCCGTTTCTGAAGCAAGGTCTCTGCAAATCCAAAGTCAGCCAGAAAAACACGAAAAAAAACCAAACAAAAAAACCACAAAATAAAACAAAAAAACCAAAACCAAAACCAAACAAAAAAAAACAAACAAACAAACAAACAAAAAAAACTAAAAAAAAAAACCAACAAAAAAAAAAAAAAAAAAAAACAAACAAAAAAACCAACCAAAAAACAAAAAACAAAACCTTCAAGAGAATTCCTATTAAAATGTGTTCAAAAATGTAGGATTTACACTTCTTGGTGGCAGAAGTTCTGCTGTATTTGGTGTTTCCAAAGTTTACACGGAGAAAAACTGAAATTCCAACGAGGTGAATGTTTTCCTTCAACTCAGCACCTCTCTCTAAAATGGGATTTTTATTCTATTTTAAAGAAAGTTTGAAATAAACCATTTTAAAAATAAATGAAAATGAACATTATTTCAGGTTTTCCTGTAGGGAAAGTTTATTTTCTTCTCCAGACCAAGTTTATTTTCCTCTTCAGAAAACAACTTTTCTTGTTACAAGTATTTGATTTAATTTGAGTTTGTTTTTTCTATCCGTGTCCCAAATAAATATCAGAGCTGCAATCAGAGGGGCTGGTTTGGGACTTCAAATCTGCATTTCCACAGAGGACAGAACATTTTGAAGGAATTCAGGCAGGAAAACAGCAGGAATTCTGTGTAGTCCTTGCCATACTCACACTCCCAGAGAATATTGAGGCTTTTTCCTCCACCTACAATTCCTGGATTAATTTTGGAATATCCCACCTGACTTCCAGCTGCTGTTCCAGGAGGGCACAATCTCCCACAGAAAATAATTTTTTTCCTAATATCTCCTTGAAATCGACTTAAAATCCTTAAAATTTTTTTTTGGAAGTGGACAGAGAGGGGCTGATTCTCCCCCAGGTTGTGTTTTCCTGAGGATTTCCCAAATCCCAAAGCAGGGATAGACTGAGGAGATTTTACCTCTCCAAGGAGTGTCCTAACTATGGTGATGTAGAAGAGTTTATTTAAGATCTCTGTTAAACCCTCTCTTTCCCACTGAACATTTATCCCTGAAATATAAAGAAATAAAGGAAGAAGAAGGATAGAAATAATGGGAATTATTTGATTATTTTTTTTTTCCCAGAATCCTTACCCTGAAAGGAGTTCTATACTTCAGCACAGCCTCAGATAATTTATACAAAGTGCCCAAGGGACACAAGAATTAGGATTTGGAATGAGGGATTGTGAGATTTAGGATCCACCTGGACATCCCAGGTGCTCTCAAATGAGATTTCTACAAATCAATGCAATAGCTGGAGCTCACCCTTTCACCACGTTAAAAATTTTGGGATATTCACTCCAGAGCCTGCAGAAATCTGCTGACATGTTCATCCTTGAAAGAATAGCTAAATTAGGGAAATGTCTTCCTTGATTCCCTGTGTCCTGCATGAAGGAAATTCACTTTTCAGGCATTTTTCTCTCTGGTTTAGAGTTCCCATAAATTGTTTCACAAATATCACTATGCTGGAAAGACTTTTACCAGAACTATTTTTTTTTTTTTTTACTCTCCAAACCCAAATTTTCCTCTCCTTTTCTCAGCATATTTAGGCAGGTTTGTAACACTGCTGGCAAATTTCCAAGAGTTTCATTTGGAACATGATACTTTTCACTTAAAAATACAAAAAAAACAATTAAAGAGAGAGAGAGAGAGGAATTTAAAAAAAAAATCCAGCTGAAAGATCAGAAAAATTTACCCTGGAGCTGCCCAAGGGAGAGATGAACTGCAGTGAGCAACTCCTGAGGGTTGGCTGGGAAAAGCAGATTAATTCCCTTTTATTCACCTTTAATTTTGGGATAAAATTGCAGTTTGGGGTGGAGAAGCCACTGAGCAGCTGGGGGACATCAGCAGTGGAAGCCAGCTCAGGATTTAGGGACAATTCCATGTGGGGAAGGGAATGAAGGAGAAGAGACACCCAAAAAAAGAGTAAAGGGACTTCAAACCATGCAGAGCTTTTTTTTGGAATCTCTTGACCCCTGGCAGTGGCTCCAATCCTCTGAAGAGTTTCCAGCCAGCTGCAAAAAGCACTTTTTTTTTTTATTATTATTTTTATTTTATTTTTTTTTTTTTTTTGGTGCACAAAAGATGACCCTTCTACTCCCCAAAATTATTATAAAAGTTTAAAATGGCCAAGGTAAAGCTCAGTATTAAAAAAAAAATGTTGAGCATCCTCAGTGACCTTCAGGCATGGAAACCTCCTGGGAAGTCATGCTCCAAACCCAGAGATTTCCCACTTTTTAAAAGAATTTTCAGCTTCTTTTCTGTCAGTATTTGGTGCAGAAAAGGGAAAGTCAGTCTTTGGGAGGCAGGAAAGGTCCCCAGACCCATGGCAGGAGCCAGGAGCCAAGCAGCTCATAGCTGGAATATTTACTCTGTGTGGAAATAGATATTTTACTCCTTGAATGAACTCTAAGGATTTTATTATCAAAGGCTACTTGGAGTCCAGCTTTAGTAGTGAGTAAAAATCGTGTCATTCTAATAGGAAATGGCACTTTTGGGACCATCCATGGGGGAATCTCAGTGGGATGTCACAAATCAAAGAGAAGGAGGACAAAAACGGGCACTGTCCCCTCTGAGTGCCAAGAGCTGCTTCCCCTCCGGCTCCACCACCAGGGTTTTGGCAAATCACCAGGGAAGGAGCAGGATGAGCTGTGGGACACCCCAAAGGAGCCTCGGTGCTGATTGTCCCTGTCCCCTGGGTGTGCTGTGAGTGACACTGTGCTCCCCCAGCGCACAGAGGGGTTTTCCTGCCTCTCCCCCCTCCCTGCTGCCCTGCCAGACCCTCTCCCTCCCAGCCTAAAACAATAAACGACCCGGGGATCCCTGCTGGCTATTGACACTGGCAATTACAGGGGAATTAAAGGGGCTGTGTGCTCTGGATGCCCTTCAAAGCTTGGTGGGATTCCCACACACGCTCCCGGGGCTGTGGGGTCCTGCTTGGGCTCACTGCCACTTCCTAAGAACATGAAACCATTATCAGCCACTCACTGAACACTTCCTGACACCCCCAGGCAGGAAGGAGAAACGTCCCAGACAGCCCCAGCCCCAAGGAAAGGGGCTGGTTTCCTAAGGAGCTGAGTCCAGCAGCATTTTCTGACTCTGCTGTTGTAATGCTGAGCAAGGTTCAGACTCCTTTTGTACACTCCTTGTGTGTGCACCAGCCAAAAACCATATTTACTTGCTGTGTTTTGCTGTTATTTCTATGTTTTTCAGTTATTTCTGCACATTTTGCTGTCCTTTCACACTCTGGTTTTTGTGTATTTCTTAGTTTAGACCAGTGTTTATAACATGAGAAAATTTTAGGAGTTTTTCAATAACTTGTTTGAAACCCCCCCCAAGGCTAAATAAAACTATGCTAAATCAAGAGCTGGAAACACAGAACACCCAGATTAGAAGATTCAAAATAATGGAAGGTGGAGAAGATCCTGAAGACCACTAATTATGGATTTTCAAGGATTAAAAATATCCTAAAACTACCAATTCTAGAGTATGTTCCCACGTGGGTAGTGGTTCTAAAAATATAAAATTAGGGTGAATTGTAAACAATAAATCAAATTCTGCACAATCATATTGATTTGCTGTCCAGAAATCCAGTTTGTTCCCACACTTTCTGCTGCCCCAGCAGTGGGTGGGTTCAGGGGTGATCTCATTCCTGAGCTCAGCATCAGTTCTAACAAATCTGAGAATTTTGTGCACCCAAGGAATTGTAAATGCCATGGGAAAAATTCCTCCTTGTTCCCAGGTAAATTTTACACCCTGTCCCTCCGTGTTCTTGCTCACAGAATTATTTTTTTTTTTTGTTCTGAACACACTCAGCCCCCTGTGTTGGTGCTGGTGGAGGAAAACCCTTCCAAGAATTGTCTTCCCAGCACAGCAGTATTTTTATATAAAATCACTCATTCCACTCTTTAATATCTCATTTAAGAGAATAAAACATGAGGAAAATTATATTTCTTGTTTTTACTCAAAGTCTGGATTTTCTGTTCTATTCATGTTCTTAATTCTCACAGAAATGGGGATGGGGTTGAGGATGAAGATCCCACTGAGATGATTTTTGAAGCAGAAAGCCCTTTATGTTTTAGGATTTGGTGCAGAAAGAACAGTCCTTAGCCACTGTGGTGACTTTCTAATTAAGAGAGGAGGTTTAGATGCCTCCTTTTGGAAAATCTGCTCTGCAAAAATTTGCTTAAGAATGGGGCAAAACTGGGTAACAGGAGTAGATTTTGGAGAGAATCTCCTGCTTTTCTTCCACAAGGGAGTCTCATTCCTTGAGACAAAGGGAGGTAGATGATGTTAGAATGGAAAAGGAGGAAAAAGAAAAGAGGAAAAAAAGGAGAAAAAAGGAAGAAGGAAAATGGAAAAAGGGAAGAGAAAAAAAGAAAGAAGAGAAAGGAGGAAAAGGGGAGGAGGAGAAGGAGAAGGAGAAGGAGAAGGAGAAGGAGAAGGAGAAGGAGAAGGAGAAGGAGAAGGAGAAGGAGAAGGAGAAGGAGAAGGAGAAGGAGAAGGAGAAGGAGAAGGAGAAGGAGAAGGAGAAGGAGAGGGAGAGGGAGAAGGAGAAGGAGAAGGAGAAGGAGAAGGAGAAGGAGAAGGAGAAGGAGAAGGAGAAGGAGAAGGAGAAGGAGAAGGAGAAGGAGAAGGAGAAGGAGAAGGAGAAGGAGAAGGAGAAGGAGAAGGAGAAGGAGAAGGAGAAGGAGAAGGAGAAGGAGAAGGAGAAGGAGAAGGAGAAGGAGAAGGAGAAGGAGAAGGAGGAAGGGAATGAGAGGAAGAAGGGGAAGAAGAAGGAGGAGAAGCAGAAGAAGAAGAAGCAGAAGAAGAAGCAGCGGAAGAAGCAGAAGCAGAAGAAGAAGAAGAAACAAAAGGAAACAGAAGAAGGAACAGAAAGAGAAAAAGGAAAATATAGGAAAAAATAGGAAAAAGAAAAAAAAATATTTTTTTTAAATCGCTCAGATACTCTCTCTGTCCCTCCCGATCCCCTTGGTCACTGTCCCAGTTTGTCCCAGTCTCCTTGGTCACACTGTCCCAGTTTGTCCCAGTCTCTTTGTTCACCCTGTCCCAGTTTGTCCCAGTCTCCTCATTTACCCTGTCCCAGTTTGTCCCAGTCTCCTCATTCACACTCCCCCAGTTTGTCCCACTCTCCTCGTTCACACTGTCCCAGTTTCTCCCAGTCTCCTTGGTCACTGTCCCAGTTTGCCCAGTCTCCTCGTTTACACTGTCCCAGTTTGCTCAATCTCCTTGGCCACATTGTCCCAGTTTGTCCCAGTCTCCTTGTACACAGAGTCCCAGTTTGTCCCAGTCTCCTTGGTCACTGTCCCAGTTTCTCCCAGTCTCCTTGGCCACATTGTCCCAGTTTGTCCCAGTCTCCTCGTTCACACTGTCCCAGTTTGTCCCAGTCTCCTTGGACACACTGTCCCAGTTTGTCTCAGTCTCCTCATTCACTCTGTCCCAGTTTGTCCCAGTCTCCTCTTTTACACTGTTCCAGTTTGTCCCAGTCTCCTTGCACACACTGTCCCAGTTTGTCCCAGTCTTCTTGGTCACATTGTCCCAGTTTGTCCCAGTCTCCTCGTTCACTCTGTCCCAGTTTGTCCCAGTCTCCTCGTTCACTCTGTCCCAGTTTGTCCCAGTCTCTTTGTTCACTCTGTCCCAGTTTGTCCCAGTCTCCTCTTTTACACTGTCCCAGTTTGCTCAATCTCCTTGGCCACACTGTCCCAGTCTGTCCCAGTCTCCTCGTTCACACTGTCCCAGTTTGTCCCAGTCTCCTCGTTCACCCTGTCCCAGTTTGTCCCAGTCTCTTTGTTCACCCTGTCCCAGTTTGTCCCAGTCTCCTCGTTCACCCTGTCCCAGTTTGTCCCTGCCCTTCCCTCCAGGGCAGATCCCCGTGGATCTCCCTCCAGGCCAAGCCCAAACCCGACCTTGCCCTCTGTGGCTCCCAGAGGTGCAGAGCTCCCCTCAAAGCCCAGGCTGAACCAAAACCAAACACAGCCAGTTTATTCCAGGCTCCTGCTGGGTCTCATCCTCCCCTGGCTGCTCTCCACACAGCTCCACGTGTCCCAAACCTCTCCCAGGTCACTGTGCCTCGGTGGTGTAAATGGAAATCAAAGCCTTGCTGATGTGGGAACATAAGGAAAAAAAAATCCAACTGAAAAGAATCATACTCAGAAAAGTGAAATATTCATTGGTTTAACCTCAAAGTAATTCAAGGGAAAAGGGTGACAAGGAGACATCACATCCAGGTAAAAAAAAAAAAATCAGCTTTTAAGTGATGACAGTGACATTTATTTTTCCTTGTGTTCAGCTTTAATGGTAGAAAATTGTGTATTTAAAGATTTGTGTGTGTTGTGTGCATTTAAACATTAAAAACTGTGTGTATTTAAACATTTTTCATGGATTCATTCCCTTCTGTGCACAGTAAATCACAAGAGGGTTTGTTTTCCTCCTTGGCAGGTGATTCCTGACTGGAGTTTCCAGTATCCCAGTGGATATCCAACTCCTACCTCTGCCAGAAGGAAAAAACTGAGGGTGAAGGTGCTGAGCTGAATCCTGCTGAATTTTATGGAACTATTTCCACGAGTTCTGGAGAGAATTCTCCATCTCCAAGTGTTTTTTGCATGTTTCTACTTGGAGACAGGGATGTTGGTCACTGCAGACAATGAAATCATCCCATTCCCTCTGATAAACGCTGGGAATGATCCCACATCCTATAGAAAGAACCCCACCCACTCCTTCCTCATTACAAACACCACAGCACAGCTCATCCTGGGGCTTGTAAAGGAAAAAAAGCTCTGGAATAAATCTTGAGACAGGGATTTGTTATTAATTCCCTCATCGGCCAATTAAGTGTGGTCTCAATATCCCAAAGGATTTTCCCACTGTGGGAGCCTCTCCCTGTCTCTGAGCTCTGGGTGGTTTTTTAGGTCCACTGCTCACTCTTGGCTGGGATTTTTGCACATCAGTTATGGCCCCTCTGAGCCTGCAGTCTATAAACATTTTATATAAAACCAGGAATAAAACCCAGCCCAGCTCCTTTGTCAGAGGCACAGAACTCACCAGGGCAAGGTTTGGCTCCTCTTCCTCACCTCCCTTGTCACAGCCCAGCAGCTGGAAGGGAGGAATAAAATCAAAATAAAATAAGGGAGGAATAAAAATCCACTTTAGGTTTGGAAGAATCCCAAACTGAGTTGGGTTGGAAGGATCTGAAAGCTCATCTTGATCCATCCCATGGGCAGGGACATCTCCCACTGTCCCAAAGTGCTCCAAGCCCCAATGTCCAGCCTGGCCTTGGACAATTCCAGGGATCCAGGGGCAGCCACAGCTGCTCTGGAGGCCTCACACCCTCCCAGAGAAGAATTTCCTTCTAAAATCTAATCTAAATCTCTTCTTTTAGTTTAAAACCTTTCCCCTTCTTCTATCACTGCCTATCACTCAAAAAGAGCTTCTGTGACTGAAAAGTCAATTTTTTCCCCCCAATGTTCACTAATTAATGTAATAAAAATATTCCATCATTCCAGGCTTAGTCTCATTGTCTAAAATCCCTCCATATCAAGTTAAAGGAGCAATTATACATGGAATATAGTTTATTCCTACACATCAGAGCAAGGTGAGGTGGTTTCACCCTCCAGATGACCATGGAAGGAGTGAATGGAGATCTGGCTGGAATCAAGGGGTGGTTTGGGTTGGAAGGGACCCCAAGGATGATCCAGTGCCACCCCCTCCTACGGGCAGGGGCAATTCCCACCATTCCCAGCATCCCAGGCTGCTCCAAGCTCTGCCCAGCCTGGCCTTGGACACTCCCAGGGATGGCAGGAGGGCTCTTACCACCCAACCAACTCCTTATTTTGCTCCAAGCCCATCCAGCCTGGCCTTTTCCACCCTCTCCACCTTCAGTGCCACCCACCTGTCACCTACAGACCTGTAAAGTGCCAATCCATGGGGACAGAACTCAGCTGATTAATCCTGGAGGGAAGCAAAAATCTCATTTTTTATTTTTTTTTTTGTGCTTTTCTGCCCTGCCTTTCCTCCTCTGGTTTTACACAGATGTTAACTGCAGCTCTTCTGTCCAAATCAGCCCAAGTAGCAAAACCCACAAACCCAATTAGCTGGCAATGGCCCAAACCCATTCCCATCCATTCCAATTTACTGGGAGACAAGAGCTGGCACGTTCCTTGCAGATACATCATCAAATTAATGGCCTTTCTTCCAGAAATGGGGAGTGAAAGTTATAAACCCAGCCAGGACATAAATAATACAACCATGGCATGGAAAACAAACCACCATTTGCTGTTAGTTATGGACTTTCAGCCTGGAAGTGACAAAAAACAAACAAAAGGAATTTGTTATGTACATTGAGGTTGGAGGAGTGGAGGAACCACGCAGCTTTTGGGAATATTCAGGGAAAAGGGATCCAGCCAAGTGTATTTCTGCCATAAATCTGTATTTCTGCCTGCTGTTTGCTTATTATGGCAGAGGGGTTGTTGAAATTCAGGGAGTTGAGTGGCAGAAAATTGAAAATAATCAAGAAAAGAGCAACTTTTGGTTCTCTTTCCTTAAAATTGATGAAGGGTGAAACCACCCCCGAGCTGAAAGGGTGGGACTCAGCAGAACCCCACCACAGGATGAGGGTTTGGGAAAGTTATGCCCTGGAATTTCAGGGTGGGGCTTCCAAAGCAGCTGGAGAATGAAATACTTGGAAGTGAAATATCTCCAACAGGTGACTCCCAATCACTTCCTTAATTATTAATGTAATTAGCTATAAAACCTGAAATTGCTCTTCAAAGGGCTCCAGTTTCAATTAGAAAATCAGGTGAGGAGAATCCCACCTTGATCCAGGGATGGATCAGATTAATCATTTCTCCAGCTCCACTAGTGAGGAAAGTAGAAAGATGCAAAAAAACACTTGGAGATGGAGAATTCTCTCCAGAATTTGTGGAAATAGTTCCCTAAAATTCAGCAGGATTCAGCTCAGCACCTTCACCCTCAGTTTTTTTCCTTCTGGCAGAGGTAGGAGTTGGATATCCACTGGGATACTGGAAACTCCAGTCAGGAATCACCTGCCAAGGAAGAAAACAAACCCAAATGTGCTTTACTGTGCACACAAGGGAATAAAACCATGTAAAAAGGTTTAAATACACACAATTAAAGTAGAACACAAAGAAAAATAAATGCCATTGTCATCATTTAAAAGCTGATTTTATTTTTTTACCAGGATGTGATGACTCCTTGTGACAATTTCCCCTTGAATTACTTTGAGGTTAAACCAATGAATATGTCACTTTTCTGAGTATGATTCTTTTCAGTTGGATTTTTTTCTTATGGAAAAACATCGATTTGTAAATTATTTTAAGATAAACTGGATTTTAAAAAATTTCTCCCTCGTTAATTTGGGTTATCCCAGCATTTCCCCTGGGTGGAGTGGTGGATCAATCAGCATTAATTATTCTTCTCCCCACATTAATTCCAGGGGTGGATCCCACCAGAGCAGCTGACTTGGGGAGGTGGAAAACACCAGAAAATGCCACAGAGCCCATGGGAGCACCTAAGGGAGCAGGGATGATGTTGGGAATTTTCAGAGCCCAGTGCCTGCAGCTACTTGGGGTGAAATCCAAGGAATTATTCCTTTTCTCTAGGAATAGAAGGGACAGTTGGCCAATTCTCTGCTTTTTACAGGTTTTCCTTGGCCTCTCCTACCCCAAATTAATTAATTCTGACCCTTCAAGTGGCTAAAAATGATTAACACATATCTCAGCTAATTGGTGATTTTTTTAATGGCGTTAATCGACAGCCAAGTGAAGAATTTCTTTGAAAACTCCACAAAATCTTTTTGACTCGCCCATTTTTCTTTTAGTTTGGAGAGTTGCAGCCCTGTGCTCCCAAATCCCAGGGTGGGGAAGTGCCAAGCTCTGGTTTCTCCAGGCATATGATTCCCATTTTGGGACACACTGGGGTGGATCCACGTCAAAAACTCCTTTAAACAGAACGACCCTTTAAAGGAGCTCAGGACTCAAACACAACCAGGGATTTAATTAGGCAGCTCTAAACAAATGAGAAACCTTAAATAAACATCTTCTCCTCGAATAAACATCTCCTCCTCGAATAAACATCTCCTCCTCCCTTAAACCAGTCAAAGGCAGGGGAAGCACCCGGCTGCTTTTAATAAAAATGTTGTGGAAAACGAGTCAGTCACAGATGGCAAAGTTTATTTGTTGTTTTCCAAAGGGAATTTTAATTTGGATTGAGGCTCAGTCATTTCTTTTCTTGCTTGATTTCCCTCAAGCAACGTTCCAGCAGTTTTCTCAGTTTGGATATTTGGGCAGTGCTGAGTAGAAATTCTCATCTGGAAGAGTTTTTTCATCATTCATGGAAGTTGTGATCAGTGCTCGTCAAAGTCCATGGCATTCCTTCTAGGATTCCAACAGACTTTGGGTGGAATCCACAGGGTTGGAGTTAAAATCTAGTAAAATCTTGGAGAGATTCTCTGTACATGAAGTGTTTGAGATTCCAACAGACTTTGGGTGAAATCCATAGGGTTGGAGCTAAAATCCAAGGAAATCTTGGAAAGATTCTCTGTACATAAAGTGTTTGAGATTCCAACAGACTTTGGGTGAAATCCACAGGGTTGGAGCTAAAATCCAGGGAAATCTTGGAAAGATTCTCTGTACATAAAGTGTTTGAGACTCTTTGAAAGCAGTGGACCTGTTCTGACAGAGGCTTCCCACAAATTAAAACATTTCAATTAATAAAAAAAAAAAATTCTTTCAGATTGTTAAATATACGGAAGTAAAAAAAAATAAATTGTTTTGGTGTGAAGTTGGGGGTATTTTAAAATTTAGAGCCCATTTTTTACCTTCTTGTAATAAAAGAGGGAAGAAATTAAATTAAAAAATTAAAATGTTCAATCTGTTTTATAAAGGGTTTCAATGAAATTTTTAAAGGGGTGCCCAGAGCAGCTGTGGCTGCCCTGGATCCCTGGCAGGGACCCAGGCCAGGCTGGATTTTGGGGCTGGGATGGTGGGAGGTGTCTCTGCCATTTTATGATCCATAAAATCCCTTCCAACCAAACCCATTCCATGGTTCTGATTATCTCAAAGCTTTTCCAAATCCTGACATAGATAATTTTCATTCTCTATAAAAAAAAATTAGAAATTTATTTAACTTCTTTCTTAAGTGGAAAGAAAGGAAAAGGAAAAGGAAAAGGAAGGAAGGAAGGAAGAAATTTAATAATTTAATCCTGGTCTAAAGAAATGAGTTTGGCTGGATATGAGATTTAATCTTGATCTAGAGAAGTAAGTTTGACTGGTTTGGAAAAAAAAAAAAAAAAAAAAAAAATCAACATCTTATTTTGCCATTTTTCCAAGTTCCCTTTCAAGTGACCAGCCAGAGGCAAGTGGTGCTCAGAAAATTTCTTGGAGTTTCTCTGTGAGGAAAATTGAAGCAAAAACCAAGGAATTTTTTTTTTTTTTTTTTTTTTTAATGGAGTTATTTTGCTGAAATAGGAAATTCAATTTGATTTTAAAAAATCTGTTCAAGAAAACTCTTCAGTTTTTGGGTGGAGGGAGGTGGATAAGATATAAAATGCTGGTGGAAAGTTATTGTAACAGCTTGAGTAATAAATACATGGCTTGAGTAATAAACCCATAAATTTATTGGTGTATCCAGAATTGTTCTTTCACAGCACATTTAATGGTCCCTGAAGATGTGGAGGAAGTCTTGATCTGCTGGAGCTCAGATCCCTGGGATCAGGCAAAGAAATCCCACCCAGAAGCAGAGCATGAGCAGCTGAGAGGAAAAACCACTTTAGGGGGAATTAGGGGATCAGAAAACTCTAATTAGGGGGTTAATGAGCAGAAAGAGTAACGAGGCACCCAAAGGAGATTCCCATCCTTCATTTCATTCCCTTGGAGCTTCATGGAGACCACCTGGAAGCTGATTTGGATAAAACTGATGGATAAAACTAAATCTCTCTCTCCCTGCTTTAGGGTTTCTCTGGTTTCTTTTCCCTTTTGGTGTTTCTGGGGTTGGTGACCCAGGGGAAGTGAGGAAAAGGCTTTTTCTCCACGGGGGGTGTCCAGAGGTGCCAATCCCTCTGGAATTCACCAGCAGAGCTCCCAGTGAAACAAAATCCTGGGAAACATCAGCCAGGGTGGAAAGGGGGAACAGCAAAGAGGAGAGAAGAGGGAGAGCTGGGATGTGCAATGGCAGATTCAGAGCTGTGAGGGCTGATCCAGAGCCCTCCCCGAGCCACAAACAGGTCCAAAAGATTTGGGTCAAAGTCTAGGAGACTCTTCCAACCTTTCCCAAGCTGGGATTGTCAAGCTGTGATGGGTTCTGACCTGGAAAAGTCAAGGAACAAATAGAAAAAGCCTCAAAAGTATTTTTAGGTTCACCAAAGGGTGAAGGAGGTTTAGTCCATGTGGAAACCTGGAGAGATCCATGAACCAGAAGAGGGGGAACACCAGCACAGAGAATTCCACTGACTTTTTCCTGCTCCTGAATTCCATGAGCTCTGGAGTCTTCCTTAAAATCTGCTGCCTCAGCACACTTGCAGCAGCCACCAGGAAAGGCTTGTGAACAGACCAACAAATCATTCCCAAATATTTCCATACAATTTGTTTTCTTGTGTCTTCATTCTGGCAGGAGCAGCTTTAACACAACTGCAGATTTTACCTGTGCAGGGAAATACCGATGGGAAAAAATTCCCAAACAATTACACAGATGTGCCAAAAGCATGGGAGGCATCCCAGAATTTACTGGAATGTCCATCCACATTTGTGTCCTGGAGTCAAATCTCAAGGTGACAAAACTGGAACTGCTCCACAACCAGTTTTAAATGCTGTTTAAGATTTTTCTGCATCCTCTGGGGAATATTCTGGATGTAGCTTCAGCCTGGCCACCAGTGCCATCCCAGAACTGCCTTATGAGCTCTAAGGAATATTTGATCCCTCATGGAAGCACCAAAATCTTGACAGGACAGGGAATCTCCAAGGCAGCAACTCCCAGGAACACTCTGAATTTCAGTCTCTTCCAAAATCCAGTCGAGCAAAGTCTCATCTTTCCTTTCTGCCAGAGTTCCAGGCTAATGATAATAACTTTAAATCCTTTCATCCCTTAATGGCCCAGCTATTCCACATTAAAATGGTTATTAACATGCAAGAGGCAGTCACAGGATAAGACAGGATAAAACACTAATCCTGGAGCTGGAAGCACTTTTTCCTCATCAAAACTCCTTGTGCAGATGTTTCTCAGCACCATAACCCAGCCTGGTCTGGGTCTAAGTACCTGAAGTCACATCTGGATTAGAAATTCTGCCAAGAAACCTTTCAGAGCAGGGAGGTGCTTTATGGGGGAAGTGGCCCTGCAAAAATCAGCTGTCAAATCCCAGTGTCAAACCAGGGAATGGGAATCTGCTTGTGGAAAATGTTCCTGTGCTAAAGCCTTGTCCTGGGATTGTTATTCCAGACCTTCCACCTGCTCCAAAGCTCCTTTGCAGGGGCTGGAGCATTTTTAATGATGTGTGTCTGTCTTTAAAAGGATCTGTGGAGTGTAGGAATGGTTTATGGTGGGATTTGTCAGGGCTGGAGAACCCTCAGGAGATCCCTGAGTGCTGCTACTGTGACCACACCACGAGGCAAATTTGGGAAGAATTTTAGGGTGGAGGAATTTTCCCAATGCCAATTCTCAGCCTGGACACTCCTGGTGTTTTCTGGTGGAATCAAACCTGCCAAAAATCCCTGGAAGGAATATTCTGGGGAAGTAACCTCTCCAATCCCATGGATCTTGGCTGCTTTGGCTCCTTGTTGCCAGGTGGGCAAGGAAGAGTTTTGGAATCAAAATCCCCTGGGGAAGGAAAAGTTTTGGGATCAAAATCCCCTGGGGAAGGAAAAGTTTTGGGATCAAAATCCCCCTGTGCAACAGAGTTTTGGAATCAAAACTTCCTGTGGAAGGAAAAGTTTTGGAATCAGAATCCCCTGTGCAAGGAAAAGTTTTGGAATCAAAATTCCCTGGGGAAGGAAAAGTTTTGGGATCAAAATTCCCTGGGGAAGGAAAGAAAAGTTTTGGAATCAAAATCTCCTCTGCAAGGAAAAGTTTTGGAATCAAAACCTCCCGGGGAAGGAAAAGTTTTGGAATCAGAATCCCCTGGGGAAGGAAAAGTTTTGGGATCAATATCTCCTGTGCAAGGAAAAGTTTTGGAATCAAAACCTCCCGGGGAAGGAAAAGTTTTGGAATTAAAATCCCCTGTGCAAGGAAAAGTTTTGGAATCAAAATTCCCTGGGGAAGGAAAAGTTTTGGAATTAAAATCCCCTGTGCAAGGAAAAGTTTTGGAATCAATATCTCCTGTGCAAGGAAGAGTGGATGGCATCAAGTTGGAACTACAGGGTTCCATAATTACAGAAATGAAACCCAGGGAATGTTGAGGAATTTGTGTGGGTTGTGCCATGTCCATGCAGTCTGCAGTGATTATGGATTCTTCTTCTTCTTCTTCTTCTTCTTCTTCTTGAAACATTTTTGAATCCTTTGTTCAACTCCTGTCGAGTTTCACAGTTGAACTTCCAGCTTTCTACAGTTATGAAGGAAAAGTGTGGTTGGGAAAGAGAATCTGTGAGCCTTGCACCAAAATAAAACTTGGATTTGCCCATGGTAAAAGCACTTAGGGGTGTACAGAGGCAGGAGATCCCACAAAATCCCTGATTTCAGATTTCCTTTAATCCACACTTTAGTAGACACACCAGGACTGAACCTTGGGAGATCTTGTGCTCTAGGAAACCCAACTTCATCTGTTTCATCACTCAGGACTGATGAAATCTCCTGCCAGCAATAATAATTCTGATTTTTCCTTTCCTCATGTCTCTGAACAAGGATTGTTTGGCTCTGCCTGGTTGTTTTTGATCAACCTCTGCACTTTTTCCAGAAATCCAGGGCTTTGAGCAGCACATGGAGCAATCACCCACGTACTTGGGATTTTTTTCCCTGTTCCAAATGGGATGCAGCCAGCTTTATATTAAATCAAGTGCATTTTAGGATTTCCCCCAAAGCTATTTCATGACAGAAGCCCAGGGACTGTGATCCCTCTGTGCTTTGGGTTTTCTTGGAGAATTCCATGCAGAATCCTGCTGGCCATGGTCCCAAACAGGTTACAGTGCTAATGGATTTTGCTTGGAGCCAATCCACTTCACCCTACCCTCATTTCATGCTGAATTCAAGCACCTCATTGTCATCCATTCTCACATGACCAGACCCACAACTTGTTTTTATTCCTGTTCAAAATTAAAATCAAATGAGAAGCTTTGGAGAAGACACTGGCAGGAAAACATTTCCCATTTTAACTAGAAACAGCTCTGTCTGCTCTGAACAACAGATTGCACTTCTCAAAAGCCAAAATTCATTCAAAATTCAGGTTATTTTGCCTTTTTAATTTGATAAATTTAAGCAATTTCTAAAAAGAGAGCCATGGGTGAATGGGACAGGCTCAGATGTTTTGCTCTGTGTTCCCCAGCCTTGTGGATACCCATCAAACCAGGCAGGTGATAAGAATGAGATAAGAACATCTCACCTCTGCAAGTGGCCTGAAGAGCCCAAAATGACCTGTCCAGAGTTCCAAAATGACTTGTAAGGAATTGTGAGCACAGCCAGAGGAGCTGGATGGGTGGCAAAGCCCCAGAGCAGCTTTCCCCAGCCAGGCTGTGCCAAATCTGACAGGGCTGGAACACCTTTCCCTCAGTTTTCCCACTGCCAGAGGCTTTGGGAAGCACAGAGGGAGCCACATTCCTGCAGCCATCCCTGTGCTAATGGGGACTCAGCTTCCTTCAGCCAGGCCATGGGTAACACGAGATAAATCTGCTTTAAATCTGCTTTAAATCTGTTTAAATCACCTTTCCAGGCCTTTCTGGCTCTTCCCTCTGGAACCGTCCAGCTGGAGAGGGCTCCATGATTGACTCTTTACCCTGGAAAATAAAAAATCAAGCTTCTATGTGTGTGTGTGTGTAGGTTTTGTTTTATAACTCTGCCTGAGGGTGAGTTCTTTCAGGCTTTGGTATTTAATTTATTAAATTTATTGGATTGTGATCATGAACATCACGGGGCAGAAACATCATTCCTCATTTGGCATGTGTGCAGAATGAATTTAAACATAATGGGACAAAAAAAAATGGCAAGAGATCCCCCCCTTCCTCAGGAGAGGTCCAGGAGTTCTGTCCATCACCAAGGACTTTAATTGTTGTTAAAAGAAGGTTCTGCCTCACATAGATCGATTTTATCATAAATCCTCCATAGATTTGCACAGCTCCCAGGGAATTTTAGGCCAGAATTTTAGGCTTGTTCTGCTCCAATGGGACAAAAACCAGCAAACAATGGCAGGAAATATCAATATTGGGAAATATCACATCCAGGATCTTGAAAAATGGCAGGAATGAGACTGGTGAAGGTGAAGGGTATTCCCAGGGCAGCAGGGAATTCCAGCTGAGCTAAGGTAGAACAATCCATGGATGGATATATGATTTTTAAGGAAGAATTTTCTTCTGGTTTTGCCATCATTTAAAATTTCTATCTTTGGGAAAGAGAGTTTGGATTTGATTTAGTTGTAGGGATTTTTTAAGCCAGTGGAATCCATCCAATTCCTTCACAAAATTTTGGGTTCTGAGATGGTTATTTTTGTGCCACTGTGTGCATATTTTAATGTGCAAGGCTATGGAATAGATTTCCAGATTCCCAAATTCCAGGAGATCTGTTATGACCTACTTTCCTCCTCTATTTCCCTCATTCCTCACACTGAACTTTAGGATTTTGGATTCTGGGGGGAGGAATTGCACCATCTGCTTTCACTCCAAATTAGGATGAGAAGATTAATTCTTCCTTCTTTCACTGAGTGGAAATGCATCTGTCAAAATGTTTTCCTTCAGCATTTTTTTTTTTTTTTTCCAGAAAAAATGAAATATTTCAGCATTCCTTGAAACAGGATTGTTTCACTTGGACTCACCCAGCTGACCGGAAGTATTTTATTTGACATTGGTTCAATGATAATCTGCTTTTTTTCTGTTTTTTTTTTTTCTTCACCATGGCCTGGTGCCACTTGCAAGTTCTCATCTCGAGTCTGCTGCAGTTGTTATCAACTTTTTTGTCCTTCCTGAGTGTCCCTTCCTAGAATTCCATGGCAGCAAATTCTCCATCCTTGGGCATTTTCAGGATTGAACAGATTTTGTTTGAATTGTTCTTCCAAAAGGAATGAGCTGGTTGGACAAGAGGCTGACAGACATCCAACAAAAACTTTCCCATGGCTTGGAGATTAAAATTGGGTTTCAGAGGACTGGAGCTGCTCCTCTGGAGATGCAGCAGATCCAGGTTTGCTTCCTCCCACATCCTCCCCATCACTCAGGCTTCAGCTGGGGGGGGAATTTTGGAGACAAATTAGGTTGACACAAGGTGGGTGTTCAAAAAAATGAATAAATGTGGCCATTCATGGTTTGGTGGACATGGGGGTGTTCAGTTAAAGCTTGGATTGATGATCTTGGAGGTTCCTCAATGATCCTGGGATTCTACAAAACTCAGGCAGAAGATCTCAGCTCTCTCCCAAATTTTTCCTGTCCCTTTTATTCCCTTGGATGCAGGAAAAGAGCAACCCCCAGATTTCCCCTGCCAGGGGCTCTGGCAGGAATGTGGCTGGAAGCTGTCGAGCCAGAGGTTTCTCTCTGGAGATTTTCCCCAAGTAATTCCATCCAAGGGAACAAAAGCTCCAGAAAAACCCCGAGTTTCTGAGGAACCAGATGTTCTAATGCCTTGCCAGGGCTTAATAAATGGCAATGTATTCACACTGTCAAGGCTGCAAACGTAATAAATTACATTTAATGCTGATATAAATACAGAAAACCACACGGAAAAGAGACAAGGGAAGAGTGTCTTATTCAAGAGGGAAAATGTTGGTGTGAGATTTCACCCAGGCACGTGTGGGTGTGTATCTGGTTCTGTCTGTTTATATCTGTATATATCTGCAAATATCTGTATTATATTTATCTTTATATATCCCAGTATAGAAGTGAATGGTACCAATTACCTGAATGGTGCTGAGTGACTCAAGCAAGAAAAAAAAAAGGGGGGAAAGAAAAGAAAAAAAAAAAAGGAAAAGAGGATTTTTACAAATTGCCATTCAAAAGTCCAAGTTAAACCTTTAACCCTGATTAAAGCTTCCCACAATTCATCTCCTTCTTTTCAGCCTCAGTGCCCTGGCTGGTATTGAAAATTAAAGTTATTTCAGGGAATTCTGACAGCTAAAAAAAAAATAATGTCCGTAGCCTGGCTGCCTAAACACTCCAGGGACTGGATCCTGGAGACCCCTGCTCCATCATCCTGCAGAAAGTGGACAAAAATAGCTGATAAAAACAAATATATAAAACCAAAATTGATAAAAACAACAAACTCCTGCTCTTCCCAATTGTTTCTCCTCATATTGAAAATTAGTTTACATGAGCAAAACCTCCTAGTCCAAAATCTGTTAATCCTTAGAGTTTCCAGACTGGTCTGAGTGATGGAGATGAACAAATATTTTGAGTTTTTTTGCTGGTTTTTGGTTACACATGTGGAGTGCTGCTATCAATGCTTTAACAATTCCCCCTGGTGATTCCTGCAGCAAAATCTGTCCAATATCTGTTTAATTGCCATGCCTGAGGCCTGACCAAACCATTGCAAAGTCCAAGAAAGTCTTTTCCCTTGATTTCAGCATGGGTTGGATGAGATCTTTCCCATTTCTGATGCTGTTACTGATACCCAGATCTGTCACTGGGGATATTTTATACCCACTTCAGCCTTGCTTCAAACCTCCCAGCAGCTGTGAGGCCGTAAAAAAATCAACTTCATCCCAAGTCAAACCCAAAATGCTGAAACTCAGCAAGAGTAGAAAGGAGTAGAAAAAAAAAAAAAAAAAAAAATCTCCTCTCAGTCCTGGGGCTTGGTGAGCAGCAGTAACTCAGCATTTTCTCCTCGAGGGTTCTCCCCTCCCTCCCACTTGGAATTTCCTCCTCTTTGGCTTTTATCCAGGCCTTGTGTTCTCACCTTCAAGGTCAGGTATGAGGTGCTTTGATTTGCTCCACCCTTTGCCTCCCAGGGATTTGTTTTCCTGCAGTGTGGAGCCTGTTCCAGGCAGGATGCTCCATCTTTTCCTCTGGCATCAAACAGCCAGAACAGTTCCTGGGTCTGGATACCTCTCCAGCCTCTCTGGGTAACCTGTCCCAATGTTCAACTGCCTTCCCAGGGAAAAAAAAAAATAAAAAATAGAGTTTTCCTCCATTGAAACAGAATTTTCTTGTATTTTGGTTTGTCTCATTGCCTGGTTCTGAGTATCACTGAGATGATCCTGGCTCCATCTTTTTTTCTTCACCATCAGATATTTCACAGGATCCCAAAATGGATTGGGTTGGAGGGGACTAAAAGATGATCCAGTCCCATCCTCTGCCATGGGCAGGGATATTTCCTCTGTCCCAGCTGCTCCAAATCCTGTCCAGCCTGGCCTTGGACATTCCAGGGATCCAGGGGCAGCCACAGCTGCTCTGGGAATTCCATCCCAGTCAGGAATTCCTTCCCAAAATCCCATCTAAACTTCCTCTCTGGCACTGGGAGCCATTCCCTGTGTCCTGTCCCTCCATCCCTTGTCCAAAGTCTCTCTCCATCTTTCCTGCAGCTCCTCCAGGTCCTGGAAGGTCACCCTGAGGTCACCCCAGAGCTTCTCCTCTCCAGCTGAACATTCCCAGCTCTCCCAGCCTTTCCTGCTCCATCCCTGGGATCATCCTGGAGCCTCCTCTGGATCTCTCCAGCAGCTCCAGCTCCTCCCTGTGCTGGATCTGCAGGTGTGGCCTCACCTGAGCAGGGCACAGAGCAGAGTCCCCCTGCCCTGCTGCCCAGGCTGGGGGATCAGCCCAGGGTGTGTTTGGATCTCTGCTCCCAGTGCACACAGTCAGGGAATGTCCAGTGTGACCCTGCAGCACCCCCAGCTCCTTCCCCAGGGCTGCTCTCCATCCCTTCACCCCAGCCTGGATTGATCCCAGCTTATCCCAGCCCCAAACTGCACTTTGCACTTGTTCAAACAGGGACACCACAACTCATTTTAATTGTTAATTTTCTATGAATCCCTGCAGCACCGTGAGTGACACATCCCTCATCCCAGTGCTGCACTGCTGAACCAGGTAGAAGAGGGAATTATATCCCAATGAGGAAAAAAAATCCGAATTTAGGTGTCTTTCTGCTCAGGGAGCCATCTGTTTGCTGTCTGCACATGAAAGCTGTGTAACCATGTAAACAGCCTTGGGATTTTTGCCTGATTGCAGCAATATTCCCATTTGTTGTTTTTCCTATTAACCTTCCAGTGATGGAGCAAAGAGATTAGGAAATGAGCTACATGAAAGAATTCTGAGTGATATTCCCTATCAGATCTGGCTGTTCCCCAGGTATGTTTGCAATGAGGCTTTCCAGTGAGGGGAGGGTTATTCAGCAGAGTCCTTTCAAGCTTGGAATTCACAGGTCAAGATGAATGTGTCTCTTTCCTTCTTTCTCTTTCCAAGAAGCACCTTTGAATAAAAGGGGACATGCTGACCTTGGAAATTACCTCCTTCTGTTCCTGGAGGAGAGGAGAGGCAGGAGGAAGAGGTTAGGAGTGCGAGATGCTTTGGGGTTTGGATGTCAAAAGCTTCAAACTTCTGTTGCAACACTTTGGTTGAACAACCCCAGCAATGAAAAACAGCTTTTTTTCCCTGCTCACAGCCCCTTATCAGCCTCCCCATCTGATAGCAGGAATCACAACTGGCTATTAACCACTCAGCTGGAATAAAGGTGACCCTGTGATCCCCGTGGTGCTGGAGGGAGCCTTGGAAAGAGACTTGGCGTGGTGCAGAGCACAGCAACCACCAGCATCTGTTCCCATGGATCACGTCAGAAATTCCCAACATGGAAGGCAGGCAAGGGCTCTGGCAGCCCTGATTAACAGCAGGCTCTGCTTGGTGCATGTTCCAACCTGCCTCCATCCCAATTCCAGATGGAAAGGCTTCCAGGAAGCACAGATGGGCTCCTTGGCATGCTGGAGGAGCAGGCAGTGCCACAGATCTCTGCCCGGGCTTTGCAGGCCTGTCCTGAGCAAATCTGGCACTGGATGGGGAAAAAAGTGAAGGACCAGCTTGAAGATGGAAATTCCCAAAGTTTTGAGGGCACATCACAGAGCTGTGTCCAGCTCTGGGCTCCTCAGCACGGGAGGGACACGGAGCAAGGGCTGGAGCATCTCTGTGCCCAGGAAAGGCTGAGGGAGCTGGGGCTGCTCTGCCTGGAGGGGAGCCCAGCTGAGAGGGACCTCAGCCCTGGCTGTCCTCGAGTGTCCCCGAGTGTCCCTGGGTGTCCCTGGGTGTCCCTGAATGTCTCTGGCTGTCCCTGTCTGTCCCTGAGTGTCCCTGTCTGTCCCTGGCTGTCCCTGTGTGTCCCTGGCTGTCCCTGGGTGTCCCTGGGTATCGCTGTCTGTCCGTGTCTGTCCCTGTCTGTCCCTGTCTGTCCCTGGATGTCCCTGAATGTCCCTGGATGTCCCTGGATGTCCGTGTCTGTCCCTGTCTGTCCCTGTCTGTCCCTGTCTGTCCCTGGATGTCCCTGGATGTCCCTGGATGTCCCTGTGTGCAGGGAGGGTCAGAGCAGGCCCAGGCTCTGCTCCAGGGCCCAGCAGTGGCACCAGAGGAACGGGCAGGGACTGCTCCCAGGAATTGCCCCTGCACAGGAGGCAGAACTGCCCTGGGCAGGGACCGAGCTGGAACAGAGACCTGAGAGGGGCTGGACTCTCCTCCCTGGATACTCCAGAATTCTCTGGGTGTCATCCTGAGCCCTGCCCTGGGATGGCCCTGCTGGAGCAGGGAGGTGCCACCAGCTGCCCCGCTCTGGTCCCTCCCAGCCTGACCCATCCTGGGATTTCTCAGTAGAGCAAAAAGGGTTAAATCCCATAAAAAACAGTGATAAAACCTCCCAACACTCCAGTCTTCTCCAGCAGACTTTGCCCCAAAGCATTGAAAGAACTTCTCCACTTGCTTCTATATCCCACTGAAGTATCAGATCCTCAAAAATAATTTTTTATCTTCAAAAAAGAATCATTACAGTATTTCCATTCTATTTTATCAGTATTTTAATGGATTTCATTTTCTCTGCTCCTTTAACAGACTGGATTTTTGTTGACGAAGGATGTCAGATTGAGGTCATTTCATCTCTAAATTAATGAATGGAAAATAATAATAATAATAATAATAATAATAATAATAATAATAATAATAATAATAATAATAAATTACAGGAGAATAACAAATAAAGCTTTTATGGAGAAGATATTAATTTAGACTAGAAAACCTATTTTTATTCAAATAACATAGCCTGAAAAAAACTCAACCCACATGTAAAAATGGACTTGAAAGAGCAACAGAAAACTTAATAGGAAATAAAATTTCCCAAAGGAATCTCCATGACCTTTTCCAGTTCTATATTTTGGACTGGGAGCCCAGGTACTGTTTTCTGGTAATAAACAATAAAATTTCATTTTCATTTAGATAATTTCAAAGGCAGAAGACATTACATAATCCATGGATTAAAAAATGCTTCAGAACTACACAAAAAAGCAAAAAATTTCTGTAAATATTTTGGAACTTGGAGGAATGTTGTGGATTTTTAGTCTCTTCAAGTGTCCTCTCTTAAAATAATTGCAAACAAAATAAAAAAAGCCACAAACAAAAAGAAAATTTAAGTGCAGAGCAAAAGTTCTCTGATGGTACAAATGGAAAAGAGAACAATAGGAAATAAATAAAATAAAACCAATATTTTTGATCAAAACTGGAAATAAAATTAAAATATAAATATATGATTTTAGCTGCTCAAAAATCCTCCAAAACAGCAACAAAGCTTCTCCATTTCCCTAAAACAGAGAGGAAAACAAGGAAACATTCCCTACAAACATCTTAAAAAATAATCAGCTTGAGTCTTAATCAGAATTAAAGCCTAATAAGAATGGGACTTATCAAATATAAATTATTTTAGTAGATTTAGAGATAATTAATGAGGACATTTTTAAACCTTCAAATTAATTAGTGATGGGATTGTAGATGATAATATCCAAGCCAATTAACTTGGTTGAGGATAATTGGTCAATGAAGATAAATTTAATGGATTAAACATGTGATTAATCCAAAGCAGAGGTTTAAAATGGAATTGATTCATCAATTTTTTTTTTCCATTGGATTTAAGGGAGAGCCAGGATCTCATGTTTGTTTTTAGATATTTTCATGGGAAAAGAAAGGAGAATTGTGGTACTTGGAGTATTGTTGTTGCCAGAAAACTGAGGAGAAACTGGGATTTTTAAATTTTGGTGGTTTTCTCCTGGTAAAAGTTGTAACAATTTGCTCAGAATGATTGTCTGGCTCATCCATAAAATTCACCTGGAATTTGTACAAATTTGGATGCATTAAGTTTTGTTCCTTGAACTTTTTTTTTTTTGCTCCTTGAACATCCCACATTTCCAACAGATCTTTTCCAAACAGTTGGAAGTGGATTCATCAAACTCCTGTTCCTCCTTCCCTTTCCTCCAAAAAAAATTCCATTTCCAGGAATTCTTCATTCCAGGGAATGAGGAAATTGTAAAGAGAATTCTTTGGATAATTAACCCGTGCCTCCAAGGCCCTCCTGGCTGGCAGGAACACTGGAATCTTTTGATTGCTCTGCTATTAATCAATTTATCAATCAATTATCAATTTAACCAAATAATTTAGATAGAACCACCAAATCCATCTGGAAAGAGAGGCTGAGTTACACAGCCCAGGATTGCTCTTACAGCTGATTCCACACCTCCAGACAGTTGGAAGTGGATTCATCAAACTCATGTTCCTCCTTCCCTTTCCTCCAAAAAAAAATTCCATTTCCAGGAATTCTTCATTCCAGGGAATGAGGAACTTGTAAAGAGAATTCCTTGGAGAATTAACCCGTGCTTCCAAGGCCTTCCTGGCTGGCAGGAGCACTGGAATCTTTTGATTGCTCTGCTATTAATCAACTAATCAATTCGATCAAATAAATCAGACAGAACCACCAAATCCATCTGGAAAGAGAGGCTGAGTTAGTCAATCCAAGATGATTCCTCCAGCTCATCCCACATTTCCAACAGATCCTTTCCAGGCACTTGGAAATGAATTCATCAAGCTCCTGTTCCTTCTGCCATTTCCTCCAAAAAAAATTCCATTTTCAGGAACCCAGGGAATGAAAAACTCATAAAGAGAATTCCTTGGAGAATTAACCTGTGCTCCCAAGGCCCTCACTGGAATCTTTTGATTGCTCTGCTATTAATCAATTTATCAGTCAATTAATCCATTTTATCAAATAAATCAGACAGAACCACCAAATCCATCTGGAAAGAGAGGCTGAGTTACCCAGCCCAGGATTGCTCTTACAGCTGATTCCACATCTCCAGACAGTTGGAAGTGGATTCATCAAACTCATGTTCCTCCTTCCCTTTCCTCCAAAAAAAAATTCCATTTCCAGGAATTCTTCATTCCAGGGAATGAGGAACTTGTAAAGAGAATTCCTTGGAGAATTGACCCGTGCTCCCAAGGCCCTCCTGGCTGGCAGGAACATTGGAATCTTTTGATTGCTCTGCTATTAATCAATTAATCAATTTAATCAAATAAATCAGACAGAACCACCAAATCCATCTGGAAAGAGAGACTGAGTTACACAGCCCAGGATGATTCCTCCAGCTGATTCCACATCTCCAGACAGCTGGAAGTGAATTCTCAAACTCATGTTCCTTCTGCCATTTCCTCCAAAAAAAATAATCCATCCCCAAGAACCCAGGGAATGAAGAACTTGTAAAGAGAATTCCTTGGATAATTAACCCGTGCTCCCAAGGCCTTCCTTGCTGGCAGGAGAATCAGAATATTTTGATTGCTCTGCTATTAATCAACTAATCAATTTAATCAAATAAATCAGACAGAACCACCAAATCCATCTGGAAAGAGAGGCTGAGTTAGTCAATCCAAGATGATTCCTCCAGCTCATCCCACATTTCCAACAGATCCTTTCCAGGGAGTTGGAAATGGATTCATCAAGCTCGTGTTCCTCCTGCCCTTTCCTCCAAAACAAATTCCATTTCCAGGAATTCTTCATTCCAGGGAATGAAGAACTTGTAAAGAGAATTCCTTGGAGAATTAACCTGTGCTTCCAAGGCCTTCCTGGCTGGCAGGAGAATTGCAATATTTTGATTGCTCCACTGTTAATCAACTTACCAATCAATAATCAATTCAATCAAATAATTTAGACAGAACCACTAAATCCATCTGGAAAGAGAGGCTGACTTACCCAGCCCAGGATTGCTCTTACAGCTGATTCCACACCTCCAGACAGTTGGAAGTGGATTCATCAAGCTCCTGTTCCTCCTTCCCTTTCCTCCAAAAAAAAATTCCATTTCCAGGAATTCTTCATTCCAAGGAATGAGGAACTTGTAAAGAGAATTCCTTGGATAATTAACCCGTGCTTCCAAGGCCCTCACTGGAATATTTTGATTGCTCTGCTATTAATCAATTTATCAGTCAATTAATCCATTTTATCAAATAAATCAGACAGAACCACCAAATCCATCTGGAAAGAAAGGCTGACTTACCCAGCCCAGGATGATTCCTCCAGCTGATTCCACATCTCCAGACAGTTGGAAGTGGACTCATCAAACTCCTGTTCCTCCTGTCCTTTCCTCCAAAACAAATTCCATTTCCAGGAATTCTTCATTCCAGGGAATGAAGAACTTGTAAAGAGAATTCCTTGGATAATTAACCCGTGCTCCAAGGCCTTCCTGGCTGGCAGGAGCTCTGGAATCTTTTGATTGCTCTGCTATTAATCAATAATCAATTTAATCAAATAAATCAGACAGAACCACCAAATCCATCTGGAAAGAGAGGCTGAGTTAGTCAATCCAGGATGATTCCTCCAGCTCATCCCACATTTCCAACAGATCCTTTCCAGGCAATTGGAAATGAATTCATCAAGCTCCTGTTCCTTCTGCCATTTCCTCCAAAAAAAATTCCATTTTCAGGAACCCAGGGAATGAAAAACTCGTAAAGAGAATTCCTTGGAGAATTAACCCGTGCTTCCAAGGCCCTCCTGGTTGTAGCAGGAACACTGGAATATTTTGATTGCTCTGCTATTAATCAATTTATCAGTCAATTAATCCATTTTATCAAATAAATCAGACAGAACCACCAAATCCATCTGGAAAGAGAGGCTGACTTACCCAGCCCAGGATGATTCCTCCAGCTGATTCCACACCTCCAGACAGTTGGAAGTGGATTCATCAAACTCATGTTCCTCCTTCCCTTTCCTCCAAAAAAAAATTCCATTTCCAGGAATTCTTCATTCCAGGGAATGAAGAACTTGTAAAGAGAATTCCTTGGAGAATTAACCCGTGCTCCCAAGGCCCTCACTAGAATCTTTTGATTGCTCTGCTATTAATCAATTTATCAGTCAATTAATCCATTTTATCAAATAAATCAGACAGAACCACCAAATCCATCTGGAAAGAAAGGCTGAGTTACCCAGCCCAGGGTGATTCCTCCAGCTGATTCCACATCTCCAGACAGTTGGAAGTGGATTCATCAAACTCATGTTCCTCCTTCCCTTTCCTCCAAAAAAAATTCCATTTCCAGGAATTCTTCATTCCAGGGAATGAGGAACTTGTAAAGAGAATTCCTTGGAGAATTAACCCGTGCTCCCAAGGCCCTCCTGGCTGGCAGGAGCTCTGGAATCTTTGGGCTGCTCCATCATGAATCCATTTAACGGGAATCCCGTCACGCTCTTGGCTCTGAGGTCACCGTGGGTGAGCAGCTGAAGCGTGGAATGACCTCAGCCCCCAGTGAGGGGATTTTGGAGAAATTCCATGTTTTCCTTATGGAGGGGCAGGTGGGAGGAAAGATTTGCTGGTTTTTTGTTTTTATCCCGTTCCAGTGAAACACCTGTTGAGCTCTCGGAAAGTTTTCCCCTGGTGCAAGAAACGTGACAAATTTTCTCTTGGAAAACAGGGAATGAAGGCTTGGAAAAGAGCAGAATTCATCTTGGATCTCCCTGGGGGGAAAGCTCCCTCCTGCAAACATGGAAATCCTCAGATTAATTTAGGTGGATTTGTGGTGGGTCAGTTCTTCCATAAATTCTGGGACAAAATGGATCCTGATCTCCTGGATCAATTCCACTGTTTGATCCTGGATCAAACTCACTGGTTTTTTATGGATATAAACACAAATTGGATTTCCATGCCTTTATTTTCTGGATATTATCTTAGATCATTTTAGGAAGTGCTTTAATATACTTACCCAGGTCCTTGTTTGATTTCATATTTGCTAATAACATAATTTTATTGACATTTTATAACTATTTTATAAATACTTTATAACTATTTTATAACTATTTTATAACTATTTTACAACTATTATATAACTATTTTATAATTATTTAATGTTTTTTATAATTATTTTATTATTATTTTAACCCTACTAAAGTCAATCCTTTATGGATTTGTTCAGTCTGCGTTTTAAAAGCAAGAAAAAAAAAATCTCTTTGAGGTGTTTTTGGTTAAATATTTTGTCTTTTATTAGAAAATTTTTTCTAAACCTCTAACTTCCATAAAATGAAATTTGCCTGAAAGAAGTGATCAGGAAAAAAACATTAAAGGCTTTTTTTACAGGCTTGAGAAAAAATGGGAAAGAGCATTTCCTGAAGTATGAAATCATTAACTTCTGTTTATGAATATTCTGTACTCTGTTGGAAGAAAGTTGACATGACTGGGAATTTTTCCTTTTTTTTTCATTAATTTCCATTAATTTCCCATTAATTTCCATTAATTTCTCAGCTTGTTTCAAGTCAAGACACATAAACTCAGAGGGGGGGAAAAGTAAGTAATTTCTACAAACTTCTAAAAATATTTTCATTGACAACTGAAAAATCAAAAAGCTTTAACATCTTCTGTATCCTTTTATATTCAATAATTTGTTTTTTTTCTTTGTTGTGAGCACATTAAATAGTGATTTTCAAAGCAAAAAAAAAAAAAAAATTCATTATACAAAATATTGCAGTAATTCAGTATTTGAAATATTGAAAAATTTGAAATATTTTCATAATGACAGATCAGTATTTATGCAAAAACTAATTTTTCCTGCCTATTCCATGAGATCCTATAAACTCAGATTGACAGGGATTCCAGGATCCCTCCCCAGCCCGGGACTGGGAAGTGCAGGAGGAAAAAGCAGAATAAATTCGGGCAGAGTTCCTTTTCCCCACCACACCCTCCCAACCTTCAGCCACAGACTTCCTCAGCAAATCCAGGTTCAATCCCTGAGTTTAAAACTATGAGTAAAACATTTCGGATTTTAATTGAATATTTTTATTTTTAATAAAAGGCAATTCCAGCTTCTTAATAAGGACACAATTAAAGAAAATGTGTGACCAAAATAACCTTTATTCAATGAGTTTTGGGAACGTTTTTCAAACAGATCTAAGGAAATTAAGAGGTAATAATTTTATATTCCCCAGTCCATCTCCAGCTCTTCTGGAGCCCCTTCAGGCCCTGCAAGGGGCTCTGAGCTCTCCCTGGATCTTTCCCTTTTCCAAGTGAACATTCCCAGCTCTCCCAGCCTGGATCCAGCCCTGGAGCAGCTCCAGAGGCTCCTCTGGATTCATTCCAAGATCTTCCTTTATTTCTTGACTCAATGGAGAAAAAAAATAAAAAATTAAATCATCATTTCACATTAGAAAAAGCTGGCACAGATGAAACACAACCCAGTACCAAGGCATGGGGATTTAAAGACTCAACATCTGATTGCTCCATCAGTTTTCCAAGGAGCCCCACAGCTGGTTCAGTACGGGAAAATGATGTCTGGCATTTCTCTAACTATGAATTTCAGGGAAAAAAAAAAAAAAAATCTGATTCCAATCATCCCAGAGAAATGCACTGTAAAATCATAGGGTCGTATTTTATGGAATAAAACTACTGTAACCACAGCCTGAATTTGTTATCAGTTGGTGGATTCTTCCCAATTTTTTTTTTTCCCCATTTTTAATCAAAAGCCCTCAGTATCCTACTCCATATCAAAGTCAAGCCCCTGTGGACATTTCCTTGATTTAGCAAAGACATTTTTAGCTCAGCACTTGGCAGAAGAAAAATCGTCCGTGACGATCGATCCCAGAGAGCTCCACAGGTTAGAAAAATGTTTGGACAAAGGGAGAAGGCAAAAATAATAAATTGCATCTGGCTTGATAACCTCCCTGCCAACATCCTCAGCCAGCTGGAAGTGGAAATGGGAATGATATGAAGCTCTGGATGCACGGTGGTGAATGGAACTTCAAGGGAAAATAATGTACAGTAAATACTGGAAATATGACTTGGTGATCAGGGGTTTTTTTTTAAGCAGGCAGAGTCTAAAAAGTGCCTGTAAAATGCAAAGTTTTCATTTTTTTCTGAGCCAGGATAGCTGGGTCATGGATACTCAATCATGGATAAAGGATCCAGTTGGAGATGGGAGGTCAGGCATTGAAAACAGACATGGTGGAAGGTTACAGGTGCCAAACATCTTTTCCCACAGGATCACAAAATCTTGGAGTGGTTTGGGTTGGAAAATCCTTAAAAATCCCCCAGCTCCACCCTTGCCATGGGCAGGGACACTTCCCACTATCCCAGGTTTGAGAAAAACCCTTTTAGCAGAATTCCACGGTGCTTCCCCCAGAGCTGGGAGCTCCCCAGTCACTTCCAGGAATGGGGAATAAATCTGAAATAGAGTGGGTGAGTCTCCCACTCTGAGGAGGGGATTGGCAGCTCCAAGCTGCTCAAAGGGCATTTCACTGTCATTTCTAGCCCAGGTCAGTGACACTCTGCAGCATAAATCAATTTAAATAAAATTTAGACCTGCCCTAAATCACTGAATGTTTTCATTCAGGCTTTAAGTCTAAATCCTTGTGAGGTTCTTCCCCAAAAATGCCAAAAAAACCCAAATAAACAAAAAACACAGCACAGGGATATCTCCCTTTCAACCACCTCAATCTCTCCCACCTCCTCACCCATTTATTGATCGATCCTCTTCTTCACCCATTTATTGATCCACCCACTGCTTCACCCATTTATTGATCCACCCACTGCTTCACCCATTTATTGATCTATCAGCTTCTTCACCCATTTATTGATTCACCCTCTTAATTCACCCATTTATTGATCCATCCAGTTGTTCACCCATTTATTGATCCATCCAATACTTCACCCATTTATTGATCCACCCACTTCTTCACCCATTTATTGATCCACCCACTGCTTCACCCATTTATTGATCTATCAGCTTCTTCACCCATTTATTGATTCACCCTCTTATTCACCCATTTATTGATCCATCCAATACTTCACCCATTTATTGATCCATCCTCTTCTTCACCCATTTATTGATCCATCCTTTTTTTCACCCATTTATTGATCCATCCACCTCTTCACCCATTTATTGATCCATCCTTTTCTTCACCCATTTATTGATCGATCCCCTTTTCACCCATTTATTGATTCACCCTCTTCTTCACCCATTTATTGATCCATCCTCTTCTTCACCCATTTCACAGAATTCACAGAATTCACTGGACCTCACTGCTCGGGAAACCTGAGATAAAGAAAATTGATTCCATTCTGGACTTAATTTAAACTCCATGTTTTAAGTGGTTAAATAATGTATTGATTTAATTTTAATTGTTTAATTAGAAATGAATTAACTGAATTATAATAGTAATTATAACACCCTGCACAGGTTATGGCTCTGTCCATGAGGAGGTCACAAGCATCAGTGTAGAAGCTGATGGGATTTTGATCTCAAATCCAAGGATTTGATGAGAAGTTTGAGCACAAATTTCCAGATTTTGCCTTTTTACCTTAATTCTGTAGAAGCTCCTTATCTCCAGATGGGGAAAACCACCTGGAAACCAACAGAACACCATGATTTTCCATAAATTTTATTTTCAACAGGCTGCTCTAAGTATGGCTTTTCCAAATCCTTTAAATTTCAAACCCTGCTTTATTCCCACACATGGCCACTACTGTCAGGAACAAGTGACCTCAGAGATGAAAACTCCTGATTTAACTTTAATTCTTTTTCAATTGAAATCCCATTTTTATTTAATGGAAAACATGTCCCTCTCCAGCTCAATCAACTCCTCAAAATGGGCAAACGCACAAAGGGAAATAATCATTAATTATTCTCATCATTATTATTATTATTATTTTGGTTTGGGGGGTAATTACATCATGCCTGTTCTCATCCTCATATCTGATCCAAAATGGCCCCGAGGTGACCAAGAAAAACGTGGATTGTTTCCCTAACCCTGATTAGGAAGCCTGGAAAAGGCGTGGATGCAGATTTCTGCAGCAGGAGGGGAACACTGAGAGGAAAACAGAGACAGAGTCGTGTGGAATTGTGTGGAATTGTGTGGAATTATGTGGAATTGTGTGGAATTGTGTGGAATTGTGTGGAATTGTGTCCTGGGGGGTGAATTTGGCCTCTTGCAGCCACTCCTGCATCCCTGACACTCCTCTAGGCACCAGGGAATGGTTTGGGTTGGAAAGGACCTCCAGGATCATCCAGTGTCACCCCTGCTGATGATCCCTGAAAATGGGGAGAGTCCATGGAAACGTGGCTGATTTTGTAGGAGTACACTGGTGGGCTGGAAACTGGGCAACTGGGAATTTCCTGGAATGCCACAGGACTTTGATGGGATGGGAGAGCCAAGGAAAGGCTGGCAGAGGAAAAGAGGGTCAGGGGATGCACAGGAGGCTGAGCAGGGCTGAGGTTTGGCTGCTCTGAAGCAATTGGAATATGGATATATGGGATTATATGGGATTTATTGGGATATATTATATGGGATATAACAGAAGGGAATGTGTGTGGGAATGGAGAACATCCCAAACTCAGGAATTAGACTTTGGTTCTTGACTGAAGGTGAAAGGGACCTGTCCTTTTTTTTTTTTTTTTTTTTTTTTTTTTTTGAGGGGAATCTGCTTTTTGAGCTTGTCCCCGAAAATCCCAGAAAGGTTTGGGTTGGAAGGAACCTTGAGGATCATCCAGGGATGAGATCAGGGACACCCAGGGTGCTCCAAACCCCATCCAAGCTGGAACAATTCCAGGGGCTGGGCAGCCACAGCTGAAGGTTTGCTCCCACACTCACCCACGGACACAGCACAAATGTACCCAATCACCAAAATCACATTTTCCACCTCTCCAATTCTTTCACCTGAAGGGACATTTTTCCATCTTTCCAGCTCCATGGAAGGACAGGATGTCTGTCTTCCCTTGGATTCATCCTCCTCATCCAGCACTTCCATCGGGTCTGGTCATCCCTGGCTCCCTTTAGATCCAAAATTTATATCCATGGATGTCTGGCATTTCTCTAACCATGAATTTTAGGGGAAAAAAACCAAATCCAATTCCAATCATCTCAGAGAAATGCACTGTAAAATCATGGAATCGTATTTTATGGACTAAAATTACTGTAACCAGAGCCTGAATTTGTTATCTGTTGGTGGATTCTTCCCAATTTTTTTTCTGCTCCCAGGGCTGGAGCTCCTCTGCTCTGGACAAAAAAATACATGACATTGGTGCTAACTAAAAAGCTCTGAAAAATCAGATCAGTTAAAGCTGATCACATCAAAAATCAGGTCAATTAAAGCTGCTCAAATCAAGAATCAGATCAAGCCCACAGGAAAATGGGAATGCTGAAACAAGCAGATAATTGGACAGACCCTTTTAAGAAGAGCAGTTCTTTATTTGTGGGATTCTTCCACATCTTTTAGGATTTAAAGGGGAAATTAATTACTTTTAGTCCAGAGAACATACAGGGTTTTAAAATCTCTGGCTTAATCTTTAATTCCTCTAAACCAGCATCCCCTCCTGGCTCCTCTGGGATTCATCCTGAGCTCAAAACCAACCAGGCTCGAATATAATGTTGATTTTTTTTTATTTTTTTATTTTTTTTTGTAGAAAACATTGATTTTTGGTAAAAATCCCCTCTGCTGAATGAATGAAAGCTTTTGGCTAAAGCCTGAAATCACAGGTTTGGAAAATGTGTGCCAGTTTCTCATTGGAATATAATTCCAATACTTTCTGCTTACTTCAGCAAATACCTGATAGCTTCACCTCCCTGGGAAGATCCTGAGATTCCTTGGAATTGCAGCATCATGGGAAATGGAGTCCAACCAAAAAATGGGATCCAGATCAGAGAACAGAGATCCCAAAACCACAATTCCCACTAAGTCCTGCTGTGCTTTGTCCTTGGGAATATTTGTGACCTTCAGGTATTTCCTTTTTCTCCAAATAGCAAATTTTGCCACAGACAGCAAACACTTCTGGAAGGAGGACAAAATTCCTTTGCCAAAAAAAATCTTAATATTCTATCAGCAAGTCACTTGGGTGGAATTTTTTCCAAGTTCCACAGAGAATTTTTGGAGAAGATAGTGTGGAAAACATTGTGTAGTTGATGGTGAGGATTGAGATCTCTTCCAAAAAAATAACTTGGATAAAAGGAGCTGGGATGGAAGATGCAGATCAGGTTTGCTTTGTGATTAAATCTGGGAAATTGCAAACACCACCACTGAAATAATTATAAAAATGTGGAGATCCTTTATGGAGCTCCTTGTAATTTCCTTAATTAAAGAAATAACAATTCCCACAATATCAGGGAAGCAACAGCACTGAGAATCTCCAATTTCTGTTTCTCCCAAATTCTTGCAAAGTTGAAGGTGAGAGATGAGAAGCAGCAGCAGGATTTCACTCTGACAAGGAAAAGGGAGGTTTAAACAGGATTAATGGAATAAAAAGCAGGAAAAAAGTGACTCAAACATTCTAACCTAAGGTGCCCTGCTGTGAAAGCCATGCAGATCACAAATTAAGATATTTTTTGGCAATTTTTATCTGTTTTCATCCTCTGGGACCCTCTGTTACCTGGTCCAGGTGAATAAAAACCAGGCTGGGACACATCCTTGACCTTCCATGACCTCCAGGTGTTTCCAGCCCAGCTGAGGTCACAGTGCCAGGACAGGACATGATCTGATAACTGAGTGATCACAAATTCCCTCTCCTCAAAACCTGGGACACTCCCAGACTCCCCTAAATCCCGTTATTAATTCCCTCCAAGCCCAGAGTGCTCCTCTGAAGTCAGACTCAAGTTTCTCCATGTTAATACTGACAGATATTCATCCCACTTTCTCTGCTGGAAACCCACATCCTTTCCAGGAAACTCATTTTCATGGTTCTTCCAGCAGCAGAAGGATCCCCCTGGGATTATCTGGAATTATCTGGGATCTCTTGAGAGCCCAAAATTCCCACTGGGGCTGTGTGTGGAAGAGCTCTGGGATGGAGGGTGTGATGATTTTCCTGTCTAGGATGTAAAGAGAGGAATATTTTTATTACAGTTTTAATCACTCCCTCGTTCCCTCTCCATATGGAATTCTTGGATATGCTTCCTCTCAAAAAAACCACCCACAAACACAATCAGCACTAATTAATTTCCACTTCTAATAGTCAATAACCTCACTGCAAGGTGCTCAGAATTGAGCCAAACCCTCTCTGGTGATTTTTTGGAGAATCCCTGCAGGGAGAGCAGCTGATGTGGATGGGCTGTGTCACTCCAGAGCTACTGCAAAGCTCAGAGAGATGGATCAGAGCCACGGATTCCCTCTTGCAGGAACCATCCCAGCACACAGCAAACCGGGCAGTCAGCACTTGCACTGTGCTCTGAGGAAGAGCAGCTCAGCCTTTCCCAGCTCCCCTTTGACCCTCAGGGATTACAAAGAGCCAGGAGCTCCAGGATGAGGGATGAGGTCACGGATATCCTGCAAAATATTATTTTATTTTTTTTGCAGGGACATCCAGCCTCTTACCAGGACTGTTACAAATGCCCAGCACCTGTCTGCTGGTTCCAAAGTCAGGTACCTGACCTGTGACTGGCAGGATTCTGCCAGCAGCATCCCAGCAGTGCCCTGGATGTCAGGATATATCAGGATATATCAGGATATATCAGGATATATCAGGACACAGCTCCCTGTCCATCCCACCCGGATCCTCCTCCTCCGACCTCTCCTTTCCTGGTCGGGGAAACCACGTCAGGTTTTTGGGTGGGGAAGGGAGGGAGGGTGAAGCAGAGCTAATCTCCAGCTGCAGCCTTGCCCTGTGGGTTCAGAGAGCGTGGCAGGGATTGTTTGGGGCACGGGGAGGCTCCAGGACAGCTCCAGGCAGGAATTCTGTGCTGCTCACAGGGGTAAAACACAGCCTGGCCTCGGCAGCAGCACGTGGTGGGAAAGGGATTTGCTGCTGGTGCCTGTAATCCAAACCTTTTCCACTTTTAATCCCTCGATGACAAATTATTTCTAGAGTCCCACATCATTCCTGTCAGCTCCATTCATTCAGTTTCCAAGGTGTGTCTGAACAGTGGGATCATTATTCCATTTTTATTTAATGCTGGGAAACTTTTCCTGTGGGAAAAGGCAACTTTTGGATCTCCCTTTCCATACAGATCCACTACACACATTCTCAATTGGAGGCCAGAAATACAAACCCTCAATTCCTTGCACTTTAAATTTGGGAAAAACCTTCCTGTTGGGATGTGCTGGGAGCCTGGAAGGAAAAATGAAAAATGAATTCCTAGTGGCACTGAAGCTCAGCAAGGTCTAATTGGACTCCCTGGAAATGGAAAGGAGAGTGTCTGGAATGATTCAGAAATTTTTGTCTTGAGTAATTGAGTGAGAGCAATTTGGGGTTTGTTCACGAGACAATTAAAACACTGAAGGGGAAATGATTATAATAAATCAGTCTAAACTCATCTATAAGTTAAGGAAAGCTTCCTGGTAACAGGAATGGGTTTCTGGAAGAACATCCTGTTGTAATAATGAGGAAAAGCAGGATGAATGGGGACTGTGAGGATGATGCTGTGATCCAAGAATTCCCATTTTCATTCTGAGTCCCCATCTCCCCTTCATGCAGCCACTTCAAAATGCAAAGTAATGAATTGTTAGATACAGCTGATGGAATAGAACAGCACTCAACAGAAAAACAGGGAAGAAAATCCCCAGGAATTCTGTCCATGGACCTGACTTTTCACAGACACTTGCCTGGAGATTCTTCAAATTAATTTTTATATTCTTCTCTGATTTATCCACATCCATTTAAAACCATTAAGGATCCTTTTCCCTCTGTTACCATTCAGGAATCTTCCCAAAACTTTGCTCTTCTCTCTGTAAATCTGCTGTTTTCTGACCCAAAATTTGTTATTTCTATGAATTTTATTGTACATTTCTATCCCACCAGCTTCTTTTAGTACATTCAGATTTCTGCCTCCCAAATATTCCCATATCTGACATGCTACTGAGCTGAGCAAAATTTATATTGGAGTTTCCTCATCCTAATTTCCTGATCCATCTTCCAGACTTGCTGCATTGACTCTTCCAGAGAAAAACTTGTTGGATTTCTGGTTGACCTGCCCCCATTTCTGTGTCAAAAGAAGCCCCACATGAATCTCCTGCTCATCTTTCTAAAATCCAGGGATTTCCATCCCAGAAGAAATGATTGAATAAAACTAAAGGACTAAACACTCCTGGATTTGGTGATTTCTCTGACTATGAGGGAGTTTTAGAAAGCAGCAGGAATTAAAAAAAAATTAAAAAAAAAAAAAAAAAAAAAAAAAAAAAAAAAAAAAAAAAACAAGGATGAGAGAGGAATTTGAGAAGAGTGGCTGCTTGTTTTTCTTTATCCTGAATTAGGGCTCATTTCCTTTGAAGTTCTGCTGACTTTGTACCTCAGGGTGTTCCAGGGAATGAATCCACCTTCTCCTTGTTCCCATGGATGGGAATTTCCCTCTTCCTTTCTTTCCTCACCTCTCCCATTTGTCCTGATTTGTGGGAGAGCTGGAAAACCTTTCAGCCTTTAGTCAAGAAATGAGTCTGGATTCACTGCCCTGAAGGTAAAATGGGATATTGGGAAGGAATTCCTGGCTGGGATGGAATTCCCAGATTTGCTGTGGCTGCCCCTGGATCCCTGGAATGTCCCAGGCCAGGTTGGATGGAGCTTGGACAGCCTGGGACAGTGGGAGGTGTCCCTGCCATGGGATGGGATCATCCTTGAGGTCCCTTCCAACCCAAACCATTCTGGGATTTTATGGCTCAGCAGGTTGGATGGACAGACCCATTTATATCAATTGAAATCAAATTAAATCAAATTAAATCAAAGAATCACTGGTGGGGAGTCACAATTTTCCTTTTGGGGATGTAGAGAGAACAGTGCCTGTCCCTTCAAGCTTGGTCCAAAACGTGCTTGGGTGAGATAAAACAATGAGGGAGGAGCAGAAAGTCCAATTAAATGATCTAATTCCAATTAAATGATCCAATTCCACTCAGACCTGAAAATCTGAGGAGCTTGGCAGTTTATTTATGGTCTGTATCTTTCCATTGGGCTGATGTTTTCACAAGAGGGTTGGAATCTGCAAAACGCTCAAAAAGCTGAAAACAAACTTTAAAAACTTCTCTGAATTCTTAAATCCATTGTGTCCTTTATTAATATTATGCAAATTATTTAATCTTTGGCTGTGGTTTTAATTCCTGCTCTGATTCCTGATTGAGGCAGCTCTTCCTCTGCTCCAGAAATGAGATTTTTGGGAGTTTTTCAGGATTTCCTCAGGACAGGGAAGGCCTGTTGGGAATCATGACTTAGCACAGATTTTAGCACAATAAAATTCTAATCTTGTGTGCACTTGGGGATCAGGACTAATTTTAATTACAAGGTGCAAACAGCTTTTTGGGAGGCTGCAGGAGTTTATCCCACACTTCCCCCTTGGGATGGGAGCTCAGCTCCTGCTCATCCTGATTGATTCAGCAAATTAGGGAATTCATGCTCATCTTCCAGGGATTGCTTAAGTGCTTGTGAATGTGTTTATGATGGGAGGTGGAATTCCAGGAAGATTTAGGAGGCCTGGCAGGCCAGGAACGTGTTTGTTCCATGATTAATGTGCCTAATGGCTCCCAGTCAACAACTTCCAAATATTGTCTCAGGATCTGCCAGGGGAAATCTGCAGCTCCAGCCCCTCCAGGGAACAGCAGCAGCTTCTGTGCTACTGGATTTCTGGTGGTGGTTGTGTGGGCTGGGGAGGAGAGCTGGAGGAATTCTGGATTGAAAAGAAAAAATGCATTATGGATAAAATTTAGGGGGGTGTGGGGGAAAAAAAAAAAATGGGTGAACAGAACTGAGAATGCTGGATTTAATGTGGAAGTGCCACTCCCTCTGCTCCCCATCTTCTTCCAGAGAAACTGGGCCCAAATGGGAGGAAAAATGCAACTAAAAATTGTTCAAATTCCTCCTGTTTTATTTTCTGTGGTTATTTGCTGCCAATAAAAATGGATGGCAGGAACTAAGACTAGAAAACTAAGAACTGGAACTAAGGGCTAGAACTAAAAATGCTGCATTTAGAGTGGAAGTGCAACTCCCTGTGTTCCCCATCTTCTTCCAGAGAAACTGGGCCCAAATGGGAAGAAAAATGCAGCTAAAAATGGTTTCAATTCCTTCCATTTTATTTTCCATGGTTTTTGCTGCCTATAAAGATGGATGGCAGGAACTAAGGCTGGAACTAAGAACTGGAACTAAGAACTAAAGCTAAAAATGCTGCATTTAGAGTGGAAGTACAACTCCCTCTGCTCCCCATCTTTTTCCAGAGAAACTGGGCCCAAATGGGAGGAAAAATGCAACTAAAAATTATTCAAATTCCTTCTCTCTCTGTTTTTTTGCTGCCTATAAAATGGATGGCAGGAACTAAGACTAGAACTAAGAACTGGAACTAAGAACTAAGGGCTAGAACTAAGAATGGTGAATTTAGAGTGGAAGGGCAACTTCTTGTGCTTCCCATCCTCTTGCAGAGAAACTCAGTTCAGATGGGAGAAAAATTTCTAAAAAATTGTTCTAATTCCTTGTCTTCCATATTTTTTTATGTCTACAGAAATGAATGGCAAGAGCTAAGACTAGAACTAAGAACTAAGAACTGGAACTGGGAACTAAGAACTGGAACTAAGATTGCTGGATTTAAAGTGGAAATTCAAGGGAAATTCAAGGTTCCCACTGCCAGAGGGCAGGGTTAGATGGGATTTTTGGGAAGGAATTCTTCCCTGTGAGGGTGGTGAGGCCCTGAGAAATCTGAGAAAGCAAAAAAATCTATAATAACATTTCTATTTCTCTCTCTCTTTTTTTTTTTTTTTTTTTTTTTTTTTTTTTTTTTTTTTTTTTTTTGTGGGGGGGGAATGTTTTGAGTGTGTGTGAGTGAGAAATGAAATTATTCCATTTTCATCCCTAAATGCTATTCCCGAAAATTCACCTTTTGGAATGCAACCACTGAGAAATTTATTAAGACTTGGAGAGAAAGGAGCAGCCTAACAAACCTTTTTATTGCTGTTGTTCAGTCCTTAATTTAAGGTTTGGCTTGGAAAGAGTCACAAAAGTCCCCTCATAACTTTATGTCTCCAGCCAAAATTAAACAGGATTATTTAAATGTCTATAAAATGTCCAGTTCTCATCCATTCCCTGGATTTTGTGAGGTTGAACTCTCCTGAAATCCTCAGGAATTGTCCTAGCACTGCTCAGGTCTTGGGGACAGGAGGTTCCCAACATGAAGCCAGGAGGATATTCCAGAACCTGGGGAAGTTTTCAAGGCAAGAATCAGCCAGGTACTGGAATTCCAAAGTGCCTGATGTGTTTTCCTTATTTCAAGTTTTCCAAGGAAAAAGCAAAAGTCAGGAATTCAGCTCAGCTGTTTGGTTATCCAAAGTCTTCCATGAATTCGTTTTCTGTGGAGCTCTGGAGAAAATGAAATTTGGGTGGGATGAGTGTGGGTCACCTCCAGAAATGCAGCACTTCCAAAAAATCTGGAGTGAGCAAATTCAGCTCTGGTGGAAAACATAAATCCTGTGGGGCTGGGATTGGAGGAAAAGGATGGGAATTTCCCTGGTGAGAATTCCCAGGGGGAAGCAGCCTGAGCAAACCCAGGGGAGTGACAAAAGGCAGGAGCCAGGAGTCACCCAAGGACACACAGTGGAGCAGCAGGAGAGGGAAGAAATGGGAATTACATGGCTGAAATCCCAGCTTGCTGCTGTTTCCATCCTCCTGGAATGATTTCCCTCCTGCTTTGGGGTTAGAAATTAAAATATTTCTGACCCTTGATCCTTCTCCTGAGTCATCCCTTCCCCATCCATTCCTTCTCTGAGCCTTTCTCCTTCTCCTTTGCCATCCATCCCCTTCCCTGGGGAGAAGCACCTGAAGATTAATGGAAAACCAAGACTCCTTTAAAGATTCTCCTGCAAGTAGATTTAATCCAGCCTCTCAATGACCCCCCCCAAAGTGCATTTTTTGGGGTGTAATTAGGAGTGATCCACTCCACAGAGAGCTCATTTACTGGGGAATGAGCACGGAGCTGTTTGCTCAGGCTTTCCCTCACACCTGACGCTCCAGCATCAGGACACAAAGCTGCAGTTTCCCTGAAAATAATGAAGTGAGATGTTCCATAAAGTCACTCCCAGCTGAGGGACTCCATGCTCCATAAATATGCAGGAGAGCCCCAGAGGTCACTCAGCCTTGCACCAGATTCCACCCAGCAGATCCCTCTTGGAATGGCAGCACTTTCCTCTGCAGATGTTCAACTCTTAGAATTATATTTAATTTGTATTTTTTTTTTTTAATTGCTACCAGCATCACACCTCCTGCTAAGTTCAGGCTGAGTTAATTGGTTCAGCCCCTGAGGATTCAGGGAGAAGGATGGGATGGAAAGTGTTAAGAAACACCTGTGAAGTCACCTAAGCTGATTTCTCACCGAGGAGGTTGGAAGCAGAAATGCCAGCAGAGATTTTCTGGAAAATGGGACAGGCTCAGGACAATCTGCTTCAGACTGGGAAAGGTCAGGATTTCTGGCAGGCAGCAGAGCTGCTGCTCTGATTCAACTCAAACAGAGCCATTTCTTCCTCAGGCTCCCTGCTGACAAATTCAGCTTGGACTGGGATGAGGGAAGTGTGTCAGGAAAAACAAGACCTAGACATCCACTTTTGAACTAAACCTGAACCCAGGCAGGACTTGGATCTTAACCTGATTTTTTTTTCTTCTTTTTTCTTTCCTCCTTTCCCATTCTTTCCTTTTTTCTGGAAAAATGAAATCATCTCTCGGTCACAGATTTTCAAGACCTAGAAAAAAAAATCCCACAGACAAGAGATGAAGCTTTGGGTACCTGCTCAAATTAATGGAATTCTGTGTGTAAAACTCACCCAGATGTATTTGAATTAATTTGTGCCCCAAATCCAGCAATGGTTTTAGTTTTTTTTTAATAACAGGGGTTGCAATAGGCAGGAAGAAAGCAAAAAGAAGTTAATTTTAATTAAACCAAGAGGCACTGCTGCACCTCAAGTTGTCACAATTTATATCTGAGGAATTTTTACTCTGTGTTTCCTCACTGCTCCTGCTGCAGGATCCCCAGCAGTGAATTCCTGCTGAAGGCTGATGGTCTTTCTCCAGTCCCACCTCACTCACTGCTCCCTCCGTTTGTTTTTGCAGGGAGAACAAATTAAAATCCAAGTGTCTGTGAAGGAAAATTTCGGTTTGGAGGCCTGAGAATACCTGAAGGGTGATCTCAGGCTGAGCTTTCTGTGCTGCACTTGGCAGCAGAAAAGATTCTGAGCTAAAATCCCAATCCCTCCATCCCATTCCTGCTGTTGGCATCTGCAGAAAGGAGAATTTTCCCTATTAATTAGCTAAAAATCAGATTCAAGGCTCAATTTCAGTGACATTTCCAGTTAGAGTCCCAAAATTGTGGCTTAATCTGAAAGAAGTGGCAGCAGGAGCAGTGAAGCTTCTCGTGGCTGGCACTGAGGATGTTTTATCCTTTATCATGTTCTCCCTTTCCCACTCTGCATCAGGAGAAACCTGGAATTTCCTTCCAGCTTTGAAGAAAAGGGGAATTAAGATCTGGAAGGTTCATTTCTTACAAACCCACAAAGAAATCTGCAGATTTAAGTGGTGTGGCCCAGCCCAGCTCCAGCCCCGTGCTCACAGCATCATCCAGAGAGCACGAGCAGCCCAGGGGCAGGAAAAGCTGGAGAGGAAAACAAATAAAACCCCAGGAAAGGACAAGATGTGATCTCCTGACACTCATTTGCTCTTGAACCACCTGGGAGTTCTCTCCAGAAGCAGATTGTGTTCCAGGCAAACAGCACTGCAGCTGCTTCTTTTGGCTGCAGACTCCAGGGCTTGCCCTCGACAGCTAAAATTCATGAATATCATCCAAAACAAAGCTTTTCCAAACAGGAGAGCCGACCTTTGTGTCCTGTCTGACAGCTCTGAGGGGGGAGAAGCACATGGAAAAAGGGCTGAGGGAGGATTTCTAGACTGAGGGTTTATCAGCTGCTCCAGGCAATGCTGAATATCCTAAATCTGGTCCTAAAGGGAAAGATGTTTCCTTACAGGATGCTTTGCCCACATTATTTATCCCCTTTGGATGGAGAAAAAATCTTAATTTTCTTCTTAAACAGAGCTCTAACTTCTGTGTGACGAGCTACAACAGTGCCCTGCCTGGGATAAGTTGTTTTCCCATTATTTGGGGCATATTCAATACTTTTTAGGAAATCCCCACCATTCCCACAGCTTTGGAAGGGTCCTGGGACAGGGATGGTGTGTTTTGCTTTGTTGTTTGTTTTGGGGTTTTTTTGTGATGGTTTGTTTTGTGTTGTGTAGGAGAAACCACCCCAGGAAGGTTCAATCCTGCTGGAATTTCCCTGGGACAGCAGGTCCAGGCTCTGTGAAATGGGTCATGAGATGAATTTTTCTCCTGTGAGGGTGGGGAGACCCTGGAATAGAATTCCCAGAGCAGCTGTGGCTGTCCCTGGATCCCTGGCAGTGTCCCAGGCCAGGCTGGACACTTGGAGCAGCTGGGACAGTGCAAGGTGTCCCTGCCCATGGGATGGGATGATCCTGAAGGTCCCTTCCATCCCAAACCATTCTGGGATTTTACAATGGCACCAAAACATTTCCTTCAACTCTGTCACAAACCAGGGCTGGAATTTTAGTCTGATGAGGAGAAAGGTCAGGTTTGAGGGGTGGAGGAGTCTGTGGGATCCTTTCTGGGCTGAAGATGTCAAAATTTGACATCTGAAGGGTCCAGGATGGACCAGGTCAGCTCCTCCCCCCGGCAAAGCTCCATCCCAAACCTCTGGAGCCCCATCCCAAAATGTGGCCCAGGCCACTTAACCCTTCCTCCTTTCCTTGTCACATGTGTCCTGCCCCATCCAAAATGTGACCAGGGGCTTCTGGCCAGGCCATCCCAACCTTCAGGAGCTCCTGATGTGCAAATAAACCAGTGATACCCACATGAGAGGGTTGTACATATAAACATCTGTATGAATAAATGAACAAATAAATAGATTAATTAATTAATTAAAATATATAAAGAATATATAAAAATATATAAATACATATATACCTAAAATATATACATATATATAAATACATATCTACATAAAATATATAAAATACATATAAAATACATATTCCATATACATAAATATATAGGAATATAGAGAAAGAGATATTTATATTAAAATATATAAATATGTAAATAAATAAATACATATATTTATATTTATATATTTATATATAAATATAAACATATGTACATATATAAATATATAAATATATAAATATATAAATATATAAATATATAAATATATAAATATATATAAATATAAATTAATATATATATGAATATTTATATATGAATATATACATATATAAATATATAAATATATAAATATATAAATATATAAATATATATACTTTTTTATGTACATAGATTTCTAGATTTGTACTGTTCCCTGTCTCGTCTGAGGCCTGTTTTGGAAAGGAGACAGCAGTGAACTTATTAAGAATCCCCACTCCTGTTAAAATACCTCTTTAGTACAACAAAACACACGACTGTTGAACTGGGAAAAGATATTCCATAAATCTCCCAAAGTCAAACACCATGCCGGGAATATGGAAAAATACATCTATATATTAACTGCTCTTTTAACAGCATTATTTGACCCTTAGAAAAAACAAACAGAGGAAAGAAAAACGTTACAAGCCCAGAAAAAAATTCTCTGCCTCTTATCAAAAGCACATTTGAAGAGAGGCCTCGGAGGCATCTATTGTTTAATGGGCTATGCTTGATTTATTGATGATTATGTAGCAAAAAAAAATTCATGTAATCATTCCAAGGCCATGAGAGGTGCAGGGCTTCAATTTATTAGAGCTTGGAACTGGAAAATGGCTTTTTTTTTTTTTTTTTTTTTTTTTTTTCATTCAAAGAGTTTTGTTTGCCCAGCAGCGTGAAACGGTTTTGATGGGCAAATCCCTCGGAGCTGAGCCATTCCTCCCTCCTTTTCCAGGAGTAACTGGCCACACGAGGCTGGAATCAGAGTTTACACAGCTGGAGCTCGGAGCAGCGAGTTCACTGCTTTTATTTTTGGCCTCTTGGAGCGATGGCAACGAGCCCCTGTCCCTGCGTGTCCCTCGCTGCTCTCACCCTCTCTACTGGTTTGAAAGCAAAACCAGTGAGAGACTCCAAGTCAGAAATACAATTTAATAGGGAAAAGAAAAAAAAAATAAAATATATGCAATAGCACAAAAGAAAACCACTGGCAGAGTCAGAATACAGCCTGACACCCTGCTGGTTATGGTGGTGGTAACAATCCAGAAAAAGTGGTTTTGTTGAAGCAGTGATCCTCTTGTCCTCTGGAAACCAGTGGGAAAGGCTGCTCTGGTGTTCCAAATGTCAGTTTTTATCTGGGTAGGAAAGGCTTGGCTCCTCCCCTGGCTGGAGCATCTCCCAGTGGGATGATGGAATTTTATCAGTCATGGCCCATTAACAGGAGATATCTCCTGGAGAGAGGATTGGTCATGGGAAAGATAAAGATGATTGCCCAGCTGGTTTAAAGATGGCCCATGAGCAGAGGATATCTCCCACAGAGATCAGGATCACTGCCCCACATGGTTTTTAACAGATTGTGATAGAATCCAGACTTTTGGGCACATTGTAACCTAGGTCACTCACCCACAGGTGTCTGCTGCCCCATCCCACCCATGGAAATCATGGAATCGCCTCTTTCCAGGATGAGGAAGGGGAAAGAATCTGAGGGAAAAGCAGAAAAAAAAAAAAAAATCCAAAGTCAAGGGTGATGTCAAGGCCGGGTTGAGGAGCTTGGAGCACCCAGGATCGTGGGAGGTGTCCCTGCCCTTGGGATGGGCTGGACTCCAACCCAACCCATTTTAGGGTTCTGTGATTTTATATTTATATTTTGTTCACATTTGTCTTCAGCATCAACTGGGCCAGTCCAGAAATTCCACAGACACTCTTCCCATCAAAGCACGGATTTGGCCCAGATGTGGCTCTGCATCCTTTTGTTGTATTCCAGAGCCCAAATTTTTCCATTTTAAACCCACTTAAAATGCAAGGGAGTTTCTTTGGCTCTATCAAGCAGAGCTGTTAATTAATTTTTGGGGTCCAAACATGACTGACATGGAAGAAATACATGGAGAATATCCCTTTTCCCATGGATTTTAACACCTGGACAAACCCCACAAGGAGAAAGAGAAGAAGGGACACAACAGCTCAGAGCAAGAATCCCAAAAATCCTGAAATTCATCTGCTGGATTTTGCTATAGAATGATAAAATCAATTCTGGATTGGTTTGGGATAGAAGGAACCTTCAGGATCATCCCATTCCACTGGCAAGGACACGTTCCTCTGTCCCATGGTGCTCCAAGTGTCCAACCTGGCCTTGGACACTTCCAGGGATCCAGGGGCAGCCACAGCTTCTCTGCGAGGCTAAAATAAAATTATTAAAAAATTAAATTAAATTAAATTAAAATTAAGTAAAATTAAAAATATTAAAAATATTAAAAATATTAAAATATTAAAATATTAAAATATTAAAATATTAAAATATTAAAATATTAAAATATTAAAATATTAAAATATTAAAATATTAAAATGGAATGAAATAATAGAAAGAATAGAATAGAATAGAATAGAATAGAATAGAATAGAATAGAATAGAATAGAATAATAAAATAAAATAAAATAAAATAAAATAAAATAAAATAAAATAAAATAAAATAAAATAAATAAATCACCACAGGTAGAGAGGGACTCTGATGCTGTCCAGCACTAAATGTTATAATTAACAGGATTAATTCTTGGTTCTATGGGAATTCATGGCCACCTCCATCCTGGGAGATGATGTTTGCCTTGGGAGCCCCTAAATGGAAGAGAATCCAGGCAGTTTATCCCAAATCAATCCATCAGGGACTCTGGTGATGGGGCAGGACACAATTTCCCAGCTGGAAACATTTCACTTTTCCTGTGTTGAAGTTTTCAATGAAATGTCAAAATATTCCCCAGAAAACAGACCCTTTTTTTGTGGTGGAGATAATTTAGGTGAAAACTCCACTTGCCACTGAAAAATGACTTTGGCAGATCTGTTTTTTCTGGCTTCTGTTCAGGACAGTGTGGCTGCTCCTCCCAAACTTTCTTCAAATCCTCCTTAAAAAGCTGCTTTTCTGGGATGACTATAAAAAATTCAAAAATAAATGTATTTATTGAACTGCTTCTGTGCATGGACCATTGTCTGCCTTATCTTAATAATCTGGTTTTGTGGATTCCTCATCCTGGCACAGCTTTTCCTTCTATTTTTTCCAGCACAGAGTAAAATTCCCTGGATCTTGGCACTATCACTCTTGTCTTGTCTCCAGTGGATATCAATACTAAAATTGCTAAAATTAATAATTCTGATATCAATATGGCTATTTTTGTGCTCATCATATTATATATAACATATAAATATGTTATAAATAAGTGATATTTAGAGCTGCTGCAGACACAAATCTCTGTATGAAGGCTGAGGAAGGGACTTCCAGGTGTATTTTCCAGGTGGAAATCAGGAAGTTGGATTCTAATATGGCTTAATTTTCCTCTGAATCACTCTAAAATTGTGTTGAATTCTTGTGGTCTAATTCATATATTTAAAGGTAGAAGAATCCTAATTCTAAAATTCATCATGTGATTTCTGATGTAGATTTTGGGAGAAATTTCCAATGTGTTCTATTTTAAAGAATCCTGATTCTAAAATTCATCATGTGATTCCTAGTGCAGATTTTGGGAGGAATTTCCAGTGTGTTCTTCAGATCTTCCTTGAGGAGTTATTTTCTATTCTGAGTTGACTCCCAAATAATTTTCCACTCCATGAGCATCCAAAATCACCAGAGTTTGGGGGAAAAAAAGAGAAAATTCAGAGCCTTTCAGAATAAAAGTGGGAAAAGTGATATTTGAAGGTCAATCCTGTAAGAAATACTCCACAGGCCTCTGGAAATTTCCTATTGGATTTATTTTTATGTCCCCCACTGCCATTCCCTCAGGAAGAACCAAAAAGGAAGTTTCACCCCAGGGACGTGTTTGGAAAAGTAAAACCAAGATCTCTCCAAATCCTTGGTGGGCTGCAGGACAAATCCCTGGTGCTCAAGTAATGAAAATAATAATAATAATAATAATAATAATAATAATAATAATAATAATAATAATAATAATATTTTGAGAGTTCATTTTCCAGTCTTGGTGGCATCTGATCCCATCTGATCCCTGTGCCCATGGAAGGTCTTTCCCAACTTTGCTCCTTGCTGGGCCCCCAAACAACAAATGGCAGAAGCTGGAGCCCTGCCAAGCCCAACAATGGCCTTTCCTGGAGCTTTCCTGGAGCATTCCCACAATTTCCAGGCCTTCAGACAGGGTGTAGCATGGCAAACCTGGAGATCCTGGGATTGAAATATCCAGCTCCACACAAGTGACTCACAGGGTTGAGAGTTTCCTATTTTCCCAAAATACTTTTCCCTGATGAGGTTTTATTGTCAGTGTCAGGCAGTGAATTTCTGAGGATCAGGAAATAGTGAAAAGTCTGAGAGGAGTTTTATAGGTTGGATGGGTTTGTCCTGGAGTTCTGGATCTTTTGGATTGGATATCCTTGGAAATAAATTTGTGCCTCACTAGTGCTTATAATGAGGAAAGAGAATTCCTTCAATGCCCAAGGAAAAGATGATCCCAGTGGAAATCATGGAATTCCAGAATTCCAGAATGGTTTGGGTGGGAAGGGACCTTAAACATCACCTGGTTCAATGTCCTTGGACACTTCTCACTCTCCCAGGTGGCTCCAAGCCCTGTCCAGCCTGGCCTTGGGCACTTCCAGGGATCCAGGGACAGCCACAGCTGCTCTGGGAATTCTATTCCAGGCCCTCACCACCCTCACAGTAATTAATTCCTTCTCAATATCCCATTTAAAATTCCAGCAGGGAATTTTGTTACACCTGCAGAGCTGCTGTCCCAAGACCTGGAGTTTGGTCACCTGGAAATCAAAATATCTGGGAGGTCCAAAAAGGTATTAGAGGAAAAGATGGATTTTCAGCATTTTGTCAGAAGAAAATGTTGGATTCCTGAGGTGTTTTCCTGCCGTTGGATTTGCTAATTGGAATCTGCTCCAGCAGGATCATCTCAGATTCTCACCCCAGAGAAAAGAAATCCACAGACACTGGACAACACAGGAAAAAATATTTGCAGCCAGCCTTAAAAATTTATCTTTGATCCTTTGACTCCCAGCAGTGACACTGCCACCACCCAGAAACTGTGAAATTTTCCTTATTTTCCTTATTTTTGCTGGAGAATCATGGAATTGCTCCCTCCCCTGGATGGGACCTGATATCTCTCTGTGCCCTCCTGGAAATACCTGAGCAATGGCTGGGTCTGCCTGGAGCACTTCCCTTCCTCCTGCTCCTCCCCACTCCCCCAAATCCAGAGAATTCCTAGGAAAACTCCCAGGAATCCTGTTTTTCCCACTGACCAGGAGATGTGATTTTAATTTTTTAATTCAGGTTGCATTTGTCAGATAGACCCATCTGGGGTATGGTCACATCAGGATGTTGTAGAAAATGTGCTGCAAAAACAGCCAGGAAAGGAAATCAAGATAATTCCTGATTTTTGGGAGAATAAGGAAACCTGACAAGGGAAGAAATGGGGGGAGAACTCTTGGAAATGGAAAACTGAGAAGTGGAAAAGGTGGATCAAAGAACCACAGTGACACTTATTTAATCTGGGAGAACGACAGCGGGCAGCATTTGGAAAATGGAAGGATTTAATGGATAACCTGGAATAACCTGATGGATAACCCTGGAATATTCAGCTAAATCCCTTTGGATAACCACTTGAATCTTCTCTCCAGACCTGCTGGAGTCCTCAGAAATCTGCCACCTCCCACCTTTGACTGCAAACTTCCATGGATGACGAATATTCCATGGTTTTCTTTCACAGTTTTCAGCAGAATTCTGACCTTTCACCAAGGAATTCCTTTAATTCCCGAAACTATTTAGGATCCAGTTTTTCTGCCTTAATTTTTTTTTTTTTTTTTCCCTTTTCCAGTACTCAGAGCCTTCCTTTCCCATCAAAAAGCTCTTCTGTGACAGCCTCTCCTTGAGAAACTCCATCCTCCCACCACCTCCAGCTTCATTTTCCCTGGAAAGCTCCGTTCTGTCGGAACGTCAAGGACAGGGATATTAAAATAATCGCTCTAATAAAGAACCCTGTCAAAGGCAGAGCTCAAATCCTGCTGTGGTTCAGGGTGGGTTTGCTTTAAATCAAATTTCCGAGGCTGCCGAGCCTCAAGCTGTGCTATTAAATGAGATGTGATGTCCCACCCTGCCTCGTTTTCCCAGCTCTAATGGAAGAACCAGGATTCAATCCATCTAATAAATAAATGGCAGCTTCTGGAAAGGCTGGGAAAGGCTTTTCTTGCTGTGTGCATGGAAGAGAAAGAGAAAACGCCCTGCAGATTTTCTCAGATGGAATTTTAATTTTAATTTTTAATCTTTGCTTGCCTTTCAGACAGCAGCATGGACAAAACTGGATTTCCTTGGATAATTTTTCCATATGTTGAGAGACAAATAGGAGTTATTTTCTGGTTTTTACCTATTTTTAAAAAGGTAATTTTGCTGTTTATTTTCAGTGCCTCTTGCACAGCTTCGAGAAATAAAAGTGAACTCCAGTTGTCTTTTAATTATATATCAATTAAAAATTCTTAAAGTCTGATTTTAGCTCCTGTCCTCTAATTTTCCAGGTATTTCCAGTCAAGGAAAATTCAATTCCTGTTCTCTTGGCACTGTCATATTCCATCCACAGGGCTTAAAATCCCTCCAGGGATGGGGATTCCACCACTGCCCTGGGCAGGAAAATTCATTCCAGGAATAAGGAAAAAAAATTATTCCATGGAATTCAGAGATGTTGGATCTTCTGGAATTTTTTCTCTTGCACAGAGTAAATTCTGTGAATTAACCACAGATTAAATTCTGCCTGCACATCTCCTTCTCCTGACCAGTATGGTTCCATTATCACACTGGGATTTGCAATTCCTCGCTTTATTTTAATATTAAATATTAAATGATTACATGATTACATGATGAAATTATTATTTTAATATTTAATACTAAATGATTACACATCAAATATTTTTAAGAAAAGGGTTGATAGCTTTTAAATTTAGGAATTCCTTTTTTTTCCCCCATTTTGTGATTGTTCTGTTTTTTGATTTTTTCAGTGCACAGAACTCTTTCAGAGCACAGGGAACTCTTTTATTTCAGCTTTAAATCATTTATATCACAGGTCAGAGAAAAAGATAAAGAAAAGAATGGACAGGATTGGCCAGAAAATCCAGGAGAAGGAATGAAAAAGGGAGATTCAAGTTTTAAGGCAAATAATTTCCTGGTCATGCTCATGTTGATGGATGCTCCTTGTGGATCTGGAAAATGTCTTCATGTGGAGCATCACAAAAATATTATGGGAGTAAAACTGCAGAAATCATTAAAATTGCAATTTAAACCATTTTTAATATACTTTTAGATCAATTTAATGTTTAAAAAAATACAAATTTTCAAAAGGAAAGGAAAGGAAAGGAAAGGAAAGGAAAGGAAAGGAAAGGAAAGGAAAGGAAAGGAAAGGAAAGGAAAGGAAAGGAAAGGAAAGGAAAGGAAAGGAAAGGAAAGGAAAGGAAAGGAAAGGAAAGGAAAGGAAAGGAAAGGAAAGGAAAGGAAAGGAAAGGAAAGGAAAGGAAAGGAAAGGAAAGGAAAGGAAAGGAAAGGAAAGGAAAGGAAAAGGATATTCCATAAATAAAATCCAAGGATTTTTTTCAGGAGGGAGCATTATGGCCCCTCAGCCTGACCTTCCCCATAACAGGATGGATACACCCAAAGAGGTTTAGGAAGGGCCTCAAATTAGGGAAAAATGAGCACATCCCTCCCTGACAAAACCCAGCCCGAGGAGCAAAGAGCTCATTTGCCCTCCCTCGCCCTCCTGATTTATTTCTGGGTGATTAATTTTGTGTCCTGTCCACCCTGGGTATTGTATGACAGCTCTTTCCTAAGATTCCAGAGGTTTATTTCTTTGGAAAAACTGACTCTGCTCCTGAAGATAAATCACAAAGCCCAGATAGAAAATGGGAGGGGGAGGTGTTAAAGTTTACCTTGAGTGTGACAGGGAGGGCGTGTGGGAGCGAGGCTAAAAATGACTTTAATTGATTATAAATCTGGATTTATTGCTCCTCAAACAGACTAACAGATCAATCAGAATGAAATAATTTGATTCCTCCACCACAAGTCTCAGGTGGCTCTGAGTGACACGGGTGCTGGTAATGATGATAAATAAAATCTCCAACAATTCCCATCCCTCCAGTGCTCTTGGCAGTTATTCCTCAGTCTGGAGCTCCAGCTCCAGGAGGAACCATTAGGATCGTGTGCTCTGACCTGTTCCACAGCACATGCCAGGGAATTTCATGCAGGAATTCCTGCTCCAGGACTGGAATTTCTGCAGCAAACCCCACAGATTGATGGCAGTGCTGATTTAAACCCAGCCAGTCATGGAGAAATTCGTGGAGTCAGTTCAGGTGCAGTTTGGACAGCCTGCTCTTTATTTTTAGATTGGTGCAATATGTAATCGTTGGAAAAGTTGGATTATAAATCTGGAATTACTCTTAACATCTGACTGAAAAATAAGACAGGCTTAGGGGCTGAAAGAAAGATTTGCAATGATTTCAGCTGTGAGTGACCAAAGCCATTCCAAGTAATTTCCAAGTAATCCAAGAGAACCTCCTGTCCTAAATAAACAACTGCTGGGGACCTCCTGTTTGGACCCTAAAATCCTTAAAATTCCACTCCTGGATACAAACAAAGGTCCTTGGCTGGAGCAGGTGAGCACTTTGGAGAGGAGCAGTCACAGATAACCCGAGAAATGTGAAATATTGACTTCCAGATCTGAATTTCCCTTAAGGACAGGTGATTCCAGAAGCAGATCTGATATTTTTGTTCATTCCCTCACTCTCTGGGTCTTCTGTTTCTCTTCTGTTGCTGTAAAAGGACCTTGGGCTGGCTGGAGTGGCCTGAAATGTCTCATTTTGAGACAATTTTTGTTATATGAGATACATCCTGTCTCTGCTGGAGTCTGATGAGTCCCTAAATCCATCCAGAGCAGTTTTAAGGTGCAGGGATTGAGCTCTGAGCCTGATTTCATCATTCCCAGTGAGAACAGAACCTCAGTGGTGACAGTGTCTGGTTTCAGTGGAATGGTTAAAAATTAAAATCTCAAATTAAAATCCTGATACACTAAAAATAATATATATTTCTTTTTCTTTTCAGTCCTAATCAGCCAAAAACCATAAATAGAGAGTTCAAGGAGGAGCAAGTTGGGCTCTGTGGTCTCCTGGCTGATCCCCTTGGCTGAGGGAAACATCCCGCCTGATGTGGAATCACAGAATTCCAACATGATTTGGGGTTGGAAAAGACCTTAAATCCCGTCCAGTGCCCCTGCCTGCCATGGGCAGGGACAGCTCCCACTGTCCAAATTGCTCCAAGCTGGCCTTGGACACTTCCAGGGATGGGACATGCACAAATCCTCTGCCCAAGCTTTCCCAGTGCCTCCCCACCCTCATGGGAATATTTCTCCCTAATTCCTCACTCCCAGCATTTGTTTTCCACACATCCCCCGTGCCACTCCACGGCTTGTTTGTTTTCCCAGCCTCCCACGCTGGAATATTTGGCTGTGGATGCCAAGAATTTCTCTCACCTCTCACAGACATCCAGCCTTGCTCCTGAACTGCCAAAATATTTGGATGCTTGCGGTGGGGAGTGCTGAATGTCCCTGCCCGTGGTGTCCCGTGTGTCACACACACACAGGCAGGAAGTTCCCTGAGTGACACGGGCTCCTGTGGCCAGCACAGGCTGACAGCTGTCCCAGGGAATTGCAGATGGATTTTTCCTGCGTGTTGACCCAACTGGATCACCAGGAACAGCAGGGATAAAATTCCCTGGAGCCGGAGATTCCTGGCAGTCCAGCAGAGCAATAAATAACCTGAAATTACAGCACTGGGCACCAGGGGTTTGATGGACAGGTGTGATCTGGGAAAGGGTTTTCCTTGGAAAATTTTGGGTGAGGTCATCCAGATGGTGGAGAGGAGGGAGATTTGAGCTTGGGAGGTGTTTGGGAGTTTTCCTGTTGAGGAAGTTAACAAACCATGGTTTGATAAACATTGCTGGGCTGAGGAGCACAGGAGGTGGCAAAGAGGGGGCAGGCAACGAGCAGGAGATGAAGAAGAAATAAAAATTAGATTAATTTTTGCCTCAGTAAACTTCAGCTGAGAGAAAAGAATCAATAGGGCAGCCAAAAAAGATCACATGAATATCAGTTGGTGCTTTTCCCCCTTTGTCCTTTTGGTTTGTTTTTTTTTTTGCAAAGAATGGGTTGGGTTGGAATGGAAACTTAAAAATCATCCAGCCATGGACAAGGAGACCTTTCACTATCCCAGCTGGCTCCAAGCTGGCCTTGGACACGTCCAAGGATCCAGGGGCAGCCACAGCTTCTCTGGGAATTCCATCCCAGGGCCTCCCCACCCCCTGAATAAAGAATTCCTTCCCAACATCTGATCCACCTCTGTCAATCACTTCATAGCCTTTGTCCTGTCACTGTCTGTAGAAAAAATCCCTCTCCTTCCTTTTTCATGGATTGCCAAGGGTGATAGGGCACAAAATGGAATCCTCTTGGCAGTCAAAAAGTCCCAAAACAAAGGATGGAGCAGGTGGGACACAAGTTCCTGTTGTCCCAAATATGAAGATCGAAATGGCAAAAGCACCTGGCAGAGAAACACAAAAAAATTAATTTTGGACATGGTGTAAAACCAGGGTAGCTGCAGGCCAGGAAAGCCAAGTTTAGGCAAAACTGGTGCTGGGTTTAATCATCTCCCAGTGAATTCCTCAGGTTGCCTGGAGAGCTCGTGGGGTTCCCATCCCTGGCAGTGCTGGATGGGGTTGGAGCAGCTGGGATGGTGGGAGGTGTCAGGGGTGGGACTGGATGATCTCTGAGGTCCTTCCAACCCAACCCAATTATAATTCTGTGAGTCTATGAAATTTAGGGAATTAGAACAAAAAACCCACCTACAAACAAAACCATGGGGCAATTTTGGTTCTTCAAACTCACAGCTCTGGACTTTAAATCTTTTCAACTTTTTTTTTTTTTTTTTCTGTGATTCTTCTCTCACCAAATCTGCTTTAAGAAACTCATCCTTACCCACCAAGAAACGCAATGAGACTTCTTGGGGACATTCCTGTCTTGCTTTTAATGCACAGAATGAATTGCACACATGCAAATGTTCTTTTATTCTATTTTTTTATAATCAGATTGACAACCAAGCTACCAAAAGTGTTACCCAACAGCTCATAAAGGTGAGTTTTCAGCTCCTTTCTGAAAAGTCACAGTAAAACTAAGCAGAGAGCCCAGACATAAAGAGGGCTTGTCCCTTTGCCAACATGTTATGGATTATTTTACAAGAGCTTTCAGTCTGGAAGTCCTTAACCTGCCACTTCAGCTATCAACATTCACTATCAGTGATTAAATCTTGACTACTCTGAGGCTGGAAACGGTGCCAAGGACAAACCTGGTTCAGCTCAGCCCAGTCTCTCTTGGCTTGAGGAGCTGCTCCGAGGTCACCACGGAGTCAGAGCCCCCAAGAGTCTCTCAGGAACCACTCAAGACTCAGGCTCCAAGCCCGTGGAGTTTAAACTTTTATAATCTGGTTCTTTTTTTTGCCAGGCCTGTGAACTTCTTACCACGTGGCTCTTATAAAAACAGAGTTATTCCATTTCTTCCTTCTTCCCAGACTCGTACAGAGTTCCCCCATTTCAGCTTTGCTGTTTGACAGAAGGTATTTTATCTTTCTGGGGACATCTCCAGAATGATTTGCTGAAGGAATTTCATCTTTATGCCTCTTCCCATGTTTGCCAGGCTTTCTCTCCCTTGGTTTCCATGATTTTCTGTTCTTTTTGTTTGTTGAGGGTTTTCTTTATGGCTGCAATCTCCACATCACCACAGGAAAATGAAGATGCTGCCACAAATATTCTCCTGTTGTTACCCTGATCAATACCCTGAGACTGATTTTATTTAAAAGCAGACTCAAACCAGCCACCCTTCCCTTCCCTTCCCTTCCCTTCCCTTCCCTTCCCTTCCCTTCCCTTCCCTTCCCTTCCCTTCCCTTCCCTTCCCTTCCCTTCCCTTCCCTTCCCTTCCCTTCCCTTCCCTTCCCTTCCCTTCCCTTCCCTTCCCTTCCCTGAAACTTCCCTGAAACTTCCCTGAAACTTCCCTGAAACTTCCCTTCCCTTCCCTGAAACTTCCCTTCCCTGAAACTTCCCTTCCCTGAAACTTCCCTTCCCTTCCCTGAAACTTCCCTGAAACTTCCCTTCCCTGAAACTTCCCTTCCCTGAAACTTCTCTTCTCCATGGTTTATTTCATTGGAATTCTTTCTTTTCTGAAGAACAGCTTTTACTGCCACATTTGGACATTGGGGAATTATTTTTCTGCTTATCAACTAACTTTGGTCCCCATCAAATCAATCATTCATTGACTTTCCTCAGATCTCTCTGGTTTTGTGACCTTTTATTCCTTCTTTAAATACCAGCTCAACCCTAATAACGAATCCCCTGATTTATTAACTCATCCCCGTCATTGAATTAATTCAGGAATTAACTCCCCCAGCCTTTTCTAGTGTGATTTGAGGCTCCACTTTGCTGCAAGATTCGTTTCAGCTGGGTTTTAATCCAAATAAAAGGAGCAGGGAAGGAGGAGAGAGGATTGCACACAGGATTCCACACACCCTGCAAGGCAGGGAAAAGCAGGAGCTGGGCTGGACTTGAGGATGAACAGAAGGAGAGCTGCAGGCCAAGTCGATTAACAGAATTAATCTTCAGAGCTGTCAGGTTTCACTTTTATTTTATGGTGACTTTATTCCTCTCACACACAGCCCTTCATTACTGGGCTGTTTGGGATCCAAGGCAGACGGAACGAGCAGCTTGACCTGGCTCGTAAACCCCACTACTGAGGCAGCACCTGAAACTGCAGAATTAGCTCTGACCCTCAGCTTTCCCTTCCCTTCTCCCTCTCCCTGCCCTGATTAGCTCCCACCTGTTTAGTCTTCATGGAAATGTTGACTTTTATACTTTCCTGTCTGGCAAAGACACATCCCTTTCCCTATTTTTTTTTTTCCCTTCTTGCTCTCTTTCTTTCTGGGAATTGAAAAGTGAGCTTCACGGTGTCAGTTTAGGGCTCCCAGCAGACAAAACACTTCTGTGGGCCAAATGAAGTCGTTTGTCTGTGTTTGGAGTGGAAAGGTTCAGTTCATGTGACAGAGAGCAAAGAACACGTTACAGCAATGCTGTTACTCCTTGATGATCTTCAGGGGCTTTCCCACCCAATTTTTATTTTCCAAAGGAATAATCAGACAAAAAGGTAACATGTGAGGCTCACCTCATTCTGGATTGAGGGCTGGAAGGGGTTTTTTGCTTTTTTTTTTTTTTTTTTTCTGGGTAGGCTCTGGATGCCGTGGCTGGTGCTCAGCTCTGAGTTATCCCTCTCAGGAGAGCAAGTCCTGGCTTTGGCAGGACCAACAGCCTCATTCATTACTCCAGAGCAGACATCTGGCAGCTCCAGGGCTGACCTAAATTGGCTCCAGCAGGATTCCTCACCCCTAGGAAAGGTTTATCTTCTGGAACAGCGTGAAGGTCAGCGGGGGGACAGGAGCTCTTCCTGTAAAAGTCTGGATGGAGCCCGGGAGTGACGAGGAGAACTGGAGCTCTGCTGCTCAGTGATGTCATTTTCTGCTCCTTTCCAGCCAAATGTGATTGGATTCAACCATTTGGTGGGAGGCTCCAAAGGCATCCTGATTCCTACACGAAGGGAAAGCCATTCCTTATCTGTTTCCATGACTCCTAAAAGCAGAAAAGCAGATTTTGGACCAGACATGAAAAAAAAAAAAAAAAGGATGGAGAAAGAGAAGATTGTCCTGGATATTTCCATGTATAGACACCCATTCCAAGGGTTTCTCCAAGCTGGAGGAAACCTCTCCCAGGCAAATAAATCTCTGGAAAGGAGCTGACAGCCCGAGATTATCAGGTTCAGCCAGACCCCGTTTCATGTCCTGATCCAGGGAAGAAAATTCCTGAACTTTTAACAACCACTGGGTCCTGAGGAGCAGGTGGCAGAACTTCACTTTCCCTGCTCCATAAAGTGCCCTGGAGCCCCTGGGGACAGGAGGAAGGATTGTTCCAGGGGTTTCTTTGCTGTGGTTTGGGTTTCACTGGGTCAGCTCTGAGCCCTCCCCGAGGCTGAAGTGGCAAAGAATTAACCTGGAAAAGTTGATGGGTTGGGATTTGAGACCCTTAACTGGTCCCTCTTGGCTTGTTGGCTGCTTTATGAGGAGGGTGGGGAGGCAGGGAAATGTTCTCTGCTCCAATTCCCTCCCATGGAAATGAGGGAGAAGTGGATGCCTGGGCTTTGGCACCACCTCCTTTACTCTCATTTATTCCTGTTATTTTCCACCCAATTGTTCCCTGGAGATTTGGATCTCCAGCTGACAGAAAAGCCAGGATTTATTTATTTTTTTTCCTTCTATCTCATGGGAGGGTGGAGGTCAGAACTTCTATTTTCTTTTCTGTTTCCAGCACTGTATCTAAGAGCTTGTCAGGAGAACAAATTAAGCTCCAATTAAATCTGTCCCGTGGATCAGAGTCCAGTTATGGAATTCCTATGGAAAAAAGGGAGGAACCTGTCAAGCTCTGAAGTGCTACTGTATTCCACATGTGCCAAAGTGTGCTTGGAGTACAGAGACACTGAGCTGGTGCTGGAGTAATAAAAATAACAATAATATTAATTAATTTGTATCATGGTGCTTTGGGATGCTGTCACTGCAGGGGATTTTTAGCTCTTTCAGGCAAAGATTGCCCAGTTTTCCTGAGGTCACCGTTGTTGGAATATGGAAATTGTCCTGAAAATAGATATTTATGGCATTATGTGGGATTATTTAACTGTCATTACTGTGGTAATGAGCCATGGATTGTTAACAGCAAACAATTAATTACAGTTAATTACTCCAGAGAAGTTTTGGATTCCCCATCCCTGGAAGTGTCCAAGGCAAGGCTGGACAGGGCTTGGAGCACCCTGGGATAGTGGGAAGTGTCCCTTTCCAAAAAATTTGAGTTTTTCCACCTGTTCTACCAGTGAAACTTAATTTAAAAAAGAAATTTGCTTCAGGCACCTGGATACTCAATAAAGCTTAAAGAAGGGGAAAAGAAGAATTATTAAGGTTTGCTCCGTGTAATAAGGAAGAAGGGAGAAGAAAAGCAAGGAAAAAAAAAAAGGAAAAGAAAATAAAAATTAATAAGAAACAGAAGTAATAAAAGAGAACAATGAGAAGAGAAAAAAAATGAAAGGGAAGGAAAAAGGAAAGGGGCTGCATTTTCCTTTTTCCTTTTTTTCCTTTTTCCTTTTTTTTTCCTTTTTTTTTCCTTTTTTTTTTTCTTTTTTTTTTTTTTTTTTTTTTTTTTTTTTTTTTTTTTTTCCTTTTTTTCCCCTTTTTTTCCCCTTTTTTCCCCTTTTTTTTCCTTTTTTTTCTCCAGGGAAGATCTCCTGACAAAACCATCCCTGGCAGCCTCTCTCTATTTGTTGTTCATAAATCCCAAAAATTCAGGCTTGGATCTTTCTCTGTGTGCTCAGCAAGGCTCCTCCAGAATTTCTGCATTTCCTCCTGGCTCCCTCATTATCCTGCTCACAGGACTCTGGAGGAATCCTGGCTTCCCTGATAAACTTTATCAGTTTGATCATTCCCAAGGGATGAGGAATGGACAGCCCAGCATCCCTGAGCACAAAGATCCCAGCACGGAGCCAAGTCTGGTGTTTGCTTTATTCCCACTCCTGTTTGGGGTCAGGGATCAGCCCCAGTGTCCAAAAAACACCTGGAAAATCAAAGCCACGGCAGCACAGACACTCAGAGGAGAGCAGGAAATGCTGAGGAGATAATTGCAGGTACAGAATAAAAAGGAAATGAGAAAGAAATACAAAAAGTAAAAAAGGAGATGTCACTGAAGGAGGTGGGAACATTTTCCAATTCAGCTCCAAACCAGGCAGGTCCTGGTTCCATCTCCTTTTCCTCCCCACTCTGAAAATCCCAGAGGGACCTCCCAGGTGGGGCAGGGATCACTGCAGGGATTTCCCTGCCTCCAGCAGCTCTGGATCTGCCCAGGGATGGTGGGATGGATAAGAGCTGAGAGCTCTGGGACCCCAAGGATGTTCCAGAACATCCACAGTCACCACTTCATCTTCCTGGACCTTTGCTTCTCCTTTTTCCTTTTCCCTCTTCCCTTTTTCCTCTTCCCTTCTCTTTCCTTTTCCCTGCCCTAATTACCTCCATGGTTTAGAATAGAGGCTTATCAATAGAGAGGCAAAATTTAAGGTGTTTTACCCTTTTCCTCCTCCTTTTCCTCCTCCTTTTCCTCCTCCTTTTCCTCCTCCTTTTCCTCCTCCTTTTCCTCCTCCTTTTCCTCCTCCTTTTCCTCCTCCCTCCTTTCCTTCTCCTTTTCCTCCTCCCTCCTTTCCTTCTCCTTTTCCTCCTCCTTTTCCTTTCCATCTCCTTTTGTCTCATCCCAGAACCACTCCTTTTTTTCTATCCAAAGACTCCATCTCTATTTTAGGAATGAAACATCCCTAAAAACCTTTTTTTGGGCTCACAAACAATGAATCCAGGGTGGTTTGCATCCCCCACACCCTCTTTGCCTGTCCTTTGGGATGACCACATCCACAATCTTAGTTAAGAATAATTCCTGCCTCATTCCAGCTCCTGCCCAGGAGTTTATTTTGGAGAAGGATGAGTGGGCTGGGCAGAAGATGAAGGATATTGGCACCTCTGGATGTTTCCTGGCACTATTTATTGTTAATAAGGATGGAACTTCCCTGCCCAGCTTCCAAAAATCTATAGGAGCAAGTTTCTGCTTCATTGGGATAATCATTCCTTAAAATTCCATGGAGGATTCAGGAGAAGGAATAAGGATCCCTAAAATCTGGGTTTGGGTTCAGTTCTTTTACAAAGTGAATTCTTGGGATTTCCCTTGTGTTTTATAAATAGATCCATGGATCCATGATCCAGGGAGCAGGATGTGCCATGGAATCACAGAATGATGGAATTCAGCTTGGAACAGACCTCTGAGATCACCCAGCACCACCACGTTCACCCCAAACCCACATCCCCAGTGCCACACCTGAATGGCTTTTGAACACTCCAGGGATGGGGATTCCCATCCTGAGCACCCTTTCCAGGAAGGAATTTTCCCCAATATCCAACCTAAACCTCTCTTGTTGCAACTCAAGGCCTTTTCTTCTGGCCCTGCTCCTATTTCCTTGAAATAAATAAATAAATATTTATCAATAAATAATTTTTTATTTGTTTATAAATGAATAAAAATCCTCCCTCCTGTCAGGGAGTTGTGCAGAACCAGGAGATTTCCCCCCTGAGCCCCTTTCCCAGCTCCATTCCCTTCTCCAGAACACTCCATGTCCCTTTTTAACACCCTAAAAGTGGCCAAACCCTTCATGAGGGTTAAAAACTTTCTCCTCCTGCTCTAGTGATGAATTTTAGGCCAAAAAGAGCAGGATTCTCTTGGAAAGAGCTTTGCACCTGATCAACCAGGACTTGATGGAGAGCAAAACCCCAGAAACCTTCCCAGAACTTCCCCTCAGGGTGGAATTGTGACAATCCCTGTTGGGAAGATGAAACAGGAAATCTTATATTATATATATACATATATATATATATAGTTACTGAATAACCATGAACAATGGGATGGCCCCTGAAGGAATCCCCTCTGGATAGAACAATGCCCTCTGCCAGAGAGCAAGCACAAAGGTCAGAGAAGATTTTTCTAGGGTCCAAAGAGCAGTTTTTAGAGTTTAGAGTGTAACACACTATGGGAATATAAGGATTCCTACAGGCTGTATGTAAATGCTGTAGAATTTGTATCTTGTATTACACTGGTTAGTGGAAATTAGAATATTCATCATGGAAGGAGATTTATTGTATTGGAAACGGGAAATTGCTCTCTGTTCTTCTTTTCTTTCTCTTTACTCTCCCTCCTGCCTTTGCTCTCCCTCCCTCTTACCTCTGCCTCTCTCACTCTCTTTGCTCTCTCTTCTTACCCCTCTCTTACCTCCCTCCTGCTCTTCCTCTCTCCCTCTTCTCTTACCCCACCACCCTTTTATCCCATTGCTCTTTCTCTTCCCCTTTTATCTCTCTGTCCTGCTCTGGGCTGCACTGGCAGCTCTGAGCAGGGCTCTTTACAATAAACTGAAACTGAAACTTTTAGTTTATACAGACTGAGTTTAGTCCCTGCTGTCTATCCTGACACAAAGACTCCCACAAATCCCCTCACAAATTTGGATGTCACAGCCGGGATCACCCAGGAGGGAACATTTTAGAGCATTTCCCAACATTTCCTTGTTTTCCTGTAGGGAATGTTCCACCCGGCACACAATGGGAGGATCAGGGATGGAATTCCTCAGCTCTCCCATCCAGGATGACTCAGAGGGTTCAGGGCTCCCCTCCCTCCTCTCAGAGCAAAGAAAGAAAATCAATCGGTTTCTAAAAATGTCATCCTGGGGGGAAATCATTCCCATGAGCGAATGGCACCGTCCAGCTCTTGTTCCTTTTTTTTTTTTTTCCCCCAAAATTTTTTAGCATTTTTTCCCCATTCCTTTTCACATCTTTCTTCTCATTTCTCTTTATTCTCCTGATCTGGAATTCATTTTTTTCTTTTACACTGATAAATTGTTTCCCTCTGGATTCTCTTCCCAGCACAAACTTCTTTCTCTCTGTTACCTCCAAGACATTTTCTGACTCTAGTTCTGTTCATCTTCCTCAAATTTCTTGATCTTTCCATTAATTCCATTAATTTCCATTAATTCCATTAATTTAAAACCCTTTCCCCCTCCCTTTTGGTCAAATACATTTATTTCCCTTCTTCCTCCTTTATTTTAAATGTTCAATCTCCTTTTTATTCCCTTCCACCAGTGGAGGCAAGGATTCAACTCAGAAATATTATCCAAACAACTTCAATTCTGCAGCACTGCCATCAAAATATTCCTTTAAAATTCACATTCCATGACAGAAAAAAAAAAAAAAAGAGATTTCTACCAAACTTCCAATGTTTTCTAATCAGCATTTGAATTTCAGAATTTCTCTTCTTTCCCTCCCACTCTTCCATGAGAAAAATTTCGTGGATTTAAGGTGTGCTCAAGCAAGCAGAAAGAAAATTTTCTGGCCAATCCTAACAAAAATAAAGGAAATATTTGGTTTGATAGGAAAATAAAAGGTGGGATTTTGTTTGTAAAAAACCCCAAACCACATGGGAAAATGATAATCAGCTGAGGAATCTTGTACCTGGAGAGCTCAGAACAGGGATCAGCATCTCCCAGAAGATTCATTTTTATTTGCTTTTTAAACAAATGCTACAGATAAATTTAAACTGTGGTAGGCAGTCTCCATGGTCCTTTGGCTTCAGGGGAGTTTTATGGAATTTTAGGAATTCCATTTCTATATGGAGGGTGCTCAGAGCAGGATCCTTGGAATGTCCAAGGCCAGGTTGGACACTTGGAGCAGCTGGGACAGTGGGAGGTGGGACTGGATGAGCTTTAATCAATGATTAATTAATCAATTAATGAGCTTTTAATCCAAAATATTCCATGATCTGGGTTTGTAATGATTTCCAGGGACACCTCCCATTATCCCAGGCTGCTCCAAGCCCAATGTCCAGCCTGGCTTTGGACATTCCAGGGATCAGGGACAGCCACAACTTCTCTGGGAATTCCATCCCAGCTCCTCCCCACCCTCCCAGCCAGGAATCCCATCCCAATATCCCACCCATTTTTCCTGCAAAAACCAAGGTGAAAAGTCAGGAAAAATGCTCTTGGATGCTGGGATACCCAGGAAATTTAGAAAGATTTTTTTTTCCTTTTTTTCCCTCCTAGATTACGTGGAGCCAACCCCACCTTTAGGAAGCTGCCCAATGGGTTTGACCTGATGATGCTGTGAAAACTTTTGGAATTTTTTTCCATTTCCAGGTGAACTTTCCTTGGACAAACAGCCCCTGCAGCCAAAGCAACCAGTGAGAACAATGAGTCAGAAAAAAAGGCTGGAATTAAAAAGCTTTGCTTTGGTCACATCCTGGATTGATTTCCTTTAATGATTTCCCTCTGACGGTCGTGGTCAAAAATAATATCAGGAATAACAAAATAAGAGAATTTGCCCCTCCCTGCTGCTTCTAATACAGGATTTACTCACCATGTGTTGACAGAGCCCTGCAGACAGACCAAAATGGGAATTCAAGCAATAAAACTCCAGGAAAAATTGGGATTTTCCTGCTTTTGTTATTCTTACAGCAACTGCATTGTGCTCATGATGTAGAGGTTAAAGGGTCTGAGGGGTACAGGGACAATTTTGGGGCCTTTTTTTCACTCTTTGTAAACTTGAAGAAGAATTTTACTTATTATTTAAAGGATAGATATTTATATTTATATTTATTTATATTTATATTTATATTTATATTTATATTTATATTTATATTTATATTTATATTTATATTTATATTCAATACAAATATGTAGAAATTCAGATTTTCAATTTTGTTTTATATAAAATTACATTTCCTCTTTGTTCCATAAAATTTTCACTCATCTCCCCCACACAATTACCAGACAATTACACAATAACTTCATAATGAGTGAAGCCATGATATCATTTCTGTTGTTGTTATACCACTAAAATCACAATTAATAACAGAAATCATTGATCTGATTTTCATTAATTGAGGAGAGAGATTATTTGAGCAAATAAACCAGCCCAGATCAGAGAAATGAGAGGGTCCAACCTCCCTGCTCAAAGATGCATAAAAGGTGGTAAATATACAAGTAGACACAAAGAATATAAATATATAAATATATAAATATATAAATATATAAATATATAAATATATAAATATATAAATATATAAATATATAAATAAGTATATAAATATATAAATATATAAGTATATAGATATATAAATAATATATAAATAATATATAAATATATAAATTAAATATATAAACATTTTAATATAAATATATAAAATATATAAATAAAATTTATATCTAGATATATAAATATTGTGTAAAATAAAACAATTTTTAAAAAATCCAACCCCAAAACCACAACCCAGAGCAGATTTGGGGTCCTATTTCTACAAACACTTCACTGCTTTTCATTCTGTTGTCATTTTCCATATTTAAAACAGGATGAGCTGCACCAGCTATTCAGGGGAGTATTTGTGATTCAAAAATTCAGTCAAAGGGTTTTATTAAATTTAATCTTTCCTCATTTTCCTGCTGAAAAGCTTCAGTTATTCCCTAAAAAAAAAAAAAAAAAAGAGAAAATGAGCTGGTGTGGCCTCACCAGTCCTTGCAGTGCCAAAATCTCGCAGGGAACACTTCAAGTTTCCATGGCAAAAACTTATGGGCCAAAATATTTATTCCATAGATCAGGATTTTTTTTTTTTTTTCCCAAAGAAATCAGGTGGAAGAAAGAATATATTTGTTTAGGAGATTGATTGTGTTGGAAAAAAACTGTTTGATCTCCTCCCAAAGGATATAAACACACAGAGCACACACTGCACCAGGCATTAATTTTGGGGGGTCATGGTTATTTTGGGAAAACACAGAACAGCAAATTAAAATATTGCTAAAAATTAATATTTTTTTATATTTAATTTATATTTATATGTCCAGGGAAGGGAATGGAGCTGGGGAAGGGAAAAGGAGGCTGAGGAGGAACTTCTGGCTCTGCAGAACACCCTGAAAATTGTGTGTGAAATAATTTTTATATTTGTAAATTTGTGATGTTCAGGAGTGAGAAATATTGGGGGAAGGATTTTTTCATTTGGTTGTCAGAACAAAATTCATTTTTACACTGGACAAAAGGAAGGAAGGAAGGAAGGAAGGAAGGAAGGAAGGAAGGAAGGAAGGAAGGAAGGAAGGAAGGAAGGAAGGAAGGGTCTGAAGATAGAAGAGAAAAAGGAAAATTTTATGCCAAAACATAGAGAATCCTCGTGCTTTATGGTTATTAAATGTTTTATCAAGGTCCTGGAAAGTTGTTATAACCCAAGCAGGAATTATGGACTTGAAGTGAGTCAAAGAAATCCTTTCTCAAGTTATAAAAGCAAAAGAAGAAACAACTTAAATGATTTCTTTTTTACTTTTTAAATCATTGCATGCATTCTTCATAATTCCAGGAAGGCTGGATGACTTGGTCACCTCAACACTTTAAGATCCTAAAAGCAGAATAAATCTGGAAGTTCTCTGATTTTCCAAAAGCCACGAGCACTTCACTCCAAACCATTCCTTGGAAAAAAACCTGAAGAGAATTTTAACAGAGATGTCACATCCAGAGTGACAACACTGGATTTAATTTCTGGTCCTACTGTAGGATTTTTAAAAGGTGGATTCATCACCCTGGAGAGGTTTAAAGGGTGGTGAGAGGTGGCACTTGGGGATGAGAGTTAATGGTGGGTTTGGTTCTGCTGGGCTCAGGATTGGACTCGATGCTCTCTGAGGGTTTTTCCAGCCTGGCTCCAGATCTGAAGGAAGCAAGTCTGAGACTCAGGTGGGTTCATTTCCACTGGCTCAGAGGTTTTTGGAGGCAGAGAGACATCCAGCTCATTTTGGGGATCAGTGTTATTACCAGGGTTTTTTCAATAATCACCCACAGTGGGATTTATGATTTCTGTTCTGGAGAAATGCAACAGGTCCAACCCAACGCCAGCAGCTCCAGGGAGGGGAACACACTCCTGCCTGGCTAATCCTTAGCTGAAGGCAGTGGGAATGAAAGAGCAGACACAACATTTCCAGAAAACAGTCTGGGCTTCTTTGGTTTTTTTTTCCCCTTGGCTCTCAAGAGATATCTGAGTGCTGCTACAAAGAGCTGATTCAACCTCTCTTAGCTGGAAGGAGCTCCCTTTTGGAGAGGAACAAACTAAATCCCACCCCTTGATCCCCCTTCTCATTCCCAAATCTCCTAAAAGAGCTGCCCCTCTTCCCACTGGAAGATCCCATTTCCTCCCTTGCACTCCTGCTGTGCTCTAACCCCACTATCAAAGCTTAAAACAATAAAATTTTGTGAAATCCTCACATTTTCCATTTTGTCCTGGTGCCAAGCCCCGCATTCTCTGTCTGGACCAGAGAATGTTTGAGACCTTGCACTGATAAATTATGAGCATTAGGGATATTTTTGGGAAAGGAGGGGAATTTCAAAGACATGCCTTTACATGAACAGCTGCCTGGAAAATTAAGAACTCGGAACGAAACCAATATCCGATAGAAGGAAATCCTAATTCGTGTCTCTCCTACATTTCTGATTTTTTTAGCTGGGCTGTTTTCAAGTTGTCCCTGTGTTATAAAATCCTCCCTCTCTTGGTGCTTGGAAAGGCCCATTTATGGACCTAAGGGATGATAAAGTCTCTTCACTCCTACAGAACATGGCTGTTCCCAATATTTTAGGGATTTAGTGCTGGTAAAACCACCAGAATGACAAATCTGGGAGAGCAAATCCTCCTGACTAACCCAAGCAAAGAAGTTGACAAGGAACACGGAGAAGATCCTTATCTGTATGAGGGCTTTAAAATAAATCAAAATTAAAGCTTGGATTTGTTGATGTGGAGCCAGAATCAACTTGAAGAGCTGTGGAAAACTCAGATCTGGAAATGTGGAGACCCAGAGAGGCTCACACAGGGACCAGAAGGGTCTCTCAGTTGTCACATCCCATGATCAGATGGAGATGTCCACTCAGGATGACAGAATCAGCCAGATTTCACCAAAGAGGGATGGACCTCTCCTTCAGAGAGGTGAATCCCATGGCTGTGGTCCATGTGAGAGCTCCAGAATTTCTTCTGGATTTTGGGAAAGGTGAGATCTCTGCCTCTCAGGTGGCTACAACATCTCCATTTAGGCAGTGGAGTTAACCCTCAATGGAGATTTGATGATGGTGACTCAACACATCCTTGCAGATGGCCAAGAGGAGCTGGGCTCCTCATTTAGGGGAGACTTTCCTGGGATCCAGAATTCCCACTGTGCTTAGGAACAGCCAGACCCTGGGAGTTTGGTGGTGCACTTGGTTGCTGAGGATTTTGTTCTGCTTGGGCCAAAAAAAAACCCCAAAATACGAGAGTTTGGATTATGGCACCAAATTTGCTTGGAGCCTGTTTTCATGGAAGATCTGGAAGTCCTTCCTGGAGTGGTCATTGCTGTGGGGAATGTTTCTGTGGAGTGAGAGGCTCACCAGTAACTCCAAGAGGAACGTGCCAGTCTTCCCTGCCCAGGGAATCTTTGGCCACTGAGTGTTGAGAAGCAGGAATGGCTCAGGCTGGGTTGGATTTGTGTCCATGGGGACATCTTTGCAGTGGGACCTGCAGTTTCCATGGAATGCCAGCAGGGAACAAGTGCTTCCCAACAACTTTTTTTTTTTTTTTTTTTTTTTTTTCCTTCAAGCTGGCTCTTTCCATCTCTTCCCCATTATTTCTCTGGGGTTTTGTTTGTGATTGGTTGAATTTCTAATGTATGGATTCTGGGCCTGAGTGGAGATTCAAAAAAGATCCATAAATTATCCCTAGGGCTGATTTTCACTTATTCCCTGTTGCACGTGGGTGTTAAAACAGACAAAAATTGCCTCTCCCTTTTCTCAGTAATTTTTCCAACCCCACTGGCTTTTATTAAACTGATTTATTTATTTTTCCCCTCCTTTCCCACTCAATTTGAAGTGGCTGTTCCCTCATCCCCAGCACTGGTTCACAAAACATATATGGAAAGTGAAATCATTTATTGTTCAATGATTTGCTTTTCTGTTGGTAGATATGACGTGTTCTCTTCTGTTTCTTGGGGCTTTTTCTGCCCCAATAATGTGGGGAAAACAAACATCATTTTTTAACCTTTTATTTTTTTAATTTTTGACTTCACCCTTGTATTTTTTACCTTTGAAAAAAAGCCCTTTGTGATCTCAACAACCACGTAATGAATACGAGTGAATAACCAGTCTATCCACGAAATGTTTTCCTGGGTGTTCCCTTCTGTACCAGCCAATTTTTCCTTCATTTCAGGAAGGCAGCCAAGATAAGGAAATATTCATCATTTCTGCACTGCATTATTTCAGTGGAAACAAAGGCTCATGCTGTGCATATTTGTGTATATTGTGCCTCGATTGTGGGCGCTGTCATCCTGAATCCAGGATTTTTGAGTGGCTTTGGAGCCTTCCTGTTCTCCAGTCATTCATGGAAAAGTCACCTGGGTAAGTGAGGGAAGCTGTGGTTATAATTTTGGTGTTCCTGCAAAGCCAAGTCTTTGTATTTCTGCCCCTCTGATGCAAAAGTTTGTGTGGCCACTCCTTGAACCTGATCGAGGAACTGATCCAGCTGAAAAAGAACCTGGAAAAAAAAAACAAAAATAAAACAAAACAAACCAAAAAAAAAAAAACAAAAAACAAAAAAAACCAAACCAAACCAAAAAAAAAAACAAAAAAAAAAAACAAAAAAAAACCAAAAAGCAAACAAAAAAAACCAAACCAAAACAAAACAAAAAAAAAAAAAAACCAAAACAAAAAAAACCCAGACAAACAAAAAAACCCCAAAAACAAACAAAAACAAAACAAAACAAAACAAAACAAAACAAAACAAAACAAAACAAAAAAAAACCAACCCCCCCCCCAAAAAAAAAAAAAAATTAAAAAAAAAAACCAACCAAAAACCAGAATTTGTTTTTGCCTGCAGCGTAGGAAGAGCTCTGGGGCTGATGTGAGGCAGGAGAGAGGGAAGCAGGAGGGGAGGGATGTTCAAACTGGGATTGACACCAAACCCCAAAAGTTTTGAAAAGCTTCACCCTGACAAGGAATTGTCTGAATTCAGCTGTAGGAAAATGGAATTTTTTAGGTTGGGAAAGGCTTCTAAAACCAAAAACCAACCATTAACCCAAGGCCACCAGTGCCCATGTCCACAGGTGCCACATCCACATGAATTTTTAGGGATGGGGCTCCACCACTGCCCTGTGCAGCAGTGCCAGGGCTGGACAATCCTTTCCACAAAGAAATTTTTCCTAATATCCAACCTAATTATGAGCTAGGAGAGATTATGATATAGGAGATTATTATGGAAGCAATGTTAGGTGTTGGACACCCTCTCCTGGAATATCTGCATGCTGGGAAAGAATGGAATAAATCAGGGAATTGTTTTTCATCTCTTTGAACTAAATCCAGCTGAAGATCTTGCTGACAAATCACTGAAGTCATCAAGACACTCTGCATTTTCCCCTGGAACCAGATATTGGGTTGTCCATCCCTAAATATTGACATTCCAGGTGGGAGAGGAATCTGAGGAGAGCAGTGGAAAAAGTTGGGCTGAAAATTAACACCTCATAAGACAGAAAATGTGTAGAAAAAATAAAAAAGAAATAATTAAAAACAAAATTAGTAGTTATAAAGAATGAGAACCAGGCTGTGATTAAAACCAACATGAGGAATTCTTTCAACATTTTTACTGTACAGACAGTGGAAGTTAAATAATTTTTGAATTATGAACAATAATTACCAAATGTTACAGCAGTTATAACACCTGTGCATGAAAAACTAATTAGCTGAATTAGTGAGGGAAGGCTCTCTGCAGGTTTTTGTCCCATTCCCATGAAAAACTCCTCTTCAAATGTCCCATTTGTGCAAAGACAAATTCCAGGACTCTCCTTGCCCAGCAATTCCCAGCCTAAGCCTGATTTAGGCAGTTTTAGAAGTGTTCCTAAGGGATTAAAGGTTGGGGGATCAGGACATTGCCAGGGAAGGTCCAGCCAGGAAGGAAGGCTGGGAAATGCAATTAATTCAGCCTTTAATGACTGGGCAGGTACACAGCAGCAATCCATGGATCCAAGGATCTGGAAGCATATGTGAAAAAATTCCACATTCTGCTTCCTTCCCTCAACGTTGGTACAGAGATCATACATGGATTTTTGGCCAAAATAGACTTTTCCAGGCCTGAGATAGCAGAGAGGAAAAGGAGAGGCAGAGAGCAGGAAAACTCCCATGAATGTGTCATCCAAACCCAGATAAAATTTCTGTGACACCAGAACTATAATTATAGTTATAACTATAATTAGAGTTTTGATCAGACATCTTCAGCATCCTCCAGCTGATCTTAGCCTTGGTGTGATGGACACAAGACCAGGAATTTCACTGCCATTGGGAAGGGAAGCAGGAGCATTAAATTATTTATTCAGAGCTGGGGAGAAAATTCCTATGGGGTCTAAAAGACAGATTCTATCCCAAATCCTTGTCATATGATCTTATGTAGTTTTTGAGAAATAAAACTTTTCAAGGTAATCACAGAATCCCAGAATGATTTGGGTTGGAATGGACCTTAAGGATGCTCTTTTCCAACTTCTTACTTCCCACTATCCCAGGTTGCTCCAACCCCATCTAACCTGGCCTTGGGCATTTCCAGAGTTGGGGCTTCTCTGGGAAATCCATTCCTGATCCTCACCACCCTCACAGGGAAGAGTTCTTTCCCAATATTCCCCCTAAATCTGCTCTCAGGCAGTGGGAAGCCATTCCCCCTCATTCTGGAAGAAATGTATAGGATGGGTGTAATGAAAGCTGTAAAGGAGAAAATATTTTAGGGATGGATTAGGCTTTGGCTTTAGGAGTTTGGGGTTTTTCATGGGTGCTGTACCCACACACCTAGAGCAGAATGTCTCTACATTAATCAGCTTTAAATGGAATATCCTGCCTCTTACAGCCTGGAATACAGAAGAGCAGCCATGGGAATTAAAATTCCTCCTGTTCTGCTTTGCCCACATGCACAGGGTCCAGATGAGAAGCCAGCTCCTTGTTAAAGTTCTGACCTGGCTCTTCCTAGGCCTCAAATCCATCCATTGTTCCTCCATTTTCCAATAGTATGGGAAGGTTATTAAATCCCATCCCAATAGTTCAAGGAGATTGGAAAAAATCATAATGGGGAGTGGTTCCCTCAGAGCAGGGAATGCTGGAGGTGATGGAACATGGAATCTGTAGAGGAGGGAAGGATAATGATGCCAGAAGTAAGGAAAAAGGAGCAAATGTTCTTCTTTACTGGGTGGAAGTTTGGGAAGGAGCACAGCTAGGTCAGGATGTGCAGGGGATGCTGTAAACTGTTCCTGGTTATTCTGGTTTGTGCCAAGGTGGGATCAAGCAGGGATGTTCCTGGTGTCTGAACTGTGGAAACAACTTCAGGCAGAAGTTACTGTAAAACAAGAGATTTCAGCTTGTCAGAACAGCTCATTCATGTCTGGAGAAGGATTTTTAATGGGTTTTTAAATTTTGAATTTATTTTTTCCCCTCATGTGACAGTTTGCAGATTTAGCATCGCCCATAGGGTGACATTGATCATTCCCAAACGGGGGAATCTCCAAATTTCCATTGGCTGAGAAGTTCCCTTGATGTTAACTGATGCTGCTTCTATGGATCAGGATTTTTTTTCCTGAGTGCCTCGATTTTTCCTCTTGGCATTCAGGAAAACTTTGGCCCTCCCCACAGCATTTCTCTGCCCTGGAAAGGACCATGACATGGAGCCTCAAAGCCAGGGGTGTGGCCTAATTTATTCAATTCTTCCCCCTTTCCTCGGCTGGTTCCTGAACATTAATTGTGTGGGGACTGGGGCAGGAGCAGTGTGTGCTCCAGAGGCTGCCAAATCCAACGGATCCAGCCAAGTGAGAAATAAAAAGGTCGGGTTCAAAAGTCTGAGCGAGAGAGCCGCAGGTTTTCCGATGGCTTTGACATCTCAAAGGGTCTGATGGATGTTTCCTTTGTTTGTTCTGTGACCACGCAGAAGTTCTATAGAAATTCGGGCAAATCCCATGATCTCCTCCCCCTGGCTGACCAGGAGTGAACGTAGCTGGGATTATTTATCCTGGTTTATTATTCCTTGGGCCACATCAAAAGCTCGTCCTTCCCTCTGACGAGCGCCCTTGACGCTGTTTCGAGACGCGAAATACGCACAATTCATAAACAACTTTATTCCACCATCCCTGCAATATACTGTGGGAAAAATAAATTACAAGGAACTTCGATTCTCCACCCAAAATTCCACCAGGGAGCCCTGAAAACAATTTACCTCTTGCTCCTTAATTTGAAGCCTAACAGAAAAATCTGTCCTCTGGATTCCGAGTGAGTCAGAGCTCGCTGCAGATAAAAGCGGGTGTGGTGGTGGAAGGAGGGAGGGCAGGAAACAGATGTGTCTGTGGGGTTTCTGTCTGGGCAACTGGGTGAGCTCAGGGGCCCTTGATGAAGGTCTGGGATAGTTCTTTAATTGGTGTAAATTAGGGTTGAATTTATTCTGATTCACTCAGCAGAGCATCGACCCCTTTTCTGTTTGTATGGATCGGTCAGAATCTGAAAGTCCCCAAAGAGCCAAATCCATCTCCAAGTGAAAGCTCACTTTAAATCACTGCACTTATCTCCTTGATTTAATTAATGGATTGAAATTTTTGCTTTGTGAAAGGAGATTTAAGGCAAGAGACTAAAAACTCCCACCTGGGAGTTCAGCAGCAGCCGGGTCTCCTTTGCTGCACTCAAAGCAGCAAAAAAAAAAAAAGTTGTCAAAATAAAGAGGCACTTTCTTTCCATAAGGCATCAGCATAGGAAAACGATGGGATAATTGGTTTCCTTTAGGAAGGAGAGTATAGAGACTCTCAGTTCTGCCTCCCCAAATCTCCAGCTCCCCTTAGGAAAAGGTTTCCGTGCATGTTCGGTGATTATCCCATCAGCGGGGAGGACACTGGGAAGCACCTGATGAAGAAACATGGGAAGATCCAAACTAAACACAAGTGGGAGCAGAGGAGCCAGCGCTGCAGAACATTGGATAACTGCAGCCTTTAATTTTTAAAGGAAAATTTTCCACTTCTTCAGTGAAAGGTCACATCTGGCAAACATTGCGAGAGTGTTAACAATTAGAAAAATGAAATATCTTTGCCTTCAATTTTAGTTGACAAAATAAATACGAGAATTCCATTGATCCTTTTAACAGACCATTGTATTATTCTTTGGGATATAGAGAATTTCCAGCCTATTTCCAATCTGATCCAATTAAAGGGAAGGAAACTTGAAAGGCAAATCAAGAGGCCTTTCCCCACTTTGGTTCCAAGAAACCTCTCATAAATACCTCAAGGAATTGCTTTTATCCTCTGGTGACTCAACAGGATCCCCATAAAAACCAAGAGCCACATTTTAGATGGGATGTTTTGCATGGATGGACACCAGCCCTGGGACCTGCAGCAGGGAATTTCTGTAAGGAATTTATTCCCCTTCCCAGGGAATTTTCCTGTATTATCCTGTAACTCCCTGGAGATGGGGCAGGATGAGATGGGAATTGCTTCCTACGCCTTGGAACTGTGGTGTTGTCTTGGGTATCATGGTAGGTGGTCCAAAAAGTCTCTTTTTGATGTTGTCTCAGGAGAAATAAGATCCAATTTCCTTGGTTGTTCTTGTCCGTGCTCCATGATTTTGGCAAAATTTTTCCAGAGCATCACAAGTCTTCCCCAAGCTTGAGGAATTGCTTTGCTAAAAGGAGTTGTGAGGGTGACTGTGCACCTCAGAGGAGGAAGAAAATTCCACCAAAACCTAAATGTAGTCATTATTTATCCTTTTCCATCCCAGAATTCCCAGTTTCCTGAGCTGGGTGTCTCCATTGTGGTGATGGAGACGTGGCAGCACAGGAACAATTTCAGAGCATCCCAGGATGGTTTGGGTTGGAAGGGAATTTAAGGATTATCTTGTTCCACAGGCAGGGGCATTTCCACTATCCCAGGGAGCTCCAAGCCCTGTCCAACCTGGCCTTGGACACTTCCAGGGATCCCAGCTTCCCTGGGAATTCTATTCCAGGGCCTCACCATCCTCCCAGCCAGGAATTCCTTCCCAAAATCCCATCTAAACTTTCCCTCTTTCAGTTTAAAGCCATTCCCTCTCATCCTGTCACTCCATCCCCTGTCCACAGCCTCCCTCCATCTTTGCCTCCTTCAGGTCCTGGAATATCACAATTAGATCACCCCAAAATTTCTTTTCTCCAGGCTGGAAAAATTGTTATGTAGGCATGAGCAACAATTTAGTCCCATCTGAAAAATTTCATTTCTGTTTTATGAGCAGAGTTGATTTCTGGTGGAAAAAAAGTCCATATTTGATTGCACATCCTCCATTCTGGAATTCTTTCCAGAATCTCTTTAAAACACGCTGGTTTTCCATCAGCTTTCTTGTTGTAGCTCTTCAACATAAGGAATTAGAATATCAAGAATCAGACTTGGGACATATAAGTTTTACAGAACTTACAGAAAATGTAAATATTTTTAGAAGACGTTAAAATTTTTCCCCGAACATGTCACACAGAGTTTCTTTTAATTCTCACAGATTTTTCACTGATAAACAAACACTGAAGCACTGAGAAACTTTGGAATCTTCAAAATATCTTTTGGGAAATAATTATATTGATTTCACTCAACAAGAGCTTAGGTTGTTTATTTTTAAGGATTTTTTCTCTTTATTTGGCATTGGATTACTTATGTAGGAATATCCAGCCATACATAAAATAAAATTAACTGAAAGAACATTATTGTTTTGATTTGTAATGGAGAAAGATTTGTACATTGAACAAATTAAATAAACGGATAAATAAATAAATCTGCAACACACTTTACTCTTTGAAACACTCCCTGAACTTTTTGTGGAGTAACAGCAAGAGGAATAAAAGGAAAATGAGTAAAGAAAAAGTCATTTCAATCACTAGATTAAAGTTCAGCTCCTTGTAGGGTCTGCCCAGCTAAACCCGCCCATGGTCTGCAGGTACAGCGTCAATCCCACAATTCTTCCTCCCCTCCAACCTTTCATTTCCATCTGGAATTTCTCCCAGAACATTTTAACTCTTTTCCTTGATCCTGGAGCAAAGCTTTGATTGCTTGCAGCTGACTAAAGCTGAAGACAAGACATGGAAAAGCATCAGAGGGAGCTGAACTTGAAGAGCAAAGCCTGGAATGCTGAAACACATCAGGATTATCCCGAGGGTCTGGGAGCTTTTCCATGCCTGAAGGAGCAGTGGGATGAGCTCTGTGTCCTGGAGAAAATCCATGGGGCTCCCATCTGGATTCCACAGCTCTGCCCAGAGAAATTTTGGATGTGCCATCCCTGGATGTGCCCAAGGCCAGGTTGGACGATCCTGATGATCCTGGATGATCCTGAAGGTCCCTTCCAACCCAAACCATCCTGGGATTCTGGGGTCTATACAAGCCAAGAAAGCAAATTCCCCTCAAAAAAAGAGAAATGGACAGGTCCCTTTCACCTTGAGTCAAGTAAGAACAAAACTCTAATTCCTGAGTTTGGGATGTTCTCCATTCCCACACACATTCCCATATCCCAATTCCTTGGTACCTTCAGAGCAGCCAAACCTCAGCCCTGCTCAGCCTCCTGTGCCTCCCCTGACCCTCTTTTCCTCTGCCAGCCTTTCCTTGGCTCTCCCATCCCATCAAAGTCCTGTGGCATTCCAGGAAATTCCCAGTTGCCCAGTTTCCAGCCCACCAGTGTACTCCTACAAGAATCAGCCACTTTTTCATGGAGTCTCTTCATTTTCAGAGATCATTCCCAAGTTGTATCACTAGAGAACAAATATTCCCAATATTTTACTGGGAAGAGCTAAAAAGTCAACTTGTCTGATTTATTCTCCTGTTATGATTTCCTGATGGAATTCCCACCTTTGCTTATCCTACCAACAGAGAATCACAGAATCCTAAACTGGTTTGGACTGGGAGAGACTTTAAGGATCATCTCATTCCAACCCCCTGCCCTGGACAGGGACACCTTCCACTGGAGGAGGTTATATTATGTTGAAATTAAAGATTTTTTAAGCAACAAATCAATTTTAATTAGAGGTATTGCCTTCATTAAATCAACTATCAACAGAGTTCATTCAGTGAGGAAATTCAGCATATTCTTATTTAGAATAAATGGGGGGAAAAGAACATTATGTTTTTCCATCTGAGGGGAATGAGACATGAAAATATTTCCTTCTCTGAAGGCATCTCAAAAATCCCAAAATATCCTTAATGAACAGAAAATCCTTATTTGGTTTGAGACAAAGGTGAAGTTGCTCTAATTCTAAAGGATTATTTTAAACTGAAAATATATTTTTAAAACATATTTTTGGAGCTGGAAATAGAAAACCTTCCGTTAACATTGCTGGAATGAGACATTTATAAAATTAAACTCTTCTATTTATTGAAACAAAAGTCACTGGTATTTAATTACATTATTTTAATTGTATAAAAACTTTGGCCTGGTAATTATATTTCCATATTTTCCAGGCGGGAAGCTGAGATTTCCTACTGAAAGTCAAAGGAGTAGAATTGTCTTAACTCTGTATCTGAGCCTGGCACAATCAGAACCTGCTTTATTATCCACAGTTTGGGGCAAAAGTATCCAAAGAAAAAACATGGTTGTAGGATTTGGCTTCACATTATCCACAAATAAAAATGTGGAGTGGAAAATAAGTTGGGAAATCTCTCTCATCCCAGACTTTGGGAATGTTCTGTTGGGTCAGTGTCAGACCTTGGATTGATCATAAAGATCTTGAGATAAGCTGGGATCACAACCAGGGAGATCCAGGTTTGCTCCAGAAATTCAGGGATAGAAAACCAAGTTTTATCTGTCCAACGTGGCTTTTTTTGGGAAATGGATTAGGAATCATAGCTGGAATTCCTCTGCCACGTTTTTGTTTTCTTTGCTGATAAGAGTTGGAACGCTCCAGCTCTTTATGAGATCCTTCCATCCTTGTGGGAATGCTGAACTTTGCTGCTGGATCCACAGGAACTTCTGGAGTGCCCCTGAACGCTGGGAATGGCAAAGTCATGCAGGATGACAAGAGGAGGAATTTGTTTGTCCATTCAGTTTGGCACTAAAAATAAAATAAAATCCTTGGAGACCCAGAGAGGTGATGGGGAGACCACAGGATCATGGAATCATGGAATGGGTTGGGATGGAAGGGACCTTTTAAGGATTCCATTCCATCTCATCCCATGGGCAGGGACACCTCCCACTGTCCCAGAGCTCCAAACCCCAATGTCCAGCCTGGCCCTGGACTCTTCCAGGGATCCAGGGGCAGCCACAGCTGCTCTGGGAATTCCATCCCAGGGCCTCCCCACCCTCCCAGCCAGGAATTCTTTCCCCAGATCCCACCTAAAGCTCCTTTCTGTCAGTGGGAAAATGCTCCAGTTCAGCCCCGTTGTGAGAAAGAAGGATTTGGGAACAGTCAGTGTCCATCTGTCAGTCTGGAGACACTTCCTGGGAATTGTGTTTGTGGGAATGTCAGAGAGCAGATAACAAAACCTTCCCTTCAAAACAAAGAATTTAATCCAATTCCTGGTCAATGGTTGTCCAGCACAGCCTAGAGAATTCCAACACAAAGAAAACCCACAAGGAAATAAGATGGAAAACAAGGCAGGTCTTTTATCCTTTTGTTGTTGTTGTTGTTGTTTTGGGGGTTGTTATTTTTTTTGTTTTGGTTTTTTGGGGTTTTGGGGTTTTTGGTTTTGTTATCTGCTCAGACTTCCATAAAATCCAAGCACTGACTTGGTGATACAGGACCAGGGAAAGCCTCAGGACTGCTCTGGAGATAATTTTCCAGACCCAAGTGAAAGATGGGGATTTCAGGAGCACTCTGGCTCCGTGGGCACAGTGGGACTTGGTCAAAGGCTGGACTTGATCTTCTTCTCCCACCTTAAAAATTCTACAATTATCTCATAAGAAAATGCTCAAATCCTCAATTATCAAAACTCCAAGAGCAAGAATTGGTTGGACACTTTGAGGCACTGATGTCTTGACAGATTTTGTCAGGATAAACTCAGCATTATTCTGAAGTTTAAACTTCCATACCAAGGGTGTCAAACTCCCTGGATGCCTCCACAGGCTCAGAAATCCCAAATCCTCCCCAGATAACTGAGCTCCCATCTGAACAACCTCTGCCTCCAGTTAAAGGGAAGAAAATAATTTTCCTTCCTCCACTGTCCCTGCTAACATTAAAAACTGTTTGCATCCCTTGGTAGAATTTTATATAACATTTTAAAGGTCACAGTTTGTCGGTGGACGCCTTTTGTATAAAATATGACTTTGTGTTGGCAGCTCTATCCTGAAAAACGTTTCAGTTTTCCTGTAACTCCACTAAGGAGCAGGAAGGACATTAGGGCTGGATCCTGCTTTGGATTTAAAACTAATAATCCCCATCCCACTTTTTTTTTGGTAAAACTTGTGACTCCTTTCACTCAGCTGATTGACAAATTCACCTTTTTAAGTGCTCTACAATTTCATTTTCTTCCAGCACACAAACCCTGATGATTTATTTTCGACTCAAAAAATGGGAGGTCAAGACTTTCCCATAGTAAAGGAGAATTTTGCTGTTCAAACACAGCAATTGAAGAACCCCAGATTATTCCAGAGCCAAATAATTCTGTTTTCCTTGAGGTTTTATACTCTTTGTTCCTGAATTCATCCAGGTCTGGTGGTGGGTTTTGAAGAATTTTCCATGGAGCTTTACAGGGAAGAGTTTGAGATGAAAAAAGGGGAAAAATAAAATATATTTGTGTGAATATGGGAAGTGATGAACCAGAGTGAAATCCCAACAGGAACAACAATGTCCTGGAACAAAGGAGTGGCAGATGAGCATCTGGAAAATTTCTGCTAAAGGGACAAAGACAAAGCTGAGCCATCCTAAATATTAAATAGGAAAAATATCAGTTACATTCAAATAATTTATTGATAACTTCTCAAATTATCCATTATTAGAAGTAGTTCTGTTAACAGACATGGGGATCTGTAAAATCCAGAACTTTTGTAAGCAAATCCAATTTTAGGAGGAGCAGTGAACACCCATAAACAGGAATTAACAAACAGAATTATAAAACAGGATTTACTTAGATTTCCCTCTAATTTCCAAGTCCAAGCCACCATTTCTCACCACACAACCCCAGTATTATGGAATTCTGAATTTTGGAAGAGATTATCTACCCCAAACCTCTGCTTAGAGCAGGTTGCTCAGTGTCCAGCTGGGTTTTGGTACCTCCAGGATTGGAGACTCCACAACCTCTCTGGGCAGTCTGGCCCAGTATCCAAACACCTTCCCAGTAAAAAAAAAAAAACAAAAAAACAAAAAACATAAATTCCAAGTTCAGATGGAATTTTGTATTTCAGTTTATGCCTCTTCTCCTCTCACTGTTCACAACAGAATAAAATTTTACTCTAGAACCTTTATTCATTTTTTATAATTATTTTTTCCCACTGATAAGAAACTCCTGAACTTTCCCTTCTCCAGGCTGAATTCCCAGTTTTTCCAGCTTCTTTTCATATAACAGATGCCCCCTGAGCCATTTTTGTGGCCTTTCCTGGATTTCCAGCTTTCCATGCTTTTCCTGTGGGCTGGGGAGTTCCAGATGTGTCCTTCCCACTGCTATTATCAATTTTAGGGAGCTAAATTGGAATTAATGGACAAAATATTGGATCCAAACTCAGGAAAACGGGATGAGGAAGATGGAATAATGTCACCTACTCCAAATTTCATCTCTGGGAAAGAAACCCCTCTGCCCTACAACTGCCTGTGATTTTTCCAAACTTCTCCAATGAAGGAATTCCCAGAGCCTTCCCAGGAAACTTCAACACTTTACTGTCCCTACTGTTCTCATGATTTTATTGGAATTTTCCCTCTTGGAAGCTGGATTAACACAGGCACTGCCTGCCAGTTCTGTGTCATCCCAGGAAAAGCTTAGTGAGGTTTTCAGGAAGAATTCAGGCCCTAAAACAAGGAATTTGTTGTGGATCTCCTGCTACATCCCTCATTTCTGGGGGGCCAACAATAGATTTGGGAATTCCTAAATGGAACAGGCACCTGGAGTTTAATAATCTTCCCATAAACAAATCACACCCAAAATTGGTGTGGTTTTACAGAATGGATTGCCAGGTAATCCCTTTTATTTTTCCTGTGGGGTAGAAAAGAGGATTTTAGAGAGGGAGACTTTCTCCTCCAAGCTTCCCAAAGATGAAGTTTCACAGCACTGTGGGATTGTTTGGACTGGAAGGGACCTTAAGGATGATCCAGTGTCACCCCCTGGATGGGCAGGGACACCTCCCACTGTCCCAGGGGATCCAGCCTGGCCTTGGACATTCCAGGGATCCAGGGGCAGCCACAGCTGCTCTGGAATTCCATCCCAGCCAGGAATTCCTTCCCATTATCCCATCCATCCCTACTCTGTTTCCATTCAAAGCCATTCCCTCTTCTCCTGGCACTCCAGGCCTTTGTCCAAATCCTCCTCCCTTTCCAGAGAAAGCAAAAGATGGAAAACTTTCCCCAATTTTCCCTGGATTTTGTAAAATTTTATCTCCTTCTGGTCTGGCTCAAAGAGAAAATTTTCCATGAGTAACACCTGGAATGTGATCCCTGTTTGTGTTCAGTTCTGCTCAGGGTGAGAGGTCAGAGCATCAATCCCGAATTTCAGGAACACTTTGGAGAAATGGAAACACTTCCAGTGGGGGGAAAAATCAGGAAAATGAGGAAAAGTTTTGTGCTGTGAAATTCCTTCTCAATGAATGGGTGGGAAAGGAGCTTCAGGATCATCCCATTCCATGGGCAGGGGGAAATTCCCCAATCCCAGACAACTCCAAGCCCCATCCAGCCTGACCTTGGAAACTGCCAGGGATCCAGGGGTAGGTTCAGCTTCTCTGGGAATTCCATCCCAGCCAGGAATTCCATCCCAATATCCATCCATCCATCCCTCTGGCAGTGAAGCCATTCCCTGTGTCCTGTCCCTCCATCCCTTGCCCCAAAGTTTCTTTCCAGCTCTCTTGGAGCTCCCCTTATAAATGTAAGAAAGTTTTAAAATGTAGTTTTTAATAAGTTTTATCTCCTCTCTAGGAAATCTTGGTGTGAACATTTAAAGATTATTAATCCTCATTTGATGATCCTGTTGATGAGACACTTCAGACTGCAATAATAATAATAAAATACTGATAATAATACTGATAATAATACTGATGAAGATGATAATAATAGTAATAATAATAATAATAATAATAATAATAATAATAATAGTAACAACATTTGTGTGATTTAGGATGCCAATCAGCCATCTTGAATTGGGTTTCTCCTCCCATTTGAAATATCCTGAAGACATTTGGGATGAGCAGACACAATCCAAGAGAACCTTCAGGCAGCCCAGGGGGGATAGAAAAAAAGCTTGGGAGAAAATCCTCGTGGAAATCAAGTATTTGTGTTCAAATATTGGATTATGGCAGGCAGTGCCCACATCAATTAATGGGATTAACTTTTAGTCAAATAACCTGATAAATAACTTTTACCTAATTTTATCTACTTTTGGAAATTTGGGATTTTTTGGGATATCGATCACATCAATATTTTATGATGCAGAACTGCAAGTGCACAGATTCCTGCCATGTTCCTGCTTGTCTGGTGTTTTGGGAGACACAGGACCTGAGATTTCAGGGATCTGTCACTCCTGGTGTCTCCTGGATTTAAAAAAAAATCCTAATTTTGGGAGGGGATGGTATAAAACAGGCAGAAAACCCTCCAGAGTGACTTTTCACTGCCCAACAGCAACATCCATCTCTCCTCAACTGTACCTCCTCATGGAAAATTGTGTTTAATTGGATTCAGGAGGACTGGCTGGAGGAAGTTCAGATGGGATCCATCCCAGTTCATTATCCTCTCCCTGCCTTTTTGGGAAGCTTAAAAGGTCACTTAAATATCAAAGCAGATTGTTCTAGGGCTGTTCCCTCTGTCATTTCCAGGTTTAATTCCTCCATTTGAACAGCATTCAGGATCTCTGTACGAGTCCACAGGACAGTGAGACAACAAAATAATTCCAAAATTAATGTAGTGTGTCCAACAAATGTACACAGTGTGTAGATAACTTTTAAAAACGGCGATCAAGGAAAATAAGGGACAGTTTATCCCCATTTTTAGGTGAGAGGGAGGGGTAAGAAGCTGATTTTAAGATTTTCCAGAGCTGTAGGAGACTCCATAGTCCAGCGAGAAGATCCATCAAAACCTCTCGAGGCTTTGGAAGACGTGGCAACTTCATTTTCCTGCTCCACGTGGTCGAGTTCCACCCTTTTTTAATGGAAAATAAATGTTTCCAGCACGCAGCTGATTTCAACTAGTCTGAGGGTTTCAGCCTGAGCAGATCCTGCTTTAAAAAAAAAAAAAGAAAAAAAAAAAAAGAAAAAAAAAAAAAAGAAAAAAAGGCTCCCCGGAGGGTTGTGGGTTTAATCATCATTACTTTCCCTGCCTCTCTCATCTTTCCTCACCACCCCTAATCTGTGCTGCTGCATCTGCAGATAAGAGTCAGCAGGACCACTGGGACTGAAGGATGGTCTGAGGGAGGAATTCCTTCCTTTGAAACCTGGGAATTGGTCCCCTGGGCTGTCATTGAGCTGGAGGCAGAAGCAGATGCAAGCTCAGATTATCTGTTGGTGACAGCCAAAATAAAACACAGTGACTAGCAGGGCAGGGGGGGACGGGCAGCCACTGCTGTGCTGTTAAATCTGAATGGGATTCAGGGAAAAACAGGGATTTTCCTGTGAAAAAACATCTTGGAGTTTCACTTCTGTGCATGGGGAGTGGAGGTGAGGGCTGAGTCCTTCATCCCTCCTGCAAACGAGGATGGTGACGGTACAGAGAGAAAATATTGGGTTTGTGTTCACTTTCTGCCTCAATGTTTCCCTCTCTGCTGGACTGGAACTTTATTTCAGTGCTTGGCACCTGGGAAGAAGTGGAGATTTTTAAGGAATTAAGATTTCTCTGAAGTCTCCCTTCCAATCCCTGGCAATCTTAACCCGACTTGTGATGGAATCTCGGAATGGTTTGGGATGGGGAAGATTATTTGGTTAAAGATTATTTGGTTTCAATCTCCCTGCCATCGGCAGGGACACCTTCCACTGTCCCAGGTGCTCCAAGCCCTGTCCAACCTGGTCTTGGACACTTCCAGGGATCCAGGGGCAGCCACAGCTGCTCTGGGCACCTGTGCCAGGGCATCACCATCCTCCCAGCCAGGAATTCCTTCCCAAAATCCCATCTAACCCTGCTCTCCTTCATCTTAAGGCCATTCCCCCTGTCCTACCACTCCCTTATCCAAATTCTCTTTCCATCCTTCTAGGAAGCCAAATTTTATATGGAATCAAAAATATCTCTGTCCCTGTGTCTCAGCACTCAGTCACCAGGACAAAAGCTGGAGAGTAAAACCAACCAATAAACCAAGCAAAACTCCTGGAAATATTTGTCCCCTGCTAATTCGAGGAATCATCCATGGCAGAATATCCTGCTGGCAAACCCAGGCAGTTGGAGTTGTTGGTTTGTTTAGTTGGGAATTTTGCAGGATGTCTGATTTCTAGGAATGGGCATTGTGGATAAGGCTTGTTTGTTTTGGCTCTGTTTCCATGGGGATAAACAGAAGTGGAGTGATTAATTTCCATTCTGTTGCCATGGTTATTAATAATAATGAGGTGATTATTACTGCACTGTAAACCTGACAGCAATTCCAACGCTGCCATAAAAAATGAGAGAGGGAGAGAGAGGGGGAAAAAAAAGCAACAATGAAAGAGCTGGCGCTGATCCTGAGCCCGGGAAAATCAGCACTCACACGTTGCCTTCGATGAGAGGCAATGAAATAAAAGATGTTTTCTTGGAGAGCCTGGACTTGCAGACAGAGCAATATTAATAAAAGAAGTGATAGATGAGAAGCCCTCACTGACTTCAGCAGATTTGCACCCCCTGAGATTTGATGAGGCCAGCACAAAAGTCCCACCTGGTTCACACATCCAACGGAAAATCAGGATGTGCTCAGCATTCCCTGGATCGGCTCTGTCTCGTTATTTTCACTATAAAAAGCCGTGGGGGCGGCGAGCACAAATGTAATCCAAAAAAACAAGCAGCAGCTCTTCCCCCTGGGTGAGTAAGGAGCAGCTCCCACATTCCTGGTACCTGCTCAGCTGGCTCTGCCTCCCGCTCCCGGTGGTTTATTTGTGTTCCTCCTGCAGGCATTGCCATGGTGCTGGAACAACAAGAAACGCTCCGTCCATCAGCTCGTCCCGCGGGTGAGGTCACGTTCGGGGATCCGGGATGGGATGCACATTTCCCTCCTTCCCAGTCCCAGCCTAGCTGCAGAAAACTCGGGATTGGCAAATCCCAGCCCCCGGGCAGAGTTGTTGTTGTTATTTTATGGCATCAGCCCTTTCACACAAGCCTTGGAGCGCCAGAGGCAGGATGAGAAAGTGACTGCTCACATTCTTCTCCCCAAAGCCGCAGCCTGGGCTGTGTGCAGGAAAAACTGGAATTTTGAACAGCAAATTAATGTGAAGCCCTTTAATTGTTCACACTTCACCCCAATTATACATTTCTAGAACCATTACTCACGTGGGTACAGACTTTACAATTGGTGATTTTAGAATATTAATTCGCCCTTTTAGCCCCCCAAAAGTCTCTAATTGGTGGTCTTCAAAATTTTCACTGCCCTCTGCTATCTTGAATCTTTTAATTTGATATTTTATGTTTTCAATATCTTCTCTCCTGATTTAGCATAGTTGATGTTCCAGCTTCCTTGGGGGGTTTCAAACAAGTTATTAAAAAACTCCCAAATTTTTTTTCATGCTGGGAAATTATTTGGTGTATTTGATTCTTTCTTCCCCTGTGTCTCATTTTTGTTTGTGAGTGCAGGACTGACTTTCCCATCCTATACCTTGCCCATTCTTTATCAGGATCCTTTATCTGCCTTTGACAGAATAAAATCCACTGCCCAGATTTCTGCTTCCCAGATTTCCTTGTCTGCTGAGGTGGCTTCAAAGGGAGCAGGACAGCAAAGCAGCACTGGCTGTCAAACACTGCCACAGAGCCAGGGTGAAAAATAAAAAGTCTTGGCTGTGGAGAGATTTTGGGTTTTGTCCTTCAGACAGGAATCCCTGTGCTCAGAATCCCAGGATGGGTTGGGTGGGAAGGGACTGATAGGGACGATGTGTGTTGATGCCTTCACAATTCCATGGGTGGGATTTTCCACAGGGAAAGGAAGAGAGCAACATGCAGCCAGGAGTCTGGGATAAAAGGAGGCTGTGCCCTCCTCTATGGAAAATCCCACTGGGAAAAGCCATAAAGAAGACAGGAGTTCTGAACTTTATTGGGATAAAGGGAGAGAGGCCACTGGGACAGAACCCACAGGGTTTATCTCTTGAGGTTTAGGAGGCAGAAAGACTAAAGGTATAACAGATAAAAAGGTGTTTATAGCAACACTTAGAGTGGGATCATCACTTGTCGAGATGGACCTGAAACTTGAAAAGCGTGGGAAATAAATTCCAGAATCGTAAAAGAGCTTTGGTTGGAAGGGACCTGACAAATCACCTCATCTGGAGTGGCAGGGCCACCTCCCACTGGACCAAATTGCTCAGGGACAGCAAAAGAAATTGGTTTAAAAATCAAAAACAACCACACTGAGATTAAATCTGCAGGAACATGGAGTAAAATGCAGGAATATTTTCAAAAGCACCTCTCACCACACCCCCCACACACACACCAGGAGGAGAGCACACGTTACACCACACTTACACCCTCTTGTAACAACAACCCCCTTTGCCTGGGGGCGCAGGGAAACGGGAGAAACTCCCGGCGTGCTTCGTCTGGAAGGGAAGAAAAGGGAAATTTAAAAAAAAAAAAAAAAATTTAAAAATCCCAACCCCAAGTTCCGGAAAAAATCCCAGCCCCATGTTCCGGAGCGATTCCGAGCGATGCACGATCCTCCCTCTGGCTGGGATGGAGGGAAGGGGATGGGGAGAGGAAGAAAAAGGAGGAGGGGGCAAGACAAGTTCGTGGTTAGATCGGGAGCTCCCACCCATTTCCTTTCCTTGCCCTTCCCAGGCGTGTCAGAGCCGGGAGCCAAGACAAATCCGAGCCCGCGGACAGACGGACGGACAGACGGACGGACAGCATCGCTCACCGGGATCGGGGACCGGGGGAAAGCATGGACAAGGGGGCAGTGCCCTCTGCTGCCAAAGCACGGCCGCGGATGAGCGGGATTTGGGGGAGAAAACCCCGGGATGGGGCTCCGGGAATTTGGGGATGAGCGGGCAGGGCGGGGTCGGTGCCAGACCCCGAGGGGAAGGGGATTCCCTCCCTGCTCTGCTCCAGGAGTCTGGGGGATCCTTGTCCATCCTGGAGCTGGGATCTCCTCGCTGATGCCAAAGGAGGTGCCAAAACCAAAGCTGTGGCTCTGGGGGCGATCCCTGATCTCCGAGGGATGCTGCTGGACCTGCCCGTGGACCACAGCAGCTCCCCAGGGAAGCACAGGGCGGGTGAGAGGGCTGGCAGGAAGCTGCACCTATTAAACATCCAAAAAACATCTCCGGGAGAAGAGCTGGCTTGGCTGGGGCCAAGGAAAAGGGGCAAACCTCCTGCCAAGGAGCACAAGCAGAGAAGAGCAGGTCCCTGTCCCCACCTGGGGCCACCAGACCGAAATCAGGGGCTCTGCCACCTCTTTTAGCCCTCTGAGTGCTCCTCATCCGTGAGAACAGAGCCTGGATCCACCTGCCAGAGGGAAATGTCTGGAGGAGACCGTGAGATGTCCCCTTCTCCTATTCCAGGTGTCCCAGTCTGCATCCCCCTCTCTCTTCACATCAGGAACCTCCTCAGTGGTGTTGGAATATTCCCAGGAGCTTTCTCCCTAACATATGTCCATGATCTAAAATAATAAGGATAGTAACATAAATTATTTGCATATAAAAAATAAGAATTTAGCTGTATATGAGCTGCATCTTGTTGATAATATTGTTTATTTGGTCTTTAATACTTAGACTCATGTTTTCAATACTTTTTTCTTGACATATGAGGAATCTAAACTTTCCTCCAGCAGGTTTTTGGCACACACCCCCTCCTTTGAGATTTGAGAAAAACATCAGTTATTAGGAGAGAGTTTTAGATAAATCATAAAGGGAAATTGAGGAAAAAAAACCCCAAAACCAAACCAAACAAAAAAACAAACAAACAAACAAACAAACAAACAAACAAACAAACAAACAAAAAAAAAAAAAAAAAAAAAAAAAAAAAAAAAAAAAGCAAAACAAAACAAAACAAAAAAACCTACAAAAACAACCAAACAAAAAAAATCGTGATATCTTTAAATCAGGAGTTAATGGTCTGGCTGACACAGGAGGAATCTCCAGTCTGTTCTTGGTGTCATTATGAGCAGGAAAGCCTGAAAACCTATGGAATTTTTTAATGGAAAGGCTGAAAATCTATGGAATTTTTTAATGGCATAAACACTCCAATTTACAGGTATAATTAAGTAATTTCATATTCTTGTTAGAATTATCTCCATCACAAACCCTTTGCACTCATAGCTCTTCATTTTCCACTCTTTCACCTTTCCCATCTTCCTCCTGTCCCTCTTCTTCCTCTTTTGATCCCACCCAAAAAGTTTTTGTGTCTTGCTCACACCTCTGCAGGTGTGATAAGAGGAACCCAAGGTTTGCCTTTCTTCCTCTTCATTTTTTTCTCCTCCATGCCACGTTTTTCCATAAAATCAGAATGGGTGTCCTGCACCTGGAAGGTGCAAAACAGAAGAAAAGGAGCAGTTGGAGCTGTGGAAATTGGGGGTTGCAGGATTCCCATTTCCAAGGCAAGGCTGGAATTTCAGGGAACACCTGCTTTGTTCTGACAGGGAGTGTGAGCAAAGCCAAGGAATTCCAGGTTTGCAGCCTCTCCATCAAAATCAACGGGAAGGAAACTGGATCAGGAGCTTGGGGAGTTAAAGGAGCTGCAGGCAGAGTTTGTGTTCACACCTACACCTGCAGCCCTGTGGGATGGGGTTGGTGCAGACTGGAAAAGCAGGAATGATCCAAGTCAGTGGTTCACACTTCTTCCTGGCTCATGGACACCATCACATCCCTGCTGGGTGAGGGGATTCTCCACTCCTGCTGTGGCACCTCCACTGCAGGTCGTGGTGGGAGGAAAGGATTCCAAGGTTTAATGAAAATCTCATGGCTGGGGATGAGGACAAGGAGAGGTGTGAGGTGTCCCCAGAGGCACTGCCAGCCTCCCTGGGGTCCAGGCAGCTCTCAGAGCTGCTTGGAAGGGGATGGATGCAGGAATGTGAGAGCATCCACCTGCTAAATTACAGTGGAGCCAAATAAAGTCCCAATGGCACCACAAATCCTTGTGGGTCCCTTCCAGCTCCAGATATTCCATGATTTTGTGATGGAAACAATGAAAGATTAAAAGCTGGGAGTCCCTCTCCAATTTATTGCCTAAGGAGGTCAAGAATCCTTTTCACCACAGGGTTCAAACTCCAGGGGTCAGAAGAAATCCAGGGCTCTTTTCTCTCAATTTTCTCTGATTTTCAATAATCTTTCCCAAATTCTCAAATTTAAGAAAAATAGAGTTATCCCCCCCAAAAAAAGCATGATTCACAAGAAATATGAAATAAATTAAACCAGATATTATATTAATAATTAATTTATAACTTCAACATTAATAATGTAATAAATATAATATAATATAATATAATATAATATAATATAATATAATATAATATAATATAATATAATATAATATAATATAATATAATATAATATAATATAATATAATATAATATAATATAATAATATAATATAATATAATATAATGTAATGTAATGTAATGTAATACAATGTAATACAATGTAATATGTAGATATAAAAACATTTAATATTAATAATATTAATAATATTAATAATATTAATAATATTAATAATAAAACTGGTACAGATTTCATTATAAAAAAAAGGAATCATGAAATCTGAGACTTCCATCCTTATTTATGGAGGAAGGGATGATGGAATAAGTTGATAAAGCACTTTTGCCAATCTTCACCACAATATTTGATATTTTTCTTGCAGTTTCAGCTTGAAGGAATTAGTCATTATAAGGGGAAATGAGCTCTTATAAAACAAAACAGAAAACAAACCAATTTTCAGCATTTTTTTTAGCTTTCATAGTGTTCAAACAAATCCTGAGGAAGTCAACTTTAAAAGAAAAATAAACATCATCCTGTTCAGTGGATTTTTAAATTGGAGTTTAAGGTCCTCCTCCTTCTTGATATCATTTATTTCTCCCTGCTTTTCTGTGCTCTTGAGAGGATTAATCAATTAAAATGCTGTTATTAATTCACTAATTTGAACAGATTTATTCTATTTTAATATCTATTAATGAAGAAAAAATTAAATTTGTTTGGAATGCCATCATCAAAATAGGATCTCAGACATTTATGACAAAGGCACTAAAATTAAAATTATCAAGAATTAATTTCATTTTGTTTCCTTGCCTTTCTCAAGTACAGAGTCTGTGTAGTCTAAACTGTCTTTGGAGACAGAGAAATTAAAAACATGTTAATTTTCAAGATGAAAAACGGAATTGAGGATGCCACTGACTTTATTTTAGGATGATTGAATGAAAGTAGGATGGTTTCCCTTTACAGAAAGTGCATTTATTTGTGTTTGTGATAAACGGCCTGAAGTGCTGGGCCTGAAGGGATCCAGGAGAGCTGGAGAGGGACTGGGGACAGGGGATGGAGGGACAGGACACAGGGAATGGCTCCACTGCCAGAGGGATGGATGGAATATTGGGAATTGGGAATTCCTGGCTGGGATGGGATTCCCAGAGAACTGGATCCCTGGCAGTGCCCAAGGCCAGGCTGGAAGGAACTTGGGACATCCTGGGACAGTGGCAGGTGTCCTGCCCATCCAGGGGGTGACACTGGATCATCCTGGATGTCCCAACCCAAACCATTCTGGGATTCTGTGACATCCATAACCCGCTCACTCCTCCCAGCACCTCACCCACATCACACCCCTCAGAAGAACCCCCCCAGCCCCAGGGGCTGCAGAGGGGGTTTCCACCATCCCATTTCTCTCAGCCCTGTGTGTGCAGAGGCAGCAGGAGAAGGGCAGTGCAGCCTGGAGTTCGGGAATCACGGACACCTCGGAGGGAGCAGGGACCGGCCCCGCTCGTTAGTCCCTCAATTAGCACAGTGCTGCCAAGGCAACGGCTCCCTCACAATATTGTTGTCCTGGCTGAACAACTTTCCCTAAGCTCTGTTGAAATAATCTGTTTTTTCACCTGCAGGAGTGAAACATTCGAGCCGACATTCCAAGGCGGATCTGGTTAAGGCCGTAAAAACGTTGTGGTCACCTATATATTATTTTTATGCATATGCTTAACACGATGTGTTTTATGGAGGTGCTAAAGTGCAATAAATCACCTGGAATGTGGTGTAAAACACTTCAGGCTCTTAGCAGAGTATCAGATGCTCGCACATATTCCACAGAACCGTGGGCTGGTGCAGATGAAGGGTAGGGACATGTCATCTCCTGGGAATGGCACAAAAATGGGAATGTGGCTTCTCCTCTGCTTGGGAGGTCGGGAGAGCAGCCCCCTGTGTGATGGATTAGCAGCCAAAATGAAGGAGGAATATGGGGAAGAACAGCACAGCTCCAGCCTTCACTTGTTGCTGTGGAAGGATTAGGGAGCAGAGAGAAAACACAGCAACGAGACACTCTCTGCTTGGTGCAGGAAAGAGCAAGAAAAAGCAATTTATTGAAAGAAACCATTGCCTTAAATAAGGCAGTTAGTGCAAAATAAAATACAGACAGATCATTGGTTAGAGAAGGAGACACCTCTTCTCCCTGGCTTTCCCATGGACCTTGCAGGTGTTTATCTCTGTTATGATTCTTTCTCTTGTGTTTACACAAGCTTGGGGAAAATCCTAGCTGAGGCTGAGGAAGTTTCATGGCCTGAGAAAAATACTTAGAGCTTGAGAAAAAGGCCTGGCAGCTTTTGCCCAGGCCTTCAGCAGTGTCCACATTTGCTGGGTGGAATCCCAACAACTGGAGTTCTGTAGGAATCGTGTTGCAGAGGAATTCTGTCTCTCCTGATAAAGACAAACACACTGAAATTCCTGCTTGTGCAGAACCCCAACATGAGAGATCCTAAGGAAAACTGAAACCCTCAGCTGAGCTCAGGATCCAGAGTGGATGAGCCCTGGACTAACCTGCTGTTCCCATTTCCCTTGATTTATGGATCTGGGATTACAACTCCACTCCACACCATGTCCTTCATTTTTTCAACTCCAGCAAAGTGTGGCCTAAGTTTAAATGCTTAAGTCAGGCTGGAAAAACATCCAAAAAGCTTTTCAAGTAAAGGGATTGGAAAAATTCAGAGGTGAAGGTGCTTCAGAATTTTTTATATCCTGTTAATCGTCTCCAAGTCATGTTGGAAAAACTGGCATGAAAGAGATTTCCCTTTTTTACTTAATATTTTTAATTAAATGCGGTCATAATGCTCCTTTTTGCTTATAACACCTAGAAAATGTTAGAAATTAGTTAAAGAGACTCAAAGGGAGTTGTCACAGGAATTTGGGTATCAAAGATTTGATGTCATTGCTCTGCAGATTTGATGTCCTGCTCCAGGGAGGATCAGTCAAGGACATGGTGGGAATCTGGGAATGTCTGTGCAGGGTCAGAATTGGATTCAGTGATCCTTGTGTCTCCCTTCTTACTCAGGATATTCCATGACTCAATATCCTAAAGCTTTAAATGTGCAAAAATCAGGTGGATTTCAAACAAATAGTGCTCTGAGCAGAGCAGGGATAAAGAAGTGAGTGTTTAATTTAATATTTTTGCTGCTTTTTGGCCATCAGGGAGCTCTTCCTGAGGGAGCTGCTGGTGATTTCAGTTGTCCAGGAACTCCCAGTCCAGACACCCTGGAGTTTGGGATAAGGCAGCTCCAAGAGAAGCATCAGAGGGGTGAGGTGGCAGGAGAGCTGGAAGCTGGAAATGTCCCAACATGTTCATGTCCTGCCAGTGCTCCACCAAAACCAACACATCTCCCCAGAGCTCTTCACTCTCCTCCAGGTGAGGAATGGAAAAATATTCCATGTGACCAGATCTTCTAAAAGGTCAGCTCAGGCCCCTAGGAAAATTAATTTGGGTTCTTTGAAAGTGAGCATCCACAGGGGACCAGGTAATTTTTTATTTGATTTAACAAATAATTTGTTTGTTTTTACTTGAGGAAACTCCCGTTGACTTTGGCTGAGCTCAGGTTTCAGCCCTAAGAACAGGCAGAAAACTCCAAATTATGAAGTTAAATGTGCTGAGAAAATGGCTCTGGAGAAACAGGATGGATAATTATGGAGCTGGAGATCTTGTTTTGGGGTTGGGAGTGAGAGGAAAAGAAGAAGCAGAAGGAGACAGTGGCATAAAAGGTCTGAAGAGCAAAGCCTGCTCTTTTTTTTTAGCTGAAATCCATGGGATATGATATAATAAATATATAATGTATATATATTATAATATATAATATGTAATATGTAATATACAATATGTAATTAATAATAAATAATAAATAATATATAATATACAATATACAATATATAAAATACATTATAATATATATAATATATATAATATATATTATATATTGTTATATTATATATTATCATATTATATTATATCATATGTTATTATATATTATCATATTATATCATATCATATCATGTTATATGATATGTTATATGATATGTTATATGATGTTATATTATATATTATATATTATATATTATATATTATATATTATATATTATATATTATATATTATATATTATATATTATATATTATATATTATATATTATATATTATATATTATATATTATATAAAAGTGGCAGGAGTGTGCAGGATCAGCCAGAATTCCTTGGGATTCAGGGACGAGCCCAGATCCTGGCTGTGCCTGGAAGTTTTGGGAATTCATGGAATCACCAACCTGGTGGGGGCAATTCAAAGAATTTGGAATTCTTCTCTCCCTGCTGGCAAAACAGGCACCTGAGCCACTTTCAGTGGAAATATTTTTTTTTTTTTCTGATATCCAACCTTATCCTCCCCTGGTGCAACTTGAGGCTTTTTCTCCTGTTCCTTGTTCTGTGATTCAGAATTGACAAGAAGGATCTGCTAGCCTCAAATTTAAATAAATAAAAATTAAAAATTATAATTATTTCAATAAATCTATATTTAAATGTCATAAAATAATGCCCCACAGGATTTTTGGGAGCTCAGTGGAAGTGCCTTTGGAAAACAAGATTAATTTGAACAGACAAGATTAAAAAATCCAGCTGAGGTGGATTCCCACTTCCAAATTTGGGATATCTTCCTTTTGGTTCTGCTGTAAATATTTCAAGAGGAAAGTAGAGCATTTTCTTTGTTTCTTCCTCACAGTCTCAATTATTAAAAAGGGATTAAAATATTGATTTATTACAGCATGGAGAGGGATAAAACTCCAGTGTTTTTGTGTAATTCAGACCAAAGCTCCCTTTTTATCTCTGCTGCCAAGAGCTGGAACAGTCCCTTCCTGGGAATGTCTGCCAAAACACAGAGATTCCCAAACTGCTTCTGTCTTCCAGTGATCCATGAAAAAGCAGCTTCCAAATGCTTCCCCCAGGCAGACAAAAAACATCAAACCTCTCAGAATTAGGAATGGCTTGAGGAAATTTAGTGATCTGCTACCCCAAAACCTCTGCCTACACCTAAACTTGGAGACATCAAAGCTTGGACTGGCCTCAAGGCTTCAATTTCCAATTATTTTTAAATCCCACAGCTTTAATTTTTTAAATTTGGGGGGGTTTTTATGCCTTTGTTTTCTCACTTAAAGTGCCCTCAAATGTGAATTATGTCGTGACCTGGAGCAGCAGAACAAATCTGAGCAAATATTTCAGGTCGCCCAGACTTCCAGACAACTTTTCATCACTTTTCCCTTTTTCCTGCTGGAAGTGGGAATATTGCAGCCCGCTGGAGTTTGTGCTGCTTTCCCTGTGGAGCAGCTGGTTTGGATCTGGAAGTCGTGTAGCTGCACTTGAGGTGGTGCTGAACCTGAATTATTCTGTGCCATTGTTGAGCCATAAATTTTCCTGCTGGAAGAATTGTATCTGAAATTTTTAGGGGAAAGGAAGGTGGGGAGAGGAATGGAGAAGGAAAAGAAAAAAGAAAAACAATATATCTGACACTTTTTTATTTTCCAGCATATTAACATTTTTCTTTCTTGCTTTTTTTTTTTTTTTTTGCCTTGTAATGTTGAAAATAAAGGAAAAACAATTTTTTCCTTTAGCCAGGCATGAAAATCCAATGCAAACACAGGGATTGATCTGAACAATCTCATTTTTCCATTTCAATTCCTTCCCAGGTGAGAAGGGAAAGGGAAGGATCCTCCCAGGGGAAGAGCCCAGCAGGCTCTGTCCAAGGTTCTGGTCCAGCATTCCCTGGTATCCTCACCCACATCCCAAATTTTTCCAAAATCCCCTCAGGAACAGCTCCTGGCTGTAATGACACAGTCAGACATTCCATCCCCCTGGTGGAGACAGATTTGGGTGATTTTTTCCCCCCGTGTTTCCAAGTGGTGTTTTTGGAGCTGTCTGAATCCATGGGAGATCCGCAGGGATTTTCAATTTGTTCTGAAAAGTGGGAAGTTCAATGTTTGTGACTTCATTCCAAAAAACTTTCAACCAGTTTTTTTTTTTGATTTCCAGAAGATCCTGGCTGGGTCCACACCCCTCCCAAAGGACACGTGAAGTATTACTTGTTGCTAATTAGTCTTTCTGCTAATTACAGTTATGTAATTAATGCAAACTTCAGCAGAATGGCCATTAATATTCCCAAGGTTTTTAGGGAATTTCATTCCCCAGCTCCTCTCAAAGCCCAGATTTTACACACACCGTGTGTAGCCAAGTTCCAGAACTTCCCCTGCATTGTGCTGGTCTTTGTGGGCAACTTATGAGGGAAGAAAGCAAAAAGTTATGATCATTATTATCATTATCACCATCAATATTAATATTATTACTAGTAGTAGTAGTAGTATTATTTTATTTTTATTTTTATTTTTATTTTTATTTTTATTTTTATTTTTATTTTTATTTTTATTTTTATTTTTATTTTATTTTTTTAATTTTTTTATTATTTTTATTTTTTATTATTTTTATTTTTATGTTTTTTATATTCATATTTTTATTTTTATTTTTATTTTTATTTTTATTTTTATGTTTTTATATTTATATTTATTTTTATTTTTATTTCTATTTTTATTTTTATGGTTTATATTTATTTTTATGTTTTATATTTATTTTTATGTTTTATTTTTATTTTTATTTTTATTTTTATTTTTATTTTTATTTTTATTTTTATTTTTATTTTTATGTTTTTATGTTTATATTTATATTTATTTTTATTTATTTTTATTTTTATATTTTTATTTTTATTTTTATTTTTATTTTTATTTTTTATTATTTTTATTTTTATATTTTTATTTTTATTTTTATTTTTTTATTATTTTTATTTTTATTTTTTTTATTATTTTTATTTTTATTTTTAGATTTATTTTTATTTTTATTTCTCCTGGGAATGCCAGGTATTGCTGGGAAAACCAGATTTTGTTGGTGGCAACAACCACAACTAATTTTCCTTTCCATGGCCTGGAGAGATCCAGACTTGGCACAGCACAAGGACAACTTCACCAGGACAATTTTGCCTGGAATTCAATCCCTGTTTCTGAGTCACTCCAGGCTGCTGATCTGAGCATTCATTACTGAGGGATATTTCATGGAGGGTACAGAAATCTAAGACTGCTGTAGGCTGGAATGAAAGCTTTGCTGGTTTGCAGCTTGTCCCCAAAAATGGTTTTCTTGCCCAAATACGTGGCCTGAATATATTTGTAAAATAATTAATCAGTGGGACCACATCTGTGCTAATGAGCAGAACAACGTCCACGGTGCTGGAATTTATTAAGAGGTTGGAACAGTCTGTAACAGGAATTGAGGCTTTAAAATCCTCCCAGGTTAGAGTTTGAACACTCCTGGTTGTCCAGAGAGGTTTGGAATCCCCAGGTTGGAGCAGCCTGGGGTGCTGGGAGGTGTCCCTGCCCGTGGGCTTGGAATGGGATGATCTTTCACTTTATATCTTCTTTTTTCTCTTCCAAAACTCCCAGTTTCCAGGGTTCCAGCATCTTCCAACCCAAAACCTTCTGGGATTCTGTATACACACAGACAGGACAGAGAGGATGATGGATTTTCATATCTGTGTCTCACAGAATTTCAGGTGATTGGTCCAAGCCTTCCCCAAGACCAATAAAAAGCAAAGCAGAGCAGGATCAGAGACAGGAAAACATGGAATAAGATGGGTCTGACCCTGGCTGTACATCTTGAGCTTATTTGTGTCCAGCTCCCACATTTTCTATTTCTTCACACATCTTTCCTTGGCCTTTTATTCCCTGATGTTCCTTTTCTCCTGCTCTTCAGATGATGGTGGCTTCAGGCTGTCCCCAAGCCATCCCTTTTTCCCCATTTTAAAGAGTGGTGGTGAAGATTTTGGCTCATTAGGGTCTGCAGGAAATGAGCAGAGATCTGTGAAGGTCAAAAATAATTTAAGTTTCAAATCTTCCCTGTGTCCTTCTCTACCAAAAGGCAGCAGGTTGCTGCTTTTCCCCAATTAAATATCTACAAACTTTTTTATTTCTCTTTCATATTTCACTTTTATTTTCTTTTCGTATAAATTGAGTGGGTCTGGATTAAAAGTCAAAATAAATGAAACCCTTTCTTTCATGTATTTTGGGAAAGCCCTCTGCAGAGGCAGGATTGAACACTGCCTTTTTGTCTCCCTGATTATTTGTGCCAGAGGAAAACCAGCAGGAGATGCTGTTAAATGGTTCAGAGATGGCTCCAAAAAAAAAAAAAAATCCCGCTCCCCAAATCCCTGCAGGCAGCATCTCCAGGGGTCAGGAGTTCCCAGGTATTTTTAAAACCTCCCCAGTCCTGAATCAGAATGTCTGGCTGTGGTGACAGATACATTAATTAAACACATTACCCTCCAGGAATATGTCTGTTGTCACCTGACAGAAGGGAGAGTGATCCCATGGCTCAGGGATTTCATGGAAAGCCAAATGATGTCAGCCTTCTGGAGAAGTTCAGACAAGCCAGCCCTGTTCTTCCCCAGCAGAAAGCTGCTTTGAAACCAGCAACAGCAGAGATTTTGTGATTCCAGAGTTTTTTCCAGGCTCCTTCTGCCCATTTTTCTGTTTTTCTGGCTCGGTGCAAGGAGTGAAGCAGGACCTGCAGTGAACCCACAGGGGACCTGCTGTGCTGCTCAATTCCAGGATTTTTGGAACCCTGCTCACTGGGAATTGTCTGTGCTGCTCAATCCCAGGATTTTTGGAACCCTGCTCACTGGGAATTGTCTGTGCTGCTCAATCCCAGGATTGCTGGAACCCTCACTGGGAATTGTCTGTGCTGCTCAATCCCAGGATTGCTGGAACTGCTCACTGGGAATTGTCTGTGCTGCTCAATCCCAGGATTGCTGGAACTGCTCACTGGGAATTGTCTGTGCTGCTCAATTCCAGGATTGCTGGAACTGCTCACTGGGAATTGTCTGTGCTGCTCAATTCCAGGATTGCTGGAACCCTCACTGGGAATTGTCTGTGCTGCTCAATCCCAGGATTGTTGGAACCCTCACTGGGAATTGTCTGTGCTGCTCAATTCCAGGATTTTTGGAACTGCTCACTGGGAATTGTCTGTGCTGCTCAATCCCAGGATTGTTGGAACCCTCACTGGGAATTGTCTGTGCTGCTCAATCCCAGGATTGCTGGAACCCTCACTGGGAATTGTCTGTGCTGCTCAATTCCAGGATTGCTGGAACCCTCACTGGGAATTGTCTGTGCTGCTCAATTCCAGGATTGCTGGAACCCTCACTGGGAATTGTCTGTGCTGCTCAATTCCAGGATTTTTGGAACCCTGCTCACTGGGAATTGTCTGTGCTGCTCAATCCCAGGATTGCTGGAACTGCTCACTGGGAATTGTCTGTGCTGCTCAATCCCAGGATTGCTGGAACTGCTCACTGGGAATTGTCTGTGCTGCTCAATTCCAGGATTGCTGGAACTGCTCACTGGGAATTGTCTGTGCTGCTCAATTCCAGGATTGCTGGAACCCTCACTGGGAATTGTCTGTGCTGCTCAATCCCAGGATTGTTGGAACCCTCACTGGGAATTGTCTGTGCTGCTCAATTCCAGGATTTTTGGAACTGCTCACTGGGAATTGTCTGTGCTGCTCAATCCCAGGATTGTTGGAACCCTCACTGGGAATTGTCTGTGCTGCTCAATCCCAGGATTGCTGGAACCCTCACTGGGAATTGTCTGTGCTGCTCAATTCCAGGATTGCTGGAACCCTCACTGGGAATTGTCTGTGCTGCTCAATTCCAGGATTGCTGGAACCCTCACTGGGAATTGTCTGTGCTGCTCAATTCCAGGATTGCTGGAACTGCTCACTGGGAATTGTCTGTGCTGCTCAATTCCAGGATTGCTGGAACCCTCACTGGGAATTGTCTGTGCTGCTCAATTCCAGGATTGTTGGAACCCTCACTGGGAATTGTCTGTGCTGCTCAATCCCAGGATTGCTGGAACTGCTCACTGGGAATTGTCTGTGCTGCTCAATTCCAGGATTTTTGGAACCCTCACTGGGAATTGTCTGTGCTGCTCAATCCCAGGATTGCTGGAACTGCTCACTGGGAATTGTCTGTGCTGCTCAATTCCAGGATTTTTGGAACCCTCACTGGGAATTGTCTGTGCTGTTCAATCCCAGGATTGCTGGAACCCTCACTGGGAATTGTCTGTGCTGCTCAATTCCAGGATTTTTGGAACCCTCACTGGGAATTGTCTGAGCTGCTCAATTCCAGGATTTTTGGAACCCTCACTGGGAATTGTCTGTGCTGCTCAATTCCAGGATTGTTGGAACCCTGCTCACTGGGAATTGTCTGAGCTGCTCAATTCCAGGATTTTTGGAACCCTCACTGGGAATTGTCTGTGCTGACAAGCACTGATCCCCAAGAAAACTCTGCTTTTGACCTGAGGCCATGGAAAAGGCACCCAAAATTGAATAATACAACTAAATAATACAACTGAATAATAAAATTGAATAATAAAATTGAACAATACAACTGAATAATACAATTGAATAATAAAATTGAATAATACAATTGAATAATAAAATTGAATAATGCAACTGAATAATACAATTGAATAATAAAACTGAATAATAAAATTGAATAATAAAATTGAATAATTAATCTAGAATTATAAGTGTGTAGTTTAAATAGAAGTGTGTAATATCACAGGGTGGAAAACTTAAAATTTAAAATTTTAGAATATAACAATGCATATAAAGCAAGATGAAAGTTTTAGGGCAGAGGTTAGTCTTTCTTCTTTGCCTTCTTCTTGAGTTTGAGTGATTTGGTGTAATTATATAAAAAGTCTGCATTGCAAGGCATGAGTGGTTAGTTATTAGGTTAAAAGTAAAAATAATTTAAGCATCATTTCTTAATTGGACAGTTTATCCTGAAAGGATATCTCTCTTGTAGAGAGAGAGATACATCTCCATTTTTAGCTTATTAGCTTAAAGTGCTGTAGAACTCATGGTGTGTGGAACTGTAATATAAATAAAAAATAATAAACATCTGAGTCCAAACAAAAAAATGTCATTTTGTACATTTAATCCCAACCCTGGAAAAAAAAATGCAATATATGTCTCTACTTTTTTTTTAACATTCTCAAGAATTCACAAAGATGTTCCAGAAAACCTGAAGCTCACTAAAACTTGAGGATCCCCCTCTCTAAATCCTATCTTTTCTTTTCTTTTCTTTTCTTTTCTTTTCTTTTCTTTTCTTTTCTTTTCTTTTCTTTTCTTTTCTTTTCTTTTCTTTTCTTTTCTTTTTTTCTTTTCTTTTCTTTTTTCTTCTCTTCTCTTCTCTTCTCTTCTCTTCTCTTCTCTTCTCTTCTCTTCTCTTCTCTTCCCTTCCCTTCCCTTCCCTTCCCTTTCCTTTCCTTTCCTTTCCTTTCCTTTCCTTTCCTTTCCTTTCCTTTCCTTTCCTTTCCTTTCCTTTCCTTTCCTTTCCTTTCCTTTCCTTTCCTTTCCTTTCCTTTCCTTTCCTTTCCTTTCCTTTCCTTTCCTTTCCTTTCCTTTCCTTTCCTTTCCTTTCCCTTTCCCTTTCCCTTTCCCTTTCCCTTTCCCTTTCCCTTTCCTTTCCTTCTATTTTATTTTAGTTCACTTTATTTTCATTTTTTCTGGTTTACCTCATGTTCATATGAGCTAAAGTGGCAAACTGCACTTAAAACTTCCCTGAAGTTCCCAGTATTCCAAAAAAAAGAAAAAACATTCTTGCCAAGCCTATGAATCCCCATATTCTGCACAACATGGAACCCCAAATCTTTGTGATATTTCACATTTTCTTAACAACTCCTCAAGACACCAGCAAAAACTAATTGGCTTCTGCAGGTTTGATTAATTTTCTCATCACGATGGGAGGTTCCCTTGTGGGGCTGAGGACACCTGGTGAACACAGAGCTGCTTTTTGGTGCCTTCCTGGAATTATTCCCCAGCTTGGCACCAACAGCCCCCATTCCTGCTGGAGCTCTGGGAACTGGAGAAGTGACCTCTGGAATTAAAGCCAGGACCTGCACCAAGCTGAGCTTGTGCCCCCAGGTAGGACTGGAAGCAGCACAAGTTCTCTGAGCATCAGAAAAAAGGGAATTTCCAATGAGACTCCAGAAGGGAAAACAAGGAAAGGCAACAAGGTTTTCTTTTGCCACATTTCAGGGATTCAAATGGAGGAGCACAAGAACTCTCTGTGTGTGCAGGAGATGAAGAACAGCCCCAGTGCCATGAAAGAAGCAGCAATTAATGGGCTCAGAGGGTTTTATGTAAGCATTAAGGTTTTAAGTGCTTCGTATTTGTAGGGCTTGTTATTCCTGGATATTCCTCCCAAAGCTGTTGAGAGACATGAAGCAAATTTCTGGAAAGTTTCCCTGGAGTTTCTTGAGGCAGAGCAAAGCTTGTTGTGTGTCTGCTTGGCCTGGGGATCCCGAAGACCCTGAGCTGCAGGAACATGAGAGGTGACAGCATTCCTGGGTTTGTGGAAGCTTTGGGACTCCCACACCCATCTGAGCTGGTTTTTATTCCTCCCTCCCTGTCACACCCACCTGGCATTGAATATTCCTCTTGAAATGAAGGTTTTGTGAGGATCCATGGAATGTTTTCATTTTCCCCATCCTCCAGGGACACTCATCAGGCTGTCTGAGTCTCTGAGTAATGCAAGAAAAACCCAAAATGTGTCAAAGCCCACCCAAAAAGTGAGGGCTGAGATTTCTCCCTCCCAGGCTGGAGGTGAAGCCAAAGCCTCTCCACCAGAATGAATTCCAGCTTCATTTGGTGGGACAGGACTGTGAAAAAAGCAGGAGGAAAGCTGGAGCTCCAAAATAAAGACACAAGAACTTCATTTTCCAGATGCAGTGAGTCAGTCAGGGCTGGAAAGGCAAAGCCCTCGATTCCTTCTCCTGACAGAGGGATCTGCAATGGTCCAGCACTGAGATCTGTGCTGATTCCATCCCATAATCACATCCCTGCTCCCTGCTGGGCTGGAATGGAGCTCTGGAATGTTCCTTCCCTCGTTTTTATCCGAGGGAGATGAGAACACCCAGCTCATGGAGCACAGCTCACACCTGGGCTGGGCCAGTCTCACATTTTTGTAAATTCCTCGGTAAATTCCTGGTTATTTACATTTCAAATGTTAATAAATATGTTCCTTGGGGTTGATTTGGGGGTTATGTTTGTGTATTATTTGTAATTATTTTATTATGTGATCATTCCCTCCTTGCTCACAGGATTTCTGGCTCAGTCAGGCAGCAGGGCTGAATCACACACAGAGCTGGTTAATGAAGGTTTCTGTTATTGAAACCATTATTTTGGGTGTCTTTTTTTAGCAAAATTAAAAATCAGACAGAGTTAAAAACACAGAAAGAAAAGATAAAATAATTTAATATTGCAGCTGTGGAGAAGTTGGATTTTACCCCCATTTATGCCCAGAATTCTGTGTTGATATATGACTTCAAACCTTTATTTTTCCCCCCAAAGCTGAACTCTTGCAGGAGATCTTGGATTTACTCCATCTTAGAGATGTTGAAGGTGGGTAGAGATTTTCTTGGAGCAGTGCTGAAAAATGACAAAATTTATGAAAAATCGTCCCCCAAGAATCAGACCAGTCTCACCTAAATTCAAATTCCTCAAGCTGTATCAGAATTTCTCTGGAGTCAAAATAAAGACACAGATCCCTGGATGAATCAGGACATGTATCCCCCAGTCCATCTTTGGAGAAGGCACCAAATTCCTAATTTAGGCAAAATAATGAAATTTGGTAGGTTAATTTAGGTCCTGGGGCCTTAATCCAAACTCCAAACTCATGGAAAATTTGGTGTCCTGTTTCCTTTTGCCTCTGCTCCCCCATTATATAATTCTGTGTCCTTGTTTGCCACAAGAACCATAAAAATGTTTGGATAAAGAGGATATTATACTAAAATAGCTGCAAATGCGTTCAGAGCAGATTTGCACTGTGAAAGAAACTTGGAAAAATGTGTTGCACCTGAACAAAATCATGGATATCATTTGGTTTCATGTTTATGAGGTTGGTGTTTATCCTCAGAAACTCTCTGGCAGCAGCTGGGGGGATGTTCATCTCATCCATATGGAACCTTTAGGGTTGGAAATACTTTTGGGATCATCAAATCCCCACCATGGCCACCACTAATCCATTTCCTCCAGTGCCACATCAACACATTTTGGAGCATTTCCAGGGGTGGAGGCTCCACCATTTCCCTGGGCAGCTGTGCCAGGCTTGGACAACGCTTTCCATGGAGGGATTTTCCCTGATGTCCAACCCCAACCCCACCTGGAGCAGCTGAAGGCTGTTCCCTCTCCTCCTGTCCCTGCTCTCTGCAGCTCCATCCTTTGGCAGGAGCTGTGCAGAGCCAGAATTTCCCTCTGAGCCTCCTTTTCCCCAGCTGAGCTCCCTCAGGGATTCTCCAGCCCCTTCCCAGCTCTGTTCCCATCCCTGGACACCCTCCAGCCCCTCAATGTCCTTCTGGCCATGACCCAAACTGACCCAGGATTGGAGAAGTGGCCTCAGCACTGCCCAGCACAGTGGAAATCACTTCTCCTGCTGCTTCTCACACAAAGCAGGATGCCCTTGGCATTTTTGGCCACCTGGGCTCGTGTTCAGTCTCTGCTGAACAAAACCCCCAACTCCTTTCCCACATTCCAGCCCCTTTCCTGCAATGATGATTTCCAGCCTGTGATGATGGTGTGGCAAAAAAATCAAAGATGGGTTTTATTTATCCCTGACTCTGTGCTAACACATCCCTGGGTCCCAGGCCTGCCCTAACATCTCTCATCAGCAGTAAAAAATAGATTTTTCACCCAGACAGAGCCATGAGCAGGTTTGTGGTGCTTGGCACTTGTCCTGACGTGTCCCTTGCTGCCACAGCCACGGGGGATGAGTGACATAAAAGCCATTTTTGCCAGGTTTTCACCCCTCCCATCCTCTGGAAGCTATTCTTGGATGGGGCAGCACAGCCAAGGCTCTTCTGTACCATCAAACTCATGGAAAAAGGCTCGATTGTATCAGAGGCTGCAGCTCTGGGAACTTTATCTCCCAAAATGTCTGGTGCCCTGCAAGAGGCAATCCAGGAATTCCCTGTGTGCAGCAGGGAGTTGGGTTTAGCAGAAACTGGCAGGGAAGAGGGGGTTTGCTGGATTTACCAGAGCTGTGAAAAGGATTCTGTTTAAAATGCTGAGTAACCCATTGCACAGCAGCTCTTGGGGGATATTTTGGGAATAGAATCGTTGGCTTCATGGAATTTTTTTTCCAGGCTGAGAACCATCACCTTCTTTCAGCTCAGCAGAAACAAAGTGCTTTTAATAGAGACATTTTCTTCACAGAAACAGCCAAGAGATAATGCCAGGGCAAAAATCCAGGGAGAAACAAACCTTTTTCAGAGGGACAAGGTGGGAATTCTGGGGATGTGGATGAATTTTGGCTTTGTTACCTCTGTGCTGATGTAAAGTGGTTTTTCCTCAATTAATGATCCTAATTTAATTATTCTGGTAATCACTGCTGGTGCAAATTGGAATCCTTTGGGAACAGATTCATAGAATGGTTTGGGTGGAAGGGACCTGTAAAGGTGTTTTAGTCCAAACACAATGAAATGAGCAGGGAAATCATCAATTAAATCAGATCAAGGTTAATCAGGGCTTTATTCAGAGCCTGGAGAAGTCTCAGCTCTTGTGAGCATGGAAGTTAAACCTGAAAGAGAAGTTTTTGTGCCCTGGAACACAAAAATTTGAACTTTTAGAAAATATTTTGGTGTGATTTTAGCTCAATTTTCACTTCCCAAACCAACTCCTGGCCACGGTTCAAGGGATCAAGGTCCAGGGTCCATTCCCAGCTGGTTTTATGCAGCCACAAGGATTTAGATCTGGAGGCAGGATCATGTCAGGAGATGCAAGTCATGATCACATCATGTCTTGAAGTGCTAGAGTAGGGGAGATAAAAAGTCAAAATGAAACCAAAACCCAGACTAAACCCCCCTCATGTTTTGCTGTTTTAAAGCTCCAGATCAGTTAAACTCAGTTCTGACCTACTGAAGGAAATTTGCAGATTTCAATGAATAACAGATAAAATCAGGTTGCAATAATTTGAACCCTCATTTTCATGCAGGTGGTAAAAAACCATCCCTGGTGAAACTTTTTCCTTGCAGGAAATGTGGATTTTGTCTAAACTGGCAAGGAAAATTGCAATTACAATGAAATATTTCAATTTTCCAATGGGATTGTTTTGGACTCCCCACGTGTTTCAATTACAGGACCCCAAATCACTGATGAGAAATTCTCATCCCCAACACAAAGCACAAAAAATGTTTCCCTGCAATGAGCCCCAAAGCCATCAAAGCTTTAAAGGTGGATTATTCAAAGAATAAAGTTTAGAACTGGGATAAAATTCCAATTTAGGGCTCTTAAGGTGGGATAATTCTCATCCTAACCTGGTGTGTTGTAATTATTTTAACTGAGGTGATCAGTAGACAGAAGAATAAATCTGTGCCCGAGGTAGGCTTGAAAGTCTAAATTTTAAATTCTTGCAATTAGAAAAACGAAAATGAATTAGAAGAATGAAAAATCCTCATCTCCAGCTCCTTTGAAGCCTCTCAAACTGAGACCACATTTTAATTTAGTCATTGCTAATGACTGAAGCCTTGGAGCTGACCCCAGATTCCCAGATTCCACGAGCTCCTGGATCTGGAGGTTTTTTTTAATGGATCTGTGATTTTTGTGTTATTTTTTCCACCTCCACCAGAGACATCCCTGCTCATGGCAGGGGGTTGGAATGAGATGATTTTTAAGGCCCCTCCCAACCCAACTCATCCTGGGATTCTACATTGTTTGTTCCCCCCTGTTTTGCAAAATTCAGGAGCTGCTTTCTGTGTTTTTAACTTCCAGCTTCCCCACTTTGCCCCTGGATGCCTCAATCCAGATGGTCCCAGTCACAGGAGGACAATTTAAGCCTCTTCCAGACAAATTGCTTGATTAATTCACTCTGGTTTAAAGTATCTAATCCTGGGCAGGGTTTTCCATTATCCCACCCATGTTGGAATATTCCTCCCACGGTGTTAAATAGGAGCAGTGTTTTCCTTAAATATCACCCATAATTATTTCGTGTGAGTTCTCTGCTCCTTGCAAAATCCCCTCTGGTTCTTCCACTATTTTTTTTTTTACACTTTGTGTGTGATGGATGCAGCCCAGACCAGAGCAGGAAGCCTCGTTTTTGTGTCTCAGGAATCCCATGGGATTGGGGGAATTTGGATCTCCCATTTGCCATTCCATGAATTCCCCCTATTCCCAAGAATTTCATAATTCCATGATTTCCTTAGTGACCATTAAAGCCTTTTTAAAATAAACTGACAGCAACACTTTTTTATGAGAAAAACAGTTTTTAAAATGTTTTTTTAGCTTAAAGATGGGACCTGGGATGAGTCTACCACTGTATAAAATTCATTGTGCATTTTGCAGAGTTAGGGAATAAATTTTGGGAATAACTCCCAGAATGGGAATAAGGCAAGGCAATCCTTTTTTGCAAGTCAGGCACCCAAAATGTTTAATATGGACGAAGTCAGAACAAGTTTAGAATGAGCTCACCTCGATTTTTTTATCTTTTCCAAGGTTTGTTGCAGCCACTCTGCAGATTTTAAGGGAGGGATTTGCAACTTCCAGCAAAAAATTTGATTTAGATGCTCAAAATCTTATTTAAAAAAAACTCTGAGTATTAAATATTTGCCATTCCATGAATTCCCCCTATTCCCAAGAATTTCATAATTCCATGATTTCCTTAGTGACCATTAAAGCCTTTTTAAAATAAACTGACAGCAACACTTTTTTATGAGAAAAGCAGTTTTTAAAATGTTTTTTTAGCTTAAAGATGGGACCTGGGATGGCTCTACCACTGTATAAAATTCATTGTGCATTTTGCAGAGTTAGGGGATGAATTTTGGGAATAACTCCCAGAATGGGAATAAAGCAAGGCAATCCTTTTTTGCAAGTCAGGCACACAAAATGTTTAATATGGATGAAGTCAGAACAAGTTTAGAATGAGCTCACCTCGATTTTTCTGTCATTTCCAAGATTTGTTGCAGCCACTCTGCAGATTTTAAGGAAGGGATTTGCAGATTCCAGCTAAAATTTTTGATTTGGATGATCACAATTTTATAAAACTAAAACTCTGAGTATTAAATATTTGCCATTCCATGAATTCCCCCTCTGCACAAAGATTCCATTATTTCATTATTTCCTCAGTGACCATTAAAAACTTTTTAAAATAAACTTGGAGCAACAAATTCTCATGAAAAAAATGTTTTAGAAATGTTTTTTAGTTTAAAGATGGGACCTGGGATGGCTCTACCACTGTATAAAATTCATTGTGCATTTTGGAGAGTTGGGGAATAAATTTTGGGAATAATTCCCAGAATGGGAATAAGGCAAGGCAATCCTTTTTTCCCAAGTCAGAGTAATATTGATTTCAGAATAAAACTCATTGACAGAATTAATGGTTTTTGTTAATTTGTGTCTTTTTATCCATAAAATTAATTTATCCACACATCAAATGTTATATCACCATCCATCCAACAAATCCCAAAGTTTTTCTGCTGCTGGCAGTGTTCAGAATTCATGTTTGATTCCTCATAATCAACATTTTGTTGGGAAAAATACCAGTGAGGAAGGAAAAATGAGTGACAGCTTCTGACCACTCACCATGGCCAGGAAGAGTGTTGGAGCTTTAGGGATGACAACTCAATTTTCCAAAATCCAAGCTAAAATTACCCCTGAAAAATGGGTTTTGGAGCTAAATAATGGTCTTTCTTTCACTTTGACTTAAAAAGTTGGGTAAGAAATAATAATTCATAGCAGAATTTTATTTTTAATGAATATTTTCCTTTATTTCCTTTTATAAAGAAACTTTTAAAAGAGGCACCTTCCAGCTGACCTGGGCCACACACCATGGACCAGTGTCCATGAATTGGGAATTGGGTCATTCCAGCCCTCCCCATCACCTCCTTATGCCCCTCTTAAAAATGTTTCATTTTTTCTTCTGCCGCCACTCAGAGTCAGGATTGAATTCTCAGATTTCTTGTTGGGATTTCATTGTTTCTTAAATCTTATTAAAGTACAGAGAGTTCTGCAGCACTTCCAGCTAAAAGTGAGTAAAATTGAGATGAAACCAGCTAATTACAAGGAATTTTAAAGCCTAACTATCCAATTAATTATCAATTAACATCTATAATATTTATATGCATTGACCCAATGACCAAACCCACACTGCAGTGCTTTCTATCCAACCAGAAAATACCTGAAATCATGAAGAAGGAGCAAGAAGGAAGAAAGAGCCAATGCCCCAGAACCTCCATCTTGTCCCATACCTGTTACTATAATTATAAACCCCAAATTCCAATTTCTTCAATTGATCTTGAAATTCTGGGATTTCTTTTTCTTCCTCACCACAGGGAATTGTGCATTAAAAATGAAGAAGTTCCTCTACCCAAGCATCCACTTTTCTATGAAGCTGCTCCATCCACAGAACTTCCCCTGCCAGGAGGGTGGAATATAATAAATATAATATAATATAATATAATATAATATAATATAATATAATATAATATAATATAATATAATATAATATAATATAATATAATATAATATAATATAATATAATATAATATAATATATAAATATTAACATTAATAATAATAGTAATAGTAATAGTAATAGTAATAGTAATAATATTATTATAATATTGTCATATTATGATAATATAATAATATTATAATAATATTATTATAATTATAATTAGAATCCCCATCAGGATTTATAATCCATCATAAAAACCCTCTGTTCCTTTTGCTGCCTTTCCTGTGGTTTTCATCCCAGCAGGTTCATGGGATGGCACTGAAAAAATCCTAAACAAACAAAATATTCACAGGATTCATCCCAAAATTCCTTGGAATATTTTTATTTATATATTCTCAAATTATAGAGGAACAAAAATTATAAATTTCATTTTTTAAGAGACCAACTGAATATTTTCAAATTTTCACCTTGATAAAAATAAGACTTTATAATTGAACTCATTCACTGAAATATTTTCAGAAAACTATTAATGTAAATAGGCGAAACAGGTAAAAATAATAAATAATTATCCCAAATTTCTGACTGGATCTTAGACAAATTAACATTTTACATTGCCACAGGTAGTGTGAACTTGAACCAGGCACTTGAGTTTATCTTAGTCTGTCTGATGCCTCATTTATCCCTAAAATAATTTATTTTACATTTAAAAATCCAAATTCTGGGGAGTAATTTAAAGCATCACCTGCAAAATTTTCCCAGAAATTTGTCCAGGTTATTCCACCAATTCCATGAAATAAAATACCCCACAAGGCCCACTTGGCACAATGGTTGTATATTGAATTTTTCACACTCAGATGTACACAAAAGATCCTCAACTCAAACTCATTCCTTTAGAAAAGGGAAAAAGTTGGGATTTGCTGCCATGAACCAACTAAAAATGAGGGAAGCACTTCCTAAATTTTAGTCAGCTCTGCAATAAATAATTTTGATTTAAAAACTTGAAGAGTTTCGTGATTTTAAACCCCATTCTCAGCATTTATTATTAAATTGGAATAATTCTCAGCAGGAATATTTATTTTTCAGTATTTTATTTCACACCTCTCCATTCTCCTGCTTAAACCCTCAGGTCCAACTGCAACCCAAACACTGACATTGGGTTTTTCCTGGGAAGATCCCATGAGGAGCAACCACGTGGGATAAATCCTTCCTCAGCATCAATCCCAGGCTGGGAAAACACAACAAAAAGTGAAAAGAAAGAAGTTTGGGGTTGATTTCCAAGATAACAACGAGAATAACCTGGAGATGTTTTTGAACAAGACCTTGAGGCCCGTGGGGGGTCACGGCCATGGATCCTGACACGGGATGTGTGTGGGTTTTGTCACTGTCTGTGGGGTCTTCTGCTCCTGAGCTCCCCACAGCAGGACGTTTTTAGAGTCCATGTTTTTCCAAGGAATTGCTGGAGGCCGTTTTCCAGGGTTTTCCATGGTTGTTTATTGTCCCTTATCTATGGAATTTTTCTCCAGCTGACAGCAATCTGTCCAGCTTGTCATCCAGAGAAGCCTAGGCCTTGGGCTGGGCTTATCTTTTATACTCTATAAACCTAATATTTACAATGATTTTCCAATACACAACAATTTTATTACACTAATTTTGTCCCCGTCCAATCAAAGGATCCCAACATGGATGGCTTAAAGAAGAAGAAAGAAGAAGAAGAAGAAGAAGAAGAAGAAGAAGAAGAAGAAGAAGAAGAAGAAGAAGAAGAAGAAGAAGAAGAAGAAAGAAGAAGAAGAAAGAAGAAGAAGAAGAAAGAAGAAGAAGAAAGAAGAAGAAGAAGAAGAAGAAAGAAGAAGAAGAAGAAGAAGAAGAAGAAGAAGAAGAAGAAGAAAGAAGAAGAAGAAAGAAGAAGAAGAAGAAAGAAGAAGAAAGAAGAAGAAAGAAGAAGAAGAAGAAGAAGAAGAAGAAGAAGAAGAAGAAGAAGAAGAAGAAGAAGAAGAAAGAAGAAGAAGAAGAAGAAGAAGAAGAAGAAGAAGAAGAAGAAGAAAAGAAGAAGAAGAGAAGCACCACGCCCAAAATCCCCCATGTCAGCCACCAGTCCCTGTGGGAGTCTTTGTGTCAGGGACCAAACTCATTCAGTCTGTATTAATTAAAAGTTTTAATTTATTGTAAAGAGCCCTGCTCAGAGCTGCCAGTGCAGCCCAGAGTAGGACAGAGAGATAAAAGGGGAAGAGAAAGAGCAATGGGATAAAAGGGTGGTGGGGTAAGAGAAGAGGGAGAGAGGAAGAGCAGGAGGGAGGTAAGAGAGGGGTAAGAAGAGAGAGCAAAGAGAGTGAGAGAGGCAGAGGTAAGAGGGAGAGAGAGCAAAGGCAGGAGGGAGAGTAAAGAGAAAGAAAAGAAGAAGAGCAGAGAGCGATTTCCCGTTTCCAATACAATAAATCTCCTTCCATGATGAATATTCTAATTTCCACTAACCAATGTAATACAAGATCCAAATTCTGTAGCATTTACATCCAGCCTGTAGGAATCCTTATATTACCATAGTGTGTTACACTCTAAACTCTAAAAACTGCTCTTTGGACCCTAGAAAAATCTTCTCTGACCTTTGTGCTTGCTCTCTGGCAGAGGGCATTGTTCTATCCAGAGGGGATTCCTTCAGGGGCCATCCCATTGTTCATGGTAATTCAGTAACTAAGGCTTGGCATCTCAAATTCATTTCAATTTCGTCCATGGTTTCTATATTCCCAGAATCTGAGCATTCATTTTTTGTAAGATTTTCCTGTTTCATCTTTCCCAACAAGCCCCCTAATACAAACATGTCTAAAAATCCACTGTTTTTAGCTTCTAACCGTTTAATTCATACTCTGCTTATTTTTGTGACTTATAATTCCTGCAATGTTGGCAGATTTTTCCAGGGCCATAAATCCAGATCCCAAGACTCCTGGGTATCATGCCAGGGTCTTTGAGATCCCTGCCAGGGGGGGTTAAAGACATTCAGGGAAGCCTGGGGAACACCCTGGACTCCCAGTTTTCCTGAATGTTGGAGTTTTGATTTTTGGAGTTTTGATTTTTGGAGTTTTCATTTTTGGAGTTTTCATTTTTGAAGTTTTCGTTTTTGGAGTTTTGATTTTTGAAGTTTTCATTTTTGGAGTTTTCATTTTTGGAGTTTTCATGGAGCAAGGTGAAGATTAACTAATCCTGGGCGTGTCTTTCCAGGGAATGTCACAGAAGGAATGGGAGGGCCAGAAGAGGAGCTGAAAAGAAGGAATTGCTCCAAGAGACAAGAACCAAATATCCAAATATTCCCTTCTGGCCTGGGAGTGGAATCCCTCCAGGACAAGGAAAAATACACTATTTAAAGTGGTTTAGCTGATACAATCACTCCTCTGGGATTTATTCCATGCTTCTCCCTTTTTATCTCTTTTTCATGGAAAATCCTGGTAGTGACCTAACTGGAAACCTCTGACATTTGTTGTCATTAAACCAGCTGGGAAGAGCTGCTGGGAAAAGGGGAACAGATTTCTTAGGGAAAATATAAAAATAAAAGACTCCACAGTGTTTCTTTCCCGTTCTGAAAATATTTTCTGTTGAAAAATTGATGCTCAGTTGTAAATTTGCTATTTTTTCTTAGTTCAATATCATATTTCAGTGAAAAATGTTGTGTTCATGTGTTTTTTTGCTTATTTTTATTTTTTAAATTATTTTTACCGAAATCATAAAGCCTGACCTGGTCTAGCTCTTCTCATCACTTGGATGCTCCAAGGAATTGAAGTTTACAATGGAGAGCTCTACTTTTTTTTTTGTTGTTTCCAACAAATATTTCTGCAGTTCCAAAACTGAGGAGGCACAAGAAGAGACAAATAATTTTGCAAGGGGTCCTGAAGAAATTATTCTGATTTTTTTTTTTTTTTTTTAATAGGTGAGGGAATACTTCAACTCCTCTCTTTGGTTTTGTGACTTCCATAGGTTCTTGTGAAAATCCCACCCACTGAACCTGTGGAATTATGGAGAGATTTTTCCATTAATCCTAGAAAAACACGAGGCTGAGCCCCACCTATATCCAATGTCAACCCTTTATTCCATTTCCTTCAAAACCCCCAGGTGACATCCATGGCTACATCATTTATATCTATTTATAGTCTCCTGCCAATCAACCACTTATAAATTATTGGCATGGAAAGGAAAGCAAGTTTTTCAGGATAATGTGGTTTCTTTCAGTTCCAAAAAATCCAGGACTGTGAGTTCTTGGAAAATGGGATTTGAGGAGAACTCCAGGTGTGTGAACTCCATGGGAGAATTCCATCTGCAGCGTTTGGAGAAATAAAAATATATCAGTGAGATAAAAATCAGCTGATTTATTGGAACTCTTCAGACAGAAAAGCAAATTTCGGCTCCAGGAGCCATTCTGGTGTTAAATTCTGGGCCTTCAACATTAAAAATTGAATTTTAGGAACAGAATAATGAAAAAACCAATGTTTTAACTGATTTGACATTCTAACCATTTTCAGGAAGGGAAGGGATTTGTCAGAATGAACTGAAAAGTAAAAGAAATTATTTTGATGATTGAAATTATTTTGGTATTTGAAATCAATAATCAAAATATTGTTTGTTTGTACTCTGCATGATTTCATTACAAGCTTTTCTTTACTAAAATTTAAGCTCTGAGAAGAATCCTAGAGGCTGGAAATTCAGGAAAGATGTAGGAAAGATTTTTTTTGCCCAGGAGAGTTTTCAGGACGAGGCAGAAGAATGATGCAAAAAATAAAACTTTATCACTCTTAACAGATCTGGAATTAAAATCCCAACAGATTAAAATTATTCTCAAATATATTTTGAGAATAATTTTAAATTATTTAAGAAGAAGGTAATTCCTTGAAAAAAAATATTGAATCTTCTCCAGATTCATGCAGGAAAATCAAGGATTTGAACCTGAGCTGAAATTCCCATGAGTGTCCAAATCCCCTGGCACTTTAGGAGTCATTCTTTTCTCTTTTCTCTTTTTCTGTTATATTTTCACTTCTTGAAGTCCCTCATTTTTCTTCCCAGCTGGCAGGAAAAAGAATTCTCAACCTGTCAATGCCTTTTCCCACCACCCAGTACAGATTATTAATAAAAGTCCAGGTTGCCCAAAGATCAGGTGGAAACAACATTCCTGGACTTTTCCTCTATTGTTTCAGCTATCCCTGGGTTTTCCAGAGGTGTGTAAGATAATTTTTATAAATACCTGGGAAGACACTCAGAGAATTTAGTGATAAAATCATCTTTGAGGTGGTCTATGAACAAAGAGAATAAAAGAAAACCATTCCTTAAAGAGACAAGTCTAAAAAATTATTATATGGAAGAAGAAAATGAAGATATTTAAAGAGGGAGAAAAGTAAATCATGAAATCTTTTTTTGTTGCAAACAGTCACAAGGGCAATTCAGATGCCCAGAAACACCAAGAAAAAAGAGGATAAAAAATAAGTAAAAGCTGACATAAAACCAATTAAATGTCTCACTACAGACAGTAGCGAGTTTGTAGCTCCAGCAGGAGCTGCCAATGCACACACTGATTTTATTGGAGCTTTTAACACTGTCTCACATGACATTCTCAGAAATAAACATAGAATGGATTCAACACCACAGGTTGGAGGCAAAAAAAATGCTGGAAAAACTTAGTGGGGAAATAGGTACAAATGGAAATTTGTGGTGAGTGAGTTCTGCAAGGGAATTGTCTGACAAGGAATGAGGGGAGGTGATGAACCCTCATCATCATCATCATCATCATCATCATCATCATCATCATCATCATCATCATCATCATTGAGGATTCAGAGGGTAAGAGAAAGGAAAAGGGTTCAGATTTTTGATAGTAGTAAAAAAGGATGGATCAACACAAAACTTTCATGATCTGGTTGTTTACCCAGGAAAAAAAAAATAGGATCACAGTCAGGAATGACCTATAGAAAGGGGTGGGGAGATGGGGGTAAAAATCTCTACAAAATATGAGGTGCACAGAAATCAATTTCCTGAACTCCTGCAGGGAAGGTTCTGGGGGGTTCCACTGAGTCACAAGTGAGTGAGAACCAACTTCCTTTGCCTGTGGCCAGAGGAAAAGAGCACCTGGGAGTGTGTGGGCCAATATCTCTCAGGAATGACCCAGGAATAGCAGGTCCTGTTCTTTTTTCCTTTTAGAATCCCAGAGTGGTGTTGTTGGGAAGGGAATTTAAGGATCATCCAGCCATGGGCAGGGACACCTCCCACCATCCCAGGCTGCTCCAAACCCATCCAACCTGGCCTTGGACATTTCCAGGGATCAGGGGCAGCCACAGCTGCTCTGGGAATTCCATCCCAGCCAGGAATTCCTTCCCAGTATTCCATCCATCCCATCCTCTGGCAGTGGAGCCATTCCCTGTGTCCTGTCCCTCCATCCCTTGTCCCCAGTCCCTCTCCAGCTCTCCTGGATCCCTTCAGGCACTGAAAGGTCACAGTAAAACCTCCCTCAGATTCTTTTCTCCATGCTGAACATTCCCATCTCCCCCAGCCTTTCCTCATGGAAGAGATGCTCCATTCCCTCTGATCATCTCCACCTTCCAAAGATTCCCTCATCCTATTGACTTGGGTCACAAAATATGAATTTTCAGGACAGCACCTCCCACAGTTCTACTGCCAAACCCCAGAGCATTCCCAGGAGATCCAAAGGGAAACACTGGGCTTGATTTTTAAGTGGGATCCAATGTCTCTGCAAGGCACCAAGGCAAACACCCAGCTCCAAGCCCCTGAGTTTGTAGATATGGATAGTCTGGATTGGAATTTCATGGCTCAGCCCTCCTCTAGCTGTGACTTTTAGTGCAGCCATGAAAAATCCAACATTCCATCTGCTATATGCAAATCCCTCCTTATATTTTCCTTCGGAGACCTCCAAATGCTCTTAAAGCAGCCCAGCCTCTTCCTGAAGAATGCTGTTTATGCTTTGCTCCATGCAGCCCCAGCTTGATCCATTTCTCCACCTGGGACACGGGAGTGGGAATGCAAACAGGCTGGCAGGTTTTATTGGATCACCTTTTATTAGGAGGAGAAATCCCCACACACCATCAACAATGATTCTTTTTACAGCAGCTCCCCTCACACCCTCTGTGTGTCCTTGACAGCCAAAATTTTGCTCCTACTTGGAGATTTTTTTTATTTTCACTCTCCCACTGTGATGAAGTTTATCCACTGCAGCTCGTGTTGCCACCTGGATCGTGGAGCCATGGAATGATTTGGTTTGGAAAGGACCTTAAAATTATCTTTTTCCACCTCCTGCCATGAGCAGGGACACCTCCCACCGTCCCAGGCTGCTCCAAGTGTCCAACCTGGCCTGGGACATTCCAGGGATCCAGGGGCAGCCACAGCTGCTCTGGGAATTCCCAATTCCCAATATCCCATCCATCCCTGCCCTCTGGCAGTGGAGCCATTCCCTGTGTCCTGTCCCTCCATCCCTTATCCCAAATCTCTCTCCAGCTCTCCTGGATCCCTTCAGGAGTTCTGAGCTCTCCCTGGAGCTTCTCCTCTCCAGGGGAACATTCCCAGCTCTCCCAGTGGATTTCTCACACTCACCCAGTGAAGTTCTTGAGAGGAATCTCACATTTGTCTTTACAAGCAAGCTGTAGATCTGATGGTAGATAAGGTTAGCACTGAGAAAAAAGAAACAATGGGATGGATCCCACTGATTGATGAATGGGAAAAGAGATTTGCTTTTACAAACAAACTGTAGGTTCACTGGTAAATGAAATTGGGTATTGGAAGGTGAAAGGAGCAACGGGAGGGAAACTATGAATTGTATAAGAATTAAAAATTAAAAGAGAGGGTTGTACATTAGAGGGGAATCTCAGGTATCTTAGGGAAGTCTGTGCCTCTCAAATACCTCAGCAATGGGGAAAGAGAGAGGGAAATGTGGTGTGGAAATCGGGATAAAAGGGAGGCTGCATCCTCCAAAATTGAGAGATCCCAGGGGATCCCAATGGCCTCTCCCTTTATTGGAATAAAGCAGAGGGCTCCTCTGTCTCCTTTTTGGAAACCTCTGGTGTCTGTGGATTAATTTTCCTGACATTCTCACACAGATCCAGATCCACTGAAGGATCCTTTGGCACCTTCAGCATGGGCAGCTCCAGCCCTTTGGAGTCACAGCCCCAGGGTTGGTTTCTCGAGCATCCAAAACCTTCTGACTCTGGATTTCAGCAGAGATGCTGCCACTGAGTGAAGCTGACAGAGAATAAACAGTTTTCATTCCTGGTCTTCATTCCTCCTTCCCCACATTCTCCCTTTTCCCACAGGAACCACATTCTCCCCTTTTCCACGGCAAGAGAGATCAGCAGAGATGAGGTCAGCAGCTGATGGCTGCAGGAAGTTTTATGAGATTTCATTTCTACAATATCTTTAACATCCAAAAATATCTGGTTAAAACTCCTCATAATTATCCAGCATCATCCCTGGAGAGACAAAAAGGCACAAACTCAGTCATGGATTTTATTTTTCAGCCCTTTCTTCTCTTGATTTGTCACCTTTGTTTGAGCTGTCCAATGCCCAAATTTCTGCTTATCCAGAGAACTCTGATAATCCAGTTCTTTTTTTCCTCCAAAAATATCCACTGGGAGCATCAGAGTCATTGTGACACAGATTCTCTGAGTTCCATGTTCCAGGAAGGAGTAATTGTTATTAAAATTTCAATTATTCTTCGAACTGCTGTGAGTTTTGTGTGACTGAGACCACCTTCATTGTTAGAGAAAATAAAAATGGGAAAGGAAGGGAAGAAAGAAGGAAAAGAAAGGAAAAAACTGCAGAAATCATTAAAATTGCAATTTAAACCATTTTTAATATACTTTTAGATCAATTTAATGTTTAAAAAAATACAAATTTTCAAAATTTGGAGAAAAAGGAAAGGAAAGGAAAGGAAAGGAAAGGAAAGGAAAGGAAAGGAAAGGAAAGGAAAGGAAAGGAAAGGAAAGGAAAGGAAAGGAAAGGAAAGGAAAGGAAAGGAAAGGAAAGGAAAGGAAAGGAAAGGAAAGGAAAGGAAAGGAAAGGAAAGGAAAGGAAAGGAAAGGAAAGGAAAGGAAAGGAAAGGAAAGGAAAGGAAAGGAAAGGAAAGGAAAGGAAAGGAAAGGAAAGGAAAGGAAAGGAAAGGAAAGGAAAGGAAAGGAAAGGAAAGGAAAGGAAAGGAAAGGAAAGGAAAGGAAAGGAAAGGAAAGGAAAGGAAAGGAAAGGAAAGGAAAGGAAAGGAAAGGAAAGGAAAGGAAAGGAAAGGAAAATAATTTTAAAAGAAAGAAAAAATTAATTAAAAAAAAAAAAAAAAAAAAAAGAAAAAACAGACAGTGGGGAAGAGACTGCAATAAATAAATAAAGGAACCCAAAAACAAGAAAAGGGAATAACAATTAAAAAATCCTTGTGGTGGAAACACGGGGGGGACAAAAAAAGGAGGGGAAGAAAAAGGATTCTGGCGCTAACTCCGAGCAATTTGCACCTTGTGCCCAGCTCATAACTCTGCTCCAGGGCTGCCACAGCCCGGGATTTACGGCTGACAGCCCCGGAGCGGTTTGGAACCGGCACAGCCCGAGCCTTGTGGTGGGGCTGAGGGCTGGCTGGGAAAACAAACCCCAGATAATTGATGGGAGTGTTCCTTGGGGCTGGAATTCCAGCTCTCCTCTAGTGGAAAAGGTTTGCACGCACACCCAGCCACGAAATCTCCACTTCTTTTTCGGGTTCTGACTCTTTCTCTTTTTATTCTCCTCTTTTTTTTGCTTCTCATTTTAGCTTCAGAACCTCTACTCACCCTAAAAAATCTCATTACATTATTTTTTTTTAAATCTCACTTTTTTTATTTTCTATTCCATTTCTGAAACTGTTTTCAACCAAGTGCAACAAAATTTCCTTACATTTTAAAATTCATCTTTCCTCTGTCTCATATCCTGCTTACTCATGAACATTTCCTGGGAAAACAGAAACATGAAATTGCTTTAAAAAAATAATAATTTCAACGAGCTTCACATGTTTTAAAGTTGTTGAATTTTCAGAAGTTTAGAGACATTATTGTTCTTTTAATCTCCACGAGTGGATCTTGGGAAATAATTAAATGTGTATTTTCCAGCTCTTCCTTAAGTGATAAATGCAGTTTGGGGGGGAAATCCTGGTTTCCATTGGGTACTAAGAGGATCCTACAACTGAAATCTTCCTGCCCCTTTTGGATTTAATGCAGGAATCAAGAGGAGGTGAAGGGAGGAAGATTTGGAGCCAGTGGATTCTGCTCCAGCATTCCCAACATCTGGAATTGGAAAAAAAAAAAAAAATTTGGAATTGGAAAAAAAAATTTGGAATTGGAATTCCAATTTGCAATTGGAAACATTTGGGATCCAGCCAGGAGGAAAAGCCTCAGTTCTCACTGGGAGAGGTGAGGGGATGGGATGGGTTTGAAGGAGATGGTGCTTTCCAAACTTTTCCTGGGAATTAAATCAGTCACACACCGACCAACAGCCTGGTCTGGGCTCTGCAGGTGCAAACCAGATGTGAACAGCCCAGCTGGGCCATAAAAGGTGTCAGATTTATGAGATTTATCAGCTTCATCAGATTTATCAGTATCAGGTAATCCACACTTTGACATTATCCTTCATCCCATGCACCCCATTTCCTCTCCCAGTCCCTTGTGGTTTTCCAGGAGCAGATTGACATTCTGGGCTCTGATGAATGGTTTCCCAGAGGGCAGGGAGGGATGGGATATCGGGAAGAAATTCCCAGAGAAGCTGTGGCTGCCCTGGATCCCTGGAAGTGTCCCAGGACAGGCTGGATGGGGCTTGGAGAAACCTGGTTGTGGATATCTCTCTCTGGGAGTTAAACACATCAGAGATACAAGATTTTTCCCCATTTTTCCCCATTTCCCCCCCATTTTTTCTATTCTATCCTTATTTTCCCCATTTTCCCCCATTTTTCCCCATTTCCCCCTTTCTTTTCTATTCTACCCTTATTTTCCCCATTTTTCCCCATTTTTTCCCATTTTCCCCCTTTTTTGCTATTCTACCCTCATTTTTCCCATTTTTCTCCATTTCCCCTTTTTTTCTATTCTACCCTCATTTTTCCCATTTCTTCCCCATTTTTCTCATTTTCATTTTTTCTATTCTACCCTCATTTTTCCCATTTCTTCCCCATTTTTCCCATTTTCATTTTTTTCTCTTCAACCCTCATTTTTCCATTTCTTCCCCATTTCCCCCCATTTTTCCCTTTTCCACCCTCATTTTTTCCATTTCTTTCCCATTTCCCCCCATTTTTCTCATTTTCCTATTTTACCCTCACTTTCCCATTTCTTCCCCATTTCCCCCCATTTTTCCCTATTCCACCCTCATTTTCTCCTTTTCTTCCCCATTTCTCCCCATTTTCCCCTTTTTTTTTCTATTCTACCCTCATTTTTCCCATTTCTTCCCCATTTCCCCTTCTTTTTTCTTATTCTACACTCATTTTCCCATTTCCTCCCCATTTTTCATCATTTTTCCCTTTTTTCTATTCCACCCTCATTTTTTTCCATTTCTTCCCCATTCCCCCCTTTTTTTTCTATTCTACCTTCATTTTTCCATTTCTTCACAATTTCCCCCATTTTTCCTTTTTGTTTCTACTCCACCCTCATTTTTCCCATTTCTTCCCCATTTCTCCCCATTTTTCTCGTTTTTTTCTATTCTACCCTCATTTAGCCATTTCTTCCCTATTTTCCCTTCTTTTTTCTATTCTACCCTCTTTTTTCCCATTTCTTCCCCATTTTTCCCATTTTTTCTATTCTACATTCATTTAGCCATTTCTTCCCTATTTCCCCTTCTTTTTTTCTTATTCTACACTCATTTTCCCATTTCTTCCCCATTTTCCCCCATTTTTCCCTATTCCACCCTCTTTTTTTCTCCATTTTCCCCATTTTTTCTATTCTATCCTCATTTTTCCATTTCTTCCCCATTTCCCCCCATTTTTCCCTATTCCACCCTCCTTTTTTCTCCATTTTTCCCATTTTTTTCTATTCCACCCTAATTTTTCCCATTTCTTCCCCATTTCCCCCCATTTTCCCTATTGCACCCTCATTTTTCCCATTTCTTCCCCATTTCCCATTTTTCCCTATTCCACCCTCATTTTTTCCTTTTCTCCCCCATTTTTCCCCACTTTTCTCATTTTTTCTATTCTACCCTTATTTTTCCCATTCCTTCCCCATTTTTCCCCGATTTTTCCCTATTCCACTCTCATTTTTTTCCATTTCTTCCCCATTCCCCCCTTTTTTTCTATTCTACCTTCATTTTCTCATTTCTTCACCATTCCCCCATTTTTCCTTTTTTTTTTCTACTCCACCCTCATTTTTCCCATTTCTTCCCCATTTCCCCCCATTTTTCCCTATTCCACCCTCATTTTTTCTCCGTTTTCCCCCATTTTTCCCATTTTTTCTATTCCACCTTCATTTTTCCCATTCCTTCCCCATTTTCCCCCATTTTTCCCTATTCTACCCTCATTTTTCCCATTTCTTCCCCACTTCCCCCCATTTTTCCTTTTTCTATCCTCATTTTCCCCATTCCCCCCATTTCCCCCCCATTTATTCCCCTTCTTCCCTATTATCCCCATTTTTTTTCCCCCACCAGTAAGAAAATTTTCTCCCTCCTTGGCTGTTCCTCCATCCCTGCCCACCCAGCCCCAGCTGCAGGGGCTGAGCTCCAGCCTGGTGTCCCTGTCCAGCCTGGTGTCCCCTGTCCAGCCTGGTGTCCCTGTCCAGCCTGGTGTCCCCTGTCCAGGCTGGTGTCCCTGCCCAGCCTGGTGTCCCCTGTCCAGCCTGGTGTCCCCTGTCCAACCTGGTGTCCCCGTCCAGCCTGGTGTCCCTGTCCAGCCTGGTGTCCCTTGTCCAGCCTGGTGTCCCTTGTCCAGCCTGGTGTCCCCGTCCAGCCTGGTGTCCCTGTCCAGCCTGGTGTCCCTTGTCCAGCCTGGTGTCCCTGTCCAGCCTGGTGTCCCCTGTCCAGCCTGGTGTCCCTGTCCAGCCTGGTGCCCCTGTCCAGCCTGGTGTCCCCTCTCCAGCCTGGTGTCCCTGTCCAGCCTGGTGTCCCTTGTCCAGCCTGGTGCCCCTGTCCAGCCTGGTGTCCCTGTCCAGCCTGGTGTCCCCTGTCCAGCCTGGTGTCCCTTGTCCAGCCTGGTGTCCCCTGTCCAGCCTGGTGTCCCTGTCCAGCCTGGTGTCCCTTGTCCAGCCTGGTGTCCCTGTCCAGCCTGGTGTCCCCTGTCCAGCCTGGTGCCCCTGTCCAGCCTGGTGTCCCTGTCCAGCCTGGTGTCCCCTGTCCAGCCTGGTGTCCTTGTCCAGCCTGGTGTCCCTGTCCAGCCTGGTGTCCTTGTCCAGCCTGGTGTCCCTGTCCAGCCTGGTGTCCCTTGTCCAGCCTGGTGTCCCTGTCCAGCCTGGTGTCCCCGAGGCCAGGGCTGGGTGTAAAGCCCCGAGACACCCCCGCTATCACCTTCCCTCGGGGTGAGAAGAGGCGTTATCAGCTTCTCCCTGATAAGGAGAGTGACAGCCGAGATAAATCCCCGCACTGCCTCGGTGATAACTCGGCTCAAACCCAAGCGAGCTGGAGCCCAGCCCCAGCAGCCCGGACAGGGACTGAGGTGGCCTCCAGCAGTTATTTTTGAGCACTGCTGAAATGGCTTCCCGACAAAAAGGGTTAATCCGCTCCTGGCTTTGGGCCCCTGGATCTGGCATCACCTCCCGTGGGATGCAGGAATCAGTTTGGGCTCCCAGGGTTTCGTTTCTCAGCCTCCAGGATGGATTGGGTCAAGATGATCCAGGGAGGACAATCCCACCCTGTGGATGTGAGCTCTGACTTCTGATTTGTCCAGTTCACCAGTAAGGATCCAGTTGTAACATCCAGGCTGTTTCCAGGATATTTCCCAATTCACCACCAAGAATCCACTTGTAACGTCCAGGCTTCTTCCAGAATTCCAGGAGATTTCCCAGATCACCAGTAACAATCCACTTGTAACATCCAGGCTGCTTCCAGGAGATTTCCCAGTTCACCAGTAAGAATCCATCTGTAACATCCAGGCTGCTTCCAGGATTCCAGGAGGTTTCCCAGTTCACCAGTAAGAATCCAGTTGTAACTTTCAAGCTACTTTCAGGATCTCAGGAAATTTCCCAGTTCACCACCAAGGATCCACTTGTAACATCCAGGCTGCTTCCAGAATTCCAGGAGATTTCCCAGTTCACCAGTAAGGATCCACTTGTAACATCCAGGCTGCTTCCAGGATTCCAGGAGATTTCCCAATTCAGCACCAAGGATCCAGCTGTAACATCCAGGCTGTTTCCAGGATTCCAGGAGAATTCCCAGTTCACCAGTAAGAATCCATCTGTAACATCCAGGCTGTTTCCAGGAGATTTTCCAGTTCACCATTAAGAATACACCTGTAACATCCAGGCTGCTTCCAGAATTCCAGGAGATTTCCCAATTCAGCACCAAGGATCCAGCTGTAACATCCAGGCTGATTCCAGGAAATTTCCCAGTTCACCACCAAGGATCCATCTGTAACATCCAGGTTGCTTCCAGGATTCCAGGAAATTTCCCAGTTCACCACCAAGGATCCAGCTGTAACCACCAGTCTCCTTCCAGGATCTCAGGAGATCCATTGCTCTTGTTCAAAACTTCTCCTAAGGTTCCCAATTTTCCATCTGAATTTTCCATGTCTCATCCCATCCACTGGAATTATCCCCTACAATAACACTAAATAATTGCTCACCCTCCTCCGTGCCCCACACTTTTCCTGGAATTTCCTTTATTTCTCTCCATTTATTTGCTGTCACTCTGTGTTACATCTTTTAGGTTTTTGGGAGTTCTTGTAAAATCTGACAGACAATTATCAATTCTGATTGCACTCTGATCAATGCATTGATCAGTGTACAGGCCACATGCTGTCTTTACAGAATCATGAAAATTGTTGAAATTTCCAGCTCAGAAGAGACTGAAAAACCCTTGTGGCAACCTCAGAAAATTCCCTGAGAGTTGTCCTATTGCTGAGGCAGCTGCAGAGATTTTGGGATCCTTTCAGAAACACAAATTTCCCAATTTCTGGAACATTTCCCCCAAAGCTGTGGTTCACTTTTCCTTTTGATGAAGAATTGAATAGCAGAAAAAACTTCTGCTGGACCATTTATCCAGAAAACTCTTAGGATCTCCTGCTGCTTTCTTCCCCAAATGTTTATTTTGTGGACCACCACAATGGTCTGTATGAATTATTGGTGGTCTGTGCTCTTTAATGTGGGCAGTTACTGCTTTATAATATATTTAATATTTCTAAAGTTCTTTTGATTCAATATTTTCATTTTTTCAACAAAAAAATTAACTCGAAAAATGCCAAAAAATGTAATCACAATGGAGCTTTCTGTTCTTATACTGACATGAAAATATTAAGATTTTTAATAAAAAAACCCAAGTCATAAAGTATTTTCTGTTCAAAATAATTTTGGAAGTTATCAAAATTTTTGGTTTATTTAAAATCTACGTTCTAAGTAGTACAAAAATGGGTTTCAGTAGCAAAGAGAAAAAAAAAATACACCGGTTTCAAGAAAAAGAAAATACAGGAATGAGAATTTTAATGGGGAAGATATTAGGAAAGAGTTTATTGGGAAAAGGGAATTGACTTTCAGCACTTGGAGGTGGTAATTAGGTGCCAATATTGAAATTGTTCACGACATCAGCTTGGCCATTTTTCACTGGCTCTGGTTGCCCGTTTGGGATGGGATCAGACACTCCCAAGCTTTGGATCCTCCCCAAGGAGCTTTTCACTGCCTGGGCTTCCAGCAGAATTCATGGGAAGGAAGGGAAGGAGAGGAGGGACATTCCCAGCACCCAGCCCGGCTCCTGCTCTGAATCATCCCCATTTATTTGTTGACAACAGGAAATCTCAGCAGCTGAGTCAGCCCAGAGAGGAACCAAAGTTTGGTTGGGATGAGGATCCACTTCTTCCAATTTCTGGTCTGTGTTTTATCCAACATAAAATCCTTGTGTAAAAAAAAACTTTTTTTTTTTTTTTTTAAACTTCAAATGCAACGTGACTTTTTTTAATCTGTTGATTAAAAAGTCTGAATTAGTCCCAAATATCAGCACCTTGATGCCAATGAAATTCCCAGTGGGAATGGATTTTGGGAGAGGGGTGTGTCTCCATTTAAAAGAGGTTTATTTATGTGTGTGTCTCTTTCAGGGCATAAATAGACACCCTCACACATATTCCATGTTTGGAAGCCCTTTGGAGTAGAAAGTTTGGCTTCCCAAGGAATTTTCTGTGTTTTCTGGCAGCCACTCCCAGCCAGGTTAACCTGATATTTCCCACAGAACTTCAGGCCAGGGAATGTGATTATAAAACTTTCCCATCCAGGCAACACTTTAAACCAAACTCATGATACTGAAGGATGGAGAGAGTCCATTCCCAGTGTGTTTGTGTTTGGTGAATCCAATGGATGGGAGGGTTTTAGAACCTCCACACAATATTTTTCCTTCTTTTTTTTTTTTGCTTTTTTCCCCCATTTTTTCCCTTTTTTTTTTTTTTTTTTTTTTTTCTTTCCAGAAGTGAGTTAGCAGAAGAGAAACCATTGGCCAAAAGATCTGGGTCCACTGGAGCTGACTGGGGTTGAACTCTTGGAGCCAAATCTGAACCTCAAAGACCCACCACAGTCTTACACTGAAGAAAATAAAAATTAAAAAATAAAAAATTAAAAAAAAATCATCCAACTCCTCCTTTTTAACGGGATTTTGCAGAATTCTGAAAAATCAAATCAGCATCTGTGGAATAAAATATACAAGTGGATAATTTAAATAGAGCCAGGGGTTGCTCCCTCCAGGCTCCAAGCTTGGAGGGAAAACCACTGAAAAACCAATTTCCCCCAGAGCAGCCCTGATTCATTTGTTTTCTGGGCAGACCTCACTTGAGAAAATTGATAAAGTTGCTGCAATTCCCTTCAGCCTTTGGATCCCAGCAGAAATTATCATGGAATTCCAGAGTGGTTTGGGTTGGAAGGGTCCTTAAGGATCATCTCATCCCAAATCTCTGCTTGGGCAGGGGCACTTCCACTATCCCAGAGTAATTAAATTATTATAATGAGGGGTTCATCATGTCCTGTCTCCAACATTGTCAGGAATTACGATGGAAAATCCAAATTACTCCAGCAAGAAGCCATCTCCTCATAGCAAATTATTCATCTATAAAAATGTCTTTTATTTCCATTTTTCCTCTGAGGAACAAAATAGAGGAAGAGCCTGGAAGAGCTCTTTGCTTCATTCATTTTATAATCTTAGTTATGAACTCTATTCCCTCTTCATTCTTCAAGAATTAATTTTGTTAGGAGTGGGAATTTCACCTAAAATAACTTTTAAAAACAGCATTGTCCTGGTTTCTGGCCCCACTCCCAGAACGAAGAAATTCCATCCCAAAATCTCACGTGCTCCATGCCCAGATTCCAAAAGTGCTTAATTAGACTTTTATCCAAAGATTTTTTAGATGGAAATTACCTGAAAATTTAATTTCTCTAAAGAAACACATGGAGCTCCTGTCTGGAGTCAAATGGACACAAATAAAGAGGAGGGGCTGAGGGAGCTCAAGAAGAGAAAATTGGGAGAGGATTTATCAAAATTTAGGAACATCTGCAGAGCATGGACCAGGTTCTGCTCCATGGGGCTCTCCCAAATCCCAAGTGCCACAAAACTTCCTGAGTTGATCCCAGTTTTATCAATTTTTGGTGAAAAATAATCCCAAAACTGGGGGTGACCAATCCTGAAAATAATTTTTCAAACAGGATTAATTCCTGGGATTTACTGGCAGCCACTCCTGTTATTAATCCAGGATTTAAAATCTGTTAAAACCATCCCCATATCATTTAAAAACCTGAAAATTTTTGCTGTGTCCTAAATAGATTTTCCCCCAGTAATTCCTAGAATTGACCCAGAAACTGCATCCAAATATTTTTTTTTTCCTCTTAAAAGGAAGAAATCCCTAAAAACACCTCTCCACTGTTAATTCTGACAAATTTTGAGAATGGAAAGTGAGTTCTTAAAACATGAAAAAGGAGCTCTGAACAAATATTTGAACATTTGAAATTAAAGATGGCCAAAATCAGCAGCTCTGGTTTTTGTGAAATGCCCATGGAAGATCAAAGGGAATATGGGAATGGAAATGCCCATTTTTTGTGTTTATTTTTAGGAATCTCCCAAGGGTTTAATCCTAAAGAGCTTTTAGATTTGAGCTGTTGTGTGTTCCCATTCATTTTTATTGGTATAAATTGATTTAAGATGATTTTGGCCACATTTGGCATTTAAAAATTTTCTGATGAGTAACTAAAATATTTCTGAACAATCTATCTCACCTTTCTAGGAATTACTTTCCAAAAGTGTGATAATGTTTTTTTAGATAATTTGTTGATTTTTTTCCTAATTCTGAACTTCAGGAGCACAAATGTCCCTGGAGAAATTGGTCATTTCGTAATCTTCAAACATAAAAGCAGAAAAATTTGATTTTAGAATAATTAATGAGCTCTGGCCTTCACTAATGATGCCTTAAGGAACCATGGAGGGAAAGAGGATTGGTTATTCCACATGGAAAAAACTCTACTTTGTATCCCTGTCTTCATTCAGATCCCTCCTCATCTGATTGTATCCCATATTTTACTAAAAAATGGGATTAATTACATGGATAAAATTTAATTAAATTAATTACATGGATAAAATCAAACCAAATTGAAGCAAAGCACAAACATTCCATAAAAATAACACCTTCCATCACTGCCTTAAATCATTGCAACATCCTAAAATTTCTTTTCAGGTTTGGGCTCAGATCTCACACTTTTCCCATCTTGAATTTTGCTTTGGGATTTGAGGGTTTTTTCTCTTTTTTAAAATTTTTTTGGGGTTGTTTTTTTTTTTGTTTGTTTGTTTGTTTGTTTGTTTTTTGTTGGCAGCCATGGGAATTTCTGGGATTTTTTTTGTCCACAGGTGTTGGAACCTTGAAGCCTGGGAGTTCAGAACTTTCTGTTCTTTCTGGTTCTGACCCCCAAAATAACACTGCTTTTGATTTGAGGCCTTGGAGAAGGTTTCCAAAATTGAGTGATGGAGTTGGGATCCCTGGTGTGTAGTTAGAAGTGTGTGATTTCACATGGTGAAATTGGAATTTGGGGATTAGAATACAGTAATGGGTATGGGACAAGATGGAGGTTTGGGGTGTCAGCTCTTCCTTTCTTCTTGTTTCTCCTTTTTCTTGATTTTAAGTAGTAGGTTTTGGTTGGATAGAAAATCCCTCAGTGCAGGTCACAGGTGTTTGGTCATTGGATCAAAAGTATAAATAATATAGATGTTAGTTTTTAATTGGATAGTTAGGCCTCAAAAGACCTTGTAATAAATGAGACACATCTCCATTTTCTTGCTTTTAGCTTGTTAGCTAGAAGTGCTGTAGATAAAAATTAATAAATGAGTCTGAAGATGAAAATCCATTCTTGTGCTTCAATCCTGACTCTGAGGGAAAGCAGAGGAAAAAAAAAAAAAAAGATAATATTGATAGACAGGAAGCACGAGCTGGGGTTTGCCTGCCCTCCCAGGGCTGCTCTGCTCATTTCCAGACCTTGCAAAATCCTCAGTGAGGTGAAAATGATTCTTCTGTGGGAAACAGGAGAAGGAGGGAGAGAAGGAGAATCCAGGGGTTGATTCCACAGCAAGTTTTTCAGGGATGCACAGCAAAGAAGGAGATTGGGACAACTATCCTTTGGGATTAGTTCCAGATGGCAAAGATCTCACTGTAATTAGGGGCTGGGAGCCCTTCATCTAAAATTTACAGATAAAGACCTGGAAGTGGATGCAGGAGAGAAGAGTTAAGGAATAAAAGCCAAGGAGGAAGGATTTAAAACATACATTTACATTTTAAACTTCCAATCCCAAAATTTCAGCCCAAGTCCTGAAGAAATTTGTGGGTTTCCTGAGCAGGGTTTAGGAAAAAAAAGAAATTAAGATTCTGGGGAAGTGAGCAGGGGATGGGGATAATTAAAGTTAAGGAAAAGAAAGGAAGAAGAAGGAAAATTCAGGTTATGATCTACATGGGACAAGAAAACATCTTCCTTCTTAGCTGCTTCCCCTTACAGGCAAGAATTCCTTCCTAAAATCTACCCTAAATCAATCTAAATATTCAACTAAAATTAATCCATCTAAATGTTTAATTTATATAAATAGTAATACAATATTTACATTACCAAAGACAGCAGATTAAACAGCCAATTGGACATTCCTGCCTTTTTCCTTTTTATTTTTATTTTTTTTTCCCTCTATTTAAACAGGTCCAGGCTGAAATCTTCATCTCCAGGGATTTTTTTTTCCTCCAGTTCCAAGATCCAACACCTCCAAATTTTGGGAGATTCAACCCTGAGACCCCAGCATGACTCAATCACCTAACACAACATGATCCCTCAGGAATCCATCACACACACACACCCAGAGCTCCCAGCCAGCCCCTAATCCCAGGAAAATCGAGGTGGCAGCAGTGTGAAAACACTGCTGGGAAGTTTGGATCCCGGGATGTTTTTCTCCAGTCCCATTCCCTCCAATCCTGACTCATTTTTCCCACTGGTTTATTCCTAACCAGGGGCTATTGTCTTGTGTTTGTGACATCACAGGCCGTCGCCACGGCAACAGTGATGATGTCACAGGGGTGGAATTAGCACCTATTAACAGGAACAGGCACAGGGAAGGGATGAATAATGAGTTCAGGGCCTGGATTCGACACAAATTACCAGGAATTTTTTTGGACAGGAAAAATCCTTGAAAGGTAAATGGGGCTTATATTTAAATATTATGTTTTCATTGGGCTTGGCCAGCGAACAAAAGCTGATATTTGAGTAATAAAACTGCAAGCAGCAGGGCGAGAACAGCTGGAGGGTTAGGAAAGGTTTTTTTCCATGCAAATGAGCCAAGGATTATGACTTTGTTTGGAATGCTCACGGACAGCAGCGTGTGCCCCACAACCCAGCAAAGCCCAGGGCTCATTAACATCCAGTTTCTCAGTCTGACAGAGAACTGAGTTGTGTTCAACCACACTTTGCTCTAAGTTGTCTTTCCCTTCACCATCTGTCTCTGTTTTCTGATTAACTTCATTATTTTCTCCTTTTTCCAGCCCCAAACCCTTTTGGTTTGGATTAGGATGGATTACCAGCAGCGTTCTTCACCCATCACTAGCCAGCAGGAATAAAACCATTGCAAAAATCCTGAATTTTATTAAAATCATTGAGCACACGAACTCTGGTCTGGATTAAACCAGAACTGTAAATATTGCCTTTTTCTTGTTCCCGTTTTGTTTCCTGAGGGAGCAAATGAGGACTAAGAGAAAAGATGATAGATTTAGATGGGATATTGGGATGGAATTCCTGGCTGGGATGGAATTCCCAGAGAAGCTGTGGCTGCCCTGGATCCCTGGAATGCCCAAGGCCGGGTTGGAAGGGATTTGGGGCACCCTGGGATGGTGGAAGGTGTCCCTGCCATGGCAGGGGTGGCACTGGATGAGTTTTGAGGTCCCTTTTCCAACCCAAACCATCCATCAGTTTGGATATCTTTGAATTTGGACCAAATATCCAAACATCCAACTGGCCCCTTGCCAGGAGATAATTCCAAATGGGAAAAGGGGTTTCTTTCCTTTGGGATGGGTGTGGTGCTGCCTTTGCAAAGGACTCCTGGACAATCCCTGCTGAGCCAAATCCCTCTGACAAACTGGTGCTGCTCCCACCTTATTTCCTTTATTTTTCTGTTCCTTAGTCCCATCCATCATTAAACATTCTGAGCCCACAAGGTGTCCCCTGCCCATGGAACTGGATGATCTTTAAAGTCCTTTCCAACCCATATCAGTCTGGGATTCATTTGAATTATTCAAATAAAAATTCCAGCCACCTGCAGCATTTCCAGAATCCAGGAGGGAAAAGGAGACACCTTGTGTTGGGTTGATGTGGCCAGAAATGTGAATTCTGTCCCATCTGTTAACCCAGCTGGGGCAGTGCCCCTGATCTCCTGGCACACATTATCTGCTCATGGGCCATCTTTAAACCAGCTGGGCAATCATCTTTATCTTCCCACAGCCCATCCTCCCTCCAGGAGATATCTCCTGTTAATGGCCAGTGAGTCCCAGGGCATGACTGATAAAATTCCATCATCCCATGGGAGATGCTCCAGCCAGGGAGGAGCCAAGCCTTTCCTACCCAGATAAAAACTGAGATTTGGGACACCAAGGAACCTTCTTTCCACTGGATTCCAGAGGAAAGCCAGACCTTTCCACATCATCCCTGGAGCTTCAGAGGAAACTGCACCTTCTCCAGGAGCACTGCTCCAGCTGAACCACATCTGCCCCTGCAGGAGGATGCAGCCACCATTGAATGGGACTGTGCCAACACCCTGACTGACTGACGGGTGTCAGCTTGGATTCTGACTCTGGCAGGGCTGGGATTGTTCTGTGTAATACTGCATTGCTATTTTAATTTTCCTAGTACAGAACTGTTATTCCTAATTCCCCTATCTTTGCCTGAGAGCCCCTTAATTTCAAATTTATAATAATTTGGAGGGAGGGGGTTCACATTCCCCATTTCCAAGAAGTTTCTGCCTTTATTGGCAGAAAACTGTCCTCCAAACCAGGACACAGCTCCAGAGGCTGATCCTGCTGCTGCCCCGTTGTTTGTGCAGGGCCCAGGAATCCCAGCCCTGATAACTGGAATATTTTGGGGTTAGGACAGGGAATTTGATGAAATGTGAGAGGTGATTTTATCCAAGGAGAGCCACTTGAGCAGGAAATCGCCACCTCTGACCTGCAGTTCCACGAAGCTCCAAAACAAATCCTTCACTGAGCAATCACAGCCCCACCTGTCACTTTGTCCTTGCTGGCACCTCCCTCCCTCTCCTCAGTCTCTGACACTCCTTGGCATTCATTGAGACCTTTTCCTACTGATTTAACAAGGAAAGGAAAGGTTTATATGTATTTTTATATATTTATATTTATTTATATATATATATGTATTTATATATATATATATATGTATTTATATATTTTTATTTATTTATATTTTGATTTATATTTTTATTTATATTTATTATTATATTTTCATATTTGTATATTTCTATTTTCTATTTCTTTATTCATATTTATATATTTATATTTATATTTATTAATTTATATATTTATTTTTGGTTTATATGTATTTTTATATATTTATATTTATATTTATTTATATATATGTATGTATTTATATATTTTTATTTATTTATATTTTTATTTATATTTATTATTATATTTTCATATTTGTGTAATATATTTCTATTTTCTATTTCTTTATTCATATTTATATATTTATATTTATATTTATTAATTTATATATTTATTATTGGTTTATATGTATTTTTATATATTTATATTTATTTATATATATGTATGTATTTTTATATTTTTACTTATTTATATTTTTATTTATATTTATTATTATATTTTCATATTTGTATATTTCTATTTTCTATTTCTTTATTTATATTTATATATTTATATTTATATTTATATTTATATTTATATTTATATTTATATTTATATTTATATTTATATATTTATATTTATTAATTTATATATTTGTATTTTATTTGTATTTATATTTTATATCTATTTATATTTAAATATCAATATTTTTTTCTATTTTTGTTCTATAAACAACAGGATGGGAGCACTGGGGAATCTTTATTCCACCACAACCATCAGTTTTATTTTACAGAACCGAGCAAGGGAGGTGGAACAGCTTCAGCTGCTGGCACAGCACAGCAAGTTCTCTTTGTTATAAAGTGTTTTAACAACTTTTTAGCCAAAATTATCATATTAATTAATTAAAACTGACAAGCATTTGCTCAGGCCAATGAATAAAGCCACACACACATCTTGCTTTGAGCAATGCTTGCTTGTAACAGCTTAAAATACTAGAAAAACTTCATTATTATCTTTACATATTTCTACTGTCTTGCATTACATATTTTTCTGGAGAAATAATAATATATAAATATATAAATATATAAATATATAAATATATAAATATATAAATATATAAATATATAAATATATAAATATATAAATATATAAATACAGAAATATAGAAATATAGAAATATAGACATATATAGAAAATATAGAAATATATAGATATAGAAATATATAAATATATAAAATATATAAAATATATAAAATATATAAATATATAAAATATATAAATATATAAAAATATAAAATATAAATATATTTTATATATAAATATATAAAATATAAAAATATAAAAATATAAAAATATAAAAATATAAAAATCCACACAGCTCATAGCTCTGCTGTTTCTTGTCCTTGCATCTTCAGCATCCTTGCATTTCTCCACCCTGAGATTTGCTTTTACTTTTTTTTTTTTTTTTTTTTTACTATTTCCTTTCTGAGAGTTCTATACTTTTTCTGTTTCCTGCACCTGCTCTTGACAGCAAGACCAAACTTTTTTCTTGTTTCCTGCAGAGCTCGTGGATCCAGCCTGGAGCCACTGGGGAGATAACGGTGACCTGGGCTGTCCCCAGCTTGTCACTGCTCATCCCAAATATCCTGAGAAACAGCTCCTGAACCAACCCCCTGCTCTTTAGGAACATTTGTGCATTTAACTCATCTTGTTTTTCTGTCTAGAAATCATCAAAAATATGTATTTTTATTTTTTTAAGGTGCTGGAAGATGTCCCAGGCGAGTCAGTGTGATTTAAAAAGTCAGAAGTCGTGCTTGTTTAGAAGGGAGGTTGCTGCCTAAGAGGCCCCACAAAATGGCTTAATAAATATATATAGAAATAGAAATAAAGATAAATTAAAAATAAAAATAAAAATGAATATAGATAAAAATGAAAGTAAAAATAAAAACAAGGATAACAACAAGAAGGAAAAGGAAAAGGAAAAGGAAAAGGAAAAGGAAAAGGAAAAGGAAAAGGAAAAGGAAAAGGAAAAGGAAAAGGAAAAGGAAAAGGAAAAGAAGAAAAAGAATAATAGAAATGGAAATAGAAATAGAAAGAAATAGAAAGAAATAGAAAGAAATAGAAGTAGAAATAGAAATAGAAATAGAAATAGAAATAGAAATAGAAATAGAAATAGAAATAGAAATAGAAATAGAAATAGAAATAGAAATGAAATAGAAATAGAAATAGAAATAGAAATAGAAATAGAAATAGAAATAGAAATAGAAATAGAAATAGAAATAGAAATAGAAATAGAAATAGAAATAGAAATAGAAATAGAAATAGAAATAGAAATAATGGAGCACATCACAGACACACCTGCCCACCTGTGACTCCACACACATTTAAGAGGAAGCTCCTGCTTTGATCATCTTTCATTTTAAACAGGCAAAGGCAGCGTTTGTTTAATCCTGTTTTACAGATGGGATGAGCCCAGGATCTGGGATTTAGGGCTGGGTTTAGGAACCATCTCAGAGCTGGGATGAGCCCAGGATCTGGGATTTAGGGCTGAGTTTGGGAAGCACCTCAGAGCTGAGATGAGCCCAGGATCAGGGATTTAGGGCTGAGTTTAGGAACCATCTCAGAGCTGGGATGAGCCCAGGATCTGGGATTTAGGGCTGAGTTTAGGAAGCACCTCAGAGCTTAGATGAGCCCAGGATCCAGGATTTAGAAATGGGTTTGGTGAGCATCTCAGATCTGGGATGAGCCCAGGATCAGGGATTTAGGGCTGAGTTTGGGAAGTGTCTCACAGCTGAGATGAGCCCAGGATCCAGGATTTAGGGCTGGTTTTGGGAAGTGTCTCAGAGCTGGGATGAGCCCAGGATTAAGAGCTGAGTCTGGGGAAGTGTCTCACACCGTGGTGAACAAAGTCCCCATCCTGGCTTTTCATAATCCTCCCCTTTGAAGCTCTGGATTCCCAAACAAGGCCGGTGTGGCAGAACCTGGTTGACCTTTGGAGATGTTTTCCAGCCTGGACTGACCTTCCACAGTCTTGAGTGAAATTGTGGGACAGTCCATGGGTAGGGCAGGGAAAATTAATGTTGGGATAACAAGAACCACCGGCTGGAAAGGATCCCCTTGCTGCAAGGAGGAGCAGATGCAGCACATCTGACACCATCCAGCAACATCACCCCACGAGAAGCACCAAAAAAAACCAACAAAAACAAACACAAAAAAACCCAGCAGTCCAAAGTCCTGGGCTGGTCCCAGCTCTGCTGCTCATGTTTTTATGGAAGGCTTCCTGGGATGGCTCTTGCACGCTGGGTGAGTCACTGGCAGCGTGAGGAGCCAAGTCTCCCCACCTCTGCATCCCTCATTTATCACATCCCTCCCCTCCTGGCTGTCTGCACCGGCGTCATCGCCCCGGCAGCAGACAGGAATGGTGAAACCAGCAATATTTCTGCTTGGGCTGCCCTGGATCTCCATCTGATCTTGCATTTAACACCAGGCCAGACAGGCCTGACAAATCCCACTGGCTCTGAAATATTCTCATTCCAGGCAATGCACCATAGGGAAAGTATTCACCCCTCCTGGCCTGGATAAATATACAGGTAGAGATAAATATGTGCACAGACACAGATTCTAAAATACACACACCCACGTGCATTTTATAACCCTTCACCCACATATCTATAAATCTCCAGCCTCTTCCATGTGAATTTTCCCCAGAGTTCAGCTGCAGATGGTTATTGATAAAATATGAACTAATGCTCACAACATCCCTGCATGTTTAAGGTGGAATTGAATTTCAGTCATCTCAGCCCACTAAAAGTCAAATTTTGAGCCTGGACTAGTTTTCTGGGTTTCTTGATGGCCAATAAAAAGAGGCAGGTCCATCCAGAGGACAATTTGATCTGGTTCAGGATTTATTGGTTAGATACAGATGTCAAGTGGGAAGCAGAGCAGAGAGGGAGAAATTAATTTTGAATGTTTGGGGTGGAATTTAGATGCTTGTTCAGAGCCCTAAGACCAATTTTCAGTGCTGGTGAGCTCCTCTGAGCTGGACATGCAAATTCCCATTATAATCCTTGGGAAACTACTCAGTGTAGCCAGGTGGAGCCTGAGGAACAGCACAGGTGAGCCCAAAAAAGTGATCTATGAGCTGTGACCTGAATTTTGGCCTCTGCAGAAACTAAACTCACTTCAGGCAAGTTGTGGTTCTCCAAATAAACCTAAGGATAGGTGGAGATCTGGATTAATGGGGACATCAGCACAGGGATCCTACCCAGGGCACAGGACCTCTGGAAAACCTGCATTTTTCTGAAGTGGAGCTGGAGGATCCACAGGTTTCACCAAAATATTTCAATATTCAAAGCTTAGTGTTCAAAGAGCCTCAGAATTCCAAGGATTTGGAATAAAGGAGATAATTAGAGGATAATTGGCCACAGAGGGAGGTGGGGCTCAGCTTGGATCACAAAATTTGGGACCACAGGAGAAGTGGAAGAATCATTTATCTCCTGACTGAAGGACAAACTTGAAAGAATTCTCTGGAGATAATTTTAGGAAAGGGATCCTGAGAATTTCTCTTCACTTGAAGCATTCCAGAGAATCTTCCTTTAGATTTCTTCCCCCTGCCATTCCCCTGGATAAAGGATGTTTAAGATCAGCTCCTCTTTAGGTTTTGCAGGAATGTCAGTCATCACCAGGAATGCAGCTTGACAGGAGAAAAGGCTAAAAAGAGAAGAAAAAGTGAAGTAAAAAAAAATAATTAACCAGCTGCAGAGTTTAATCTCCACGCCCCCATTAGAGATACAATGTCCATTGGAAAGAAAGTTTTAGTTTCTAGCAATTATTGTTGATATTTTTGACTAATTATTTGGATTGACAGTGATCGTTTAGGAAATTATTATAATCACCTATGGAAACAAGGGCTAGTGCATATGGAAGCATAAATTTATTTAATTAATTTATATTTTCATAGCTCTTTGAGAGCAGCAAATGCCAAGTTGCCCCTAAATACAGAACATGGAATTTGGGAGAAGTGAAACGACAGCCCTAACGCCCCTCCAGTTAAAAATGGCAAAAAATGATGGAGAATTCTCCAGAACTTCCTGGAGAAATTCCACAGCTGTTGAGTCTTGCAGGAGCTGAGCTCATGGGTGTGATTCAGCGGCGATGAATTTCCAGCACGGGGCCCTCAAAGTCTCAGCCCAGCCCTGGGCAGCAGCTGGAAAACCAAACAACAGGAATTCCGCAATGGAGGCTGAGCAGAGCCAGGACGGGCTCGTGGCAAAGGGAGAGGATTCAACCAGAGCATGAAGTTCACCCGGGGGACAGAGCAGTTCTCAGCTTGGTCAAAAATCCCTCAATCCAGAGCTTTCCATTGGCAGATTTTGAGTTTTTTTGGAAACGATTGGAAAATTCCGCCATTTTGGGATTCACAGGTGTTGGGATGAGCTGGGGGCTCCTGCTTCGCTCAGGGGCTTCAAAGCTCAGCTCAGACATCTCTGTGCCTGGAAAAAATGGGGGCCTCAAAAGTCTCAGCCCAGCCCTGGGCAGCAGCTGGAAAACCACACAACAGGGATTCCGCACCAGAGGCTGAGCAGAGCCAGGACAGGCTCGTGGCAAGGGGAGAGGATTCAACCAGAGCATGAAGTTCACCTGAGGGTCAGAACAGCTCTCAGCTTGGTCAAAAATCCCTCAATCCAGAGCTTTCCATTGGCAGATTTTGAGTTTTTTTGGAAACGATTGGAAAATTCCGCCGTTTTGGGATTTGCAGGTGTTGGGATGAGCTGGGGGCTCCTGCTTCGCTCAGGGGCTTCAAAGCTCAGCTCAGACATCTCCATGCCTGGAAAAAAAATGGGGGCCTCAAGGGTTCAGCCCAGCCCTGGGCAGCAGCTGGAAAACCAAACAACAGGAATTCTGTGCTGGAGGCTGAGCAGAGCCAGGACAGGCTCGTGGCAAGGGGAGAGGATTCAACCAGAGCATGAAGTTCACCCGGGGGACAGAGCAGCTCTCAGCTTGGTCAAAAATCCCTCAATCCAGAGCTTTCCATTGGCAGATTTTGAGTTTGTTTGGAAACGATGGGAAAATTCCACAGTTTTGGGATTTGCAGGTGTTGGGATGAGCTGGGGGTTTCTGCTTAGCTCAGGGGCTTCAAAGCTCAGCTCAGACATCTCTGTGCCTGGACAAAAACGGGGCCCTCAAAGTCTCAGCCCAGCCCTGAGCAGCAGCTGGAAAACCAAACAACAGGAATTCCGCAACGGAGGCTGAGCAGAGCCAGGATGGGCTCGTGGCAAGGGGAGAGGATTCAACCAGAGCATGAAGTTCACCCGGGGGACAGAGCAGCTCTCAGCTGAGGCTTCATCAAAAATCCCTCAATCCAGAGCTTTCCACTGGCAGATTTTGAGTTTGTTTGGAAACAATGGGAAAATTCCACCGTTTTGGGATTTGCAGGTGTTGGGATGAGCTGGGGGCTCCTGTTTCTCTCAGGGGCTTCAAAGCTCAGCTCAGACATCTCCGTGCCTGGAAAAAAATGGGGGCCTCAAAAGTTCAGCCCAGCCCTGAGCAGCAGCTGGAAAACCAAACAACAGGAATTCTGTGCTGGAGGCTGAGCAGAGCCAGGACGGGCTTGTGGCAAGGGGAGAGGATTCAACCACAGCATGAAGTTCACCTGAGGGTCAGAGCAGCTCTCAGCTTGGTCAAAAATCCCTCAATCCAGAGTTTTCCACTGGCAGATTTTGAGTTTGTTTGGAAATTATGGGAAAATTCCGCCATTTTGGGATTTGCAGGTGAGGGTTTCTGCTTTGCTCAGGGGCTTCAAAGCTCAGCTCAGACATCTCTGTGCCTGGAAAAAAAATGAATTTAAATACTCAGACAGGTATTTAAATTTGGACATTCTCCAAAATGACATTTTTTAAAGGAAATTTGTACGGTGTTGATAAAAGGCAGAATTATCCGCTGATGAACCCAGAGAATGGCTGAAGGCAACCATGACCCTCCAGTTTCTCAATTTAGGGATTTCCAGGCTTAATCCCATAATTGTGCTGCTCAAAGATTCCCTTTCCTTGCAGAAAAAAGTCTCAGTGTAAGTCAGGACCAGGCTTTATAACAGCAATGGTATGATGCAGCAAATTCAAATTAATTCAGAAGTTTTAATCTGAATTATGATAAAATTATCTGTTTTTGCCATTGAAGGCGAAATCAAGGATTTTATCTGAGTTTAAATACAACAGGAATTAAATATTTTGAATATTGGCTCCTAAGAGCAGAAAATTCCATGTGAAGTTTCACCACTTCAAGGTTGCACCACTTGAGAACTTCCAAAAATTTCAGATGATCAGCCTGGAGTTCATAAAAAAAATTAAATATGGGTTCCTTAAAAATCTTCTGGTCCATCCCAAAAAACAAAAGGAGTTTGATTTGAATTTCAGCTCACAAATATTTCAGACAAAGGCTGTGTAAAGAGATTTCTCTGGCACACACAGGTTTACCTACCAGCCTTGGTTTTACAAAATGGATTTATTCCAGTTAAAGTTTGGGGTTGGATAAAAATCCTCCAGCAAGGCGTGCAGGGATCTCCCCTCAAGGTCATTTCTACTTGGAGGAAGTCATTGCAATAAAAATGGAATAATCATCAAGTTTTTGATGATAGAACCCATGTGAGTATTGATAAATAAATAAATAATAAAACAATAATAAAATTATCTTTTTGCTGCCCTGACCACTCAAAATCTTAATGCAGAGCTGAAAATCCCAGTCCTTCCCACTCAGTACCCACCAGGAATTTTCCTTTGACTTCTGTGCACACTCAGGTTGGGAACATTTTTCTCATTCCAGGAGAAATTTGTGAGGATACAAAAATGCTTTTTATAAGAATATAAAAAATTCTCTTTATTTTTTAATGTGGAGACAACTCTCGAAGCCTGCCAGTGGTTTCTTGATTTCTTCCCAGGAAATTTGAGAGGCAACAACCAAAGCTGATTATTTTCTTGAATTTTGAGACAGATTCAGCTTTAAAGGCTCTGTGGCCACCACTGGCCTCTCCATGGTTGTCACTTAATCCAGGATCTCATTGTGATGGAATATTGCACAGAAAAATTGGAACAATACCAATAATAGGGGTTTGTTTTTGGGGGGGTTGATTGGTTGAGGGTTTCTTTCCTTAGTGTGAGGGGAAAATCTACTATTTTCCAGGAAATAATTCCACATCTCTTCTATTTATTATGGATTAGCAAAAAGAAATCCTTGGTTTAGATTCCACATCAGACATGGAGATAATTGGAGATAACACTATGATACTCCAAGACAATAAATGTTGGAAAAACTAGAATTAAATAAACAATAACACTCAGAAACTGAGTGAATTAAAACTTCCTAGGAGGCCCCTCCATAGCTGGAAATCACAGGGCAGGATTATTAATTATTAACAAAGTTATTTTGCATTAAGTTATTTTTTGAAATCTGAGAGTGGAAATATTCAACTTCTTGCACTGTTCTTGTACCTTAGAAGAAGAGATAATATTAATATTATATTAATAAATTATTATATATTATAACAGCATATTATTAATAGTATATATAATTCTATTGTATAATAATAATTATAATTAGGTATTACTGTTATCTGTACAATTTTGACAACTTTCCATACAACTTTTCTATCAATATTAATTAATAATATAATAATTAATACTCCAGTTTAAGGAACCTTTTTTTAATAATGTTCTCTTTTTAAAATTCATCTCTTATTTCATTTTTTCCCCAATAGCAGACCTTTTTCTTCCTCCTATATTTTTTATGTCCTAGGATTTTTTTTTGGAGGGGTATTTTTATGATTTTATTTTCCCATAGTTTACTGCAGTATGGCTTTATGGACCCCAAGTGCACAGTAATAAATGATGGGAAAAATAACTTACAAGGGCAATAATCCCAGTTATGGCTGCTCTGGAATATCCAAGCAGGAATTTTAGGAGCTCCAGCAGCCTGGGACAAAATTTAGTTTATCTGCAAGGCTGCTGGAATTTGTCCTTTTTATTGGGGATATTCTGAAGCACTTCAAAAATGCAGCTTAATTCCCAAGCTGGTCCTTCATGGCAAAGCTCTGTCCTGGAAAGGATTGTGGTTCAATCCCAAAAATCCCAGGCAAGGACTCCCACAGGCTTCCCTGGGCTTTCAAACTCTCCCCAACAACTCATCTCAGTTGAATATTTAAGTGATAAAAATAAGGAGAAGGGGAATTTTCCCAGCAGATTTTGCCAGAAGCTTCTCCACAGTTATCCAGGGCTCCATGAATCGGGAGCAGTGGATAATCCTGGTGCTCTCTTGTGATCTTTCCAAGGTTTCTTTTCTTTTTCTGGATTTGAGGGATCAATAAAAACCTGTAACTCGTGAGATCCAGACTCATTTCCTTCCCTAGGTTTTATCCAGAGATTTTTCAGGAGAGGGAAGAGGAGGGAACAAGGACCTGGCACCTCTCTTTGTCCCTTTTTGAAGCCAGGAAACACAAAGTTGTTTCTCCAAACCTGCAGAAAATTTGGGAAAGTTTGGTTCACCTCTGCTTCCATATTTGTGTCAATAAGAGATGGAACAAATTGCCCGTGGCCTTTTCCATCTGCTTTGGAAGGATCTGGAAGACTTTTCCCATTCCTGCCTGGAGCAAGCTCAGCTGATCTCCACAAATCCTTCCAAGAACTGCCCAGGGCTCTGACTTTTTACACTTTTTCTTTACTTTTCTTTACTTTCTTTCTTTAATTTTTTTCTCTGACAATTCACACATAAATTATGAAATTTTACATGGCAATATATTTGCATATTTATATCCATACCCATACATATTTCACAGTTTATATTTATTAACTTTGTGTCTGCTTGCACCTCGGTTTAGAACCCATAATTTTGATGAGAGGTCAAGAAATCTTTAATTTTTTAATTTGTTTTTTAATGTGATTCTAGATTTAGAACAAAGAAAGCAGGAAAAGGGAGTTGTGGTAGAAGATGGGAAAATAAAGAAAACACCCCAGTGCTATAAAGAAAGCTGTGAAGGTGTTGTCTCTTAAGAAATTATCTGTTCTCCTCCCAGTCCACCCATTTTCCAATGAAACAAAAGCAAATCATCTTTTTCCCTGTGGGAATGGGGAGCCATTCCCATTGCTCTCTGGGGCAGGATTTGGCAGTTCCCATCAGGAACGGGCGTGAAGTTGCCCAGATGTGTCTGCTGAAGGAACCATTTTCCTGGTGATGACAGAAGCCTGGCAAAATTCCCAAAATCAAAATTGGAGGGGGAATTTTTTTCCCCCCCTCTTCTCTATCCAAACAAAAAGAATCAGGAAAAAAAAGAAACCTGAATGCATCAACCAGACATAAATGAGAAATCTCCTTATTTCTTTATTTTTTTTTAATGTTTTCAGAAAAGACAGGAAATCTTAACGCTGCCCTCCCCAGGGCCTCATCTATCAATCAGGTCTTTCCTTTGGCTCCAGGACATTCCACCCCTCTCCCTCTCTTCCTCAATTTGCAGTATCTTGTACAGGAACCCCAGGCCATGTTTAATATGTTTGGGTTTTGCACTGACAAGGTAAAGGTCAACATTGAAGTTAGATTATGGAATCAGAGCAGTCCCTTGGGACCAACTCAGAGCCAAATAATTCCCATTTAATTGTCCTTCTCCCATCCCCCCCTTCTCCTTCCAAGCAGTTATTTCCTCATTGCCTCTGCCTTGGGATGATATCAGGGCTGATCTCAGGTTTATGTGAAGCTGGGATCAAATTTTCCAAAGCACTTAAGCGAGGCTTTGGTCATAAAAGACCAAGATATTTGAGAATGAAGAAGATTCTATTTTTTTTCCAAGTGAAATCCTTGGGGATTTGCTGGGACAAAAGACACCTGAACTCTGGTGGTTTTGTAAGACAGAGAGAGGAATAAATGCAGCATTTTAACTTTTTATTCAATCAGAAATATTTTGGATTTTGGGTATAGGCTGGAAAGGGAAAACCTGGAGGAGGAGCTGGGGATTACAATGAGTGCCAACACAGGATGGGAATAAACCTGAGGTAAATCAGGCAAACCACAAAATAATGGGGTAAATTCCAGGGAATCACACAATCCTGTGGATAAAGCTGGAAGGGACCAGTGCAGGTCCTGCCCAAGCAGTGTCCCTGTCACTCAGGAGAAGCTCTGGAATTCTCATCCTCCCAGATTGCACAACCGAGGCTGACCTGACCTGCAGCTGGTCTAGTTCTGTCCCACCTGGGATTTTTAGACCTTTGCTTGTCTCTTCCAGATAAAATTTCCATGATTTGTTGATTCTGATAACATCAGGTGGCTCTGAAATTGCCCTTCCCAAAAACAAATTTCTAATCCTCCTAAAGGTCTGCAGAAATCTGGAGCACGGTAGAAGAAATTGGAGAGTTTGTTTCTCTCTCCAACTTACTCCACAACATCCATGGTTTGATTTTCACCACAGAACTGGAGATTTGGATTTCAGCACGTGCAGAGAGATGAAATCCCAGGTGCCATGCCTGATTCCTGGGATGCATTAGCAAGGAGAAGGGATATGAAGTTCCTGGCCACCATTATTGGCCACCCAATTCCAAGGGCCAAGCAATAATTTGTAGATGAGGAAAATTTTGGGAACAAGTGAGAGGTTAGAGGTTGTGGCCCTGGATTGATAACAAATTATTTTACTTGCTGTGCTGGCCAAACCTCTCTGAGTGAGTTCTTTTGTGTCTCAAAAGGAGGGTGGAGATCAGAAATTGTGAGAAATAGTTCCTTTATTCAAACCTGGATACAAACACACAGAATTCTGTGAGCAGAAATAGTTCCTCTGTTCAAACATGGATAAAAACACAGAAAATATCCTCAAAACTGAAAGTTTTATCCTTGGAACTGGCTTGGACAGCTGAGCAGTTCTCCTAAAATGAGTTTTTCCAGGTGAAATCACACCCTGATTGAAAAAGGAAATTCCCAGCATGGATTTGGATGATCCCCAAGTTTCCTGGCATCACTAAAATCAGGATTTCCTCCCTGGATTGGGTGCCTGGTGCCACTGGAATCCTCTACAGGGTGTTTGGGTAAGACTGAGACCCTGAGCTCCTGTGTCCTTCTGGAGCTGCCATCCAAAATCATGGAATTACAAGGACGGAAAAGATCTCCAAGATCATCAAGCCCAAAACCCCCATGGCCACTAAAAGGGGTCACAAAATTCCACATCTGTTTGTTGAACATTTCCAGGGATGGAGACTCCACCACTTCCAATGTTTAACCCTTCAGTCAGGAATTTTTCTGTAGTGTCTGACCTGAACCTTCCCTGGAGCAAGTTTAAAATTAATATAATTGTGAATTAATATAATTGTGAATTTATTAATAAATTTTTGCTTGTTTGTTTATTATTTCTTTTCAGTTCAAATTTTTATCCCTATGTTTCCTGGGAGAAGCCAGGGCAGGGGACAAACACAGGTACAAGCAACATCCACATTTTTATTCCTGAAATATAAACTTATGGCAAACTGATGGAAGGAAATCTTGGAGTTTTATCCCAATTTTTTGCTTTTTCTTGGTTTTGAGGTGTTGCACAATTTTTAAATAGACTTCCAATAGTAAAGGGAATATTGAGTGAAGAATGAGTCCTGTGGGATCATGTCCTGAGTGGATCTCTGGAGAAGATGAGATTTCTGATTTCCTTATTCTCCAGACACTTTTCCTGGAATAGTTTATTGTGGTTAGACGAAGGATAATTAAAGGATAATTATTCCCATCCTTATGTTCTTGACACTTGGACCGACTGGGAAGGAATTAGAAGTGGATAGAGGAAAAAGGCTGGAAAAATTTTAAAAAATTCAGATTTGTGCCTCAAACTGCCCTGAGTGGTACAAACAAAGTCAGATCCATGAATTCCCCAAATCATCACCTTTAAATCCTCCAGAACAGCAGGAACATTCCATAGGTGCAGGAATCAATTATGCAAAGAGATGAAATTCAGCACTAATGGCATCTTTATGTGAATATTTAAATTCAGGCTGCAAAACGCCCAGGTTTTACTGATGTCTATAAAATACAAGACAAAAGTTGCTGCATTCTTTGAGATTAAATTTAAATGAGAAGATGTGAGGGCTGTCAAGGAGGCAAAGTCTCTCCAGCCAGGGCAAGGCAAATAAAATAACCCTGGATTTTATCCATAATTCCCTACTGCAAGAATGCTGCTTTACCATGAGTGGTGGAGAGAGGAATATTTGTTGCCTGGCTATAAATTAAATTTAAAAAGGTAAATTCAGCAGCCCATTCCTGTCCTGCTGGAGGACAAGGAGATGGATTAAGCATTCCCAGAAAGAAACATAAAAGAATATGAAACACATAGAAAACAATGCATAAAAAAGTGGGGGAAAAAAAAGAAACCACTTTTTTTTTTTTTTTTTTTTTTTTCTTTTTCAGGCCAGGCACAGAATAATTCAAAGCAAATGTGGAGCCTTTCTCTGCAACGAGACAACCACAGAGGGTCACATGAGCTCTGTGGTGGTTTGATTCCTTGTTAATCCACACCATTATCCCAGTGGTCCTGGAATTATTGGTGGGAAATATCCCTTGGATATCCAGTTTGCCAACTGGCTGCTTTGTGTTTATTTTGTAATTATGCTGATGATTTGATAGATGAATTCTGGGCTGGTTTTCTCCCCCTCCCAGGAAAGGAGAAGTATCAGCTCTCCACACGTTTCTCATCTTTGGGATCAAACGGATTCGTGGAAAATCTGCTTTGCTGTGGGCAGGACTCGGATTCTTTTCCATGCCGGATGTTTGGAGAAAGGTTTTAAGCACACACACAAACCTCCACATTTTTTTCTGTTTTTTTGGTGTATAAACCATTCCCTGGCTGCAGGGACACCCCAGCTTGGCTTTGGTGAACGGAGGATGGAGATTTCCACGCTCCAGAACCTGCTGGAAATTGGGATTTTTTTGGCAGAACTAACCCCAAGGGCTGAACTGATTCCCATTCCCAGCTCCCATTTCTGTATCCATGAGGTGAAATGAGGGAAGAGGATGAAAGTAAACCCCAAAAATTAGTGTTGCCTCAGATTTGCACCCTGGTTGGCCCAGGGTGGTGTCAAATGAGGGTTTGCTCCGGATTTAGACCCCAAATTTAACAAACAAAGGGTGGAGCTCTGAGCAAGCTGGGCTGGTGGAAGGTCCCTGCCCATGGAACAGGGTTGGGACTGGATGGTCCCCAATGTCCCTTCTGGTTCTGGGGTTCTGTGCTGGAGTGAAAGACAAAACTGCTCTGGGTGTGTGTTGATGGTTTTCCCAACCCTTCCAGGACTTAAGGACATCAGTGCCAGGTCACTCTCCCTGCCTCATTTCATTTCCATCCAGATTGCCTGGATGTTATCCAGAATATCCAAACCCTAAATTGCCCAAGTCCAGTGTTTGGGGCAGCTCTAGTGCTACACCTGCACCCAGAGATTTGTAATTTTGGGGTCAAAGTCAGGGTCCAAAAACCCCACTCTCAAAGAGGAACATTTTTATTGGTGTTTTCTTTGTTTTGTCATTTATTTCCAGACTTCCTGAGGGGGACACCAGTGCACAGCTCACTCCTCACTCTTTCCTTGCTGTCATTAAATGGATGGAGCTCCTTGTGGAAATGTTTAGGTTGGAAAAAAACCTTTGGGATCATCAAGTCCAACCATTCCCCCAGCACAGTCAAGGCCACCATTAAACCATGTCCACACATTTTTAAAATTCCTCCAGGGATGAGGGCTCCACCACTGCCCTGAGCAGCCTGTGGAGGCCTGGAAGGATATTCCCTAATATCCAACCCAAAGCTGGAAAAAACAAACAGTCCCTGGGAATAAAGGTCATTCCCTGCCAAAAGTGGCCCTTGTATCTGCAAAGCTCCATCTCCAACCCCTGAAACAATTTCTCCTGGCCAGGGCATGTGCTGAGGGTGTTTCTATTTAAAACCTGAGCTAAAAGGAGTCGAGGGAAAGCAGGAGGAGGGGGAGGAAAGAAGAGAAAAAAAATAAAACCCAAGGCAGGAGGGGTGGGGAGGAGATGCTGGAGCCCTTTTCCATGACATGTGAAGGGTGTGGGGTGTGATGGAAATCCCATGGCCTGGTCCCACAGTGCCAGTGGCACCTGGGGGCCGTGGAAACAGGAGCTCCTGTAAGTGGAGATTAGGGGGCTGTGACAATTCCCCTCGGCTAAATCCTTCCCTGGAGCTTTGGAGCAGCCCTGGAGGGTTTGAAACGTCCCTGGTGGTTCCCAGGACCTGCAGATAACCCGGGAGGAGGGGGCAGGAGGGGGGGACTGTGGCATCCTCACCTCCCAAAAACACAGGGAGGCTCTCAGGAGGGAATCAAAGCTTTGGGCTCTGCCTGGGGACACCTTAATTCCCTCTGCTAGGGCAGAAGTGGATATTTGATGGTTTCATATCCAGTGGGAGCTGCTTCCAGATGATCCCAGTGTGGTTCCATCCAGCCTGACCCATCCTGGGGTTCTGTGTGGCTGCAGCCTCCAGACTAACACCTGAAAAAAAAATGGAATTTGCCCTTCCCAAATGTCCAGCCTGGAGCTGGGATTGGCCATGTGTTTAAAACCTTGGCATCAAACCTCCTCCACCTGCGTTTGCTTTAAACTCTGCCTTATTACCAGCTTAATAAAAACTGATATTAATGTCTTCATTTCATTCTGCAGGGGCTGGGATTATGAGCCTGGCAGCCAACCAAGGGTTTTGCTGCAAATTGCTCACGTGCAAATGATATTTTATCCCTGGGGTTATGAGTGAAAGGATTTTTCCTTGGCAAAGGAGGGAAATAAAGGTGATTTTTGAGTAAAAGAGGGTGACTGAAGTGCTACCTTTTGGTGAACCAGAACTGCTCAGACAGCAGAATTTTCTTGATTATTTTGATTTATTTTTTTTTCTGGTTAGGAGCTGTAAAATATTCTGCTGTCACAACAGACATGAAGATGAGAGTTCAATGGTTTTGGTCACTCTAGGGTGGGTTTTTTTGTATTAGTTTGTCCTTTATTTGCTGAATTCCCAGCTACAAGAATCACCTGACTCTCAGAGAGTTGTTTTAATTTAAAAAAAAACCCACATTTTTTTCCTTACATGGGTCAAGAAACACTTGAAAACATGTTGCCCTAAAGCCCCTAAAATCAAAATTCACATCCAAGGGATGCTGTTGTTGTCAGTGATTTAAACTCATGGAATCATGGAATGACTTGGGTTGGAAGGGACCTTAAAGATGAAATTCCAGCCCCCCTTGCCATAAGCATGGAATCTTTTACTTGATCAGGTTAGAAATGGAAAATTAAATTATTTTTCTTTCAATTTTCATTTTTTTACTCATTTTTTGAGACCATTTTTCCACCCATACCCCACAGCCGAGCTCAGCTGAGCAAATTCTTCAGGATCAAGTCCTAATTTCTCCTAAAATCTCCATTAGCAGCTGATGCTGCCAAACCATTCCTCACATTTTTGCTGTCAGGGCTGATCCTGGTGAGGTTTCTGACCTGGGAATTTCACATTTTCATTTCCATTACTGGTGGCCTTGACTGGACCAACTGGATTTTTATTCTGATAACAACTGGGTGAGTGACACTCAAATTATCACAAAAGCCAAGTCAGTGACACTGGAATTATCAAGGAAAATTGTTCCATTTCCATTGACTCTTGCACTTATTTTAAGACCAGAGGCTCAGCCTTGGGCTCTGTGCTCAGTGAACTCCCTCCACACTCAGTGAGTATTTCACAAGAGCTTTACAAGAGCAGTTGAGTTATTACTGCTTTAAAATCATTAATTCTGCAGGATTGGTGGCTTTGAGCTCTGGGAATTACTGGGTTTGTCAAAAACGTGGCTTTGTGTCTCCATCTCGTCCTTTCCATCCCTTGCTGAAAAGTTTTGAGCTTGGATTCTTCAAGAATCTGCAGAATTCTCCACCACAGGCTCCAGTTCTGTCCGTGGTTTGTTGGAATTATTGGGATTTGGTTTCAACGAGGGCAAAATGGGGGCACTGAAAACCAAATTTATTCATCCCCCCTACATCCAACTCCTCCAGAAGAGTAAAGAGGGATAAAAAAAAAAACCTGGAAAAAACCTGGAAGTGTCAAAGCTGCAATGAGGAGCAGAGCAGCTCCCTGGATTTGCTCTGGAGTGGTTCCTTCCTCTCTGGAATTGATTGGAGCCTTTTCCAGCTCCTGCTTGCACTGAATTCATTGGAAGTTCCTGGGCTGCCACTCTCTCATTGCCAATTTGTTGATAAGGAAAATTTTTTAACATGTCAAAAGAAAAGAAAAAAAAAAAATCCTTTGATTCAATTTCCTTTTGTTAAGATTTCCTTAAATCCCTGATTATTGTTTATTTTATTAGGATTGAAGGGGCAGTTTTGGACACACTTCTGGCTGCTGGGGTGTCTTAGCCCAGAGAATTCCTGCCTGGAATTGCTGGCTCCTGCTCAAATTCCTGAAATCCAGACTGAGGCAAATCTTTTATGGTTTCTGGCTCAGTTAATCCTGGACAGCTTTGATCTCAGCTGATCACTTGTGTTACTGCTTAGGATTCCTGAGAGCACATCTGCAGACAAGACAGTCTGGAATTCTTGGGAGTGTTTTCCATTTAGGATTTCTGCAATCCCACAAAGGAGGATGGAGCCAGCTGGGATCAGCCTCTTCTCCCAGGGAAAAATGGACAGGACAAGAGGAAACAACCCCAAGTTGTGCCAGAGGAAGTTTAGATGGGATTTTAGGGAATATTCCTCCACAGAAAGGGTGGTCAGGCAGAATGAGCAGGGGAGTGGAGGAATCGCCCACTGTGGAAGGATTTAAAATTGGATTTAAGTGGATTTGGCAGTGCTGGGTTCCTGTTTGGGCTCCATGAGATCAGAGGCTTTTCCAACCTTAATAATCCTGTGATCCCCTAAAATCCAACTGGAGCCTTTCCCTAAAATCCAAGTGAAACATTTCCCTAAAATCCAAATGAAACCTTTCCCTAAAATCCAAGTGAAACCTTTCCTTAAAATCCAACTGGAACCTTTCCCTAAAATACAACTGGAACATTTCCCTAAAATACAACTGGAGACTTTCCCTAAAATCCAAGTGAAACATTTCCCTAAAATCCAAGTGAAACCTTTCCCTAAAATCCAAGTGAAACCTTTCCCTAAAATACAACTGGAACATTTCCCTAAAATACAACTGGAGACTTTCCCTAAAATCCAAATGAAACCTTTCCCTAAAATCCAAGTGAAACCTTTCCTTAAAATCCAAGTGAAACCTTTCCCTAAAATCCAATGGGAGCCTTTCCCTAAAATCCAACTGGAACCTTTCCCTAAAATCCAAGTGAAACCTTTCCCTAAAATCCAAGTGAAACCTTTCCCTAAAATCCAACTGGAGCCTTTCCCTAAAATCCAACTGGAACCTCTCCCTAAAATCCAAATGAAACCTTTCCCTAAAATCCAAATGAAACCTTTCCCTAAAATCCAAGTGAAACCTTTCCTTAAAATCCAAGTGAAACCTTTCCCTAAAATCCAATGGGAGCCTTTCCCTAAAATCCAACTGGAACCTTTCCCTAAAATCCAACTGGAACCTCTCCCTAAAATCCAAATGAAACCTTTCCCTAAAATCCAAATGAAACCTTTCCCTAAAATCCAAGTGAAACCTTTCCCTAAAATCCAAGTGGAACCTTTCCCTAAAATCCAACTGGAACCTCTCCCTAAAATACAACTGGAGACTTTCCCTAAAATCCAAGTGAAACCTTTCCCTAAAATCCAAGTGAAACCTTTCCCTAAAATCCAACTGGAACCTCTCCCTAAAATCCAAATGAAACCTTTCTCTAAAATCCAAGTGAAACCTTTCCCTAAAATCCAAATGAAACCTTTCCCTAAAATCCAAGTGGAACCTTTCCCTAAAATCCAACTGGAACCTCTCCCTAAAATCCAAATTAAACCTTTCTCTAAAATCCAAGTGAAATCTTTCCCTAAAATCCAAGTGAAACCTTTCCTTAAAATCCAAATGAAACCTTTCTCTAAAATCCAAATGAAACCTTTCCCTAAAATCCAACTGGAACCTTTCCCTAAAATCCAAGTGGAACCTCCCCTGGCACAGCCCCAACCATTCCCTTGTGTCCCACCACGATTCAGGTTTTCCCTGAGAATTCCTCCAAGGTCAGATGCAAATTTTCCAGAGGGCAAAGTTGTGGGGGAAAATCCCTCATTTTTCAGGCCCTCATTCACCAATTTTCTCTATTTACCATCCAAACCTCGAGGATCCCAAAATCCTGGGATTGCAAAGGGCAGGGAAGCACAAATGTGGGGTTGTCTGGGATTTTTTTCCACGTTGTTTTTGCTGTTGTTTATCCTTTCAGGAAGGAAATTTCCATTGCCAAGGGTCAGGATCACAGCTGTGATCATCTTGAGCAGGGCAGGGAGTGTCACAAAAATCATTAAATGTCACAGCCAGGCCTGAAGTCACCTCTGGGCAGGGGGAGTGAGGTTGGTTCTCTCCAACCATTCCAATTCCAGGGAGAATTGGCAATCCCAGACTTTTCTTTCCCTGTTTTAGCACAACTTCTTTCAAAGGTGAGCAAAATTAGGAATGTGCCATTCATCCCTGCCCAAGTTTTGATTGTTTTATATCAAACATCAACATTTTATCTCATGATTCCATTAGAATTAGAGCAATATTCCTGGGATTTTTTTTTTTTTTTTTTTTTGTAATTTTTGCAAAAACCAGGCTCAGAAAAAAAACAGGTGGGTCCGTTTTCCATGTAATAGAAGTTTTGTTTTCCAAATCCTTGTTGCCTGGGCCTTGCCCTAGTGAAGAGCTGCTGAGAAACAGGGAGAGATAGGAGCCCTTGGGAAGGGAAGCAGGAGCACTGATATCCCTTGGAAAACATCCCTGGGCAAACTGTCAGCACCAGGGGCTGATAAGGAAGGCACAGCCTGGGATTTGGGAAGTGTGGGAGGCACTGACAGGAGGCACTGCCTGAGTTAACTCTTGCTGGACTCATTCCCTGCCTCCCAAATCCCATCTCCCCACACCTCTCCAGGTCCATTTCCAAAGCAGAGCCCTCATCCCAAGGTTGGATATCCATGCTGTGATCCTTTTTCCTCCACTCAAATAAATCCTTCTTCTTCCCTCCTGGAATTTCTCCCTTATTCCTCCTCCTCTCCAAACCACATCCTGAATTCCACCTGTCGTTCTCCAGGCTCAAACCCTTGGGAATTCAGAGCCCTGGTGCTGCAGGGATCCTCCCCTGCCCATGTGCTCTGGATCCCCAGCACACAGCAAAGGGAGGGAGGAAGAAGGATCAGAATTGAAATCCATTAATTGAAATCCTTTAATTAGCAGATTCTGGGATAGCCCATTCAGTGACCACCCTGGGAATATTAAAAATCATGGAATATCCTGAGCTGGAAGGGATCCACAAGGAGTTTATGTTGCCTGATACAGAAGTGGGAGAATGTTGGGTTTTGCCATCCTTTAAAACTTTTTTTCCATCTCCATTTCTCCCTTAACAATATCTGTCCCGTTCCATAACATTTTTAAGTCCACATTTTTTTATCTCCAAGTTTACATATGTGTAAACCTGCTATCAAGCCCCAAGAGCTCTCTATAAATCCATTTTTCACAGGAGAAGAGGATTTTTTGGGCTCCTGAGGGATGGAGATGCTCTTCCCAGACAGTTTCTGAGTTCTTCTCAATCCTGGTTCCCTCCTCAGTGAGAATCAGTGGCAGCAAATGGATAAAAAGTTCCCTGTGAGGATTGAACATATGGAATAGTTTTCCCAAAGAAAGAAGGGCACACCAGGAAATCAGCAAGGAAGAGAAAGGTTTGATGCTGGATTTATATTTATATCAAAGGATATAAAATCAGGAGTTAAAAGGGGGAAATGAGAGCAAGGAATGAGAGTTTATTCCAATAAAATCTCTAATATAAGGAAATGAATGATTCCAAAGTGCTCCACACAGCCTGGAGGTGAACTTTGGAATTCCCTGTGGGATTTTGTGGCTGACAACATTTTATATTCATCCAAAACAAATCCAAACCCATGGATTTGTGGATCAAAGAATACTTCCTTTTTTATTGAATGTGAGTGTCCAAAAAAATAAAATTCCAAAGTTTATGGACACATCCTCATCAATTATTTCTCCTGGAATTGGCCACTTAAATGTTTTCCAATCAGGATTCAGGTGAGCCAGAGAAATTGTTCAGGAATTAAGATTCAGAACTGAGAAATTTAGAACTAAGAAATTTCTCTTAATTTATCACTGGCACATTCCATGAAATAATCAGGAACCAGGGAAGATTTTTTAAGATATTCTTCCAGCCCTTCCTTCCTTGGAGTCATTTCTGGATTTTAGTGAAACCCCCTCGTTCTCACCCCAAAAACCTGGAAAAATTGTAAATCTTAGGAAAACACCCTCTGTGATTATTGCAGAGAGAAAACACTTGGAATCTGTGAATCCTTGTGGAATATTGAAGGGATTGTCCCTGGATCCTCCAGCATTCTCTGGATAAGAAAATTAATTTGTTCCCTTATAACTGATGGGCCTTACTGGCAACATAACCCAGCACTTGGAGCTTGAAACCAGTTGGGAGCTGCTGGAATAAACTGGGAGAGGGAATTCTGGATTTGTCAACACAGCAACAGCAGCACAATCCTGAAGAGATCAGGGATATCAACTACATGTGGGAGGAAGGAATAGAAAAAGAGTTAAGGGATTGAAAATGAAAAGAGTTAAGGGAATGCAAAAATCATCTGGGGAAAAAAATAAATAAATCTCTCCCTCCAGCAGCCAGAAGCTCCAAGCTGGATATGTTCAGACTCCATAGGTGGCAGGTTGGGAATTGAATCCTGTGCCAAGAGCAGGAAACTTCCAGCCACAGCAGCTGTGAGTTTATGGAGGCAAGGGAAGAGGAAAGGCTCTGAAAGGGCTCCTGGGAATTCCCAGCTCAATGGGATGCCCACAGAACCCCAAAGACATGGAAATGGGAGATGAGTTTTTAAAAGGATGAGTGAATGAAGTGGATTTTTTTTTTTTTTTTTTTTTAATGTGTCACAGCCCCACCTTTGGTGTCCCCTCAAATTGTTATCCCAGATTTTCCCCTCAGGATCACAGGGGTGTGGTCAGAGAAATCCCAGCACAGCAGCACCATCACTGCTCCCTCAAGTCCTGCCTGGGGCTGAGCTTGGAGCACACAGCTCAGCCTTGCTCAGGAAAGCCAGGAATGATATCCCAGGGAGCAGATCTGGGGAGAGTTCTTTGTGGATGAGGGCAGTGGAGTCAGACCAGGCACATACAGATTCCAGCAGAGGAAAATCATCAAACCCTTGTTGGAATAACTTTTTAAATGCATTTTTCTTCACAGATTATCTGACATAATTGCTCTAAGAGCTGGGGTGTTTTGGGTAAAGATCTGCCAAAAAAACCTCAAAACAACCCTGTTCACGTGGGAATCTTCATCAAAACTTGCATTATCCAATTAAATTTTCAGCAGAGACAGTAATTCCTGCAAGGGCATGGATTTGTCTGTGCCACTGGGTTTAAATGCTGGGATCACAACCACCTTGTCACCCCGAGGTGCAGAAGGAATTCTTGGAATTATCCAGAGCTGAAACAGCTGGTAAAGACCTGTGGATCTGCTGATGAATGTGGGAACAGCTGGGCTGGATCAGGGAAAAGGTGGGCAAGGAGCTTTGTCCCTTTTCTCAGCTTCTGGGGAAGGAGAACCCAGAATCTCTGTGGACATGGAGAGAGACTGACATGGAAGTTCATCCACCACAAATGGGTGAGAGACTCAGAGTCTGAGGGGATGCCACAAGGGATGAATTCCCAGATGGAATGTGAAACAAATTAATATAAATAATTTCTCCACCAGCTGCCACTTCCCAGAGGATTCCTCTTCTAGGAATTCTGGAATAGTTGGGTTGGAAGTTGTTGGAACCCTGAAGCTTGGAAGTTTTGAACTTTCTGACACTGATCCCCAAAAGAACACTGCTTGTGACCTGAGGCCTTGGAGAAGGCTTCCAAAATTGAGTAATAAAGTTAAAATCACTGGTGGGTAGTTTGAATAGAAATGTGTAATTTCACATGCTGAAGGGTTTGGAATTTAAGGTTTTAAAATATAGTAACAGGTCTGGGACAAAATAAAAGTTCTTGGGTATTGTCTCTTTCTTCCTTCTTGTTCCTTCTTCTTCATGATTTCAAGCTGTAGTTTTTAGTAGAATAAAAAGTACTGCAGTGTGGGTCACAGGTGTTTAGATATCAAGTCAAAAATATAAATAATATAAATGTTAGTTTTGAATTAAATAGTTTGCCTTTAAAACACCTTGTAACTAAATCTACCTCCTTTTTCCTCACTTTTATTAATTAAAAATACTATAAAACTCTCTATGTTATAAATAAGATTTAATAAACAATCAAACCAAACAAAAAAAAAATCCATCTCTCAAATTTCAATTCTAACTCTAAATAAAACCAAAAACAAATATAACCACTAATATATAATGCCACTAATAAAATAATACCACTCACAGAAGTGACCTTGAAGACCTTCTGGCTGGGCTGGGACAACTTTCACTATTCCAGGTTGTTCCAAGCCTCATCCAACCTGGTCTTGGTCATTCCCAGGAATAAGGAGAACCTCCACCTGTGCTCTGCAACCTCTCAAAGCAGAGCTCAAGAGCCACCTTCCCTCTTTTTGCTGGTATTTCTGCACAGAAGGTGAATTTATCAGTTTTTTTATCAATTTGGAATGTGGACATTCTTTATCCAACGGCTCCTCATTGGGAAAAGTGCATTTAAACCAAATGTCAGCTCCTTTCCTTATTTGTGGAGTCCTGTGGGCCTGGCAGGAGATGATCCATGGACATAAGGAATGATTGACCAATAACTCCTTGCTTTGCCAAATTATCAAAAAATATGTTGATAGAATCAATCACAGAATCACAGAATTTTTTTTTAAGTTGGAGATCTCCAAAATCATAGAGTCCAACCATTCCCAAGGCCACCATTATCCCATGTCTCCAAGTGCCACAACCACATGGCTTTTAAATCCTTCCAGGGATGGGGACTCCACCACTGCCCTCAGGCCAGACAACCCTTTGGATGAAGGAATTTCTCCCAATATCCAACCTAAACACACCCCAGGGTTTGGACCTGGGGAATTTTTAATGTCCCTTCCAACCCAAACCATTCAGGGATTCAAGGATTCTGGAGTTTAGACAGATCCACTCCTGATTTCCCTTATGGGGAGAACATTAATGGAGAGGGGAAAAAAAATCAGAAGTTTAGGTTTAAATTAAATTCTCTGCTTTTACAGACACAACCCAAAGTGTCTGTGTGGTTCTTCCAAACCCCACTGAGAGTTTGTTCCCCTTTGGCAGGAATAGCAGGAAGTGTTGAGGGATGTCTGGATATTCCAGCTGAGAGTTCCTGGAAGGGGATGGTGGGAAAGATGAGGGTCCTGCATTGTGAATGCACATTCACAAATCCCAGAATGGTTTGTGTTGGGAGAAACCTGAAAAATTCCCTTTGGGCTCCATGTCCTCACTCCTGGCACTGCTCCCCTGTCCCTCTCCCCATCCCCACTCCAGCTTGGGAATGACACAGCTCTTCTGGGCTCCTGACCCCCATCCTGAGGGTTCTGGGGTCAGCTCTTTGCACAAACATCCCCCCTCCCTCAGGGCTGCTCCAGGGGCCTTTGCCCCATTCCCCAGGAGCTGCAGCAGGAAATTCCCTGGAGTTATCCAGGGGCTAATTAAAGGAAGCCCTGTGACCTCCTGAGAGTCCCCAGAGCTGCTCTGGCCTCTGTCAGGGCTCATGACAAGGTTAATTCTGGAGGAGGCTTCTCCAGTCAGGGACCACTGTTTTACAGACCCTGCTGTAATTAACAGGCTTTGGGACAAATGACAAATTAAAGATCTCTCAGTGGTCCCTGTGCTCCTGGCAGCTCTTCCCTTAGGAATAATGATCACTCCCTGCTGTCATTTCCACGTCCTGGGCAAAGCTTTAATTAAAACAAAGTGGTTTCACTCTCCTGGTTTATGTTTGGTGCCCTTTGTTTTGCTCTTCTCATTAAAATAAGAAAGGAATCTGGGCTTGGGATTTCTCCTTGGGAATTTTTGTGAGGATGACTCAGCTGGAGTTCAGTGTCACTGACAAGATTTTACCAACACAGAGGATTTATATATCAGGAAAAAAAAAGAGAAAATAATATTCCTTACTATTATTTAGATGTTAATAATATTTCTCTTCTACTCCCTGAATTTCAGGATTTATTTGGGGCTGACATGGGAATGAGGGAGGAGAATGATGGGGCTGGATCAGTATTTGATGAAAAACTTTTCAGGCCAGGCTGGAACAGTGGAAGATGTCCCTGCCCTCAGCAGGGGGCTGGGACTGGATGATCCTTAAGGTCTTTTCCAACCTAAACCATTCCAGGATTCTCTGCTGGATGCTGGGAATGCTGAGTTTTCAATTATAAAGTCCTTGAGAGGGATCAAAGTGTCTGAAGTGTCATTCCTTGGTGTTCTTCCATCCTGCCAGATGCCACCACCTGGAAAATGTGGATCATGAAATGATGATTTCCTCCATGAAGCTCTTTCATATCTCCAGCACTGAGAGTTGGAAAATACTGTCCAAAAAACACATTTCCTTCCTTCCTTCCTTCCTTCCTTCCTTCCTTCCTTCCTTCCTTCCTTCCTTCCTTCCTTCCTTCCTTCCTAAGTGAAGAGTTGGGCTACAAATATCCCCTAATTTTACCTATTTTAATGTCTATATCTAAATTTAGTCATTTTAAGCTGCCCTATAACTGGCAGGAGAATACAAACCTTCCATTGGGATTTTCCCAGTACTCCCAAAGGAAAATCCAAGGCTGGAAGAGTCAGAACTTGTTGTGCACTCCCAAAAACTGAGGGAGTGAGACCTAAAAATGTTCATTACAGAGCCAAACCTTCCAGATTCACCAGGAATCCCCTCCTCTCAAGGGGCTGGGCTGGCTGAGATGCCACATTCCAGGAAAATATCCCAAGAAACCTTTGTGCAAACATCACAGGATACACATCCCACAAGGAGCTCACTGGAATTTCTTGCACTTTCTGGATACCCAGGAGTTGCTGTGCTGATATCTTAATTTATCATCAATTCCTTAAAAACAATGATCAGGAATATCCATCTCTCTCCCTGCTGCCACAAAAAATTCCTTTCTCTTAATGGACAATTCTTGGAAAGCTGATCCCTACACCAAATAAAACTCCAGGAATTGTTTAACCTCCACAGCTCAGCTTTCCATGACACATAATTTTATTCTTGGCCTGCTGGTCAGAAGGTGAAGGCAGGGAATGAACATGGACAGATCCAAATCCCAAATATTTTCCCTGCAGATGCTTAGTCAAGGCTTAAAAATAACCCACCCCGTGAGCAAACAGGAATATTTGATTTGGTCTGGAGGCAAACACACTCCAGGTTTCCACTCTTTGCCTTTTTTGTAGGGAATTTTTGAAGTGATCCCTTGGCCCTCAGCCAATCCCCACCTTTTATGATGTCCAAGAATCCATTTGCTCCAAGTTCTCCATTTCCCTCATTAAACAGCACTAAAAAGGGAACTCCAAGCCACAAGACCACACACGTTGGCATCAGTCATCCAAAATCCAGAGCTGGCACCATCCCATAAATTAATGTTTGCTCCCATCTAGTGGGTGGAAGAAGAAATTGTCTTTAAGGTGGAATATTATGAAAATTTAGTTTGCATTGAGCTGGGGGGATGTATGGAAGTTTTATTCCTCCTTGGAGGTGTAAGATTTTAGGCCTGATTTAAGATTTTCACATTAATATTTTAAATTTAATGCTGTGTTTTCGTGTAGGCCTCAATCATCTCATAGGCCTCAAATTACAACAACATCCAGGAGATCAACAAAAAATTCCTCATGGAAAAGGTGGCCAAGCCTTGGAAGAGATTGTACAGGGAAGGATTGGAGCAAATTGTTCAAAAAATTGTGGATGTGGCTCTTGAGGCCAAAGTTTGGAGGAGCTGGGTGAGGATTGGACTTGATGATCTTGGGGATCTTTTCCAGCTGTAATTCCTCCATTCCATGTTGATTTCTAGATTTAAGATCATCAAGTCCAACCCTCAAACACCACCATGTCCTCAAGTGCCACATCCACACGTTTTTTCCACATTTCCAACCACCACTTCCCCAGGCAGGAATTTTTCCTAATATCCCATCTTAACCTCTCCTGGTGAATAATTAATAATATGTAATGATGAGGAGAACAATGAGAACCATTAATATCCCAAGTCATTAAACAATATTTATTTTTAAAAGGATTTTCTGGAGGATCCTGGGAAAAGCCCCATGGCTGACATGGCACAGGAGGAAATGCTTCACTCCAGAAAATCCAATAAGATTTTGGAAAAAAGGACAGAAAGATTCAGGAATATGGAGAAAGTGCAGCTGGAACCAAAGAGGAAGTCAGAAGGAGATTAAATTTTCCTTTTCTGCATTCCCATTTGGACATAAGAATCAATTTCCAATTCTGACTCCATCTCTTACAACATTTGGTGAACCTCATCAGCTTGAAGTTGCATTTTGACCTTTTTGCCTCTATAAATTTAAAATCTTCCTGCTTTTTTACCTCCAGAAGGGAGGGAAAATGTTCTGCACTGTGTGGTTATAACATGGCACAGACTGCTGGGATGGTTTTAAGCAGAGATAGATGGAATATTGGGATGGAATTCCCAGAGAAGCTGTGGCTGCCTCATCCCTGGAAATGTCCCAGGCCAGGCTGGATGAGCTGGGAGCAGCCTGGGGTAGTAGGAATTAAATCATTTTATCTCCTTCCATCTCAAACCATTCCAGGTTTCTATGAAATCAAGGGAAGGTGTTTGAGTTTCCATCTCTTTCTTTTGACAAAGCATCAAAATTCCCAAGCCCTAGAAGCTTTGGTGCTCACAACCACACTCTGATTCATGGCTTGGAATTTCTTCCCCTCTTTTCAGAGCAATTTCAGCTTCTCCTGATGCAGGAACCCTATTTTACCTGCTGAAATAATTAAAATAATTAACATAATTATGAAAAATTTCACCTACAGGTTCCCTGCAGAGCCTGAAGTTTCCTGTCCCTCCCTTTAAATGTGGCTTTGTTTTCTAGGACTGAAATCCTGTATTCCAGCAAAACTCCTTGGGCTCGTTAAAGGGTGACCAGGTGAAACCTGAAGACCTGAGAGAGGCTGAGGGATCCAATTCCACCTTTGGGGCTGGAATTTAAGACAACCTACAGGTGTAAATAGTTCCAGCTTCCTCACATCCCAGGAATTTATTGTCTCCCTTGGAATTTCTTCATGCATTAATATTTTCTTGGGTTTTTCCTACAAAACCTTTGTAAGAATTCTGCTCTCAGCTGAGGTTTTTCAGAATTCTTTTTAAAACCCTTCCTATCCCTCAATTTCTGGAAATTTAGGACAATAAATGAAGGAATCTTGATTTATTTTAGACACTGTGGGGTATCCTGGTTTTCAGATGCTTCTCCAGCAAGGAGTTTAGGTTGGGGAAATAAATCTCCAGGATTATCCCTCAGAGGATTCCTGGCTCCTGGTGGGATTTCTGAGGGAATTATTGGTGACCAAGTCTTGGAGCTTTTCTGGTTTAATGTGTGATGTGTGTTAGGGAAGGAAGGAGATGGAGAGAGAAGGATTAATGGAATTGTTGGGATTCTGGGCATGTGGGATCTGTCTCCAGAGAGTGCCTGAAAAAAGCTGGAGAGGGACTGGGGACAAGGGATGGAGGGACAGGACACAGGGAATGGCTTCACTGGTTTGATGGGATATTGGGATGGAATTCCTGGCTGGGATGGAATTCCCAGAGCAGCTGTGGCTGCCCCTGGATCCCTGGAATGTCCAAGGCCAGGCTGGACACTTGGAGCAACCTGGGACAGTGGGAGGTGTCCCTGCCATGGGATGGGATGGAATTAATGAACTGTCAGGTCCCTTCCAACCCAAACCATTCTGGGATTCTGGGATTCTGGAATTCTAGGATTCTGGGATTCTGGAATTCTAGGATATAAAACCTGCCCTAAAATTTCTTGAGTCATGGAAATGTTTTGTTTCAATCCTACTGATGGATTTCAAAGAAGGAAGTGGCACGGAATGATATTAAAGTAATAACAACTTTAAGGAAAACAAAAATGGGGCAGAAATTAAATATTAATAAGATTTGAGATACATAAACAGAGGAGGGGTGCCCAAATCATGGAATCCCAGAATTCCAGAATGGTTTGGGTTGGAAGGGACCTTAAATCTCATCTCATTCCCACTATGGGGACACCTCCCACTATCCCAGATCGCTCCAATTCCCATCCAACCTGACCTTGAACACTTTATCAGGGTCCTCAATTTTGAGGCATTAATCATTGAAAAACGTATCCAGCTCTGAAATTTTGGGAATGAAAACCTCAGAGAAGTTGAGCTGAACTCGAGTTTCTTTCCACCAGCAAGTTTTGCCTCTGATCCACGAGGAAACGTGTCACGGCAAAGGGAAGGAATGGAAAGAAAACCAATGGAGGATGGAATACAACAGGAAGGAAAGTGGATTTATCCAGAACTAATCTGCTCTTCCTGTTTTGGAGAGGGAAGGTGGAACAGCAGAGGCACCAGGAGCTGCAGGAGATGTTTTGGAGCTGCTCCTCTTTCCAAAGAAAGGCCTCAGACCTTCCAGGGGCGAACCCCAAGCGGAATAAATTTGGCAGGATCTGATTCAGCTCCAGGGAGTGTCTCCTTCCACGCTGACCTTTTTTTCCCTGGGATCTAAGAGACTTTTTCATGGCTTGTTTCCAGCTGGGAGTCACCCACCCACCCCAGCAGCCTCTTGCCAGCAGCTCCCAGGTGTTCTCCAGTGAAAGCAGCACCATGGAAGTGGCAGTGAGGGGTGTGGAGACAGCTCCAAGAATTAAATTTACATCCCCCAGCCTGCCCCAGGGCAGCTGTTTCCTATTTGGGTGTTTTTGTAAGTTGACATTTGGGAGAAATTCGGAATATTTTGTCATTTCCCTCCGTGCAGATGTACAGGAGGGAGAGGTCTGGTCAGCTGGGAGCTCAGGATCAGCTGGAAAGGGGGAATTTTCTCCATATTAAAGGGTGAGATTAAGGAAACAGGAACCTGTGTTTGACTCCTTGCTCCGAGGGCAGGCTCAAGTTTAATCTGTTATGGAAAAAAAAAAGAAATCCCTTTTTTTTTTTGCTTTTATATCCAGTGACTGGTTTGCTGAGAGCTTTAAGGAAAAGCAGCTGAGGCTCTGAGAATTCCCTGTTCCCTATGAAATTTTAGGACCAGGTTTGCAGAGAGACTTGAGGAGCAACCCCTGGGGCTCTGAGAATTCCCTGTGGAATTTTAGGACCAGGTTTGCAGACTTAAGGAAGAGCAAGTGAGGTTCTGAATATTCCCTCTTTCCTACAAAATTTCTCAGGGAAAATATCCTGGGTTGAGTTGAGTTAATTTAATTTCTTCTGGAAATTTTGGATAGCTCTGAGCATGGTGTTGATGAGCCATAAAAATATTTAAGATACTGAAAGAGAAAAAAAACCAAAAAAACCCAAACCCAAAAACCCCAAACCATCCTCTCAAAAGTCCCAAAAACCCAACATCACCTTGTCAGTGAGTCCTAGGATGATCTTGGCCAACTCTTCTGATTTTTAAATCAGGAGAATCAATTGGGAATTAGTCCTTTCACTGCCTTGGCCCAGGAAAAAACATCATTTTTTGGGAGCCCTGTGGCTTCCAGGAAAATCCTTTCCTGTCCAGATCAATGGCCAATCATGGGTTTGGAACTGGAAAAAAAAAACAAAGCAAATTATTTAAGAATGGAGTCAGGAATGATAAGTTACATGGAGACAACTTCTACTGTAATAAAAGGTTTGGAGAGCTTCTCTTCCCAAAAAAAAAAAAAAAATTCCTCATGTTGTGGCTGAGCTCCAAGGACCAAGAGGAATTACCAAAATCCTACACTAATTCTGGAAAAATCTAATTGAGAAATCTAATTGTTGGAAAGGAGGAAGAGGTGGTGATAAGAGAAACAGGATGGAAAATCCAAAGATTTTGGTAATTAGACAAGAGCATCCCAGGTTTGGGGATGGGATCATGTGTGGAACTCTTGAGAACTTGATCAGGGAGTTCCCTTAATATTCCACCTTATTCTTATCTAATCCATGGGAATTCTGATTTTCCCAGAGCTGTGACATCACTGGAGTTACTCCAAGGGAATGTTACTCCAAGGTGGAGGATGTGGGAAAGAAACACAACAACCAGACCCTGTTTCAATTCCTTCTGGTGCCAGA